>NC_086284.1:200383124-202783124 GCF_963924245.1 Chroicocephalus ridibundus
AGACAGTTGATGCAAAAAAAGCCCTAGACATCCCTAACAACTTCAAAGTTATTCAATCCTATGGGCCAGCATGTTTCTCTAGCTTCCCAAACAAGCTGTAAACAACAGAGGCAGCTCTGCTCGAAGTCCTGCTGGAATCGACTTTCAGTAGCTGCATTTGGTTACTCACAAAGCATAACATTACGAACTTATGCTGTTTTGCTCCACTTCAGAGGAATTGTTGCAACAACAAGCTGAGAACATAAACTTCAAATTCAACCTTGATGTTATAAGACAATACGCTAGATAGATCAGAAGGTAGCCATGAAAACTCTCTGTTTTTTTAACCACAAATTTACAGACGAAAGTCATTATCATTTTTCTAAATCATCTCTTCTCCTACTCCCTTTCATCAAAAATATTAGAATAAATCTATGGATTCTGACATTCTGTATCTCTACTCAGAGCACATCGTATATCTAATTTATTTGTTATTTATAGTCTCAGCTTTTATGACACTGATGTTCCGTTATTTTTTTAGCACTTTTAGGATAGTGCTGTCATAGTAAGCACAGGAAACATTGTTGTCTGACATTTCTGAGTTACTGCTGATCTTGCCTGTAACCAGAACAGTACACCAAAACCCTTTTTTTTACTTGAAAGAATAAACATGTTAGAAGTTTTCCTGGAATCATCATAAGATCTTCAGAAGAGTTCACAAAACATGGGGAATTCGAGCTGCATATAAGCTTCTTAACTCAATCTGATAGCAGATGGGACCTTTTTTTCACAGATGAAGATCTCAGAAAGAGTTCGTAATTTTCATTTGTGCTTAACAACAATTTAAGAGGGTATATCGCACTGCAAGAGTAAGTAAAATTACTAAATTGCATTAATTTTACATTGATCACAAGCACTCATTTTTGTTTATTTGTATCATGGAAATTCTAGCATCAGTTTATACTTCTGTTCACGTTGACTTGAAAGTACATCTTAGTCTTTCAGTCTGCTCCAGAAATCACTTCTTTATTCAATTTATCTACCCTTGTTTTTATTCTTTAAACAAACATTAAAAGAAAAATTATGACAGTTTCATAGATTGCAAAGATTAAAGACGACTTTTGTGGTTCTTCTACATTGTATTTAATACATATATCAAATTTCCTGTACTAAAAGAACATCCAGAAATTCGATGCTGAATAAAATTATCTCTTTCAAAATTCTCTTTAAATGTAACTAGAAAAGAGTAGAAGTTCAGAGACTTTATATAGATTTATCTATGAGACTAATACCGTCTTCCCTTTGATTTAATCTTAATGATAGGCTCTATCCTTTCAAGACTTACGCAGCTACTGTTGCTCTAAAGTACATTTTAGGTGCTATCAGTTTAATACTTGCTATGTGTAATTTGTGGTGTGTAATTTGTGACTGCAGCAGGCTAATAACTTATTGTATGATGCCTCCTCACCAAAAAAAACATACCCAAACATGCCTTTATGAATTCTAGTGTTCTCTGTGAAAGAATCCATGCATGTAGCAACATATGCTGAGTAATGTATTTCATAAGCACATGTGATCTTGGTAGGTCTTCCAGTATAATTTCTCTACCAAAATAAAGATTCATAAAGTAAATGCTTGACCGTATTCATGCTTCAGAGAAGAAATATTGCTATAAATTATCATTGGTTACAACAAGAATGATGATACTGATCTTTACCTGTTCACATTTCCTTTTAATATTGCTGATAGATGACTATTAAATGACCAATTCCTGACAGAAAATCCAGCAATCAGATAATTTCGTAGGATTTCAGCATAGATCTTTTCAATATTGCTACTTGAAGGTCCTATCCTTCCTGGGATTAAAACAATAAGGATCTCAGAAATGCCCTTGAATATCCAGAGTTTTCATTTTTATTGCTGAGAGAGGGAGAGTGGCAGCCTTTGCAGTGTCTAAAAAAGACCTTGTAAGCTATTTAAAGGAAAATGGAGATGTTCATTGACTAGACCTAACTGAATCGTACTGCATGGTACAAAGATTGGGTTTGAACCTGAGTTGCTCATAAAACTTAGAACTGAACAGGAAACAAAGTATCTGTAGGAATCAAGAGGAAGCCATCTCAGGAAAGTCAAGTTCTCCATAATCAGAAAGTTCTTGTTGAAAAGAAGGCAAAACCTATACCAGATGGTAATAGAAGGCTTTGCCTGGTCTCTGAAGACAGCTAGAAAAAAGTGCTATACTAGGAAGCTGATTCTTATAATTCAAGTCTGATTTTTGCCTCAGATTGTCCACAAGACCTTGGAAGGATTTGTTCCACTCATCCTCCATTCCCTGTGTTTTCTCGAATACCTTGCTTTTTCCTATTTTATATCCCTTCTTTTTTATCCTTCTCTTCAGACTCTCAGTGTCTGCTTTTATGCGTGCACACATGAATAAGAGCTTCATAAAGTCTTCAGGGAAACACAGAGAAAATCCCAAAAGATTGCTACCTGTTTGGAAATCTTGGGCGATTTATGGCTGCTTTCAGTAATGTCTACTAAACTTTGTGTGATGAACTTCTACTTATGAAAACGTTCTATTAAAGGGAAGAAGGATCAACAACTATTAGCAATTATTGCAACCAAGAGTATTTTAAGAAGGAAAATTTTAATTAGCCCAGGGACTGCATCCATAACAATTTCTCATCCTGAGCCATAGTTTGAGTGATGCTTGCACAGTTCTGCAGTGTTTCTAACCAGGCCAACATCTTTCATAATCTTGTTTCTTATTTTTTAACATCTTATTTCCAGTGTGTAAGGTGTGATTGTTTTGATGTTAATGTATGTTTTATTTTATTTTACATTTGACCGAGATTTCTCAGATTCATTGTTTTAGTCTTTGTTTAGTTCAATATTATCAATAATAGCTTAGCCTTTTCTGATATGCATCTCCTTATTTTTGCTTTTCCAAATAAATAAAGTAGAAATCCATGATGTTGGTACTCAGTTCAATTTGTTTTAAGTAGTAAGTCTGTTTCAGGACATTTGAGGACCTTAATGATTGTCAGATAGGCAATAAATAGCCTGGATGAAGTCTCCTTATATGGTTTTGTTTTCTGAAATGATGGTACAGGTCAGGCTAATATAACTTACTGTCCAAATGACAAAACAGGCCTACACTACAGCTTTATTTTTTACATGATATAGTGTTTATTTAAAAGAAAAGTATTTTTGTCAAATTCTCTTGAAATTGCCAGCATTCAGAGGCTTTCAGAGGAGAATAAAATGGACTACGATTACAAACCGCTAAATGTATGGAAAATGAGACTGATAACAAACAAAAAAATATTGTTGTCTTCAGTACAGCTCTCAGAACAAGGCTGAATGGAGCCGTTGAATTTTTAAAAGACATTTTTTAAAATCTTGTGAGTCAGTCAAGAGGAGGAAAAACATTACAGACCAGACGAAGGCAGCAAGCTACCTGATCCACCTGAACTCTAAACAATATTTCCTAACCTAGATGAACACTTGGGACCTGATACTGTTGAGTCAAGGACTCTTGCAGTGAAGACCTTTGGAAACAACCCCTTTCAGTGGTGCTTTCTGAATGTGGAGATAAATGATGGTGGCAATATCTTCCTGTTTAATGTTATCTTTCCTTTTCTGTTACTCTATGTCTAACAATGCTTTGCCAAGAAGGAAGGAAACATCATTTTCTACCCAATGAGTCTCTCTAGCATTTAATGTCATTACCTTATTCTGTATTTTTTATCCAAAGTTAACACACTTACAGGGCTTGTCTGATCTATTAATGCATTGCACTGGAGTTGAGGCTTTTCTATACAATTTCACTGAAATTGGCCAACGAATGTGCAGACCTACTTTTCATGAGAAGCCAAGGTGAAAACAAATTACATGTTGCATTTTCAGAATGCACAGCACAGCATTGTTTTAGAAATTCCTTACAGGCAATGGATGAAAAAGACATTATTTCTGGATTTTTCTGTGATTCCTAATACTGTTTCTGTCAGCAGCATCCATCTGCTTGACAGCACTGTTACTACTCCCTCTTCCTAAGGAAATGAAGATACAGAGATTTAGTATACACCAATTATGGTCACCTCTTGCCTACACTGTCTCCCCTCCCAAACTTCTGCCCTCCCTGGAAGGATGATTCCAATGAATGGAGCCAATTGGGGGAAATTCTCTAAAATTTCACTAATTGAAACATCACTGAAAATGCAGCCTGGATTTTAAAATGGGTGTAAATTTTGAAAAGTTTATTTAAATACCTTGATTATAGAAGTTCAGTGATTATGTTTTTCACTGCTAAAGTTAAAGGCTGCAATGAATTTCATCCTGACAAGTACTTTGTGTTAGTTCCTTAATTCCACAAAAATACTCATAATATGAACTTCCACAGTTTGCTCAGCTTCTGCATTACAGTCACTGATTCTATTACAGGAATATTCCACTGCTGAACACGAGCTGCACCACAGAGGGAAACCCATGCACTGTATTCCAAAACGTGACTGAATGGATTCATAAATTCAAGTTCTATTCAACTGTCATTTTTTAAAAATTAAACCATTTCGAACCAAAATAAATATAAACCATCACAAGTGAAATGAAACTGCAGTTTTGAAAGTTGTGGTTTTAATGCAGACAGGTAGATAATCAGACAGAATTCTGGGCCGTGCTGTAGAAACACCTTTGTCTTCTGATGCTGAAATCTTACATTTAAAATTAGCATTCCCTTGAAAGTTGACAGCTGGATCAATGGATACTCTGAAACAGATGTGAATCATTATGAAGGTCTAAGATGACTTTTTCTTTTTTCATTTTTCTTTCTGGTAAATTAATAAGAAATCCAAATATATAAATTAGGGAACAAATAAGGCATTCTTTGTAGTACTCTAAACAGAGTGTGACCTAAAACATTTGTTCAGCATTCTATTTTGTTAACAACATCAGATTCAGATCATTGGCTCATATTACCTGGAGACAGAAAGAAAATTGGTTGAACTAATTAGGAAATTTGCAAGACAGGTAATTCACGTTTAAGACTCCAGAAAACACACACCATGTTTCATAATCGAAGCTGAATTCCTTAGCTGATATACAGACAATGTGCAGATATAACTTTTATTTATACAATAGAGGTAAAAACAAATCCAGATGGAAATGAGAAAACTCATCTATCAAGTCAAAGACTACTTATAGGCAAAATTTCATTTGTCAGGGCTTAATGTGCATGCAATGTACATAAATCACTTTTTTTTGCATAAAAATAAGAAAGCTTACAGGAAAAATATGCACAGTAGGAATCAAGCAAATACAAAATTTTTAATACATTGACTAAATTTATCTCTAGATTTAACTTAATTTATTGTAGTGGAGTTATGGCAAGGAAGAACTTGAACATTCTGATTATAAAGCATGATGATGGACACTTTAAGGTCAGTCTTCTAAAATGAAAACCTTTTAATTTGAAACTAACCTTATACACACTTCATATGATTTCAGTGTAATATGAGATAAAGAATGAATGTAAAATCTGGTACTCGTACCAATTCTTGAAACTAAAATATCATGGAAGTCAATTATAAACCTAACCGCCTTTCAGTAAAGCTATTATCTTCACTCATCTCAAAGGCAGTTTTTTCATTGACATAAAGGAAAGTTAGATAAAGTTCCATCAATCAGCTGCGCTAAACTGCATTCAAGAGCCCAGTGTGAATCACCTTATTTTAAAAATATGCTATAAATATCAAATACATTTGTGCATTGGGTAAAAAAAAACATAGCGCTGCATTAATACATATTTTGGTCCACTATGGAAACAGTTTTGTGTTGATACAGAAAAATCGTTACTTTCAATGATTCTTCTTTAACGCCTCTGAATTACTTTCTTATTACTATTGCCTTTCTCCTCTGATGTATTTTTTGTCTGTTTTTCTAAATTCTACAAGTCTACTTTTGGTACTGGAAGAAGGAAAAACAAGTAGTGATGGATCATTTATAGATTTTTTAAGATAATGCTCTTTTGCCCAGCCTTAAATTTTCTGACATATTTATTAATTTATTATTATACTATAATAAAAATGGTCAGATCTGCAGCAGGCTTATAGAATAACTTATTGATCTGAGGTTTGACTGACGAATCACTGAAGAACCACTTTATGCCATCACTGAAATTATTTTTTGTTACCTTTTCACTTTGAAAAATGTGGTCACTCATACATCATATTTAATCAGGAAGATGGAAAGCCATTTCAATATAGAAAACACTTATAAAGGAAAACCATGAAGGAATGTAAAAACTGAGACTGCAGTACTTAAGATACATTGGCCTGAAGCGTATACTAGTTCTATTTACTTGTCCAGCAGAAAGTTTGATTATGAGCTTTCTGTCCTTAAAAATTCTGCAGTTTTCCCATCATCTTAACTTTCCTTTACATGATTTATTAATTCCTGATTCATAGGATTAGATGGATGGACGGACATTCCTGATAAAGTTAATACAGGTGCTCGTGTGAAAATCTTTTAGCTGGTATTTTCACAGAGCCATAATATCTTACATGATAGATCTGTTTATACAGATAAGTAAAAGTAGGATGCTCTGTTGCTCTGTACCTGACAAAAAAGTGCATCTCACAAGATCATAAGTTTGTAATCTTATCCATCTATGGCCTTGTTTAGTTTACTAATACAGTTGTACCCAGTAGAATTATTTCCCAGTAGGATCCATTTTCCAAGATAAGGGGACAAGTATACCTATATACTTTGTAACAGGAATGCTAAAAACAGCAGTGGAGGTTCCACAGCTGTCAAAAACCTGCTTCAGTATTCAATTCCTTTTACTATCAGAAAGTTTTCTTTAGTATTCGTTAGATCTTGTCTGCTCCGTTTTAAGCTTAGTGGTTGGGTACAAGGAATTCAGTATATTCTTTCTTTTTGTCACAGTATGTTTTTGAGCATATCCATATTTACATTAAGAAAGTATCATGAAAAGTTCATCATCAGAGCAAAGGACGTCTTCCTAGATCAAGTTAGATGTATGATTTCTTCTGCATCTTTATTCTTCCTCACTGTTGCTTATCCTAAAGAGAAATCAGATTGATATGACATAGTTATTCCCAGAAAATTGATGCTGACCATAATTTCTCTACATGTTTTCATAAGGTCCTAACCTTAGAAACAGTTTGATTAGTGTGCAAAATTAAATTGAACTGACTGGTCAATATTTTTTTACTTATTCTTTTAACTCAAAAAAAGTTAAGCATTTGTCCTCACCTAGTGTTTTGAAATTTCATACATCCACTTTGGAACATCTTGGGCAGTTCTTTGTGTATACTGGGACAAATTTAGTTTATTTAAAATATCTCAAAAACATCTAGAAAGCTTGCTGTACACTTTTACACATCCTTTGCTCTTTCTCATTTTCTTTTTCACCCATTAGTTTCTAATCATTACCGAATTGCATGCAGTGACATCAATTTACAGGTTTAAAATTTACAGCACTAAATAAGTCACATCTGATTTTGGTGCTATGATAAAATTCAGTCTCATTTATGTAAGGAAGAGCTTTCCTGGTGAGTTCAGAGAGACTAAGATTTGGTATTCTCTCTCCATCCTTAATTTTTTAGGATGAAAGTATTTCTTAATGCTCTCTTTACCAACCAATTTGGGTACTCATTCATTCTCACTGAATTTCCTACAGCACTTTGTTCCAGCTTGAGTAGTTATTCTGTATATCTTAATCTTCTATTGCTTAATCTATTACATTTTTTTGCATTAGGTATGTTGCTTCTCAGAGTTTGCCCCAGTATAATTGATTGAGCATCTTTGGATATTGTGTACGAAAGGCTAAGCATATTACACTAAAATTACACAAATCCTTGTTTGGGTTTTTTGGGGGTGGACAGTGAAGGTTATTTGAAAGACAAACTTTATAAAAATGTAGAAAGATCTGTTTCATGTAACATATCTGTAGTTTCATAAGGTTAAAATCTCAGGTATTACACAGAAGTGAAGAAAGTTTAAAACTTTGTTTGCTCTTATGAAGGCACATGAATGTACTCTTACAGTAGGTCTGTGTGTTAACAGCAGACATGAATCTTGGGTGAAAGAACTGTTTATTTACCTGGGAAAGAGAAAAAAATGGCTTCAACCTGAATCCTCAAAAATACTTGCCTAACTTCACTGATATTGTTACAATTAAGGTCTAGATCTTTTAGAGGAACTGAGCTTTACTGTGCACTCATTCTTGGGTTCATGTCCTTCAGCTTACATGTTAGAAGCATACTCTAATTTAGGTCTCCACACTGTCTCCATGGTCAATGAAAAAGAGACACCTGCAGAGTACATTTCTTTCTACCTGTGTTATGTACTTCTTTAATGGGAGGACAAATCAGTCTTTCAAAGTGCTTCTCTCTCTTCATTAACTACAGAGAAAGGCCTAGGCGGTTAGTTGAAAGAGATGACAAATCTTCGCCTTATTAAAGTTTGCTGAGACTAAATCATGGGCCTACAAGAACATCATAGTCAAGGCAGAAAGGTGCTGGAGAAAAATGGCCACTAGCTAAGACCCACACAGCCACCCACTCATTCCCCCACCAGCGGGATGGGGGAGAGCAAAAGTGAGAAAAACTCATGGGTCAAGATAAAGGCAATGTACTAGGTGAAACAAAGCTGTGTGTGCAAGCAAAGTAAAATAAGGCCTTTATTCACTGCCTCTTGTCAGCAGGCAGATGTTTAGCCACTTTCTGGAAAGCCGGGCTTCAGCATGTGTAATGGTTACTTGGGAAGATGAAGACCATAAACCAAAATGTCCCCCCTTCCCCCTCCTTTCCCTGAGGTTTTATTGTTGAGCACAACATCATAGGACAGAGTGTATTCCTTCGGTCAGTTCAGGTCAGCTACCCCAGCTGTGTCCCCTCCCAACTTCTTGCCAACCTCCAGCCTACTTGCAGAGGGGGCAGAGTGGGAAAGACATCCCACACCATACACACTGGTGTGTTATCAATTCTATGTTAGTCACAACTTAAAAACACAGCACCATACCGGCTGCTATGAAGAAAATTGACTTCATCCCAGCCAGATCTAGTACAATCTCCACCCCTTACGTCATATCATTTTCATCATGCTCAGCTCCTCTGCTATCCAACATATCCTCATTAAGCACCACCCCACTTCCTGTCCTTTCATATACACAGGGAACCACAGCAACTACATCTACCAGGCTGGACCTGTGACCATCCAGGACAGAGACCCCTGCCTGCATGCCAAAGTCCAACAGTCGTTAACATTTAGGGACAAAATTTTCTTCCATTATTGCTAAATGAAATATTTTTTGTGTGACAAATTTTAAGAACAGTGCATGAAGGTTTTAACACCAAAAAGTTGTTTTCCTATTTTTTCCTTTATATATAAAAAATACTTATGCACTTGCACAACAAACTATATTCAGTGCAGAAAATGGAATAGTGTTCAGTGAGCAGAATGAATAGATTATTCATTTCTCTCAGTTTATGAGATATTCATTAGCTCAAATGAAGGTCAGAAGTCTCAAAGAGTACAGTACTGTAAATAGTTTCTTTGAGCCCTTTTTTAGTAATACATACAAAAATAATTTGAACTTTGAGTCATCTTATCTAAGTTTCAACAACCAGCTTAGGTATCTAAGGTCTGAATTCCACTACAGAGATGGCTTTCTCTCTGCTTGAACTGTACTCCTGGCAAGATGAACCCGAGTCAAAATTGCCAATAAGCTACAGTAGTTGAAACAATGAAAACCCATTCTCAGAATTCTAGGTTATTCAAAAAGGGAGATTTTTTTACTTTTGTTTAAATTATTTTCATTCTTTTACACTCAAGAAAGTGTAAAACGTTCTTCATTTTATTTTTCTCCTTAGCCATCGGCTTACTGGTTTCAGTCCACCTCAAGGTCACAGTAAAGGTTACCAATATTTGACAGTGAATTATCCTAAATGAATCAATTGGTGACCTCAATTTAACCCCTGCTGTGTGTATTCTCATCACAATTCAGCACAGTGAAGAGAGACTAAATGGACACAGAATTTGAACTCAAGAGATGTTTCCTCCAAGCCTCAGTAAGGCATGTTGCACAGTAATATAAAGAAACTTCTTTCTGATTATTTTCCTTGTGTGGAAAGTATTATTTTCCTGTCATCAACATGAAACATATTTTATATATTTTAGTAGAGGAAGAAATTTTTTAGAGTAATGGTTCTTCATGAGTTTCCGTATTTAGTCTTCATTTTTTCATATTCTTCCCTGAATAAGACCTTTGGGTGAAATATCAAATACAACGAATACACAACTTTCTGAGGGATAATGGATTACTTTTCATTATTTAGATGGCATTATTTGGAATAAAGACTTTTTTAAAATATTTATTTATTATGTTTAACATCATGAAGTGCATTTCTTCACTGCGGTTAATAAGTGCTACTACAATGCGAAGAAGAAAAGAGGTGAAGTAATTTTCATGCCATAGTTATACTGCCATCATATGACTATGGCAACTGTACTTTGTAACGATTTGTGTCCTTGCTTTGTTGTGCCAATTCAAATCTTGTGTACAAAGAAGTTAATAATAAAGCAATCTCTGATAACAGCTGTTCCACAGAGATTTAAAAATAATTAGGAGCATTTACCAATTTATGAGACACATGAAAAATAACACTCAAACCAGTAACTATAATAGAACAGTGATAAGTCTCGGAACTCGCTAAGATCTTCCTTTTACTACTCTATGTCTAACCAATGTTGTATATACGTCTAACCAATGTTGTATATATGTCTAACTTCACAGCAATTGTTCACCAGACTAATTTAACCATAGAAGATGTTATTGATGACACTACTCTCTGAAAATACACCATTTATGTAACTGAACATGGTTTAAAACTATAGCTTACAATTTCTGAGTAAAGAACATTATATCCAATGAAACCACATTGAAACATCCTTCTCCTTTGTTGGCAACAAAAGCTATTATAGTCCACTGTTTCCTTGGTGAGAACTTATTGACAATGAATTTTTTCGTCATTCTTATGTAATTATTTGATAAACAGTCATATATACCCCCTAATTATAAATATATGTATCTATATGAATAAGTACACAGCTGTATACATTTTATATGCATAACAAGTAAGCTGAGCAAGTAGAGAAATTTTAAGTATTTTGTTGACCTTCTTTGATGTTCAGAAAATAGTTGATGTTATTACAATGTCAGTTTCATTGCTTATTTTATTTTAAATATCCTCGCCTCAGATTTATCACTTTTCCCATTTTCTAGAACATAAAAATGTATATTAGTTATTCTTAAATATTTGTTAATGAATTTCACAGGCATGCTGGATGCAACTTGTATAAATAGGCCAGAAAATTTTAAGCCAGAGCCAAAGTAAACCCATGCCAAAACATTAGTCGATCCATTGGAACTTATTATACGCATACAAAAGGGAGAATGCATGAAGTGATATATAAGGTCACTGTGACAGCCAGAAGGTAATGCCAAAATATTCCTACCGGCTTGGCTCATTTGCATGTATGGGCACAGAGCTGATTCAGAGCCAAACACTCTGCATGAGCCAAACTTAACTTCCTTGGCTTGCCTACCTCCAAAGCACAGCTGTCGTGGCAAAAACAACCCATCAGACACGAATTCATTTTGCTAGTTTTCATCTGCCATGACTTTGTAAGATGCAGCCACCAAGGGCAGAGTGCTTTGCTGCTGCTGCTGCTGTTCTCAGGATAATCTGCACTACTGGAAAAACCTGTTGGACTCACATTGCCTATTGCAATGAGGTGTCAGCTACTGAATAACAAACATAGTCCTAATGAGGGCTAGGCACCTCTAACCAAGATTTTGAAAATGTGACTAGTGATTTTGATTGTGCTACGTGCTGGGGCCCATCTGGAAGCACCTGAGTGGCCTGATTTGCAAAAACCACAGTACTCTGCAAAGGATCAATTAAACCCAGTCTTGAATGGGACCTTCCAAAACTGGGGTTGTCAAAAACATTAGTAGCTTTTTAATTAGCTTAGCCTAATTAGTTTGAGTAAGGGAGAGTAGAAACACAATGACAAGAGATATTATAAAGTTGTAATACTTATTTTCTGTTTAACTACAGCAGAAACTATGACCAGTGTCCCTTTTCTCGACATCCATAAACTGCCTACCCCACTCCCCCCACCCCTAACAAGCCACAAAATGTTATCTGGTGTTTTTTCCTATCTATGATTATAATCAACTTTGTCATCCTAAATTACATCAATTCAACTGAGATTGGTTCACACTTATATGTGTCTGAATTAGATGGGGTAAAAACCAATAAATTCAGTGATAAGCCTTGGATTTCTACTAACTGCATGGATCAGTTGGATCCAGTCCACAGAAATGATCAGAAGGGTGGAGCGCTTCTACTATGAGGACAGGCTGAGAGTTGGGGTTGTTCAGCCTGGAGAAGAGAAGGCTCTGGGGGACACTTTATTGTGGCCTTTCAGTGCTAAAAGGGAGCCTACAGGAAAGATGGGGACAAACTTTTTAGCAGGGCCTGTTACGAGGACAAGTGGTAATGGCTTTAAACTAAAAGACGAAAGATTTAGACTAGATCTAAGGATGAAATTTTTTACAATGAGCGTGGTGAAACACTGAAACAGGTTGCCCAGAGAGGTGGTAGATGCATCACCCCTGGAAACATTCGAGGTCAGGTTGGACGGGGCTGTGAGCAACATGATCTAGCTGAAGATGTCCCCATTTATTGCAGAGAGGTTGGACTAGATGACCTTTAAAGGTCCCTTACAACACAGACTACTCTATGATTCTATAATTCTATGATTTTTATATCATGGTTCATGTAAAAATGAAATGACAAGCACACAGTTTAGCATAAGCTCACTGTTAAGTATAGATATAGACATTGACCTTAATTGTCACTTCCTCCCACTACACAAAATAGTAATACTTTTATGTGAAAATTTGCGTTATGACTGACTGAATGAAGAGAATATAACATTTCCATCCAGGTAAAGGTAAAACAGAAAAAGCTGATGGCCAAACAACATAGTTTTAAATTGATCTGGATTTTCGTAGCTTCGTCCTCCTACACTAATTTCATGGATGTTTTTATAGGGGTTCTGAGAACATTTTCTGGATGGAAAGAAAAATCACATCACTTCTCTAAGCATATCATATCGTTTTCTTTCAAGTATATATTTTTCCTTTTCTTCAAGGGAAAAATGAAAGACTAATTTATTATAGATTATGATTCAATTGTAATGCCTTTAATTAATCTTTAATTTATGTTTAAATGATTAATAAATTTCTTATTTATGCAAGACTCCTGAAACAGTAACAGACACTCTACAAACAATCCATTTTAAGATTCTTGCCTGAGGTAAACCCTTCAATAATTATTGAAGTTAACACTTGACTGCTTCAGCTTTTTTTCTTGAAGGTAAAACATAAACGCAGGTACATAAAAACTATCACGTAGGACTTTGTGAAAAGTAATATTCATTCGATGGTTTATCATCAAGGTTTTTGCAATTTGTCTTGCAGTTGCTGCCTTATTTTAGTAAAGAAAAAATAGTGCCAAAAGTTCATACACCATCAAATTCAGAAATATTTTTTTAAATCCTTTTTTCATACATTCTGAATGCAGTTGACATTGATTTCTGTGGAAATAATCTAACAGGCAATCATAAAATCTTTGAATGCTTTGGGTTTGGAAGGACCTTTAAAGATCATCTATTCCAAACCCCTGCCACGCACAGGGATATCTTTCACTAGATCAGATTGCTCAAAGCCTCATCCAACCTGGCCTTGAATATTTCCAGGGATGGGAAATATCCATTCACAACTTTGCTGGGCAACATGTTCCAGTGCCTCACCACCCTCATAATAAAGAATTTCTTCCTAAAATCTAGTCTAAATCTGCCCTTTTTTTGTTTAAAACCATTACGCCTTGACCTGTCTCTACAGGCCTTGGTAAAAAGTCTTCCTCTTTCCATAAGCCCCCTTTAAGTATAGAAAGTATTCAATAAGGTCTCCCCCAAGCCTTCTCTTCTCTAGATTAAACAGCCCTAACTCTCTCAGCTATTATTCATAGGAGAGGTGTTCCTCAGTAGTAAGTGTGTAGTAGCAAACAATTATTTAAATAATGTGATATTTCAATGATTTTAGATAATTGTGTTCAAATGAAAAAAAAAGTCACCTTAAACAAAGCCTTTGTTTTCTTAGTTGAAACAGGAAATGTATAAATATTTCTTATTACTGACATGTATTGCTTTAGCTTTAGGTAAATCTTGGAAAAGAACATTATTATTTTGTCATGATTAAAACAGCTTCATAAAGACTATGCATAAAACCGTAGTTGTTTCTGCAGCACCTGCCTTGTCATTTTCTGTGTTTTTGTTTTTCTTAGGAAAAAAAAAATATTTTGATGTCATAATGGAATTATTTTTATGTATTGTTCATTATTTGTAGCTTTGTACCTACCTGTCCACCATGAGTGAGAAATTCCTTCTGCGTAAACTTCAGTAAACTTAATGGAAAATGTTAGCTTTTCCTAAGCCATTTAGTAATTTATTTACTTATTGCAAATATTGCAAAACCTCCACTTTAGAGTGCACATATCTTGAATTGTAGATAGAACATGAGTGCTTTAGAAACTATCCCAGTCATAAAGAACTAAACTACTTAAGCAATATTTGCATTTCTCCTTAAATAATAATCTTTGCCTTGGACCTTATATATTGGACCAATGGATATCATGTGTTGTTGCACATGCCAGCTAGTTTGTTTCTTATTTTAGAGTTAAATTTTAATTATAGTCTGTATTTTAAATATTTTTATGCAAATTTAAAATGTTTGCATGTAAAATTTATTGAAGATATTGGATTTTAAATCCACACATGGGTATAAACTGATTTTACAGACTGAGCACACCTCAGAAGTAGTGGATGGAAAGGTGAGATAGCCTTCACCAGTTAGCACAGATTCTGTCCTCAGTAGTCTCTTGGGATGCATGAGGATTTACACTTCCAGAGTAATTTCCTAGCCTGGCCAAATTCTTTAGCTGGGGTCTCATTAAAAGACCCCAGACAGTCTATGATCCATTTATTTCTCTGGCAGGTCTTCAGATACCTACCAGATGTCTTTTAGATTCTTATTAAGGCCCTGTTCTAAACTCAAAGAGACAATTTCTTTTTTAATTCCATGACGTGCCCTGAAATGTTCCTTCCTCCTATAATGTCTTCAGCAGCTCATAATATACAAATGGCACAATATATCAACACTCACTCAGGTCTGAATTCTTCCCGTAGTTTACTGGAGTCTAACTGTGTATGAAACTATGACCTCCGTTAAGGCAGTTCACAGCAAAGGGAACTGTTAGATGGAATTAGCTTTGTCACAGTATCTGAAAATACATCCTTAAAGACAGCATTCACTGAATTTGCAGTAAAACACGTTCTCATGCTGATGTGTGGTGAACATTTACTGTTCATGTTACTAATGGACTTTTCCAAAACGTTTCATCCTTGAATATTTTCTTACTTGTGACACAAGTAGAAAAATAAAGATTCAATATTAGATAATCTTTTAATAAGCAAAACCTCAAATCAGCTGAAGCCACATCCATATTTTCCCCCTGTATACCATCACAGAAGAATTTTTAAAGCTTTGCTTTTAGATGAAAAACAGATTTCTTCAGGGTGATTTCTACACTGAAAATGTGTCTTAGTAAAAAATTACTATTAATGTAGAGGGCTTGACTGATGGATTTCACTGTCTGCTTACTGTGAAACAAAGGGATGAAACAGAGGATGATGCTCAAATAGAGCATGGATAATTATTAAGGATATACCAAAGAAGAGAGAGATGGATTTTCAGTCTAACTTTATCCAGAGTTCAGACATTTCGGTCACTGGATTTGCTAAATTAGAACATATTCCTTTACCTGATGTCTCCTTCTTCCCTCCACTTGGAGGCAATGCTGGCCCTGTTGTCTTTGGATTCACACCATGACAGATCCCTCACTTTGGTGTAATGTATACTGGTTAAAGAAAACAGTCAAATTTCTAGCATGTATCTTTCACTATGGAGTATAATTATGAAGAAAATGAATTATGCTTCAGAACTTAATTTAGTTTCCTAAATGGCAACTAGACTCCTTTGGCAGTTTAGCTCCAGACAGAAATCCTGAACAATTCCGAAACTTTTTCCCAGTAAGTGAAAGCCTGAAATAGGTTTTTATGTGAAATATTTTAATCAGCGGTAATCAGCAGTAACCCCATAGCAATTAGCTTTTAAATTAACGGAGAAATAATTTGAAGATACTGACTGAGGATGGCTAGCCATGCTTTTGAACTTTCTCCTAGTTTCTCCAACGAAACGCTTTTAAACAGTTTTCTGGAATAAGAGTTTATTCTGAAACTTGGCTAAATAAAAGCTGAATAGCTGTTGTCCTGCATGTATTGAATAAATGTAGCTTTTCTAAAGTGAAATTTTATTTCCCTGGCTTGACATGAAATGATGTTTTCTGTTTCCCAATAGCAAGTGCAGCTACTAAATATACATATGAGCAAAAGATTCAAGTCTGATGGGTTTTTATTAGGTGTCTAAAGATCTTGCATTATATTTTTCTTTCTACTATGGCTGTGCTTCCTCTATGGATGTATTTCCTAGGTTTTCACAAAGCTGCAATATGGAACATTTAACATTGATTTATTACTACTACTACTACTGTTGCTATTGTTATTATAGACATCTACTGCAATCTCTAGGAATCCAGTCAAAACTGCATTCCAACAAATATCATTGTGCTGCCCAACTAGTCTAATTCTAATCAAATGCGAATCTTCATCAGAAATAAATAAACAATAATATTAAAAGATGAACACTTAACATCACAGCATTTAATCCTAGTTTTTTCCAAATACCTGGGAAAATAGGTGTATTTTTGGGTATACCAAGAAAGTCAGCAGGCCAAACTGCTCTGCTAGGTAATTTCTGAGGTCCTGACAGTACAAATGATTGCAGATTTCTGTCTGAAAAAGAGAGAGTTTTTCTAGATAACTTTTTAAAGTTATCAATGGAAGTAAGGGTGATTTTTTGCAAAGTTTTAATCATCTCACAAAAATTTAAATAAACTACTCACATGACCAGAAGTGTAAGGTAAGCTTAAGAAAAATGTAGAAAATAGTGACACCTTGTCATGAGAAAACAGGCTAAGTTATGTACAGGCTCTTCAAGTGACAAAGGTACACGCAGCAAGTGTTTGAAATAATTATGTTCAGTTGTTAAGACCACTACAAGAATTACTGATCAACAAGAATGTTCTTGGTCTTGAACCAAAATTTACATGTGTATTCTTGGCATAACCCCACTTGAGCCCTGTTTTGTCAATTTTGAGAACATTTCTGTTCACATAACCCTTGTCCACTGCTACCTTACTTGATTGTTAATAATTTTCTCCTTTCCCCTCTGATTCTCTCTGAAAAACGAAAAACCTCCAAGATGACAGGTCAAGTCAGCAGATAGGGGCTTCCACCCTCTGCAGTAGGAAGTCTCCCACTGCCATAATTGGCTGTCTCTTCTTACACTCTTGTGTGGTTCAGATTCAACTAGTATAGATGCTTCATTTGACAGCGTTCCCTTAGAACTTCAGTTTTGCAGAGCTGCTCCTTCTTTCTGAACCACTGTATGGGTCAAAGGCCTCAAAATTGCAGGGACAGATGTTTTAACAACTACAATGTACCCTGTGGTACATTGCTGCCGTAGTTGAGGATGCATATACCAATCACCTGAGCAGTCCTGCCAAGGTCCCTGTCTTTTTGTTTTTCTTTTTTTATTTTTTTCCCTAATTGATGTACTGCTGACTACCTCTGTTAGCTATGTTAAAGGTGCCTGACCCTCTCTAATCAAGAGTCAGCTGAGACAAAACCTTCTAGCCCTCTGTGATCAAGGACAGCTCGCAGTTTGTTAGGTACTACTGGGGCTTGCTGTGGAGGTTGACAGAAGTCAAGGCTCCTGTGGCTGTCCTTACCTAGGAGCAGTGGTACCTTCAGGTTCCTCAGGGGGTTTTTGGGATCCTCTCAAGAATTTCAGATAAAGTTCACAGAAGATTAGAAAAAATCAAAGCAGAGATCAGAAAATCCTGTGCAAATTTTTACATCTGTTTTGTGCTATAATTCTAACTCTTTTTCATAGAATACGTATGAAATACAATAAAATGCAGATTACACTGAAAAGAAATCAAGATAAGCTGACTTACTTTCTCAGCTCTGCAATTACAGAGAATTGTTGCAGGTCCAGGCAGAGGTACAAAAGAGTTGGATTTCTACTTATTTTTTTATTCTGATTATTTTTTATTCTTATAACAGAATATTGTCAAAATACTTTTTTATATAAATAGATTTTGTTTGAGGTTTTTTTTGGAGTGGTACACATAGGTGAATTTGGAAATGTCCTGTGAAATGAGCTTATATAAGCATTTACATATGTAAGCAAAGTCTTACCTTGTTTTGCCAATTTTTGATCAGAATGAAACATTCTAATGCACTTGCTAGGAAGCAAATATTAATTTTGGTTTACTGAAAATAAATTAATCAGTGTCTTCCATTTGTACATTAAGCTGATATTTCTCTTTGGTACACTGCTGTAATAGAGCATGAAAGCAACAAAAGACAAAGAGAACAACCTGAGAAGATAGGGGCATTCTTAGTGGACATTATTCTTGAGGGAATGCATCTGATGTTTGGCCTAGAGGAATGAGCAAGTAGTGCTCTGCCAAAAAATTATTTAACACAAAATTCCATCAGTGAGTTCCGAATCAGAAAAAAAAAAAAAAACCTCTGATATATACACAATTCTTCTCCTTGGGAAGAAAATGAGAGCATGGATTATGTATGACAGGTACATGGATGTATTGCTTAATCTTCTTGAGGGTGCAATGATAAGAATGAACACAGGAACTTACATAGTGTAGACTTTCCTCACAATCTGATATCTGAATATTAAATGACTTTTAAATAGAGAAAGGAGTGAAGTCTATATACTAGGAAATAAGCTTCCATAAGATAAATGGAAGCAGTAATCATGATGAAAAACAAGTGGAAATCAGACTGGTTTGTATTTTATTGCACAACTAAAAAAAAATGAAACTACAGAAAATGAAAGAAGGCATTAGAAAGACAAAATAGAATTTGTAAAGAATTTACAGTAGTGTAAACAAAATGAGATAGGCATGACCATTCTTTCTCTTCCAATATATTTTTCATGTAGTTAAAGAACAGTGTGTGATTAAAAGCAAGATTACATGTATTTTTGAAATATTTGGTGTATTTATAGTCCCACAAATATATATAACCTACAACTAATATATATATAAAATATATATCTAAAGACAGTTAAACCTTTCCAAAGAGCCTCCATTACGCATTTGTTATGACAGTAAAATCAATTAATTTAAATTGCGTGTTAGAACTATTAAATGTGAGGAATTGTCTACAGGCTTTTCTGACAGGAGAGTGCTGTACTGAAATTTTTACTTTACAGAAAAGAGTGTAGAAACTTTGTAACAGTTAAAGGTATTTTTTAAATAGCTCATACAATGAAAAAACCCATTAATTTACTAGCGAAAAGGACCAAGAATACGAAGTCCAAAGTGGTTCATTTGCAGTAGGCCAATGAATTACCACAAGTAAATTGCTCTTAGCTTCCCACTCCCTTTTCCCAATTATGAAGCAAATTAACATAGTATAAATAATCCAAAAGCCTTATTATCATACAAGTTAACTGTGAGGATGGCTTAAAATCAACATGTTTTAATTTACAGTTAGGAGAGGACCAAGGGGTTGCACTCAGTCAGTTTATAGTTCAACAGGAGAACGATGATTTGATAAACTGCAGTACTCAAAGTTTTTCTGTTTTGTGGTCCTATAGTTAATGCTCAAAACCCACTGGCTTCAACAAGAACATACTGTAACATTAGTTCGGTTGGCCTTCAAATGTTTAAAACACTGGACTACAACCAGGCCTTCTATCTTTCTTCTGAAGAGATGGATGCTCAGGCTTTACCTTTCTGAGGAAAGCTGATACACATTTATACTGATCTTTGGCTTTCAGAAAAAACCAGACATCATGAGAGTCACCAAAAAATCACTACACTTGAGACCAGATGTATGAACATTAGATTTAATAATCAGCTCAAGGCATAAGGTTTTCAGTACAAGTTGCTTTGAAAGCAGTTTTTGGTGGGACCTGACTCAAAAGCTATGCTGTCTTGTGGTGTACTTCCATGAAAATATATAAAGAAAGCACAACCAATTTTCTCCTGAGGCTTTGTGATTTGAGAGGTTAATTGGCAATGCCTTTGGTCTGTAAATAAGTACCAAGTTACAGGACTGCAAGGTTATGGATGTCATCATATTTTGGGAATACATATATATGAAAAAGTTCCTTCAAAATCAGGTGTGTAGGCTATTACTGTTCAAGCACTAAAGAAACATCTAAGCACAGAGTGGATCTGGAAAGTCATTCTATATTCAGATTAATGTTGCAACATCAGAGATTTCAGATGAGAATCTGAAATTTTCCTGTTGTACTGAAATTAAAAAAGATTGTAGAGCTTTCAGGTTGCAAATATTAAATGATGACGCCTTTAAAGCATCAAAGCAATGTAAGGAACAATGAGCAGTTTGCAGGAAGGGAAGAAGAGAAAACATTTGCTTAATTAGTTATACTAGGAACCTATATTGCTCCATAGAGTATAATAAATGTGTGAACAGAAAGAGGAGAAAGTTTTTTTGTTTGTTTTTAATATGTTTGTAAGAATGGCATTCAATTTCTCTAATCATTTTAAAAATCAGATTAAGCTAGAAAGGAAATACTGTTCTTCACTGAGATATGTAGGAAAAACAAGAAGAAAAAAGATACTGGTAATACAGCAAATGAAGGAAAAAGACACCTAAAGTTGTATTTTTGAAAATAAGGTACAAAACTGCTAGATTTTTAACAGGGGAAAGATTTCTGATTTCAAATGTTTTCAATGTTATTCCTTTTTATCATCCACATTGCATAAGCAAAGCTATTCCTTCATGCAATTAACTTTGACAAGAATTGATTGTTTTCTAAATCACGTATTTTTTATAGTCTTAAATTCAATATTATCTAGTGAAGATTAATGTATTATTTAATTTGTCTAGAAGTTCCCATAATATCCTCCTAAGCACTTGAAAGTCTCCGTAAAAATGTTTGTTCTACTGTGTTCTATCCTATAAGCTGATGTATACGACTTAGAATTTTATATAGTAGCATATAGGAACAACAGTATTTATCCACTGAAAAGATTTATGATGTACATTAGATTATTAGCCATAAGATATAAACAAGACCTTCTTATTTGTTAGGATATCAGAATGATTGCAGAATTAAGAATCATAATAATTCAAAAAAATCCTAAAAAATGTCTTCATTACAACTTCTTAAAGAATATTGCCTTTCCTTCAGGTCTGCTGAAATTGTAAATTATTCACTTAAGACATATTTACTGTTACTTTATTATATTTAATTCAACAGACTGTCTCAGAGTATGTTGCAAAGCTTTCTAGAAGTGATTTTTTTTTTATTTTTCTTTTTCTTCAAAATAATCAGGTTGTTCAGAATGCAGACAGCTAATCACATCATGAAGTAAAATAAAAGTCCTATTGACATTTCAAAAACATATTGAAAGGCACTGGTGTTTCACTTTTTCACGTGTCAAAACACAAAGATTTACCTTGTGGTAACCAAAATTAATGTCTTTAAAATCACTGTAGCCATATCACTTAAAACATAAACAGATGACATTTTTTGCAATACAAGTTGTAACTACAACGCTGTATATTTTAATATTCTAGCTTTTAAGATACAAAGAATGCAATTGATCAGACAGCATAGTGTTTCCACAAAAACTTTTTTCCATTTCTTTTGTAAGGTCAGACCTTAAGAAAACTGAAGCAGGAGAACTCAAAAAGAGAAACGAGAAGACAAAAAGCATGTTCAATGGGTTTATAACTTACTTAACTAAGCATCTGCATTATAGAACTTCCAGCATGTTTAGTTATTTTGGATGTTATCCAAAGCCCACTAAAACAAGTGAGAAGAATCTCCAGTGTTTAAAATGTTCTCTAGATAAGATATTGGGCTTTGATTCAAAAAATATTTACCCAAAAACACGTGAAGTGCTGGTTTACGTTAGTTTAATGACACTTAAGCTTCAAACAAAAATGAGGATATTTTACTACTTTTTTTATTGCATGTATTTTATTGTGGTATGTTCTTGAACAACCAAAAGGTTACATTTTATATTTTTTGTAGAAATGTAAATTATGGTATTGGTTTCAAGATAGTGGAGAATAATAAATCTTCCTACTGAAAATTCTAAGAAAAACGTCTTAGTTCATATGTTAGAATTATGGCTAGATTCCCAGGGGTGGGAGAGGTGGAGAGTATGACACTTAGCTTAAGTGCCTAGGTACTTATGTTCACCATTTTGGACCCACTAGAGTTCACAAAATGGAACTGCTATCTGTAAGCCTCCTCTCACCATCACTATGCACACAATTAATTGCCTAAATCCACATATTCCACAACAACATGAAAAGAGACAATCGAAATGAGACAAATCTGACACTGCTGAAGGGAGAGATGAGAATACCCGATTCCACAAAAGGGGAGGTGCTAGTCCTTCTTTCATTCATTGAAATGCTCCTGGTAGCCCTGAGCTGCAGTTTTGGTAGTAGGAAGCAGGTAACAGTATGGGAACCTCTCAGCTTGCAGGACCACGATGGAAGTGCACACTAGGATGTGCAAATTAGCATATTTTTGACACCTCAGAGGCTCTACGACTTTTTTGTGATCAAATAGATGTTAAATGGAGCTTTCTGCTCAGTTTGAAAAGCAGCATCCCGCGACACTGGTTATCAATTACCCATGTGCTTCTCACGCATCCATCACTTCAGTAGCTCAGCACCAGTCACAGCAAACTTCTTCCTGACACGGTTGTTTTATTAAATTCTATTGTACTTTCTAGTTTTGTTAGTCTTCAACAAAGAAAAATAATTTTGTTTTAGGGTTTCAAGGATACATTTAGATCCTTTTTCATCGGCATGACAGTTACTTTATGAGTAAAGAGTTATTCAGAATTTGAAGCAGTCTGGCAATGGCATCTATACAAACATCAAAAGGAAAACGTTCTTGATATTTCAAAGACATGTAGACTATCATATTTTTCTTTGCCTGAAAATTACATCAGTTATTCTGGGTATAACTGATGATATTTAGTGTTATCCTTTGGTTGGTATTTACATGTTATCCTTTAAATATGTTTGTTCCTGAAATGTTAGGGGGAGGCAGGAATACTGCACTGGTGTTATGCTGAAACTTTGGCATCTCTTGGACAAACTCTACTAATCTGTAGAATCTTGCCCCTGAATTATACTGTGGATTTTGTCTCCTATGAGTAAAGAAATCAGAAAAACCTTCCAGATCACTGTTACATACTGAATAGTCCCTTCACAAGAGTACATTAGAACAAATTCTATCTGTCCGTCACAGTTAATACCCACAGAGCAACCTAATGTACCAGTCACTACAGCATTCTGTATGATCCCTGCAGATTCATTTTACAGCAGCTCAGGTAGGATGGTTAAAGGCATGAAAAATATAATGTGTAATCCAGAGACAACTGAGTGATGAGGACGTGATAGTATGCTTGGCTACAAGAATCATACCTGATGACAGCTAAATCCAATGGGCTGTAACTTCAGTTTATAATCCTTTATTACAGTCTTGTGGCAGTCTCAAAAATAAGCTGTGCACTTTAAAAGGGAATAATTTCCTGTGTTGTTTGGTTGGTTGGTTGGTTTTTTCCTTGCAGGTGTTTTTTAGCTGTCATTATTCCTTTTCGTTATCAAAACCCTGTAAATTGTCACTCTCTTGTTCATCTTTTTTTTATTTATTATTTTAATAACTGATGGACTCAAACAAGATGGATTATCAGCATACTGCAAACCCTATATTCATGTCATCCTTACACAGTGATGGTGGCTGCACTGTAGTGCAAAAAATACATCAGATTATCAGGTGATGAAAGCTCTCCAAGTTCCACTGATTTCATCAGTGATTCTATTTCCTGACTTATATTAATGATCCAGTAATCTTTCAATGCCATTAAATCTTCTTTTACTTCTGAGAAATATACATAAAATGGATTTTACTTCATCAGAGATCTGTGGTTTCAGCTGTTTCTGTGTCACCTCATGCTGTTGTGGATTTTATATTGGACCTCCCCGTTGCAAAGCGAAAATGTAGTAGGCAGAATCAAAGCTAATTTATGTCATGTTCTTTTTACTAAAGCGAAGTTCAACATAGTCAAGACTTCAGAGTACACCTCAATGATGCAGAAGCCATCATGTTTAAATGAGTTTCAAGACAGTTAAATGTAGGATATGTGTGTTACAATTGAACCAGCAGTCAGAAGCAGAAGAAGGGTCTCAGAAAAAGTATGGTGACACATATCTTCAGTGAGAAATCAATGTTGCTTATAGGTGATCTACAAGGTCTGGGAATTTCAGAAGATTTACAAAATAAAACAATGGAGAATACTAAAATGTCTGTTTTCCTCTGAATTCACATATATTGGGAACAAACACGAGTGATGCTGTGAGAGTGGTGGGTGTACTTGATGAGGAGAGAGGACTGCTGCAATTTTGCCCAAGTAGCTAGAACTGCTGCTGAGCTGTGCCTGTAGTTCATCTACACAGGCATCAGGACCATCTCCAAGGGTCTGTCAGTTGCCACCATGTATAAATTTTGTGTTAGGGTTACTAGAAGGTCAACATACAGACTAGGATTCTTCTTGTATATTTTGTTCCTTACTTTCCGTCATCATGTGTAATGTGTGCTGCTCTTCGACAAGAGTTTTTTGGGTTTCTAAGACTGAGGATATCTAGGGATAATGCTTAATGTCATATTACCAAACACCACGAAACAGATCAGGCCAAGGACTGTCATGGGATTTTTAAGACCTCTGAGCAAAAGCTATGCCCTTTCATCTGATTATTCACTCTTCTGGGACACACAAGTCCTGTTCCATATGTGAAGTGCATGAAAAATTACACTGATTCAGCAGGTTTTCCTCACACTGGTAGCTTACATTAATTTAATGCATATGTAAATGACTGAGAGAGAGAAGACAAGGGTCTTACAACCTTAAATTTTTAGGAGGGCTTGACTTATGGGAATTTTGAATCAAATCAATATCTCTGTCTCCTGGTGGGCTGTCCCTAAGCTTCCCTTCAGAAATACACTTGTTCCAGAGTTCTTGGCTGAAGAACCACTTTTATTTCCTACGTATTCAACTGGATTGAAAGATCATTGCTGCTATAACATCTGGGAGTTGGCAAAAACTGGCAGATATACAGCAGGGATACAGCTTTTTTTCTGGATAGCTCAATAGAGCCATTCTGCCTCTCCCTTAATGCTCAGATTTAACTAGATCAAAAATGGGAAGTGATTTGGTCCACAAAGCTTAAACCTCTTACACAAACTCAAACATAATATCCAAGTTTGCCTGTACAAAGAAAGAAGGAAGACGTAAAATGAATAATGGGTGTTAATTTAATTAATTCATACCTTTCAATGAGACTCCTTCAAAATTTGTGTCTTCCTTTTAATTAAAAAAATTACCTCTCTTTAGATGTGTTCTAATATCTCTGGTGTTGCATCACTCTGTGTATTTGTCCTTTCTCACTTCACTCTTTCCATGATCAAGACTCTTTTCTGCAGTAAGCAGGCTATCACCTGAGACAAAAAGCTGGATTTTGGTTTGATAAGGCTAGTGTTTTCTCTTTGCAGCAGCTGAGGTAATATCTTTGATTGCATAAGAAGAGGTCTGGAGAATTCTGACTTTGTACATCCATGGTTCTATCCCAGTAGTTCACAAAGAATAGAGCTCTGTATGCCTTTCAAAGTGCTTTTACTATCATAGAATCATTTAGGTTGGAAAAGACCCTTGGGATCATCAAGTCCAACCATCATCTCCACTCTACAAAGTTCTCCCTTACACCATATCCCTTAACACCACATCTAAACGAGTCTTAAACACATTCAGGGATGGTGCCTCCCCCACCTCCCTGGGCAGCCTATTCCAGTGTCTAACCACTCTTTCTGTGAAGAACTTTTTCCTAATGTCCAGCCTAAACCTACCCTGCTGCAGCTTGAACCCATTCCCTCTTGTTCTATCGCTAATTACCTGTGAGAAGAGACCAGCACCAACCTCTCTACAATGGCCTTTCAAGTAGTTGTAGAGAGCGATGAGGTCTCCCCTCAGCCTCCTCTTCCTCAAACTAAACAGTCCCAGCTCCTTCAATCGCTCCTCATAAGATTTATTCTCCAGGCCCTTCACCAGCTTCGTTGCCCTCCTCTGCACTCGCTCCAGCACCTCAATATCTCTCTTATATTGAGGTGCCCAGAAATGGACACAATACTCAAGGTGTTTGAACCTTTGAGTTCTTACTCTTTGAACTTTAATAGAAGCTTTTAAAGTAAATCCTAAAGTAGTGCTGTGACCTGCTAAATTTTAGATTTCTTCTTTGAAGAAACATTTGGTTGTAGTCTGTTACTTCCTTCAAAGAATCACAGCTCCAAAATTAAGTGTCAGAAATTTGATCTAATGGGTGAGACAGAAAGAGACATTTCAAATGAACAGATGGAAATGCGTAAAAAGATAATTTCATAATAAACTAGAGAAATAAAATAGGTAATGGGAAGAAAGAAGCCCAAAGTGACAAAACTCCTACAAGAAGCCCAACAAGAACATTTCAAATAAATGCACATAAACTACAACATGTTCAAAAACATAATGTGTTTGCAATTTCCACAATAGTCAATGAGTCAGGAAAACCTGAGTATTTCGTTTACTCCTTTGCGGCTATAAGCTAACTCCATCAGCTAAACTTACAAGTTTGGCAATCAAAATTGGCATCTATAAGTTGGTAAATGTTTAGACAACATCTTCAAATGATTAATTGCATTAATATGAATTATTTTTTAATAGATTTAAATATTATGGCAGTGATTAAGCTACTCATTTCTCTTTAAACTGAACAGGAACAATAAAGGTAGAAACAACACTTGCCTCTATTCTCTTCCCATGGGATAATTTTTGTCATCGTGGGCTTATTTGCAAGTTCTTCTTTCCGTAACTTTAATAGATTTCCCTGATTCAATCCTCTTTGGAAAAAAAAATCAACAGCAGAAAGAAGCAAAAACATAATTTCTTCTTTTGACGGAAAGTACAAGGTATCAGTACAGAAGCAGCTTAAGCTCAGCAGGCACTCTCAAGAGAAAATAGGAATTTCAATCTCAGCTTTTTACACGTTTCACTAAAGGCTTGTATATGGTAGCTCAGGGACTGTGATGCAGAAGGCAGGATATTACTTTGACGGAAAGGTGTAACCTTGTGAAAGATTTATGTGAAACTTGGTATATGTTCTATATTGCATTCTATTGTTAAGGATGTGGATATATGTTTTCAACTTTCCTAGAATGGTGAGAGTTCAAAGAGTTAATGAGGAGGCCATCAGTGATCAATTTGTCATAGGATTTTATGAACTGGATAGGGGTAGAAGAAGTCATCTCTCTACAGCCTAGTTTAATCTCACACCATCTATATTCTTCTAGTCGAGAGTTTTGGTGAGATAGTGATAGGGATGAGACATCTTTTCCATTATTTGGATGATCTGAAGAAATGCACTAGAGAGGATCACTGTGTCAGATAAACTGATTTGTCTATGAGAGACTTTTTGAGTGATATAGTTTGCGGAAAGCAGAAAGGGGAATAACAGAGAAAAGGGGGAGAAGGGAGTATTTTATTCTTTTGTTTCAAAGGAGGGCTTTGTGTTTCTCAAATTCTCTATAACTACCAAAGATTACAAAGTAGAGCAAGAACAGCAAGTTAAAAAAGCAGTCTCAGAGGAGTCATTAAATTATCACAGTGGTAAAACTTGTAGAAATCTTTGGGTTGAATAGCTTGATCCATTTTCTAAAATTGTATTTTCTTCAGTCAAAAGAAATGCTAAGTCTTCAGGGATGGTCCTGATTATATTGGGATCTCAGAAAGATTATCTTGGAGGCAGGTAGCTTCTGGCCCATTTTCTTGTTTTACTTAGCATGTCTCCTCCTTTTCCTCAATTTCTAGTGACCTTAACCAGTTGAAGAGGCTTTTAAACCTTTATCTCCTTTTTAATAGCATACATGTAGTTTCTGGCAACCAATAACGCAGTTTAGAATTCCCTCCCATTCATCACTACATACACCAACTTCCTTTTAGGTCTTTAGAAAGCTACGACAATTTTATGCTGTGAGTAATGCTAAGATAGAAAAGTTATTTCATACATTTTTAATTAAAGTAGGTAGTGTGGTTGAATTTAATGAATGCCATATTTTGAAATGAAAATAAATTTTCTCCAACCTGTAACAGAGCAGCAAACAATTTAAAGATATTAAATAAGAACATTTTAAATTGTGGTAACTACCCTTAATAAACCATTGATGATTTCAGTTTTTATTGTTTAGGGTTCCCTTCCCATCCAACCATGGCTACTTTGCAGTTTAAGTGAAACATATTTTAATGTTTTACCATAATAATTAGGACACATATAAGACTTTCAATCCGAGATTATGAATTACTTTACAAACAGCTATTTAATCTTTCCAACACTTGTGTGCATTTTTTTTCTTCATTTTACAGACATTTTAAATAAATTTAGAAATAAATTCTAAACACATTTCTAAAAACCACCTACTCTGTTCCTCTGTGGACAGTTTTGAAGTTTTTATAGCTTCCCTAGGAAAGGCTAAGGACCTAGAAAAGCTCTCTGACTTGGTCAGAGTTCTGATTTACATTATCATGCTTAAGTTAGATGATAAATGCAAGACTTTGATTACAAATACTACAGGTAAAAATCAAAGCTTTTTATGGATTCTGTGATTCTCAGGCATATGTAATGTATACTGAACATGGATTGATAGTGATTGATGATTTGTCAGTGAAGTCATTAACTCATTTCCTCTTCTGATAGCTGAACTATTTTATTTCAGTGTTTGTGATTAAAATGATGTCTCTCTTGATTCTGAGGGGCTGAAAAAAATGGAATGCATTTTATTCTGACCTCTCTATTTGTGTCAATTTTATTTCCTGTTTGCACATATTTTAAAAGACAGAGTAAGGTAATGACATTCCCTTTCCTTTATTGCAGCTAGTGGAGGAGTCACATGCTGGAGTTTGGCCTGAAACCATCTCCCTCCAAAACCTGTATTTAACGTTTTGTCTCTATTTTCTTCACTAGGATTACTTACTGTAGCAAATGTAAGTAGTGGTATGGATGTTTTCAGAATCAAGAGCTGACGGAATTGGAGCTTTTACAGATTATGGACTAAGATGTCTTTTTATTGATATTTTGACACCAAAAGATGCAGATAGCTTCTAGTCTTAGATATTTATTTCATGCAGATACCAGTGAAAATTAGCCAGCTGTGTTTAGATCCTCAAAGAAATTCAAGGATCTGCATTAGAATTTCCTTCTTAGTGAATTCAGAAGATATGACCAGTCATCTACTGTATCTTTAGGCATTGAAATACCTGCAAATATGTGACCCTCACCGGGATTTCAGAAGTGATTTGATGTATTCAGTAGCATTTAGTAGACGTCCTACTCAGGTTTAGAGCTTTTAAATACCCCACTGGTCTTTCCGCCTCTTTGGATTCACCCATACCTTTGAAAACCAGAAGGAAAAGTGGTGTATAAAATTATTCCAGGGCCATATTTCATTACAAGCTGAACATGACAGTATTTTTGTTTTGATTAAAAAAAAAAAAGAAAAAGTAGAAGCACCTGCAAGCCAAATATTTCGTCTTCATTAGTTACTGGCAAAGTTTCAGTTCAAACACTTTCCTGCTCTATGTGTTCTACTTAATTAAAGATGTAGAATAACAGATGATAGTCTGCAAGAAAAATAACATGAATGATTAAAAGTCCAGCAAACAAGAAAGAATAAGGATATTTAGTCTGAGGAGACAGGGAGAGAAAGGAGAATTGAACATGATGACAATTTTCAAACACATAAACGCTACCACAGAGAAGAAAGACATACTCTATTTTCCATCTGTGTGAAAAGGCATGGCAAGTAGCACTGACCTTAAACTGAAATACGACAGATTTATGTTAGACAGTAGGTAAGACTTCTAATGCTATTAAAGATAATGAAGTGTTGGAATAGATTGCCTGCACAGCTGTGGGTCTCTATTATTCTGCAAGACAGTATAAGAAAACCTTCTCTGAGTAATGGTCTGGGGACAGTGACTCCTGCCTTGAGACAGGAGAGGAACTAGGAGACTTTCTGAGGTATGTCCCAGTCCTACAGGTAAAAACTTAACACCCCCTCATCCTTATAAGAGTCTGTGCATTTCTAGTGGTTGAAAACCAGTAGAGAATTGACAAAGTGAAATTAATAAATCTTGGAGCTGTAGCTCACAAATTCTCTAATGATTTCACTAAAAGACCACATTATAACCTAATGCAAATAGACAACAAATATTTCTGTTCAGCTAGCTTAAGAGAAAAGTAAGCAAGCTGCTAAGAGTGACCATTGGTCCTGGACTCGGGGAAACAGGCAAGATAGGTGTTTGTATTCTGCAGTGTGTGAATGAAACAATTTTATTTAAGAGGTGTTAATCCCAGTAGAAACAATAGATCTGGCACAGATAACTCTCAATAGTAGAGAAATGTCTCTCAAAAGAAACAGGATTTTCATGAGGAAAAGTATAATTAAAATCCAAGTTAAAAATGTTTGTTTATGCTCAAGCAGAATAGTATCTGCAGTAAATTAGAGCCTAGTACTCTTTTAACAAAATTCTAATTAGTAAAACCAACAGCATACAATTCTATCCTGGAGGAATCTTCCCTTAATTACTGAAAGCAATGATCCTTCATGCTTCAGAATAAGCTTTTTTGTTGTTGTTGTTTTTTTTAATATATAAGTGTTGAGTGTAATCCATTCATTTTGGGTGTTTTTAAATCTCATTGCTCAATGAGCTCATCTTGACGAAAATCCCAGCAGTGAGAAGACTTTATAAGAATATGAATGGTTATCAAGCATAAGATTGGACAACTCAGGAGGTTTGCCAGGCAGTTAAATTCTCACGTTTTGTTATACAATCATGTTTTTTTAATGCTAATTTTGCTATCAAGAGTATGAGAACAATCTGGCAGTTCATTGAGTGATGCAGCTAATACTTGTTACTTCCTCACTTTCTGTTTCAAAGTGTCCAGAGCATCTCCAGAACTTTCTGTGAGGTATCGTTTTAATCCAAAGTTTTATTTAGGCCTTTTTAAAGTTCATACACTGCAGTGTACATTAAAGAGAGTTAGTTAAAGAAAGAAAGGCTATAAGACAACATTTATATTTCCCAATAAGTGCAACATTGGGACCCATGTGGGAGAAAACACATTGATTAACTACAGTATCATCTTACTGCTCAAATTCAGAAGTGGTCCACATACTTTTTGCATGATTACGTCAGATGATACCCCAGTTTGGGTTCAGCAACACGTGAATGAAATTAAATTGCTGCGAGCTGAAGTATACAACCTTAGTAGAGGCTTACAGATCATCTGTTCTGTCACCAGTTCTCCATTCCCCAAAGTCGTTTAACTTTGAAGATTGCCTATAGGAATAGGTTATTCTATTTTGAATTAATAAGGGTGTAGGCAACTCATCTCTATTTGCATTTCATGGTGAAGTCATCTGTCTCCCAAAGAATGAATTGTATATTTCCAACAGAAAGTTCCTTTGTAAAGAAACTGCAAGTTTTTCAGCCAAAAGCTGAATCCTGAGGAGTTAGATAATTTTTTTTTCAAATGAGCATATACCGTTGAAGGTAAGAATACAGGTTTTTACAGGACTCAACATCCTTTTTGAATGTGAAAAATAGACAATGGGATTGTTGGGCTTGTTGTATTCTCTGTTGAGAAGGCAGGTTGTAGATGAAGTTTTCGAGAGGTTGCCAGCTTCTTGATTAATTCTATTGGATTGCTGTAATTTAGACAGAATGTGATGAAAAAATTAGTAACTAATACCAAGTCCCTGTCCATCAGGATAGCACAGGATTGCTAATCACTACAGCTTGTCTGACACAATCAAAATCATCCTGGCTCAATACAGTTTTGTGATGATTTTGAGCAGGTTTACTATCTGCAAGGTAGCCTTTTGGGAATTTAAATGACAGTAAATTGCTCTGCATCTATTTCAGTAAAGCAAAGAAGAAGAATGCTTATAGGAATGAAAGGAATATCTTCATTTGAAATAATTTTCCCACTATAATTTTCCAGTGACCATAGGTTCCCACTATAGTTAGGGACTGATATAATGATGAATAATCTATTGCAAGTTGCTTAGCCAGAATTTTTTTTTTTTTTAACTTTCCCTACTAATTATGATTTCTAAACGGTTTGCTTTGAAGACAGTTTTGACTGTTCATTATTCTCTATTTATTGGTTTTGATTTGTTGCCTAAGTCCTGTCAACATTTCTTTGCAGACTGCATAACTCAATGTCTTCTAAAGAAGAGTGTAAAAACCAAACTCAGGATATTTTTTTTTCTCAGTCCTACTCACAAACAATACGAGACAAAAGAATGTATTAGGGTAGCTAATCAATTTTGTATTATGACACTCAATGTTTATATCAGGGTGTGTGTCATGGTTTAACCCCAGCCAGCAACCAGGACCACAGAGCCTCTTGCTCGTTCCTCTCAGTTGGGATGGGGACAGACTCAGAAGATTAAAAGCGCGGAAAAATTCGTGGGTTGAGATAAAGAGAGTTTAATAGGTAGAGTAAGAGCCATGCATGCAAGCAAAGCAAAACAAGGAATTAATTCACTGCTTCCCATTGGCAGGAAGGTGTTCATCCATCTCCAGGAAAGCAGGGGTCCATCACACATAGTGGTTACTTGGGAAGAAAAAACTCCATCACTTCGAATATCCTCCCCTCTCCTTCTTCTTCTCCCGGCTTTACATAATAAGCATGACATCACATGGTACAGAATATCCCTTTGGTCAGTTGGGGTCAGCTGTCCCGGCTGTGTCTCCTCCCAATTTTTTTTGTGCCCTCCCAGCCTACTTGTTGGCGGGGCTGTATGAAGAGCAAAAAAGGCCTTAATTACTTCGCAACAAGCGAAAACAGCAGTGTGCTACCAGCGCTGTTTTCACCCCAAATCCAAAACATAGCACAATGCCAGCTGCTAGTAATAAGGATAACTGTATCCCAACTGAAACCATTACAGTGTGGCAGACATTAGGCATGTTCTGATGTCCATGGTGAAGCGAGCTTCATCAGACTGTGTCATAGATGGTGTCACTGCCTGGGCCTTTTAAAGCTCTGCCCCAGTTGATCATCCTTCTCCAGACCTACAGAAGGCAGAGCTGGAAAGAAAAGAAGCACCTTTGAATTTTGGAGGAGGAAAAGACTCATAAAGTTGATTCCTTCCTTAGGACTAATTGCTATCTGAAATCTGGCAGAGAAAATGGAGGTGCCCAACCCATACTTTTCTGGAAAAAAACCTGTTTTATTCCATCCTGTTCCCTATGTAAATTTCTAAGGTATATTATGGCACTAAATTTATCAGTATACATCAGTTCTAAGACCAGGGGCTGAGCAAAAACATATGAATCAGGTTTGTAATACAACTGGATTTTTTTTTAAATATGCAGTAGTCAGATAAAAATAGTTATGCAAAAAAATAAATAGCAATAGGACATGCAAACTAGTATAATCATTTTCTGACCAGTTGTGACTTAGGGACTACTTGAACGAGAGTTTGTTTCTATTTTTTATATTTAACAGTACTTGATGTCTTTTTTCCAACATGACTTTGTTTTATGAACTTATATTTAGGTGTATATGACGTGGTGAGCAATGTATGTCTATAAATTAACCATGCACCATATGGAAAAAGTGGAAAACATATTCTGATCACTTTACTGGTTTATTTTCTGTTCAGTTCTGTATGTTATAAGAAATAGTGAAAACTAGCAAAAGCACTAGAGAGCTTCCAAAAAAAGCATGGGTACTATTTGCATTGAAAAAAATGATGAGAAATATGAACTGGCAACTGTGCAATTAGAAACATTAAAGGTATTATTTTTGGAAGTGCTAGGCATTAGCAACTGTGTGTGAGTTGGTAGTTCCTAGAACCACTAAAAATCCAACTATAAATGCTCACAAAAGATACCAAGGAGTCTAATAGAATTGTTCCTAATTAATCACTGCCTAGGCTTGCTTTATCCTGCCTTAACAAAGCTGAATTTTATTATGTTATGTGGAAACTATCTTTAAAAATCCTTACCAGTTGTGGGGGGTTAAGGAACAGGCTGACTGACTCATTTAGCAATTTTATGTCTCATCTTCATGGTGGAGTTAATAAATTAATTTGATCTAAGCGATATAATAAGATCGAAGTATAGTCATAGCAAATCCTGTTGATTATACAGGGACTTTCTTGTGTATATGATATTAAAATTGAAATCCATTTTATATCTGTTACTGACTGAAAATTTAAACTGGCTCCTACAGTGTTAAGGTGTAACATTTTTAATGGAATTCACTTTTTTATTCTTATAAGATTTAGTCTAAATGGAATTCGTATGGGTAGTTCATTGTATCCTTACTCAAGTCCATTAGGTAATAACTATTCTAACTCCTCTTTTGCCATTATGATTCAATGTCTAATTTAATGTTTTGTTTTTTTTTTTTTTTTTCTGTATAGTTTTCCTAGGCAGTTTAGGTCTTCCATTTAACCCTTTGCAGTCAGACCTTATTATTGGCTAAACGTTGATTGAGAGAGATGAAAGCTAGCTATTGTATTCTTTGTGGAAGCATTTTATACACCATCAATGAAAATCTCCTTGTCTCTCAATCTTACAGAGATTTTATTGACTATACTCCTTACCACTTTCAGCTTTTTCACACAATTTTTTAATAATGAAAGGCTTGAAGAAATAACAACACACGTAGATTTGAGCTAAAAAGACTCTTTATAATGCAGTTTTTGGTCTACAATTTGACAGGTTTCTAAAAATGGAGTAAAAATTGTGTTATCTGATCTCACAACTGTTATTCCTTTGAGAGACAAATGCTGCAAGGCTTGGTTATTATTTTAAGAACAAAAATCAACACAATAGTTGCTGTTAGTGAAGCCTATTAGAAATGTAAACACTAATTATAGAGAAACATGGCTGTCAGATAATTTTTTTTTTTTTTTGGTAAAAGAGATCAGAAATGTTAAGATTTGTACCCTGGTAAGTAAAAGGCATTTCAGTGAGCTGCCAAAATAAGTCAGATGACAATCAGGTGTTGCTGTCCCAGGAAGGTAAGAACATAGGTGATAAATAAAACATTTTTTAAAATCCACAGTAGTCTACTGTCTACCAGTGACAATCTATGAGTGTACATTGACATAAGTTTTTCACTGTGCTAGCAAAATTATGGGGTAAAGTGACACAACAGGCAATTTCTCTGTCATGCAAGGGCCATATACTTTCCTGTGTATGTTAAATGTACAGCCATGGTAGATTAAATAATCTCATGTTGCCTGATACAGTGCTATTTTGAAATGGAGTGGGAAACTGTCTCTGGAATGCACAATGCCTTTTTATTGAGCAAGGTTCAAGGAAGGTGGAATAACTTTTTCTGTTCACCATTTATTATTTTGTTACTTGCTTTGCAAACAAAAGAAACCACCTATAAATTCTCTGATAAATGAGCTGAACGCATGCCTTGTTTCACCATAGCTTCCACATCTATCACCATGTCATGTTCTGAGTTATGTTATACCATAAATTACTATAGCAGTAAATCTTGACAAATTTTAACAGATAGAGCTATGTCTCATAACAAGAACATGCTAGGAAAAAAATACCGTTTGTTGCTCTTTGGGAAAAATCCAGTCATGCTCCAGAATCCCTGAAATCTTTATGAACAAATTTGAACCAAACCAGAAAATTTAGTTGCCTTTATTCTCTTAACTTTCTAAGAATGATAGGGATGATTAAATTGATTGTTCCTCCACTTTGCAGAATACAAATGAGTTAAGGGAATTTTTTAAAAAATAATCTTGATTAGTATCTTGCCATCGTGTATAAAATCTGAACATTATGAAATTGGCAAGATATGTTTTGATGTTTGACCTGAAGACCATGGAAGAACCTGGAAGACATTTGTTGAGTTAAGTAGACTTTAATGTTACCTCACAGGACTTCTTAAAATTTGAATTTTTAAATTAATTCATCATCAGGAATATATATAGGTGTTTGTGTATATATATATATATGTATACATACACACTAGCTTTGTAAGAATGCATCAAAGATAGCATCAGGGAAATAATTAGGGAAGCAGATCTGGCAATAATATCAATTTTCAATCAGTGACCTGAGAAACAATGCTTCATTGTTCAGTCAGATGCCTACTTCAGGTGTTAAAGCAGATGCAGATTGTTGCAGCCAGCTTTGGGTATATCCCCTTCTCTTCATTGAATACAGGGGGAATTTAGAGTCCTAAATTGGGATACTGACAACTAGAGTCCAGAGTACATGACAGAACTTCCAGCTAACCCCTTACGTCTAATTCTTTAGAGTTTTTTGGATGGCTAGATCCAGAAATTCTCTGGTCTCCACATGCAGTTGTGTACCTCCTGATGCCTTAGCAGGAGCAGAAATCCTAACTCCACCTACTCCTCTCCAGACAAAGCAGAAAATTAAATACTCCAATATTAATGGGCAAATCTTGCCAGAGCGAACTACATTACGGGACAAAAAATTGTGCTAGATACAATCTATGTGACAACACAACAGCCTGAAACCTCTGTCAGAGGGCTTTGTCATGAAAATGTTTAGTTGTGTCTTTCTACATTATTTCACTTTGTGAAGACAAGTAAAAGAACTTTCACGATTAGTGAATATTGAGAAGCTCCAAATAAAGATCTGTGCTGCTAAAATTGGTTAGTCTGTTGTACATCATGTTGGTTAGTGTGTTGTAAGTCCAAATCATTTAATTCCAGCTCATCTTTAATTGACTGTGTTTTAGCTGTGTCAGTGTGGCTTGGTTCACAGCAATGGGTGGTGGCTGTCATTGATAGCACTATAACCAGCAATTCTTAAAAAGAGAGGAGAGGTAAACAATCAAGAACAACTTCTGTTTAGGTAGCTCTTCATATGAAGCAGTTTATAAGAAGTCGTAATAGTTTTATACAATGTGTTTTGATAATGAATATTTTTACAAGATCAACAATGTTTATTACATGAACAAAACTCCATTCAACTTATACCTCTGATATCCAGAGCAAGGTCTGTTCTGAATAAGTATTTGTTCTCATTTCCCAATAACAGTAAAATGTAGTACACAGCATTTACTCCAACTTTTCTGATATCTTTATCTTAGAGGAAAAAAGCCTCAAAATGACAAAAAGTAACAGCCTTCAGGGATTGTTTGTTTGTTCGTTTGTTTGGTTTTTGTAATGTTTGTATCACATTTGTTTCTTTTAGGTAAAAGAAAAAATGGAAAAGTGCAATACATTGCAAGGAAGCAGCAACTACGCTTGAGTTTATGCTTAGGACAGTTACTACTGACAGTAATACAGTTATTTTTACTGTGATTATTACTGACAGTATTACAGTTATTTTTCATGTAGTCCTCAGTCCTGCAAATACCAGCCACTCCCCTACCCACCTGCCCCACCTCCATGTCATCCAGTTTCTTTCCATGCTTCCCACATCACTACAAATAAGCTCATCCTTACCCCTTATTTTCTTCATGCCACTTAAACTTCTCCGCATGCTGTTTTATGTCTGGAACAGATTCCCTTTGTCAGTCTGATATACCTCCCCCAGTTCCTCAAGTTTTTTTATTAAATCTGTTTTCTAGAATAAGGTTCCTTTCAGCTCTCTCACAGTCTCCCTTAGTAACATCTTCAAGGAGATGACTCAAATTCATTAATGTTAAACATAAATTGATAAGGCTCATAAGTACTTAGGTCTATTGACTGCAGCTGAGTCTCATAATATCATAATGGGTTTTGTGCATATTGTCCAAAGGAAGGTCCTCAGTGAGGTGACATTAAATGCAATTTTCTTCCAAACAAGTTAGTAAATTGTTCTTCAATAGAAAGCTGTGAAGAGTTTCAGTCTTCACATAAGAAATTCAGTGGACCAGAGTGCAGATGGCTTTTCCTTGCTATCCCAGTCCCTGGCCCACCCGTACTATGGGATGATCTTGAATTGCACTACATTTGCAAAGATTAGCTATGCTGTTGCTGCCAGGTTTTGTTCCTCATCCCCCTTCGGTCCCCTCTGATTATCATCATCTTTAGGACACAGACCTGATGAGATTACCTGCAGAAACAGATCCCAGTATGTATGAAGAAACCACTTGAATTCAACAAATTTTTTAACTCAAGGGAGTTTACCACATGGTCAGGGGTTAAATTTATATATCTGAGGGATCGGGAAGATTGTCTTCATGTATATCAAGGTGGAAACACACTCTATTCAAGTGATATATATAACAGAGCATTTCTTGGGGGGAGGGAGGCTTGTGTAAAAGTTATTCAAATTTAAATCAAAACAATTCTCATGTCATGAAGTACATAAGCAGGTATTTATTTATATCATTATAGAATACACAAGTATGTATTTAACTTAATTGTGTTCTGTAGCCTTTAGATCAACCAGATATTAAATCAAATTAAGCAGTTAGTTAAGCATTTAGATCTTATGAGACTATTATGAGACTTAAACTTGTGCTGAAGTACTTTAGTGATCTGGTCCCACAAATGTTATATCGTGTTTTATTCATGCTATTCTGCTACTTGGTATCTTTTAAAGAAATATACCGTTATTTCATTTCATTTAAGTAGCCTTTCTTCATGATTCTTGTCCAAGATAAATTTTCGTGGAACAAGAAATATACTTCATGTAGTTCTTCATTATAGAAATGAAACTACTTACAGAAATTACTTTTCTAGAATTCCTTTTGTGATTTCCTACTGAAACAAAATAACTACATAACTCAGAAGTTTGACTCTAAGAACACGAGTTCTGGACTTTTAGTGGGACTATTTGGGACTATTCTGGACTATTTATGTGTTTAGAATCAAGTATATGTAAACAAAATTGCTAAATGTGGGACAGTACAATTCTTGTGACTGAAATCTAATGTGTTATTTCCACTACAAGAAAATAAAATATGAAGTAAATTGTTTATCCTAGGGTTTAAATGTTGAGATCGAGCCTGTATTTGTGTATTCAGATGCCTAGATTAATGTAAGCAAGATCATCAGTTTGGAAAAATCACTCTGTCTTGCTTTCTGGATTTTCTTTACAGTTAAACCAGATTTTAAAAATAGCTTTTTTTCAAAGCGTCAGAGAACTAGACATTGTTTTTCTTTATTCCAAATGAAATTGCGTCTCTGTACTTAGCATTTTTATTTGTACCTCAATCTATTTCACAGCACTGCATTAACAGGGCTGTTTCCTTCTACTAATTATTAAAGATATTGAAGTACCTGTGCTTTTCTTTTTCTTTTAGCTTTGAAAAAATGTGTCCTTATTTCATCAAGTTCAAATATCTTTGAGTAGTTTAAGCTGAGCCCAAGAATGTTTGATCTTATGAAAGTAAGTGCTTTGATCAAATATACATTTTAATGTTGTTTGGGTTCTGATTTCAGTAATTATTTAAATGCAACAAAGTTACGTTAAACTGCATATGACAGTTTCATAAACAGTTTGTATTCCAAGCTTCAAACAACATATTACAAGAATTAATGAATCGTTATCTGGGAAAGGCAAAGAAAGAAGAAACTACAGAGGACGACCTATTTTATACTCCTAAAATCATTTCTGTAGTAAAGTGACTGAAGGCATATGAAGAAAAAATCAGTCTAGATAAAAAATGGAGCAACAATGGTTTCTTAAAAGAATTTTGTTGGGATTTTAAGGTAATTTCTATAATAAAAAAATTACTTTGGAGCTGACAGAGTAACACTACAGCCTATATCAAAGGATAATTGAAGGGAGTCTCAATTATTATTCTGATAAAAGCCAGTTCCAGCATCCAAATTTTGGTATACACAAGGGTAATTTTTCCTAGGGTTAGGGAGCTAATTTTGTTCCCAGTGAGGAAGGTGCAAATGGCTCTAGGATGTCAACAACCTTTGGGTCACCAGCATAGTTTATAAAACTTAAAGTTTTAAAAGAAAATTTAGCAGGTTCAAAAGCAGTAACTTTCTTTGAAGTCTGAAAGCAACATCTTCCTATTGGCGTGAATATGAAAAATATGTCAACTAATTAATGTTGTATGATATAAAAACCTAATGCCGCTATACATAGATTTCTGCTGTATTTAACATTATGGCATAATTTACTCTTTTTACAGATTCTGTGTAGCTATTTAATGGGACAAAATAATTTTTAAGTTTTTTTTGAAGAAACTTTGGTAAAAACATGTTGCAAAGTTGTGTTGAGATTTGGGTCCCCCAATAACCTCAGTGTTTATATGGCTTCCCAGAATTACTGCATGGTCACAAAATTAACATCTTTGAGAGAACAGATTAAGAGAGGACCATTCTTCAATACCATACAAACTAGAGATTAGAGCTTTTTACAAAGCAGCAGGTGATCTGTGATCAAACCCAGCTTTCATTTAGGCAGGGGAGTAATTTTGTCTCTCAGCTCTGGAGTTTTTATCTGCCCTGTGAAATAATTGTCTTGGATTAGGGTAAACGTCAAGGAAGAATCATGACTGTGAATTCTGACTGGAGGGTGTGGATTTTTCTGGACCACACTGGAAACTTAAGTCCACTAGAAGATTAAGGAATAGGTCTCATCCTTGACTCATCATTTCCAAGTATGTAGTTTAGGGAGATTTCAGTTCTAGGTGTGGAACTGTGGTATAGAGTCCTTCTTCAGGTGGCTTGATCATGACGTGCCTTTAAGGTATCACAGGTGCTCACCTGCAGGCTGTGCGTTCCCTGAGGCATCCCAGAACACAGCTGGTGGCCTTTTTGCTGCTCTACCTGCAAGCCAAATACTGGGATGCCCAAGAGTGAAGTGTGTGAGCCAAGAGTGTCACTGGAAACACTACTGTATTTCTTTGATCTTGGTTGTTTTTTCACGTCATCTTAAGTGAGAGAGAAAGGATGGGACATATACTTTTAGAGCTGAATAATTACTGATAGTACTTTCATTTCTCTGTCCTTTCACCAACGGCATAATGTTTCTCTGTTTCTCTCTGAAGCACAGTGTAATTAGTTGTTTTTTCTTCTGGACCTTCTTTTAACATTTCTTCTTTAATAAAACAGGAGATAACACACAATTACACTCAGGGAACGACTGCCCTCACTTCAACTATTACTTCAAAGAAGAAACTAGCAACTTTATATTTTTCACCTAAGATTCACTGAGCTCTGAAAGCGGCTATTGAAAGAAAATTACATATCCGTTATTTCACCACAATGCATACTAAGTGTTGCTTAAATGACACATGCAGTTGTATTACAATACACGTGCAATTAGCCCAAAAGAAACAGATATGAGACTTAATTTAATTTATATATGAATTCATACACATGAATATGATACTCAAAAAAACAGATTTAGTAAAATTTCTTAGTAAGCATATTTTCCCCCTTTGATGTTGCACACTAGTTTTGGAGTGGGTTATGTCTGTGTTCTGGTCATTGTAACTCAGCTGCATTCATGTAATTCCTGGTTTTCTATAACTTCTTCAGTTTATAATTTGCTTTTAGGATTTGGATGAGGCTTTAATAAAGTTGTAAAGAAATTTCCCAACTGACTCGTCAAGTTGTAAATTCCACATCAACAGCAGAGAGCTGTTTTTCGTTTTCTTTGATATGCCATGAAGTATATAGAGGTACTGAAATCTTTCCGGTGTTTTTGTATTTCCTTTTAAATAAACAGAAGATGTGAAAACAATATCCCCTTGACCGTGTTCCTAGTTTATATGTGAATTTAAGTTCTTCACTATCTTTAAATCTATTACATTAGATGATAAAAAAGTCAACATTCCATGATGTTTACCTATTCAGCTTCATTGTCGTGACAACAGTTCTGCAGGTAGTTCTCAAATATAATTAAAACATTACACATAAGGTGTGGACTTGATACAGCGGCTATGATATAACTTCAGTCTGGGTTTCAGACTTTAAGCAAATGGGTAAAGAGCCAGAATGAATGTCCACAACTTTTGCATAAAGAGCGTGACTCTTGTACAACACTTCTCCTCAGCACTGACCAGTTTCTTTTTACTTTCACTATTTACAGCCAGTCCTTGTTGAAGAAAAAAAAAAAAGAAAAGAAAAAAGAAGAAAATCATAAGGGTCATAATCTTCATTTTCTAGCTAGATTGTATTATCTCAATAGCTTTATTTGGAGCTGCCACACTGCACAAGCTCTTACTTACCATTGTTCAAGTTGACAGCCTGAATGCTGAGCACCCTTCAGCCAGATTCACAAAAATACTCTTCGTGTTTTCTGTGATTTACTTATTTTGCTTAGTAAGTTTGTCTTAACAGCACTCAGTGTGAAAAGTATAGGAGAATTAAATGTTTTTCACCAACAGCAAACTCAGGGGGAAAACAAATGAGTAAAATTTACTGATAGTTTAAACCAGATTAAAAAGTTGTAAGAATTGCATAAGAATAAGATACTTTATTTTAATGGTATATAAAGAGAAAGTTAATTTTTATTGGAAACAAACATGCAAAATACTATAATTTGTATTTCAGAACAATCACTTTTTGGTGATTAAAGTTAATTCAAGGCGTAATATTGAAAAAGGTGTAAGAATTGGGAAAAACTATGATGTTTTATTTTAATGGTGTATATAATCAGAAAGTTAATTTTTATTGGAAACAAGAAAGCAAAATATTATGATTTTTCTTTCAGAACAATCACTTTTTGGTGATTTCAGTTAATTTAAGGTGTAATATTTTCCTCTCCTCATAAGTGTGAGAGTTGTATTATGAAACGCGGATCTTTTGGTGGAGGCTGAGGGGAGACCTCATTGCCCTCTACAACTGCCTGAAAGGAGGTTGGAGAGAGGTGGGTGTTGGCCTCTTGTCCCAGGTGAATAATGACAGGACCAGAGGAAATGGTCTGAAGCTGCAGCAGGGGAGGTTTAGATTAGATATTAGGAAGAATTACTTTACCGAAAGAGTGGTCAGGCACTGGAACAGCCTGCCCAGGGAGGTGGTTGAGTCACCATCCCTAGAGGTATTCAAGAAACGTCTAGATGTGGCACTTCAGGGCATGCTCTAATGGCAGAGATTGTAAGGGTTTTTATTGTGTGTGTATGGTTGGACTCGATGATCTCAAAGGTCCTTTCCAACCATGAAGATTCTATGACTTCTATGATTTCTATGATTTTAGGCTGCATGAAATTTTTGGGTTTTCCAAAATCTAAAGAAATTCTAGTTATTTCTAAATTGAAAATTAAATAGAAAAGGTGCTTCCCTCTTCTGCCATCCATGAAGGAAAAGCAAAATTGCTGTCCAAATGAAGAATATAAAAACTCTCTCAAAACCTTATGGCCTTTTCCTATACGTCTATGCTTGCCACTCAAACTGTCATTTTGCTATACACATAGCAATTTCTTGTTCACGTTAGGTGAAAATTGATGTGATTTTATGGTAGTACATAAAGGGAAACTGAGTTGTTTGATTATTTCAGTATTTTATAGTAATGTAAAAGTGGGCTGCCATTCACTGTGAAAATGAATCATCATTTTGCCTCAGACGAAACAGATTTCTATGGCCTTTTTGTCTGCTAGAAAATATAAATAATAATTCATTATAGATGTCATCTTGTCCCGATTTCTCTTAAACGGATTTTATTTGATGGGTTAAACTTTCACACAGAAATCTCTTATTTGCATGGATGGCTACATTTGCCTCAGATTATTGATTTCTTCATGTGGCAAGGGCAATATAAGACACTACTATGTAGTTAGAGTAATACATCTAATCCTTTGGAACTTACAGACATGGAGTCTATACCAATGTTACATTTAATATTGAAGCTGATTCACTGTAGTATTTTATTCGTGTATTTTGAAGAGCTACATATCTCCCAGGGTCTTTGCTCTTGAAAATCCCCTGAATTCACTTGCAATTAGTGTAAGAGGCGAAAAAGCATTCTTATTACTTGCAGATGAATCAATGTCATTTTGAATGTGTGCATTTGAAAGAAGCACTCTGGATAAATATTTTGTCCTTTTTTTTTTTTTAAGTGTTAAAACAGTTGTACTTACTCTTTGTAAGTGGAAGTTATAAGTCCAGAATCTAAAAGAGTTTTCTTTTCTTTCCATAACCATATTTACGGAAATTCTTCACAAGAGGTAGAGAGAAATCAGGTAAATGATCTCAAGATCAGCTGTCAGACTACAGGTTTGTTTTGAGGAATTATTTTGTGCAAATATCAGAGTTAACTTCCACATTACTGTACCTTGGTATCATCCACATCAAAAATAATCTCTTTAAAACTAAAATGATACTTAACTCCACTAATTGCCTATTCCATCCATATGGGTGTGGTTTGAAAATGAAAACAAGATGCTTCCTGTTCATATACCATTGACAAAACAGCTCAAATTACGCCTGTGGTGTCACCTGTGCAACTTCATAGCTTTCATATTTCGCCTTTAGTGACACTTATGAAGCACCTTTTCACCTGTGCTAAATAAAATAGGATCGCTTGCTCTCACCTTCTTCTTCTGAAGTGATGACAGATACATTAATGTCTTGTGATGCCTTGAGATAAACACTACTAAAAAAAAAGGTAGTTCATATTTTATAGAGTCTGAATAAGAGTGACAAAATTAATTCACCTAATTCAAAAAATGTCAGATGCTCTTTTACTATTAACACAAGCAGTTATGAGGCTGAATGCAAGTTATAAATGGTGAGGTGCTGGTTTCATAAAACTAAATTTAAGGACAAAAATCGTTTTATATTATAAAATATTCCAGGATTGTAGACAAGTGGAGACAGTGCATGTATAGACCAAATTCATAGTTTCCTTGGAAATCAAGATGAGGAAGTAATCTGCACTTGTTTTTACCATTCAGATTAGAAGATGGGGAAAAATGGTTTTTGCAACTGACTGCCTCTCCAAGCTCATAGATTTGACATTTGAATTTCATATTGACAATAAGTTACAGAACAGTAGAAATCATTATACAGTGTGATATGTATCAAATGGCTTATGAGATTTTGGTTCAATAAACCAATTCTGTGGAAGCAAATAAGCACAGGACATATTAAGCTATATTTTCAAACATAGACAATAGACTCAATTTTTGTTTGACAATTTAAATGTCAGAATAATGGATTTACTTATTTCTGTCGTATGTAATAGAAATCTATGTAGCACTAGACTGAAAATTCAGTTTATAACAGAGGTAACATAAAAAAAAGTTTTCATAATGCAAGACTGAATCTGATTTACTCACAGTTTTCTTATTTGTGAACGTAGGTATCACTAAACTTGTACTGCATGCAGGCAATTTGCGAAGCCATATCCCAAGCTTGCCAGATCACAACTCAGGGAACAATTTTCAATGATTTCCTCGTTAAAAAAAAAAAAAAAAAAAAAAAAAAAGGAAATATGGCCATTAGAAATCATGAAAGAAAAGACTAAGAAAGGCTGAAAAGGAATTCAAAACCCACCATAGTGGCTTTTGGATGGCTTTTGTTAAACTGATTTCCCTCTCAGGCATTAGAATAACACCCATAATATTGGTAGAAAAATGTTGAGGGCGGTGCAATGGTGGAGCCAAGCAGATCAATTTGATTGAAGTTCAGTGTTTGGAGACACTGAAGAACTATTGATCCTAACACATAAAAGGACTAGGCCCTTTCCAAACTAGGCACAGTGAGTACTAAGAATTACAGTTTATTCAGCCTATGGTAAAGTCTCAAAATTACACAGAATCCCAAGGAGAAGCTGAAGCAGTTTTGACTGTTCACTACTAACAAAAACAAACAAAAAAAAAGAATAAAAAGAACCTTAAACCTCTTACCAAAGCCATTGCACTACTGTGCTACAGAGTTCTTTCAAATACTTTCTACTTGCTTCTCATTCATTTCTTTCCATTGCTAAGGTGTTTTATGATTTATTTAAATCCTCACTGCCTACTGAGATGAAGCATGTGATGAGAATAAAAATGACAGTAGAATGTGGGACCTGGGTTTATTTTTTCTGGTTTAATCAAGCACAGGTCAAAAGTTATTATTTTAGATAAAATAAATTCAAAGATAGCACATTTTCTTGCAAATTAAAAAAAGGGCCTATTTTCAAGTGCTGCTAATATGGAAAACTAGTTTTTGTAACAGAGAAAATGTGAAATATTACCTTTCATCATCAGATAAAAAATATACCATCAGTTTTAACCACAGTTAATTAAAGGTGGTAGAAAAAAGAACAAAATTTGTTGGTTAAGAATTATCTATTTCTGCTTAATGAAGCAGAATGGTTAAAGAAGGTTAAAATTTTGTATAAAACGCCTGTAAGCAATGCTTATCTGGATGCTGAAACCAGGGAAAAATCTTGTCTATTTTGCAAAATAAAATAGTGAAAAAGCATGCTTTAATTTGGTTTTGTGGATATTTTTTGCTGACTTACTTGCCCATGGCCACTTGGATGCAAGCTTATAGTTTATGGCCATATGGATCCAAGACTGTCAAAGCCAGACATTTTTATTAATTGTTTTTATGGGCAATTTTTTACCAGATTTTATACCTGATTCAGTAGAAGCCATTTTATTCATAGTAGTGATTTTACCAATGGCGTGAAAAAATGTGGCTTTGATGTAACTCTTAACTTCCTTCCTCAGGGAGAAAAACCCCACAAAAATAATGTTGGATATGAATAAAAAAAGAAGCATGAGAGAAAATCTCTCACAGAATAAACACAGATTCTACAATGTGGAGTTATAGAATCTTGTTTCCAGACTAGTTTTTATGTTGTGTATTTGCTTAAAACACCAAACAAACAATAAGACAGTATAAAAAGCTCTATTATCATTTGCTGGGAATATAGAATAAATATACTTAATCACTGAAATAACCTTATTGTTGAAAACTAAACAATCCAGGGCAGAATTTACAAAAAACATTCACTATTGACAGAACACTGAAACATGTACTTAATTTAGACTTGTACTCATAACTCTAGTAGATATAAATGTTGTCCTATACTGAATAATTGGGAAAATTTAACTCGCTATGAACTTCACATATTCAAAAGGGGACAAAACCAAGGGGAGAACTGTATTACATGCAACAGCAAGAAATATTTCAAATCTTCTGGGACATTGTAGCAAGAAAAGAAAATGTCTTTACTAGCAACAAGGCATTTCAGGATTTCTGTCTGTAACAGTGAAAATGAGGAGGTTGGAGGTGGTTGTAAAGTCTAGCAGCTATGCAGATTGACCGACTGTGGCAAATCCTGAGTTTGTATCATGCTAGAAAATTGCAGTGTGTCTATGATGGTGTTTGATAGGGTTCAGCTTGGTAGATATTTAAGAGTGAGACTACATTACCACCCTCCTCACCTTGCCTTGTTTACTCAGGCATGGCACACAGTGAGGATAGCACTCCCTGTTTCAGGAGGCATTTTAAACTTACTGTGTTTTTGTCTGAGAATATGTTTTATTTTTCAAATTTTCTTTTCACCAAGCTATTCCAAGATAGTCAGTTTATGTGCAGAAATCAACAAAAGGCTTAAATAGTAAACATGTATTACATGTATTACATTATGTATTACATTACATAAGATGTTCTTCTAATTCTGTTTTTTACATTACATAGTGTGGAATAACTGGAACAGATTTCATATGGTATAAATACTAAACAATTATTTTGTTACAGAGAATATTTTGATATTAGAAAGTTATTTGGTAACTGTTAGGTTGCCACAAATTTTAAAAGCTTGCATGAAACAAAGTCACTGTCAAGAACGCATTTTCAGCTCTGACACAAGGATGCTATGAAGTTAATTGGCAATGGAAAGAAATCTTACAAAATCCAAATATCATTTCATCATTGAAACCAAAATGACTTCAGCATGACCCTGTAAAGTAGTGTATTGATTTTCAGCTTCTATTATTACTGTGCTTTACCTCCCTATGATTCCAGGTCAGCTCAATTTTCAGAAAGGTCTGAGGTCAAATACAGATTTACTCTTCCCACAAAAGCAAAAAAGAAGGTTTAGAAGTGTACACACAAAGACTAAATGCATAAAAGAAATTATTATGCCACCGTTTATTTTTGTTCTTTATACTTGTGGCGTCATTTTATTGACAATTTTTGGAGTAGACTAGGGATATAGGAGTGCAAACAGGGAATTGCATGTGATCCATGGACCTGTACAGCATTGTAACTTCGTAGGGCATCCTTTAACTCCCATAGGTGTTTGAGGATACAGAGAGAAGGAGACGTGCTCTGCTGGGTGGGGAAGATGTTTTCAGCAGAAGTGCAAGAAATAGAATGTAATAAGGGAGAAGTGAAAAATAAAGAGATTTTGCCAGTTCCCAGAAATTTATGATTGTATTATAATTTCAGTGCTTGGTTTAGACCTCTGTTTATGCTGAAGATATTGCTGTGTTACATTAAAACATTAAGGCCTGGTTCCCATGAGGCTAATTACAAATATACATATTCAAAGAGATTACAGAGGATAGCACAAATTAAGTATCAATATTTACAGTTTACAAAGTAGAAGTTACTGGAAAGTTCCAATAAAGGTAGGCCTTGAAAAAACTTCAACAGCAGTCAACAATGAACTTGAGTAACAGAACAGGTTCTGCAGCCTTTATTCATAAACAAATAAAATATTCTCTTTTGCATGTAAAGTTCTTTTTTGGTATAAGCACAGCTAGGTGAATCTATCATGTTAGAAAATGATAAACATTTTTTCACTGTCTCCTAAGTTCAAAATATGTAAATTATTTTTTCTTGCATCCAGAAATACAGGGTCATGTTGAGACGGAGACCCAATCCAATCAGTTTTAACCCTACAAATAAAGAATTTACAAAGTTAGAAGGTATGAAAAACACTGCCCTTTTTAAGTTTGTATTTTACTTTAGTAACAGCATGGTTAGTCCAAGCAAACCATTATTGTCAGAAGTGAACATGTGTGAACTATTACCAGTAATGCCAACGAGGGATTTATGATGTATCTCTAAATTAGTATTTCGTATGCCTCATCGCATATGAGTAAAGGTGGTAAGAAGAGTCCTCTACAAAATAATCACAAAGTCCGTCTTCTCATGTTCATGGTCAGGGATTTTTTACATGCTGTGTTCTCCTACTCTTGTCAAAATGGCACCTAACCTAAAGAGAACTTATGTGACCAACCATAAGCATATCAACTCCTTCAGGACTAGCACACAGGTAAAAGAGGTGCTGTGGCAACTCTAAAGGAATACATTTCTCTGTCCTGGATATCGCTCTAGAACAGAGCACGCACATGCTGCTTTATGGTTTCTCTATTCACACTGCTCCCCTAAAACACTTGCAGAAAGTGCCACGTGGCTTTAAGCTGACTATAATGAGTCCAGCTTTACGTCTGTAAATTTCACATAGATGGGTTCAATTTAGGCGTGTGCTGGGGTCTGGTTCAGGGCTGAGTCATACCGAAGTGTCAGCTGCTGAATCGCTCATACCGCTGCTTATGAAGGTGAAACACCCACTGGCACTGACCTTTCTTCAGTTTGTGAGACATAACAGCCAGAGCTGGCAGGACTGCCGTCCGTATTAGGAAATGTCAATAGATATCTTGCTGTTAGATTCAGAGAGTATTTGTACAACCTTTAATCAGTATTAGACATGACACAGGTCAATGCAGTATCTTTGGCACCCAGGTTCCAAAGCTTTGCTTTGAAAACATTACAACGGAAATCATACATCTAAATGTTTATCATTCCAAACATGAGGTGACCATGCTTTGAAAATGTCAGAAGGATCTATATCTTGCTTTCTTTCTGTCTCTTTGAAAGTTCTAGCTATAATCATTTCTCAATGCTGATGTTTTTGAGTGTATCTTACACATACACAAACACAGCTGTTATGTTTTTGGAATTAATCTCCCATGTATGTTGTTCTGTTCCTTTTGTCCTTATAAAACTCATAAATTATAAATACATTAATTCCTTAAAGAGATTGTTGGTTCTAATGGGTCTATTTTTTTTAGTCATTTAGAGCATCAGATAGCTACTTAGGTTTTACAGACACTACTTTAAAGAAACGACAACATTGCCTGTAGAGTAAAAGTCCTTCCACTTCAAATATACACTGTGTATTGAAATTCAGGTACTTATATTGCAAGAAATATATAGATTTAGGTCAAGTGTTTAGGAAATAAAGGTTGATAAATATTGAATAAATTGAAACATCTGTTACAAAATTTGAATACAATCATTATAAAAAAAAAGAGAATATTATGATTCCATGCCTCTACCAAAAGTTCATTATTTGTTTATTATTGCTTTTTTCCAAACTCAATCCATATAATGAGGGATATTTATGTGCACTATTTTCTTAAGAGCTCTTGAAAATCTGTTCATGTAGTGAAGTTCATTATTTCTTTTAGAATGAAAGCAAAAAATGTCAACACCCACTTTTGTTTATTAAAATAGAGAAGCAGGCTTCTCTGCCTTCTCTGCCTAATAAAAGCATAAGCTGTGCTGTCTGTAAGCTAAGGACATCAATAGAGAGGCTTCTTTTTCAGGAATCTAACTTTGTAACCCATCTGTAATTACTTCAGCAGTCAGAAATGAAAGTGGAATTTGCAGGTCTGATGCTGATCTCAGTTTCTTTGCTGACAACTCTGTAGTGCTTGGGGAGTATAATCAGCACCAAATCCACTGTGAAGACTACGGTATTAAAGGAGGAATTGCAAATATCTGCTTAGAACATTTTCCTACATTTTAACTACTGAGATTTGCTATAAACTGGTTTTTTTTGCTCTTGATGTGCCTGTTGCTTTACTGGGTCATGCTGCCACAGTAAGGGAAAGTGCTGTGCTCCTTTGAGGAAGGAAGACTGGCAAAAAAGGCACAGGAAAGTTGCAGACAGAAAGGATGTGATTAGTCTCTTCTGACTAGGCATCTGCAGTGTGGATGTCTGCTTTGGAACTTTTAGTCAGTGGAAAGAAAGAGGTACTCTTAGGATGCAATTCATCTGACTTATTTTAGATGTCTATTTTAGGATGAGATAGACCGCTCCTCAGAAGGGCCTGTTTCTCCCTATCAGCTATAAAGGAAAGCTAGACTGTTGTTTCAGAAGCATAAATCTGTATTACAGATGCCTATGTTTTGTCAGGTGAATCCCACTGATTGTCTGCAGTGAACAGAAAGAACCGGAAATTTATTTTATTCTAATAAACCCCTCTGTTCAGTGTTAGAGCAATATGACTCTCAAACTGATTATGGTAATTTAGATTGAGTCTTTCTGCACTGTTAAACTTAATGGAAGACAAGCGGTCTAAGACAAAATGGAAGAAAGTCTGGTGTAATGTTAAGCACGCAATCGGTCCTACAGAAACCATCAGCACCATCAACTGGATGCATGTGGGAGGATGTTTTCTTGTGCCACCTCCTCAGGGGTTTTCACAGTTGCAGAAATGAGATGGCTTCAAAAGGGACGATGAGGGAGTGGGAACTCTGTAAGGGATGGTAACCCAGAGTGTATCACAGAGCTCACGCACCAGGTTGGTATAGGAGGATGTTTTTCTTCAGCGTATGATATAGCACGGTGCAAAGATTCCTGAGGTAACGGTGCTTGGTGTGAGCCATGTGACAGGCGATGTGTGTCACTTCAGGCTGTGGCTTGTTAACAGAGCTCTGTCTCTTCAGGAAGCTGAGACAGCACTTCTTAGCCCTGCACTGCACCCGTGTGCCAGCCTTGCTGTGGCCAGGTCAGGAATCTCTGTGCTCTGCCCCACGATATCATACAAATGCAGTCGCAAAGTAGCAACAAACGGCTGTGATGCCCCAACTCTCTGTAACACTACAGACTGGACTGCAATTTGTAGAGAAGGCCTAAGTGCTGGACTTCAATGAATTATCTACAGACAAGTTGAAAACTGATTCTTATACAGCTCTATAAATGCAGCTTCATAATTCTTTATTTCTAGTATAAATGCATGTCAGTATTAAGAGACCAAATTTGGTAGACTGGAAGACTTTTGGCAGTCAAATTATATGACTTCTCAAAAACAGGTATGTCTCAGAAGTTTAGACATTATTTAAAGTTCACTAGTTACACATTTCTGCATTCTAAATGAATTGTGTTAACTCGGGGGAATCTCAAATTCTCGCCACAAAAGTAAGAATAGAAGGGAGAATATTTTCTACATTCTTAATTATATAGGGATTTTTATCACTTTTTATCATTTTATATATAAAATATATACTATAATTATATATACATGGTTATATATGAATAATTGCTTGTCTATATGTCTAGATATGCAAAACCCAACTGGACACAGTTCTGCACAACTTGTTCTAGCTGACCATTGAGCAAGGGGTTTGGTCTAGATGATCTTGACAGATCTATTCCAACCTAAATAATTCTGTCATTATGTGATATTAATGGGTTTAAATAGGTTTTAGACAAAGGAGAACAGAAGAAAATCTGTCTTAAAACCTCATTGATTTTCCTTTTTTTTTTTTTCTCTTTTGGTGGGTTCACCCTGGCTGAATGCCAGGTGCCCACCAAAGCTGCTCTATCACTCACCTCAGCTGGACAGGGGAGAGAAGGTACAAAACCTCAATGAAAAGTGAAGATTTCATCATAAGTCACAGATTTCCAATGTGAGACTTTGGATCAAGTTTGCACACACATTTCATTTTAATGATAACTCAAGTCAGAACTTTGTTTTACACGACAGCCAAGATGTATTCTCTTTTGGATCCTCATGATCTTTTTCAACCTTGTCAGTACCCAGTTGTAATGTTGTAATTTCTTTTATTTGTTAGTGTGGAATAATTACTAAAATGGCCAAAAATACATCATCGTTCACACATTAAGGAAAATTATAAAATCAAAAGGCTTCTGAGGTAGAATACAGCCGCGGCTGGCAAGCGAAGAATGCAACATCTGCGGTTCCCTGTACAATATTGCTTGTGAAGCTACACAAGGGACGGGACGGAATGCAACTTCCATGGCCTTGCCTCATGATGTTTAGCAGATACAGGAACAAGATGGTACTATGAAACAGATAAGCTGCCTACTTGCTACCCTGAGCCAACATTTCATCAAATTTTGATGAAATGCTGTCCTTTGTGTGAACTTTGCTCATTATAATGTCATTATAATACCAAAACACACCTCCATCCCAAAGGCTACCCGCCTCCAAGGTGCAACCACTCCTCCTTGAGTCTGCGCCCTGAATTTTTTGTAAACTATACCTTTAATTGTGAAGCGAGAGAATTTTACACCAATCATGATAAAAGTATGTATGACTAAAGTCACTCAAACTCCACCTTGAAGATAACAAATAGTATAAAAATAGCCCGAGAGAGGGGGGATATCAGGGAAGACACCATTGCAAACAAGTCAAGGAGAACTCCATCACTGACTTCCAGGATCAGTCGACGGGCCCATAGGGACGCCTTTGGGTAAGACTTAGATTATACAGAGTGCTTCCTCGGGAAACATAGAAATCTCTATAGAGAATGTCTCTCCTACATTTATAGCCAGGCTGTATTGTTTATAAGTTTGTTGCACGTTTTGTATATTTAACAATACTTTTATTTGCACGTGCTTTGCAGACAGTGTATCTATCACTGGAATCCGAAGAACCTATATATCTGTTGTTTAAATAAACTGCACTGTTTAAGCAGCTAGTTGTTTCAGTTTCTCACTGAACGCGACCAAAGACTCAAGAGTGGCCGTGCTAGTTCATGAGCATGAATAGACTGAAGGTGCAGCCCACTGTTAGTATACCCAAATCATAACAGTTTAATACATATTAAACGCGACTGGACTGATAGTGGTGAATTGGGCATCATTCAGAATTTAAACCTAGCCGCACCTAGCCTCCCACCTTGGTAAGGAGTGTTAGAACACAAGGGGATTTATTTTCTGCCAAAACTGCTTTGCCCCTTTCTCACAACGGTTAGATCAAGGGAAAACATTTGCAAAGATTACTGTGAAAACAAAAGCCTAAAATACAGCCATGGATTGTATAAAATCATACAAAAAATCTGACAGGGTCTAGAAAGATTAATGCTCAGTTCTGCTGGAAGTTCTTTTGTAAAATTCACCAACAATGATAGCTGATGACCTTATCAGGCCTTACTCTTCTGATGAAACCATCTCCTCATCACTTGCTGGAGTTGTGTGTCAGTCTGCTGGGAGACTCTATGTGATTGTATGGAAGTTCCTGCTCTTTCTTGCTTTTGAATTCTAATAAGAAAGGAAATCAGGCCAGTTACAGTTCATTGTGGATGCTACAGAAGATAGCTACTGCATAATTTAATGGTTTAAAAGTGTGCAAGATCAGACTGGGCTTGCCACTGTGGTGAACAGAGATAAGAGGGCAGTAGAATTGTCTCCTCCAAATGCACATAGTTCATGCTAGAGCTGCTATCAGGTCTGCGGCTGATGTAAATCAACATACTACTAGAAATTCAGGCAGTTTCACTTATTGATATCAGATAAGGATGGGTTCCAAAGGAGCATAGGAGACTGGAAGTTAGCACCACCAGCAGCTGTTGACTGTGAAAAGGTTAACAAAGGCTAATTCCAGACTGAGACATATTTCCATTCCTTATTAGGTGTTGGCTATTGCTTTTAAACGATAAATAAAGACACAGTTTATCACAGGAAGCATTTTCTTTAAGTAATTTTCATATGCAATGTATAATGCAGAGGAAGAAATGTACACTACCTTCACAGTTACTATTAATAAGCACTTTCCTAATTATCACAGTCCCAATTTAATTCAGTTCTCATTGTAAAGTTATTTTTCAAGTCACAGCTGAAGCTGTGAATGGTTATTGAAATCTGTATGAGGTACGCATGTGCAAATCTTTGTAGTCATAAATCACTTATTGTTTAGTGTTATTATTGAGTAGTATCTAAAATATTATAGATTTTCTCTCTGTTTACAGGGAGTAACCATTTTATAACATGCAAATAAGTTCTTTACTGCTGATCAGTGTACAGCATTGCTTGTTCCAATATTAAAAAGGAAAGGACTAAAAGACCTTGGCACCTTAAATATAACAGGCCCAATGCCCTGACCAAATTGCCATCATCAAAAGCATCTAAATTTATTTAAAAAAAAATAAATCACTTATTCCCCCTACCCCTGCCAAAAAAAATAATAATACTAAAACCAAACAAAAAACCCACAAAAACCCAAAAGCTTGTTGGCTTTGAAAGGTTTCCAAGTACTTCCAGTATTTTCTCGGAACGGTCCAAAATTGTCAGGTGTGATCACTCAGTGATGAACGGGATTGATCCAGAAACCCTACCGTCCCATTTATGAACACAGCCTGGCTACCCAGGCAGTTTCCTGCAGGTCCTCACATTAACTATAGAAAACTGTGGATGTTTTTCTGTTGCTGCTTATTTCTTTCATTTGCACTCATATTTTTTGTCATTTCGCACTGTCTGTGTTTCTTTTTTTTTGTTTGCTTAGTTGTTTTTTTTAACATGATTGCAACATGCACTGCTCTAAGAGACCAGCTACAGTCTGCTTATTTGTTTGCTTGTTTTGTTTCTGTTTGATATAACTGGGAAATAAATTTAATTATTAGTCATACACAATCTGTAAAACTAAACAGATTTGCTAGCATTCTAAAATAACTTCTATATTTATCTGTAGATAAGTTTGAACCAGTGTTGTGATTCCTTTTCCAAAGTTTTGTATTATTTTAATAGTGCATATAGGCCCTAAATGAACGTGCTGTATTATTCATGCCTTGCTTTGTTGTCACAAACTAATACTTAATGACAAAATTAAGATGCATTAAGTAAGCTTATAATAAATTACTGTTAATTTGGACAGCTGCCCATTAAGAAATGAATTGGACAAGAAGACCCTGACCTCTAATTTATATCTCTTGGGGATTTTAATTCTAATTACTAGCAAAGGAGAGCAGAAATACTGTACTAAACCAACAGTACATTTTGGTGATGAGTAGACAAATGCTGTAGGAAATGAAATACATCAGTTGAGTATTAAACACTCCTGGGAAAGTCCTTCTGTAAATTGTAAAGCTTAATATTTGTTATATTTTCTAAACAATAATTATTGTTAAGGATTATGACTTACTGTTTTAAATACACAAAACTAGCATTCTTAGGTGTAACATTTAGTTTTCAGTGTTTCTTACCTGGGCCATACAGCCTATGAGAGCTGCTAGGATTAGGGTCGCCTGTGTCAGATCCTGACTGAGTTAGGACAAAAATAAATCTCATGCACACAATTATTGGAAGATATAATCCCTCTAACTCTTATTAGAGAGCCAAAACAAGTAGCAGGGAAGAGCTTCACTGATCAAGCATCTTCCATGAGTTAAAAAATGTATTGTTGGTAAAGGCAGAGGCCCTTACCCTGTCTTTCTAATGTAGATCCTTAATGTAGGCACACCTAAGTGTATTTTAGATACCTTCCCTAGGGAAGAGATACAGTCTTCCTAAAATGAACACCTACAGTTAAAGCCAAAGCTGTGAAAGTAATAAGTCTTTCTGAAAAACTTTCTAGGATAGTGCTCCAGCAGGAAGCTGGGGTTGCAAAAGATGGATGTCACTTCATCTTCAGGCTGGAAAGCCTTTAAAAATGGGCTCACAATACTGTTACAAAAGCACTCCTGGAAAGAGATGCAGATGAGTTACCATTAATAGTCACGGACAACACGGCTTTTAGGGACGCAAAGCTTTGAGATCTGACTGTGATCTCCCCTACATCCGTAGAACAGGATATACCCAGGAAATTGTTCCTGATTTACTGTGAGGTTAATGAGACAATAAGTTAACACTATTCATTTTAAAATGACAAAACCATGTCTGAAAGCCATTCAGGAATGGAATGTGTACAGTGGACGAGAAGCACAATGCTGTCTTTCCATACATAAATTCCCCTTTCTGTTTTCTTTTAACAGATTAGATTCCCAACTAAATTTTTCATTTTCCTGGATCTTGTAGTCACTTTGGGAAATGCAGAACTATATGCAGAGCAGGTATAAAATTCTAGCAGGCCAGTCAGAGAGGTGTTGGGTTTTTTTAATTTCCTTTGTACTGTTGTAAACAGCAAAGTCAAAGAAGAAGGAAAAATCAAGATTTTAGGACTCAATATCATTGAAGTAGATTTTATTTTCTTCCTTTAACTTTTAAAATGTTATTTCATTTAACATGTTTTCACAAACAACCAGATTTTTTTCTCTCACCCACTCATATGTTTCTCCTTACCACTGGCTTACTAAAAGAGCACTTGCAGATTTCTGTAATGCATGTACTGCTTTAGAACATAAGTAAGAACAACAGAAAAATAGTTTTCCTTTGAAATAAAGACTTCTTTCTTTCCAATAGTTTGCAGATTTCTCGATTATGTATATATGAAGACTACAAGTAATGTTCACATAGAAATATATTTCAGTTGTGATCTTTGCCAACTATCCCATTAATATCTTCTCTGCTTTGTGTACCCTTTCTTAGTGCTGGGATGAAAAAAAAAAAAAAAAAAAAAACAAAAAACCCAGCTTTAAATGCAGTAACAAATTCACAGTTTAGAAAAACATTTTTCAAAGTGTTTTTCAAGGTTAATAGGTGCAGATGATAGTGAAAAAGATGTTCTATTTCTTATCTTCAGTTTATCCATTCCTGTCCACTCTAACGATATTTCTATCAACAAAAGGCAAAGAGAAAGAAAAAGATTTGTTGTAGAGATACTCTGAATTAAATACTTTGAACTATAGCACTTATAGGTATTTCTTGGGCTTGGACGGCACATCTTTGGTACAGAATTACCTACTGTACTCAAGCAAAAATCAGCAAAAAATATGGTTTATTTTGGAAGCACAGTTTAAGTTCGAGAAAATATTTTTTATTTATTTGTTTTCAAGGGAAACAGTACAATAATTGTTAGGTCATAACTTTCTGTCCTTGTTTTGTTTTAACTCTAATTAAGTGGAATATTTGCTACTGAGTGGTTCTCTGAGAGAAAGCATGAGTGAGATCTTTATGTCATTGAAACTAGAGAGGCTTTTGTCATTTATTCTGAGTAGGGACTCAGTTTCACACAAGTTATCAAAGAAGTTTTGATCAGAACTTTAGACATTTAATGTCTAAGCTTCCCAAGCCTTCATCCTATATAGGAACCCCACAAAGTCAACGAGACATTGCTTGTGAATGGGTTTGCCAACACTCCAAAATGTCAGCATTCCATATGTTATATTAGGAACTTGAAGGAAAACCAAAGCAAAGCAAGGAACATTGAGAAGCAAATTTACAGTGTGAGAGGTGAAGGATGTTCTTAAGGTGGGAATGCCATAAATTTTATCTGTTTAGGCTTTCTGAGGTAGATGTGACTTGGGAGCAAGAGAACCGGAAAGTACCTAAGTGTCACTCCCCTGACCATTCTCGCTGTAGGATATTCAGCACAATCCTTTGTGGCAGCAAGGGGTGACAACTCTCTGTTTGGGCTTCAAACAAAATGTTCAGTTTGCCCTGAATATCCCCATCTAGCATGAGGTCATCCTAGTATTTGTTCACCCAAGGCAAACAGAAAACTTGTGGCCAGCTTATATATAAGTAGGAACTTATTTTTCTCACTTGAAAAAAGGCTATGGGGAGGTTTTAATATAAAATTGAGATGATAGGATTGGTTTAAGGAGATCTGGATTCATCTCCTATCTCTGTCGTAGATTTTCTTGAGATTTTCTCTGCCTTAAAAGGCAGGGACAATACATATCTTCTGTTTCCTTTTGTCATTCTTTTTTGTCAGGTCACTGTTATGGGGACATTCTCTCACTGTAAATTCCTTATTAATTATTTATGTGGGACCTGAAGCCTATTTTTTTGTATAGATGTATATACACACATATGTAAGTTACTCTGTAGGTAACATTAGGAAATGTCCATCCATTATCAGTAACTATCTTTTAGATCACGTATGATATGGCTAAATATCTAACTGTAGTACAAAAAGTTATTTACAATTTTGCTTTTCTACTTGTAAGGAACGCTATATTGTAAAGATAGATTTTTTAGCAAGCTGATTTTTTCATAAGATACTTTGAAGTTGCTCAGAGGTTTGCAATGTTAGAAATTGTTTCTGGAATGACAAAATTAATGGGCGAAGGGTAACTGAAAAAGGTCACAGATCTACTTTGTGCATATAGAAATATCAATATTATTTTTGCTCAGACTTGCAAAGATAAGTCATGCTGTTGACAAAAAACAAAATGTGTGAATGTCAACCCAAATATTCAGTCTGTCAAAATAAAAAGTAAAACCAAACCACATAGATATAGTGGAAAGCTGTAGGAAAAATTACTTATAAATGTTTTTATTAATTAGCCAGTAATAACATGATCCAGAGGTTGCACTACCATTCTGAGACGTGCTTGAAAAGAACTCTGATTGAGGTACTTATAACTAAACTGGATCTTAGTAGAACATCATATAAGTGATAGCACAAGGAGCATGTGTAGGAGAGAGAAATTAGTATGTATGCACAATTGCATTCATACAACTAGTGTAAGTAACAAATGCTGACTTTGTTCTAGTCAAAAGACTTGTTTAACTTAAACATAACAAACACTAATGTTTAAAGAACTCTAGAGGCAAACTATTTTAGTGTGCACTTCCCTTTTGTAAGTACATTGTTTTACATAGAAATTACTCAGTTATTTATCTGTTTTGATGGGATTTTTAATATCAGGAGATCTGAATGGAAATCTGAAACCTTTTCACTTTATTTCTTTCCCTCTTCCTCCATTTCTTTTTTACATAATTACCAGACAAAATTAAACAATACAAGACAAAAATTATCAAAGACATGTTTAAACATAAAATAATTAGCTAGAACAGAAGATATATTCCAGGATATGATGGAACCAATATGATGTTTCATCCTGGTGTCATGAAATAGCTGTACAACCTATTAAGTTCAACATTTGGCTTCTCGTGTTAGAGAAATTAAAAGTGAAGAGATACGAACATGGAGTTTGCAATAAAGCAATTGTTTTCCACATTTTTCTAAGATGAGCAACATTATTAATGCTCAGAGAGTACATGCCCAAGACTGTGGTTTCCCGAAGGTCAATAAGATACAGCAGTTCACTTACAGTAATCAGATATGACCTTTAACAGCTTTAATTTTTTTCCACTGTAATTTGATGAAAAATACATTTCAGAAAAACATTATACTTTTCTTGTCTTGCTTGAATCAACCCGTTTTGTCTAAGACAGGGCCTCATACTCATTACACAGCATATTTAACAGGTTTATATGTGGTTCATTTCCCTTTCAGGCTAATGGCTGTGGGATTATAATGTTCTAAGGGATTTACAGCACCAATTTACTGTGCTTCCTGGTTATGATTTTAGTTTATTCGTACATTTTAATATGTTGACAGTCACACATTTGTTTTGCTATTGATAATTTTATTGTACTAATAATGTTGATTTTCACTTTGGAATCATGTTACTATTCACATCATATGGTCTGCTTTTCTTTCAGCCTTGTCTTTTGAAGAAGGAATTGTGACAATCAAAATTCAGCTTTAGTTTAGTAAGCCAAAACCTTTCTCATTCTTCTGTTCAGGAAGAGAAAGTACCTGAAGTATATTTCACATGAGAATACTGACATTATCAGGAAAACTCAAATATAAGATGAAATATACGTAAACACTCTTCATGAATGTTCATTCACTCAGTGTCAGAAGGAAAATTAGGAAAAAATGTTCAGGCAGAACAGGGAAATTGAAAGACAAGAGTGTAACCAAGTTACAAAAATGATGGGTTTATGTCTCTAGATCAGATTAAACCCATACGGTATTTTATCAGTATGGTGGATTTCCTCAAATTTGTTTGGGAAAAAATCCTGATTTCCATTGTTTGCTTACTTGGCAGTTGTCACCCATTTCAATGGCAGTAAAATTGGCTAGATTTCGGGATTTGGTCCAGCTGTTGGCTTCACTTAGGAGGAAAATATTCATCGTTCAATGTGTATGCTTTTTTCCCAGACTCTTGCAGTGCAGGAATATTATGAATGAAGAATAAAACCACTCTTTTTTTTTCTTATCCCATTTTTCCCCAAGAAAACATTTCACTTCTATGTGGTGTTTATGCATAAACCAGACTTCTGGTTCTCATGTTGAGTATCTTTCAAAAGTGTCAGGTAAAGATCAGATCATTGTTTTTTATTTTGCACTCAGGTAGCACCTCTAATTGGAAGACCTCCAAGAATTTGAAAATATATTCATTAGCTGTTTCTATAGCTGGATTTTTCTGTTTGTCAGTTTTAGGAATCAAAAAATAAAGTTTTCCTCTCTGACTGTTTATTTTCTTATTCATCCTGCTGCAGGATGATATACCAGGCCTTTAATCTTGTTAGTCTATGTAAAAATAACAGTGAAAACAGGAGTATTAACCTAATCTAGCATACATATTTACTGTGGATCTTGGCTCTTCAGTCAGGGTCCTGGCTTCATTGACTTGACTATATTAACTCTAATTTTGGCCTGAATGATATCAGTCTTCCATTCCTGCTGCTGCTCAGTTTGTATTATGTGCACTTTGAACCCTGCAAATTATTGACTGGCAGTAGAAATCTCAAAGTCCTGATCCCTCTGTCCAGTTTTTGGCCATGATCACAGTGTCCGTGTTTATGTTGGCCTACTACTCAGTGCTTGGTTTGGTTTTCTGCAGTACAGGTCTTCCAGGATCAATTCCAAGCTCCGGTTAATCCATAGCCTGTGAATAAATACCCCTTGAAACTGAGTCTCCTGGCACTCGGAATAAATAGACATCATCTGTGAGTTACTGAAAACCAGGCCCCTTAATATTTTAAGGCCCTAAATTTTAAGCACTGATGTTTGAAAATATTGTCTGTTATTGAACAAGATCAGTTAAGCTTCGATCATTTTCCTTCTCCTCTTACAAACATGGAACATTGCATGCTTTTCTTCCAGATGGGTATGCAGGCACAGTGATGGTTACTTGCTGAAAGGCACGCAAGAGCTGGTGGAACGGCCGGATGCACAACCCGGGTATTAAAACAGTGAGTTCTTTGAGCTTTAGGACTCCTTGTAGTACACTCAGAAACTCCATTTGAATTTAGCCATTGGCAAAAACATTTGCAGATGTGGAAATTACATTTTAATTAGTTTGTATGACTACATAAGGTAGGTTTGTTGCAAGAGTTACCATAATTACTAGCAGTAGAACTGATATAATAATGGCCATATGGGTATTTTCCTGTAATTATCATTATTATCTAATCAGCTTCTAAACACTGCCCTGGCTTCTGAACGGTCAGAGATGACTTCTAGGGCTAGATTATTCTCTTGTTGTGAGATAAATGAATGGAAACACACTGAAGATATTCTTCCCTAGACCATTTTGATTAACAGCAGACATTGTTCTCATTAGTGCCTTGAGCAATTGATATTTGAAAAAAAACCCCAAACCTAATGTTGCCCAACTTCTTTCATTGCTGCTGCTCCTTTTTGCTACTCACTAAAATAGGAACAGCTGCTTCTTTCGGAGAGGGGTCAGCTTCTCTGAACCATGCTGCATGGAGCCCAGGGCGATGTGGAGCACAGGTCACTTCTTTGGAATCTGGGTTCTCGGGTGAGCTGAGAAATCAGCTGAGCTCTCAATGTGGGCCACAAAGGAAAAGGATGCTGCAGAGGGAGCTTGATGCACAGCATGTCACCTCTCCATATACATGTTCTGGAGATGATTCAGGCCCATGAAATTACCTGACAGCTGCCGATATAGTTAGAATGATCTGCTTCACTCTCTCCACCTGTCAGCTTCCTCTGCACATGATATGCCTGTAAGAAGAAATGTACCTTCTCCCCAGAAACCAAATTAATACACAGATTCTTTTGCCTTTGATGTAAAGATGTCACCATTACTTCAGAAAGTGCTATTTTGCTAGTGTTGGACTAGATGATCTCCAGAGGTCCCTTCCAACCCTATGATTCTATGATTCTATGATTTTCTAAAAGTAGTTTCAAATGCATGTTAAATTTTTATTAAGCAAGACACTCTTTTGAAATAAGAGATGTAAAAAAGCAAAAAAATCCATTTCTTTTCCCCTGATATTTGCTTATGCTTAAAATCCATCCTTTCTGAGTTCAGTTTTATTCAATATTCCTTAATGAAATAAATTATGTCTGTTTGAGTGAAATATCTTCTTTAATAAAATCCTCGTATGGACCCGAGATTTTCTTTGCTTCATTGGGATCTGTTACTTAGCCTTCCTCAGAATCTTTGCAGGTTTTGGATTAATACTAAAAGGTCCACTATGGAGACAACATCCCATACTAGCTGCCAGTCCATAAATATACAAAGCTTCCTATACTTTTTCTAAACTATGTTAGCTTATAGGACAAGAGACTGATTTTTTTCACACCTTCAACATCTGTTCACCATTGAACCTCTGCATCTTTTGAAGGTTTGGGGTATATGTTGGGGAGATCAAGCAGAAATTCACATGTTTTTTTTTCTGACAGTGTATTTGCCTGAAAATCAAGTGGAAATACACACCTGGAATTTTTCTAACTGGTCTTAATATGTTTGCAAGTGTTTCCAACAAAGCAAGCCAAAAGAGTAACTAAAAGGGTGCTACCAGGTAAAAAAAAGAAAAACCAACAAAAACCACCACCAACAAAACAAAACTACAAAACACAAAATGAAAAAAAAAAAAACCCTTGAAAATCTTTGCTTGTGTTCCTAAGGACGTTGTTTTTGGTCTTGTTTCAAGTTCCTTTCATATGCAACACTTGTGTTTACTTTCTTCCTTAGCGATAATGGCCATTAGTTTTCTTCATTCCTTTTCTTAAAAACAAACGAAAACCCCCCTTCACACGTGTTCTACTTGTAATTCTTAATTTTTATACAGGTTATAAACATTACTATTCTGGAAACAGAAATACTTTCAGTAAGATTTATGAATACACCATTATTATTTAATTTTTTTTGCAAAATTGTAATACAAATTCAACTGTAAATGGTAGATTAATCTTCTTAATTACAAAAGGCTGCTTGAGATGAGCGAGTATATGTTTGCACTCTCATTTAGTCATCTCATGCGAAGAGTCAAAGCTATGAGCCTATGGTAGTATCCTCCATGATACAAGTGGTGAACTGCTGGATCCTCCAAAGTTAGGATCATCTAGGTGGCACTTTGTCTGTTTAAAAGACATAAAAGTTTCTGACGTGCCATGACTTAGTAACTTTAAAAGAATTTTACAAGCAATAAAAGTCCCCTCAGTGTGATGACAGAGTTGAAAATTAAAGTTACACACTTAAGTTCTAATGCTGCCAACTTTTACATATGTATTGTGAACAGTTCCATCCACCTGTGAGACTAAGTAGTCTCACATGTAACATGAAGTTACTGCATGTAGTGTTTTGCAGATCTGGTTCTACAGATCTACAGACATGCTTTCTAGATGGTCATTTATAGTTATAACTTTCATTCCTTTTAAAATAATTTTAATACTTTTAATTTTTAATAAAATTAATTTTAATACTTTAATTTTAATAAAATAATTTTAATACTTTTAATAACTTTAATCCTGCTCAAGCACAGTAACTTTTGTATTTAATCAAATAACTAATAATTATACCTTTAATAGAGATGACATTAAGTGTCAGGAAGTGTCACTATCCTCTGATGTAATAGACGATGGGATTTTCAGAGTTTCAAACCTTTCACGATATGAGACAAAGACATAAATACATAAAAAAAGAAAACCTCAATAACTTCATATAAGCAGATGGATACTGAGTTAAAAAGAGAGGAACATATAGACTTCTATTAAATCTGATAGACATGACAGAAGATCCTTGCTATTAAGCATTATTGTGTGCTCACAATAATTTATATTTTGAGTCTATATTTTTGGCACATGATAGCGAGACGTGAATTGTTCTAATGCAGGCAATTAACAAATTATCTTCTTGCAAGAGAACCACTTTACTAGGCAAAATGGAAAGTACATAGTAAGTACATAATCACTGTACGTAGTAAATCATGCAGCTATGCAATTGTTAGATCAGTTTTTCTCTTCCACTGAAGGGTAAATATAAACATAGCTATATTACAGTGAATCGGGGAGGAATTATCACAATACACTGGCCTGCAAGAAACTCCAAATACTCTATGACATCCTGATATATTAACATTATGTTTTAAAATATTTGAAACAAATTTGGAAAAAGTCAGTGCTATAGATCTTCCTGAGGGCCCAAATTACATATGCATACATTAGTTTTCATTCCACTTTTCTCTCGACTGACATGCAGATAAGAAAGCTTAATGTGGTTATACAGTAGTAAAGATGGTTTATAGGACAGACTTGGTCCAAGTCCTGCCTGAAAATTCCCTGTAAGGAGCTAAATTTATTAAAGGGTAACAAGAATCTTTGGTCTGCGAGATTACCATAAAATTGTATAAAAAATCAGCCACTGCTGTTGGGCAAAAAGCCATACTCTTTATGTGTCTATGTCATTGCTACAACATCCACGACTGGATTCTACATTCATGATCATGTTTCTCTCATTCAACCTCCTTAGAGTATAACAGTGACACACCACATTGTGTGTGGTTTGGATAAGTGGATTATGCTTTTTCTCTATCATGTCACTAGTGACGTGATAGAGAAATAAAGGTGAAGCTCTGCTTTAACACAATTCAATCATAGAGATTTGAGCAATGCTAACATAAATATTAAATATCCCACTAACTTAAAATACGTTCTGGTTCATGACCTCATGTACTGAAAAGAACATTTTTTCACACTTCTGTAATAAACTCCCCTTTTAGGATAGGTTAAATTAAGGTCACATTCTGCTTTGAATTTGATAATCCATTACCTATGTATTAAGTCAGTTTGTAATACCTGATATAGATACCAACGGTCCAAGTTCATCTTTTAAAAAAAACATCCTTATAAAACTATATTCTGTGGCTAATGCAACATCAAGCACTTGCATCTACATTTACTGTAAGCAAGCCACAGAAAATGTATATTTTCCCAGCATTATGTATTTTTAATGCCAATGACTCATGCAATTGTTGAGCAAGAAGTGTACAATTTTTTCTATGACTTCAGAGAAATTAAATTGATGGAAAAGCATCACTACAGTATATTTTGAAAAATGGGAAAAATATACAGAGATTCATATTTTAAGGGACAATACAAATTCAGGATGAAATTAGATATCTCAATCTGCATGGACTTCCAGCATTTGCTGCATTTATCTAGCTGCATAATACAGCTAGGTGTCAGAGGCAGAGAACTAAGCAATAAGAGAAGAAATATTAAAATGGTGTAAAACAAGTGAGGGAAGTGGATATAGAGTGGAGTAGCACAAGGGTTGATACAATTTTAGAAGAGAGCTGGAGAGAAATCAGAGAGCTATGTGACAGGTACACCAAGGGATGATCAAAAAAGAAACAAGGTTTTATGGTGATGTAAGCAATGTCCTAAGACTAAAAGAACATTTTGTCTAAGTATTCATTAGACATCATAAGACTGATGTTTATGGAAGAGAAAAAATGTGGTGGGTTGGCCTTGGCTGGACGCCGGGTGCCCACCAATCTGCTCCCCCACCTCAACTGATAAATATGATGAAAGGCTTATGGGTCGAGATAAGGACAGGGAGATCACTCACCAGTTACTGTAACAGGCAAGATGGACTTGACTTGGGGAAATTAATTGAATTTATTGCCAATCAAAACTCAGAGTAGGATAATGAGAAATAAAACCAAATCTTAAAACACCTTCTTTCCAGACTCAACTTGACTCCCAATTTCTCTACCTCCTTCCCCGCAGTGGCGCAGTGGGATGGAGAATGGGGGTTGAGGTCAGTTCTTCACACATTGTCTTTCTGCTCCTTCCTTCTCACACTATTCCCCTGCTTCAGCATGGAGTCCCACCCATGGGAGACAGTTCTCCATAAATCTATCCAAAGCGGGTCCTTTTCCTTGAGTAAATTTTGACTAGTATTTTTAAGACAGTTCCTTAACAGAGGCTCTGGAACAGCCTTTAAGTCATGGGTACATGATACTTGAATTCAAGAGGGAACTTCCTAGATTTATAACAGGGATTGTGTCATAAAATCACTTCAGCAGAAAAATATGTGATTGGAAAGAACATGGCTTCCGGCCTTATATTCCACTACAAATGTTCGTCTAAAGGAACGGGATGTGCTCAGGATTTCTGAATCTCCTAATTTCTCTGCAGGGTGGAAAAAAACCTCCTAACTGAGGGGAGTAAGATGAATATTTTCCCGTTCTTTTAAGATTGGTCTGTGCTGGGTAATGGACTCCTGCCTATTATCTTTTGGGTCAAGTGGTGTAGATGCGTATTTTGGATTTGAACCTTCCCATGTTCAGTCCTCTTGATTGCAGAAGTAGGGTGGTAAAATTGACGTAGAAGTTAAGAACAGCAAATGTCACCCCTAGCTTCAATAAGAACAAAAAGGAAGATCTAGGTTTCTACAGGGCTCAAATCAATTCCTGGGAAGGTGACAGAGCAACTAAACCTGGAAACCATTTCCAGGCACATGAAAATCAAGGAGGTAATTAGGAGTAGTCAGCATGGATTTACAAAGGGAAAACCCTTAAACAACCTGACAGCTTTCTACAATGAGAGGACGAGATGGCAGGACAAGAGTCAGTGGTCACAAACTAAGAAACATTGCCATCTGAAAATAAGAAAAAACTTCTTTGCTGTGGAGGTGGTCAAACACTGGAATAGGTTACCCAGAGAGGCTGTTGAGTTTCCATCCTTGGAGATATTTGAGGCCCAATTGGACATAGCCTTGGGCAACCCATTCTAAATGACCCTGCTTTGAGGAGGGGTTATTATTATTTCCACCACAATTTTCCCCGAAATTAATTATTTATTTTAAAACCTCAAACATTAATAGATGAAAGTCACATGAAAGCTTTTCTTAGAAAAAAAAAATATATTTTTAAGAAAATGGAAACGTCAAAACAATATGCTTTGACTTTTCATTTTTAAATCTCCATGTTACCACAAAACCTTTAGATTTTGTTCCTGAAAGAAACAGTAAGTCTTCTGTTGATGTTTTTTATGATTTTTTAAAAATCTTCTTCATGAACAAACTGGAAAGATATATTCACAAATTCAATAGTAAATGAGAGAGGGAATCACATAAAGAAATGGTCTATGAGTTTGACCAACCAAACACTTGGAAGAAAATGTAATTCTATTTCTGTTAGTAATGCTAGAAAAACAAATCAAACTTTATATATATATATAAAAATATATATATATGATATATATATAATATATATATAAATTATATAAATATAAATATATGAAACTTACACCAAATGTCTCAGTTTACCAGTAATGACAGTGCCCTCACCCTTCTTTATATACATTCTGTGATACATGGTGACTGCTAAAACCTCATTCCTGTAACTGGAGTGATAATATGAGTTGTAAAACTATGAATACCATGAAGAATCAGACAGATCTAGGGATAAATGATGGGAACATCTGGAAATGGAAGCTCAGTGCAGACTTTTGACAGTTTGGGACTTAATCTCCATTCTTTAATTTTCCATCTGCAAATGGTGATACCAAATCCGCATGCCTTCATGAGGCACATGAAGAAGAAAATAATCTATTATGTCTGCGATATGATAATGACTCTCCTAGTAAGGTGCATAAGGAAATCTATAATTTTTATTCAGTGCAGGGCTTAGAGGTTGTGATGTAAATAAGGCAAGAATTGAATTAAGAGAATAAAAATGGACATTGGTTAGTTGTGACCCATAAGAAAGCAGCATCTATCCTGTGTATTGATTAAGGAAAGAGACTAATGTTAAAAAAAACAAACCACAAAAATGGTCAGTCATGTAATTAAAGGTTGCGTCATCACACCTGTAGACAAAAGCAAAATTGTGGGTGTTTTTACTATTATTATTTGACTAAAATTTTTCTTTCAACTTAAACTTTCATTGTCATGATTTTAAGGAAAAAAGACATGCAAGATTATATTTGTCAAGAGATGTACTCCTGCATTTTTTATTTTTACTCTAACATAGAAGAAATAATTCACTCATGGGCCTCCAAAGCCCGAGAAAAGGCAAAGGCTAAAAATATGTAGTATTTCTGAAGAAGTTCGGACCATGAGGCATTTGCTCCTCCCTTCCTACGATTCAGTAATGAAATACCAACTCTGGCACAAAGCCATGAGACACACTGGTTTGTAATTCAGTCTGAACATGATGAGAGCCTGGAAAGAGACCTTGGTAGGTCATGTTTTGGGAAGAGGGGTGGTTATGGAGGTGGCTTTCAGCTATGTCGTGTGCTCTTTGAAGACCAAGCCCTGCCAGCTGGCACACACACAGCACTGTAGTCTCTCTCTTACTCCATGACTCCATCTGCAGTGAAAGATAATAATCGAAGTTTCAATTCACAGAGCAAGGTAAAAGCCACATTAACATTATATGAGATAGCTGTGAAAGAACATGAGTTGAGGCCAATTGTGTATTCCACCCGTGGTGTGGGACTCAGCAGGTTTCCTGTGCTCATGATAAGCTTTAGTGGCAGGAATCCAAAAAAGATACTTCAAGCTTGTGATGCTGAGCATTACAAAGCCTGAGCTATGGCATTCAGCTCTGCCAATAAAGTACACAGCAGTGACTGACATCCAAGGAAACCTAGATACAAAACACAAAGGAGTTAGGCATCTACTAGATTAGAATTTAGTACTTCTGTGACAGGGAGTTTATTCTGGAAGCTGTGGGTGCCAAAGATGTCACAAACACAAGCAAATGATGCAGCACTTTTCTGAAAGATACTTTGCCGTTTCACCTCAGCTAAATGGCAATTGGATGACAGATCCTCAAGGGATTTCACACACATACCGACAAAATGTGAAAAACTTACAGTTCTTTACTTTTGTTAGTATAGCCACGTTTAAGAATAATTTCTGCAATTTCAAAACCAGAAACAGTTAATATGATATATTCCAGTCTTTTCCCTGAAGATTTTAAATGCAAAAGCTACTTTTTAAATGCAACACTACTTCCTTGAAACTAAGCATACATCGCTCTGCAGATAACTTGACCAGAGTCTAATTTTTATTGTTACCTGTAATCTTATTGAGGTAGCTATCTGCAGGCTGGTCCTGGGAACCTTTGTAATGTATCTGCTCTTGGTCCAAATACATTCATTGATGTTCTATTCACAACTCAAACTTTGTTTTAAATCTTATTCCCAGGGAAATTCTTGTTGTTTCTCTCACCTGGACTTTCACTTCATAAGTTCATACTAAAGGTGATGCTACCTTTGTTAAAATATTATTGTGGTAGAAGAGGGGATTTATTATGAGCTCCTACTCGCTCACCTTCACAAGCCTGGCATAAAAGGGAGCTGCTTGAGATGAGCAGGACAGACTGTACACAAATCCGGTTCATCTGCTGTTTGTAAGTAGCAAAGTAATGTGGATTCCTGTGCTAGAAGAGGATTATGATAGAAATTGGATATCAAAATCAGAAATAGTAATGTTGACCTTTGTTTTCAAGGGAACTCAAGAGTCAACCAGGGGCCCCAATGTACATTATGAAATTACTTGCACTAAAGCACTGATCAGGAAAGATAAATAGGATTAACTTTAGTATGAATGGTATAAATCACTAACAAGGTACAGAATAATAACGGTTAAGCATCTTACTCAGACTATTTAATTTGTCAGTAATAGCATTTATGTTCAAGAGAACTGCAGGCAATTCAGACCACCTGCTCTTGAGATTTTCTAAACATCAGCTCCTACATGGCCAAGAGAGAAGCAGTTGCAGTAATCCATTTAGACAGAAAAAACATTATTTCAATAATATTAAGCTTTAAAAAAAAAGGGAAAAAAAACCAAAAAACCAAACCATAAATCTCAGGCTGGATGGAAGGCAAAGTAAACATCTCTTTGGTTATGGAGTTGCCCAGGGTGATTTTAGATGCAAGAGATTTATATTTGGCAGGAAACCGTTTAGTAGGACTGTAGAGGAAGAGTTAACGCAAGATAATGCATTTCTTTTAGTGGTGTTATATTTGTAGCTGCAACACTAGTTGCTTGAAATAATTACAAAAGGGGAAATCAGAGAAAGAAGATCTGTCTCAACTGACCTGCACTTGCTGATTCCAGGCCAACAGGTCAGTCAGACAAATACAAGAAGTTTAGAAGAATGGAAGGAAATAAATATATTACAGACATGTTTCTTGTCTTAAGAGCATTTTTTTTTTTAATTTGAAATAACCTTGAGTGTTTTTGAGTGCTTTCTTGAACACACTTCTCCTGAGCCAGTTTAATGAACTAGGTGCAGTGGTGCCTTGAATTGTATCACAAGAAACCTGGCTTCAAACAGCATGTAGTTATGGGGATTTCAGAGAAATATAGAAGCTTCATTTATAGACAGGGAAGTAATATATCGTGCACTTCCTTCTGCACCTTATTGATATGCAGAATTTATTGCCTTATTCTATTCCCTTTTCAGTTCCTTCACTGCAAAATTAAACTCCAAGAAGAAAACCAACTATGTTAGTAGCACAGGACATTATGATTTTGATTAAGATGCCAGACAGGTGACAGAAATAGTGAAAAATATTCTTACCTCACTCGGGTTTAGACACAAATAAGAAAAGGCAATGTATTTTTATTATTTCATAGATAGCAAGTTCAGGCTCACATATATCTTATGTACTGTCATGCCACCAAACCCATTTTTTTCCTTCAGTCTGAAATGGACATCTTAATCTAACATTTTGATGTCACTTCCCTTTACGGTCATCCATCTGATGATGCCTCTTGTCATGACAAACCTAACTTGTGATACCCAGACTGTAGAAATGCTTGTAGAAAAGTCATTGCCTGGAAATCTTTCCTAAGAAAATAATTTTACATAGACCATTTTAAAATAATTATATGAGGAAAAAATAATATTTTTTTAGGAAAAGTTAGCGAAAAGGCAAACAGCATTCAATATGAATCGTTGGTACAGATAAAGATGAAAGGCATAGTAACACTCCTAATTTTATTTCAATTTATTTAAATGGAAATAAGTGACCTAACTTGCTGAGGAATTTTTGCTAAAGTATTATTCATTCATCTGCTTCTTTAGGCACCTGTATATACTCCTGAAAATCTGTCATAAAACCTCAGTGGAGACTTATTTATTACTAGTGGTCTTTCACAGCTGCTGAGGATGTGCAACTACTTTTGACTACAGCAGTACCGACTAGCACTGAAACGTAGAATAGTCTTATCCTGGTTCAACATTTAATATTCTTTTAAATATATATATATATGATTCTATGATTATAGAATTCTGACCAGGTTTATGGGGGTGTTTGGTTCCTTCGTTCCCCCATTTTGCCCTTCTTTTAGCCATTACTAACAGAGCAGAACTCATTAATTATTTTATGCAGAGAAGTAAAGTCGTTAAAACAAGGAGTTAGTGCTAATCTTTTTATGTCTTTTATTCAAGGAAAAACAAAACTTGAAAATAAAAATTTCAAAACCATCTAAAGCTTTTTTTTGGGGGGGAAACTGGGAGTTAAACAGACAAAAGGCTATAGCTAGACCTACAGATGCTTAGCAAGAAAGCGGTACATGCAGCAGTACAAAAGACATCTAAGTTCTCCTATTCAGTGCATTGGGAGAGCTTAGCATCACAGTATAATGCTGACAATCACCAGCTTCTTAAATGGCAAACAGGCTAAATCCAGTGATAGACTGTACTGTGATGACAGATCCAAAATTTAGCATCATATGAGCTGCTGTGAAGAAAATTTACTCTATTCCAGACAAAACCAGCACACCCTTGTGCAGGCAGAGCTGAGCATTTCATCGTCCTTACTTAAACTTTCCATAAAGATAGAAGTACTTCTGAAGGTAGGGCCTTCAGAAACCTTACCAGATAAAATGCAATGTCTTATGAAATTTATGAGTGGTATATATCTAAACCCTGTTAGGAGTAGCGGTAGCACCCTCATAAGAGCTCAGATGTGCCTGGTTTTCAACAAGCCTTATGCTAATAAGACAGTTCTACATTTCCGAAAGGCTTTCAAAACACTGTGGTCCTTTCAAAAATCTTTGCTTTGCTCCTGACCCTACACCACTCACTCACATGCTTGAACCTATTAAAGGATTATTTTCTTGAATGGGAATTACAAGGTCAGCTTCTACCCTCTGTCTGACATCTAACCTCCACAAAACCATATGTGCTGTTGCATTCATCCTTGTAAATCACCGGGTCCACAGTCATGCCTTACCTAGAGGAAACAGGAAATCTAGTGTCTCTAAAATGTCAGGAGATGCTGCTATAGGCAATCTCAGTACTTCTAAATTATATTTGGCAAACAGTATCTGTTATTGAAATTGTTCTGCCTGTAAAGTATTTATCCACCTTAGGAAGCAATCCACATGCTGGGCGGCTGCCTCAGGTAATTTATGTGAACACTACTATATTCCCAGCTTAAGCAAAGGGGAGATTTTATTTCTTTGCGGCACAGGGATCTTCATTGTGCCTGCCAGCTGATGCAGTGATCTAATGCATTTCTTTTCAGCAGTGAAAACAAAGATTCAGAATCTACTTATGCTATGAATGAAATGGTGATCACATTGTTTTCTAAAAGCTATTTATTCATATATTCCAACTATTCTCTAGTTAGTCATATATAGAAATTTCTGTTGCATAAAACATAATGAACAGGCTGCTAGGAGTCCTATATATTAGAAAGCTGTGCTGTGAAAGAATTGGGCAGGGGAGTTTGTGTGCAACTTCCCATCCTTATGCGTAGGTCAATCCAGCACTTTAAAACATTCAAAAATTATATATAAAAAAAAGAAAAGACTGCATTGCCAAATTTTAATGTAAAATGACTAATTGAAGTTATAGAGATGTGAAAGCAGGTGCATAGAAGGCTCTTTTGAATTATAAAGAAGCTCTGCTTCGCAGAGCATTTCACTGGGACATGACTGGATAAATATAGTAAGTTTGAGAACTTTTAAAACATGGCTTTTTATCAGCAGGTTTTGCAGAGGCAAGACATCCAGATGGCACTCGAAAAACACAATGATGAATCAAGCATCTAGAATGCAATATTCGTCACGTTATCAGTTATAGCAAGTTTTGCCAACACCTGGTAATCAACAAATTATTCTTGCAGTAGAGCCATTAAACGGACTAAATAGAAACTGTGGGATACCTGTTAACAAGGTCTTCAGCTGAGGAGAACGTCTGGTTTTCTTTTCTTCCAAGGTTTATAAATCACAGCACACAAAACCACCAGAATTTTAATTTTGAAAGAAAATGCTTGAAAAGCATTATTTAATAGAATAATTTACTGAAGAGAAAATAAAATTTAGGGGAAAAATGCAATTATTACAAGAAAGTTTCAGGTGAATATTTCTGAACACACAAATAGATGTGTATTCAGTTCTCACTGGCTTCTATCTATGTTCCTTGTAAAAATGTTCCTTTTGCCTTTAAATTTTCCTTATCGATTTTTTTACTGTAATCTATGTGAACACAATAGTTCATGAGAGTATTTCTATCAAATGCAAAACAGTAAAGAAGGTTTGGTACTGATATGAAAATATTTTTTACAGTTTTCGTCTCTCACGTGTCATATAAAATAGTTTAAATTCATACTTCAATCTACCACCATTGTCAATTTGTTTCAAAACTTAACTGAATATTATTTAGACCTTTTTTTATAGAATGTTATTTAAAATATTGTGAAAGCTCTCTAGTTACTAAACACAACTAAGGTAAAAACTCTACAATTAAAAATAGCACCATATTTCAGATCAGATGGATGAGTTTATTTAGTCACACAGTATATAGAAGAATATTGTTGACAAAACTACTGGATGTTGTGGATTTTCTCAGTGTCTCAGAATTGGATGTGTATTTCAGCTCTCGGAACTTTATCAAGATACCAATTTTCCATTACAGAAAAATAATTGCTGCTGTTGAGTAGTAAGTTGCACCTCAGTTTGTAGGCACAGTACAGACAGCAATCTGATTGCCATCATATGAGTCTACCCAGAGCTCATTTCAAGAAGAGACCATCAGAGTAGGGTGACCTCCCATCAGGGTAGATACAATTTGAAGCATCCTGTATGTAGGTGTTAGAAGGCAAGTGACTCGGTGCAAGTTTCTCCCTAATGTCTCCAAGTCTAGTATATCCTCTGAACAGAGCAAACATAAAAGAAATATAGTAGGAGGCAAAGGAAGAACTCTCAGCAGTGTGCAGAATGTGGTTATATTTTCAGGAAAACACATCGGAATTCTGTTAATTCACACCCATTGACCCAGGCCAAATAGTTTTACACCTTTAAAAAATATTTAAGGCCTCCAACTACAACAGTTACAATTATTCACAATTTAGCACTTACATGATTGAAACTTTTATACCCCTGTACAAAAGGAAAGTCATAATCTCCTCAGTGTGGTATTTGATTGTAGCCTCTAGTAGGACTTTAGCCTTCATTTTAGTTCCTGAATGCATATTTTATCACAGTTTTTCTCCCTGTAAGATTTCCCAACAGGGATACACAACTCCCAACTGATTTGCAGTACCGGCATCAATGAAAAGCTATCAGTGTTTATTGTAGCCACATTTCCTTCATATTTCTGCTATGGAAATAAAAATAACAGAAATGATAGAAACAGTCATTGTGACCTAAATTCAAAATTTGTTTTCTCTTTTTCCTCTGTTTTTTATTAGGCATTAGTTAATCCAATTAGACACTGTAAATCCAACTTGTTGACAATTTGTAGAATGCTTATTCTGCTATTCTCCAAACAACCAAAGATGACATTTATTTTAATGATGTTTTTCAGTTGTGGGATACCTTTTTTTCACAGTTATAGTCAAGATCTGTGAAAGTCAACAAGCCCCTTTGTACCAAGGAATATTAGGAATCTAAATATTAGGAGGCCTAAATTAGGGATATATTACAGCCAGGTTTTCTTTATAATCTGTGAAAAAACTGAATTATTTCAGAAAATTCAGAGTGTCTGGACTACTGTAAACTTCTAAATCACTGTGTCACTCTAGTCATTCACTATTCAGGGAAATTTATGGAACTGTCAACTAAACATGGACCTAAAGCTCATGATATGCTTGCAGTCCCAGAGAAGTGTTGTCTGAAAAGATGTCATCTCATGGTCTGAGAGACCAACTGAAAATGAGTACCACCACCACCACCAAAAAAAAAAACAGCTAGGCAATTCCAAGAAGATAAAGATGTGGTTGTGCTTTCCTTTTAGTGTCATTCCAGCTGGCTAGGGGAAATGGAGCATGCATATTCTTTTACTAATGCAGCTTCCGACTTACTTTAAATTTATTTACTCGAAGAAGAGAATCAACTAGTTTGTTTTTATATTGAACCATATTTAAGAAACACTTCTGAATTCTGTTCTATTTATGTCCCTCTATCCTTCATTCTTTCTTAGCCACAGCTTTCTCAGGGGGATGAATATTACATATCTTGTCAAATCTTTTGTGGCTAAGGCCTTTTGTGCAAACTGTGGGATATGAATATACTGGAATCTTGAATCTGAAAGAGGATAAGTTTGTCCCACAAATGGAACAACTAAGGTAATCTGAATTTACATTGTTCCGTGGCTGTTGATTTTTGCTTTTCATTCTGGATGGAGACTACAGTAAAAGGAATACTCTACTACACATAGTACAAAGGTGTGTTATTCCATGCCTCACTGTTAATCTGAGGTTTTCTTCATTTGCTTTTCAATTGAAATAACTGTTTTGAACACTGTTTTTTTCTCCATAAAGTAATCATCCAGTCCCTTAATATATCAGCAGCCATTAGGTTTCTATTTCTCTTTCTTTCAACTAATTGTGCTGTAACTAAAATCGGTTGAATAATTCACATACTTAAATTTCATCCTATCTATGAAGTGCTTTAGTTTAAGACTAAAGACCCTTTATAGACAATTAGTTCATTTTATCTTTGAACAAAAGAAATCAACCTCTATATGCCAATTCTCTCAACTGATTATTAAAGGAATATAGAAGAAAAGGTAAGGAAAAATATCTAAATTTATGAGGTCTAACACTACATAAATTGTATCCCACCGTAAAGCTTTGGAATAGAGTTTGAGCTAAAAAAGAAATAATAAAATTAGCAATATACTAAGAAAGAACAGTAAGCAGATATTGTCAAATAATGTCATCATAAGGAGCCCTCATATATCTTACTTCAGTTATTGAATTCAACTTTATAAATTCAGCTCAAAGTAGCATGTTAGAAACAGAATATATCCTTTCAAGTACACTGTTATTGTGATTAGGACATTAGGCATGCAGAATTTTCCTTCTTGACAGGAAATTTATACAGGATTATTTTAAATAGTCTAGAAGAAATATTTCCCTTTACAAAGGGAGTAAGAAAAGCTATAGTGGGTATAGATAATATAAAGAAGAGATGTAAAATTCAAGCTAGGTTCTTCTAGCTCTCTCCTAGCAATTGCAATAACAAAAAAAAAAATTAGACATATACCTAATTTATTCTGAATCAGATACAGTGACAAAAATTTTGCCACCAACTTCAAATGAGCTATGTAACACATCCTATAGGAATGAAATATGATTGAATTTATATAGCTACTCAGGAAATTTACACAGATTACTAATTCTCAAGGTGTTAACTAATAATTTTCAAAGTTAAGAATTTCCCCCTTCCCTCATATTGTACTACTGCTCAAGTAGAAGAATTTCATCTTCCTCTGGAGTATCTGGTGCTAACTGTTGCTAGACAGAATATCGGACCGCTAGAGCATTGTTTTGTTCTGCTGTAGCCACCTATATGTTTGGGTACCACTGGCTAAAATACACAAGTAATCAATTCAAGAAAGTAGCTTAAGAAAAGGATTGCTGCATTTCTAACTGAAATGAACTTGCTGTAAAAAAACAGTTTAAATAAGTATTTATATGCTCTGTTGCCTGCTAGTCCCTAATCTGACTGAGAAGTGAGAAAGGCCCAATGTATTATTTAAATAAAGAGAGCAGGTACAGTAACAAATGATATTGCAGCACATTTAATTTGTTTCTGTGAATCATTAAAATCACAATATAACACCTGGTGTTCATTTCAATCAAGACTGAAAATCCTCCACCTACCCTCTTTGCCATTTCAGTTATACAGTCCACTGACTCTTAAATTTTAGAAGATCAATCACTGAGGTATTGATTTAAAAGAGGTATAAAAATCAAAGCCGAATGAACACATCTGACTTGTTCATAATGCATGGTCAGCTTTGGGGAAGAGAAATTGTGAAATAATGTGGTGGTGGAGAAACAGTTGGACTGTGACTTGAATAAAGCAGATTACGCTGGCAACAAATCAATGATAGAGCGGAGCGTTCCATTTCATGCCTTTTGCAATAGACAGATGCAGAAAGGTAGTGTGGATGATACAGTCCCATCAACATTCCATTTTCTAAGCTGGGCAGGAGAATAAAAATGCATGCAAGCTCCAAAAGAAAATGACACGTTTAGATATGGAGCTGCAATAGTTATCTATCTTCAAACCAGGTTTTATTTGAAATTGTACACTGCTGCCCACTACATTTGATGAAGATGTATTTTCACAGCAGGAAGACTGTACAAGTAGTAAAATAGTTGCCAGAATTAATTACCTACAGATAATAAGAAATGACCTGCTTCACTAGTAGGCTACATTTCTTTATTAAACTGGAAAAAAGTCAGACTGATTTTTCTTTATTATATTCCCTCTCTCTTTCTTTATTGCCACCCCTCCACCTCAAAATTTTGTACCAAGATAAGCTTTGGGCAGGATTTTATGCTGAAAGTAAGAGATGAGTTGGAAATGAGGCAATAAAACCTGAATATAACAGCTTAGAACACATGATCCATTCCTGCCCTAGAGATAGCTTCATCCATTCCAGCTCCACAAGTGTGGCAAAATGAGAAAAAGAAAAAAGTTTGGTCTGATTTAAATTTGTGGCTACCCCTTTAAAATGACTGCATATGAAGTAAATAAAAACGTAGCGATGTGACTAAAAGCACATCTGCTATAAATGATATAAACATATTATTTAAAGCATAATAATCTGAATAGAGAGACAAACAATTCTGTGCATTTTTTTTTTTGGTAGAACAAGCTTTCTTATATGGCCTAGTGTATTACAGAGAAATTAGCAATAATACATTGCTAACTAACATGTGACAAATAGTTTGAGAAGTGTTCAACTGTTAGCTTTTCAAAGGGAGCAGATGACTTGTTTGTTTTCATGTTTTACTTTGGTAAATGAAGAAAAGTCTCTATAAAATTTGAAAAATAAAAAGTATTTTCAATCTTGAACAAAGTAGTAAAACAGTCCCCTGAAAACTTGTGTAGTCCAAGGATTTCCTTAAATTAGAATGTGGGTTTATGGGAAGCCATTAATGAAAAAATGAATCTGAGATGAGCCTGCAGAATGTCTGCTGAAACATGTTTTAGAGACAAAGTGAAGGGGGATAAAAATACACAAAGAATAAACCATTAAAAAAATTTCTGTTTTGTGTTTTTTTGTGTTGGGAATTTTTTTGTTTATTTGGTGTGTGTTTGTTTCTTTTTTTCCCTCAAGCAAGAGGAAAGGAAGGAAAATTTCTCAATTAGTAGAAATAATGGGTGGGAATGGAGAGCTTGGCAGACAATCTATTTTTTTTCTGACCCAAAGGCAGCAACATCTGGAGAATATCTTTAGTATCAGACAGGTTTCCTCTCAGAGACTTATAAAAAATCCTCAACTGGCAAAAAGCTCCATTTCAGCTAAAATGATGGGATCTAGGCCTGTAACATTCATTGTCTGTTTTGAAAATCTTAGTCAACAGTATTTGTCCCTGATTCTAGAAAATATCACACATGTTGTCTGTAGGAAAATACAAACCAGGAGTTTAAAACTTTGTTAGGTTTTACTATTTGTTTTTGGCAACAACTTCTGATTTACAATCTCTATAACAAGAATTAGGAATTAGGAACTCCTAGTAAATTATATGCATTTTTACTTAACACTTTTCTACATAACATGGGGAAAAAAGTTCAGTTCTGAGCAATGTGTCTATCAAATACAATAACTTAAAATTCTTGCAGTTCAGGAACTTAAGTTGTACATCTCTAAACTGAAATTTCTCAAAGGGAAAGCAAGAGGCTTTTCCTGTAAAATGAAGGCTTTTCAGTTCAAATGGAAGGGAAATCCCAAAGTCAAAGACCTTTCCTTTAGACTTTTCTATTACAGCTCTGCTGCAGAGCATGAATAATCTCTGCTTTGAACATAACTACTATCAAAAAGCAGTATTTTACAGTAAGACAATCTTTCAAGGTAGTATTCATGTTTTTTAAAATAAACACATGGTCATGTAATTAGTAAGAAGCAAGCTTATCACCGCACTGGTCATGCTGTTGATTATTTTTTTTTAGCTATAATTTATCAAACGTTTCAGGTTTTACATTCCTCAGCAGGGATGGGTATTTCTCTTATAAAGTAGCTAATTGATTTCCAATGGTACGTAAATAAAAAAAAAAAAAAAAAAGTTAAAAAAACCCCAACAACCAACAAAAACACAAGCACATTTAAAAAGCATGGCATTCAAGTTGACAAAATCAAATGTTCAAAAAACTTAGGAAATGGAAAACTTAAAATCCACTCCTTTGAAAAAAAAAAGAAAACAAAACACAGAAAACAAAATCCCCAAATCCTACCCAAAACCATTGGATTGTATTTTGTTTTCATGCAGTGACAAGAGAGATTTAGGTAAACTGCAGCTCTCTACTAAAATCATGAACACATGAACACTGCATGTTCCCTGTCACTCGATGGAACTTATCTGTGTGACTGCAAAGTACCATTCCTTCTCTTCTTAGTGGAAGACCTGAGAGCACACCTTCAGGCTTTCATTCCCATACTTCCCAAAACTCTCGTCCGTTCAGATGGATGACGCATCAGTACTTTGGATGATACAGAGAACAGCTACTTATTAAAGATTTTTTTTCTTATCATTATTCAGCATTTTATCACTCAGATACTATATCCATTTGTTTCCTTAATGGCTTTTCCAATTCTTATTTCTTAGCAAACACCTGTGTATGATTTTTTGCAATACTTTTCTGGAGACCAGGATTCTCAAAGTACTTATATTTTATAGCACTTCATACACTCACAGCAGACTTCTCATCGCTGTTACTTCCTACTGTGAGTTCATAGAAGCTCTGCAAATCACATGGAAGTCTCAACTAGTGTGAGAACAGCTTCCATTGCCACACATTCCTGTATAAGCTTCCAAGTGGCTATGTGTCAGGTACAGGAAGATTCCTGATTTTGTCGAAGCTTACAAAATAATAAATAAATAAATAATAAAATAGCCCGAGGCAGCTCATATGCTTGAAGCTTGGTAAAACTATAAGCAACAGAAAACAGGATTTTCCAATGGGAAATTGTCAGACAAACATAACTGTAGGCATAACCACGTGGGTCATGTACAAGAATAAGAACATAAATGAAAGCTGCTACTTCATTTTCCATCTAGAAATCATTCCCTAGTGAATAATATTTTATAACTGCTTATTATTTTTTCTTCACGTGGAACTCAGTATAACAATCTGTCTGACATAGTCCGTATTATCTATTATTATTATCTGTTACTTGCTCACAACTCCATACTGGAATCTGAAACAGGGCATAGGCAGCCTCAGTCTGGGAAGCGGGGGCTACACAGCAACGAAATGCTAATCACACTTTGGTAGCATGTGGGAAAACATCCCTCTCTTCAGGAAGTCTTTGTGGCTATAATGTCTTCTACTCCCCCTCCTTCTATAAATCATATATTGTTCTGTGAGAACTAGTTAAGGCAGAAGAAACTCTAGAGCTTTTCCTGTGAACTATATAAAGCTCAGGTGACTACAGCAACAGAGGGAAAAATTCCCTGTTGGCCCTGTAGGATCCTTGAATGTGATATTGTGATAGCGGTGTTGAGTTATTTTTACATCCAGACTGTTGCCATGCTTTGTAATAATAAATATGATCACTGTGGACTTTTGATTAGCTAATTAAATAAAAATGAACATTAAAGAAGAGATAATGACGTTCGTATAGCGTTCTGAAACTATCATTTCCATCTTGTTCCATGAGGTAACCCTTTCCCCATCATTGCAGTAATTTCTACCATATTCATGCACTGCACATCTTTTTTTTTAACCCAGGTACGTGCTAATATTATCACTTCTGCAGTTTACCTATTCATTGCTTACATCTAAGATTTACTGCAACTTTTCTTTTTTTTTTTACTATTTAGTATTTTTATTATTAATGTAGCATTTGTCTTATTTCTTACATGTAGAAAAAATTATAAATACTTAAATACTTCCAAGTGATATTTTAATGGAGCTAATTTAGAAAATATACACAGAGATAATCCTACACTGAAAAGGCTTGATCCAAAAATCAGCTTGCTCATTTATCTATTATTCCTTTTGTGTATTCTCTAATTTGTATCTGATTGCCTTTACTTTTACTGGTGTGAATGACTGTCTGACATTCAGGGCAAACAGAAAAAGGGTAATAATAATAATAATAAAAGCTCTTCAGAAGGGTTTTAGCCATTAGCAATAGGTTTTCCTGCTGACAGGAAAAGTATCAATGCCAACAGTAGGGAAAAGAGTGCTAAGAATAGAACTGAAATCATTACAAGTTATACTTCTCAAACTTGTAAATGAAAAATGGATTGACTATATCGGAATTCAATGCAGTACCTAAATAACATGTAAGTACTTTGAATTTCAAGGATAGCTCTGTTGGGTGCATGAAGGTGCAAGCATTTATCACATGGACAGGAAGAGTTAATCTTTGCAAGAAAAAAACAAACTTTCAAAATATTTCTAAATTAGGTATTTTAACCACTGTGTGAGTGAGAGAGAAGTGCAAAAGAAAGAAGGAAATGTACTTGGAAGGCAGGAGAAGACTGAATGAGACCAGAGGAGAATGTAAAAGTGAGACAGGTTTGAGGAGGAGAAAAGGCTCACCCATTGTCTGGTGAGATAGAAATAGTCAAAGTTTCAGATAAGAAAGGCCTTGTGCCATAACTATCTGCACCACGTTTGTTGAACTCTTGAGCTCCTATTTCCACAGCTGAATTAAACTAAATCACCCAAACAAAAGACAGGGGAGTGAGGGACAGGTATGCAAAAGTCCACAAAGAACGGGGATGAAATAAAAAAAGTTAAGAAAACAATATTTCTTAAAATCTCAAGCCATTCAGGATTTGATGCCTTGAACATTTTCCTGAAGACATGCAGCATTCCTGAAGTCCTTTCTTCCACAAGATAAGACGTTGTTTCTAACAAAAATCAGCTAAATAGGGGGTTGTTATGCAAGACCTCAGCAGTGAAAACATTCAGTCCCTTCAGCCTTCAAACCATAGTGCTCCATACAGTGCTGAACAATCAGCTACTCTCTACTCTGTGATGAAAAGACTCTTTCAGCAGAAGAAAGGATTTGGTCCAATGTCTATGACGAATGGTTAGTGGCTGGACACTCACAAGACATGGGAATCTTCTGTCAATACAAGGGAGGCTCCTTTGTCAGCTGATTTGGACCAGAGAAACAGATAGAAACATTGGCACTGAGAGGAAGCAGTGGGTAGTAGGTGCTGGGACTCCCTTCTGCAGAGATGTAGGGACACCCGTCTTCTTGTATGACTTGTTATATCACGAGGTTTGTTGCTTAAAAGGTCTCAGATCCCAGAAGGTGAGGAGGGACTGATGAAGCCCATCTTGAACTTCGACTATGAGCCTTTGCTCATCAATCACATGAGCACCAGAGATACTGGTCTGAGTGCAAGAGTGACTACAGAGCCCTGGGGACTGGGCAAATGGCATCAGAGCCCAAATATATTTTCCTCTAGTCTGTTGGAACAGGGGAATGACCCATGTAAGAGCATGTGCCTCTTCAGGGTCCATATGTGTCTGACATTGTAGAAAGCACTTTGCTTTTTATGACTACAAGGCACTTTATGAGGATTTGGGAGTAGTGGGAAGAGACAGGATACACTCAATTAACTGAGGAAAGAAAATCTGTGCTGATGCATTTACAATGGACTAAGTGAGAATGGCATCAGACTAGGTTCTGTGGGGGATGGTGACCAGAGGCTGAAGATGATGCAGGGAAGGCAGTGGGAAAGTGTGTGGAAGAACAGTGTGATGGACACAGCTCTCATATTTCCCTTTTGAAAGCAGTGTGAGCAGGCGTCTAGCTCAAACACCGATATGCAAGCTATGCAGCATGAGGAACAAATAGGAATTAGAAATCTGTGCACAGTAGCAGACCTATAATCTTACTGGATTTACAGAGACACATTGGAATAGCTGGCATCGCTGGAGTGTTGCAATGGACAGACAGAGGGACACGTCCTGGCCAGCAAGGTCCCAGACCTGCCAGCCATGCTACCACGCTTGGCTCTTGGCTCCTTGTCCCTTTGGGAGCAACACCTATCTTGGTGGGTCTCTGACAGATGTTGGAATGACATGAACACAATGGAAAGGTAAAGATGTAAAAAGGGAAGAACAAGAAAGGGTAGAGTGATGAAGAATGAGATGTCGGTATGGAGAGAGAATAAGGAAAGAAGGAGAGAGTAAAAAAATAAAAGTTTCAGAAAAAGACGAACAAAAGGAGATAATAGAAGTTCTGACAAGTTGAATTAGCAGATGCCTATGAATGTAAGAAACTGTTCTGTTAACAAACTGCTGATTTGAGGATAGAGCAGCAAGTTTGGAAGCTGGAGATATGGAAGCTAGTGAACACTTCATTTTAGTCTTCCAAAAAACGTGGCTGAATGGAAGAGTCAGATTCATGCACTCAAATACAATTTCTCATAAAAATGAAAATAACATTTGAGTTTACATCTGTGTGTATTACTTTTAATTTATACTCAAACTTCCTTTTTGGTATCAGCTGGGCACGTATACTTCTTTACTTCTCACATGGGAGCAAGTTAGTAATTTCTCTTTTTTTTTTTTTTTTTGTATTGTGTAAGAGGATATGATTGTGTTAGATCCTGACTAAATGAAAAGATGTTTTTAAAACAGTTCCATGACTTTTATTTGTAAGATATATATAAACTAAACAGATATTCAGGGTTTTGAATTACTATACACAGACTTGCAGCAATATTTGGTTATGAATCTTTGCCACTCCAAATCAAATTCCTCTATAGATAGCTACGTGTGTTGTTGCAAATGTGTAGTCTGGCTTGACTTAATAATCACAGAAGCATTATTTCTTTATCCAGAATTTCAAGTTGTGTATATTTATTCTGAAAAGGCAAGAACTGTACAAGGCATCTAGCTTAGATTTTTTGAAAGGTATCAACTGTTTAAATGACATTTTCACCTTCAGCAAATACATCTTTGCCTGCTAGAAATGGTGATGCTATCATGCTGCAGGCAATCTATGATACAGTCATGTCACAAATAGGTGTCAACTTTCATTACATTCTCAAGTATAAATTCCACTTATCAGTTCCCACATAGTTGCAGATGTTTTAACAATCCCATTTTACCATGATTGCACCAAGCCTCAACCTCAAATGCTTTATGATATATTTGTAGGAGTTACTGTAGATGCACCGGATTTGGGAGCATTATGTGTAGTTGGTAGCCACATGGGAATTTTTATTTCCACAAAAGTATTGACTATAGTAGCAATTTATTGTCCAGCTACCTTTACAAACAAAAGAAGTAATATATAATTTTCCGTTACCTTTTTCTTCAGTCTGGTTTGCAGTATTACAATGAAATTACTTGTTATTTGAAACTCAGACCTAACTTTTCATTTTCTGAAATACTTTTTCAGGAAAATACATCAGTCAAGTCATGCTGGGATGATTAGTAAAGTTCTTGGGTTTAGGTATTAGCCAAAACCCATATGACTTATTAGAAATGGGTTTTTAAAATAAATATTTTAATTAATAATTAAGACCTGTACATATAACTTTTAAACTTAAACACACATTGCCATGAGAAAAGTCACCACCTTTTAAAGACATCCATGTTACCTTTCTATTTCCTATATAGATTATTTCTGGTCTAAAGCTAGCTTCTATTTGTCTTAGCTAAGTGAATTTTGAGAACTCAGTGCTGTAATAAACAACTACATAGAAACAAGCCAGACAATGATCCACTATGGTTCTAAAATGTCTCATTTTACTGCTATTCTATGCTAATTTAATAGAGTCAGGTACTATCTGATACCTGACAATTGCAAACCAGCTAGTAATATATAAAATACTGAAAATAAGCATAATATGCAGTAGTTATCAGAGACAATTTTAGAAAAATAAATGTTGCCTTTTGTTAGTGGGATAGCACTCTGCTGAGTGCTACATGTTTATACTGGTGTAACAGAAGGAATAAAATGCAGATCTGAAAAAGAAAAACAGCCTTTTACCACACAGGTCATAGTTTGTTCTGCTAGCAGTCACATTGCAGGGCCATTCCACTTCATGTTAACTTACCTGCAAAAACATTTTCAGCTCAATAATTTCTGTCTTTCTAGGCATTGTGCATTTATCTCTATATCTTTCTAGTCTCTCACCTTGCTTTGTAGTTAATAAATTACACTGAATACTACAATATGCTCATTTTAGATCTTAACTTTATTACAAACTCAAATTTTAATAACGTGAAGTGAGCGAGAGGAGTGAAAGGAAGTCTACCTTAAATGTCTGCCTTCCCTAGAAGGTCAATAGAGAGAAAAATGAACTTCTGAATAGAGGAAGAGTTTGCTTAAGATATCTGTGTGCCTGTTCTGTAGGGATGTAGAGAATCAATAGGAAGTAATAAATACCGTTCTTCCCATAGGATGTGATTTGCTTGACTCTCCCCTGAACAAACTCTATGGAGTCATTATCTATCTCTTGCTTAATAATCTAACAGCGGGGTTACTGTTAGAAATGTCCTAATATTTTCTTAGTTTCTGAATGCACCTTTTCCACATATCAGACAAATACCTAAAAAAAAACCCAAACCAAAACCAAAGGGTAACCCAGGTATTTTTGGTCAGAGCATCCTCCTCTGAACTGCGCTGTAGTCACTGAAGCAAGAATCTTAGTTTGAAATGGCAACAGACAAAAAGGTTATTTTTTTATTTTTTTATTTTTTTAGGGAGCAAACCTCTCATTTGGCTGGCACTAGGACTTCAGTTCAGCTCCAGCTAAATCTGTAGGCATTTCATATGTTATCTTGACTGGACGAAAAGAAAAATAATATTTGGAATAAGGATCAGAACCCCTGCTTGGCCTGAAGGGACTACTCATCTACTCAGATATTTCTGTCTTGTCTTTTTATTGCCCCTGCCCCAGCATACACACAGAGAGACACACAAAGCAGTCCAAAATGGCTTTAACTCTTTTCACTATCTACAAGAACCAGAGGGGAAAAAAGGTCACTTTAACAGTATGAGTCTTTGTAGGTAGTAAAGTAACTTGAGTGTAGTGAAAAGTGTGTTTTCTCTTTCAAGACAGTAAATGTCACCTCCAGGATGATTCCAGGTCATAGCTCTTTGAGGAGAGTGAGAAAGCTTGGAGGATATTGCTGAACCAATATCTCTGCATCTTCTACCATCAAACTAGAATAACCAAGAAATTACATTTCTGCAATATATCCAGATACTGTCAGTACAGTTGTGTTGCACAAAAAAAAAAAAAGGCACTCTAAACTTCTAAACTTCCAATGTTGCTGCATGATATATAACACGGTTCTATAATACATCATGATTATCATTAATACTTAATTACTGTAACACTGCATTTGTCATGTCACAATGATTATTTTTCAGTTTTGTGTTTTCACTGTCCTTGAAAAAAATTACCTAATTCTAGATAAACTTAAATATACTCAACATTGAATGTCTGAACTAAATATTGATGATTCCCTGCATCTAAGTTTTAAAGAGTTATAAACAGTGTTATATGATTAATAAGGTCAAATGTGATGAATGTCACTGACAGTAGCAGGTAGTATTTGCTCATGTAATAGATGGAAAAATTATTGTATGCTAAATGAGAGATTTGTAGTGAACAGACAACTGAAATTTAGACTAGAACCCAGCATTCGGGTTTTAGATGGAAACAGAGTTTGAAGTTAACAGCAGTGAAATCTCATACTGTCACTAATTATTTTCAAAATATTTCATGCTCAAAAAACTAGAAAGGTCACAATTATTACCAGACAATGCTAATTCTTCCTTTCCTCCCTCAGTGAGGTGACAAATTCATGAAAGATCAGGACGCATTTGGAGTGGAACAGAAAAACAGTCCCTTATTACTTTAGAAGGAAAAATATTAGGCCACATCTTAGATTAGTAATTCTAATTTGTTCTTCCAAAACCCAAATGCCTTCATAAGGCACAGGCTTGATATTCCATTTTACAGTTTTGCTAATCTTTATAATTCACATATTTCCTTATAACTTTATTTTCCTGCATTTACGTATTTTATTATATCTTGAAAAGAAATTTTGTAAAATATTTTTATAATAAGACGAATAAAAAAAAAAGCAATAAAATATCCAACCTGTGATTCTTTTTTTTTTTATTATTATTCAGAAATTTACTAGAAGCCTTTTAGTCCTATACAAAGATGAGTTTAATGTATATGCAGCTCTCAGAGAGAGCAGTCCTTGTTTCAGGCAGATGAAGTAATGAAAGATTTCAGGATGTGACTTGCTTCATGATCTATATATGTAAGGGGAAGGAAATGTTTCTGTCTTCAAAGAGCCTGTGTAGAGGCAAAAGCCCAAGCCTTACATTTCACTGGAGTGGGGAGGCCCAACAGGAGGATGAACTGTTTGAACTGTTTAAACTTCCAGTACCTGAAAGGGGCCTATAAGAAAGCTGGGGAGGGGCTGTTTGCAAGGGCATGTAGCAATAGGGCAAGGGGTAATGGCTTTAAACTAGATTAGATTAGGTTTAGATTAGACATTAGGAAGAAGTTCTTTACAATGAGGGTGGTGAGGCACTGAACAGGTTTCCCAGAGAGGTGGTGGAGGCCCCATCCCTGGAGGCATTCAAGGCCAGGTTTGATGAGGCTCTGAGAAACCTGATCTAGTTGAAGAAGTCCCTGTTTACTGCAGGGCAGTTGAACTAGATGACTTTTAAAGGTCCCTTCCAAACTAACAGATTCTATGATTCTATTCTATGAACTGTTACTGTAACAGATGGTGGAGGCTTGTAGTAGACACCGGAGGCTTGTGACTTCCGGCAACAGATTTCATCACCTGCAGATGTTAATTTGTGGACAAGCTACAGACATGGCAACAGAAAATGTGAAAGAAAGTCTGTTGGGGATTGTATCTGCCTGCTCCAATTGTGCCTAATCCATGCCTGAAGCAGTGCCACAAACAGAAAGCAATGGACAATGGTAGTCAAAGGTCCACTTGAACAGGGGAAGAAGGCTCCAAAAGCCTCCTCTTTTGCAGCCTGACAAAGAATAACACAAAAATAAGGAAAGTCTTGACAGAAGATGAAACTAACAAAGAGTGTGAAGGTCAAAAAGAAGGATATCTAGAGGTACATCAGCTGTAAAAAAGAAGTCCAAGAAAAAAAGCTTATCCTGCTGCCAAAAGAGGTGAAGATCTAGTGGCAAAGGATATAGAAAATGCAGAGATATTCAGCGCCCTTTTCACCATAGTTTTTAATTGCAAGCTCTGCTCAGGCTGTCAGGCAGTGGCAAGAGCTGCTCCATGAGGAAAGACCAGCTGGTAGCCAAGGACATAAGCAAGACAGTGCCTTCACTGATGGGGTGCAGTTCTGCATACCCAAGCAGGGCTGAACTGGTGACTGACAAGTTCTGGTGACAGTCTGATAACCATCAGACAGAGTGAGGCAAGAGTCAGCTTCAAGTTCAACCTAAAATTGCAGACCAGTTTGCAAGTCATGACCAATAGGCAATGGGGCTGAATGCACCTGCAGTATAGCCCAGGCAAACACTGGGATTTCAGGACTGAGCCTAAATGGCCAAGGATGCATGGCTGGGGTCCCAGGTGAGATTGTTCAGGACAAGAAGGCATACTTTTACACTCCAGTCCTGACACAGGCATTCCAGACCTCCATGCTTAGTAACACAGTTTGGGTAGAAAAGTACAGACCACAATAAAGGACGACCAAGTTAAGGTCTACTCGCTGATAGTGGATATGCATGCATCCATCAGACTGGACAGGATATACCTGAATGCAGTCTGGTTAACATAATTTTGATGCCACTCTCTCTAATCTTTGAGAAAAAGCTAATGGATAGACTAAGGGCTAGACTCTTCTCAGAGGTGCACAGCAAAAGGAAAAGAGATGATCCGTGAAAGTTGCAGCAGGGGAAATTACAAACTGGATTTCATAAAATCAGAATCTTCATAGTTGGAATGCCTAACTACCCAGAGAGGTTTTGAAATCTCCAACCTTGGCCAAGACCCCAAGCAACCTGGTCTTACTTTAAAACTAGCTCTCTTTTGAGTAGGTTAGACAAAATGACCCCTTTTCCAGACTAATTGTTCTATGATTCTAATAGAGAAGGATTTTATTGACTTTCTGGCAAACATTTCCGTTATAAAGTTCTTTTCATAATCCTTATTCCAGAATAAAAACTGAGAAAAGGAAAATAATACTTGTGAAAGTTGGTTAGCTGGCTTCTTCATGTACTTATTCAAAAGTGTAAAACAAATGCTGATCCATAACTTTGATTCAGTTGAGCATATCTAAATCTTGTCAGGAAAAAGCAATACTACAGCACAAACTAAGAAAATACTATTGCTCATTATCCAAAAGCTAGAACTGGAACAAATATTTCAAACCTCAAATAAAAATGGTGACAATATGGTTAAATGAATAAAAGTGGATTTTGCATCTGTACGGTCTCCACAATTAATCATACTATTTTGATCCTGAAATTTAACTTCAAAAAAGATACTGCAAAATAAAAAGCCATTGGAATTCAGCATCTGTAAGAAGGTGGTGAACTAGGAATAGACCATTTCCACATATCAAAGACCTTTTTTAGGCTTTTTTTTTTTTTATTGATACAACTGGAATAAAACAGAAATAAATTAATTCAGATACACATATTCTTCTTTAAAATCATTGGTCATTTTAACTCTTGCTGAAACTATGATTCATAAACTTTTATTGTAATTCTGTGTGCTTAAACATAGATTAGGAATTTTAGTAGGCATACATGATCTGAAATGCTTAACTTTTTCCTATCAATCTGTGTCTCCAGAAGCTTTATCTCTAATTTACCCTCCCAAGTATTGTACTCTGAGATAGACACCACGTTGGCTATGAAATATGAATGTTTTAGCAAAAGGTTGTGTTGACTTCTTGAAATGATAAGGAATGTGCGATTTTTGAAATGCCTGATGTACATGTTTTATTAGTTTAGTCTTTTTATGTAGGTATTGATATCAGAACATTGACAGGACCAGAAGGTAGATGTGAAAAGAAGAAATTCTTTTATCAGACGTATTTCTTGTTGAAGAAGAAAATATATGGATAAAATTAGTGGTTTTATCCAAATAGTGAAAAATTTATTTCCTTGACTTTGACTTACAGCTGATGGCAGGTTGTTTAATACAGCTCTTACAGACAACTTTCAGAGATGTGGAAATTGTCGGAATAATCTCTCTGTCCTTCTTACACACCGCTTTCAAAAATAATTCTGAATTGACAAGAGATTGATAGGTTTCTTTGATAACTTTTATTCCTTTTAAGGCAGTCAAATGGCACTTGAGAAAAAATCAATAACAAAGGAAAATTGTTTAGAGATTAAATACTATACAAAGAGATGAATTACTGAATGTATTTACTTATTTGAACAGTATATACCCATAATTCATCCATGAAATAGGCAATCTTTTGCACTCCAACACAATTATATTTTGATTTTAATATATCAAAATACTTAGCATATATGAAATCAACTGTATTATAAGTGAGTGTATCTTCAGTATTTAGAAAGTAGGAAAACTTAATGAGAAAAATATATACAGACATTCTTACAAAAAGAAATACATGTTATATGAACCTATACCGAATTCATAGTGGTTGTTTCAGCATCATCCTTACCATCTGAAATATAGTTATTCCAATCTCAAAGATATATAAGTAAAATTAATATAAATATGCAATACTACAGGAATAAAAACACTTTCTGCAGAGCAAATAAATCTCATCTTAAAATAGTCAGATCAAGATAGATAGATCACTTATACTGTCTTGAACTATACAGCGATAATTAACTCTCCAGTTAGCAAATTTCCTAGAAAAATGTGATATTTTAACCTACTCACTCTTATTAAATTTGGATTTTTTTATCTGTTTGGGAGATATAGAAAATGGTCATAGTACTGTTTTAAATGAAGATAGGGGAGTTTACTAGAGTGGATTAAGTATGGACACACAAATAAGAATTTTTTTTCAAAAAAAAAAAGGTCTGAATCAGCAACCTGTCTTATTATGTATTGCTGAGGCCAGCCAATATGCAAACACATTCTGCGTTGGAATTTAGAGACCATTAAACATTACAACTGTCCCCACTCTGTCATAACTGTACCAGCATCTGCTGCAAAACTACTTTGTGCTGATCTGCTACGAAAATGCAGTATTACCAGATCTCACATTGATTTATGTTGTTCACACCTGCAGAAATAGTAGTTGGACATTACAGTACATCAAAGACTATGTCAAGAAAAGTGGTTTAACATTTCTTATAGAATAATTTTTAACGCTGCTTGCTGGGTAGAACTGTACTTCCTGTTAATGTGCAATATTTTGTATTGATGCTTAAGCTAATATAGGGGGACAGAAATCCATTTTCCTTGTATACAAATCAGAAATGTCAGAAGTATAAGCCTTTAGCTGATCCAGCATGCTATAAGAGTCAATCACAGTGATGTCCATATAATCTCTTTTACTTTAAATATAGCTCCCAGCCAAATACTTCTCTCTTGCCTAGTCAGCAATTCTATTGAAAATACCATTCTTCCCATAGCCAGAATAGGGATAATTTTACTTTTTAGAGAACTTTTCCAGTTGTGTTCTTGTCTGTCTTTTCAGTGCATCAGCCACCTTGTGTTTCCTATTTCCTTTATGGTTCCAGAGTTGCCACCAACTAGCTTCAGACTTCAGAGCCTCCGTGGTTAAGTTTTTTTTTTGTTTTTTTTTTTTTTTTTTTTATAGTAGCTGGGAAATGCCTCAGAAAGCAAGGAATTCTAAGCATGACTCTTCTTTAATCTTTAAGATGTACTAGCTATTAGAAATTGTTTTTAAATTGTTTTTAAATTGTTTTTAATTTTTTTTTTAAATTGTTTTTAAGGTTTTGGGGTTTGTGTTGTTTTGATTTAATATGAACTTAAAAGATAAGAATTGCACAGCTTCCTAAATTATCTATGCTTCTTGAATTTCAAGTTAGGCTCTCCAATCACTTTGCCTTCTGCAAGTATCTTGGGTGAACTAGTTTTCAATCTTCTTACTTTCTTGGCTACTCCATACTATTGATCAGTTTTTCAGAATTATTTTTGTTGCAGAGCTCAATGAGGATCAGTTTGAAAAATGCTAAGTAAGAAATTACTTTTTAAAGTCCTCACTTTTTTTCCTTTCATTTTACCTCAAATTTCTCTGAAATTCTTCTCTTATTTTCTCAGAATTCTAATTCCTATAACCCTATAGACAAGGAAGAAGCAGACAAATCAAAGCAGTTTAAAATCACCTCTAGCTTACAAAACTGGCAGTTGCTTTCTCTAATGATATTATATTAGCATGTTTTTTTTTTTTTACTCAAACCAGCAATTTTAATTGAAGTATTTTTCTTAGGGCTTCTTCTCCTGGAGTTATTAATGAATATAGCTTTACATGAATGAGTCTACTTTTCTGTTTTTTTTTTGCTCTTTTTTAAAAGGCTAGGTTAAGGGTTTCATACTTTCAACATTCTGCCTGAAAAAATAGACTCAATGACATCAGCACATATGTAACGAGCACAGGCTACTTCTGTTGTTACTAATCTTATTGCATATATGTTAAATCTTTTGCTACTTGGGACATAATTCTTTGGGAAATTAAATGTAACTTTTATGAAATGTTATATGAAATAAGGACAAATATTCATCTAATAAAGCTTTCTGTGTTTACTGTGGGAAGTGGCAGATACTTAGACAAAGAATATGAAAATCGGTTGTGTATAGAGTATCCTAGATCAGTCCCTGTTTGTACTTTTAGAGACTAAGATATAACCTTTCAATTCTAATGGTTTCAAGAATTAGAAAACTTAGCTTTATATTGAAGATTCGCTACTAAAAAATATAGACTGAAGACACCATCTGCTAAAGACTTCTTAACAATTAAATCTTAATCCTTAAGGATTTTTTTTGTAAGCATTTACTGAAGAACCAGTGTTGGAGAACTAGTGCAGGAGATGGATTTTTAAATGGAAACAGAAAATAAAACTGAGAATTAAATAACTGCGTGGAAATAATGCTTTTCCAAATCAATCTTGCAAAAAGCAGACATGATTCTACTAGCAAGACAGTGCACAAAACTTAATGATAAAACTGATGGGTTTTTTTAATAGTTTTAATGTAATGGATTTAGTGACAAAATTAACTGTTGGAGTATGCTGGTGAGTTTTGTGCAAAATCTTAGTAAACTATCTTTTTCTTTATACAAAACCCGCATTTTTTGTTATCTTTGTTCTCCTTCTTTTTCACCTTAAAATAACTTTTCAAAAGTCAACTTGTATCCCACTAGTTTTCGACTTTAAGTTCTGTTTTCTTTCTGACATATCAGTCATTTTTAAGGAAAGAAGACAGGTTTTATGACAATTTTCACTTGATTGAAAAGGCTATTTTTTTCTTTCAGAAAAAGAAACTTCAACAGAAAATCACTTTACTGCGGTAACTGCTTATATAAAAGAAAAGTTTAAGAGAATTTATTTACAGCTTGGTTGTGCTGGCGTCATAGGCAGTATACATAAGAAATGACTGGAAATAGGTAGATTTATTTGTTCACATTTTCTAAAGCCCATCTGCAGCCCAGTAATAATGACTTTTGCCATTTCTAGCGCAGGGCTCTGCAGACCACAGGTTTCACTGCTGGCCTGGGCTCACCTTGGCCAGAGCTGGGCTGAGTTGGTTTCAGTGCCTGTCTTGTGGCCAAGTGCCTGTTGCCTCCCCTGCCTGAGCTCAATGACAGTGCCTCCATGGGAAGGGTCTGGCAAACTCAGGGAGATGTTGCTCAATAAACAAGAGACCCTGGTGGGGCTGAGCGTGCGGAGGCTGTAGGGTCACGCTCACACTCAGCTGGGAGCAGCCAGAAGGCAGCAGCCCAGGGTGAGGAAAGATAAAAAGAAACCCACGTAGACCCCAATACTAAGAATGAGGGGACCCCAACCAGCAGCACCACATTTTTTCCAGGAAGGGACTCAGTATGTTGATGACACACTGTGACAGCCCAGCACCAGTTGGCTGGAGGACAGATGCCTCCATTGGCCTTATGAGCTGTAGGAACAGTGGGAGGGTGAGCACAGCACCAGCAAAAAGGGGTAGATATTAGAAAGGTTTTTTGTATAAGAATTGTAATGGTACTAATATTATCTATATTTTGCTGTCCTAATTTGTACTATGATTGCTACTGTCATTGTAATTGGACTGTTTGTACATTTCAATACTAACAATAAATTCTTGGTTCCATACATGTGCTGTTTTCTTTCACCCATAACACAGTTTTGAATGTAAATCAAACCCGTAAAAACTCAGGGAGCAACTGGGTCAATCACACAAAGTGCTCAGAAGTATTCCAGGATACATTAAAATAGATGTAGACTCTGACATTAAACTCTTAATATAAGTAATTTAAAGTTGATTCTGTTATGTTTTACCACATTTATAGTACTTTAGACCTCAAAATAATTGGAACTCAAGACGGAGAGTTCTACTTCAAAATGAGGAAAATGTCTCCAAACATGGAATTCAGTATTATTGTCATTAATAATTCTTCTGTTTTCTTCTCATTTCTTTGAGAATTTTACTGAAAAGTCACTTCAAAAATACAAATAATTTAGAGATGGAAAGAGTTTGGAGGATATTGTTATTTTTGGAATGGATTTTATTGTGTTTTTAACTACCAGAGACTTTAAGATGAGCTCTCCGCAAGGAAGAAACTATCAGTTATGGAAAATAGAGGCATGAAATCTGATCAAATTTTATATTTGTTTCACCTTCTAGTGTCTAGAATGACTTAGAAAGAAGGACAGTAAACACTGGAAAATATTTATCTTAAAAATAGTAATATGAAGAAGCATATCCTAATGGTAATGAAAACTGTGAAAGATCTTTATCTGCTATGGCATTGCAGGATGTCAATAAGAAATGAATACATTGTAGTTGCTGCTTTTAAAAATACAAAATTTTATAAACCTCATCATTGTGTGTGTTATCAGAAAATGCATCTGCTGAGAACTACATGATGAGTCTCTCAGTTTCTATTCACTGAAAGTGCTTTTTATTGTAATAGAAAACAATCCTGAAATGCCCACATAAATTGCTGACTGCTACACAAATTGTTGAATGGAAACCTGGAAATATTTCCAGTTAGAATTTACTAGGCAGTGTCACACAGAATAAAATATAAGGGGTTTATTCTGGTATCTAGTAGAACTGGGAGGTACTGATGAGGAAGAATGACATAGAATAACATTATTAATGAGCACATGAATTTGACGAGCTCATTTTCTTACAGGTGATACGAACCCTAAAACTATGTAGAAAGTTGACCCTTCTAATTGTTATTCTAAAACTATTTTTAATTTATATTCTACAGCATAGTAAGATAGAAATCTTAGATTTTTAAGATTCCTTTTGTTTGCAACATTCTCCAGTCTTGCCCAAAGACACAGCATCAGTGATGTTCGAACAGAGCTAGCCCATAGCTCAGTGCTAGTCAGATTGAATCTTAATGAAGGGTTTTAGCACCTATGTTCCTCTGTGTTGCTACTTTGTTTGGGTTCTGAAAACAGATTTTTCAAGGCACAAGTCTTAAAAATTATTTGACGATTAAAAATACAAAACTATTTAGGAGAATGTAAATACATTCTGAGAGACTGTGATGGGCATTTTTAACTTAAATATGCTAAAACATTTCTGCTTGCTCACAGTATTGCACAATGCGTGTGCTTTTTCCTCTCAAAAGGTGACTGCATGAGATAAATCTACAGCTCTCCCTTTGTTTCATTCTCAGGTGTTTTTTTATTCTGCACCTCCTAAGTTGTGACCTCAAAGTTCAGAACTTTGAGAAAATATTTTCCTGCGTACAGAAAAGTGTCATGAAAAAATCAACTTTTCTAAGGAAAATCAGTCAGGAATGCCATCTCTGTCCTAGATCTCAGCATAAGATGTGTTCCTGAGGAGGTATCTCACTGCTTTTCCCATTAATTGATATAAATACTTCCATAAATCCTAATAATTTTGTATATAGATGTAGTCTACACAGTAAGAAATAGGGGACCTACTCTTGCCCAAGAGAATTTATACAGTAACCGATGTCAGAAAGGGCATTTAGGAGTAGTTTGATTATGAATTGGAAGGTGAGAGAGACGTCATAATTAAAGGAGATGAAAACCAGGGATGACTTTTCAATCCTTAAAAAATTTTGCCTTTTTCTCAGCTGCACAGAGAATCAGTCACCTAAGCCAGAAAAACATGGACTCCAAACCTTCAGTTTTACTGTTGCGGTGATTCTTGAAATAGATGAGGTTCTCTCAACCAAATCAGGTTTTGCTATTTTAAAAGATGTTACGAATCAGGATTGTTCCCTCACATGATATTTAGTGCTTAATTTAGAGCACAGTGAGGTGTCTCTGCACCATACTTTACTGCAAAGTACAAACATCTCCCTGTTCCCCAGGCTTTTACTAAAATTTCCATTTGACTTTTTCACTAAAGGGAAAAAAGGGCGGGGGGGGCGGGGGGGGAGGAGGAATTCATGTATGTATAGAAAATAGACCCATGTTTTCTCTACCTCAGATGCTACCATATTTTCAAATTAAACAGTATAAAAAACAAAGCTCAAAATAGCCATTTTAGTGGCAGTCCCTCCTGAGTACACTGGTGCACCAGCTCCCTGATATAGAATATTTTCTCAAGAAAATAATGTTACTCAAAAAACTGTGATATCCCAGATTTACAAAAATATAACCACAACAGAAAGACCAGTAGGAATATTCTGAAAAGCATACAGAGACAAAAATATTCTGTGAGGATCTGCATTGTGTAATGAATAAGTCACTCATTTTTTATTTGTGGGGTGGTAGAGAAAGGAAATTCACACCTCAAAATGAATTAATTTTGGCTAGTTGACTCATCAGTGAATAATTTGTTCACTTGCAAAGTAGACATAATCAGCAAGAGTCTAGATTTTGGTCACCAGAGATAAAATTAATTGATGTATTTTGCAAGTAAATTAAGTAAAGCAAGTAAAATAGGATAATATATAGAGTGCAATATGACAGTAAGAAAAAAACTCAAAAGACAAATTTGAGACAAGTCTGCATTACTCATCTTAATAGCACCCATACTGAAAGTTTCTTACAGGTTAGGCTGTCTTTTAACACAATGTTTATTATTTTTAATTGCTGAATCTAAATTTTCATACTGTAAGTCATCTTCAGAAAAAATATTTTGCCATTTGTCAGAATTAAATTAGATTCTACATTATATTTTTAGCTCCATTAAATATTTTTTATACGTTTGTTTTGTTAATTGGTTTGGTGACTCTTGGAACATTTTTCTTTAGGAAGGTGTGGGGGAACAAAAGCATGAACATTTGGCTAAGTGATAAAACCAGAGAAAATCTGATTTTGTACAATCCATGATTATTCAAGCCTTGCTAAATTTTGACAGGGGAATGATCTGCAGATGCCACCTGTATCCTGCTGCCATTCCAGGTAGGAAAGCCTGAGCAAAATTCCCTGTGCGAGAGATGTTCCATCTGCTGTGGATCTCTACTCTACAACCCCCTTATCTATCTAATAGCAGAGGAGAATATCCCACCACTTCTCACATCTGTCTCTTACATAACGTTGACAGTAATAAAAATAATATTTTATGCCTAGGAGATAGGAACCCATGGTACAAATGGAATGTGCTAGATGAACTGCCAGAGCAAAGACAAAAATGCAGAGAACAGTGTGCGCAAAATAGCGCTCTCACCATTGCTCACAGTTTTGCTTGTAGTAACCAGAGTTGGGGGTTTCTTTTTAATTCTAGAGATACACTGAGGAGAAGAAAGGGATTGCACAAAAGGGCCATTTGGGATCCTGTAGAGAAAAATAATGTAGGCTTACCTATACTTTCACAGCTAAACTAGAATAAGTATTACAGGTAAACTTTTTGCAGCACATACAATCTCTTGTTTAGAGGATCTCGGCATTCTGTCCACTTGATGTGCAGCATAAGAACTTCCAAATCATGAGAGTGCAGCATTTTGAAAGAAATAGTCCTAGAAAAATTGGTCAGGAACAGGGAGTGAAAGAGAAAAGAGGATGGGAACACGATGGGCAGACAGGACAAAGGCTGAGGTGGCAAATCGACACACAATACGAGAGAGACCCAATAGAAAGCTTTTTTACAACTATACCTAAACATATAAATCAGTGTGAGAATATCAAGAAGTATTAGTTACATTGCTTTTTCAAATACTGCTGCAGTCTTCCACTTCTTACAGTCTCCTCTTCTTTGTTTTAATTCTATATGCTTATGAGGAAGATAACCTACAAGGCAACTAATTTTTTTGCTCTTGTAAACTGGTTTACTAGGAGAACGGTTCATCAGGTATGCTATGTTGATTTTCTCATACACAGTCTCAGGTTCAAGAGATGGTTCTGCAGAAAATAAGAGTAAGGGTCTTTAATTTGCTACCAAGGATGGATTCTAAAAATTTCTTCCTCAAATTTTATCTTTTTTAAAATACCCAATTGGTATGCTTTGATTTCTCTTTCATAAAGCTTTAGAGTCTGACAATGACTAGTCTAGATCAAAGTAGGTCTTTTATTTAGTCATTACCTACTAGAAGAAAAAAGGAAATCTGAAAGGGAGCTACTAAACATCAGTTACAACAATCTATTTATTTTCAGGGACTCAAAAAACTCCAAATGAAGATCCAGTCTGTTTATATACATAAATATACTAAGAAGAAGAACTACTATAGTCTAGTTTAACTCTTTACAATATAGACCAAGATGAACAGAAATTTGTGTCTTTCTCCTTTCGATCTTCTGAACGTGAAGAGGGTTTTTTTTTAAAAAAGATCATATATGACATTCTGCCAAACTTAGAAGAAACAGAAAGGAGTCACTCAATTAGATGTTAAGAATCATTATCATAGTTCAGTGTCACAAGTCTGAAGTTGCTTTAAATATACAAGTTATTTTCAGGAACAATCCAAGGAGACCCTTAAAACTACAGCAAAATTAATGATGTTACACAAAAAAGCAATAGAAATTATGTCCAGTGGCTCAGCATGATTACAGTTCCCCAGTGCCTTCACAGCTTTATACAAGTTATTTAGCAACACTTAGCAGTGGAGAACATATAGCAGCACATCTTAAAGGCCTGTTTAAAAATAATCAGCAACATTAATTCACATGCAAGCTCTGTAAATTAGCTTTACTATATCTTGCAAATGACTAAAAGCTAGCTAATCTTGTTTTTATCTAAGCTTCAGAATATTATTTTCAGTATCGCTCTGAAGAAAAAGAAGTTTATATATTTTTGATTCCCATACTACTTCCTAAAAACTCAGGGAGTGTGTTTAGGAGTAGACTTACACAGTGTAGTATTAGGAAGTAGTATACCTTAGTGGTGGGCACTGAGACTCAGAAATGAAATTTATTTCTTGAATTGGCTTCCAAAATCATTAGTCTGTCTGTTAACATCCTCCTTGGGTAGCACAGGTACCAAATAGCTTTAATTTTCACTCCCCATGATCATGCACTCTCAGTGTAGCATCATCACTGTTTCAACTTTGACCCCATGGTTGCAACACTACATGTGTGCAAGAATACTCCAAGAAGTCTGTCCTGTAAGATGCCTCATCTGGGATAAATATTCATCCAAAGGAGTCTTTAAATACTGCCTACATATCTCAGGCCCAAAGAGATGCCAGAAAAAAGACTGACGCTGTTTTCGCAGAATGTCTCAAGCTGTCTTGGACTGAGGGGATATTTTCAAGAATTTAGCCTGGCCTTGTGGTAGTGGTTCAAAACCCCAGTCAGCTCCACTCAGAGAAACAAACCAGAACAGAATAAAATAAAACAATATGCAAGTAATCTAGAAGCTGACTATGTTAAGCATTATGAGAAGAACCAGTACAGAATGAGAGTGGTCAGGCACCATGACAGTGGGATAAATACTGAATCAGGTGATGTGACCATTGTCAACACATCAGTCAGTCTAAATTAGAGCAGTGAGGATTTAAGCCTCTTTGCGTGAATTGGTTCAAGGAACCTATATCTTTCCTTCAACTGGACCAAAAGGCAAAATACTTTTTCCTTTTTTAACATAGTAAAGTTAGACTCAGTCACTCCTAGCCTGAAGGTGGCTGCTTCCATTTCAAGGTTTGTGTGCTCAAAAGGTTGTTTATTTTCTCTTTCTCCCCAACAATACAGGTGGCTTTAAAAAGTGACAGTTATAGCTTTACCTAAAATTGTTTTTGTATTTTATCCAGTGTTTTGCTTAATGCAAAATTCATAATTGGCGCTAGGAGCAGAACCCAGGATTCCCTTCTTGCAGGTCAAAAACTGCATCAGTGTCTTAGAGCGTAGCAGTACGTGCTTGCTTGGTTTTCCTTTACAGCTTTGTTTATTTCACACCTGTATCTTCACAGAAATAGTTAGTGTGTACTCAGATTAGGTTGTGGGTTTATGGTTAGAGTATTCTCCCAGAAAGGAGAAAAATACATTTGATTTCTTTCAGGTTGAAAAGGACATAAAATGTTTCTAACCCCTTGCAACTATGCAATAACTGAACATTTGACCCTCTTCTGCATATCTGAATAAAAACAACTATTGCCTGTGTATTGCATGTCTGAAACTTAATTCCTTAATATGCCTGATCAATCAAGTCACAGAGGCATTTTAGGCAGTTTCAACAGAGACCCTGGTTTAGACAGCTTTTGCTGACAGTTCGTTTTCAATCCTGAACATCCCCATCAAGAGTATGAGTTCATTTTTCTGGGGCCATATGATGACCCAGAGAGGACAATTTGCCTGGATTAAAAACTGGGGGAGGGCAGTGTTTGCTTGTGTTTTATCTGATTTAATTTTAAGCCAGAGCAAATCGTAGTCTAGTCCATTACATACAGAGACAGTGGCAGTACTGAGGGCATATCAAAGATTTAGGAATGGATGGTAAAGAAGCAAGAGCAGCAAGCACTCATGCTGAAAAATAATTAACCAAGCATGCTCTCAGTTTGTTTACATGGTGTTTAGACAGTTCCAGCCTTCACTACCTTCTTATGTTTCAAAATGGGGTAAAGCTGTTTTACATTGTCTTTATTTAAGTTGAAGCTGATGTAAGTAACTCAAAATTAAATATAGCTCTTTGCCAAAAGAAAAATATGGTGTATTTTATTAATATATTTGTTGATAGGAATGTGAACTAATGGACTAAATCACAGTCAACAAGGATGAGTTCCTAAAGGAAATCAATAGTTTTCAATTTGAAAGAGTAAACAAACAGGTTTCTGTACTTCTTGGTGTAAACCTGAGGGGAGACCACAAATTAATTTACTGTGGAGTTTATTATATTAACAAATTAAAACTATGCATTTCCTTCACTGCACTAAGTTGTTTAACTCAAGTTCCAAGAGCTATCATGACAGTTTTGAAGCTTAGTTTTTTTTTGTTGTTTTCTTTCACTATGTTACTATCTTTAAAGTAAAATTATTTCAACTCACTAAAGATATTTTTTTAGCCTTAAGAAAAGATATTCTAAGCCAAAGCACCATTGTGAACATTGGTCCTAAGTGAGATTCGGATGTACATTCACGTAATCTAAGCACAACACCAATTACTTTGTTCTGCAATTCTATTCATGTTGTTATTTAGTATTAGAAACCAAAGAAACACTTCCATGGATGCAAAATTTAGCAACTTCAGAAAATACTTGAAGGTTATTGTTTAGAGGCTGCAGAATGGCAGAACTAGTGCAATGCTTCATTTCTGAGCGTAATTCATATTTATAACTCCTTAAACAGTTCCCTGTGAGCTACAGTATTGTGCTCAGAACAATAGAAGCTTATGGTTATAAGTAGGCACGTGTAGCAGCAAACATACAATTCCTGATAAAGTATAGGGAAAACAAAACACGTCTCCATGAGGTCATGACACTTTCAAAAAACAGTTCATGATAAGAACTGAGTTGTTAAATAGTTATGACAAAAAAAATATTCTCCCAGTTTTCCATTTAACATCTCATCTGTCTTTGGCATGACTAGAAGTACTTTCTTGTTTTCCTTCTGTAGTTTTCTAAGGCTGTCTAGTCCCCCTGGTTTGGAATGAGCTTAGAAGTAAAAGTGAAGCTATAATGAGGGAAGTTATCATCATCTGTGCTCATTTTCACTTCAAACCAATTAATTCATTATACATAAAGGTGTAAACGAGTGTTTTCATCGTACATGATCCTCAATGCAATGCAGCGTGTCATTTATTAATTAAAATGGGCAGAAATCTTTGTGGATAAACCTTCCAAAGGTGCTCAGTGGAAGTCTTTTCATAGCTTTTTTTGAAACTAGGTAACAGTATTTAATTTGTCATTATATATTCATGAAGCAATAGACTTTGTTCTGCCAAACTAATTTCTTCTATCAGACAAGAGCAATTCACAAGAAAGGCATATTATAGGTAGCTTAACAGCTGCTGTTCCATGTATATTATTCCTTAGAGACTTTCCAGTGATATATAGGAATGTTATTTTATTTTGTTAAAGCTACCAAACTGTTTTGCTAACAATAAAATAAAGCAAGCATTATACACTTCCCATTTGCTGACTGCATGAAAGAAATGTATTATAGCGAAACCATCTTATGTGCATGTGCACACAGTTTTAGCATCTGCTCTTGATTTACTATGTATCTCTCACAAATACAGAGGTGAATAGACATTCAAATAAGAATCTGTTTTTCCTTGTGCTTCAGATCTGGAAGAATTTTTAAAAGTGGCTCTGTTTGTTAAGATTTGCACTTCTTAAAAAGTAATACTTCCAAAATGATATAGTCACAATTATTTCTATGAACAAAGCCACAATAAAATCTAATCTGTCCATACATACGGGTAAACCATACAAATAGAACATATGTGGAGAGGAATGTGACTTTACATTTTAAGTAGAAAAACTTATAAGTCCAAAATGACCACAGTTCTTTTAACATTTATATGCAAAATTTTATATTTAAAAATACCCCAAAGATAAAGCAATCTAAAATATAGCATTACATTGTTTTCTGTACATATTTCTCAAGGACAAGAATTTTGATTTACATTGTTCTCATGGGTTTTCTCTGAAAGCTCTCAGATTTTTTATCATGATTCCTAAATTGTAGATCTGAACTGAACATGGATTTCCATACTGACCTCAGTTAAAAGGGTAAGTCATCATTTTGATAATTCTATTTTTTTCATTAAAAGACTGCGTGGACTCCTAGAAAACAACATAACAGATAAAGCTTGCTTTTGAAGCTACACTGCAATTATGTCTTTCCTCACAATATTTCCCAGGATCCCAGTAAAATTCCTAGCTACAGAAATTAATGCCACTTCAGCCCCATCCCTTGATGTATACTTTTCAGTTTGTGTGTATTGAATATGCATTGTTTTGTCCAGTTCATGAAATGATTCTCTGCTTGTATAGCATTATTTTTCAGTCTGTTTTTATATCATTTGTAAATTCCATAACTGTCAGGAGTTTATTTTGTTTTCAGAACATTTTTTTTAAAAGCACAGAGGGGGAAAAATCCCCACAAACCTCAGCAAGACTTCACAAGTAACACAAGATAAGTGTTCCTCATTCTGAGTCCTCTTGGAGATCAAACCTTAATCCGTTTAAGTTGAAATACTTGTGCATAAAAATACAAGTCATCAGATCTTCAACTACATGCACAAAGTGAAAGTGCATGTGCACACACACACACAGAGGAGTCTGACTTTCGTCTCTTGAATTGTGGGGTTTGGTGTTGGGTTTTATTGTTTGGGTCTTTCTTTTTATTTTTTATTTTTTTAATTGCAATGAATTGCCTTAAATACTTGGAATTGCTCAGCCTCTATGCTGAAATTCACAGTTGTCAATACCTATAGATGTTTTCTTTCTAGTGCGGATATCCTCAAAGAAAATGCACAACAGGGGAAAATTAACATTGTTATATAGTTTGTATTATTTAAATATTCTCTTTTTCAATTATTCCACAAAATTTTACATTATAGTAAATATTATATTCAGATTTTCAAAGTTATCTCATTCTAGCTGTGGGTACTGAGACATGTTACACAATTAACTCAACACTCAGAAAATCCAAAGAACAACAAAACTCTTCAAATCATACAAAATAACAATTCAAAATTCTCCCAGCTTTCTTTCCAACTGTTTTCATCTATTTCAGACAAATGGGTTTACCTGAAAATACCTTTAAAATAATGTTACTAGAAAAAATATATGCCATATTTCACCATAACATGGCAGTGCAGGAAAAGATTTAATTTTGTTACATAATGTTTAATTTTATTTTTACTATTACCTTTACTAGCTAAAACACCCTACAATAGCATATTTTTTCTTTTAACATCATTCAGAGACACATCAACAGGACCAAAAGTGTCTCTGCCTACGGTTATGGGTGTGAATGGTTTCTGATTTCCCTCTATTGCTTTTCATAGGATACCCTTCCTCTGTAACAAAAATCAAATGCAGGTATCTCTTACTCCTCTATATGTCCAAACAAGGCTGAGCACAGTAGATTCTAATTCTAGTGTACATTTGTGTAAGACCAATAGACTTATTAGAAATATTTACTAGTTCAGTTAAACTAACAATGAAATCCAAAATCTCCAAAAACTACAAAATAGATCCTAATTACTTCAGGTTGCAGCATTTTGTTAAACTAACCAATTAGAGACTCTTTGCTTATTTTATTGTTGTTCTTGGTGAATTCTTTTCCCAATTGCTTACCAAGTACATAATTTCACTTACATTAATTCAATTTGCTGATATTTATAATATAGTATTGTATTGGAGTACCTTTAAAAGAGGAAAAAATAATTAGATTTACATTAAATTAATGCAAATCAAACTATAGGTATTGTAAATAATAAAATTATCTGACTTGCACATTCATTCTTTAACATTTTGATGCTAGAGATAGTCATTGTTCTTCATTTCATTTTTTGCATAAATTGTTACATGAATAACATATAAAGTTCTGGTAGAATAGAATGTAAAAAATCCTTTATAAATGAAGACTCCAGTGTGTATTACTGCACTTTACATAATACAATAAACAACTATTTAACAGAAAATTATTTTCAGAAGAAATTATTTTTTTAAAAATGTATAGTTAATATATTATCAGAGTACTTAATTTTTTTAAAAATATATTAGCCATAAGGGATATGCTTTTATTTGCATGTTTATTTTGTTTTGAAAAAGAAACCTTGTTGGACTTTTTAAAAATTCCAGACCTTGCTGTATTTTTTTTTAATTTATTTTAAATATGCAATTAACCTGATCTCACGTATAATAATAGAATTCCATTAGCTTCAACATGTGTGCTCTTTTTACTTTTTGAAGTGAGAATAATATAAGATCCTATACAACTGCCACCTGAAGGCTTTATGTGAACTTTTGTCAAGACATATTATTTTTATAAACTAATTTTTTTCCTTTCAAAAATAGTAAACTTACTGTAATACATTAAGTTGGAAAAATAAGTTGTAAAAGAATAAAGGAAAAAGTACCCTAAATGAGACAGTGAATATATTTGGAGTTCCCACCCAAAATCTGGATGTCTGAAGTTGCTGGAGCTAAATCTCAGCTGCTGTTCCAAGATGCACTAAGATGTGATAATAAGTTTAGGAGTACACTGATTTCATTACAGACAGACAGTTGGCAAAGAGAGAAGCAGGTCAGGTTTATAAAATCATGAAGATGGTGAATGAGACAAATAAATAACTTACTAACCAAATGCCAAAACACTAAAACTTGCAGAGCACAGGAGATAAGAAAAAGATAAAATACCTTGTTATACAAAAGGTCACAAATTTCTATGAATTATTGCCACTGGAGGTTGTGAAGGCAGATAGAATTCCCTGGTTCAAACAAAGGATTAGGCAAATTAATGGATAACAGTTCCTTAAACACACTCTAAAGGGATTAGACAGTGATATTCTCATGTGTACTGTTGAGGATGTGGGAAAAATCCTGGAGGAATGGACTGCAGAAAGTGCCAGCCTTCTTTGTCTCTCCTGAATGTTGTATCTTTTTTACTGTGTGAGGCAAACAATGGCTCAATGAAGTAGAACAATTTTACATCCTTATGAGCAAAAAGTTAAGCAAAAAAACCCCAAAGATGGTACAGTGTGGTGTAAGTGATTCTATAGTACAGAACTGTTGCAAAGTCAGCACACATCTAGATCTGTTTCTAATCACAATCTTCTGGCCATCCAATCCTGCCCATTACAGTTGTAATAAATAATGGCAAATCAGTATTTACCAGAAAAGAATATGAGAGATATCAGCATACTATCAACAATGAAAAGCATGTAGTATATTTTTTTTTAAATACCAGGATTTGTAGAGATTTAATATATACAGATTTATTTTTTTTCAAGGCACTGATTAGTTGAATATGCTATATTTAATTTGTTTACCTTTGCAGTATTTACCACTAAAAAAGGTTATTTGTAATTCGTGAAATGTATTTAACTATTGCTTGATTGCTACTAAAAGAAATTTTATTTCTTTTTGTTTGTTTGTTTTGTTTCAAACTCTTAGACTTCTCAGCTTGACACCAAATCTCATATAAAAGAGAATAATATATTACCATCAAATTACGCAAATACTATAAATAATATACAGGTTCAAATGAAGGAGACTGCAAAATGTTACAAATATGCTCTCCCTCTTATAAATAAAACATTACAGTTTAAGAAGAGACAGCAAAAGTAACAGACTGGGCAAGTAATTTTCATTGTGGACAAGTTTTTGAAACCTGGCCACCTAAAGTTAGTGGTAATAAGCTGCTGTCCTATACTAACCACTCAAACAAACAAAACAGTGAGTCCTCATAGGTGCCAGATAGTCTCAACTTCTTTTTAGTTCATAACAACTGCAAAAGTTTGACACCATGAATATTTCCTCCACAGCTATGTAACTAGTTTCCTTTCTTTAGAAATCTTATTTTGCTAACGGGGAACACAGTTCTGCCTACAGTGCTGGAACCAAGCCTTCAGGGCTCTAAGATCACCTTTGTAAGAGGTAGAAATAAACCTGGATATTGAAGAACTTAGTACTTGGTTTTGCTTGTTTATTATTTTTCCTTTTTCAAAATAGCATTCGGTACATTTCATCTCCAAAGGATTAATCAAAGTGTGTTTCAAATTTCAAATGCATTGGAAATCTGCTTAGCCTTATAAAAAGTCAGGGTTTTATTGGATGCATTTACATTAAGACATCAGTGGGAGTTCATCGTTTTTCTAAGATCTTTGAAATTACAGTCTCTCATTCTGTATACATACCATTCAGCTCAGATATTTTCTTCAAGAAAATTGCTTTAGACTGCTATTTGTCTTTTATACACATAGGCATATTGTCACCTATCAGCATGTCTTTTTTCATCAGAGTGCTAATCAAATCCCTCATGATGCCTGACTTAGTCTTACGATGCAGAGTATTTATACCATCCTCATCTACCAAATATTTGAAAATATTTTTACTATGAATTGCTTGGCAAAAAAGTATCTCTCTCTTCATGTTATGTTTCTGCTCATGTGTGTCTTCAACTTAATTTTTTTTTTTGGCTTGTGGGGAAAAACAGGCTTTGCAGGAAAAAAAAAAGAAAAATATAAAGCTGCTAGAAATAACCTTTTAAGTTTTGACAGAGCAAAACATAATTTACACGAATGTTAAAACTTATTTAAGAAATCTTTGAGCTACCAAAGTAATGCCATTACAAACATATATATGTATTAGTCCTCTTAACTGTTTTTATTTAAAAGGTTCCAAAACTCTGTTGATTCAGTACTTAGCCACATAAATAAGAAAATTGAAATACTTTAGACTGATTAAAGTATTTTAATATCAACAGACCCTTGACATGAGCTCCTTATGGAACTGTCTGTGCCATAATGTACACATAAAGACAACTGAAGCAGACCAGACAAAGTAGACTTTTTCCACAGGGTTCATATTCCAAGTCCCTGTTGTTTAAAAATTTCTTCCTTCTTTTTTCTCATGTTGAAGCAGTTCAGTCCCTTGACATCTCATGCTGAAAACAAAAACAACCACCTAAGGGCTTGTTGTTTGCAGCTCTGTAACCTTTCCCTGAAGCTGCTGAAGCAGCATGTTCCAGAGACTCTCTAGCAGTATTTTCCCTTGCCATTCTCCTGCTGTTGTGATCGGGTTGTCATTCTCATGGCTTAGTAGCTGCTAACCCCCAACAGTGCTGTTTTGGTGGGTTCTCATAGGAGCCTACCTACCAGTGGTAGGAGAATTATACGTCTTCCCCACCTCTCTTTAGCTCTTGCTTTGTAGTTTTTAGTTTATAATAAACTGAAGATAGGGGATAACAGAATAAGTCACATAATAGTTGACAAATATTGTTCAAACATTTGTGTGCAGAGATGCTTAACAACCAATATGCAACATTGTCCCCTGTTTGCATACTTCGGTTAGCACCAATAACATCAGAAACCAAAACAACCAAGGGCAAGGGAGAGAGTGGGGGCAGTCCTGATGAAAAGCACACAGTACTAGCAGAAAGCACGATGACAAATCATCATGACTTGTTGGAATGGAGAGAGACCTGTCACTGTTCTGTCCAGATAACCATAGGCCAGTTTTCCCTTTCCTTTTTCTCTTTCTCTCTCTCCTTTTCCCATATTTTTTTCCCAAAAAGAAACTCACACTGATGAAGTCTATATATACTATAAGCTAGAGAGCCCAACAATAAATCTTTGTGCACTTAAACCTGCCTCAGCATCCTTCATGAAACTCTAGCATTCAGAAACTCCCTCATAAGTGATTGGCTTATCGTGTTTAGAGGAGATGTCAGCAAGCACTATTCATCTTCTTGACACCAAGCTAGGACACTGGAACAACCTGTCTTGAAGAAGCAGTCGTATTTGTTATGTATTCTCATCACAACATAAAGGAAGAGGCCAACCTAAGAGACATGACTGCATGCTGACAAGCAAATAATAAAAAAAACCACAAACAAACAAAAAAAAACACAACAAAAAAACACCCAAAAAGGTGATGGGGAGAAAAAGTTTCTAAATATGTTCAGTGTGTTGTCAAATATTCAAAAATATACAGCTAATATGAAGGTAGTAGTTCTAAATCTGGTGAGATCTTTGTTCACTGAGTACATATTATAACATGCTGTTAAGTACTGTGGTAACAATCTTGAAAATGCTTCAAACTACACAACTGCCACTGACTTCAAAAGAACATAATAATGAAGGAAAAGGAAATATATATAGAATATATATATATAGAATATATATATATATATATATAAAAAAATATATAAATTCAGAGAAACCCAGGAGGAGCAGAAACAAATTCAGTCACTGAGTGTGACCAAGTAGAGGGTAAAAGGAAAGAGGATACTCAACTACAAAGATCAGAAAAGATAAAAAAGCACTGAAATTATCACAAATATACTTTATACAGATTCTAAGTCAGAATTTAAGAAAAAGAACCAAGGAGGAAAGTAAGAATACAGGCAGAGGAAAGAGGAGAAGGAGCTGTCTCACACAAAGAAAGAGGATGTATTATGAAAACCTTTGGAGTAAGGCTCCAAGCCTTTGGAGAAGGGGAAGGAATGAAACCTTTCAGAGAGAGATGAAAGACAGAAACAGCTAAAGATCATTTAACATAGAAGTTCTTTCCTGGAACTGAGTTTTAAATTTTTCTTTTGTAATTGTATTTATGAATTTGTAATCAAGACCTTGACCTTTAACTTTATTCACATTAAACTGTTTTTATTTTAAGCTTGCCTAGTGTTTAACAGGAATTTCTCAGGCAGGCAGGCATATGACATCTTCAGTGAAAGAAAAGACTCAATTTAGATTAGCTGAATAAAGAGAGATACTGGCGTGAGTATAACTCAAGAGAAATGTAAGAATCTCAGAGGTTGGCAAATATTAAACCTACATAAAGGCCAGAAAAGCCAACAAACATTTTTCACCATTACTGAAGTGGAAGTGTAAGAGACTTGAGCCTTTGCCTTTTCCTTTTACAAAAAGTGGAGAAAAAGGTCTGTAGGCAACAGATAGAGACCATCTGCAGCAGCCCAATGTCAAACAGTGGCTTAACTGTCTGAATGGCAAGAAATTTGAATTTCCTGACTTTCCTGTATCTTATTTCATGTTTCTGACTCTGCACAGTGGTACTAATAATATTGAATGACAATATTCAGGACGGCTGTGCAACCACATTGTGTGAGCACCATTGAAACCAAAATTCAATTCTGAATATAAACTAGAACAGCAGACATAGACGTGTGTAGTATTCATGTAAATCAGATACTGGTTTAAGAGTGGGAAAATTATGGAGTTCCTCAATTGCCTATGACCAGCACAATGTGAAGTGCAAGGCAGTCTATGCTACATAGACAGGGCAGTCTATGTTACAGGGCAATCTATGTTACATACAGACAGGTAGATAAAAGAGAAAGGGTTACCTGTAGAGTCAAGATGTGCAACCTGGCTTCTGGAAAACAGCATATGTAAGTTCAGTTTCCTGGAGCCAGCTCGGGAAAAGACCATTATTTTATCAGATAATTCTGCCCAACTAGACTGAATTCACAGCCTGGTTCTAATTCCTCTAATTCTAATTCCACTCAGCACAGACATCTGTGAGAGGAGAAGGGGAAGAGCCTTCTGCCTTGGAACAGACCAGACTGTCTGGGGACAGACCAGAGAAAACAGGGAGCTACTGCAATACATCCAGCAAGAGCTCATATGACAGACTAGATCTTTTGTGAGTGGTGGTCTGTGAATTTCTAATGCGATTGACAGGACTATAGCAATTTACATCAGTTGGATTATGATTCATTGCCCATAAGTGCCTCAAATTCAGTCAGGAAATGGTAACTTTTTACCATTACTGCTTCTTCTACGCTCATGACATGTTGCGTCTCTCAATTTAATTTGGTATTTCTTGAAAAGTTTTTTTTATTTTTTTTCTTTTCAGTTTTGTCCAGTGGTGAGCACAATTGGCTCAGATTAAATAGCTAATATTAGTTATTGCTTATGAATAAAAAGTTACAAAATTATAGCCATGATGAATTTGTAAATTAAGACATTAAAAATTTTTACATCACCATGAAACTGGAATTCCACATTAGTGGAAGAACTCTTGACATGTACTGGCCTACATCTGCCCATTCAAGCACACAGCAGCAAGAATATTTTCAAAAACCAACAGTGTGTCAGTAGAGAATAGAATGCTTTCATGACTCTGGTAAGGATTGCTGTAGGAATAGGTTTGGTATAGCAAGTTGGAAAGAGGCTGCTGTGATAAAATACCATATCTAGCATTAAAGAGGGCCATCACAGAAAAAAGTTAATATGAATACTACATGAAACTCTTTAAGGAGACAGAAAAGAACTTCAAGGACTTCATTACCTAACTATTCAGAAACTTCCCCTCCAAAGTGCAGTGCCCTGCAGCAAAAGGAAGTGTTTAAATATCTAGGTATATCTAAAGGAAGTGAAATAAGGGATAGAAATGAGATTGCCATTGTCTGAAATTTCAAATATTTCCACTAAACAGTCAAAGAAAACGTTAGAGCCCAAGGTACAGGAAAAGTTGCAAAGTATTGCAAGAGAAGTTATAAGATAAAAATATTAAAATATTTTGACCCTTCCAGCTTAAAGGCAGATAAGAGTAAGGAAACATAAAATTAGGACTGTGTATGTCTGAAGTTATTTAAGATTCATCATTATAGATAGTAGCAATACGCAAAGCAAAAATTAAATGACGACCACCCTCCCACTACTTTTACTCATTTCATAGACAATTTTTTTTAATTTTCCTGTCACCTCATTAGAGTAACTCCTATTGAAATGCCAGTACCTGTTACCTGTGTCCTGAAAATGGACCATAAGAGACCTGAATAAAACCATACTTTATACTTTTATCCTTCAATTGAAATTTGGATTTTCTCTGATACTTTCTGAGATTTTTTGTTAATGCAATCTTATAAAACACCTACTAGACCAAACTGACCTTAAGGCCCTTCCCTTGATTATTCAGCACTAAGCTTGCTCCCTCCCCATTCTGCACAACTCAAATGGCATTTCAGCATAAGATAGCTCTTCTTCCATTCAGCCTTTTATGCCCAATGGCAGGACCCTGCATGCACCCTACCCATCCCTGGGAGTTTAGCTGCTGGGACCCAGGCACCGAGTGAGCACATCCGGCAATATGGGAAAGCCTTCATGGGGTGGCCATGGCCAGGGCTGACCCCTGGCCCAGGGGAGCCACTTTCAGCTGAGGGTCTTGCCTTGGCCCACCTGAGCTACAGCTCCCACTTCTCTGCGGCTGAGTGCCTGGATACAGATGCAGGCCAACATCGCAACCTGGTCTTGGCCCATCTCGAAGGAGTTCTCAGATCTGCCTTGTCACCATGGACTGGCCAAATGATCTGAGCTCTCAGCTGATCCTGGTGGTCATTCCTAGGACTTTTCTGTTTCTTCTCTTAGGGGCTGTTGGATGGGATCTGGCTGATGAGGTTACCAATCTCTGATACCTCTGTTGCTTCAGTTAAATCTATTTAATTCTTTAACCTTGAATATTCTCAAAGTGCTCCTGAAATCTCACTTCTGCACCACACTTTTTTCCTCTAATTGAGAAAAAAAAAATGTTTTCCATTGAGTCCTATGGCTGCTAAATCTAACTGTACATTCCTGTAGTGATATTCTTCCCTTTCTTCTAATTTTTTTTAATTTATATGCTAATAATGCTTAATGGATCTAACAATAATCTTGCAAACATGTATGGAAGGAATAGTATTTGGGAATCCAGACTTAACTTTGGACATACAGCACTTGGCCATCTGAACTACTAGTGCAAGATTAATTGCCTGCAGGGCGTGCTCACTTCTCTTTCTTGACTACACAAAAATCAGTGTGAGAGTCTTAGACACAAATATCTAGAACTGGGCAGTTTCCTCAGTGCAGATAGTGATTTTGGTTTCAGCATAAGTCTTATATAAACACATAAAGTATTTGCCTTTAAAAAAAAAAAAGAAAAGTAATTTGCCTCACCTGTCATTGCAAACTACTGGGTATTTTTTTCCTGAACTGAGGTTCTGCTATCTACAGATTAAATGGTCATAAAACACTAACAATAAGATATCTCTTTACATAGCCAGGACTACCTTATAAAAACTGCTGTAAGTAAGGAGATATACAAGTCTGCAACTAAACTTAATGCCCAGTGTAGCAGTCATGCCCACAATACACTGCATAGTTGTAAGACTTAGACAAATACTGCTGTTTTATCCTGTCTATCCATCAGCTGGACAGGTATACATAACTTGCTATCCTTTGCATGGCTGCAGACATTTTAAGTGGAGTGCTATATATGAGGAAGCGTAAGAACAGGCTTCTAGGAGAGCCATAAAACTTTCACAAAACTTAACAGTGATACTCAGAAAAGTGGCCAGCACACATGAATCATAATTTTGATCATAATTTGAAATCATTTCATGGGTAAGTAAGCATATGTTGTTGCAGATTCCAGTTTCTTCAATTTTTTTCTCAATTTTCATGAGAAAAGGGGATTGGAAGAGATACAAACATTCTTTTATCTATGACTGAAGGACTTTGTATGAGTTCCTTGTCATTGGCTAATTGCTTGATTAAGGGAATACAGATTAGGTACAAAAATAAATATTGGTGATGTTGAAAGACTGAAAGAAAAAAACAAGTGGTGATCAAGCATTTATGCCAATTATAACCTCAGAAATTTTTATATCATTATACAGTAAAATGCATATCTCTCATCTTCTTTTCAGATTCTGTGTATGAATTAGGAAGGAAAAAGACATTATTATGAATTATGTTATCATATAGCACATTCAGAAAACTCAGATGTAAAATGTCCCACTCTCTTTTTTCCTTTGGAGCAAAGCCACGTGTAGAATAAAAACCTTTCTTCTGCATTCAGTGAAACAGAACCTGAACGGAAGTCTCTATTCTAGACAGGAAAAATAGTATTGTTATGAAAAAAAAAGGGGCATGTAAAATGGAGCTGGGTTACACACAGCTGAAAGACTTTATGTTTGTTGTTACATGATGATATAAGATCAACAGTGTGAAGCTAAAACTTGTACCACAATACAACAAATGTGTACTCACCAGAACTATTACAGTATTCCTGTTTCTCGAATAATGATCAGTAGAGGCTACCCATGGAAAAAAATGTGAGGCTAAAGATTAAATATATCAAGCTAACTACAAGGCTTAAATACCCTTTTTGGCTGGAGGGAATTAGCTGTTAAAATGTAGAGTATGGCCTATAAATCTTTGTCAAAAAATAATCTTTGTTGTGTTACTGAAAAACCTTTTGTCCACAGAAGGTAACTATTGCCTGCACTTGTGCTGGAATACCACAACTGGAAATCTTTCATTACCACAACAGTAACTCTAATCCTTCCTATATATTAGAACTGTGATCATTTTCTTTGCTTTGACAGTATCCAGAAACTAATTCTAGATATCAGATGATTTTAATTAATAGTATTAACTAGTAGTTTAATTCAATCATATTTTGACAAGAATATCTTTCAATATACATAACAAGAAGATTATTATCAAAAGCTATTTATCCCCAGGATAATTACAATAATTTTGCCTTATTAATCAAAATGTGGCTTTCTGATTATTTGCTGTTTTTTTTTTTTCCCCCATTGCTTTTTTTTTTTTCCTAAGTGGTTGTGTTTTCCTATTTCAGCAATAACTGTCATTCTAATTTTCTATAAACCCCAAAAAGAAACAATTATCACTAAACATACACTAATTCTTCAAATGGCTCTTCAATATTATAAATCCATTTAACTTTATACTACTGTAAACTGCCTAGGCTTGCTGATCATTACATGCAGCAAGTGCCATGAAAACCTCAGTCTGTTTATGAATCCATCTGGCAATCAGAACACTCAGATAAGCAAGACAAAAACAATAAGCAAATATCTCTCCAAAATTACTTCCTTTCTCCTGCCTCCTACAATCATCTTTTTTGGTTTTTTTTTGTTTGCTTTTTTTTCTTCCTAGAGAGATGATTAACTGTCTCCATACATGTAGTGTAGACAATAGTCATTTGACATCTTCACACCTTAAAGTCTAATCAGCTTTGGGTTATTATAACCCCTGATGTTTCTGCACAATAGCTAAAATATTCTAAAAATGCAAACTCAAAAGCATTTTGCTGTGTAATTACAACAGCTGTAATGAATGAAGACAAATGATAAGAAAAAGAGAAACAGGATCTCATTCACAACAAGATGGTTCCTAGGGAATATTAGTAATTTAAGAAGAAAGAAAAGAATACACTTGAATTCTTATCCACTGAGCACAATTATGCATTCTATTTACTCAGTATGATTTCCTTTGTCTAAAAGATTGCCTAGAATTTATTATACAGGATTCCTCTGAAGAATAGCACCAGAAAGCACAACCAAAGTAGACCATTTTAGCAAAGCTCATCCTGTCAGTGCCAGTAAAAGCTGAAAAAAATATTAAAGCAACTCAAACAAAAATTTATCATCATCCTTATTACTGGTAAAGTAAATAAGAATGCATCCTTTGAAGTTATACATAAAAAAAAAACATCCAGTATAAATTGTTTAAGGTTTAGAGGAAAAAGTTAAGCTTGAATAATCCCATTTTAAACATATTTTGATTTGAGCTTGATAGAAAATAAACACCACTAGATGAAAGAATTTTTAAATTTTGCAATTTTTTTTAAGTTTGTACTAGATCAGTGGGTTATGCTCAACTGCCATTGTGAAACTGAGGTAAAAAACATTTTTTTATTTGGCTGACAATAAAATTAATTGTTTCAGGAGGAAATACCCTACTTTGTACAAATAAGAGTGCAACAGATTTAATCTCTATGAGCCAGTGATGAGGAACTGACTTAATGTACAAACTGCTTGGGAAGTGGAAGGCCATATCCAACCCCTTCCTTTAAATGGTGCTATGCTTGAATGCCATTTTCATACAGTACAAATAAAAATTCTACATTTCTGCATTTTACATTTTTTCTTAGATTTTTAATTTTTGCTCATGAAGACAATATATTGGGATGTGTCCTTAGAAAAGTGATAAAAGGTCAGAAAAATCTCTACCTCTTTACCTTAATTCCATGTCTCGGAAATCTCCTTCAACTAGAAACCCTGTACTCAGCCGTTACTATGCTGGCCCATAAATAGTTGCCAGCAGCATACAATGCAGGAAATTAGCAGCAATCCTTTTTTATATCAGTTGTCAAAATGTGCCAACCATGTGCTCCTACAAAATAATATAGCCTCCACATTACTCATGCATCAGACAGGGCTCTGAGGTTTAATCTTTAAAAATCTCCTTAAACTTAGGAGCAGTTTTTTCAATGTCCATTTGCTGTAAAGGAATGTATATAAGTTGCACACATTAGAACATTTAAGAGAAAGCAAAACCAGGGTGAAAACTGTAGTAAAATTTTAAAGAGACAATTTTACTTCTTGTCAACTCTACAATGAAGAGAATTACTAATTTCAACAAAATAAAAATCTGTTAAAAAAATTACACTTGACCACACACAAAAATGGTTTAAATGTCATTTATGAAATAAGAATGCAAAAATTCTTCTTTTTCACAAAGGAGAAGGAATAGAGATGAAGATGTGTGCAAATAACACTTTCACATGCATTATTCTTCCTTTCTCTGAAACATTTAGATCTGGACTAATAATAATGATATTGTTAAGATTTCAATTATAGTAGCAATAATTTCTTTGGTTTACACATCTATGTTTCTATAAAATTATTTATATGTATTCTTCACTTTACATGTGTATACATATTTCTGTCTATCCATATGGTATGCTTTCTTTTTGCCCATAAAAAAAGATTTTGACTGTAAAAAAATAAAGAAGTTCATTCGCAATTAGATATTGATGAAGTATAATTAAAAATGTGTGCCAGCTGGAGACATCAGTTGCTTTGATTTTTAATGGTGTCTGGTAGCAAAGAACTTTCTTATTTGCTTTAGCTTCATAATCTGTGTAGTCCACACTTGGTTTATAGCCGAGTAACTATGGTGTGGCTATTGAGGAATACTTTTAATTATTTTTCTTGCTGTAACACTAAACAGTTGTAAGCATGGATTTGGGGCATGTCGAATACATACTATTTAAAGATGTAATAAAATTATTCTTTCCCAAAAGAATTCACGAAAAAGTCAGCAGGTGGATGCAGGCAGTCAGGAAAGTACCAGACTAACAATGTCGATGCTGGTCAGTAAGACAGACAATGATCATAGGGATGCTTAAGAGAATATTTAAGTGATGCATTAGGAGAGTGTTATTTGATGTAGTATTCTGGATAGCTGCATTAAGGACACAATATTTTTTTCAGAGTTAGGGGAAATAAACATTTCATGATTCCAAATATAAGCAGCTTGAGAACCCGGATGCTTGTCTGTGCAAGGTTACATGCCAAAACTGTGTGTTATCAAGGTTAAAAAAAAAGAGAGGCTATATGTAGGTAAAGTTTCAGTAAAGAAAGATCCAAGTTGAAGACGATGCCTTGGTTATTGACTGTACTATTAGATAGGTTGCTGCTTTTGTCCATACTGACAAAGAAATAGGATAGGAGGATGAGCTTCACCAGGGGAAGAAATAATTTTTAAACATATTGGGCTTTGGTTACATGCCAGTAGTCAACTAAGTGTCTGCATTGTAGTTCCCTTTACACTTGTTCAATGCAGGGACTCATCACAGAGTGCCACAGCCTGTTCTGTTGTAGCGCGAAGGGAGTGAGATGACTATTGGATTTTACATATATTTGAATGTATTTTACAATGTGTTACCAAGTCTGTGTTTTGTTTGCAATGCTCAAGAAGCATCAGATACTGTTTTCAATTAAATAACTGAAAATTGTAAACGTTTTGACCTTTGCTTTGTTTCTTTCATAAAAAGGAATGTGGACATAAAGTATTTGAGAGCAAATACTTTCTCAACAACTTCTATAATAAACAAACAGCCCCCAAAGTATACATAAGCACTTTAAGCTTCTCAGAACCCATAATCTGATAATTTGAGCAGCCCTGAAGAAAAGGACTTAGGGGTACTCGTGGATGAGAGGCTCAACATGAGCTGTCAGTGTGCACCTGCAGTCCAGAAAGCCAGTCGTATCCTGGGCCGCATCAAGAGAATCGTGGCCAGCAGGTCGAGGGAGGTGATTCTCCCCCTCTACTCCACTCTCCTGACTCCGGAGACCCCACCTGGAGCACTGCATCCAGTTCTGGAGCCCCTACTACAAGAAAGATATGGACATGCTGGAACGTGTCCAGAGAAGGGCCACAGGATGATCAGAGGGCTGGAGCGCCTCTCCTATGAGGACAGACTGAGAGAGTTGGGGTTGTTCAGTCTGGAGAAAAGAAGGCTCCGAGGAGACCTTATAGTGGCCTACCAGTATCTTAAGGGGGCCTACAAGAAAGCTGGTGAGGGACTTTTTAGGATGTCGCGTAATGGTAGGACTAGAGGTAATGGATTAAAACTAGAGATGGGACGATTCAGACTGGATGTTAGGAAGAAGTTCTTCACCATGAGGGTGGTGAGACACTGAAACAGGTTGCCCAGAGAGGTGGTGGAAGCTCCATCCCTGGAAGTTTTTAAGGCCAGGCTGGATGGGGCTCTGAGCAACCTGATCTAGTGGGAGGTGTCCCTGCCCACGGCAGAGGGGTTGGAACTAGATGATCTTTAAGGCCCTTTCCAACCCTAACAATTCTATGATTCTATGAATTTGTAATAGGATAGCTATTACAGATCTTTTATTTTAAATGGAAGGAAAAAAAATACCAGCGTAGCTCCTTCTTGCTTCACATAGCTGTAAACGATAAGGTAAAGGACTGATTCTGGACTCATACTAAAATATAGTTATATAAAATATGTCTGTGAAATTTAGTTACAACAACACAGATTATTGCTGGTGTCAGATATCCTATCTATTCCTTCAACGCTTGAATAGAAAATCCCATTGGAAGTTAAGCTTTCTTGCTTGTATTGAGGTCTGTTCTAGGCACCTTAAGAGGTCATTTCTTTCCTTCTAAAGATGTTAAACAGGATCTCTCACAGTAGTTACACAAAATTACAGATAAAAAACTTAGAACAAACCAGAGCAAATTTTGAAGAGGAAACGTTTATAGCAGGTGAACTGACACTGCAGAATCTGAAAGTGAGGCTGAACACTGTCCCATTGGAAAGAGTTACATTGTGTATTTGATGTAACTTTTCTAACAGTTGCTTTCAGATAAGTGCATACAACTTCGTAACACATCCATTCACTCAGATGCAAAATCCCATATGCTATAAAGTAGATCTACTATTTTTCATAGGCTAGAAAAGAAGCAGTAAAGATAGGATAGTAAAGGACAGAAGAACAATACTGTATGCATCAGGTTATTTGAAGAACACAACACCGGATATATATGTAAGTCTTAAATAGGCAAAATTCTTGCTAACAAGGATCAAGGATTTCCAGTTTGCCCTTCACAAGATTTTTTATTCCCCCCCCCCCCCCCCAACTGTGTTTCTGGAATGTATACGTGAACTTAGCATGCAAAATTGATGAAGAATAATACAGCTTTGTTTATTTTAAAGGCTAAGCCTCATCTTCTGGGTTTCGTGTGGTTTTGTTTTTGGTTTTGTTTGGTTGGTTGGGTTTTTTTTTGTCTGTTTGTTTTTGTTTGTTTGCTTGTTTGTTTTTGGTTTTGTTTTGTTTTGTTTTGTTTTTTTTTGTGGCTATGATTATCCAGGAAGAACAGATGATCTAGCAAATATTCTCCTAATCTATACCACAACCATTTCCAAACAGCAACTGGAGGGATAACAACAGAACATAAAGGCCAGGAGAGTTGAATGGGCTTTCACTACTGGGAGAGCAGAAATAGGGCTACAGAGAGAATGAGGAAAGTCCAGACAGAATTTAGAATTCAATTCCATAGGTAGAATTTCTTTTATTTGCATTATTGTTCTAATAGTACATTCAAGTCATTCGAAAGGGAGATAAAAGAAGGGTTTTGTAGAGGGATAAATATAGAGAGAAATAAAATTACTTAATTCTTCAGAATTTCCCCTCAGTAGATAAGGATTAAACCTGAAAGATAGAATTAGACATGGGAAGCAGAAAATGCAAAAGAAAGCAGAGCTTCTGAAAGTCAATAGCAGAACAGATATACTAATAACTTGGTGGATAAAACAGGAGATAAACATGACTGAGGAAAAAAAAAAAAGATAAAAAATGCAACAGTGTGCCTGCAGGTATGTCAAGAATTAATACAATGTTCCTTTAGTGAAATAATTAGTTACCACTATGTTACAATTCTTAAAATAAGTGAAATTGAATCACGGTCAAAAGAACTTCACAAACCTGTGAAAGGTGCAGTAGGACTCCATTGACAGCACTCTATAATGAACAATTTATTTAATCTCAGAACTGTCTGACAGATCTGTGTCTACTGATACGCTACTGTTATCCAATGAAAACTAGGTACATTTCATCTTGAAACCTTTACCTGTGAGGCAACAACCAGTAATAAGAATTTTTAGGGGTATTACTCAGTTATACATCAAGAGTAGAAAAATAAAAAATAAATAATAATAATAAAAAAACAGGAAACCAAACAAAAATGCACAAAAGAAACCTAAAACAGTAAATATGCAGACACTAAGCTTTAGTGTCAACACCAAGCGGTGTGCTACTCTTAAGACCCAACACACTCAACTGGTCCTAAACACTATTAAAAGGCCTCTTATTGTACAAAGTGGGCATGGCAAGAGGAAATGAGCAGAAAACACTGACAATAAACAACTTGAAAAGTAGGTGGTTTTGTTTTGTTCTTTCCTACAGAATCCATCACTATTCAATGCAACTAAGATAAGCACTGCCAGCTGGAAGCTAATTACATTCAGCTGAACCTAATTATTCAAAACCCCTTAATAAGTGGGGAAGCTATCTCTGTTAAGGACACACAAGTGTATTGGGCTGAAAAGACAAGAAGATATTTTAAAACTATATAGGCGTTGACCTACATTTGTTACGTATTGTTACTATTTTTTCTCCTGAGTGTACTGTTAAAACTATGCTATGCTTTGCTCATTATTTCCACAAGAAAAACAAAAAGTAATCATATGATTTCCTTATAGACTCAGATTTAGCCTTGATTTAACTAGTGATTTGAAATGGGGAGGTTAAAAGCAGCCTCCTTCTCCTCCAGCAGTTCTGGGCCTTCTTCCTGCTCAGCTTCTGGAGCCCAGCCTGGGGACCCCGGGTCTCTCCCCAGGTTGAGGGATGTGGCTGCTGCTTTCCTGTTTGCAGGTACAACCTGCAAAGCTCAGGACATAGTGCAGAGACACAGACAGACGCACATGCAGGACGCTGATAACAAGGCCAGTCACACAGACAGCTGTAGACAAGGCTCCAGCTTCAGCAGCACCTACATAGAGGACTCGCATAAACACAAGCACAGGCAGCCAAGTCCCCCCTCCTCCCTTGGGCTGGCAGAGACGGGAGGTCACTAGCACAGGTGCACATACAAAACTCTCCAGGTTCAGAAGCGGATACACATTTGTGGATTCCCTGAGCACCAGCACAGCACCTCTGTCTGCCCAGCGCCCCTGTCCACGTCCCGCCCCCCTTTCCCATCCCATGGATCCCCTACTGTAGGGGCCCACACAGGCCCCTACACCTGGGCGGTGTCCCGTGGTCCTGCTTCTGCTGCCCAGTGCTGAGCCCCTCACTCACCTTCCTCACTCCAGTTCCCCTGTGTAGCTGATTTTTCGGACATGTACTCTGTCCGCTCCATGGCTGGAAGTGGCCAGTGGTCACTTGCTCTATTCTTTTCCGAATCCATGAGCACATCATCCTTTCTATTGTACTTATGTTTCCAGGTTTTGGTAGTGGCAGGCTGCGGGGCGGCCTCTGTGAGGAGAGGCCAGAGCTGCCACGTCAGACGCAGCCCGTTCCAGCCGGCTCCAACAGATCCACCCCAGTGCACAGATGAGCCCCACAGCCAAGATGGTGGAGCCTCTGGGAAAAGCATGTTTAAAAAAGGGCAAAATGCTGCATGGCAGTGAGGAGTGAGAGAAAAAGTGCAAGAAAAAACCCTGTAAACACCAAGATCTGAAAAAAGGGGGTGTATGATGTGCTTCAGGCAGTGGAGTAGGGCTTGCCCTGCAGCGCATAGAAGAGACCACAGTGGAGCAGGTATTTCACTGCAGTCTGTGGAAAAAAAATCCATCAAGAGGCAGGTGTATATTCCCTGAAGGAACCGCGCCCATAGAAAAGCCACACTGGAGCAGAATTATCCTGCAGGACTACAGCCCATTGGGAGGATCCACCCTGGAGCAGGGAAAAGTGTGAGGAAGAAGGAGCAGCAGAGAGGAGCTGTTGTGGACTGACCACATACCCTGTTCCCCATCCACCTGCACCATTCATTTTGGTGAGGACTTGGGAATGAAGGAGTGAAGTTGAACCTGGAAAAAAGGAGGCAGTGTGAGAAAGCACTGTTTTATTTTTTTTGTTGTTGTTTTGTTTCCTACTAGCCAAATTTATTTTAATTTGCAATAAATAATTTTTTCACAAGTTGGTTCTGTTTTGCCTGTGAAGGTAATTGGTAAGCAAACTCCCTGGCCGCATCTTTACCCATAAGCTTTTTTCGTCTTATTTTGTCGCCCTGTCTTGTTGAGGAAGAGGAGTGAGGGAGTAGCTGGGTGGGCATCTGGCAGCTAGCTAAGGTAACCTACCACAGTCATTAGGATGCTCCAGCACTGGAACATAGTTTATGAATTCTCTATCTATCCTTAGAGTTTTTTTGAGACCAAACAGGATAAAGCCCTGTGCAACCTGGCCTAACCTCATAGATGAAATTTAAGCAGGAAGTTGGACCAGGAGACTCCCTTCAGTCCCTTTCAACTTGAATTATTCCGTATTTCTGTCATAATCCAGATGCTTCCTGTTCAAAGCAAGCATCTGATCCAGAAACTTTAATTATAAGAGCAGAGCTCACCCAAAGTTTAAGGGAAGTTCTGAAATTACTCCGTCATCCATGCTGGAAAAACAAGAAGTATCTATAAAATTTGGCTGGAGGTACAATTTTGTAAGAGGAATGTTTAAATCTTAGAATTTAGTTTAAATCTGAGATACAGGTTGTCTATCTAATACTCTAAAAATGTGTCAAAAATACATTTGTAGTAGGAAAATGTGGCTGGAGTGGCTCTTCGTGTCAGCCTGCCAATTTTATAACTTGAATAAGTATTATATAGAAGGAAGAACATGAAGACAATTACAAACCCAAACATAACACAAACCACAGAAAATCCGTATACCCTCTAACAAAAGAAAGACCTTTAATGTCACTGGAAGTCTGCCTGGATGTTTGCAGAGAATGACTGTCAACTTCCAAAGTCCTTTTGTGAAAGATAGTTTTCATAAATAGGGAAACCAACTAAATAAACACATCACAACAACCTACAGATCATTGCTAGTCTGACATGTGAGGAAAACGCATCTTGATCCGAGATCTGAAGATCGAGGAAGAGTTTAAAGAGTTAATCCTCTATGCAATGCACAGTTTCACACAATTTTTAAACAGTCACATACAACAACTGTCTTCAGTGACCCTTCCTGATTGCTATGTAAAAGGTCTGCAATACCATGTTTTGAAGCCTTTCTGCCATCAGCTGTGCAGTGTGTTCTGTACTGCTTTATCATGTATCATATTAGTGTTCTTATATTCCTCTGATGTCAAGCAGTAGAAGTATTTTTAGAATAATTTTATATAGAAGAGCATTTCTCTCCAAGAACCCAGTTTCAGGACAGGGCTATATTCAAAGTAACATAGGGAGATCCAAGAAAGATGATCTGATGCCTGATCTTATCTAGGCCTCATCATTATTTTTCATATCTGGAAACAGTAGCTTGCTTGAAATTGTAAAGCTGATTTCACAGTTTAGTAAAAAGGATATGCAAATTCTGGTAATAAACGTTGCAGTAGAAAATTGCCACATCCTCTTAGCCTGTTAAAATCTTCTGGAATGAAATGGGAGGCATAAGTCTATGCAAGTTGTGCAAAGAACAAATGGTTTATCTCAAAATGGTCCGAAAAAGAAAAAGTAATGATTAACGGCAACAGTCATCTATGAGACCCTTATTATCAGAAATTCATAAAAGAACAAAACGTAATTGTATTATTAATTCAGTGATATGTTTTTACAGGTTTAAATTAAATTTCTGAAGTCTTTTAATTAAAACTAAAGTTAAGCTTGTGCTGAGACTCATCTGAATTGCCAAGAATGTACGGAATTGTCTTCATCAGCAGCCAGTTATGTCTGGACCATGGAGCATTTTTACAGAGCTAAGGTAAGTGGGGAGCAATTTGACTTGAGGAAGCAAAGCCAGGCCTAGGAAAAGCAGTCTTAATATTAGTTAAATTTTAAATTTTTTACTCCAGTACTATAAACTCTGAATATATCCACTAATGCTAACAACATCCAGAAACTGCTTACTTGAGGGAGGACAGTGGAGCTGCCTGCAGCATTACCTTGAATATCTGTCATCAGCATAGCAGTCAAGAGCAATATGGGGTCCATCACATTCTCTTCTTGGATAGATTATGAATGTCAATACTACTTTCTTCCTCTGAAAAATTAAAAAATGAAGGAGCTTAAACATGTTCAACTTAGTACAGAAAATTATGTATTATGTATGATAATGTATGGAATGTTTCACTCATATTCATCAGGAGTATCTAAACGGAAATTATCAAAGTTACATTAAGAAAAAAAATGTAGGGCACCATAAATACAGTCTCCTCTGCAAGAATTTTTACGTGGATAATATTTTGGCCTTGTGAAATAAAATAGATTTCTTACCCTCTCTCCCTTCTTGACATAAAAACGATTTTAAGATTCCTTATCTTCTCTTGCAAGTATCCTTGAGAATATGCAAGACAAAATGCATGATGCTTGCTATCAGAGAGTCATTCATGTGTGTTATCAATCAGCTGTTTCAGTGCCTTGCAGTGTGGCAGTTAATAACTGTCCATAAATGTAGAGTCAGTAAATATAGGCATGAAATATGAAACTGCCTATAAATATGTAAATTGTCTCAAAAGTTTAAAAATGTTTGACACCAAGGATTTTTCAGTATAACATTTCTGTTATTGCTCCTGCGGTTTAAAAGAACTAGTTTTAATCAAGGGTGTCAAACAGTAATATGGTTTTGTTAAATCTGTAAAATAACCAGTTGCTGAAGTTAGGCATCTGAAATTTTAAACACAGAAAACAAATGGCAGAATACACAAAACTTCCCAGAGTCTCTAAAACTAACAACACATTTCTTAAATAAGAAGTGGGTAATTTTGTATTAAAAAGTAAAATCCAGAAGATTCTTAAACGCTGATAAATAGTAAGCATCATGCTGATTCTGTGTACGTCTTGCCATGACATTGTCGTTCAGTCAGTGCAAGAAATAATACTAGCTCTTATGCTTTTGTCCTTGTATGTCTTCATTTACTGTGGAGAGATCACCTGCATGACTGACAATGAAGCCACAAGTTTTTCTAATGAAGACATCTAATTTCCGAGATTAGAATGTTGTTGTTCATGACCATTTCAACATAAATCTATGCTGAAAATGTTTCATACTTTCGGCTATAGGTAGTAAAAGAGAATCTCTCTTACTTCATTGCAGTTTTGTGATAGTTCACTGAGAGATTCACACTAGAAAGTGGAATTCAATTAACAGTCAGATATATCACACTCCCCTTCTCCCAAGTACACCTGCACACTACTACACTAGGTTATTGTTTGTGCAATAGACAAAGATGTTGAAAACATAATATTTCAAATCTGCCTGTTTAAGAAAAGAAAGATTTCTTGATTCTTTTTCCACCTTCAGATCACACACGTTGATGGGCACCTCATTATTCCTTCCAATTCAGCTAAATTTACCCTCTAGTCATAATACCCATATCAGTTACAAGAACTGCCTATGATGTTTCCAAGACCAATAAAGCCCCTTTTTTGGTGGAGTGGTGGCATTTAACTGGTACAGAAATCTGCTGTTAAAAAGGTCTCCTTTTCTTGATTGATATAAAAAAGCAGTAGAGGACTTGCTATTGAAAATTATTTAAATAATCAGTATGAAGAACTGTCTCTGAAGAATAGCCATGAGCAGGTTGAAAGCTTATGGGTAGCAATAAGAGACCAAGGCAGCAAAGGGAACCCAGTGATTCATGGCTATTATAGGTCGCTTGATCAAGGGGAACCTATCCCTCCTCCAGCAAGAGGAGGAATCATGCCTACAGGCTCTTCTCCTGCTGGGGGACCTCTAGTCCTGACTTCTACTGGAAAAGTACCACAGTGAGCTGTAGGCAATCCAGGAGACTCCTGGAGTGCATTGAGGATAACTTCTTAACTCAGGTAGCAGGCAGCCCTTCAAGAGGGTCTGTGACTGTACTCAACAACTTTTTGGCCTCAGTCTTCACTGGCAACCTCTCTCCCCACACGTCTCGAGTGGATGGACAACAACTGGAGGAGCAAAGTCCCTCTGCTGTAAAAGAAGATCAGGTTCATGACTGCCTGAGTAACCGGAGCATAGAGAAGTCTACGGGACCTGATGAGATGCATCCCAGAGACCTTAGGGAATTGGCTGACATAGTCACCAAGCCACTCTCCATGTATTTGAAAAGACATGGATGACAGGTGAACTCTGTGGTGATTGGAAAAGGGAACCCTTGCACCCATTTTTAAAAAGGGAAGAAAGGAGAAACCTGGGAACTACTGACCTGTCAGCCTCACCTCTGTGCCTGGGAAGATCAGGGAACAGACCCTCCTAGAAGCTATGCTAAGTCACATGGAGAACAGGGAGGTGATTTGACACAGCCAGCATGGCTTCACCAGGGGCAAGTTCTGCCTGACCGACCTGGTGGCTTTCTATGATGAAGTGACTATCTCAGTGGACAAGGGACGAGTTATGGATGTCATCTCTCTAGACTTCTGTAAGGCCTTTGACACAGTTCCTCACAACATTCTTCTCTCTAAATTGGAGAGAGATGGATTTGATGGGTCGACTGTCCAGCGGATGAGGAATTGGTTGGACAGTCACATCCAGAGGGTAGTAGACAATGTCTCAATGTCCAGATGGAGGCTGGTGACAAGTGGTGTACCTCAGGTGTCCATCTTGGGACCAGTACTGTTTGATATCTTCATCAATGACATAGACAGTGGGATCGAGTGCACCCTCACCAAGTTTCTGGATGACACCAAGCTGAGTGGTGCTGTTGACAAGGCTGAGGGATGGGATGCCCTCCAGAGGGACCTGGACAAGCTTGAGAAGTGGGCCTGTGTGAACCCCATTATGTTCATCAAGACCAAGTGCAGGGTCCTGCACCTGGGTAGGGACAATCCCCAGTATCAATACAGGCTGTGGGATGAAGGGGTTGAGAGCAGCCCTGCCAAGAAAGACTTTGGGGTATTGGTTGGTGAAAAGCTGGACATGAGCCAGCAATGTGCGCTCACAGTTCAGGAAGCCAACCATATCCTGGGCTGCATCTAAAGAAGCGTGACAAGCAGGTCCAGGGTGGTGATTCTGCCCCTCTACTCCACTCAGGTGAGACCCCACCTGGCTCTGGAGCCCTCAGCATGGGAAAGCCACGGACCTGTTGGAGCAGGTCCAGAGGAGGGCCACAAAAATGATCAGGGGGATGGAACACCTCTCCTATGAGGAAAGGCTGGCAGAGTTGGGGTTGTTCAGCCAAGAGAAGAGAAAGCTCCAAGGAGACTTTATTTTGGTCTTTCAATACTTAAAGGGGGCTTATAAGAGAGATGGGAACTGTTGCAGGCTTGTTGCGACAGGACAAAGGGTAATGATTTTAAACTAAAAGATGGAAAACTTGGACTAGATCTAAGGAAGAAATTTTTTACAATGTGGATGACGAAACACTGCAACATGTTGCCCAGAGAGGTGCCAGAGGCACTACCCCTGGAAACATTCAAGGTCAGGTTGGAAGGGACTCTGAGCAACCTGATCTAGTTGAAGATTCCATGCTCATTGCAAGTTGGACTAAAAATCCTTTAAAGGTCCCTTCCAACCCAAACTACTCTATGATACTGTGATTCTATGAATATTGAGTTTCTTAAAGAAAACAAGCAGAAAGACAGGAAAACAAGCAACATCAGAATGAGAAGAGAAAATTCACTCTGCTATTTAGATCTGAATTATTTACCACCTGCTGTTTGCTTTTCTCCTTTAAAAATACTTCGTTCACTTTACTCTCACAGCCAGAAACTTGGTGACTTAGTCAGCATCGTAGCTGAGTGATTGCATAAACCCACAGATTTTAATAATGGATTATGCAAACTAACTAGTTCTTAACTATTAGCATAGGAATAATTCCTCTCAATATCCAGCTACGTTTCTTAAAAACCCAGAAAAATCCATGAGAAAACTGTTAGTTTGAAAATCCATTATTTTAAATAAATGTTTTATGTGATGGCTTAAATAGAGAGAAAATACAAGATAGAAGAGATTCAGGCTACTTGCTACAGGGCTGTACAAAATGCTGCATGGGTTAACTCTACATAGAACAGTTACCCTGTAGGTTTTGCTGGATCAGTTTTTTTTGAGCAGACAACATCTGTCTTTTCAGTTCTTCAACTGTATAGTGGCAATTCACCTCGAAACAATCCTTTAAGCTCCCTCAGACCTGATTGCCCTCTTAAAGCTTTTCTTTCCCTCATATCTGTCCCTCATGCTGACTTCTTGAGTGTATAAATGGCAGTCATTGCATGCATAGAATAACAGTTTTCAGCCAAATATGAACAGTGTCCTTCATATTCTCTATAGTCTCATTATACCTACTTCACTAGTGAATTAAAAGTATCTGGAGTAAAAACAGAGGTGAATTTAATGTAGAACTACTTTGGTAAGAATATATTTTTTTAAAAAGTGTTTAATATTCTGCATTCATACTATCACCTCTGAAAAACACTGCATTATTTCAGTAACCTCCAGGCTAAATAAAGTTTACTCAAGGTCATGGCCTTTAATGAGTTCCCTGGATATCCTTCAAGACTTATTGAATATATTGAAATGTATGCCTTACCTACAATATAAATACTTTATTATCAAGTGGAATTCTTCTTAAATGATAAGGAAGGAAATTAATTAACATCATCTTACAATTTTTATAGTGCAACACTCAGTTTTTTAGACTTTAACATATTTTCTATGACGTGAAAGATAAAAAAAAAAAAAAAACAAACAGAAAAAGTGCACTTGGGAATACAGATAATATTTTAAAATGAAGGGCCCATGGCCTGAGGTGAAAAAATCAATCTCTACATTAAAACAGGAATTTTAACTCATATTTTCATAAATATTTGACAGAAGAAAACTTTTGCTATAAAAGAAAATATTGCTCAGTGAAATATTTTAATCTTTATAATGCATCATATGAAACGTATCAGTAGTTACATAGTTTCATAAATATTCGATTGAGTTCTTGAAATGTGGAAATATTAATTAAAATGAATGTTTAGAACTGGACTCCACCTTGCATTTAAGTGCTCTCTGGAAAAGTTATTTATGTTGCCAACTCTCCATAAGTCTCAGGAAAACTTGTAGATGCAATTTCTAAGTACTAGAAATTAAGCAGACAAGAAATTTATAATTCTAGAGTTAGTCAATGGAGATGATCAAATGGAAATTAGATTGCTGAATATGTAGAAATGACGACTTAGTAGTGTCAAAAATAATGATCAGAGTGGTCACATCTGACCTCTGCGGAAATTGTAGTGAACCAAAATGTACATGAGCGCTGCAATGTTTAATATCTCAGTCAGTCCTTTTTGTTTTTTTTTCCCTTCAAGGAAAATATAAGTTTTTTCTCTTCATATTTAGTTTTCATTTCCGCTATCTTATGATATTAGAATCTTGTGCTACTAACTATTAGCAATAATCCAGATCTAGCTTGATAAACATGCACCGTAAAATATTATATTCCACTTTGTTGTCAAATGCCCCAAACAGAATGTTTTAGCCCATAACTTTAAAACATATAATGTTGCGAAATACAGTTATTTTCTGCTACCAGCTTGTACAGTAAAAATTATCATCATGTTTTCTTCCGCCAGGGATGCTGAATCTGTCCTAAAAATCAAACTTCTGAACATTATCATCTTTACTGAGATATGTTATTAAAATCCATAATAGAGATGTCCCACAGGGGTAACTCTTCCCTCAGTTTAGCAAGTTATAAAGAAATATTTAAAATCATGCCTATATTCATAGGCTTTATAAATCACAGAATTAGAAATGGAACACCATCCAGTTACTTATTGTATATTCTTTCCAGGTGGGTTGCAGCCTATTTACAAGATTTTTCAGTCACTTGCTGCCTGAGTAGGCACTGCTCGTTTTCTCTTGTGTGATAAATAAAACTAAAATTGAGAGAAAGGCAAAATAAATGCTTTTAAAGGATCAGGAAAAAAAGGGAAATTTGTTTCTTAATGTCAACTTCTGCAGGATATAGATGTTTGGAATGTGACGATTATAAGCCACAGAAGGATTATACTTTTTTGTTTTGGTCTTTTAATTTCCCTTAATTTTTGATCTATCATGCAGGAAGAAGAGTGGAAGACTTGGGAGTGGAGAGGTGGGTATTAGGGTGACGTGGGTGGGGGATTTTTATCCTGTATCATTATGTTAACAATTCTGTCTAATTCTATACCATGACTAAGACTCGTCTTAAAAACAGACAAAAAAACAACAAAAAAACCCCAAAAAACACACCCACACCCCCCAGAAACAAAACAGCCACCACCAAGAAAAAAAAGCAAAACAAATCAACGAAACATAAAAACTCAGGCTCTCTTTTTTGCTAGGAAGAACCAGAAGGAAAGTTCTTCCCTTTCCTGAACCCATTGCAAAAAACTGTCCAGCCATTTGCTTTTAAATTTACTTGCACTATAGCTGATTTTAGGTTAGAGAGAACTCATATATGGGATCTTTCAAATAGCATGGACAGCAGACTGTGACAATTTTTAATTTCTGTAGTATACTATAGGGTTTCCTCATTTGTCTAAAAGTTTTCTGAAAAAAAAAAAAAAAAGAAAATAGGAGCCATGGATTCTACATACATCTATTGCAATTTTCTATGTGACATACCTTTCTGAAAGTTTCTTGTTTCTTTCAGACATTAGTTTCCAAACTTGCTGAAGTTCAGAGTTCAAATTTCTCTGACATTTATACTGTTAGTTCATTTCATGTATGTTTGTTTCTTAAGGTACTCTTCCTTTTTTTTTCTTTTTTCTTCTTTTTAAGCCCTCAGAGGCAAAGTTCATTCCTTAAATAAACACTTGTCTAGCTCTACTTCTTGGAAAAATGTTTGTAACTTTTAATGATATTATCAATATTTTGTACTTTTTTTTCTTATTTACTATTTATTTTTTAGCAGCATTCTTAATGAAGTATGTTTTTAAAAGTTTCAGAACTTGATCCTTCATGAGTAAGTTGGCAAGTTAATAAGAATAAACAATACCTTCTGTAAATGTAAGGTCTTCCTTCCTTCCTTCCTTCCTTCCTTCCTTCCTTCCTTCCTTCCTTCCTTCCTTCCTTCCTTCCTTCCTTCCTTCCTTCCTTCCTTCCTTCCTTCCTTCCTTCCTTCCTTCCTTCCTTCCTTCCTTCCTTCCTTCCTTCCTTCCTTCCCTCCTTCCTTTTTTAAATGACATCCCATGTCCAAACCAATATCACATTTACATTAACTGTGTCTGCTCTATCTGAAATTCTTTATTTGACAATGTCTGACAGGCTCTTCACAGTACAGGAAAGCTGATGGAAAGCCATTGGATAAAGAGTCTGCATGTGATTATTGTACTAGATGTGCTAAGAGAGGAGGGAAGCTGGATTGGCCAGCAGTGGCATGTGCTGACATGAAATTATATTCCTGGATTTGCACCATGTGAAATTTGGATAATAAGGTGAAGTATCTGTGCTCAAAGAGCAATTAAGACTGGCTTTGCTATCTCTTGTGCAACCCAGGGGAGTGAAGGCTTGTCTGGCTATCACAGGATACATAAATAATGGGGTAGTCTTGGGGAGCCAGGACAGACCTGCTTTTCGTCAGCAGAGACAGTAAAATCAAGATAACAGAGACTCTGTGTAGCTTTTTGTTTCCTTGAGAGGCTACCATGTCCTGTAATTGACCTTTGCCTCGTTACCTGTGAAATGCATATTGAAGTTGACACCCCTGTATATGCTAATGAAGATTTTAGAGACCATGCTAAACATATATGACTATAGCACTTGTCTCTCCACCCAAATCATACTACACGTCACCTAGGGGAGGGAAACTTTGTAATTTTGGGGACAAAAAGATGGAGAAAATGACTGTTAAATTGGGAGAGAAGAAACTTGACACCTGACGGACCAGTCAATGGCCTGTGTTCTCTTCCCCCACCCCAGGCAGAGACACCTTTCTGGGTAAGTGCTGCGCCTTTCACCCTCTGGTGAATGTTACCCCAGGTTGTTGTACTATCGTTATTTTTGCTAGCAATATTAACCTTAAGTAATTAGCACTATTGTAGTTAGTGAATTTATCAACAGCAATCTCAAACGTGCAACTGCCGCTGTCAATAAAATAACTAATTTCAATTATTTGTGAATCTGATTCAGCGAAAGTCCTTTGCTGGGACTCTGATAGTAAATCAGTGGAAGTCCTGGGACTCTGACAGACAAATATTGAAACTACGTTCCTTTTAACGTGACACACCACCAGCTGGAAAAAAATGTAAACCCTGTCACACTCTGCTTGTCCCGATACAACAAAGAAAGATTACTGAGGAAGAGACTGGGTTTCTGTTACCCCTGCAAGTTGAAAGTGTCTTCAGCAACTTCTGCACTTCCCAGGGCAGGTCCTGCAAGTCTTCTGTTAGCTGCTCTCATTTTCCTCTTTTCTTGCTTATAGGTAACCTGCATCGATCAGTCTCTTAGTTGTACTATCGACAGAGCTGATATAGATTTCCATTGCATTTGTGGTTTTATGCAGTTTATTACTACGCCAAAATTTGAATAACTTTTGTGCATGGAAATCTACAGTTTCTAGTATAGGACTCAGTTATGTGCTTTGACACAAGCCTACAAGGATATCATATAAGAACATGTCTAGAAAAGTGAGGGACAAGGTCTAAGACGAAAATTAAATTCAAAATATCTATATCTAAAGGTATACAACATATTTACTCCTTTGGAACAGCACTTAGACATGAGCAACTTCACAATCATCAATGAAACTTCATTAGCCCCTGAAGGTGGAATTTGAGAACATTTTATGCTTCATGAAATTAGTGGGAGATAAACATTTCAAAATACTTATGTTTCTTAGGTTTAAGTGAAGCAGAAATCTTGCATAAGCAGCCTTTTTCATTTATCAGTATCTTGATTGTGCCAAAATAAAATCAGATTTGGAAGAGTATAACCAAAATAATTGCAGACTGAACTGGAGTATTTTTAATTCATTCATCAGTTTTCATATGAGAATGGTACTCATTCAGCCAATAGTTTTAATGATTTTAATGAATACAGTGAGAATTTTGGAATTTGAGATAAGTTTTTGACTTATTAGCAAGCGTTATCAATATCTTTCAGCTATTTCTATGTATCAATAGGCTGTGTCAACCAGTTGATATACTTCGTTGAAGATATTTGACTCTGAAGATCTAGGTTATTCATTGGGTCAGAGCAAATATATCTGTCTTCTTGTGACATAGGTTGCCAGAAGCAAATTTTGAAATGCCAGACGAAACAAACTGTCTTAAATTTGGAAAAAATACACACACATGCAAACAAAAATGAAACAACTCTCCTCCCACCCCCCAATTCTTGCATTTAAAGGGAAAGGGACAGGAATGAACATGTCATAACAAATGTCTTGATGCTTCCAGTTAATAACTTTGTACAGAATTTGGGTCTTGAATTGAATCACAACTGAAGTGAGTCATCACAGTAAAAATGAAAACAGGCAGATGAAATGTACACTTGTAAGATATATTCCTGACAGACATTTTTCTCTCCTTTGTGAGAACACATGAAAGATAAGGAAAGTCAGAATGTTTGTTTTCCTGTAATTTTCTAAGGAATGTCCCAATTAGGAAAATGCTGATAGAAGATATGTCTCTGTACATTCACAGAATGGGTTTCAGACATGACCTTTCAAAGCTGTAGATGACTGAAATTGTTGGTGAAATGCATTCCTTGTTATTAGTAATGAAGTGTTATTTAGAGATCCATGAGTAAATGAGTACAAGAGAAAAAAGCCCTAAGGACAGACTCTAGGCACATATAAATTAGTATATTTCCATTGTCCTTAATGAGATTAGGCCAGTTTACACCAGTTGAGGATTTGTTCAAAGTTACTTTAACATTACCTGCCAATGTTACATTTAAAAGTTTAATAAGTTTAATACTGCTTCAGAGTTAAATTTTCTTCTTTTATACTAACATATTTCCTACGTCCTTTAAGAGAGAATAATTTTTATTCCAATTTCCAGACTTGCTCAATCCTAGAGCATTTCTTACTATAGATGTATGTATTTTTGGTATGATATTGAAGCTGAGGGGCTTAATTTAATTACATTATCATGTACTAGGTCATTGTCATTTTCCTTTAGGGTAATGGTATATTCATAACTAATTTACACTAGCAACTGTGAAGCTGCATACATTTTAAAGATTGACTGTTTTGTAAGTGAATTTCTTAATAACTGAGAGAAACACAAAAAGCCGTTGAAGTATAAATCATTAATTTGGTTGATACCTTTGTGTCTACAGTGGCAAGATAATCTCTTTTTAATTGTTTTACAGATCACCATGGGAGGACTGCCTACACTTTGGACAGCAGAATATTGCACAAGAGATTTTTGATATTGCTACAGAAGAAAAGATAAGTTAATGGATGTATTTTTAAAATGACCAGATCTAGAAAGAATATATAATACCACTCTGAATATCAATACAGTCTTACTTGTACATTTAAAAACGGAAAGGATAGCAATTTTATGTAGATTCACAGATTTAAAGTTTCCTGAAACACCTATTTCCTAGAGTGAGCCAGGGTTTACAACAGTAGTTTTAGCATGTGAAATGCTAAACTTATTTTATGCTTTGAAGTTACTGAATAGAGTTCTAATGTTTACAGCATTTTGTGTAAATTACTGTTTCTTGCCTGTGGCTTTCAATCTTTGGAATGGTTTGGAGAACAATTGAAGCGTAGTCTATTTTTGAAAATGTTAGTAACAGAGTTAAGATTGAGAATATATATCTTATATTCAACTCACTATACCAATTGAGAAATAATGGCTTATAAACATTTTGTCAGTGTAAGTAAAAAAAACGTTTAATCAAAAGCAATTGTTGTGTTGTGTAGTTAAAAAGATCACATAACCTTCCCTCAAGTTGTATTATATATAAAAAACAGAATTTTAAATTTGTGACACACTTTACATTCCTAAACATCTTCTCTTTCAAAACCTTTGCTCAAACTGCATGCTGTGCAATTCCTCCAATGTTTCTGTACTCTCGGAAGAATGAACAGGATAAAGACATAGATCAAAAAGGGGGCACACCATTCTCCAGAGAGCAATTAGTGATCATTTGCATAGTCTCTACAATTCAAATGTGAAATAAAAGCCATGTGTCCCAAATGATGGTTGAATTTTGTTCTATCATTTCCCAGAGGAAATGATAGCAAAACACAATTTCCCAGAAGAAGAGAAAGCCTTATTTTGAACAGCTTCATATTTGAGGGTATTACTTCTAATGTCCTATGCCTACCTGCATTTCAGGGAAATCTGTAGTTTTCAGCACTTTATTAATGGCAACAGACAAGTTTCCACTTGCATCTGTTTTTAACCTTTCCATTTCTTTGCTCTGGGGCAGTATCTTAAGAATTTTTTACAGATTTTTTGGATCGTCTTGTTCAGTGTAATCACCATGCCGCTCATCCCACTAGACCGATCCTCACAATAATCTCTATTGCTTGACACTAATTTTAATTTATGGGTAAACTTATAATTGTCCTGGTCCGTTTGCTATTTTCCCTCTCTCTATTTTCCTCTCCTCCTTCGTCCCCCTGTCCATCCCCTCTTCTACTGCTGAACCCTGCCTTAACCACCTCCACTCCACTGATCTGCTGAGGATCTGTGGGATGGCATCTGTTGGTGAGGGCACAGACAGGACTGATATCGCCCATGGTGCCTGGCTTATCCACCTTGCAGGGCAGCCTGGCTCCTGCTGCTGCCTAAGAGTGAAATAATTCATATTTTAATAAAAAAAAATTGTATCTTAATATTCCAGTTTAAAAAGCATCAGTATTATTTAGGGAGCAGGAACATTTTTAGAATATGAGTCAATGAGTCTTACATTTCAATCAAATTTATAAGATTGTGTGTTCTGGTATTTGCATATCTTGTGTTCCAAGAAAAGACTCAACCTAAATCATGCTGTGTGGGCAACAATTTTCATATATTTGCTTGAAACCGAGCCTCAGTGTAAACTCTACATTAAAATCATGTCTGTCTCATGAAATGACATATTGAAGATGTAGTTTTCATAAGAAGATGAATTATTTTTTCCAATCCCTTGGAAATTTTAAATGATTACCTCCCATCTGCCATCTAGATCAGGTATTTGAGATATCTTTAAAAGGAATCTGCATTTTAAATAGGAAGGTACAACTTAAATACAGTTTACTTCCAATTTACTGCATAAGATACAAATCCACAGTATTGCATGACTTCATTTTTAAAAATACAAGATTTTCATGTGTGCTGCTTTTGGCTGGGATAGAATTAATTTTCTTCATAGTAGCTAGTACAGGGCTACGGTTTGGATTTGTGCTGAAAAAAGTGATCATAACACAGGGATGTTTTAGCTGAGCAGTGCTTACACAGCATCAAGGACTTTTCTGCTTCCCAACACACCCCACCAGTGAGTAGGCTAGGGGTGCACAAGAAGTTGGGAGCAGGCACAGTTGGGACAGCTGACCCCAGCTGACCAAAGCAATATTCCATACCATATGATACCATGCTCAGCAATAAAAAGCTGGGGGAAGAAGAAGGAAGCAGGGGATGTTCAAAGTGGTGGCGTTTTGCTTCCCAAGTAGCCTTTTTGTGTGATGGAGACCTGCTTTCCTGGAGAAGGCTGAACACCTGACTGCTGATGGGAAGTAGTCAATGAATTTCTTGTTTTGCTTTGCTTGTGTGCGCAGCTTCTGCTTTGTCTGTTAAACTGTCTTTATCTCAACCCATGAGATTTTCTCACTTTTACCCTTCTGATTTTCTCCCCCATCCCACCGGGGGGGAGTGAGCGAGTGGCTGTGTGGTGCTTAGTTGCCACCTGGGGTTAAACGATGACATATGCAAGTGAGGTATATATTAGAAAGATAAAACTCAATGTCAAGAAGCACAGTTTTTAGATTAGTCTATTCTGATAGAAGAAAAGTAATTTTCAAAACTGAAACTGCCAGTGTTAGTTTGTAAGAAACTTCTAGGGTTTTTTTAAGTGTCTGGTTCACTGACAATTATATAACTAGTGACTTGACCACAGATGCTCAGTGTTTATATTTCCTGAACAACATGCAATTAAAAGCCTACCATCTGTCATAAATCTTTGTCTCCATGCAGCTTTCAATGCAAGTGACACACATTAGCATTCAAGTCTTTCATTCACCATAGTCATGTTATCTAGACGTTTCTTTACTAGTGATTTTTCAAAAACTCCAAGAGTTTGTTTGGTTGGTTGGTTATTTGGGGTTTTTTAGGGTTTTTTTTGCTATAGACAGAGGTTCAAAGGTTCTTAAAAAAAGTTGTTTTGGGATATAACTCAGTTATTATCAGGCAACACTGATAATCCCAGTGCAGATTTGGCAGATTTGGGGGCCAATGAGAATTTCATAGGAAAATACTAACTGGAGAGGATTTTAGAACAGTATCATAAATGAAAATTCTTTGAATATGGAAGTGTGGAAGATGTTTTATAAATAATTTTATTACACAAGGAATGCTTAGAGATGCAGAGAAGTTTGACATTCATTTTCTAGAAATAAATTCCAAAAATTGGAGCATTCTTGCTTTTTCTACAAAACATTTATTTCTGTTTGAAATTAGGGTATGAACTTATATTAGGTCTCTGAAGTAAGAACTAGATTCTTTTGGTTAAGTCAAAGACATTAAAGACATCAAATACTCTAGTGTCATCCTATGGTGTCTGTAGGACTGGCAGATACCTCAGAGGATCTACAAGAGTTCAAAACCCTTCTGTGAAGGCAGCTGGAATGAGGCAGCTTCCACTATGACATCCAAGTAGCACTGGATGCCCATACATAGAAAACTGAGTCATTTTGTAGGTGATACTTCAGGGTAAGCACAACCGCCCTCTAAGGTTGGTCTGACTGTATTGTCTGGAACTCCATTGACTGTAATGGGTATTACACGGTCATTTCTGCTCAGATTGGAGATTCATAAATTGTAATGTTTAGAATAAGTAGACACTTTCAGGTATTTTCTTTGGTGAACTTCAATAAAATGTGTGGTGATTTTTCTATGTTGGACAACAAATTTTAATATTTTTCCCAATCTAACAACTTTTTCCTGTGAATGAAGGAAAAGCTTGAATTATTCCTTTATTGGGAAATGGTTTGTAATTTTCTTCCTCCGTACCCGCATGTTATTTGCCTCAAAAAAGAGGGATAATGCAATATAAGCCAAAGCCACGACTGCAAGAATATTTTAATTGTAAAAGCCACCCCTTAAGAACGGTGTGTTCTTAGAAAAGTACTTGATTATTGCAATTTGAATTTGAAAGAAACAAGACCAGCATGAATAAAAAGAATTGGAAATACATACCCATTCTGAATCGGAAAATGTTTCCATTTATTAGTATTATTAAGCATACCAAGGCACCTTAGATGCTTCAGAAGAAAATATCCTAACACATAGGTATAGCTGGATAAGAAACAAACACATAAAGATTTTGAAAGCTCAAGGGCTCAAGTCTACCAAGCACACTATTTGGGCTCCTGGATCATGGAGTAGAATCTCGAATCTGTTATTAACAGTGTTATTTCTAAAACTATGTTCCAAAGAAGATCTCAAATCATCTCCTGAGAAAGAGATGAGTGTAGGGACTTTTCTTCATTATCACCTTGAGGATGAGGCAGTGGCATGCCCAGAGTAGTCCTTCACTGCTGATGAACATTGCTCACGCCACTTTGGTTAGCTAGCCTGAGCATCCTCCGATGTTGAGTTCTGCTGGCCTGACAAAAGGAGTCCCAAGTAGGCCATGGCTCTAGTCCTAAGACTATTATCCCAGCTAAATGTAATATAAAGAATCATGTTCTATGGCAGAAAGATATAGAGTAGATGGCCCAACAAATGCTTCCTGTCCCTGATTTCTTTACCTGTACAATACTTATAGTGAGCACTGAATGAAAAGTGTCATTGAGCTGTAACAAACCATTGAGAAGAAAAACATGAAGGTATAGCTCCACAAACACTGCTATGCATTTATGGTTCTTCTAACACACTGAGAAACCTTGATATATATGTACTCACACATATATACACTCCTACCCTCCATCCCTTAGTACTGGATTTCCATAAAAATGCAACTAGGTTAAATTTTTCTGAGAGAAATTCACCTGATTGGCATCTGAAGTTCTGGGAATTTTACTTTGTTAAAAATTTAATTCTGTACCTGGCTTAGAAAGTAAAGTGGCAAGTGGACTTTTGAAAGTGTATATATTAAAGACTGTTTTGTAGAAATAGGTTAGAAGGTTATTTTCCATGATTAGCTATTCAGCACATCAGGTCTTGTTTCGTATCTCCTAAAGATAGTATGCACAGTGTAACTGCAGTTTTTCTAATAAACCCAAATTATAATTCTATAATTATTCACATTGAGATCAAATCTTGGAAAGGAGTAATTTTTCTGTGTCATTTACTAAATTTGATGGGTAAGTTTCTTTGCCTTCCTCAATCCTCAAATATTATTCAAACTGACATACAGTCTCTTTCAGTGCTTTTCCTGTAGCGGACATGTATAGTATTGCCCTGGCCGTGGCAATTATTGTCAGAAATCTATTTTCTTAGTCTAGGTTGCTGTAGTTTTATTTCCCCTAATTACAAACCTTTATCTGGAGTAATATATGTAACCTTTTCAGTATGCTGTTAGGATACCTTATTAGTATTATTCATAATAGCTGTAAACTTGAAGCAAGTTTAATTCTCAAGGTAATCTCTGATGATGTGTGACTTACATGACACACTAAATCACTAATTTACTTCTATACTGTTAATTATATATTTATAAAGTGCATCTGCTTACATTTTTAGAAATTTTATATTCTTTTGGAATAAATTTAGTCCTATTCTATAGAAACTACCTTAAACACTAAAATGTGACTATATTGACCTAAATTATTCTTTGAGTTGAATGCAGAAAGTTCAATGCTCTGACAAAAAAGTTTAATACAAAAATGTTTTTCTTGTTAATTAAAAAAGCAATAATCTTGAATGAGGAATATTCAAGTTGCCTAATTTTTTTCACATGGTATTCTTCTATCCAACTTAAACCTCATTTTATTTCAATTTTTTAGGGAGTAAAACAGAAAGAACTTTGTGCAAGGAAATAGCTAGATAAGAGTACACTGCTGAAAGCATAATAGAGAGACAAAAATATTGCCACAATGTATTTTCAGTACCTAGCCTTTTTCTTAGAGTTAAGTGATAGAGTGGCATAATTGATCTTTAATGACTAAATTTGACAAAGAATTCCCTAGCTGCAAAAGAGCAGACAACATTTGCTTTCTAGTTCTCCCCTGTAATAAGCTAGTCTTCTCCACAAAAGAAGTACTGTGTCACTGTGCCAAGTTAGACTCCAATTAACTGGAATAATCTTACTAAATTATTTTAGTGTAGAAAGTATTATTTTCTTCTGTCACGGTTTGCTTTCATATTTGAGTATATTGACTTCGTCATTATAATTTCCTAATCTGTATATTTACCATTGTTTACAATATTTTTTCTTTTTTTTCCAATTACTTTTTTATTCTGCTGTATAGATGAACTTTCTTGCATAATTTCTATCAGCAGTTCTTTTGAATTACTACAGATAGGTAATATGTTCCACTGAATTCTATTGGAAACTGTAGATGTGTAATTTTCGTTACTCCATGCTTACTTTATAATGAGGAAGGAGAGAGGTTAAAAAATCACAGAATACCTTTTTAAGGAAAAAAACTATAGCGACATTTACATTTTTTGTTACAATGCAGATTATATCAAACAATTCAAGGTATAATTACCTCTTATGCTACTATTTTTGAATAGTCATTTTTTTTTAATAATCTTATAGACATGCCTCTAATGACACACAGTCGATATATGTAAAACATGTTTTTCAAGAGTCTTTTCATTTCCATCTATTCCTTCTCAAGTGATCTGTAGCCAGTTTGATCATATTTATATAATCATCATAACTAACCCCATCTCTGACTTTTCTGTTATACTTCATTTACTCCATGCCAATTTTTTTTCCTTACTTTCATCATCGTTTCTGTTTTCTGACTTTTTTAACATCTGATAAACGAATGCCTGTGCAGTTGTATACAAAGTTCAGTAGTCCACTGATTCTGCTGACTGAGGACAGTATTGATGAAAAATTAAGCATTGGTATTAGCAGTTCTTCAAGATTTCCCAAAATGTGTGACAAATACAGGTTCTGAGATTATTCCATTCAAGACGACAATTTCTTCAGTGAAAACTCATCTTCATTAATTTTTCATACTGCAGATGAGGACCAAAAAGTCTGTAGAAAGGCATAGTCTAACCGTTCTCTTGGGAAGAAGACCTTTTATTTAGTCTTGCTTTTTTTGTAATTTGTTTTCTCCTCTCCCTCTCCTAGAGAGGCTTTTGCAGAAAGAAAAAAATGTATAGTGAAAAATGAACTGTAGTGGAAAAAGAAACAAACTCCAGGAATGAGCAAAAATGAATGCAACAATAGGTTTCAATGAAAGGACAAAAATACCAGAGAAAACAAGCTCAGTTAAAGCATGACTACAAAGAAAAAAAGAAAGAAAGTGCATTCCTATACATCATAGAGATGAAAACTACATAGCTGTAGAGATTAAATAAAAACCAATTTAGAGTAAGGAGCAGATTAAATACAGACACAGGAAAGAAATAAAAGAAGGAAGAAATTTTAAGTTAGAGTTTTAAAAATATTTCAGAGACACAAGCCTTCAGTGTTTCATCTCAAAATTGTTCATTGCATATATTTCTTCCAGTAAAAGACTAAAACCAGGATTTTTTTATTGGATCAATTTGGTCTTTAATGACATGTTACATCCATCTCATACATACAGATGATTTATATTCTATCTAATCTGAGACCTTAAAGGATCACAGACTTCTGTAGTAAGCTTTAAACAACCACTTCTGTTCTTAGATTTTAAGGACTTTTCTCTTATGCATAGTCACAAACATCAAACACAAGGAAGTTTTAAATAAAATAAAAAAAAGTTTTCAGGGTCATGCGACACTTTAAGACATAATCAGATGAAAAACCCCAACCCACCTTCCTGCTTTTTCCCCAAGAAAAGTCAAGGGATCCCAAAGATTGCATTTGAGTAATGATATTTTTCAACCTATGCCCATATCATCATCTGTCAGTACTGGCCAATGGGCTGAATCCTTAAATAAAGCTTTAACTGCATTGCAGATGTCACTTTCTTATACAGTGGGACACACGTAACATCATTCCCACAGTCTCAGAGAATTAAATTGAACTGAGCACAGTCTTACCACCTTGCTAGTCATTATTTGCTCTTCAACAATGAACATGTGATGAAAATGTAGACACAGCAAGTATGTTAGGCAAATGGGTGTAGCTTCAGATCTGCTAAAAGATGCAATGAAATATTTAGTTTCCACCTGGACGGTCTGAGACAAAACTAAAAGGATGCTGGGAAAGTTCTCCAAAACATAAACTCCAGTGACTTTCTGGCCTACAGTGAAACTTACCATCTGGTCCATATGGACATTCATCTACGTGTAGCACCTTTCTTTTGGTCACACAGCTTTGTATCATATTGTTATTCTGTTTCATTCTGGCAAATTTGTGGAAAGAGTTCATAGAAAGAAAGGCTTTCCTATGTGTTTTTCCTATAGCCATCTTAAATCCTAGTAGGTTGGCATTTTTTTAATTGGTTTTGAAACACAGCCAGTAATGGTCAATATATTTTGATTTTACAGGGATAATACTTTATTTGCACCTCCTGTGTTTAATGATTGCATGTGCTAAATTAGGAAAGTACTATGTCATAATTAGCAGCTAGTGTCCCTGCCAGCAGTGGGAAGTCCATGGACCAGACAAATAGGGAGATTAATGAAAAAACAAAACCAAAAAAGAAAGATGTGTTGGGCACTACAGAAAAATACATAGCTCATCATTGTTCTACAACTGGACTGAATTAGTTTTCTAATTAGAAGTCAGAAAACATTGTTTGAAGCAAACACTCTTGAAAATACTGTTGTATAATTATTAGATTCTTAGTACTTCAGTTTAATTCTGTGACGCTTGATTTTAACACCTTTGAAAATTCAGTTCATCATTCAGGACCAGTGAGATGGAAAAGCAGTCCACAGTAACCATGAGACATTGTCATATACCTACAATATGTGAAAACACAGAAGACTATTATTTCCCTAATCTGCACAAGTTATTGGGTGGAATCTGTAGGAAAGCAACGAGATTATCCATGAAGAAATGTAGTTTATAAGTTTTTCTCCAGAAATATGCACATAAGAAGTTCAAGTTCAATATTGTTTTCATGTCTAAACCCAATAATTTGGGTTATTTGTATCAAGTCTGGAGATACTGATGCAATCACAAATACAATGGTAAAAATTCCCTTTTTTTACACTTTGACCTCTTCATGCCATATTGACACTACTGTTGGGGCTTCTGACCTTTGCATATATCCCTAATAATTTAATGATCACTATTTATTATCTCTAATTCTTAAAGAAAAAAGTAAATAGCTAATTTTCATTTACATCTGAATTTCAAGAAAATTTTACTGAGATCCACCTAGTTTAACACTGTAAACTATAGATAAATCTCAATCAAAAGAGCACTTAATCACAAATACTAAAACTGGATATGACATTTATTACAGCCATTAATAAATCACCTCAAATACTTCACATAAACTTAAATACGCTGAAATTTTGAGCCATAATTAGACATAAGAATGCAATTTATGACAAGGCTATGCCAAGTTAAAAAGTTTTCATTCCAACCAGAGGTACTTTCTGGTATCCTAAATCCAAAATGTCACTATAAATTAGTTACTGTTGCAACATAAAATAGAAGATTCTAGCTTCAGGTGAACCATTAAATATGCATCTTCCAACTTTAAAAAAGACATTTCAAAATGAAAAATTGTTGGCTCCAACTTTTTCAATTTCTATGTTGTATTAGGTGCCAGAAATGACTTTGAAAATGATAGCCTCTGGGTAAAGCAGAATGTATACAAACTGCTTCATTTTACATCTCAATAGTCTAAGTTGACTGCATTAATCAAGTGGAGGCAGTCATCATGTAGTCAAATAGACACCTTCTAGCTGACCTTGCAGATTTTTGTTATTAATGGACTCAGAGGTTTTCTGAAATTATGTTAATCCTCATCAAGAGTGATGTGGGTCATACTGTACAGCATTGCAAGTCTGCAACCCAAGTTGCAAACTCAGGGGAAAAAGGAAAACAGCATCTGAAATTAAACACCTCTAGGTTTTACTGCAGGCAGAAGATGTTCCATTGGTATTCTTTGTCTCACTTCTCCTAGAATCAGCACACATTTCTAGTTTATTTCTACTCCATCTCAGAAAACACCACCTGTAGCAAAGTAAGAAAATATGCACTGCTTTTACACCTGTCAGAATAAATGAATGGCATAAAATTAATATTTCAAGAAGCATTCAATGGCTTACCCATGTATATTTATATTCTGTTTCCCATTGTTGATGAGATAAATAAACAATTTCTCTCTTCATTCTTGCTTTCTTGCCAAATATATGCTTCAAGTACCTGAGTTCCCTAAATTTTTTGAGGCTGTCTTGAACTTTTTTTTTTCCCCCAGGCTTTCTCCTATGCATATATACATCTTCTATAACTTTGCTATCCACCAAGCACTTTAATTCTTTTTTTTCTGTATTTTTTTTCTGTTTACATTGCCTTTTTACATGTCATTCTTTTTTTTCTTATGTCATATTTCTCTATTTCTAGTCTAACTTCATTTGACTTTATAATTCTCTTTCTGTGCATTCTTTACTATTGGCTCTTTTTCATCTTCCTTATAATTGTCTCTATTCTTAACATTTTAATTTTTATTCCTTTCGTTGCTATATCTTCTTCTATTTTCTTTTTTCTCCCTATATATTTTTTTGTCTGCCCCTTTTATTTTTTTTTATTTTTTTTAATTTATTCCAGATGTGGTATTATTCTAACAGCAATAAAACATTGCCATGTATTTCACATAAAATAAAAATACTTTAAGAATGCATTGCTTTCATAAGAAGAATGGTGGGCCTATTGGCAATATTATGCAATTAAAAAAAAAATACCAGTCAAGGAAAATTTTTAGAATAATCTAAGACACTGCATGCTTTAGGGCATTTGCTATCTCTCCACTGCCATTGCTGCCAGGAAAAACTACTTAAAACCAATAAACTTTAAAGGGTAATATATATCCATAGTTTAGCTATAAAATTTAAGAGGTGTCCAGAAAACTTGGATAACACCTTTAAAAAGTTTAAAGGTGGAAAATGAACCATAATTTACTGTCCTTTTCAGTCTGCTTCAGAACTATAGTGACTTATGTTAGGATCCAGCTATGTGGATGATATTTCTTTGTTAAGTTGTCTGTTTTGACAGGTCTTCTGAAGGACTATCTAATCTCTTTTCCTTATTAGTGGAATGTGATGCTTTCGCTATGAAAGCAATTTTCAAAAAGATTGTTATACTTTTTCTTTTATCTGTAACTTCTGTCAACTGCACCTTTTCTGTTGACTAGAACCAAAGAGGAACCAGTTGTAGTAATATTCATTCCTTTATTTTATTTTTAGATATCAGTGATGTTCTTTACCCTAACCCATGTGTAGGTATGCGTCCTCTGTATCTGAAATCCTAGCTCCACTGAGATCAACTTAACCTCAAAGAAGCCAAAATTATATCTATGTACTTTGAAGAACATCACTCATACACTGCTGCTGGCAACACTTTCTAAAGTATCCTTTTCATATATCTTCATTGTTTTCTTATATCCTCTAAGATAAAACTCTAAAACATCATCAGTTCAACAAAAATAATCCGGTTAGGGTTGAGAAATAAAACAGATTCAAACCTTTGTGAGCATTTCTAAATTGTTTTGAAGTTTTCATGTGGAAATTTTGTTTGCAGTACAGTCAAGCACCAGAAAGTTTACAACTTTTTACCCATTCATTGAGGTGCAGCCATTGATCTTGTGCATGCTCTTTTAATTTATTGCAAATACAAAATAAACCAGAGTATTTTAAAGTGTAATGAAGATAACTGTGTGCTAAAGTGTGCTGAAGCACAAGGTTTCCTTTCACATTGACAATAATCAAAGTGTGTTCACGTGGTTAGCTACTGTGCTTTAGAGTGCATTTATTTATTTTGCTACAGAAAACTCTGTTAGAATTCATGCAGGATTTTTCTTTACATTGAAAATCTTAAAGTCGACAAGGAAAGAATCATTCTGTTGGACAAGAAAGACAAACACAAATCAGAAAAAAAATTAGTCGAAGTTCTAAGTAAGTATTGATTCATCTTGTACAACACGTTGTACTCTCATTTCCTTGTGCACCCATACTCCACCCTATTTCATTTATTAATGGACTTGTAGTCAGAGAGAGGAAAGACAAAAAATGCTCATATTTAATCATGAGAACTGTTGTACAGAATAGATTGAAGAAACTGATATATGAAAGTAAACGTGCTTATTGTTTGTCAGGTTTAGATCTTGGCCACGGTATAGTAGATTTTTTGGTGCAGTTCTGTGTGAATACATTCAAGTTATATAACACATGTACTTTGTATATATCTAAACTTGTTGTTTAGGAAAATGTCCAAATATTTTGATTTATGGAGGGTAGATTTGTTTAATCCCTTCACGAATACATGAATAGTGCATGAATAATTATCAGAGCTGGGGCTCAACTCAACAGTATTTAATCCACAAATTCATCTCCCTGTGGAAAGAAATTACCTTATGCAGCACCTAGGGTAATTTCCTTTCCATGGTACATCAATTCTGACCTTTTTCCTATATCCACTCCCAAAGTATATGAGAGGATCCTGATCATGTATGGCTCCTTCAGGACCCACCATAATTTTCTCTCTCACCTATGAATTCAGTGGATTCTAGTGAGTATTCGAACTCCGAAGTCTTGTGTTTCTGCCTTCAAACTTTTAAAGCATTTTGAACTTTATGAAGAGAAACTCACTTAAAAAGAAGAAATTAAACATAACAGGTAAGCGATGAGTAGTACTGCTTTCATTTGAAATATGTAAACAGCAAATTATGTCAGTATAAAATACATCGTAATTTTGTAGATCAAGAATTTGGATCTAATATAACTGTTTACACATAAAGAAACCGAGATCTTTGATGCTTTCTGTGGGGTACAGCGTTTCGTTTGTTTCACCTATCCAGTTTCACCACTACAGCTCATGGTTTCCTTTTCCCAACTTGTATACTCTGGTTGATGAGTCCCTCCAGCCTCTTCCACCATAGCTACAACATCTGAACTCACTACTTCCATTCTTTAAGAAATTGTCTTAACAGAAAAACTATGAACTATCATCAGGCCTGCAGAAGGGATGGAAAAAGGGAACGCTCTTTATGTCTCTTAGTAAAATACTGTTCAACAAGACATTCCAAATTCATGGATCCAGAGAGAGACAGATTCTGTAATTTCATGGCAAGTGAAAATTCTTCTGTGAATCTTCAGTGAAGGAAGGCGATGACAAGCATTTTCTTTCTGAATGATTTCTACTTTGTTTCCAGTGCCCACTTAGCATAAAATTCCCAACCAGTTTTAGGAGCAGAACCCAGCAGCCTCTCGCCCTGCCTGGCCACCGCTGACTGCCAGGGTACAGCCCGCCTTCCCTCACGCTGGCACCCATCGGCCCTTTTTGCTGAGCTGCACAACAGGAGAGTCCTGACAGACTGGCCCTTTCTGGGCAGAGGGAAGGGAGGGGATGCTGATTAACTAGCACTTCAATTAATTTACTTAAAAAATTAATCCGAGGTACAGGAGCTTTTGACAATAGCAATATTAGCAAAGCCCTCTAGTGGAGGTAGTTTAAACTGGTAGTGTTTCTTTTTTCCCCTTGATCACTTAATGCTGCCAAACAACATCAGATTCATCAGCTTTGTTTGTATCAGCACGGATAGGACTTTTTTTCCCCCACATTTCTAACAATGAATTTTCACAGTGAAAACTTAACACTTGATAAGGAACTTGTTTTTTAGACAGAAATTATGAGTTACGATCATACGCAAGTGGAAGAGAGATGACAAAGTGAAAAGCTGGGGGAGGAAAGCTTGTTCCCTCGAACAAACAGACCAGCTTAAATTTTTATTCTATTGCAAAATGACCTACAAAGGAGAGTTTTTCACTATCAGAGCTCTCAAATTTACATATTCAATATAAAAGAGGGTCTAAGCCCGAAGCAGCTACTTTCAACACAGTTCCTAAAGATCCATCAGCTGCTTGTGTATCTTTGCCCGGTTTATCCACTTGTGATCCAGGACCCTAAATACTGTTTTTCATTCTTGAAACTGCTGCCTCTAGGAAGGTTTTCTACAACTTACAAATAACCTCTGCATAATGAACTACTAAACATGTGTACTGCTTCTTTGCATTGCAATATAATATATTAATTTAAGAACACATGTTCCAAATGTTAATGCTTTAATTTTTTTAACAGATAAGCAGCAATTTTGGACCAGACACTTTTTTGTTTGATGATAGCTGTTATTCGAAACCTTATTAAGGCACTGTGGGAACACAGCAAGGCACTTCTCCGTTTACTTAGCAACACCAACGCCCTAAAGCACAACGGGTTCCAGTTGTCAGGTGTCAGAAGAAGTTTTTCTGCATCATGTTACATAGTTACTTTCTGGCTTCAGGTCTAGCAGTGTTTCACATTTAACATCCATAATTTGTTATTTCTATTATTATTTAGGGTTTTCCCTCCGCTCTCCCGAAGTTCAGTATACAGCTAAATGAGTAAACATTTAACCGAGAAAGGAGAAAAGATTTACTGTTCAAAAATATATTGAAAAAAATATGTACATATTTTTCCCCAGAGAAAACTACTTCAGAGAAAAATAACAGAAGTCACTTCTATTAAAAGTACCACATTATGCATCCACGCAGTGTGCACAAGGATTAGGCTGGTACCATGAATGTCCTTTAACAAAGATTAGTCCTTATCTGCAACTACCTTCCACAATTCAGAAACAGTGACTGAATCTGCTAATAGGTACATATTAGAGTATTATACACAGAGCCTTACCTTAGCCGTCACATTTCCTAATGGGGTATCATAGAGCATGCTCAGGGAGCAGCAAGGGCAGGCTGCACTGCAAGGGAAGAGGAGCAAGGAGTGACAAGGCTGGCAGAGCAGTGACCCCACCAACAAGGGACACCGTCCCAGAGTAAGTGTGCAAAAAGAAGTTTTGATGGCAGCGATCAGCCAAAAGCCCTGTGATTGCCAGCCATGACCATGCAGGTCTGAGATCAGGCCAGGAAGCCAAGTTAGCAAGATCAAGTCAGGGACAGCAAGGTGCGATGCTGGGCAGAGGCACAGCTGTAACAAAACTCACACAAGGACCTAGGGCAAGGGCCTGAACTTAAGTACAGCTTCCAAGGAATGGGGACAGAGACGCCACAGCTGCTTCTCACAGTTTACCTTTTTTCAGAGCAGTCTAATCCCAGGTTACACAGCTAAGCAAAATAACAGCTGATCTTTAATATAGCCAGCTAAGCACCCAGGGAGAGGAGGAAGATGTAACAAAACATCTTGGTCCACTCAGAGCCTTTACGTGGTCTCCTGATTGTGTAATCTGTTTAGTGATGTAAATTACTGTTTTGGAAAATATATGTAGTTTTAGTATCAGTAAGAGTGTTGGAAGAGCAAGCTAACTGGGGCACAGGTTCAAAATCAATGAGTTGAAAGTCTGGAAGGCAGCAAAAAACATCAGAACTGGTAGCTAATTAGCTGCAAATAGATAAGGAAAATTGTTGTTTTAAGTTCTGATCTGTGGGAAAATAATAAATAGAGAGAAATGAACTTAATGAAAACATATAACAAATATTTTAGAGACTTAGACACCCAAAATACATTTTCTGTGCAACAATCTTTCTAGGAGAGGTGATTTCTAAAGAAATTATGATTGCCAAAAGCAAGTAAAAGGTTTGTGTTTCAGCACTGATTCATCTCCATCTCTGTCATAAATGAGTCTACCAAAAGACAAACACGTTCCTCCTGACAGAACACCAGTGAAAAATGTTATTCTGTACCTTATGAAAAAAAAAATAAGCACAGGAAGACTAACTTGCTCAGTGATGGAAAAGAAATCAGAGGTAGACACAGTCTAGTCCCTCGTCTCGGGCACTGTGAGCACTGCAGGACTCCCTGGAGTTAGCAGCACTGGCAATTAGCTCACTACAATTTTATCAGAAAATACCATCTATTATTCTAACATTATTCAAAACAAAATAGCATAGGGAAATAAATATTTTCTTTGTTTCACCTGTTTACTCCCTTCTTGAATTCTTACATTACCAGTGTAGGGGCAATTAAGCAAGGATTCATCTGATCAGACATGTAGAGTTGCAGTGAAGTTAGTCACCTAGACACCTAGAGAAATCCAGGCATTCCTCACCAGTGTTATTTATCACAAGCTATCGATGATGTCCAGAACAGGTCAGGCGATCATGCTTTTACTATATCTATTCCTGTCTATTGACTTTAAAGAACCTAGTGTGATGTAGATCTCTAAAGTTAGCAGGTAAATGTCATGGTGAGTATCTCCATTTATTTCTGTTCCTCTCAGAAACACAGGGCAGAAAACATGTTTGTACGGCCATAAAAACTGCAATTAGTTTTAATAGAGCTGTACTTTTAAAACAGTTCACAAAAAATAGCGACCAGATTGTGTGAGGTACTTGGCAAGCTGAGTGCTTGGGTTTTATGAAAATCCAGATTCTTTTTAATTGCTGAAGCAAAAGATAATTTCTTCTGAAAATCTGGTCTGTAGTCTATGTGCATATTGATAGAGTCATTTTAACCTTGATGTGCAAACTTACACAGTGGCAATGACTGGATGGAATTCTATATTGCTATTCTCACTGTTTTCATAGATTTTAGGGACAAGGAGGACAATTTATGACCTACTAATTTTTCTTTCATGCATAATGCCAAGAAATTAATCCAATAATTTTTATATTGATCCCATAAATTCCATCTGAGCTATAGCGTATCTTTTAGTTATGCTTTACAATGCTTCGGCAATACCAATGATTCCAATATAAAAGCAAGGCAGATAATACAAGAACATGAATTACAGTGACTTAGGAGCTTGAGATACTGCCATAGAACAGACAGAATTCAAAAGATTGTTTTATGCCAAAGGAAGAAGACCAAATCAATTTAAGGGAATCTGCAACAATTTCTTGACTGAATACTAAAAGGGAAATAATCTTTTATTTTTGGTCTAGAGTTTATTAACATTATGAAGAGAGAGAGGACACATTTCTCTTACAGAAGAGTTACATTTGTGAACAGAATTTGACTGCAGTGTAAATGAGCAAAACAATGTGGTTTTTCCTCTTTTTATGCAATAGTGGCCCAATCCTGACCCATACACTTAATAGCATTTTGCTGCTGTGTTCTGGGACGCCTAGGGCAGATCTTAATTAAAAATCCGTATAAGCACATATTATACTCCTGGAAAGATTCAGTCATTCATCTGAAAATATTAGACCTTGTTCAGAGCTCCAGGTTGGAAGAGCTGTCAGAGGGTTACAAAGGTTACTATAACACAAATGCCACCTTCTGTAACATTTTTAGATTTGCAATGAAACTGCTAGTTAAATCAGCTGCAAAAGGAGAGCAGAGACCCATTAATGAGTACAGGGGTCATGCTACCATCCTGCAGGGGCACATGTCAATGATTTAGCAATTACAGCAGAAACAGTAGTTCAGACCAGGTGGATAATTTTTGTATTAGAGAACTTGATGGAGTGAGGCATAGATGAATTTTGGGCCTGGGAAATCTCAAAATTCTTGTAAAGAGAAATGATCCTGAAAATTTTACACTGAACTTTAATGTGAGATACTGCCACTTGCAACTTGTGAAGAATTTTTGCTATGTGATACAACTCAAGGCTGCAATATTCAGATAACACTGAAATAGTTCAACAGGAAAATAATAAGAACATTTTTTTTCCAAATAAACACAATGACTTTTAAAGTAAATCCTCACTGCATTCACCACATTCTACTTTTATTGTTATGGCCTATACGGATAATAGATATGATAGTTTTCATAAAGCATATGGGAGGAATATGCAAAGGTTTAGAGGCATCACCACATTTTTAAAAATTAGTCCTCCCAGTGGGCAATATCACTAGATCCTACTATACAGGATACTTTGACAGACTGACCATTATGTCCCACTTCATCACAAATCTCACTTCAAAAGATACTGTTCGCATGCTGTTCACATTAGCCCAGAATGCAAATCTGTGAAATTTTCATTGGCACAAAATATAACTGTTGTATATTTCCCTGGATATTCTTGAAACTTCTTTGATTACCTTAACCTTTCCCTCTTCATTTGTGGTTATAGTTGAAGGTCTAAAAGCCTTGTATAAGCTAGCTTTAAACTACCATTCTAGCCATTATTGTCTCGTGTGAATGTTTAAAAACTAAAACTAACCTAACTTCTGTTCGTTCTACTTGGATTCAGCTCTTGAATCTATAGATCTTTTTCCTAAATTATATAAAAACACCAAAACAACTTACGTACCTGAAAAGCAAATCCTGAGGTGGAAAGGTATGAAAAGAAATATTGCAGAGAAATTAGTTGAGTATAAATACTTGAAATGACTGGTGATAACAGGGTTATTGTAATAATACTCATCTAAAAGAACTCTGGAAGGCTGAAATTCAGAAGGGCAGGCTTAGAAAAAGCCTGGAGAGTTTAAGAACTGGAAATCTTCAAGTGGAAATCCCAAAGCCATCCCGGTTCCTAATTGCAGTGTCACTCCACAATAGCCTTTGTAATGAATACTGGTAAACAATAATGCTTTTAATGTCAGATTTAAGTCTTATTTTCAAACACACGTATTAAAAACTAAAACAATTTTTCAATGGTTGTGGTCCCCAGGATGAAGTTCAGTTCATTTGATAGACATATATTTGGGGTTGGGTGGAATGTTGCACCTGTTTTTTCTGAGAAAACAAATATGGATCTTGATATTTGTTTTCATTCCCTCTGAAAAACAAGTAGAGACCTCAGCATCTTTTATCTTAATAAAAAAAATTAAAAAAATCACTTGCCTTCATTATTGTGGAAGAAAGATAGCTATTAGGTGTTTAAGACATTTAAAAATTACTTTTGGTTAATGTCTTATTATTCCTAGTGCATGTTCCATAATTAAATGTCTGAGGTGAAGAGAATACATTTTGATGTAAGGATCCACCTAGATACAGAAGATCTAGGTTTTCACCTCTCATACACTTTATTTAAAGTAGGAAATTTAAGGTATGTTTTCTGTATCTCAGCTATAGAAGTAGGCTTTCTCACTCAATGAATAATTGCCTGCCTCAAGTGACAAAGATCCAGGAAAAAGGCGCTACTCTGGTTGAGTAATAGCGCATAGCTAATATAAATCTCTTTCAAGCCAGCTCCTATTCAGAAAAGGACTAAATATTAAAACAAATTTCCATGCTTGATACTGATCTTAGATCTACCTTTTCAAAAGGTTGGCCTGGTAACAAGTTCACGTATAAAGTGCTTGTCAGCTGTGTCAGTGCTCTGTCACCAAGACAGAGCTGTAGTTCAAAGCTTCCTGCTTTCCAAGAGGAACAGAAATCAGAGATAGCAGAGTCAAATCCAAGGATGTTGAAATAATTCAGAATTAAAGTAGTCTCTAAAAAATACAGTACTGCTTGCAGCTGAGAGAAGAGTAAATAAGTGTATCCATGCATAGGCTGAGAGAACAGCTGCTATTACCAGCAAATTAGGATGTTAAAACACAAAACAATGCAAACATTGATTTAAAGCAAGACTAAAGCTGTGGAATGTGACTCCCAAAGAAGGCTTATGTTCATTAGGGATTCACTTTCCTTTACTTTTCTGCTATTAGGGAACTGATGTATCATGTATGAAAAGACAGCTCATATGCCAGCTAGATATGAAAAGGGTAAGTTCTGCAGGGATGTTTGCCAGAAAACAGTAAATGAAGCTGAGCATTGTTGAACTGCAGAGATGATAAGAACAAGTGTTGTTTATTGGTTTATTTATCCGATTATAGCTGGCAAGGGAGAAATCAATATAGTTAGTCAGGGATAAATTGCAGTCTTGTTACCTAGTATAACTCGAGCAGCTTGTGCAGAGATAATTAGCACAACCTGTCTTAACTAAATTAGTGTTTAAAAGTGAAAGGAGATAGAACCAATTTTCTCAACAATTATTATATGTCATGGTAGCATATGAAGAGAACCTTGCTAACTTGGGTAGATGTTGCAGTTCTTATTTATTTAAAAAAGAACGTACACTTCTTGTTGTGTGTGTGCATGTATATATATAAACAAACATTGGAATGCATTGCAAAACAAATGAAAACATTATTAAAAATAAATATTTTCGCCATCATTATTTTTATATATTCAGCCAAAGGAACAAGGTTGTTTTGGCAAATTTATTTAAACCTTTTCTTTTTTTTTTAATTGAAAGTAGAAAACTGACACTTTATTCTAGCTAGAAAAAAAGATTGTACAATATACAAGAAATAGGTGATTCTGTTCATCTACAGACATGAAGAAACACTGGACTAATAGCTTACAAGAGGATACTGGCTGTTACTGTGAAGGACAATCAGGGTCAAAGCAGACATTTAATGTGCATTTTCATGAGATAAAATGATTCTTCATGATCAAAAGACTTCTAGTCATACTAGAAAAGGTTCAAAGTAGAAGATAATTCATTCAAGGTCTCATGCACACAAAAAGAGGAGATGTCCTTCATTTTAGCAAACCCCTACAGCTGAAATGACATTATAGGTCTTCTCTAATTAAACTTCGCTGGTCCTAAGAGAATTCTCAGAAGAATTGTTGTATAATATACTGTAATGTGATATAAACAACAACAAAAAGAAAATTTTAACATTATCTCGGCATGATGGATGTTTATATTTTTGTTGCCCTAGATTTTTTTTTTTGATTGCTTCAATTTTCAGAAAGAAATATAAAAAAAGACAGAATTTTCTTCTCATCCACACATGGTCAGAATGCAATATCACAAAAGAATCAAGGAGAAGAATCTGGAAAATAAATTCACAAAGGTAGGGGAGATGTATACAACAGCGACAAAAAGCTGCCCGGTAGAAAAAAAAGTTGTAACCTGGAAACAGTGTTTCATCTTCTAATAAAATAAATAAGAGCTGCTGCTCTGGGTCTTCTTTTTTGTGCTTCAGTAACTATTGCTAGGCTCTCCATGTTTTCTTGAGCTAGATAACTTTGACCCAACTTTATTCATCTGCAATTTACTTTAGTTCATCGTTTATCAACATTCTCTCTGAAAACCAAGTGTCTTCAAAAATTGATCAATCACACTTCTCCTAAGAATCCTGTCTGGATTCTTAGGATAGTGTCTACCTGAAACTATGACAACTGGTTGGGAAATTTCCTAAGGGAAAGGCTTCCCATGAAACGGGAAAGCTGCTTCAGACGGCAGTTTAAATATTTCTGACATCACTTTTGCAAGGACTTGGAATGATATGGAAGAACTGGAACTTACTATGAGCTGTCTCAATAGGTAGGTTTTTCAAAAAAATTAAAAACCTATAATTTAGAAATTCTATGTCACAGAACAGGTAAAGAAATAATTCTGTCAAAATGTACCAATCTGTGAACTTGGTAGAGTTTTCTGACACTGAAAGTTTTAAAAAACTATTTGCATATAGTTCTTGAAATAAAACTGTAATCAGGAATAGTTAATAATTTTAAAGTTTCATTAGCAATGATTTATGTGCAAAAAATATTTCAGGCATAATCAAAGGGGAAGGATTATTCTTCATGGTTTTTTTAGAAAGGATACATTGCTGTGAGTATTGAGAAGTCATTGAAAAAAACCTTGTTCAGTCATATCTCAGGATTACAAGAAAATTTCATCGTATTACACTTTTTTGAATAAAATCAAGGTCCTAGGCATAAGATCTCATTTCATAACGAAACCAACAATATCTTGAGGATGTCACTTTAGTAAACTGGTCTGCTACAAGTGGAAGATTACATTCAAATTCACAAAGAGTGGTAATGACTTGTAGTGACAAACAGCTCATAAAGATGACATTTTTAAATCTGAGGAAATAACTATTAAATAAAAAATAATGTGTTCTTTATAACATATGTTGTTGAAGATTAAACAAATTATAGTACATATTGCCAGGTAAAAGCTTTACTATGAACACTTTTTACATGGATTTAAGAGATTTCTTAAATTAACATAGATAGGGTTAAAATAACCCCACCACTTAGTAAGTATTGTTGAAATAAATCTGTCTTTACAAATGTCACTCAATTGTTTTATCTTGCTAGGATTTTTCTCATGTTCTCATTCCTGCATTAGGGTTATCATTTCTAAATATTTTGGGCACCAAGAAGCTGTAAACAAAATTTCTATACTTTTGTTATATTTTGAGAAGACTCTTACTATATAAGAACAGTCAATACCATACCCATGTCCAAAATAATGGAATTAGATTGCCATGCTAGTTCTCAAGTCTTATGCTCTACATGTCTAATAGAATAAACTCTCTTTTGCAGGCTCATTACTTTTTGATACAAAGAAACCCAGGTAGAGTTCTTATCTTACTCATGGCGCTTTGCACTGTGTCAGTGTAAGAAAAACGAAATTATCCTAGTTAGTCACTTACTTATGCTAGTTCTGCACCAATGATTAAGGAACGTGATGTCTTCATTCTTCTGTTTCACCTGACTTGGAATAATAGAAATGACATAATTTTGTAGGATTTTTATGATTAGATTACTTTTTAAATGACCTATTAATGTAAAGATTATAATATAAACAGTGGCACTTTATCATGCTTTCTATTTAAAATGATACTTAGAGGATGACCTGTGACAATGTGAGACTTGAATGCCATATGGAAAATAGTATGTTTATCCTAATTGCTAACTTTAAAATGTTATTATGATCACTACTGCTGTCTTTTTACATAACCTATGAAGGAAGAAGCCAAGGAAGACATACCTTTGAAAGTCTGAGCAAAGAAAGCAAAGAAAACAAAAGTATGGAAGGTATGTAAGGAGGATGCTCCTCTGTGGTACGGAAATACTGAGCAATGTGCTATGTTAAGAAATGCTTATTTAAAGATAGGTGAAGAAGAAGCAACCAACTACTTTTTTTTTTTTTTTTCCTTAGGAAGTCCTAGGGAAATACAGTGGTACCTACATATAAAACACAATTCTGCTGTCATTACAATCAGTGACTAGATTTTTTTCTAGTCAATGGGAACAGGATAGTAAATAGTTACATACAAAATTAGAAAATTTAAATGGTAAAGTAATCATAGTGAGTTGTCCACTTTACCATTTCAGGGAGGATGTAAGGGACAGACATTATTCATCTTTATAGTCATGTGAAGGACAGAACTGTAAAAACCAACATGAGCAGAAGCATCGGGCTTTTGTCAAATTGAAAGTTCTACCCAAAGGAAGAGCCCTATAATAAGTTCTTCTGGTTAAAACAAACAAACAAACAAACAGGATGCATCCAGATTTCCCTTCTCTCTGACTGCAATTTCATCTGGAAGAAAAATGTGACAGCAAAAGGCAGAGTCTGATCAAAAAATACAGCACCATATAAAATGTCAATGTCAGGAACCACTCTTCATCTAAATGGATGAGTACATAGATAAGAATGGCTACTACTATTTGACAATGTCTTTTCTAGGGATGGCCATATTTTTTTCCAGTTTATCACTTGCAAAAGCCCTTTCTTATTCCAAGGTGATTTTTTTTCAAAGTTTCAGAAACTTCACCCTAATAAAATCAGTTTTTATAGCCCGAAATTACAGGAATTAGTGAGGAGGAGAATAGTCCCTAAGTGACAAAATATTTCCACTTTCATACTATTATCCTTGTTTCCAACTTCAGAATATGAAATAGAATGAGTATTACCAGATTTAAAAAAAAAAAAAAGTCATCTTCCTTAGGGCTGAGCTTTATGAGTACAGTATGTTTTCTGCAATTAATATTTAGAGTGAAGTTAATGACCCTTTAAAGAATCAGATACAGGCTGTTGGCAGCAGGCAGGAATTATCACAGTGCACAACATTTATTCAGTGTGAGGGTACCGAAAAAAAGTAAAAGCATGAAATGGAGGGATTATCTCCTTCCCTCTCAAAACACTAAGCGTATAAAAAGTGCCAGGCAGCAACATCTACCAATTTACAACAGAAGAAATGTTACATACTTACCTGCTCAAGATTCAAAGATGGAAAAAGCAATTGGATTCTCAGCAATGGGATGCTGGAAAAGACGATAATTTCAGCACCTGAAGTACTTGCAAATAATAAAATTACATACCGATACGCTAAATTCTTACTGGAGTGGAGAAAAAAATTAAGTCTAAGTCAACTACAGATAATGATCACAGGGTAGCTTCAGTAAAAATACTGTTTACTTTATAAATAACAGCTTCTGCATGCTACGTTAGTACACAAAAAGGAAAGAATGTTCCCGCAGAAATGGGTTTGTTCAGTTATTTTTTTTTCCCTTGCAGATATTACAATATGCTTATCAGGGGAGAAGTCATTGGTGTTTTTTTCTTCTTTATGATTGCCTGGTAAATACTACCCTGTGGCAACTCCAATGTGAGCTATAACGGACATTAGCCATGCCTTTAGAAATTCACAGGCTAAATGGACAAAAAGCAAGGGATCAATAAGAAATCCAGAAAATGGCACTAATTGGTGGTTTGGTTTTAACGGGACTGTGACAGCTTTCCTTAGAGTAATTTAGCAATTATATGCCTCTATGAAAAGAAAATATTCAGGATCATTAACAGTAAAGAACACTTGGAGTTCCCTTCCTGTGTATCGTTTCAGTTCATATAACAGATACAGTGGATTAGCTGCAGGTGGTTGTGAGGTCCTGCCCTACAGGTATAAAAAACTTTCAAAATTATGGAGCAGTATGGGGAAGATACAGAGATTATATTGGGAAAGAAATAAAAAGGTGGTATCAGTATTGTTATACAAAACAGGAACAAAGATGACATGAACCTTCGAGAAAGAGACATAAAAAATGAGGCAGTCTCAAAAAACTTATGCAGACATGTAACAGTGAATAGATTTTTTTCAGGCTCAAGCGAATGTGAATTTTTCATTTCTTATCACCTACTTTTTTTTTCGTTTTACTAATGTTAAATAACATATTCAAAAAATCTTATACAATTGACATTATTTTGTAAATTTTAAATTTGTTTCTCTCCTGCATTCACTAAAATCCTTTAATACTTTTTAATTTTTAAACTAGAACTTATTTCCAAACCACTGTATTTGTGAGCAATTAAGTCTGAATTGCTTTTATTATATACATCGTCACTGTTCACATACGTTTCCTCGTTGTAAAGCTCATAGACTGAAATTTCGTTTGTACGCTTGGTTACATATTCAGATTTCAGTTTCTGTGAACTTTCTTGAATTTACCTATTCAAACATACATTCAAAAATTGAGATGATAAATACTGTAGAACATATTTCCTTGTAAGTATATCATCAAGGAAAACATAAAAAATTTAAATACTGAAATTTTATACTGAAGATCTAAAACTAAAGAAAATTATTTATGAGAGGTTCATTTCTCACAATATTTTTACCTTGTGCATTTATTACAACTCTGGTATCATTTTTTCAAATAAAGGACTGTAATTGAGCACTCATTTCAACAGTTCTTAAGGTAGAATTTCTAGGCTAATCTGTAAAAAGATCAAGGTTTACAAAAGCCACTGATTATTTTATTAAATAGTGTGTTGCAATATAAGTTGGTCAGAAGATTTAAAAAGTTGGTGGTGAGCAGCTGACAACCTAAATACATTTCGTCATCATTTACTTCCAATCAGCTCCAGTCGTCTTCTACAGATGCAGTGCTAGTTCCTGTTGGAGCACAGTAGGTGCATTCCTGGAGCGCATGTCATGGTTTAAATTCATCTGAATGGAATCCAGTCTGTGAGCTCTGAAACAACTTTATGATGCATATCGAAGTATGATTACTGAGGCCGATGGAAGATTTACTTGCAAACACACATGATTTTAACTAAAACTTTAATAAAATGTCTCACCACATGTCTTGTAGAATAAGCAATGGATGAGTTTTCACAATAAAACCTGTAAACTGCACCCTGTATTGTCTATGTAGAACATGCATCTTTAAAATAGCAAGCAAATTTATTTTTACTTATTTGAATTATAATTAATCAGAAACAAATCAAGAAGATATCAAAATGCACATGCTAAAGCAAAGACAAATTTTGAATGCAGTCTGTACTTCAGCATTACCCTTTCCTCACATACTTAGTTGGTCAGAGTCTGTAAGTGCAAACCAGAATTTTTTAATAAATGCAAGCAATATTTTCCTTAACCATGTCATCAAAAGCAGCAAAGTCTTTTCTCCACAAAAAAGTGAGAAGACAAATCAACCTGAAGTAGATATCCCTCCTAGAAAATCGAAACTCAGATGCTTCAAGTTTAAAAAAGTTATAAGCAACAGGAAATAAGGACATGTAACAAAACATCAGAATATTTCAATTGTTATTGCTTACTAGCACAGATTTTCATTTAAAGAAAAGAAGCAGGAGTTCATGTACATATTTAAAGTTTCTAACCTAATGTATGTATATGTGCAGCTATTGCTGTCAGGAAAGGTTCTAGACTTGATGGACAAGGGTAGAAGGCTGCACACATTATATACTATTCCTTCTCATATGGCAAAAAACATGTAGTGCACCACAAAAACCAAGACAGGCTTCTTTTCTGTTCTCTCTCAGGAAATCCATCCTTGTTTTTGAAGCATGCATACAAGTCCTTCTAGTGTGAATATGATCATAAATCCTACTAAAATAAAAATAAACATTACAAAAAAACCAAACTGAAAACCCCCATATCATTCTTTGATATGTTTTCAGAGGCAAAAATGTTCCCCACAACCTTTCTACTCCTAAAGTAGGGATTATAACTGAAACTCACTCTCATCATTGCTTTAAATATGTTTTCCAGTTGAAACAGGGTGGCTTATGTCTTCTTCTGCTCCAATAATTTGCATTTCTCACTGAAAAAATTTACTTTGCATGAATGTAATATTTGGGAAAGTGAAGGACACTGTTAAAAGCCAGATATTGGTGGGGGTTTTGTTGTGCCAAGTGTTCACATAGCTCTCCCAATGTATCTCAGTCCTCACATACAAATTTTGCAGCTCTGCTCTTGGCTTACCAAGCAGAGGCTGCCAATGGTATTGAGTTATGCCAATCTGCAAAGCCTAAATGAACATACAATTATTGTTTTGAATTATTACTGGGTATTTCAGTTTTAGATGAAGATTAATTTCTAGACATATTTGTGTCATTAATTTGTGTCTTGAATTAGAACTACAACTTGTAACGTTACCATTGCTGATTATTTTATGTTAGAAATAAATATAGATAAAGGCAATGCCAAATCTTTTATTTTTAGTTTCTAAAATAAATCAAACATTGACTAGGAAACAGTGCTCCTGACACTTGAAAATATCAATTGAATTGTTGCATAAACAAACCAGATTATAAAAATATAGAAGGTCCTTCTAGGCTTCTTTAGAATTTGAAACAACACAGTTGCCAAACATTTTCATTTTTAAACATGCATATACTTTTCACTAAAATGACATTTTCATTTTAATATTATGAAATTACATCTTAAGCTTTGACTAGCAGAAGAAAGTTCAGAACTACAGGCAGTAAGCATAGCTTTGTAATAATTCTAGTCAAATGAAAAGCTAACGGCACACATGTTTGCAGTAAACTTGTTCTCTTGTAATTTTACAGACAAATTTTCCTGAGTCAGGAAGTTCAAATAGATCAGAACATCCATGGTTCTGAGATTTTATTTGAAACCAGTTGTCCCCTTCCTTTCAAGACTTCGAAAGTCTGACCACAGATAACAGCCACAAATTTATTAAGTCTGCATCTTACTTCATCTCATGCATAAATAGCTGCATTGAGTGTAATAGCTGCAAAGAAAAACAAACCACCTGTCTAAAAGTAGTGATTCCCCAGACTTGGAGACATGCATTTGGTAAGGCTTGTAGCTGTAGTCTATTGAGAGACATGAAATATCTTTGAGAAGTATTTGTCGTACATGGCACACAATCGCCACAGACTGTACTGCGGAAAGGAAAGGAATTAAATAAAAACTTAAAGGTTGAGGAAGAACAAAATTTCTTCCACAGTTTGGAATGCATATAAAAAGGCATTTAGTTTCATTTTTATTAGTGTCAATAAAGAATATCATGTTATAGATACCTGTGGATTTGTACACGGGCATATTGTATTTTCCCTGCCAATCATGTCCTGAATTTGTTCCTTTCATTAAGCAGATATCTCTTCTTGGAAATATTGTAAGAACGATATTTTTTCTTAGTTGGATCATCCTATATATGACTAAATGTATGGGTTTCTAGATGAGTAAAAATTGCAAAATATATTTATTCTTTTAAAATAGAAAAAAACCCACGGTTTTCCATTTGTACTCTGAACATTTTGAAACTTGGGTTATTTAAGCCCAGAAAGCTAGATAGAAATTTAAAGTACTTCAGAATTAAGACATCATAATTCATTTTTAAAATGTCAATATGAAATATTTTAACTTGGGGACATTTTTCCTCTGGCAAACAATTCATCGACACCTGTACAAAATAAGCAAAATACATGAACATTAAAAAAAAAAAAATCCCAGGAAAAAAAAAAATCAAGTTTTTTTTTTTAATCATCTTCAGTAGCAAGACGCAGATGGATGGAGAAATCTGGATTACTGTATTTTTTCCTTCCTGTCCTAAGTGCCTAAGCAAATTATATGAGCACAATGTGTATGACTGAGTATTCAGTTAAGTGTATTTTTATCCCTAAAAACCTGCAGTTCTGTTGGAAAATCTCTACCAAATTCAGCAAAGATGCCTGAAAGAAATGAAATTTATCAAAGTTTTGTGAAAACAAGCAGACAGATAGAGAAGAGCATTGCTTTCCTGCAACCTGGAAAGAAAGGCTGCTAAGCAAGCACAACACAGAGTAAACACCAAAGAATTCATAGAAAACCAATCCTCACAAGTTTCACTGTTGATGGACACATATTTGTTCCTATGATGATTTCTGCAATTTTTAAATGCATATTACATTAAAAAGAAAATCACAAGCATGGACAATACAGATAAAGTAAGAAGAAAGGAAACAAAATAATATATTTATATTACTTTTTTTTATTTATTCTCTAAATATTTGTTACTTGTCTTGGATACACTTTGCAATTTTTTGTTCTTGCAATGAAAATAATCTCATTTTTTGTATAGCCAGTTCCCAGAATTTCCTTCAGGCATTTATATTTCTCAAGTTTGGAATATCAGGCTTAAATCCATTTGAGAACCAACATAAATTTTCTCTGAAATAAACATTAAACAGTGAACATTTACTGGATTACCCTATGCTACATAGTCTAGCTTTTTACTATTTTATGGTACCGGGTATCAGAGCATCTATTGTGTCTACAGCCATGACAAATGTAGGTATATTAGTGTACATACCATAAACTGAGTGTGGTAAGGTCTATTGTGGGCCTGACGTATCAGTCTGTCAACTTATCAGTGCTACGTTCATAAACATTGGTTAGAATAGATTTTAGAGAAAAAAAATACAGAATTTTATTGTGTTGAGCTACACACAGCTTTAATTTACACCACCTAAAAATTAAGCATTTAGCTACACCAGTACCCTAAGTTGTCAAGATAAGATATATAGTTGATGAACATTTCCTGGTCGAAAGGGCACTATATTATTTAAACTTAATTGCACTATTGTTAAAATAAGCTTTCGTGCCGCTTTTCCCTGAAGGAGTTTTCTCTGGAAATTTCAAAATGGAGATGTATAGGTTTTGGCCTTCTAGTGACTGACAAGTTTTTGGCATGGTTTGTTCTTGAACACCACAGTTTTCTTCCCCATGTTGGCCCATCTTAATACCAGAACTGATGGAATGTGATTGATATAGAAAAGCAGTATGCTTTTTTGAAAACATACTGAACAGAAAGTTTTAATGTCTAAATTTAGGCAATGGATGATTTTTATTTTTTTTATGAATCCGTTATATGAAAGCTCTCTAGTTTCTAAACCAGTCACTACTAAGCATAAATATTTCAAGGAAAGGAGTCCCTGAGTTAACACAAAAGTTTTGGGGATTAGGGATTTATTTGATCCACTAATACTTAGTGAACAGGTCTAATACCTAGTGAATAATCTGCCTTCCAAGTTTTGAAAGTATTTTTAATAGCTTAAAAGGAGCTTTTTGATAATGTTTTAAAATAAAAACACTGAATATGAATATGTTTATTTTACTAATATGAACAGTTTTGTTATAGACCGGAAGAGTTAAAGGTAGCAAACCAGAATTTTGCAATGCGAATACCCAAGTTGCCAAGATATTTGCTGTTGTTGTCCAACATCATCTTCATTATCATCAAACAAACATGAGGATGCATTAGGACTGTCCATTTAAGTCTTCTGGGTATTAGTTTCCAAGATCTGTGTATCTTCAGGGGTCTAAAGTAGTAAATATTTATTATTTGTTTCCTCTTAAGAAGAAAAAAAAAACCTAACACTTGTTTAAAGTTTAAAAATGCTATTAAGAACAACTCATCTGCATTGCTTTGAACTTTACCAAACAAGATAGAGTTAAGAAACACAAATATTCAAGTGTTTGGTTGAATAGCTTATGAATAACATAACAAAATTAGACTTCTAAGATCTGTTCCTTTTCACATGATGTCATTGTCTCCTCTAAAACTGGAACTTTTTTCTAAAGATGACCTTAATAATACTCTCTTCTAAATTAAATGGTATTAAATAGCAAAATGGAATTATAACTTAATTCATATTAATTTTGTGTCCTGGTTTGAGGACATTTTGTAAATTATGTAAGGCTGCAGTACTTATATAAAAAAAAAGAATTTTAATGGAAAAAAATGCTGATTTAGGAGAAATAAAGTTAGCACATTCTGAATGTTACCAGTACTGAAGAAGTGATTACTGACACTGTTTTCTTTAATGCATACGGTGTTAAACCTGTTTTCAGTGTTAATCATGATAATTAAGAAAACAGTAGAATGCTGATAGTTCCATTGGAAATCTTATATTTTGATTTCCCATGTAAAATAGTTGTTGTTATTATTTAACTGATTCTAGTAAAACAACATGTTCTGACTTAAATAATCTGGACTTCTAAATTTATTTTTAATTTAAGAATAAATTATTATGTAGCAAACATCCAGCAGCTACTCCCAAGGAAAACTTACTTTCATGAGTTCAGCTGGTAAAATAATATTGTCATAATTGCAAAACCTCTGATATCTGAGCTCTGGTCTCTGATCTCTGAATGTGACATGTAAAAGCCACTCTAAGATAATCATTGCATAGAAAAGAATTTAAGAATTAAAATGTCTATCAAATAAATATTTAATGTTGATTAAAAATCCTACTTTTTATTATTGGAATTTTATAACTATTTTTAAGCTAAAAAGGTTGAATTTAGAATTTAGTATTGTGTTAAAAAAATGGAAATGCATTAAGATATGGAAATGCATAGGTGAGCAGCCACACGACCTTATGTACTGAGGTCTCTACAAAACTCTCTACACAGTTCTGATACCAATGGGAATGCCTGCCCTCCTCAGACAATTTGCATTTCTGACACTCTCTTCAATCATTGTCCTTATCAGCTCGAAGTATAGTATATGACAGATGCCTTCATCTTCTTCTCCCTGAGATCTTGAATGTTACAGCATATACTGCATGTTTGACATGTCTGTCTAAAATTATTTGGATAGTCCCTCGGGCAAAAAATGCTCAATTCACATGGTTTAAATCAAAACCGCAGTTTATTGATTCGCTAACAACATGTGATTAACCAACAATCAGTGAACTACACTTTCTGTATTAGTATCACTAATACAACAGATGAGGCGCAATATTAAACACCTGCACGTTCTTAAACGTCCTGTTTTAAATACCCCCTCAACACTTCTCGTCCCCTCCCGGCCACCCCATGGGCAGCGGCGGTGTCTCCAGCTGCAGGGCCGTCCCCCGCCGCCGCCCTATGCTGGGGCAGCCCCGGCGCAGCCGGCAGCACCCAACCGCCATCCCGACCCCATCCCCCCTACCCCAGGGTCTCTGCCTCATTACAGATCTCCATGTTCCTTTCATGACACCAAGCTGAGTGGTGTGGCTGACAGGCCAGAGGGACAGGATATCATCCAGAGGCACTTGGACGAGCTAGAGACATCGGCCCAAACAAACCTCATGAAGTTCAACAAGGACAAGTGCAAAGTCCTATACTTGGGTCGGGACAATCCTCATTATCAATACAGGCTGGGAATGATGTGATAGAGAGCAGTCCTGCGGAAAAGGACTTGGGGGTACCGGTGGATGAAAAGCTGGACATGAGCCAACAGTGTGTGCTTGCAGCCCAGAAGGCCAATTGCATCCTGGGCTGCATCAAAAGAACTGTGGCCAGCAGATCCAGAGAGGAGATTCTCCCCCTCTACTCTGATCTCATGAGACTCCACCTAGAGTACTGTGTCCAGCTCTGGAACCCTCAGCACAAGAAGGACATGGACCTGTCGGAGGGGGTCCAGAGGAGGGCCATGAAGATGACCAAAGGGCTAGATCACCTCTCTTACGAAGACAGGCTGAGAAAGCTGGGGTTGTTCAGCATGGAGAAGAGAAGGCTCCAGGGAGACCTTTACAGTGGCCTTCCAGTACCTGAAGGGAGCCTACAGGAAAGCTGTGGAGGGACTGTTTGCAAGGGCATGTAGTGACAGGATGAGGATCAATGGTTTTAAGCTAGAGCAGGGTAGGTTTAGATTAGACATGAGGAAGAAGTTTTTTACAATGAGGGTGGTGAGGCACTGGGAGAGGTTGCCTGGAGAGGTGGTGGAGGCTCCATCCCTGGAGACATTCAAGGCCAGGCTTGGTGAGGCTCTGAGCAACCTGATCTAGTTAAAGATGTCCCTGCTTACTGCAGGGGGGTTGGACTAGATGACCTCTAAAGGTCCCTTCCAACCCAACACACTCTATGAATCTATGATTCCATGAAATTCTCCTGCTAATCCCTCAGTAACCACTTAATCCAGACGATGTTTGTGGTCCCCTTCCTCTTCAGTACCAGTTCTGGGGCAAACACTAGCTCAGAATGGGCTGTTTAGGGTGCTTCATCCACACACACTGTTTGACTCACAACCCAGGCCATTTCAGCAAGGCATGTGAACTCCCCTACAGGTAGTATGCTGACAAATATCCTGATTTCTGAGTGACTGATCATTAACTCCTCACAAAAATGACCAGGAGCAGGAAGATCTGTCCTCAGGACATGTTGGTACTCTTCATTTCTGCTTCTCAGAATGTTGACTGCTCTCTACACATTCTCCTCTTCTCTCATTGAGTATTTTCCTTTTTGAATACCCTCTTTCAAAAGGCTTCCTAACTAAGTAAATTCATGGGTAGAAAATAAGGATTTTCTGCCTCGTGACAGAACTGCTTTGCTAAACAGAAGTCCCAATCTAATACCAGTTTGCTTTCACTCCAAATACTCTGTTCTACTTGTTACAGGTTCTATCAAAGGTACTCATGAATATCCTTAGGCTGTCTCTTCTTCTTTGCTTTGGATTTCTTATGATAGTAGATTAATCTCAGACTCACCAACTGATGTTTGAATGGGATCCAGTCCCTTTCTCAAACTGGGACATAAGACCTCAAAGAAATGGTAATATCGTCAATTTAGCCTTCAGGATTTCTTCATTCCTTGGAACTTATTTGGTACCTCCCTTTGGGCTGAAGGTTCATTGGACATTGTAAGACAGAAGAGGACCCTTAATGTCCTTCTGTAGTGGATGTCACAAAATAGAGCTGAGATAAATATAAACACAGTTTCCCTATATTTTCACGGTAGTGAATTATTTAATCTTATCACAGTGGATATCTTCCGAAGGCCCCTAAAGTCCCTCAGCAGAAATATCTTTATTCAGCCAAAGCTGTTATCTAATTTCAGGTTATATTTCAACAAAGATCGGTGAACATAAGCAATATTTTTTATTATATTTGCTCTTTGCTGATTGAAGACCCTTCCTATACTGAGTGTTCTGGTCATGTGTACCTCCATCTTGGCTCCTGCTGACTGCAGGGGAAACTGGGAACAATCAGCCCCTTGTTAAGTTTGAGCTTCTGTTAAAATTGCAACAACTAAAACTATTTCTATTGCACAAGGATACCGGTACATATAAACTGGTGTCAGTCCCACAGCGCAAACTGATGCCAACTGTTAATTTAACAGCCAATGCTTTGCTATTTTCTTGCACTTTCAAGACTCGGGACATATGGCAATACTGAGATAGTTAGAAACATTGCAGCACATTTAGGGAAAGCCAGGTGTTTCAATTTTTAAAAAAATATTTTTCTTCCCACCATGAGAATACCTGTGTTTCCACACTGAATGACACCAAGGGTTTTATTAGTGATGACTTAAGGATATGTAGTATGAAACCAGACTTAAAAGTCTGTGTACAAAGAGGAGTGTACGGCATCTCATGTAATGTCTCTGAGTGGTGAAGCATAAAATAATCATGGGCCCTGTTTTAGTATAAATCAGAGAAAGTGGGTAAGCCTCCCTCCCCCACATTTAAGTAAATATTCTCTTAATATTACACACTATGGGACACTTTAAAGTTTGGATTCTTTAATTTCTGCTATGGGGAATGTACTGATGGTATAATTTGCAGAAAACCTTTTTCCAGTACTTTTAAATTTTGATCTACATTTGAAGAGCAGCACAACCTTCTCTCAGTGCCTACTTTATCATGCTATTTGTCACGCTGTGCAGCTCATAGCAGGCTGATGGTCCATTCGTATTCCTCCTTTAGCCCTGGAGTGACTCTGATTGTCATTCAGGGACAGAGGTGATACTCCAGTCATTTTCCAAGTGTATGTGTCTCCCATCCATCATATTTTCTGGATACATTTATGGATCTTTGTTTTGTGTCTCCTCTGCTCTGTTCCTTGCTTTTCCCTTACTATATATAGTTTGTCTAAACTATTCTGCTGCGCTTATCTTTCTGTGGGCTGAATGATGATATTGACATTCAATTAGTATTGGAAGAATAAAGTTTATGCCTAATGTACAGTTATCCTATGATGTGTCATTGTTAGCATCAAATAGATTTGATGTGGAATCAAGTGTGTGGATTTGTGATGCGTGCTCCCCCAAGAAATGTGTGAAACTTATTTTCATGTACACTAAGTGAGAACAGGCCCCCTGCCTAAGGGTTCCTTTAACATGTTAAATCATGTCCAGTTAAAAAAAAAACAACCAAAACTCTAATGTACAGTACATAAACAAAGATAAAAACAGTCTAGCTAAAATATGAAAAGTGTTTTTTATGATGATTATTTCTGTTACTTAAATGACAAATGAGCCAGATTGGGAAAACAAATGTTCAGAAGGGTTAAATCTATGGAGCCAGCTGTTTTACAAACTATCCTCATCCCTGTCTTAATAGTGAGCTGTGAAACCATGTTTCTTTTCCAGACCTCATTCCCACTGGTTAAATGAGTTGCACAGTATCTGATTACAGAGTATAATCAACGTGTTGCAAAACTGAGTGAATAATTCATAATGTGTCATTTATCTGACAAATTTTGCCTCTGTTTCTGTTTGCCAGTTGTCAGTGAGCAGATTATTATGTTCTCAAATGCATCCCTTATTTGAATTTATTTGCTGAATAATGTCCGCAAATGATTCTTATTCTGTGCCTCATCCACAGGCAGTTTGTTATGAGTGTTCAGCACTGGAAGATGAAGTTATTTTTATTTATTGGGCATATGGATCATGCAATATTTCTCTCTTTCCTGAATGGATGATGCCTAGGACAAAATGAAACTTCGATATCAAAATTCTACGTTCATTTTCTACCAGTATACATCTACAATTCTTGGGTAAAAGCCAGCATGGTCCACTAGACTACAAACTCCAGGCACCGTGTAAGAACAGGAGACTGAAACCAGTGATGAGTGGCATTCCTCAGGGGTCAGTACTGGGACCGGTGCTGTTTAACACCTTTGTCGGCAACATGGACAGTGGGATTGAGTGCACCCTTATCAAGTTTACCAATGACACCAAGCTGTGTGACGTAGTTGACGCACTGGAGGGAAGGGATGCAGTCCAGAGGGACCTTGACAGGCTTGAAAGGTGGGCCTGTGCGAACCTCATGAAGTTCAGCCAGGCCAAGTGCAAGGTCCTGCACCTGGGTTGTGGCAATCCCAAGCACAAATACAGGTTGGATGGAGAATGGCTTGAAAGCAGCCCTGAGGAGAAGGACTTGGAGGTGTTTGTCAATGAGAAGCTCAACATGAGCCAGCAATGTGCACTTGCAGCCCAGAAAGCCAACCACATCCTGGGCTGCATCAAAAGAAGTATGGACAGCAGGTTGAGGGAGGTGATTCTGACCCTCTACTCTGCTCTCATGAGACCCTACCTGGAGTACTGTGTCCAGCTTTGGAGTCCCCAACATAGGAAGAACATGGACCTCTTGGAACACATCCAGAGGAAGGCCAGGAAGATGATCAGAGGGCTGGAGCACCTCTCCTGTGAAGACAGGCTGAGAGAGTTGGGGTTGTTCAGCCTGGAGAAGAGAAGGCTCCGGGGAGATCTTATAGCAGTCTTCAGTACTTAAAGGGGGCTTATAGGAGAGATGGGGAGGGACTCTTTATGAGGGACTGTAGTGATAGGACAAGGGGTAAAGGTTTTAAACTGAAAGAGGGGAAATTTAGATTAGATATTAGGAAGAAAATCTTTACTGTGAAGGTTGTGAGACACTGGAACAGGTTGCCCAGGGAAGCTGTGGAGGCCACATCCCTGGAAGTGTTCAAGGCCAGGTTGGATGGGACTTTTAGCAACCTGATCTAGTGGGAGGTGTCCCTGCCCGTGGCAGCGGGGTGGAACTAGATGATCTTTAAGGTCACTTCCAACCCAAACCATTCTATGATTCTATGATTCTATGATTCTATGATTCTATGATCCGTTCCTTCACAGATGACCTAAGGTCACATACTTACTGCCAAGGAGATTTGAATATGCTAAGTCTATGAGCAGCTCAGTGTGGTGTGCAAAGAAACTACAGCAATTGGGGATCTCATTCTTTCAGTTCTCTCATGAAATTAATCTGGGTTAAAGTTGCTGCTCAAAAAAGAGAACTATTTCAGTCTCTTCACATTTTGCAAAATAGTCTTATGGACAGATAACTCTCAACTGCGAGGCTGCATTCTAGTGGAATCTGCTTGGAGAGCAGGATTAATCTGTACCCTGTAAAAGCAGCCAAAACATTAGGCTTTACTGTTAGAAATAATACTTTCTGTCTTGCCTCCTAGTTCTGTTATTTCTGGTTGTGTAGTGGTTCGGTTTCTATAGAAGAGCTTCTCACTCTTCTTGACTTCCTCCCAGAATGCTTTAGGGACTCTACTAGCTTTTCAGGTTTCCTCTTAGGATTTGCCATATGGATGGCAAAACAGTTCTTAAAAGGATAAAGACCTTGCTGTGTCACTGAATATTTCTGAGTGATAATAGCTACCCAGCAAGCATCCAGCTCAGTGGGATTGTGCCCAGTGAGGCTAGCTTTCCACAAAGTTGGACATTTCTGGAGTGCAGGACTTAATGTGTAAAAGGCTTAATGAGCCTTATTTGGTGTCTTAGAAGAAGGTATGTACTGAAGTCAAAGATTTGATTAAAAATGTAATTGGGCATTTCTGAAAGTCTTTCATCCATCTTTACAGTTCTGTAAGGACTTTTATAATTGCATTGGCCTGCATAAAAATGTTCATTATAGGAACAGAATTCCTATGCCACATTTTTTATATTTATTTTATATCTATATCTCAACACGCAAGTCCAGTTCTGCATACTTACACCTTTGATTAAATCTAAGAATTGAACGATGTTTCCCATGTAAAAAAAATAATAAAATCTTTAAGAATAACTATAGCAGAATTGGACATTACTGTGATGCATATAAGATGCTTTTAATGTTTTTGAGTTGCATCATGAGCTTTGGCTGCCATCTTCACAGGTTGTCAAACTCTGGGGACTTCCATGGTCTGGGATCAGATACTGATCCGAAACTTGTGTCTGATGTCTATACAACAGCACAAACTCAAGGCCTACATTTTTACAGTTCTGAAAGATAAACAGAAATGATTTACCATTCAGCATGGAACAGGTTCAAGAGAGAATGAGGTACAGTTCTGTCACCTCAACCTATTATGTGTGTTTCACAATAGAGATCCAAAACTTTCTTTTCTAAAAAAATACGTCATTCCTTAAAGAGTCATCACTAGGAGCTGCAGTAGAAGTATGCCCTTTCTCACACAGCCTGTGCCCTCTGAATTTTCCATTACTGTACCTACAACTCATCCATAACTGTCTGTTCTGTCAGAATCTTAATCAATCAAATCAATCAGTCAGTGAATAAATCTTGTACCTTGCTTTGCGTGAACACACTTAATCTTGTTTTGTGTGAGCATTATCAGTGAGCCTCTGTCCCAAAGTGAGGCATATGAGCCATTGAAATAAAACGGATTATGCCACTGCTTTATAAATTAAGTACTTTTTTGAGCATGTAATTCTTAGCAGAATTTGATTTTATTTACATTTTTCCTGTAGGAAGTGATATATTTTACCTGATCTAAACCAAAGCTTTCAACAGTACTCAGTTTTATAAGGTTTCCTTCACAGTGGCCATTGTGACCACTTTGGATAGTGAGATCATAAACTAATTTCATATTACCAGCTTTGAATATCCTTTGTGTGGAACATTCTTTGTTTTATATTCATTGCGTTGCTAATTTGCACACCAACCAGTTATCACTGTTTCTCAGATAAAAATTACTGATAGCCAGCATAAATCCTAGAGGAGCTCCATTTTATTGTTGTATTGGTAGCAGAGTATTTCAAATATAGCAGCATAAATAGGGATTGTCAGGAATAAATTTAAATTATTTTGGAACATCATTCTATTTAAATGTAATTGGAATGACATTCTATTTTTTGAAATCTTTCTCCTAAAATTAGTAAAATTCTGGAAGACAGTATCTGTTGCTTGGATTTCATCTCAGCTCAAAACATAGCTGCAGGCAGGTCAAGAAAAGTTCAGAAAGAGCAAGTCTGAGGTCTTGTAAATTCAATATTGGTACTAGCAATGGCAACTTTGCAGGGCTACAAGGTTACAGAATGAGCACAAGGTGAGGACCAAGGCATTTCCTGAAATCTTCAAAGTGTAACCATGTAGACCTAGAATGTCTTTTACCATTGCTAGTAACAGGTCACAAGCTTTGTCCTGAGTTTGTCAGGACTGAAGTTCATCAATCTTGCGCTCTCTGAATATTTCTTGACCTGCCTCTAGCTTTGATTTTCTTGGTTTAACTGTAACAGCAATTTCTGTAATTGACCAGATGTCAAAGGCTAATTTGTTTTGCCTGTGTTAATCTTTGTGTAGTATTTACATGGATAATAGTAACAAGCAAATATTCTATGTAGAATGAGACATTCAGAAATCTAAGTACCACTGTGTTGAGGTATACAAGCTTGGTATGGCAACAGCAGCCTGAGGACAGGAGGCACAGTATGTGGGGCAGAGTGGGAGAGATCACACATGGGATGATAAGAGACGGGGCACAGGGTTGATACTGGAGACCCCACAGCAATAAACAATAAAGAACTGGAGCAAGAGCAAGACAAAGATTGCTCTAAGGGTAACAAAGATAACAAAGAAATAGTATCTAGCATATGTAAAAAGTGCCATATGAACTAAGTTTGAATGTAACATGGAGCTTCATACCAAATAAAAAGGAGCACAGGTTTGAAGGAGTGTTATCAAACATATAAAGACTACCTGGAATGGTTCTCTGAAGGAGGAATTAAAAAACATTGACATGAACATCATATTTCTTTTGCTGAAGGACTCCAGGAGCTGATAACACACCTTAACCTGCCTCTGCCACCACCACCATCACCACCTGATTGAAACCATCAATTTTAGGGTTCTCAAATAATTATATCTGGACTAAGAGTGTAACAGAAGACAGAGGCTGAAATATACTACTTTATATAAGTACCACAAGTAAAAATTTGGAAATGTAAAACTGAAAGGTTAAAGAGATACTAGTTCATTCTTTACAATAGTTTCCTACAACCAAATAAATTCCATGGGCAAAACTTAAAATACTACTGCAACAGTGATGGGAATAAATATAAATTTGTTTGTGATCATTGAAATAGCTTCTTTGTGCCCTGGTAGATGTACAGATGATATGAGGGGTCCATTTCCAAGGTATGAAGTGTGCAGAAATTATTTGGAGTGCTGAATACTATCACAGTTTTTAGCTTTATTCGATCACAGAAAAATTAAAGGAGGATATTTCTCTAGACACCAGATAAGTCTTTTTATAGTTCCAGGATGTGGAAGTTAAAGTGTCTGGTAAAAGATAACTGAGAATCAGGTCCATTTTACTTGTAAGACTTAACATTAACAGCAAAGAGGAAAACGCATATGAATAGCCGATCCTTTTACATTGCAGGCAATGGAAAAGCCAATTTTTAAAATTACATCCCTGAGTTTACATTAGGATCAACATGGAACAAATTTGATCCTAATTTCCACAGCACCCAACTTAGTGGGGCTCTATTCCTTAACTGTGACATTTTAATATCACTATGGTGAAAATAATAATTCATCACAAGAGCAGTCCATGCTCAAATAACTGGTGTATTTTGAATACCACTATGTGGAGTTTCTCAATAAATTAGCACACACAATTAAGCACAGGTGTTTTGAAAGGATCTTGTTAGTTGTCCAAGATACCAGAATTTATGAACAGAATGCTTTCCTCTCCCTAGGAGAATTTCCATTAAAAAAAAAAATAAATCCAAAATGCTTTCCAACTAATGATAAGTAACTGATATAACAAGAATTGACAGGTCACAACTTTCTCCTTCACCCTAATTCAAAGCTGTAGATTTCATAAAGTTTTAAATGTGTTTAAATGTGCAAAAATGCAATAGGAAATTCCTGGTTTAAAGGAGCTGCTATCTTCACCTCAACATTCAAAATATGAAAGAAATTAACTTTTAAAGTGCATCTCTTGAACCATACTGGCAACTGATATTCTGAAAATGTCTAGCCAAAGCATATTTTTAAAATGTGGTCATTTTATTTCTCAGATAAGATTGCATGGTACTTCATAATTCAAAAGCATTTTTATAAATGTTTTAGTGCACAAAAATTACCTTCTTAAAATGAATGCTAGCACTGTATTCACAAAAAGAGGAATAACAAGGTGAAATACACTTTTTTTAGTAAAGAAGGAATGCAAGTGAAAAAAACCTCCATAAATACTGCAAAATTGTTAGTGCAAAACCACATCATATTTCATTTAAATATTTCAGAACATTAACTAGCAATGTTTTAACACTATTTGTTTTCTCTAACAGTTTTATCAACTAAGATTACAGGAAGGAGTGATTGCCAAAATACCAAATTTTCAGCAATCCTGAAAGCATACCAAAAAAATTAATTTTATTAGTACTTAAGTTTTAAGCTTTGTTTCTCTCGCTTATATTACTTTTAATTATTGTTATTATGCAAAAGAATATTAAAGAAATAAAAGAACTCCAAATAATATTTCTTAGGTATGCAGACTCTTTTTTACAAACCTAATTATATTCATATTTATACATTACAAAGAGTTTCACAAGAACAAGACACACCATGAAAATTTACCAAGATGTGGCTAAAAAGGAATTAACATGAAATAATTTTGAAAGGATCCAATTTACTACCCCCAATTTTTAATTTCTTTAGAGGATATTGATTTTAGTGTTTCATCTTGATAAGGCCAAAATACTTCCTGACACCTTAAAAATGTTTCAGAAGAGCTTTAAGAGATTGAATTTTGAAGGTTTTCAGGCATGAACTCTATCTTCTAGGCTGCCTTCTTGAAGGATCACCAGAAGCTGGAGAAACATTAGGATCTGGAAGGAAATACAGACATCTCCTAGTGTTTCCAGACTCGTAGCCCCTGAGTAGCTTGTTATCAGTCTAGGATCCTTCTCACTTCTGAACAGCCTTCAGAAAGTCTTTTGAGAAGTTCTACTGGTGAACAAGCTTCGACAAGCTTCTAATGTCTGGTAACCAAGGAGGGCTGAGTCTGTTATCTGCATGGTTCTGATAATAATTTAAAGTAGAATTTGATTCTAAATGATCTTTGTAAAAATTTAGTGTTAATATTTGTCTATCATTCTGTACAAGCTAGGTTTCACGCTGTCACCAGTTGTTCTACTCTAACTGCATGAAAAGCAAAGTAAAATGGAATGATTTCGCCATACACCAAAATATGTGTTTTTTTTTTTTTTTTTTTTTTTTTTATTTTATTTAACATTATGCTCAAGCCTGTAACTTTAGGTTGGGAGAATAATTTTTTTAAAAATCTTTCTCTTTCTTGAAAAATATTTGGCAATAAAATGCATTTGTGGGGTTCTTGGGTTTAGGCATATCATACAAGGTTCTTTGGTATTATATGTAGTAATCTTTGAGACCCCTATGATGAAAACACCAAGGAGTCTAAAGGAGCATGAAATTCAGCTGACTAAGTAATATTCATTAAATAAAATTTCTATATATAATATATGTATCTACATATGTGTGTGTCTTTATTTTTGTGTTTGAGCACTTTTATAATTGTGTCTTTTCATGTTTTGACCATGAGGGAAAGATAACTGATAATGATACATTCTCCAGAAGCTCTATTCCTCTCTTACATTTTTTGATAGTTAGTCTGAGGTTAAATGAGAGTTTGGGATGGTTGCTATCATGGGATAATATTCATTACCATCAAGAGTTTATAATATTCAATATCATACACTCAGCACTCAATATGAACTAACAATTATCTTCTGTGAGTTTAGAATCTCATCCAGAAAAGCAATGTTCTACAGTCTTCTGCTTTCTGAGTACTTTATTCCCTTACAAATCATTAGATATTACGAATGTCGACATCTTGACAATGGAAACTGGACAGAACCCTAGCATAGACATCTGAGCTTACAAATTATTAACATAATTAGATTTTTAAAGTTATGATTTAATAATGTTTGTCTTTACTAGCCTGTTCTTCCACTGTAAGAATTAGAATAACATTTGCATTTTTGTTCTGATATCAGTTTGATCTTTTTCTTGCATTCACTTTAATATGTGACTGACTCCTCAGGGCTACAAGGGTGGCTGCATGCAGAATTCTAATCTTTAAATCACTATTTATATTGCCAGTAGTGAGCAGTAAGTAGCCATCTTCTTTTAAAATGAGACAAAAAGACTTTGAGACAGTGGGAGAAAATCAAACCTTTCAGTCAGAAAGCAGCTTACCTTCAAAGTGGCTTAAGATACACCAACCCTCCACTAAACAGCATGTTAAAATGTATGTTCTTTTTTTCATAACAATTCCTCACACTTATAACTGGTCTACCACAGTAGTTGCTGAATATCTGCCATTTAGAATCTGTTTTATAATGTAGTGAAAATGTGTCATTTTTATACCTACTCTTCACCAGCCTTCTCTTCTTGCATCATAATCACATAGCTGTCAGTAGATTCCACAATGCTACGTGCTCCACTGCATCTCACAGTCCCAAACCACACACAACATTCAAATCTTCTAAGCAACCCTGTGTACAAAGGTATGTTTTTCTTTCACATGTTGAAGTAGTAGATAACAGGAAAACACAAGTATGTCTTTCAAGCTGAAAGTATTTAGTCAACTTAGAATGACAGATCTCATGCTTGTCAATGAGCTTAAGTCTTTCAAAATAAATGCATTTTCACCTCTGGACATTACAGGGAATTATGTAAAGTTCATTCTTGGAGAGTTTTGATAACAATGTGAGGTAAAATTTTAATAGATTTTGTTGAAGAAGTGTCTTTCAAAATGGCATGTTTGTTCTCATTGTTTTATTGTAGAAAATTTATCTTCCTTTTTTTTCCCCTGTATTTTGTTTTTATCTTGTTTATTTTGGTGATATAAAATTTAACTAAACATGACTTCCTTCTTAAGGAACATGTCCCTTCATGTTTTCTGTTGTTTGGATTCTCTTGCAATGTTAGAACAGTAAGTCTAAAGGTGTTTTAAAGAGGCTTTCATTTTTTATTTTGGAAGCCGTTTTTAATCCTTCCTGTAAAAGGATCAGTCAGTGCAATATAAAAGATGAAATACTTTAATAAAGTTTTTATTTTATACTCTTTAGTGCTACTTTTAAGCTGAATAACCATTCATTACAAAGAACCAGACAATATTTCTCAATTGAAAAAGACAGGTAATACAAAAAGACCAGTGCGATTTGCTACAGACAGTTCTTTATGGATCAGTAATTTCTTCACAACCATGCTTCTAATGGGCCATCACAGAGGAGTCTGTTTAACTGTATTACAGTCTAATCAGACATGGCATCTGTCGAACGTGCCTGATTTAGCTCTAACAACTGCTAGACTACATATCAGGACAGAGGTTGACCAGTTGAAAACAAAATAAAGTCCAAATAGTACTGTACGCTGCCAACAGACAAAAAGACATGGAGAGAGTTGAAATGTTTGAAAATACAGAGTTACTTAGAAAAGTACATAGTTTTTACTATTTTGAAAATAACAAATTCGGACTACTCGCTAAACTTTATATAGTTTATATATAAATTATACCAACTCTATATAGACTATACCATTAGTATACTCTGTGAAGGGAAGGATGTTTCCTCTTGTGTGACTTGCTGAGGGCATACAAACAAGACATGGGGAAAGAAAAGTGGGAAGCTAAGCCTGAGTTGACTGCTCTGTAAGAATCAAACTATAACTGTTAGCCCAAAATAATAAGCTTACTATTTGGAATGTCTTTTTATTTTCCATTTTTTATTTTTTTTAAAGAGGAAATGTATCTAGGAAAGCCTATTAAAATGATAGATGGATAGACAGATGAATTCTGCAGAAAATTTACAGGTGAAATTTACTTTTCTCAATACTGTTGTGAGACCCTCCCAGTGTCTCTGTGTTTGTTAGACCAAGAGCCATTCTGTACGTGTGAACCCTTCTGCATCTACAGAAGCATTTGCATACATTATCTACTTTTTTCATGTTTTGTTAACAAACTATGGAAATAAATGGATATATGTGAATACATCTGGAATGGTAATGCAGAAAACTTCAATCTTCTATGTAACTGGGATGTAATTATAACAAAAAACCAGCTCTCTGACTATCAGATTCTGCCAATAGACCTTAACCCTGTCTGTGACTGACCACCTCCAGAGGGGAGATGTCTTTTTTTAAGTCTTCAAGAGCATTTAGGCATTGGCCTCTCTGCTTGTGTTACCACACAAGGATGCCAATTAATGTCATTTGCAATGTGGATCCTTGTCCATTAGAAATGGGACTGAACCCTGTAAATCATTTCACACAGGCCATTGAATAGTTGTCAGAGGGTAACACTTTCTGTCACTCCTAATCTGGTACAGATGGGAAGAAGTGACCTAGAGGTATAATGCCCTATCTTATTACCAGCTATATGGGCCGTCCATCCTGTTTAGCTTTAATTATTTACTTTTGTATTGCACTTGTTTCTCTTTGTTCAGGAAGAAAAGCCATCAGTCTTCAGCAATGCTCAAAGACAACTGAGCTATTTTATTTTTAAACGTAATATTGGGCCTGCATGTTAGGGGAAAGAAAGCTAAGTTAAGCATTCTTCTTCCATATATAAATATAAGGTACCAATTTTCTCTTTTTTTCTTTGTTTCATTCTGTTATCTTTTCTTTTCTCCATTCTCGAAATACAAGAAATCTTTCCTTTGAGCTTCTAAAAGGATGAGACCATTTGACTGTGGTTGTTGTAGCTCAGGATTATGACTTTATTTGAAGGGAGACTTTGAGGTCTTGATCTTCTGATGTAATATGCTAGGAAAACAAGAACAAAAGTGTGAAAATCTCTGGGGTAAGATGGCTAATTCTAGTCACAGTGCTTTCAAATAATGAGTTCATTCCTCACCTATTACCATTGTAGCAAGTCATTTCATTGTGTTTCAGTACTTCAGCATCTCAGAACACATCCTACCAATTTTAAGCATCTGCAAATCTCCTTTTAGTAGTTAAAACTCTACTGAGTATTGATTAAAACTCTTAAAGACAGAGAGACAGAGGAGGAGGGGAGTGAGAAGGTGAAGGGGAGGGGGGAAGAGAGAACTCGTAAACCAAATTTGACATAAAACCAGGGAAATGTGTTAAGCTTTGAATTGCATTGCATTGATATATTTTGAATTGACTACATTAGAATTGGAGTAGATTAATCTTTACTTTACATAGTAAATATTGCAGAAATGTTAAACTGAAGGTTGATTTCCTGGAGGTCAGCTCAGTGAAGACTGTTTTATACACAGATTTTAGATAGAGTGGAGGAGTTAGTCTAAGATTACTCTTCCAGTCACACATATCTAACTTCAGCCTACGTGTATCGTTAGAGTAACTGATACACTTATCTTTCATCTTTCTTATGGCCTTTACAGTTGTTCCCAGAAGCCCTAGGGGCACACATATGCAATGTAGTTCCAAATCTTGCATTAAGAATGGCAAGGATCCTTGGATCATCTTAATTTGCATTGACTAAAGGACTTGGAGGAATACATGCATTCAGAAACTCTTTTGGTTTCTCCAAACCAAGAATTATGCACTTATCCGGGGCCTAAGGAGTCAAGAGAAGGATTTAGATATGCCAACAGGATGTTGTAAGTTTCTCATGTTAAACAAAAACTTTAAGAGTTTAGGACCACCTTGTAATTTCTTGTAAAATGCTTTTGATACTAATGATATTAACATAAGAGTTAATGATATTAACTAATGATATTAACATAATCCTGCTTTAGCAGGGGAGTTGGACTAGATGATCTCTAGATGTCCCTTCCAACTCTGAAAAATTCCGTGATTCCGTGATTCTGTGATTCGGAATAAATAATAACGATAACAATAATAATAAGCTATCAAAGCAGGTCTTCCTTCTGTCATGTCTTTCAGTCTTTCCTTGTGATCTGTTTCTGTTAAATGATTCCTATTTTTACAAAGTGAAAAAGGACACAAGTGTAACTAAGTTGTACTAATCAAACACTAGTTGTGTCACTGTAACCATGAAGCCACATCTTCAACATCTTTGAAGAGAAATAGGATACTATAGCAAAAGTACAAGCAGATACTTCGAAAGAAAAAGCACAGGATTATTTCAGAGATCACAGGGGTATAAACATAAATTGCAAATGAGTAATTACTAATAAATGCAACGTCAAGAGCTGTGTAGGGTCCATTTTAGGGCACAATTTAAAGATTTATGGAATTGTGTCACAGCACATTGCAGATATCTGTGATTGATAGCATAAATAGAATAATCTTTAGATGGCTTACAAGACAACAAAAGAACAAACTAATGCAGATATACCTCTTTTTTTCAGAACTGTGTACACAAAACTGATCAGATATCCTGTACTGATACTACGCTATCATTTTTTTATCACGAAAGGGAAACACAGCTTTATTTCTTGTACTGGTACTGGTACTCCACCTCTGAGACTCAGTTGTAATTGGCATATGACTCAATCAATGTCATGCCCTTATGGAAGGAATATCTCCGTCAGCCTTTTAGGCAGAGTTCATTGTCTTTGACAATGGAACAAAGTAAACTAGACAAAGGGAGTCTGGTCAAAGCTATTATTGTGTTTACTTTTTTTTTCCATATCTAAAAAATACATAACTATCTATTTACATTGCTATGAATATTTATTTGGTTAATATACCCATAAATATATTGCATTTGTAACAGAATCATAGAACAAAAAAAATAATCAAATGTATTACTGTGGCTTAAGAAGCTATTCAATAATAAGTCATCTGTATGTGTAATTTTAAGCCTGTAGCAATAGAAAATAATGTGACTTTGTTTACCAGTAAGCCTTTTGTTATTTGATATTTAGCAGTGTTTCTTAATTTACATATAAGGCACACCAAGAAAGTACAAACAATTGATAAATGGTGATCTCTTAAGCTATAATAATTTTATAAGTGTCTGAGTCCTATCTTATATTTAGACAGCATAATTAAAATTTACCATCTCAGAAAGAAATGGGGTTGTTATAATCACAAGCATAGTGAAATTTTATTTCTGTTCTTTTTCAAGTTTAGACAGAAACATAGAGAAAGTAAACACATCTATTTTGATTTTGCATAACATACAGGTGTCAGGTTTTTTGGTTGTTTAAGATTCCTATTGAATTCTATGAGACCTTTAAATGTCAAAGTATTTCTATGAACTGAAAAAAAATTCCTCCTCTGAAAAAAATAGTCCTCCAAGTCTGGCGTTCCTACAATTTGACCATCTGTTTGTGCTGGACCTGGATTCCTGTGATACTGGCAATGGCCAGTGTTGTCTCAGGTGGTGAATGGAAGAGAGGAAATGGTGACATATGGTAGTAGGATGCTTAATGCAGCCGAGCAAAAACAAATTGTACTACATAAAAGTAATTACAGTTTATCTTTTATGCACTGAACATACAGAATGGCATTTTAAAGATCTTAATGACTTACATTTTTTAAAGATGTAGTAAAAATTAGTTAAATGTCTTCAGGCTAAAACCAGATAAAAATAATTTTGCAACCTGCATTCTGAGTTGGGGGAGTAAGAAAAGTGTTTATGCTACCAGTTTAGGGGATGAACTTATGTCTAATACAGAGCTTAAAAAGTTTTCCTTGATTGTCAACAGAGGTACCTCAAAAAGAACATTAATTTACAAGTGCCTTCCTTATGTGATTTAAAGCACTATTCACAGTCTTTAAAGTACAGAACTGGAAAATTAATATTAAGTATTCTTATCCCCTCACAAGAAGATCCAGTTGTTTTTAAATCTATACTTTTTGGCTATCCACATTTTTTGGGAACAGGATGTGGAAACAGACTTTTCAAACAACTGAAATAGTCAGCTAGTGTAGTGATATTGCAGAGAAACAGTTTACCTCCCATGTCCTGAAAGCTGACAAGTTCTGCATAGCAATGCAGATTAAGAACATCTCTTTGTGGTGGAGCACTGTGCTTTGTTCTACTCAAGTTAAGATAAATGGTCTTTCTTTGTATGAAATCTTCACTCTAATATTCCATCAGTCATAAAAAACCCTATCCAGATACTGACGTGGCAATTTATTTTTGTATATTCTACTATCTAAATAATGTGCAGGGAAGTCACACACCCTGTCAGGCAGGGGGGAAAAAAAAAAAAAGAAAGGAAGAAAAAGGAGAAAAAGAATTCATGCACAAAGCAAAGCAAAAGGAAAACACTCCCCCTCCCCACCCCTCCAACCCCCACATTAAAGCCATGGAAAAAAGATCTGTCCAAGGCACAATCTCTTTTCCATAGACAACTTCTGAAAAAGGTTAATATGCTTAATGCATAAGTGCTGTAAGTAACACATAAATATGGTTTCCATGGAATATATTTTGTATAGTGTTCCACGTTTAGGTTTTCTGAAGAAATGGCCCTATGGATACAACAGATTCCAATACCTAAGACATTTTAAGGGTTCGGTTTAGGGCTCAGTACAATGAAGTGGAATGACATTTAATTACTGATGTGCAGCCGTTCGGTTCAGCTAATTATGATCCCTGGAGTTTAGTCATCATATGTAATTAACTTTTACTTTCATAAAAGCTTAATGTGCTGCAAAAGCAGCAATGGCTGTGAATGTTACACTTCAGGATTACTGACAGAATTCAAAATGAATTCTAAAAGACAATTTTTCTCACTAAGTGTTAATATAGCCATCTGCTCTTAAACAATGTAAATTTGTTTTAATAGGAGCACAGATATCATTATCTATGATTTTTTTTTTTTTTTTTTTTTTAATTCCACGGTCACAGTAACAACAGTATAAGCAAGCGGGAGAATAATTCAGACCCGGAGAAGCAATCATAATCTATTCAAATAAAACTAGCAAAAAGACAGATGAGCAATATTTGAAAGGCCAGCTGGGTTTGCTTTTGTTTTGTTTTGTTTTGTGGGTCTTTTTAAAGAACATCTTTCAAAGCAATGCAATTACCAAAACTTAATTTGATTTTTATTCCTAGAGTGTCTTAGTAGTAACCACGAAATATAAAGGTCCGTATACAGCTTACCAACCATAATGGTTTTGTAGAAAGCAGGTTCACTACCTCATGTGTGTTTAGTCAGCTTTTATTGATCTTTGTTAAAGAAAAGGGAAAATACATCAAAGCCCTTAAGTAAAGTCAGAGAGGAACTGGATCCAGTTACACCAAAATCTTGAGTTATGCTTAGCAAACCAATTACAGTACGTCTGTTGCTACAATACAGTCAAGTGCAGGGATATACTAATTAGCTCTAAATGAATAAGTGGGGTACCAAAGCACTGTCACAGTGGTGAAACTTTTAAATCAAGCTAAAATAATCCATTTCTCAATAGAGTTAGGTTACCTATTAACAGCATGCTATCGCATATACACCAAACAAGTGTATTCAGTATAACCCTGAAGAACTCAAAACACATACCCATATTCTTTATTTATGATGTTTGTGAGGGCTGCTGCTGAACAAGAAACTGATTTAAATAATGTTGATGGCACTGGCAGAGCTCAAGCTCAGGCAGAGGAGGCAACAGGCACTTGGCCCCGAGGCAGGTATTGAAACCAGCTCAGCTCAGCTCCAGCCAAGGTTTGCCCAGGCCAGTCCTGAGACTACACTCTCAGGTCAGGAGTACAGATCATTATACAAAAAATGGCAAGTTCATTTTTATTAGGCTACAATGTAGTAGCTGCATTACGTGACTGTGTGAGAAATTGCAGAATGACAGAAGAGACTAGTTCTAACTAAAGAAAAAAACATATAAAGAAGGTGATAATAAACATAATACACTTTTATGGACCTTCAATAAGCCATAGAACACCTTTTACAAATGCAAGAGAACATAAATTAAGCCAAAGGCCAGGAGGAGTTGCCAATGGCAGCAATATGATGGACACGATTAAAGTTGAAAAGTTTCTGAAGCACTTTGACACTCTTTAAGTAGTCTAGCCACAGCGCAGAAAATCAGGATAATTCAAGAAACCGCAGGATAACAGGGCTAAATTAAAGCTAGGTCTCATATACCTGAAAAAAATGTTCCTTGCATATTTGTACTTTTGCAAATTTATGTTAGAGATGAACTAAAATTCTGTTGAGAATAAACTAAAATTCTGCTTTGAGATGTTTTGCCGAGGATTTTGATTTTGCCGAGGAGATCAGCTCCAGTGCAGGTAAGTCTGTGCTGGGGAAGGAAATCGCGGCAAAGAAACGGCCAGGGGCTCGTTTTTGAGGCTTTTAAAGCCAGGAAAAGGGACCAGCCCGAGCCGGTACCCGGCCCTTCTGGGGGGCGGGGACAGCTGAGGAGCCGAGGGCGGAGCCACCACCCCCGGCGGCAGGTGTTAACGAGCAGAGGGTGGGACCACTCTCTCCCCTCATAAAAGAAACCCCTTGGGAGCACTGAGCAAACACTGAGCAAGCGAGCTGCAAGTGGGTGTTCCCTGGGTGTGACCCGAGGTATCACCCAGGTGCACCACAACAAGAGTGTACTTCCTGGGCTGGAGAAGGGGGTGGCCAAGCAGGGTGTGACACACCAGTCCAATCACAGCGGTCTGCACAGCAGTTCGTGCAGGACAGAGCTGAAAGACTGCTAACCCGGCTAGGTAGTGATGGTAACTACTCGCAAGATGACTGTGGCGTCCATGAGCTCCACAACCACCAGGTCTGATGCCGCCTCTCAGACGGAGCTCTTGTGGGAACATGCTACCACACAGACATCGGGCTGTAGGGTATGCCCTGCTCTTACGCCAGTGTCGGATGGCAATGATGGGCATACCTGTAGGAGATGTGCTCAGGTAGAGGATCTTCTCCGAGTAGTCATGGAGCTCAGGGAGGAGGTAAGCAGGTTGAGGAGCATCAGGGAACGCGAGAGGGAGATAGATTCCTGGAGCAGAATCCTGCATCCCATGACAGAAACCCAGCAGGCAGATAGAACCCCTGCAACAGAGAGCTCCATATCCTCTCTCACCTCAACTGAAGGCGGTAACCTGGAGGACAGGGGGCAATGGCAGGAAGTTCCTGCGCGGCGCAACAGGCGCTGCACTCGATACTGCCCGATGACTACCCCATCTTCCCAGGTGCCATTACTTAACAGGTACAGTGCTCTACAGAGGAACCTGGATGATGACGAGCACAATACTTCTCCTATTTCTCCTACCCTGGAGCCGTCAGCAAGGTCTAGTCAGACCTCCCCCTGCATCAAAACCTCTGCGGTAAAGAAGAAAAGACGGGTCCTTGTCATAGGTGACTCATTACTGAAGGGAACAGAAGGCCCAATATGCAGGCCGGACCCGGTACATAGGGAGGTCTGCTGCCTCCCTGGGGCCCGGGTCAAGGACGTGAAGAGGATGCTTCCCTGGTACGGCCCTCAGACTACTATCCGCTTTTGCTCTTTCAGGTAGGCAGCGACGAGGTAACGAGAAGAAGTCCAAGGGCAATGAAGAAAGATTTCAAGACCCTGGGACGGCTGGTCAAGGGATCGGGAGCGCAAGTTGTGTTCTCGTCTATTCCCCCAGTTGCGGGGAATGATGAGGGGCTAAATAGAAGGAGCCAGCAGATCAATGCCTGGCTTCGAGCTTGGTGCTGCCAGCAGGACTTTGGGTTCTTTGATCATGGCCTGATCTACAAAACGCCTGGCCTGCTGGTAGCAGGCAGGAATACCTTGACCTCCAGGGGAAAAAGGGTTCTAGGACAAGAGTTATCGGGGCTCATTGAGAGGGCTTTAAACTAGATCTGAAGGGGGGTGGGGATGGTACTGGGCTTGCTGGTGAGGTGCCAGGGTGTAGTTGCTCAGCGCTCGTGGGCCAGTGTGCCAGTATTTCTGAAAGCCAGAAGGCACACCACATCTCAAGGGTCAAAACTACACACACAACTCCCTCTCTGAAATGCTTATACACCAATGCACGCAGCATGGGGAATAAGCAGGAAGAGCTGGAGGTCTGTGTGCGGTTGCGGGGCCATGATCTCATTGCAATTACTGAGACGTGGTGGGACAACTCGCATGACTGGAATGCTGTCATGGATGGCTATGTCCTTTTCAGGAAAGACAGACCAGCGAGGCGAGGTGGTGGAATTGCACTCTATGTGAGAGAGCATTTGGAATGCATCGAGCTCTCACTAGGGGCGGATGAAGAGCGGGTTGAGAGCTTATGGGTGAGGATTAAGGGACAGGCAAATATGAGGGACACTGTTGTGGGTGTTTATTACAGGCCACCTGATCAGGATGGGGAGACTGATGAGGCTTTCTACAGACAACTGAAGGTAGCCTCGCAAGCGCAGGCCCTGGTTCTCATGGGGGACTTCAATCACCCCGATATCTGCTGGGAAGACCACACAGCCAGGCATGCACAGTCCAGGAGGCTCCTCCAGTGCATTGATGACAACTTTTTGACACAGGTGGTACAGGAGCCAACAAGGAGAGGAGCACTCCTGGACCTGGTACTGACAAACACAGAGGGATTGGTGGAGGACATTAAGGTTGGGGGCACCCTAGGTTGTAGTGATCATGAAATGATTGAGTTCAGGATCATGGGTACTATCCACAAAACAACAACAAGAAGTAAAATTACAACCTTGGATTTCAGGAGGGCTAACTTTGACCTCTTTAAGAAACTGCTTGGAGAGATCCCGTGGGCTAGGGCTCTGGAAGGCAAAGGGGCTCAAGAAAGCTGGTTGATATTCAAAGACCACTTCCTCCAAGCTCAGGATCGGTGCATCCCTAAGAGAAAGAAATCGGCCAAGGGACGCAGGAGACCTGCATGGTTGAGCAGGGAGCTTCAGAAAAAGCTCAAGTGGAAGAAGGAAGTTTATAATAAGTGGAAGAAGGGACTGACCCCTTGGGAGGATTACAAGAATGCCACCAGAGCGTGCAGGGATGAAACAAGGAAAGCCAAGGCCGCCTTGGAATTAGACCTGGCTAGGGACATCAAGCAAAACAAAAAGAGCTTCTACAAGTATATTGGAAGCAAAAGGAAGACCAGGGAAGTTGTAGGCCCACTGCTGAATGAGGCAGGAGTCATGGTGACGGAGGATGTGGAGAAGGCAGAGTTACTGAATGCCTTCTTTGCTTCGGTCTTTTCTGCTCGGCCCAGCCCTCAGGAGTCCCAGGCATTGAATAAAGTAACAGGGAAAGAAGACGACTTCCCTTGGGTTGAGGAGGAGCGAGTGAGGGACCAATTAGATCATCTAGATATTCACAAGTCCATGGGCCCTGATGGGATGCACCCGAGAGTGCTGAGGGAGCTGGCGGAAGTCATTGCTGGGCCGCTCTCCATCATCTTTGAAAAGTCCTGGAGAACAGGCGAGGTGCCTGCGGACTGGAGGAAAGCCAATGTCACTCCAGTCTTCAAGAAAGGCAAGAAGGAGGAGCCGGGGAACTACAGGCCGGTCAGCCTCACCTCCATCCCTGGAAAGATGATGGAACAGCTCGTTCTGGGTGTCATCTCAAGGCGCGTGGAGGAAAGGAAAGCTATCAGAAGTACTCAGCATGGATTCACCAGGGGGAAATCATGTCTGACTAACCTGATAGCCTTCTACAATGGCATGACTAGATGGATAGATGAGGGGAGGGCGGTAGATGTGGTCTACCTTGACTTAAGCAAGGCGTTTGACACGGTCTCCCACAGCATCCTCATAGGGAAGCTTAGGAAGTGTGGGTTAGATGAATGGACAGTGGGGTGGATAGAAAACTGGTTGAAAGATAGAGCTCAGAGGGTTGTGATTAGGGGCACAGAGTCTAGTTGGAGACCAGTGACGAGTGGTGTTCCCCAGGGGTCAGTACTGGGTCCAGTCCTGTTCAACATATTCATCAATGACCTGGATGAGGGGATAGAGTGCACCCTCAGCAAGTTTGCTGATGACACCAAGCTGGGTGGGGTGGCTGACACACCGGAAGGCTGTGCCGCCATACAGAGAGACCTGGACAGGTTGGAGATCTGGGCAGAGAGAAACCTTATGAAGTTCAACAAGGGCAAGTGTAGGGTGCTGCACCTGGGGAGGAACAACCCCATGCACCAGTACAGGTTGGGTGCTGACCTGCTGGAGAGCAGCTCTGTGGAAAGAGACCTGGGAGTCCTGGTGGACAACAGGATGACCATGAGTCAGCAATGTGCCCTTGTGGCCAAGAAGGCCAATGGCATCCTGGGGTGCATCAAGAGGAGCGTGGCCAGCAGGTCAAGGGAGGTCATCCTCCCCCTCTACTCTGCCTTGGTGAGACCGCACCTGGAGTACTGTGTCCAGTTCTGGGCTCCCCGGTTCAAGAGGGACAGGGAACTGCTGGAAAGGGTGCAGCGGAGGGCTACGAGGATGATTAGGGGACTGGAACACCTCTCTTATGAGGAAAGGCTGAGGGATTTGGGTCTCTTCAGTCTGGAAAAAAGACGTCTGAGGGGTGACCTTATCAACGCTTATAAATACTTAAAGGGTGGGTGTCAGGACGATGGGGCGAGGCTCTTTTCAGTGGTGCCCGGGGACAGGACAAGAGGCAATGGGCACAAACTGGAACATAGGAAGTTCCACCTAAACATGAGGAGGAACTTCTTTACCCTGAGGGTGGCAGAGCACTGGAACAGGCTGCCCAGAGAGGTGGTGGAGTCTCCATCTCTGGAGACATTCAAAACCCACCTGGACGTGTTCCTGTGTAACCTGCTCTAGGTGACCCTGCTCTGGCAGGGGGGTTGGACTAGATGATCTCCAGAGGTCCCTTCCAACCCTATGATTCTATGATTCTATGATTCTATGATTCTATGTTTTCCGTTTCATAGCAGAATCTCATTCGTGTTGAAGTTCCTGTGTGTAGATGCAATGGAGGAATTTAACTGAAAATTGGGCAAGGTTTTGCACTATCATGGCAACCTCATAGAATTTCTTTCAAAAAGAAAGAACTGACACACTTTCCATAGTAGGATTCCTTTCCCTGTTAAGTTAATAATATTATACTGCATATATATGCATTTGTTTAAAACTTTATAGTATTATTGTAAATTTATTGTTATATTTTTTTGTGTAAGTATTTCAATAGAATTACTTAAAACTAACTTCTGTAAATTGTTTTTCTGTCATCATGGCAAGTCTTTCAAACTTTCTAGAAGGCGGAACATGTCTGCCAGTCAGTTGGCTTACACCAATCTTACACCATAAAACTTCAAATTCAAAATTAGGGATACCATTTTAATGTGAACATAATTAAATATTGGAACAAGCTTCCAGTATCTTCCGTGTTTCCATATTGATTTTCTATGTCTGGATTATGATAGAGAAGTACAGTTGTATTTTATAACATTACCTCCTTCAGCCAAATTGCATTGTTTTCTTCATGTTAAACCCTAAGATGTCAGGTTCAGTACAGCTATATACTGACAAGAATAGATGACCTTCACGAAGTAGGAAGTCAAATCAAACCATTCTTGTTTACCTCTAGTCACAAGTGCAAAGAATCTGTGCAACTATGATTTGGCCTTTGAAAAGACTCAGTAAATATTTTGGTTTTCTGACATGTCATGTTGCAAGACCTTGCTAGAATTAAGTAGTCAGTTAGCAGCAATCATGTATTTTTACTGTTGCCAACCTCAAGTACAGACAAGTTCAAATGTGAGTTTTAGTGGCCAGGATGCTCTAATTTCAGACACAGGTAGGTTTAAGCGGTACAAATTTAAATTAATGTTTTCTTTGCACTGATTAGGAGACTTTTGCTTCATTGATCCCTGACTATCAATTATTGAATTCCAAACACAGACAGGAAGTAGACCAACTGGTGTATCCCATATAAAATCAATTGTAATATTTCAAATAGTATATGTGCTGACACTTGCTTCAGCTGTTTGAAAATTACTTTTCTTATTTACCCATCTAATTCCAATAATGAGCTTCTCAAACTGAGTAAAGTATTTCAAGGACAGATGTACCTGATCCTCAGAGAAATGGACTGTAAGTCTTTGCCCCGCGGTCTGTGCAGATCAATATATCCCCGCTATTTTATGTTTCCTTATTCCTTCACAAGTGTTGTGTCCAATTCACTATTGTATTGAAATATTTCTCAGCATTCTACTTTTCAGGATTTATACCTTACTACCAAAGGTACTCTTATCCCAAGTGTATTGATCTGAATTTTCCAAGGGGAATGTCATCGTCTTCTTTTTTCCCTAAAGCCAATTTAAATCATTCTTTCCTTGTACAACTTCTTACCTGCATAAGCATGTGTAACTCCTTCCCATCTTTAATTCTTTATTAAATTACTCATTACTCCAAGATTTTGAGTGGCAATATTAGTTTATTTGTATTTGTGACACTAGTTTGGAACAGTAACTGCGGCTACTAAGGTGAGCTTCTGTTTCTCACTTCATTGTTGTGATGAGTTAAAAATGGGGCACACATCCATATTAAAACTTCTGAAGCATTCCTGAGCCTCATACTTTTGTGGTAGGCTTACTGCTATAAGTTTTAGGTTTAAAACCTTAATTCCATTTAGCATCAGTTGAATCTGAACATTTAGCAATCCCACTCTAAACTGTTATTTTATCTATTTTGATTGGGTTTATGACATCATCAGTTGTGAGGTTGTCCATATCCTGATATGACTTAACCTTTCCAGCTTGGTGACCTTCAGTGGACCTTAGATATAAAACCTGAGAAAGCTCTCTAAACATGCTCAAGTACAGTATTCATATAGCAACTATACCAGACCAAAGATATTCCTTTCTACTCCAGTCACTACCATTTGATATCCTGTTATTCTTATATAGAACAGTGTACCGACTAGTGCAAGACTTGGTACTGCTTTCTCATCACATTGTCTAAATAAAATATAGTGTCTTGTTTAGTTTCTGCTTTATTAAATGAATTGTTATCTAATAGGCTTAATAGCTGTTTTATGTGAGTATTAGAAATAGAATAATATTCAGTAAATCTAGGATTATCACTGGGAAGTGGTACTTTAATCTGTTATATCAGTCACAATTGTAATAAAACAAATCCTGAACTGTATTTATTTTCACTATTGTTCAATATGTGTCTGTTAAGGTAGTTCCCATATGATATTTACTGTCCTTAATGGCTTAGACCTTACACTAATAATATATATCCTCAAACACTTTTCTAACTTTTCTATGAGTGCTGTTGATTTCTGTAGTCTTCTTCATGATTGCAGAATTTTGTTTTCTGTATTTTCTCTAATATTTACCAAATGTCACTTTTTTTTTTTTAACTTCAGGATTGAATCTTAGGTTCATAACGGGACCTATGCTTTGAAAAGAGGAAAACTATAAGGCAAAGCTTGTTTTGGGGTGATTTTCTTAACTTCTACCATTAAAATGTAAATATCTTATCTGTCTACCTGCCTGGGACAGAATTGATCATATTTCAGGCCATCAGATATGCTTACTATCTTTCTGCACCACATTGCTACTGCTATGCATTGTTTGTGCGTGTACAGTCTTATTTACAGGCTTGTCTTTTGCATCCCCAGAGGTGTCTGAAATCTTAAATGACACAATTTAACATCACAAATCTCCATTAATTACCTCCAGTAGACCACTTGCATCAGCAGCCGTCAACAGTCTAATGAGCTAAGTTGTATTGAAAGGTCCCATGCAAATGCAAAAGAGAAAAATTTGGGCTAATATGTTATCTTTACTAATTAAAAGTGATTGGTTTTGCTTAGTCTCAAATAAAACCAATATCTTAATACAAAGATATTCTACTTCAACTAAGATCTAGGATTAGCAAGAATAGTTTCTATCACTTTCTGCAATAGCATTTTAAATTAGACTCGATGGAAGAACTGTACAGAACTCTTTTATCTAACCAAACCTGCTAGGCAGGGAGCTGAAGTGTGTAAATGAATACTAACACTAACACTAATGCTAATACTAACTGATAGATGTCCCAAACTGACGACAGGGATATTCCATACCATATGACATCATGCTCAACAATAAAAATTAAGTGAAAGCCTGGGAGGGGAGGATTTGTTATTAAGGCATTTGTCTTCCAAAGCAACCACTATGTGTAGTGAGTCCTTACTTCCCAGGTAGTGTCTGGACTTTGCCTGCTGATGGGAAGTAGAGAATAATTCTTATTTTCCTCTGCTTCCGTGCATGGCCTTTGCTTTTCTTTATTGATCTGTCTTTATCTCTATCCATGAGTTTTTAATCTTATTTTCTCCCCTGTCCCTATGAGGAGGGGGACTGAGAAAGCAGTTTGGTAGGCAACTGGCAGCCAGCCATGGTAAAACCAGCACGGTATTTCATAAGCACAACCCTCCCTGTTGACCAGATAGTAAACCGATTACATGGATATTGCTGTATTGGTGATACCATCTGTCCAGTAAGGTGTAAAACCAAATACTTGAGGAAATGTGATCTTTAGAGATCCAAAGAACAGTTCAGTGAGACCAAAATTCTTCATCCTGGCAGAACTCCATGCCAGGCAATTATGTCTGAACTGCTTAAATTCCCCCTGTAATTTTAACTACATATAAAATTCTACTTTAGATCCCATCTGCACCATTACTGTAGATTAAGGGGCAAACACTTTATTTTACCCAGTGGCAACTGGAATGATAAAGAAACCTACCATATCATAATGCTATATCTTAATTAATGAATATTAAAATCTTGAATAAGTTCAAATGAATACACTGCTTAGAAGCACAAAATATTCTCAAAGGAGAATATTTTCTGAAGAGCATTGAAAAAAATCTGGTTTTATGTGGATAACACTTAATCATTTTCAGTCTTTCAATCTCTACTATGCCAGGATGCTGTTCAGAAGCCAGCCAATATGGAGCCTGACACTAAGTTACCTCTGTAGGAGCAGTCCTCAGGGTCAGACTGGCCCCCGCTCCATACAGAAAGCTTGTGAGGGCAGCCTCACAAGGTGGAGATCCAGAGCTCACAGCATCCTCTGGGCTTGAGTACTCAGTTGTGCTAGCACAAGTGTAAGCAACTTGAAAGGCAGCTGTGTTCAGAGGAGGTGGGTGGAACAAACAATAAACTACTCCTGGGTGCCTCAAAGCAGCACAGGTGTTAGGATAATACACTTCTTTCATGTCCGTTGCAATGAGATTTACACAACCTTTACTTGCAAGCACAGACAAATGAAAACTTCTTAGTCCTACACTTGGCTATACTCTGTGACCATGGGAAAATACGTACTGCCTTATTTACTAGCAAAGGGAAGAGCATGCCATCCCACTGCAAACTTCCACTGGACATTTAATTTCAAAAGCTGGATGGATGTCTCCTTTGCAAAGTAATACTTATTCCCTCCTCAAGTTATTTCTAAAACAGAAAAAAGTCTGTGATATTTTGAATTACTGCCCACTACTGGAGTAACAGATACATCTCATTTCTTACTCCAGATGGAAAAACATCTTGAAAAAATAAGCATCATCACCTATATCTCAACATATATTAATTCCAACTAGATAAAGAAGAATATGTGAATATGTGTTTGCCTTAGAAGTCATTCAGATTTAGTGTATTTGGATTTTATTTATCTTTAGCTCAATTACAGCAAAAAACAAGATGACACAACGAACGTGATTGAACATCGGAATATATTGCCCGGAGGGGTTGTGAAGTCTTCATCCTTAAAGAAATTCGAGACCCAAATGGACACGTCCCTGGGCAACTTCCTCCAGCTGACCCTGCTCTGAAGAGGGCTTTGACTGAACCATCTCCTGCGGTCCCGGCCAACCTGGCCAACCTTAATTCTGTGATGCAGGTACGACAAAGACTGTGGACAAGGTCTGAGCTTGGGCCCAAGTTCCAGTTCCTTAATAATCTTAGTGGCCCTTTGCTGGACTTGGAGGGACACTGGAGGGATGAGCACAGCTCCAGGAAAAAAAGGGTAGATGCCAGGAAGGTGTGTATATTAATTTATCATTGGTGATAGGAGAAAAACCGCCAGCAAACCAGGACAACTTCGACCCTGGGTATATGGAGAGCAGACTAGGCTGCTGAAGGAGCCAGCTAGTAAGGTTCCCTGGGAATCTGCTTTTGAAGGTATTGACGTCTATGAATGCTCATTACTTTTTAAGAGCCGTCTCTTAAGAGTGCAGGAGCACGCAATTCCAATGGCAGAAAAGATCTTTTAACACAGGGCTCTGGGGGTCCCAGGGCCTATCATTGGTGTTGAAGACAGAGGTGAAAGTGACATTTGTGAGGTGACCGACCTCATCAAGCAGTCGTCCAATGTTATCTCTGATCCTCTTTTTATGCTATTAACATATTTCAAAAAGACCTTTTTGTTGTCCTTCACAGTACTGGTCAGCTTGAACTCTAATTGAGCTTCATCTGCACTAATTTTCTCCCTACAGTGGCAAACAGTATCTCTGTAGTCCCCCCATGTCACCTGTCCTTGCTTCCAATGTCCATGCACTTTCATTTTCCACCTAAGTTCTAGAAGAAAATCCCTACTCAACCAAGCTGGACTTTTGCCCCACTTGCTTTAATTCTGACACAAAACTTTTGAGAGATAATCCCTGTGGACTTCCCAGAAGCCTACTAGAGTATAATGGATTGTTAGCCAGTCTGCTGGAATGGAAACAGACTAATGTTGTCACTAGGAAGTATTACTCATGACACCATTGTCAGACAGGCAGGTTAAAGGGAGAGGGCAGATGGTATCTATTCTGATCTTGCAAACCTATAAAGACACCTACAATGCCAAAATGAAGGTACTTTGAAAGTAAGACATAGCCACATAAACTCACATGATATAGAGAATGATTGGCAGAGAAATGTTTTAATCAAACGATGAGACCATATTTGAAAGTTCTGACTATTTTAACATTGTTCAGATACAATCAGATTTCCAAGGATTTACAATTGTTGATTATCCGTTAACCTATGGAGACCAGAGGCTAGCAATCATATCAAAGTGACTTGCTAACCTATCAACTCTCTTAGTTTTATGAAATGCAAAATGAACTCTGCATTTAAGTTTCTCTTTTATAAATGGAACAGTAAAATATTTATAATCTTGCCTAAAATCTAAAATAAAATTGAAGAATTGAAGCTCCAGTGTGGCCTGTGAGTGGTTAATACTAGACAAGATAAGTACTACAGGAAAACAAGTTTCAGGGACAGCAAATGTGATGGTTTTGTGTACTCCCAGCTGCTGAACATAAATAAAATGAAAATGTTGCTTTCCCTCAAATCTTAGTGAAAACCTAGTTCCCATTCTGGGGAATCAGTTCTGCTTAAACAATCAATAATTGGAGAGCATAGATGGGTTTCACCCTATCTAACTTTGGCTATCTAAACAGCCACTGGTTGTGATTCATTTACTGAAGCATTATTTTCCTATGCTCTTCAAGATTCCAGACAGTACCTGTAGAGCTGGCAGATATGAAGCACAGTAAAACCCTACAAACAATCCATACCTTTTTTGGGAGACAGTTATAGGCCTGCAAGAATATCTGAGTTCATATCAAAAACTACTACATTTCTCTGCCTGGACAATTAAACATTGGAGGTTGGGATTTAATGTGATATGAAGACATATGTTTAGACTAGACATTTTAGATATTTAAGTTTCCATGTATAATCAATAGCAATCTAGCCAAGGGAGTGTAGAGAGCTATTTAACTGACTACCTGGCGGATGTTGACTTTAAAGTGTGTTGAATCTCTGTCTACATCCATGGAATGTATTGACCAGTGGTGGGGGCTTGGACATATGTAGGCAGTGGAATTTAGAAGATTTAATTCTGCATTCAGTCCAACCTATAAGCTTTAATTAGTTATACCTTAGGGAGAAGGGTATGTACTGAGAAACACTAGCTATAACAGAAGAGGAAAATATTCTGTCAAGATATTTGCAGAAAAAAAAATGCCCAGATGACCAACTTTAAATATACACTGACAGCTAATAAGTTGGCTGGTGTCATGGACATTACTCTAAAAGACTCTAGTACAAAACCAGACAAGAATAACTAACCTGGGACAGAACAAGTAAAGGTAGAGAGATTAATTTGATCTTCACTGTCATGCTGCCAATGACTGTATTGGAGGGGAACTACGTTTTGACAAAAATACATCATCTTAGCAAGAAGGTTTGGATAAGGCATACCAACTTAATAACAATGATTCATATATTAAAACTAATTCAAGAAAATTATTGCTAGGACTGATCTGTCCTCAGGAAAAGAATTTGCTATATGAAACACGTCAACTGTGCTTTCCTCCATTTATAGTATTAAAAACCCCCCCGTATTAACTACATGTCTTCTAAAGTTTCAGTGTTTATTCCCAAGATAAGAAAAATAACTTGAAACAATATCTACACACCTTCATGATATTTTTAAAACAGATATGAGCTTTCTTTGTGTACACTCCAGTCAGTGAAAGTAGACGAACTTGCCCTAATACTCAAGTGATTTCTTCATGGTAGGAAGTCACAGAATCACAGAATCACAGAATCACAGAATCTTCATGGTTGGAAAGGACCCTTAAGATCATTGAGTCCAACCAAACAACCTACAATCTCTGCCACGTTATGTTGGTAAGAACATTGGCTCACTCTTATGCTAACATCTCAACATCTTGACTAGTAGTTTAAAGATAGTTCACGTCCAGCCACCTTGGAAGGAGGATATAATTACGAAAATTTGCCTAGAAAAAAACCCACAACTATACCCACACTATAGCAAAGGAACCTGATAACTTGTTGCATATTGCTTTTTAATTTGAAGCTTTTTATACCAAGGATGCATCTTCATAGATCTTATAGTTTGGAGACTTGCTCTACCCATTCTTTTCCCTCAGTGACAAGCAGCAGCCAAGGCAGGTGACTGGATTGCATAAAAAACTTTTTGCAAGAAGCTATACTGGAATTTCCTAACCCAGTACTGTAGTTCAGGCTCACACCAATAACAGCATTTAACACAGAGTTTAGGTGGGCAATATTTATTTACAGAGGTCTCTGGGCCTGTGCAAGATCCCTGTAAAATGGAAGCTTAGAGCTCTAATTTTTAGCAAAGCTTATTTCATATTGAATGTCAAAAACAATTTTATGTCTGTTTATTTAACACTGATTATTGTGCTGTACTTGCTTTATGAAATCCAAAAGTTGCATCTAAGCTTTACATATGCAAAGATGCATAAATCACTGTTTTTACAAGACCAGATTAATATTGGAGAACATTTAGAGTTATTTATCTGAAATTGTTGGATTTACTCAATACTTGAACTTTCAGATAAGGATTTCTAGAATTGCAGTCATCCAGATAACAGAAGCTGTCTGGGTGTCGTGGAAATAGATAAAAGTTAACACATTTTTGTTAGACACTTGAAAGCATTCAGCAACCTTATGTGCTTTTTGTCTGATTGTCTATAGTCCAGTGGATAATGATGAAACTGTTCTCTCTCAAAGGGAACTTTTAGAATTAAGGAATCTTCATGAGACAATGAATTTTTTAAAATAAACATGTGGAAAAGGGGCGTTTCTACACAGCTTTACAATAAATTTTGTTTTCTTTAATTTGAACATAAATTGATGGAGTAAATTTGTATTATTGAAGACATTACCAAACATTCATTTCCTTGGTTCAATTTCATTCTAAACTAGCAAGCACTTAACACTGTCAGCCCCTTGTGCTTTTAACTGAATAAAGGTCAGATAATCAGACATCTGAAAGGACAGCTCATTTATCATCCTTTGATAAATGTGTCAGTAGCTAATCTTTAGCAGTGGATGATAACACTGCACAATGAAAAGTTAATGGATTCAAAGCACTGAATTTACCACAACAAGGATGTAATGATGCTGTAAACCAGAAAGTTCAATTTTATTCCATATTTTATATGAAATTATTTTTGTGGCTGAAGCATTAATTACCACAATCTAAACATTATTCTGATAAATTGTGTTCCACAGAGGTCAAGACTGATCTTGATAAGAAATCATAATTATGGAATTATAGAACAGATTGACTATTATTTCAACATTTGTAGGATTTTTATGCCATCAAGCTAATATCTGAAGCCTCACCAGTTTAAAAATTATTACTAAATATTTCTTGCCCCAAGTTCACATATACCATTTTATAGCAAATATTCTGATTTGTATCTCATTTATTATTCATCTAAAATAAAAGCTAGTTTAGTCACCCTAGACCTGCAGCTGAGGTTGTGTATAGGTATTTGCCTTAGGTTTTGTCTTGTCAGACCTGTACTTGTGTTTCTGATATTTTAAGACATCTTGAATGACTGGACATACCTGTTTAAAAGGTTGTTTATTTACTTGCTAAAAATGGTAGGATTTTTTTTTGTATAATTTTTTGTTTTTATCTAATTTTGTAAGTATTGTACAACTTAAGAAAGAGTAGTGCTGAAGACAGGATATAAAGAAAAATGATATGCAAGAGTTATTAGATTTATGTATTCCTTGAAATTATTCCAGAAGAAAAATGTTTAACATAAGTTTATATTACTTGAGCATCATAGAAGGCAGGTCTCTACCTCCCTTTGCCTTCGTCTTTCTCTCCCCTGAAGTCCATGACGGAATCACACGAACAGATATAGTTGATTATTTTTTGCTAGAACTCAGATGATGGCAATTATCATTAAAACTGTTAAAGTTTATTGGCCTACTATTTGGGCTGGAGAGCTTAGAAACCAGAGCCAGTGCAGATGCAGAAGACATTCAAGGAAATATTTCGTATCCCCTTGGATTCTGTTGGGATTTACAAGTTTTAGGAAGGTTCCATGCAGGACAAGGGAAATGACAGAGAAAATATCCTACACTTCAGTGATAAAACCACACTGAGATAAGTCCGGAAAAAACTGTCAAGGTACTTTACTACTTCACAGTCATGTTTTTCCACAGAAGGGAACACTTCAGATCTAACTGGTTTATATTCTGTGTTACAGCATGCACAAATAAATTCTCGATTCATTACTTCAGATAAAAAAGGAAAATAAAATACATGTCTTATTAATTAAACCTATGAATTAGGTTTATTTAATTAATTCTAAAGAAATTTCAAGTAACTATGTATTTACCTTATAAAGCAGTTTTGTAAGAAAATAATTCACAAAGGAGAGAAGAACATGACTAGAATTCATATCCAACGTTTTAAATATCCTAATAACCACTTATCTAATTTTCAAGTAAAAGTTGCATTCTAATAGTTCATAAATGTATCATGGAAATCAGAAATATCATCTCCTTGCAGTACAATTTTGCAGGTATTATTTTCATAACAGAAAGTAAAGTAGATTTATTGCATGCTCTGCATCAGTTTTGCAAACTCACTGTTACAATATTTGAGTCGAACAACAGAAAAGGAACTTTTTTAACAGGGAATAAAACCCTATCAATAAAATAATAAAATAAGAATGAAAGATTATGATCGATCATAATTTTTTTCTGTCAGGTAGCTTAACTCAAATCTTTGATGTGTGTAGAAAAGCTGGCTCATTCGAAGTCATTGATATGAATGAAAAGAAGATATTTTCCTAAAGTGGCATGCTGTTATTATTCAAGGGTCAACGATTCAAATATTGCATCACAGTAGCTATTAGTCACAACAATAAAGTTCTGTATTTTAGACTAAAGATTTATATGACAATTTGTACCTAATATCTGGAGCTACTCATTAAGATCAAGTGGACAGCATCTGATTGAACAAATAATAATAAAATAAAAATTAATAAATAATTTATAATCATATATATACTCCGATTCACAAGGCTTTTGAAGAGCAAGAAAAAAAAAGCTTCCATAATGGATTTTTCTTCTTTCATGAGTATTGTGCATTTGGACTTCATTTTTTATCTCTATCTCAATTAATTAAGTAATTAGGCAATTTTCTTATAAATTGTTCTTAGATAATAAGAATATATCATTCAACTGGGAATAGTTTTGTATTATAATGACTAGATATGAATTCTGAGTATTTTTCTTATGATACAATCTGTTTATAATATATATGAAATTTATAATTACTGTTTTCATCAATTGGTGGTAAGAATAAGATTTATATTCTCTTACTATCAAATCAACACTGAATTTGTGACTTATACAAAATTAACTGAAGCACTTAAAAACCTTGATGTTAAATATATTAAAGAATCAAAACACATCAAAACACTTAGAAAATTCAAAAATCATTTAGATTAATTGAAACTTATGTTCTTACTTCAGTGCTTTTCCTTCCTATATGGGAATATATGAAAGTCCACAAACATAGTAGCGAGAGATTGTGCTAGAAAAGCTCATGCAAAATGAAGAAAGCTTTTTCACTCTTGAAGTAGAACCAGACAGAGTAGCTTTAGTGGGACTACTCTGAAAACAGTTAAGACAATTCACTATGAACAGTAGACAGAGAATGAAACTTTTGATATTGCAAACTTGGCAAAAAATCATTAGAGAAGGTATATTTTAAGAAGCAAAAGTTTCTGAAGCTAAACATAAATTTTATGAGCATATACATTTTAAACAAAGAGTTAGAAATTTTAGAAAATATATTCCTAGGTTCAACTGCAGTGCTGTGTGCATAGAAGTTTTATTGCCATTCTACTACACATTTGTCATTCTCAACAAAGGAGGTCTATTAAAGCTTACAAAGGTGACAGTTTCTTATGAAAAGCACAGAGATATGTTTAAGTAAATATTGCATGATTCTGACTGTGTGCATTACGTGAAATCCAAGCAAAGTGTCAAATTCTGTTTCTATCAGTTTGGCCTCTAAACTTTTTAATGTGCCTTTATTGCTGCCTCACAAGCAATTACTTTAATCTTGCTTTAAGATACAGTTCTGCAATATATCCAGGAGGGCTTTACGAGTGATTGGTCTAATCTGATAAATCCTTCAAAAAGTTCAAGGCATTATGCATCTACTGATGTATAATATTCTACCAAGCCAAAGTGCATTAAAATCTCAGTCTTTCACTAGTATATATCACTGATCATCTAGAAAGCAGGAATAAAAGGAAAAAGAAAAAAAAGAGAAAAGCAGAGTGGTTTAAAATTATATGTTGTCTTATATGGGAGGTGCCAGGTGCAAACTCCTACTCTGTTTTTGGAGATCTTCTGTCACCATGGTGCTTCAGTCTGACTCAGAAGCCTAAGGATCATTATAATTATGATGCTTAGCACTGACTGAAGAAAACAGATGTTTTTAAAATTCTTTTAAGGAAATAAGTCTGGAATTAGATAACAATAGGAATCATGGGATAATATGAAAATGAACAAAGCTGATAAGACATGCTTGTGAGAGACTTGGAAAATATACCATATTTTTTGGTTACTTGTTTTCTTTACAGTGAACAACATATAAAGAATACATCACTCTATTCTTTACGTTAGCTTGTTCAAATGGATTCTCCAACACATTGTTACTGTCATTATTATTATTATTGTTATTATTATTACTACTCCTGCTATTGTTCTGCAGGTAATCTACTGTAAGACGAAAAACTCGGGAGGTTTGGAGACATGCAAAGTAAAATCTCAGACCATACTGTCTTTGAAAATAATGTATATCACCCTTGTGAAGCTGTGAAGTGAATAAGTTTCAAAGCCATAATGAAAGGAGCTAGCCTCCTAGCACAAAGACAAATTAATCTCTCCACATCTTCCTTGAAAATTATTTAAAGGAAAAATAAATTATCTCTGTAGCAAATTTATCTTCATCCCCAGGTGTTGAATTGCATGTGTCTGCTGTGACAATGCTTACTGTAGACAGCAATGGGAGAATTAGTTTTTTTACTTTGTCTGAACATTACAGCTTTGTCTTGGAGAAGTAAGGAGCAGGGTAAGCAGAACTGTCACCTTGGACTTATGGAGGGCAGACTTTGGCCTGTTTAGGAGACTGGTTGACAGAGTCACTTGGGAGGCAGTCCTGAAGGTCAAAGCAGTCCAGGGAGGCTGGTCATTCATCAAGAGGGAAATCTTTAAGGTGCAGAAGCAGGCCATCCCCATTTGCCAATAGACAAGATGGTGGGGAAGAAGATAGGCCCAACTGAACAAAGAGCTGTGTCTGGAACTCAAGGACAAAAAGAGAGTTTATGACCTTTGGAAGAAGGGGCAGGAAACACAGGAGGACTACAAGGACATTGTGAGGTTATGCAGGGAGAAAATTAGAAGGGCCAAAGCCCAGGTAGAACTTAATCAGGTTACTGCCATGCAAGACAATAAAAAATGTTTCTATAAATACAATATCAACAAAAGGAGGTCTAAGGAGAATCTCCATTGTTTATTGGATGTGGGGAAAATCATAGTGAGGAAGGATGAAAAAAAGGCTGAGGTACTTAATGCCTTCTTTCCCTCAGTCTTTAATAGTAAAGACCAATTGTTCTCTGGGTACCCAAGCCCCTGAGCTAGAAGACAGGGACAGGGTACAGAATGAATCATAGAATCACAGAATCATAGAGTCTTCACGGTTGGAAAGGGCCTTTGAGATCATTGAGTCCAACCAAACAACCTACAATCTCTGCCCTTCAGAGCATGCCCTGAAGTACCACATCTAGACGTTTCTTAAACACCTCTAGGGATGCTGACTCAACCACCTCCCTGGGCAGGCTGTTCCAGTGCCTGACCACTCTTTCAGAAAAGTAATTCTTCCTAATATCTAATCTAAACCTCCCCTGCCGCAGCTTCAGACCATTTCCTCTGGTCCCGTCATTATTCACCTGGGAGAAGAGGCCAACACCCACCTCTCTCCAACCTCCTTTCAGGTAGCTGTAGAGGGCAATGAGGTCTCCTCTCAGCCTCCTCTTCTCCAAGCTAAACGTGCCCAGCTCCCTCAGCCTCTCCTCATAGGACCTGGTCTCCAGACCCCTCACCAGCCTGGTAACTCTCCTCTGGACACGCTCCAGCACCTCAATGTCCCTCTTGTACAGAGGGGCCCAGAACTGAACACAGCACTCGAGGTGAGGCCTCACCAGTGCCGAGTACAGGGGCACCATCACTTCCCTACTCCTGCTGGCCACGCTATACCTGATACAAGCCAGAATGCTGTTGGCCTTCTTGGCCACCTGGGCACACTGCTGGCTCATGTTAAGGTGGCCATCCACCAGCACCCCCAGGTCCTTTTCTGCTGGGCAGCTTTCCAGCCACTCTTCCCCAAGCCTGTAGCGTTGCTTGGGGTTGTTGTGACCAAAATGCAGGACCCGGCACTTGGCCTTATTAAACCTCATACAATTGGCCTTGGCCCATTGATCCAGCCTGTCCGGGTCCCTCTGTAGAGCCTTCCTACCCTCAAGCAGATCAACACTCCCACTTAGTTTGGTGTCGTCCGCAAACTTACTGAGGGTGCACTCAATCCCCTCCTCCAGGTCAGTGATAAAGATATTAAACAAAACCGGCCCCAAAACTGAGCCCTGAGAGACACCACTGGTGACCGGCTGCCAAGAGGATTTTACCCCATTAATCACAACTCTCTGGGCACGGCCATCCAGCCAGTTTTTAACCCAGTGAAGAGTACACTTGTCTATGCCATGATTCACCAGCTTCTCCAGGAGAATGCTGTGGGGGATGGTGTCAAAGGCCTTACCAAAGTCCAGACAGACGACGTCCACAGCCTTCCCCACATCCAGAAGGCAGGTCACATGGTCATAGAAAGAGATCAGGTTGGTTAAGCAGGACGTCCCGTTCCTAAACCCATGCTGGCTGGCCCTGATCCCTTGGCTGCCCTGCACTTGCCGTGAGAGCTCACTCAAGATGATCCTCTCCATGATCTTTCCTGTTATCGAGCTCAGGCTGACAGGCCTGCAGTTCCCCGGATCCTCCTTCCGACCCTTCTTGTAGATGGGCGTCACATTAGCCACCCTCCAGTCATCTGGTACCTCCCCTGTTGACCAAGACTGTTGATAAATGATGGAGAGAGGCTTGGTGAGCTCTCCTGCCAGCTCCCTGAGTACTCCTGGGTGAATCCCATCTGGTCCCATAGACTTATGTCCGTCTAGGTGCAGAGCAGATCATTGACTACTTCCTCCTAGATTATGGGTGGGTTGTTCTGCTCTCCATCCTTATCTTCCAGCTCAGGAGGCTGAGCACCCTGGGGATAGCTGGTCTGACTATTGAAGGCAGAGGCAAAGAAGGCATTAAGTATCTCAGCCTTCTCCTCGTCCTTGGTTGCAACTTTCCCCCCCGCATCCAGTAAGGGATGGAGATTCTCCCTGGCTCTCTTTTTGTTGAGGTATTTGTAAAAACTTTTTTTGTTGTCCTTAATGTTAGTGGCCAAGTTGAGCTCCAGCTGGGCTTTTGCCTTCCTAATTTTCTCTCTATATAACCTAATGAGACCTCTGTACTCCTCCTGAGTTGCCTGTCCCTTCTTCCAAAGGTGGTATGAAGGCCCCATAATCCCAGGGGAAATAGTGAGGGACCTGCTACACCACTTAGACACACACAAGTCTATGGAACCTGACAGGATCGACTCAAGGGTACTGAGGGAGCTAACAGAAGTGCTCACCAATCCACTTTCCACCATTTATCAGCAGTCCTGACTAACCAGGGAGGTCCCCGTTGGCTAGAGATTAGAAAATGTGATGCCATCTGCAAGAATGGCTGCAAGGAGGATCCAGGGAGTTACAGGCCTGTTAGTCTGACCTTGGTGCCAAGGAAGGTTAAGGAGCAGATCATCTTGAGTGCCACCATGTGACACGCACAGGCTCAGGTTTATGAAAGGCAGATCCTGCTTGATTAATCTGTATCTCCTTCTATGAAGAGGTGACCTACTTGGTGGATGAGGGAAAGCCTGTGCATATTATCTAACTAGAGTTTAGTAAAGATTTTGACATCATTTCCCACAGCATTCTCCTGGAGAAACTGGCAGCTTATGGCCCGGACAGGTGTGCTCTTCACTGGGTAAAAATGTGGCTGGAGGGCCGGGCCCAGAGAGTGGTGGTGAATGGAGTTCAACCCAGTTGGCAGCTGGTCACAGGTGATGTTCCCCAGGGCTCAGTATTAGGACCAGTTCTGTTTAATATCTATATCAACAATCTGGACAAAGGGATCGAGTGCACCCTCAGTAAGTTTGCAGATGACACCAAGTTGGGCGGGAGTGTTGCTCTGCTTGAGAGTCCTCCAGCTAAAAGAGTGCTTCACTCTTCCTAATCAGAGATCAAGTTATTTAGAGGTTTTCCAGACCCCTGACAAAGTTCCCAGACACTCAGGAAGATCTCAAAGAGAGTCCAGAAACTGCTGTACAAATGGCTGCTTCTGTTATCTGCATTCTCATTTCATTAAGATTACCCATACTGTTACCCACCTATGTTACCCACCTGTCTTGTTACCCATCTATAGTTAGAAGAGCCTATACTGGTAAAAGATGTATTCTTGCCTAAAGTTTCATTTTAGCTGATGGTTTGATAGAAAACCACCTGCAATATCCAAATCCTTAACCCACTTGAATCCTACCTCCATCGCCTCCCAAAAGCTTGAAGAGTTAGTCACGGTTAGTTAGACATGGCAGCGCCTAAATTAAGTGCTTAAATTAGGTTGATTGGTTTCCACACTATTCATGGAACTAATTGAAATAAATCAAAGTGAGAAGGATGTTTATCACCCTGTGCTTTATGCAGGCTTTTCATGTTTATTATTCTCTCATATACGGGAGTTCTATAGACTCCTGTATCTCTTGAAAGTATTCCTTTATGAAAGGACATTGAAAGACCAAGTAAGCTAAAAAATTCTCATTCCTCCCAGATGAAGGAAGCATAGAACTGAGATCACTTCTTTCTTGGAAATATCACAGGAGAAGTTGTTGCATGGTGAGAAAGCAACGCTTTCTATCACAGTGTTTTTTCTTGAGAGGATAATTATGGCAGATATTCTGCTATTGAGTGTGGTTTGATGTAGTTTAAACATGCATTGGCTTAGGTTCTGCAAAGAAATGCAAACCCACACAGGTGCATTGTGATTTCCACAGAACGGCTAGAGGAATGGAGGCAGCAATCTCTGGCAGGACTTAAAGCCTAAGACCACACACAATGTGACACCGAAGAAGCTTTACTGGTGAGGTCCAGTCACCACCAGACTTTCAACTGAGTAAAGAATAGATTTTCATCCCTTGTACTCCTGGGCTTTGATGTTCGCAATTCCTTTATGTTGTATTTTTTGATTCCTCAATATCTTTTGAGTCTAAATCTAAGGACTTAATTTTTTACTGCATTTCTATTCTACGCTGTTAAGGAAGTAATATGGATTCTAGAAGTTTCTAGCTTGTTTTTTTCATGGCTTCTGCTACTGCATTTCCATTAGTAAGGATGAAAGAAGAAAGGATATAGAAAAAGTGATGACTAAACCTTTTCGCTATAATTTTGTCACATTTGATATAGCTGTTAACAATATGATAATTTCACTTGAGGAGCATTTTGTTTATTTCTGGCTTTGTCAGCTAGTTTTAGCATTGCCATAATTTATATATAATTTAAGCGGGATGTTATTTGAAGCAAAATGATTTACCTCAAACATTTTATCTGTCACTTTGTGCTGTGCCCAAATATTCTACATTTCAGAAAGCTATTGGTATGCATGTGATTGCACATATAAATCCCTTCTTATCCTCCAGATATGTGTCTCACACTTCACTGCTGATAACCGGGATAATTGCCATTGTCATTTGCAAGAATTTTTTCTTTTTGTCAGTTACTGGGCTATTTAACTATTTAACAGAACTGGAAAATATTTTGTTGAGTATAGATTTCTTTTACGATTAAGTTTTTCTTCTAATACCTAATGAATAAAATCTATTTATTTCTATTTTAATGAATTTCACAAAGGGAGGTTCAAGTTGAGAACCTAACACAAACTAAATTAAATCAGAAACTACAGATATCCCTAATTGTCCATGACTAGATCTATACGGATATGTTTAGCCTTTTCTTAGTTTAATAGCATGGATGTTCTGATAATTAATTCATTTAACCCACTAATACATTAGTACTACCCACTAACCTTTGAACGTTCAGCCTAAGAGACACATTTAAAAACATGGAAGATTGCGGCAACTCTAAGTTCCAGCCAACCCAGAGTACGCTAATTAAAAGTGTATTTGAAAAATGCTAATTGTGACATGTAGAAGAATATATAGCAAAACCACTCAGGAGTTGATCTGCTGGCCCATGGAAATTTTATTCACTATGTGCAGAGAGTACATAGAGGTTTAGAGAACGTAGGTCTTAATGATTCAAAGGCATTTTAATCAGGAAGAGAAGTGCTCTGCCTCCTTTTTTTGTTAGCAAAAGAAAAACAGACACAGAGGTATTTAAAACACAGATATAGTACAAATATGCAGTGTACTTTAGTTTCCAATCAAAAATAAACTAATTTTTTCATTATTTCTTCTATAATATTCCTATTAACTCTTAATGTTACTTGGATACTTTTTCCAAATGTGAAGTTTATAGAAGTTTACAGACATACCAATAAATATCTTTTATATTACTAATAACTGTCTAATCAGTAATGAAGATAATTCCAAAGAATACCTACCTTTCACAACAGAGTGAGAAGTGGCAAAATGAAGAAAAAGGTATTTTTCATTCTCTTGGTTGTAGACAAAAAGAGTTTTGAAGCACACCTTGAGGTGTCGTGGATAAAATCTATTATGTAAGCAGTCACCTGTGAACAGTTTCTACAAAATTTGGTGAAAGGCATTTATCATTCTTCAATTAAAATGTCAAATCTAATTAGACTCCCCCTTAACACACTGTATCTTATCACAGTGATACAATGAGAGAGACTTTCCCTTGAATTACTAAAAAGCAAAGAGGGTGTCAGTGAACGCTCCATGAGAAGCAGGGGAGGCTTTCTGTAGGATTCTTCAAGTGCAAGGGAGTTAACCCATCGGCTGTTTACAGCCCATAAAGTGTCTATGGATTTAATACTGTACCTGGATGAAGAAGAATTTTGTTCTCATAAGACTCCAGACCAAATTGTTCTATGATTAGAAGAGATGTGTCCAAGACTCACAGGTTGTTTTGATGATGACTGGCATCGTATATTGGCTGTTTGGCAAAGTGGAGGTTTCACTATTCATTTTTTGGTACTTGCTTTTAATCTGATCTGACACAGCTTAACAAAGCTAAACACTAAATGATGAACAAGATGCTGCTACAAAGTAAAGGTTTCATGAAACACCACCTTACTTTTTTAAGTAAGGGATATCCAAGCCAGCCTGCAAGTCTGACCTGCAGAAAACACAGTGAAAAGCAAAATGTTAAATATTATTAACAGTAACCTAAACATTTTCAGACAAACACAAGCGTTTCAAAAAATTAGAAGGAATATTTCATAAAATCTACCACTGATAGCTATAAGAAATAAACTAAAAGGTATGAAATCAGTACATATTTTCTTCTCACTGGTTTCCTGAAAAAATAGTTGTGTGACACACAGACATGTGAGTAATGCAGTCCAATGATTTGATGGCATGGATCACCGTACTAACAACACTGTAGGTTGATCAAATTGTATCTGGACATGAACTGAATTATTGGTCCCCCTAAACTGAGTTAAAATCCAAACTTTTAAAAGTTATATAATGCTTTTATTGTCAAGCCAGAATAGTTATAGAGTTATAACTGCTCTGGTTTTCTCCCTTTTTCCACTTTCCAATAGTCCAAATACAATAATTGGGTTTGTTCTGTTGTTCTGTTGTCATTGTTATAGACAGTGGTTTAGCTTTGAGATTTTTTTTTCCAGATTGACTCTCATTTTAACATTTATAAATTATTATAAATTGTCGGAATCCAGTGTGGTCTGGCCAGGTTCTTTTAGATATTCCACACAAGGAGGGTTTAATGTTTAATATCCAATTTACTTTTTTGTGAATATTTAACATCACATGGGACTTTGATTTCGCAGAATGATACAGCAATATAATGAAATCACTACACGAACACAATATAACAATTGCAATGTACAGTTGGATCACAATACAGACATGGTTCCTATTACTGGTCTTTGTAAGCTCACCATCATGGTGCTGGATGTCCTTAGTGTCCAGGAAGGAAGAAGTTAGTTAAAGCCAGCTCAAGATCGTTGCTCTCTTCAAACTTAATTTTGTTGTTTTTAAAATTTTTATGAGAGCCACATGTGTACCTACCCATGCAGATCTGGCTGGCTGGGGAAGATAATTTCTATTGACTATTTTAGGGAAGGCCATTTATGTAACGGCTTGACACAGACAATCAATACAGCCATTTGTCTAAAGCAAAACCTACTCTCTGGTCCCCTTTATGCTGTGCTTCCTTTGTAATAGCTGTGGTCATGATATTCTTTTCTGAAATTCATGAGGACATCATCCTTTACATGGTATTGGGTTTATGTGTCCAAGTTTTGGCAGTGAGGAGCTGTGAGGGCTGGGGCTGCCCCATGCTGGACATAACCAATTCCACATGGCTCCAATGGACGCACCACAAGACACAGTTGAGCCCATCAGGCAAGCTGGTGGTGCCTCTGTGACAACGTATTTAAGAAAGGGTGAAAAGTGCTGTACAGCAGTTGAGAGACTGAGGAGTGAGAAAAAATGTGAGAGAAACAACTCTGCAGACACCAAAATCAGTGAAGAAGGAGCTGGGGGAGGTGTTCCAGGTGTCAGAGCAGATTCCCTTGTAGCCCGTGGAGAAGATCATGGTGATGCAGGTTATTCTTCCTGCAGCCCATGGAGGGCCATGCTGGAGCAGATATCCACCCTGCAGCCCTTAAGGAAGCTGCAAACTGTGGAGAGACCATGCAGGAACAGGCTTCTGGCAGGAGCTGCAGCCAATGCTGTAGCAGTATGTTCCTAATGGACTGTATTTCACAGAGAGGACCCATGCTGGAGCAGTTCTTAAAGGACTGTATCCCTCATGAGGGATGCCATGCTGGAGCAGGGAAAAGTGTAAGGAAGATGGAGTGGTAGAGGCAAAGTGTTATGAACTGACCACAATCCCCATCTCCCATGCCACTCAGGGGGAGGAGGTAGAAGAGTTAGGAACAAAGCAATAAAATTGAGCCTGGGAGGAAGAAGGGGTTAAAGGAAGATATCTTTAGCTTTATCTTTGTTTCTCACCATCTTTCTCTATTTTTGTTGCCAAAAAATCTAATTGTTCTTCCTCCAACTTGAGTCTTCTTTGCCCATGATGGTAGTTGCTGAGTGACATCCCTGTCTTTATCTTGACCCATGAGCTTTTCCATCATATTTTCTCCCCCTGTCCTGTTGAAGAGGGAGAAAGACAGAGTGGCTTGGTGGGCATGTGGCAGCCAGCCAAGCTTAACCCATCACACCTATCTTTTCTGAGCCTTTTTCCATTGTAGGGATTTGTTAATTGGTCACACAAATAAAATGGAGATTGATATCCCTGCCATGATGTTCCACATAATTTTTGTCTGTAACTAGAAGATTGTTTGGCAATGACTGTTCCTTTTCCATTAATAGCGCGCATAAATGCACATAAAGAGATACAGTAAGTAGCAAAGTGCAGACCTAAAAACTCTGCTGCTTAGCAATAGTTGGTTCTGTCATGGATGACACAGAACCAAATGTCAAAGAGAGAACTGAGAAGAGCACTTTCTGTGAGGTAACATGGAAAACCATTTCCTCACTTTCATAATTTTCTGGCAAGCCCACAGTCAGTAAAAATATTAACTATGTGTCAGAAAGTTAATGGAAAACCTCCACATATTAAGTGTGCACACCAGTTGGGAGCCTTCAGTGTGCTAACTCAAAAAGCAAGATAGCATGTGTGGGAAAATGCAGGAAATGAGCAAAGTATCTAAATTCTCAGGAAAATCATTCTCCTCTACTTCTTTCCCTTCACCGAAGTTAAGACTCTTTCAGGTTAAATTTCCACTTCTGGTGAGGTATGCGCTTGAATTGTAAGTACATCTATTCTGCTGCTAACTGTTTTCATCTCCTGGTTCTGTTTACAATTACAGCTCAGATGCTTAGCTGGGAGTTGCTAAAATTTCGATGTACTTCCATCACATTAAACCATCTGGGGTTCTGCTTAGCAATAAATCTTAGAAATTATTAATTTTCAGGGGGGTTACTTCCCTGTGTCATGATTATATTTTATATGTGTTATCTACTAAGGGATTGTCAGCTAATTGCTTAGAAACAGTGTTAAAGTTTACATTCTTGATAGCTTTGAACAGATGAAATACCGATTTCTATTAGTGAGTACGCACACAGCAGTAGACACATGGAATTACGAGCCAATAATTCAGATAATGACCACAACAATCATCAGCCCCCAAAAGGCAGATAAATTATTTTAAAATACAAGCACTTTTAAAACAGTTTAGCGGAAAAATATTTAAACTTATAAAACAAATAGCAAAGTCAGTTCTGCTAAATGTATGCAACTTCAGTTGAATGTATTTGAAAGTTTGTCAGAGTATAAGACTATTCCAAATTGGGTCAGCTGTAAATGAGTAATTTTTGTGTTAATTTTTGATGTATAAAACTTTAAGAATGGTTATTTGTGCATCTGCCTTAGCACGTTTCCTTGATTCATGTACTCATGCAAATACATATATGTAGACATAAGTAGATCCTGATGATGCCCCTTCCTTCCAGTTCCCTACGTAAGTTTTAGAAGTTCATTGATAATTTAGACCCTGATAACAGAATAAGGGACAAATATTAATGCTGGCATCAAAGTGCACAGCTTGTTTTTGGTGATATTACTATATTCATCAAAGGCCATTATGTTTTGTTTTGTTCTCATAAAGTGTTTTTTTCCTAAAAATAAAATGAAAAATATTCATACCCAAACTTCATTCATGTAAGCGTAAAGAGCTAATAATTGCCCTTAGCATTAGCTAGCTTCAGTTCAATCATGTCTGCAAATGGCTTTTGGAAACTGGCTGAAGAGTACCAAGAAACTACCTTAAAATGTCATCCCAAAAATGACCTATCGTTCTTGTTCTAAAAAATCTTGTCTTTCTGTAGGTACACACCACAGAAGTTTACTGTATCTATAAGGCCCCTTATTTCATTTCATTTTCATGCAAGCAGCTTCCATTTTCTTTATATTCTTTGCTTTTCATTTTTTAGTTTTTCAATAGGGCTTTTTGTTTTGTGAAGTGATCGTTCACTACTTCAATGCACATGTCTCTGGGGTTTCCCTCTATAACAAAACTTCTGTAAAAAAAAACCCAAACCAAACCACAAACAATATCCCCACCCCCAAGAAAAAAAAAAACTCTTTTAAGAAGGGAAATGATTAATAACCTCTCCAGAGAGAAGTATAGAGGCGTTTCACACAGAATCAACTTACCCAAACTAGATTTTCACCAGCAGAATGGGATTAATGCCCTTATCCTTATACAAATATCTTGGGTTCTCTTAATGAACATTAGCTGTCAGGGCACTGATATCAATTTCTAAAATAATTTCTGTCTTTCAAACACAGTTGTCATTTTGGTAAAACATGATACTACTGCTTGCTGGGAAAGCAAATCATTGTTTTCGTAATATGCAGACAGATCAGTCTGGTGTTAAACAAAGAATAGAACAGTTCTCTACAGAGAAACTGACACTGATTAAAAATTCCTGTCTTCACCAGTCCTTATGGCCAAACTATATTATATGGAAATATTGTCACGTCCTTTAGAAATTCAGATCAAGCTAAGACTTGTATACTTCTAAATAAAATGTTACAAGAGAAAAGAAAGATGTTATGCAACTTATTTAAATGGGATTTTATTAAACCACACAACTATTTTAACAACAGTTAAAGTAATGCAATACTGTACTAATTACAGCAAGTGGGGTTGGCAGAATTACTTACTGTAAGCTTTCCTAATGTTTCTAAGAATAACACCCTTTTCTACTTGTCTCATTACTTAACCAAAATTAGCTGAACTGTAATCATCTGAACACTCAGCTTCTAAATGTTATGTATGCCTGGTTTTAAAAAAATAATAATTAAAAATATCAGGCCCGAATAGGCTAGGCATTTCTCTGAAAGAGGCTGAAGGTGAGTATCTGGGGTTTTATCCATGTTAAAGAAATCTAGAAACTTCTTAAAAGCTCTTTGTGTCTAATGCTTTGATTTGTGGAGATGAAATTTTTCAGAAAACATGGATTTTTGCCACGTTTGTGAAAAAACACAGTGTTTAGCCAAATTACATATCTTAAAAATATTTGCAATTCATACATATTCAGTTGAAAAGCAGAATTTCACATCTCCATTCCCTAAACACTCCATCTGCACTGAGCATGTTCTGGCCAGGTCTCAGCAGATATTCATGCATCATGGTAGGTCTATGTCTAAGAATTATAAGTGGCAGCAAAAGGATTGTTCCTCTGGAACAACCAGTCGACAATTCTATATTTGTGCCCAGGCAGCAACAGAAAGTGGATAGAAGAGATGAGGGTACAAACTATCCTATTTGAATTAAATCAAGAAAAAAGATATTTTTAGAGCTAGATGACTAGACAGAGATCAGGAAGGGCATAGGAAGTTCAATTTCAAGGAAAACACTTACCACTTAAGTGACACTTATTGAAAAAAAATATGTCAGCAGGATTCTGGTATATAACTTCAGGAGAGTTTGTTCAGGAATCTGTGATTAGAAGTGAAGCGAAATGAGAGATGTCTGGAAAGGCTAGACAAATGTGCATGTTCTGGTAAGAAAGCATAGCATTGTCGCAGACCTTAAGCCATCTATGCAAAATAAAAGGGTTAATATGGTGGCAAAGAAAAAATGAGATTAGATGTAAAGCCCAGAATTTAAGATTTTTATTAAAAAACATTTGAGCACTAATATAAAGACACAAGTGAAGGTCAGAAGGCAATAAGGGAGCCAGGCTGAATGAAGAACCATGAGGAGAGGAAGTGAAATTTAATGGGCAAGCTGTTAGCAGGGTAGTCTTCATCAGCACACAGAGTTTTTATCCAGCAGGGAGAGAGATAAATGATGTGAGGAGGTATGTGTGATAGCTTTTGCTGCTTTGATGCTTATGTAAATTCTAAGACTTAAGCATAGCAATAATAAGTACAACCACAGTTCAACAACATTCAACTATGGGACAAAACAAATAATAACTGACAATCATAGATATAAGATAATGATGAGAATGGCAGTAGAAAATATAATCATGGCGATGTTATAAAATAACGAATTAGATTATGTCAACGGCAGTGGATGACTGCTACAAACTCAATATCATGCTTTCATTAAAATATTAGCAGAATAGTGTTATGGATATGGCGGGGACACTCATTCCTGAACCCCTGAGTTATCCCAACAAGCTTAAGTTAACATGATCCCTATCTTGGTCCTTAGAGTTCACATCCATGGTACAGGGGAACCAGCAGCATCCTGCAGGAATGTTAAGGTGACTCGGAGAAGGTACTTGCCTCCACAGCAGTTGACTCTCAGCCACTGATACCTGCAGTGCTGGTCTGCCTCACATCAAAAGTTTAGTAGTCTTTTCAGTTGCCTTTTATCCCCTCAGAAGACTGGTCGTGTTATTCTGTTCTTTACTTCCCCATTTTTGCAGACTGTTACCTTTGCTGAGTTTGTTTCTCAGTCTGGAGAGAACTGATTGCTGTGTCCTTGGTCATCACATCCTCATCCTGAGAATGATCCTCTGGGGAATCAGCTCCTCAAAACCAATCAGGAATGACCATTCCCATGGCCTAAAACTTAAGTTTAATGAGCATTTCAGTTAACCCATATCTATGCAATACCAAATACATTCGTATTAGCAAATGCCACACCAAGGCATTTGACTTCAGTTGTTACCTTTCCCCTGTATGGTGGCTAGCCACGTGCTAAGGTGCATCAGATCAGCAGTTCCCTCCTCCCACAATAGCAGTATATATTAAGGCCTATTGTCCCATCCAGGCTCAGCAGCTCCCTTCCCTTGATATAGATTTCAAGTCCTTTTGACATTCTGTTTGCACATACACATGCGAAGTAGAGATTGGGCAGTAGAAACAAGGTAAATATTAGTGTGGAGTCCGAAAAAAAAAAAAAAAGTCCTGATTTGTTTAGGAGAATGGATCTTTGATGAGGAAGTCTCCTAGTCATATTGCAGAATTCACAATCTCTATGTAAAATTAGTCTTTGGGCAACAACTCAATTACACTTTACAAAAAAGATGAAAACTTCCAGCAATAGTAAAAAAAATCCTGTTGCTTGTATGACAGAAGGCTGCGAGCTGAAAATATTTAGCATTGATAGAGAGTTTGTAACAAGATTATTAAAACTGTCTTTCAAACAATCGTCTGCAAATAAAATGTTATAAAAATATTTCTTATAAATACGTCTTGTTAAACTAATGAATTTTGGATAGCTTTTTCCAGAGACAGCTGGTGACTCTTTAAAAATAAAAATGAAAAAATATTAATGGTTTGGCCAAACTACTTCCCCATAATCTTTTGACAGTTATACAGATTTTCAGTATCTCATTTTGGGGTTTGTTTTCTTCTTCATTTGCATTTTCTTAGTCATAACTCTGTGTATTCTCCATTGCTGTAAAGTGTACTTTAAGTGGTAACTCATACACTTATGCTTTATTATTCTGTAAAGACATGATCTTCTGTTTTTCTCATGTGCTTATTTATCAGGGAGATGTCTTGTTTTATACTGAATCCAGAATTTCTAAGTCTGGTCAGAAATCAGCACTTCTAATCCTTATGACTAGAATTCATACTGACTCTGAGAGAACTGTAAATAGCTGTGAAGCAATTAATAATGTCCCCCATGTTGGACTAATGAATGTGGCACAAGAGGCATTTTGGGGTTCGATGATTAATATAATCTGACTCAAAAAGAACCTGAATTCTCTACCTCAGGGAAAAAGAAGCCCCTCAACATATGCGAAGACTGAATTCAGAATTTGGATGGGATGAAGAGAAGTTTATACCCTAGTGCCTGGGACATGCCGCCAAGGAAAACCAGACAGTAATAATTGGAACACTTAGAAACATGTTTACAAGAAATGACTGCATGCATCAAGAGAATATCCTGTTCTTTGATTTTAAGTCCAGTGGTGGAACTAAATCAAAATGCTTGCATTGTGTCCCTACTGAAAATGAACAGATGGCCTGGTTCTCTTGTGCCATAAGGAATTTTTTTTTTTTTTTGCACATATACTTCAACAGCAAACCTCCATCCCCTTATTCCTCTGGAAAAAAAAATATTCTGGAGGACAAAAAGAAAAACAAAAGACTGTAAAACATGAATGTCAGTGAAAGTCTATACAATCCTAATGAGTCTGCTTCTTAGCTGATGCATTGTTTGTCTATAAATCACCAATGTTTATTACAAGATCAGTGTAGTACCCATAGATCATATTTATTGTGAATAATGACTGGAAAATAAATATGTGTTTTAAATAATATCCTATTCTCAGGCACACAGAGTGCCACTGTATCGTTAACCATCATTACAAAATGTAATTAAACTATAACATGCCATAGCTGTGCAATATGTGTTACACTCCACAGCAGCATCAAAGTCAAGTATCATTTTTCCCTGTGTTTATGGTTTCTACCATTTCTTTCCTCTCCTTTCAACTCTTTCATCCTTTCAATATCCTACTATTATCATATATGGGGAACCTAATTTTCTCCAGCTTTCCTCATTACATTTCCCAGTTCTTCTTCTCCTTCATCTTTCTCTCACTGTTTCTAAGACATTCGTATGAGGGTTTCTTGATTTTCTACATGTCTTTTATAACTATTTTACTCTCTTGTACCAAAAAGATAACTTGGTGATATTCCTCAGATGTTTTTCCTCAAAATCAAACATTTTTGCAAATCTAGTGAGAACTAGAATATTAAATATATCGAAGAGTCTGTGATGAAGTCAATGTCTGATCCACACAAGAACCATCTCATCAAAGTAGGAAGTGCCAGGAAAGTATGGACCAAGGAATCTTCCACCAAATTAGCATCCGAAACATAGAGGTTATAAAATCATCCTTCCTGCTTTGCATAAAGACCACCTGAGTGAATTTTCTGACTACTGACTTACTGATTAGAAAGAGGAAATATCTACAGATCATATTTTAAAATAAAAGTCTGACCTGGAAGTGTCTTGAGGAAAAGTTCACCAATGATAAGATTTCCACTGTATTTCACTCCACAGAAATCATACTTGATTTTTTTAGTTAATGCAGTTGACATGCAACTAAGGAGATATAATAGTAGGCTAGGCTGTGAGTAACCTTCCCTCCTTTGGAAATTTTGTTAGCATTATATTAATGACTTAATCTTCTTGTACTCTGTTTTATGCCTAGGATATTATAGGCGTATTATTAATTCATAGTTTCATAGACTTTTATGCCAGAAAAGGATATTGAATCATCTAAAGTGACACACTGTGCACTCCAGGACCAATAATGTTCATTTAACTAAGGCGTATCTTCCTCAAAGACATTCAAACCGTAGTCCAGCTTTTCAAGAGATGAAGATTTCTGTATATCTTTAATTTCAAAGAAAAAACGTGTTCTTCATAACTGGAATCTTAGTTTTTGACTTCGACACAGGATGTGTTGTATATTATATCCATGTTGCCTACCTCCTCCTAAAAAAACAAAACCCAAACCAGCAGTTTAGGGTTGACTAGGGTAGCTACTATAGCAGATCATAGACAATTCAGTCTATTTTTGGTATTCCTTAAGAAGAGCATATGATTCCTTAAGAAGCAGCCAAACAATAATTTACATGACATGACATCTTGGTGCCATGAATTGTTCTCCATTGTTGCCCATTTTCAGATATTTCAGTTTCCAATATCAATCCAAAATTAATATCCATGAAAAAATCCTCATTATTTCCATTTATTTATAGGAATGCAATAATGTACATTTAAATAATGCATGTACTCTCAAGCAGCTTTAAGTGTCTCAGAAGCCATCAGAACCTTGACAGACCAGGAGCCAATAATGAACTCTATTATGTTTTGTTTGTCCATCTTAGTGGTCATACCATAAAAGATCCAAAGATGGGGTAACAACCAGCTGTACTAATTGCATTGCTTCTGTATTGGTTCTCTTCCTTCTGAGACATTACAATAACCATGCCCTCAGCAGATGTATCACACAGATTGAGTGGATGGGCCAGCTTGTAAAACAAAACTAAAACTCAAACACTTGTTCTGGTCAGATGGAGAAAACAAATTTCCTGTATTTATCATGTCCACCTTATAGAAAAGCTCTGGAAATAAACAAACAAGCTTCAGAGTCTAAGTGATTTTCCATACCTTCCTAAAATGTGCAAAGATCTAAACTGGCATTCTTTATTATTGTCCTACTTTTCAACAATTTTAGTATACTTTTCTATGTCCCAATTTCCAGAGTGCTAAAACACTGCCTTCCAGTAAAGAGCAGAAGCTAGAAACAATAACCTGTCTTCAGCTGCACGAAGTCGCTTGGTTGTCCCCTTTTAATTTCCGCAAAAGAAGGGTGAAAAGACAGAGACAAATGATCCAGCAATTACAGAAAGAAGACAGAAATTACTCCATTTCAGCTTTCTGTCGTTTCCTGTTTACTCAAATACTTATTATACCCAAATCAGAAAAGTCCAGAACTGTCAAATTAATGGAATCATATTGAGAAAGACGCAAAGAGGTTCCTCGGGCAACAGAATTTTATGTCTCAAACTGCTGGGCAGTGCTGACAGCGTCAGCTAACTAGAGGCTAAGATCTGGATCAAAAAAAGTACTTAGGCACCGAGTATTGCATTGCTTCATCAGTAATGCTCTAGTTCATCTCACCTAGCCCCAGATATTCACAGAAGAGATATCTGCATGACCTAAACAGACTTCTTTATGGGCAGTGGAGTAAAACAAGCACTTACAGGATGCAATTTATGTCATCCTAATGTATGCTAAAAATAGGACAGAGGAATTGTGCTATAGAAATGTCAAGTCACTTTTTAGTGACTCACTATAGCTAGCGACCAAATGAAAAGATGGAATTAGATCATATTTAGAAATCTACACTGTTGGTGTGAAGAACATTTAAAAAATGCACCTTAGTAGCTATAAATTGGACACAGGTTTTTTCCTTATGCAATGCATAGACAAATTACACATAAAAGCATCAACAGACTCATCATTTGAAACTTGCTAAATTAGCCTTTAGGAAATACTTACTGTAATGTAGAAATGAACTTAGTCTTTCCTTGAAGATTACAAAATATCTGTATTTCTCTTTGGGTAATTTTACTTTGATTATAAATTGTTATTTGGCATTTTATCTAAATGCATTTTGCGTGTTTGTGGTTTTTCTTTTTGAAAAACTGGTAGTTTTGCAAAGGTCCACTGGATCTTTCAGTATGGAAGCTATGTTATTGCAGCAAATCGTGCACTGAGATATAAACATGTTTATATAAATATATACATATTAATTTGTGTACAATTAGATTCAAAGGTCAATAAGGGAGGGAAATGTAGGAGCCTTTCACATGCCATTTGAGCCTATATGAGTCATATTTGAAGTTTCCTGTTCCACAAATGGATTCCCATTTACACCTTATCAGATGACTGCAACTTATTTATGAATTTGAAATTAATTCTCTTTTCCTTTCAGGCTGCACAATTACAGAGATATTTCTCTAGGATAATATATACTTTTACATTATGTAAAGCAAAGATACTATTGTAGCTTTTCATGAAAGCAGCTATCCATCTGTACTACAATTAATGAACCAGAATTGGTATTTTTCTTAGGTCTACATTTCAGTAGGAATTTGCCACGGAGGACACAAATACCTGTATAAGAAGACACAAGGAGTAAAATACAGATAAAAAATAAGTAATAGAAATCTGCATGTAATGAAAATAATTCTTGAAAAATTGCCCAATCTCACTGTCTAAAAAATAGCATGTGCAAGGAGGTATGGAGCTGAACTAAACATCATATCTCAATTCTAATTTTTCTTCTTTTTAATCTCTTTGGATAGACAATACTTTTTATGTTTAATTTCCTTTCTAAACCATGTGGAATTGAGATCTGATTCAAAATTCTGTTCATAGGAAAAAAAAATACAATCATAGAGAATCATAGAATCATTTAAGTTGGAAAAGACCTTTAAGATCATCAAATCTAACCACTACCCTAACACTGCCAAGTTCACCACTAAACCATGTCCCTAAGTTATACGTCTATGCATATTTTAAATACCTCCAGGGATGGTGACTCTACGATGTCCCAGGGCAGCCTGTTCAATGCTTGACAACCCTATCAGTGAAGAAATTTTTCCTAATATCCAATCTAAACCTCCACTGGCACAACTTGAGGCCATTTCCTCCTGTCTTATCACTAGTTACTTGGGAAAAAGACACCAATACCCACCTTGTTACAACTTCCTTTCAGGTAGTTGTGGAATGAATAGGTCTCCTCTGAGCCTCCTTTTCTTCAGACTAAACAACCCAAGTGCCCATAGTTGCTCTTCATAGAATTTGTTCTCTAGACCCTTCACCAGCTTCATTGCCCTTCAACAGACATATCCCAGAACCTCAATGTGTTTCTTGTAGTGAGAAGCCCAAAACTGAACACAATATTCAAGGTGCAGCCTCACCAGTGCCGAGTACAGGGGGACGATCACTTCCCTAGTCCTGCTGGTCACCCTACTTCTGACACAAGGCAGGATGCTTTTAGCCTTCTTGGCTGCCTGGGCACACTGCTGGCTCATATTCAGCTGGCTTTCAGGAAACACCCCCAGGTCCTTTTCCACCAGGCAAGCCGGCAATGTCCAGAAAGCCAACTGTATCCTGGGCTGCATCAAAAGAAGTGTGGCCAGCAGGTTGAGGGAGGTGATTCTACCCCCATTGACATAGACAGTGGGATCAAGTGCACCCTCACCAAGTTTGCAGACGATGCCAAACTGAGTGGTGCTGTTGACATGGCTGAGGGATGGGATGCCCTCCAGAGGGACCTGGACAAACTTGAGAAGTGGGCCTATGTGAACTTCATGGGGTTCATCAAGGCCAAGTGCAGGGTCCTGCACGTGGGTCATGGAACCCCCCAGTATCAATACAGGCTGTGGCATGAAGGGATTGACAGCAGCCCTGCCAAGAAGGACTTTGGGGTATAGGTAGATGAAAAGCTGGACATGAGCTGGCAATGTCCAGAAAGCGAACTGTGTCCTGGGCTGCATCAAAAGAAGTGTGGCCAGCAGGTTGAGGGAGATGATTCTGCCCCTCTGTTCCACTCAGAGGAGACCCCACCTGGAGTCCAGCTCTGGAGCCCTCAGCAGAGGAAAGACAGGGACCTGTAGGATTGGGTCCAGAGGGATGGAACACCTCTCCTATGAGAAAAGGCTGAGTGAGTTGGGGTTGTTCAGCCTGAAGAGGAGAAGGCTCTGGAGAGACATTATTGTGGCCTTTCAGTACTTAAAGGGGGCTCCTAAGAAAGATGGGGACAAACTTTTTAGCAGGGCCCGTTGCTACAGGACAAGGGGTAATGATTTTAAACTAAAAGAGGGTAGATTTTAGCGAGATCTAAGGAAGAAATTGTTTACAATGAGGTGGTGAAACCCTGAAACACATCGCCCAGGGAGGTGGTAGATACACCATCCCTGGAATCATTCAAGGTCATGTGGGAGGGGGCTCTAAGTAACCTGATCTAGTGTAAGATGTTCCTGCTCATTGCAGGGGAGGTTGGACTAGATGACCTTTAAAGGTACCTTCCATCCGAAACTATTCTATGATTGTATGAATATAACATATTCAAATGCTTTCCCTGGAGAAGAGAAGGCCCTGGGGAGACCTTCTACTATTTCCAGTACTTAAAGGGGGCCTACAGGAAAGACGGGGAGGGTCTCTTTTCAGGGAGTGTAGCAACAGGACGAGAGGTAAGAGTTTTAAACAGAAAGAAGATAGATTTATGTTAGAGATTAGGAATAAATTCTTTACTGTGAGGGTGATGAGGCACTGGCCCAGGTTGCCCAGAGAAATTGTGGGTGCCCTATCCCTGGAGGTGTTCAAGGTCAGGTTGGATGGGGCTTTGAGTAACTTGGTCTAGTGGTAGGTGTGGAGTTGGAACTAGATGATCTTTAAGGTCCCTTCGAACCAAAACCATTCTATGATTTTATGATTCTATTAAACGTCTCTTTTACCCAATATTTTTTACAAGATACTGTAGCATCCTTATTTATACCAGTAAAGAATCTAAGGAATACATGTGTCCCAAATGATACTGTTTGATGATGAGATCAAGAGTAAAATCCATCGTCATGTCCCAGTAGAAATATCTTCTCCACTTACCTAAAAATATCCCTTCCCTCCCTCAGCTGTTCACAGACAACAACTACTGGCCATGTTGTGTGCTTCATTGCTGATGGTCACAGAAGTGTTAGACACAGAAAGAACCACAGGAAGGCAGCAGATGGTATTGTCTAGGGAAGGAGTTGTAATTTGTGCTTTTTCATTTACTGCCGTACATACATTGAATAATAGGAAATATAATGAAAGAGCAGTGGTTCCATTGATGGCTTTTGGCATCATTTTAAGCTTGTGTGCAGAGTTTTTTTAATTAATTGTCCTCTCAGCAAGGATCCAAAAGAAAAATTTAAGGTTCCAGCTGTATTTTTCAACTAAGTATTTTCATAAATACTAAATTAAAAAATGCATACTATTATATAATTCATGCTAAAAAATGAGAGACTTCAGAACTCCTAGTGTAAGATTGTCCACACATTTTATTTATTTATTTACATTGAAGAGTTTTCTTATGTTAAATTCTTTATGCCTCAGACGTTCATCTAGACTACTGATGTTGTGAGCCTTAGTGCTTACCTACAGTTACTGTGATGATGGTTTTTAAATGTCCATATGGTAGTTTAGGGTTTTCTGCTGACTCATAGTCACAGCTGATAAACGCTAATGTACCCTGTCACCTCAGCTATTCAGACTCATCTGTCATCTCTGGTCTCTTGGCTTGTCCCATACCTCAAGATGCCTGTTGCCATTCTGTCTGCAGGACTGACTGCAGCAAAGGAGGACGTTTGTGAACACTTATGCTTATGTGACTTTTCAATTACAAACAAGTCTCTAGAGAGAATTAGTATATTTTCTCAGCCTTAGTTACATGTCTAGTGCCTTATCAGAATCATCAAGCCTAAACAGAAATATTGCTTTGCTTATTAATATTCTTAGATGATCTTAGATCATCTTCTTAGATGACACTTCCGCTTAGTAAAGGAAGTACTTTTGCAGCATCTTGAAAATTTACCGCTGGTTTGTGAGGCATTCAGTCTGCAAAAGGAAATAACATTGTGATTTAAGTGACCATCAAGAACAACAGTGACTGAATATTTAAAACTTAAAGCAAGGTGTTCATAATCAGTTTGTGGCTTGAACTATATTAAACTGCTCACACAAACAATTTTTTGATTCACTTCATATAAGCAACTCATTGGTAAGCACTGAACTCTGTTGGGAATAATTTGCAAATAATAAAAACCCCCAAGCATTTAAAATAAATTATTCCTATCTGTCCAAATCTCTTAGTTGCAGCCTCTTTCTTGTGTTAACCAAGAGAAGCCAAAGACTGTCTGCTTCCTCTCTAAACAGACTACAGTGAAGTACTGGGTAATCTTGCAGGCCACAAAACAATTTCAAGGCAAATGGTAAAAACAATGTTTTTCCATGGATGCTTTTAAATCTCCCCTACTGTATATTAATGGTATTATGATTTTTAAAAGTTTGCACATTCTTTTACAATGCATAGGACTCCTTTTGACCACTTTTAAAAGGAAAGATCAATTCTCTCTCCATCTCCACCTCCACGCATTTTCCAAAGCCCATGAATTCTGTTTTCTAGAGTTTTGATTTCAAGTTGAGGACTTCCTAAGTTTTTTTACCTCTTCCTGCGTGTTTTTGGTCTTCTAGGTTTAATTTGTTAATGGATTTCCCACATGCACTTTTCTCCTTTCTCTCTTATTCAGTACAACAATACCTTTGTTTTAGTCACTCTTGAGATGATTTCTGGACAGAAAATGTTTTAATCTCCCAGAAAGCAGTCTCTGTGAGCTCTCTGAAATGCTGAGACATTTCAGGTACCTTCCCTCTCTCCTTTGTAGATGTTCAATATCAGTTTTAAATTCATAGTATGTGGTTAAGTCTCAGGTTATGAACAGAAAATTGTAGATGCACAAAAAAATAAAGAACAGTTTCTACCATCACCTTCAAACCAAACCACTGTATTTAGCACTTTTACTCAAAATTGTATACTTCTAGTACATCACAGGATTAACCCCAGCGGAAAAGTCATATTCAAACACTGATGAACTTGAAGCCAACAGAAAATTAATGGAAATATTCTGACTAATATCAGGCACACCATTAGTCTACCCTGAAGAAATTAAAATGCACTCACCAGAAGTAATGATGAGTATTTACATATTGGGCACCTTATTTATCATCAGATTCAATTTCTATCTGTTTCAATCTCTCCTCTTCTTGTTGACTCCTGAACTTTTTCTGCTCTTGATCTTTTCATTCCTTTGTATTTAAATTATATTTGATTTTTCATCTACTTTGATCTTTACATTAATACCTCAGTTTCTTGAGACTCCTAATAGGTATATTATCATATGCCTAATTCTATTTCCAATACCTTGCATTTTTGCCTAGGACAAAAATGGAGAGTTCAGTTTGTATAATATAAATTTGAAGTGAAATGTGTTGAAAATATCCATGAATTTAGGGCTTCAGAAAATTCTGCTCTTTCACCTACTTTTTTTTTTTTCCCCCAAAGAACTACGTGTGATTATTTACACTTATAGGTAGGAAGCAAGATTTTATGCTTTGCTGCTCAGGTAGAAAATGCTGAAATCAGGAAGACATGTATGATTTCTTGCAGAAAAGTCAATTGCTTTTCCTAGTGTGTTCTGAGTTAATTTTATGGCCTTAGTTTCAATTTCTCCTCCCAAATTCCCATACATTTATTTCTTAGAAATGACATAAGCCTGCAAAGTTTGGATTCAACCCTTTGTCCTGCAGACCTCCATCCATTTCTGATATATCTGACATAACTCATTCTTTGGTTGGGGAAAATGACATGGTGATTTGTAGCTGCTTTCTTTTTTTTTTCTCATCTGAAATTCTTCTCTACATCAAAGAAGTGTTTTTTAGATTAAAATCATTAATAAGATGCTTAGTTTCTGTGTTGACTGGAACAATTAACTTCTTAGATTGACACTTTTTTTAATTAAAAAAGATACATAAAGTATTTTTGCAGGTTAGAGGTTATAACAATTAATGTTGACTAGAAACAGGCATAGGTATTTCAAAAAGACCTAATAACACAATTCGGTTTGCAGCACCATTTCTAATACAATGCCTGATGGATTTCTACAGACTACAAAACCAATGTTAACATAAATCAGCATGTGACTAAAAGGGAATTAAAATGAATTTCTTTCTAATCAAATACATAACATTATTTTAAAAGAGATTGTACAAAATATCTTCTAGCATTTTAGAAATAAAAAAAATGCTAGAAGATATTTTGTACAATCTCTTTTAAAATCACAGTCTTCAATGGGTCATTAGTATTAGTATACCGTAGTTCAAGTATTATCAATAGAGAAGCATGAGGGAAATGGAGGAGGAAAGTATTCTTCTCAAACCAAGGAGAGATATTTGAAAGCGTATGAGAAATATTGCACGACTCTTAACAATTTCTGCATGATCAGCAAAAAGGCTTTACTCAAAGAAATTAGAGTAGTTTTTCTCACCATAATTTTTTAACTAGGCTGATTGTTTAGAACATTTGGTAAAGTGTAATATTTTTCCATTAAATGTTATAATATTTTGTGAATTCATCTTTTGGGTTTTTTTATTTGTTTACAAACACTCTTCCCCAATTTTCCCAATTTAGAATTTCTTGATGTGAAAATAAAGCATTAAACACTTTCAAACTTCTACAGGGAAAACTTTGCTCTATTTGAGCGTAGTCTTGTTATCCATCAATCACTCAATCAACCTTTATTTTATGTACAGTAACACATTGGAGAATGAATCTCAAAGTGCCATGCATAATAGCTGTTAGTTAACAAGAGAAAGCTAATCTCAGCTGATGAATTTTCACCTTTGTTTTATGTCTACTTAAAGAGTTTCTTATAACCTCAGGGACTAAGTTTTATCGCTGCAGGGCATATGCTTGAAGTCTTAGCGTCTGTGTTTCTTGCAGCTGTGTCCATGTTCACTATGGAATAAAATGAACTTGGGTTTAAAATAAAATAATAGCATCAACGGCTGAATTTTTATGGTATGTAGCAGAACAGTGCCTAATTACATTTTTGTGACTTAAGGACTTACCATGGCCACGGGCTAGGTGAACTGTTATAAATAGATCAAAGCTATGTTACTGAAACAGTATCCACACAGCAAAAATTAATCATAAATACATTTTTTGCAGCTAACACACAGATGAGGAATACACCTGAGGGAGGTCACAATGTTCTTATGCAAAACTGAAATTGTCCCACTAGCTAGATAATTGTTACATGGCAAACTCTTCTCCTGACTCCACAAAATGTCAAGAGACACCTGAGGAAGCTCCCTCTGGGACTTTTCATCTGTATTTTTCCATTTAAAAAAAAAAAAAAATCTCAAAGTGAATGGCGGTAGTAAGTATGCCCTATACTTACAGCATTGTTAGTAGTAACAATGATTTGTAAAGTCCAATACTTATTTTTTCCATCTTTTTGCAGCCTAATACAGAATTTCAGGCTCTCTTCATCAAGAGTTTGAATTTTTTTCTGAATAATGTATAGACAGAAGAACAGAAGCCAGTAGATACACAATGGCAAATGTATCTGGAAATTTTGGCGGGTATCCAAAATTTCTCCTGAAGTGTATGCATTCTATTATTTGTTAGAATAAGCAGCAGCAAACTAAACAAAATTACTGTAATGTAAACAGACTATCTGTTGACTCTGCTACTGACTGAGCTTCTTTTCAGAATAAACAAGCATATAATTTCTATTGTTAATTAGATACTTTTGAGTAAATTCTAGTAAAGGCCTCATTTTCTGAACTACATGTGTTGACATCTGTATCAATAATGTCATTATTAATAATTAGGATGAACAGCAGTCATTTTCACAACTCCAATGAAAATTCTGCAGAATTTTTCTGAGAAATTAGTTTCCATTTTAATCTAATACATTTTTGTAGAAAAATCTAGACCTCAGTGTTTTGTATTTAAGCAGACCAGATTTATTTCTGGTACATTCTTTCCAGGGAATGCCCATATTTCCTCTGTAGGCCTAGTGAAAAATTAGAGGAAGAAAGATAACATGATACTGTCCTTAAAATTTATGTGTTCTTTTTATTTATTTGTTTGTTTGTTGTGTTTTGGGTGTTGGGTTTGTTTGGGTTTTTTTTGGTGGTTATCTCTTATTTAAAGAGTATAGTTATCACAGAATTCTAGAATCATAAAATCGTTTCAGTTGGAAGAGACTTTTAACATCACCAAGTCCAACCATCAACCAAACGCTGCTAAATTAACACTAAACCATGTCCCTAAGCACCACATCTACACGTCTTTTAAGTACCTCCAGGGATGGTGACGCCACCACTTCCCTGGGCAGCCTGTTCCAATGCTTGATAACCCTTTTTGTCAAGAAATTTTTCCTACTACCCAATATAAACCTCCCGTGGCACTACTTGAGGACATTTCCTCTCATCCTATTGTTACTCAGGAGAAGAGACCGACCCCCACCTCGCTACAGCCTTCTTTCAGGTAGTTGTAGAGAGCAATAATGTCTTCCCTCAGCCTCCTTTTCTCCAGACTAAAGAATCCCCATTCCCTCAGTTGCTCCTCATAAGACTTGTGCTCTAGACCCCTCATCAGCTTTGTTCCCTTCTCTGAACACCCTCCAGTACTTCAATGTCCTTCCTGTGGTGAGAGGCACAAAACTGAACACAGTATTAAAGTTGTGGCCTCACCAGTGCTGAGTACAGAAGTACAATCACTTCCCTAGTCCTGCTGGCCGCACTATTTTTGATAGAGGCCAGGATGCTATTGGCCATCTTGGACACCTGGGCACACTCTGGCTCATATTCAGCTGTCTTTCAGGAAACATCCCCAGGTCCTTTTCCATCAGGCAGCTTTCCAGCCATTCTTCCCCAAGCCTTTAGGGCTCCATGAAGTTGTTGAACCTCACACAATTGGCCTTGGCCCATTGATCCAGACTGTCCAGAGCCCTGTGTAGAGCCTTCCTACCCTCAAGCAGATCAACAAACCCACACAACTTGGTGTCATCTGCAAACTTACTGAGGGTGCACTCGATCCCCTCATCCAGATCGTTGGTATAGATATTGAACAGAACTGGTCCCAATACTGAGCCCTGGGGAACACCACTTGTGACCAGCCGCCACGTGGATTGAACTCCATTTGCCACCACTCTTTGGGCCTAGCCATCCAGCCATATTTTAACCCAGTGAAGAGTACGTCTATCCAGGCCATGAGCTGCCAGTTTCTCCAGAAGAATGCTGTGAGAAACAGTGTCAAAATCTTTACTAAAGTCTAGGTAGACAATACCCACAGCCTTTCCTTCATCCACCAAGTAGGTCATTTTGTCATAGGAGATCAAGTTAGTAGAGTGTTGCGTGAAAGGGGGGCAAAGTGGTTTTGGCAGAAGATAAACCCCCTTGCGTTCTAACACTCCTCACTGAGGTGGGAGGCTAGGTGCAGCTAGGTTTAAATTCTGAGTGATGCCCAATTTAGCACTATCAGTCCAATCGTGTTTAATATGTATTAAACTGTTACAATTTGAATAAACTAATAGTGGACTGCACCTTCAGTCTAGTCGTGCTCATGAACTAGCAAGGCCACTCTCGAGTCTTTGGTCGCGTTCAGTGAGAAACCGAAACGACTAGCTACTTAAAAAAGTGCAATTTATTTAAACAACAGATATATAGGTTCTTAGGATTGCTGGTGATAAATACACTGTCTGCAAAGCACGTGCAAATGAAAGTATTGTTACATGTACAAAACGCGTGACAAAGCTATAAACGATACAGCCTGGCTCTAAATGTAGAAAAGAGAGTCTCTAGAGAAATTTCTAAGTTTCCTGAGAAAGCACTCGGTATAATCTAAGTCTTACCCAAAGGCATCCCTATGGGGGGGAAGAAAGGCTCAGCCTGTCGACTGATCCCAGAAGTCAGTGATGTAGTTCTTTGAGATGGTGTCTTCCCTGGGTATCCCCCCTCTCTCGGGCTATTTTTATACTATTTGTTATCTTCAAGGTGGAGTTTGAGTGACTTTACTCATACATACTTATATCATGATTGGTGTAAATTTCTCTCGCTTCACAATTAAAGGTATAGTTTACGAGAAATTCAGGGCGCAGACTCAAGAAGGAGTGGTCGCACCTTGGAGGCGGGTAGCCTTCGGGATGGAGGTGTGTTTTGGTATTATAATGACATTATAATGAGCAAAGTTTGCACAAAGGACAGCATTTCATCAAAATTTGACAAAATGTTGGCTCTGAGCATCTAGCGGGCAGCTAATTGGCAGCTTATCTGTTTCATGGTATCATCCCATTCTGGTATCCGCTATACATCATAAGGTAAAGCCACGGAATAATTGCATCCCATCCTGTACCTCATGTAGCTTCACAAGCATCCTTATCAGGGATCGCTTCATGCCAGCTGCAGCTATTTTCTACCTCAGAAGCCTCTTGATTTTGTACTTTTCCTTAATGTGTGACCAATGCTGTACTTTTGTATTTTCAGTCAATTTAATAATTATTCCACATACAGCAGGACCTGCCTTTCATAAACCCGTGCTGACTGGGCCTGATCACCTGGTTGTCCTGTATGTGCTGTGTGATGGAGCTCAAGGTGATCTGCTCCTTAACCTTCGCTGGCACTGAGGTCAGGCTGACAGGCCTGTAATTCCCCAGATCCTCCTTGCAGAGTAAATCTTGAGAATGTTTCCTCAAACATTTCAAGTAATAGAATAAAACTTCAATAAATTTGGAGTGTTCAGAGGCAAACATAATGCCAAAACACAAAGAAGGTTTCCATCTCAAAAGAGAACTACAGCATATAGATAAAGCCATAGGGGCAATTTGACCTTCAAACCTTAAATGCCTGATAAGTTTTGTGAGACTGAAACTGCTTCACCAAAGTGGGGAACCTGAAGTCATGACTGAAAGATGAGAACAATTCTAGTAATTCTACTCAGGGCAGCAATCTGGAGGAATGGACCTATCCATGCGAACTCAGCCCATTTTGGAGGATACTTTTGTCTCCATATTTGCACATTTTTGCTGCCAAGGCAAAAGATTAGTACGTGTTTACTGCGACAATTTACTTAGAGCTTGAATAAACATGACTAGGAACTACATTTGTTTAAAGGTTGTAGTTTTTCATAGCACATATTCAGTCCTCAGAAAGAATCACTATGCTAATCCAAATCAATCTCTTTTTTTAAAGCTATAATGCTTACTAGCACATGTCAATTAATAAGCAGAGTGCCTATAATAATTGGCACTTAACAGTGTATTATGAATCAGGTTGTTCACTGTTAATGGAACATAATGGGTTTTAATTCTGCACTTTAATATTACCTGCCAAAGCATGCCACTCTCACCTTCCTTTCTGTGTTTGCAACCAATTACATAATATTTGACAACGATAAGTAGACAAAAGATAATACTTCACATGTTGTTTCATTAGCTTTAGAAATGCAGTGGCTATAGACCATTTTTAGGCCTTTACAAAAGGTCTATAAACTTCACATAAATTATCAACATACGATTGTCCATTTTTCCTAGGTGAATGCTTATTTTCATTATGAATTTTTACTCAGGGTAATAAAAATATTCTACACATACTGATTGTTAAATACATTGAGTGTTGCCAATAGATAAGTGATATTTACACAGCCATTCTTGTCACTTCTGATACCAAAGTGCCAATAAAATTGGTTTTGTGTCTGCTTTTGTTAAAACTCCTGAACTCTATTCAGGTGTAAATAAACGATAGACACAAATCTTGAAAGCACGGGGTTTGAGGCTAACTGATCTCTGCTAATAATAACTATTTCTTGTGTGACTGTTCTGGAGCTTGGTCAAACAAACCTACACATAGGAACCACTGTACATGATCCCTAAGGAAGAACACATAATAAAGTAAGTGCCCAGCAAATAACTATAACAACAGCTGAGGCTTTGTGCCTGTCATTTTCTGCTGGAGATTAACTTAGATCAGTTTATATCAGGGGAAAAAAAAAGATAGAAGGAAAAAGACAGAATATTTGCGCTTCTTGTAGCATAGACATGCACTGTATTTGTTTAACTGTACAGAGCAATAGCAATGTTTCTTTTCAAGCCAATACTAATTAAAGTTTGAATCAATATCTCTGCCATTGCTAGCAGTAAACTTTAAAATATGTTTGCTTGTTTGGCTTGACAACAGTGAAAGAATTGGCTTCTGAGGCTTTTTTTAAATTCCTGCTGCACTGAAGTGCTAATATATTAAATAAATAATAATAATAATAAAAAAGTCTCACTGCCATTCACTACTAATCTAGTTATGGAAAGTGTAATCTTCCTGTATGACAACATCTAGCAGGTAAAGAGAAACCAATTTCCCTTTTTGCAGATAGCTTATATGAATTATAAATCATGAAAAAACTGTCAAGATACTGGAGTAAGACTATATATTGCTTTCACAAAGCCAGTGCAATGAAAAATTCCTCCCCCCAAAATAATTATTTACATTAATCTCATTTGAAATAAAAACAAATACTGAAAAGTAAGTTTTACTACAACCCAAGAGGGAAGGAAAGCATGTGAAGTTTATGTGTTGAATCTTAACCTCATAAGAAATAAAAGTGTCCATACAGCTCACCAGAGCCAGTAAGTTTATCCTCAGTTCCTTCAACAAACAGGGCTGAACAGACACTTCCGAAGATGTCAATTTTATTATTGAATAGCACAGACCAGATGTATGGGATACGCTATTACTTCAATCAGTTGCGATTCTGTTGATTCTGTGCTTCCTTTGAAGATTTTTTGGTATGCAAACAAATTATACAGAGAACAGAAATAATACATTGAGCAAATTTCAGTTTATTTTTAATATTAGGAATTTCTATTGAAAAAATAAGAACTTTTCTTCTTGCCAAACTTTTTAATAGCTGCATTACCAGAGTTCCTAGTATAATGCACTTCAGAAAGTGTACTAGTAGCAGAGCACCTGTAATTAACAAACCTTATCTATTCCTAGACTTCTAGGAACAACAAAAAAAATCACCAAATCATCTGAGTCTTGCCTAGATCCTGGAAAGTATATTTATGTTGTGTAAACTGCAGGAGACATCCCTTTATAATGGCAAATTGAGAAAATAATTGAAAGAATTAGAAATATATTGTTACAGGTAACTTCATCTGTTGAGAACCTGGTGTCAACAAATGGGTAAAACACCATCAGAAAATGGAACACTTCTAACTTTTATCTTTTATATTGAAAATTAAACCCTGGATAACAGTGAGATGTAGATTCCTAGATGTATATGTTAATATTCACAGGGTACATACTTACACCCATACAGAGCAGATAAATGAAGATAGGAAGCCTAGAGAAACAGTCTCATCCTCTTGGCATATTGAATTTTTGTTTGATTTTGTAATTATTATTTTTTAAAAAAACATAAGTAGATAATTATTTCCTTTTAGCCATTTTGGGTTGTCTAAATTTGGAACTGTAAGCAATGGCATCTGTAGGTCACCCATCCCACAAGGTCCTAAGCATTAGAAACAATGTAAGTGTATATCCTGGTTAACGTGGTTGTCCATCACATCTCATACCCCTGAAGTATGATGCAATGGATTTACTTGTGCATTATGAAATGTGCTTGTCTTTCTGTTTCTTAAAATCGGTGTGCTTAACGGAATTATCATGGTTTGATTCCTCTTCATGGTTCCTCTTACATTCCCCTGCGCTTTTGTGGCACAACGGAATAAAAGCATTCAACAGCACACAACCAGCATCAGGATGTGTTGTTTGCGTAATTGACACGGCTCAGGCAGGTAGGTGTCATATCTTTAAATTTTCACTTTCTAACCATCTCTTGCTCCCTTTATTTCCAGAGCACTGTATATGCTTTCAAATATAACAAAATCTCTAATTGTAAACATAACCCAATATCCTATTGCATTAAATGCAATGCAAAATAATGTATAATGTCTTGTTGTGCAGCCACTATGAGGAGAATTAAAAACTAATTGTAAATTGTGTGTGTGCATGCATGTGTATGTATTTAAATAATGAAGTAGATGAAGGGTAAAAATTAAGCTCTCAGAGATTATTTACTATTCTTTTAATGTTGAATATCTTCTTATTTAATGAATAATACAGTTGATTTCTTCAACTTTCTTCAAAAAAAGGAAAGCAACCTTCGAGCTTATCAGAAAGTCGGATTAATCTTTTACAATAAATACTGATTTTATTGAAGTCAGTGGAAGAACTCCAATTCAGACTTCAGAATTGCTCATAAGAATAAATACGTCTAATTACAGGATACAAAATCCCATTGTAAAAATACCTAGGATTTAAATTAATTGCTTTTATTCCATGCATGGTGTTATAAATGTCCACCCACATGTTTCGTCTTTAGTTTATCCTTTGATGAATATCAGAACACGAAGCAAAGTGCTGTGTTGTGAAAAGTTCAGCAATCTGTAAATGAACTTGAATCAGTCAATTTACTTATTACCAACCTTTCCATTATAGTTAAAACAGTGTCAATATATTAGAATTTATACTTTTTTTCCTCAAGACAAAGCCTTGCTAAACAAATGAACTGGGCAGTGATAGTTATAAGTGTAAAGTTTCCATAGAAATTTTAGATACATAAACACTTATTAATTTCAAAAAAGGCCTGATGCTGCTCATTCTCAGACAGCTGCCAAAATTTGTTAATGTTCTTTAGCTTTGGCTTTATCATCCATTCACTAAATATCCCTTATTTTTTCTTTGATTTCTGCTTGTTGACCCACGTCAGCATCTCGTTTTCTTGTATGTTCAAAATAATAAATGAGTTAAGATTTTTTTGTGCTCATTTGAGCACCACAAATCTCATATTTCCAAAATTATTTTGAAATGGAACAAATTTCAGACTCCTACCTAGTGACTGAAAATGGAGTTATAGATCCCGAAGTTATTGTGATGCATTTGAAAACAGTAATTAGTGTCTGTCCCTTTCTAGTTTGACTGTGAAGGTGAGAACAGCAACAGGAGATCTGCCTAGGGAGCATTACAATTAGTAAATCTTCTTACTGTAATAGCATGATAGATTAAAAAGTATCAGACACGGAAAAAATGCCTTCCCTAGATACTTTAAAAAAAAATAATACAAAGCCTAAGGGAACAGAAATGCCATCTTATCCAAGCATGGGGCACTATGAGAAGGATTAGGAAATTAACCCAATTTTCCTAAAATATAATTGGCTTTTAAAAGAACTATCTCACTGAAGTGTATCAGAGAAACGTGATACACTGACAAGTGTTCAGCTGAAAACAACTTAAATTTACTTGTCTTGGATTTAAAAAAAAAAAAAAGGCAAAAAAGTAAAAACGTTCTCAGACCAAACTGTGTACACAGAGACGCAGAGGGATGTGTGTTCAGAATCTAGGGAACATAAAATAATGAAGAAACAAAGTCCACTGTTTCTTTGCCATGTGTATTCATAAAAGTCTACAGTTTTAAGAGAACTGGGAGAGAACAGCAACAATTTTAAAGGAATGTAGGCAGCATAGCAACGAATGTCCTACTTTGTGCTGCTTTGCTAAGCATTGGAGTCTGTTACAGGCTTGTAAGTTCTTTATGCCTTTTTTTCCAGAAGTCCCAAACAGGCAGATCAAAATAGCAGCTACTTTTTTAGAGAAAAAAAAAAAGCTGTCTTTTTGAAAGGGAACTAAATGTTACTGCAGAGTACTGTAAGGATAAAGGATTTTTCTGGCATTTCTCCTACAAGCTCGGATGATAAACCTAACTGTAAGATACAACTCTCTTCTTCCTCATGTTCCAAAAATTAAGAAAATGGTCAGACTGTGCTAAATCTGGGAGGCAACAACCAGTGCATGAGGTAAGATGCTACTTCATATTTTTTGCCTTCTAGCTGATGCTACTGTGTCAGTGCTAGACACTAGTTTAACACAACCTGTTTAACTGTGTCCTGTAATGGCCAGAGAGCCACTCCGGCTCTCAGGCACGAGTCTTGCTCAGGAAGCAGTGCCTGAAAGCCTGTCCTTTCTAGCTGATATAGTGCTCTGGTTGTGGTATCCTCTTTGTCTGTACAATGAAGTTTCACCATAAGTGCCTAAGCAATGGATTTACTTTGATTTGAAATGAAGAGAACACAATGCTTACACAGTAAAGGACTGCCTAAAGATAGTATAACATCTCTCTCTTACCACTTCTGTTCATTTCCTTCTGTCACACTCAGTTTCCAAATGTCCTTCCCACTAATAATATCATAAACACTGGGTACACAGAAGAGATCAAGCTTGCCTGAGGCAGATGACTCTTCTACTTTAGGCCGATTCAAGACCTAAATTTACTAGCAGCTACCTGTTTGGCATCTCTTCATGTGCGTAGTATCCAGGCTGACAGTGTTTTGACTAGTATCCAAAAGATTTGCCACATCTGGAGAAAAAGCCAACAAGGGCAATAACAACAAACCAAAAGCCCAAAACCAAACCTTTGAGAAACTTTGTCATAAATTATAACTTTAATTCTAAGGCACTAAAATTTTTCCCTTGTAATAATTTATATGCATGTATTTGTTCCTTAAGTGAAATGAAGCTTGAACATTTGAGAGGTTTTTGCTATCAATTGCTTTCTTGCATTAGTTCTAAAATGTCTAGGATCGATTGAGTACAAGAATTCTGACTATTATACAGTCTGTGAGAAGGAGAGACTTTTTGAAGACATTTCAGAGCTTTCTAAAATTGAAATACATTTACAAATAAAATTACAGAAAAAACTGAAATGAAAACCAGCTTATTCTGTCTGAAAACAAGTAAAGACTTTGACAGTAATTTTTGTTGTGTGGCTTCACTCACCATTTTTCAGTGAAAGCAGATTTAACAAAAGAAGTGTCTGGTTCTACTCAATTCTACCCAATGTGCTCATATTTCAGTTTTTCTCAGTTCTACTGCACCTCTATGAAGCAGTCTTTAACAAAATCTTTGTTTCGTACAGTATTCCAAAAGTTCAGTGTTACATTTTTACCTTAGCACAATTAAGTTCCTTCCACAAGTAGTGACTCTTCTCAGATTTCAAACCCTAAACAACTGAAACTATGCAAGGACATTTTACATAATCTTACGGTGGATTTAAGCAGCACAGGTGGCAGCAATCTGGTATAGAATACAGCATGATCTAATAATAAATTAAGTGCATAGAAAACCCAAACCAAAACTCAATTAAAAACTAATTGAAAAAATTTTAAAAGAAAAATGAATAAACGAGACAAAAGCTTGGTTAAAACCAGAACTACTAATATTGCAGCCTTAGATCACTCCCAACAAAGGAAGCCAAACTATCACACCAAATCAAATCATTACTGCAAACATACTGTTAGAAAACATGATGCCACCACTTATTGTGTGGTCTCTTCCATTTATTTTAATATGCTTTTTCATTATTTTTTAGTTACGTGTATTACAAATCCCCCATTGTTTAGGTAAGCTATTCATTACTTTGTTCATAAAACTTGTAATAATAACAGTCTTCCTAATTCAGACCAGTAAAATGTAAACGGTTGGTATGTTTTTGGAATGAGCTATGATTATACTAACAGCCCTCCCCAAAATTGCACTCACTTTGCAAGTTACATAATTATGTGTATTGTATCAAGACATGGGTAGTTCCCTTCATTTCAAGGGAACTTGAAAGTTGCTTTGTTCTGTGTCCATCACTGTCCCTCCTCCATTCTCCACAGCCTGAGTACCACCATCACCTTATCGGACATCTCGACAGTATAATTGAAAACGAGTATCAGTAAGGAGGGTAATGTGTCAGGAAAAGCTGTATTTCATGTGAGTCTTTTTTTACAACCTTTCTGTTAAAAGGTCATACTTGTACAATCAGATGGAACAAGCACGTTCATCTGTTTCAACAACCCTGGCAGATGTTTCTAAGCTCTTGTCTTGAAAACTGAAACTATTCCCTTGCCTAATATAACCTTCAATGATTTGTTTCCTTTTGAGATCAGTAGCAACATCATATTTTTAATTTAAAACTTGTCTTCTCATGACCAGATGGCATGCAGAGTTTAACATTAGTTATCAGATTTTGATCAACAAAAATGTATGTAGAAAACCATTCTGAATGTAAGTGTTCTACAGATCATACAGTGTGTGATTAATTTGTCTAAACTGATCTGTTTGTCCAAGCTGTTTGAAATAATTGAAGTCTTGTCTTATTTTGCAAAACAAAGGATCTGAATCCAGGAAAGCATTGTTGCTATTTCTTTTGTTTTCATTTATAACTTCAGCAATAAAATTTTTCAGTATCATAGTGACCAAAAGCAACTTCCTACGTGATTTTTTTTTTTTTTTTAATTTCAGAAATAGTGTGGAAACTGAATATTCTTTTACTTGTCTTTTTCTCCAGAACATTTTATTTCTTGAGATGAGCTATTTTTTCAGTAGAATTTTAGAATTTCTATTTTCATTTGTATGTTTCTGAATTTCCGTTCTTCGATTATGTAAATTTTCACTATTGTAGTAATTTTTATTTGTCCTTTCTGCACCCAAATTCCCCATAAATTTCTTTTCTGATATTAGATGTTCATGTGTATTCAAGTTTACGATAATATGACTGGTTTTGTCACCTAAAGACATGCCAAGAAATGGTCACCTAAACCAATAAATGCAAACTATTAAGACTTAAATTAGCTTGCATAATATGTCATCTGCTTGCAGTGTCATAACTGAAAAAAAATTAAAGAAACTGAACTATCATCAGCAAGTCAACATCAAACTAACAGTTTTCTCCAAATCCAGTGAAAGATGTTGAAATAATTATTTACTAAATGTAGCAAAAAAAAAAGAAAAATAATATTTATTCTGGACATTCGATTAATATCCTGATTGCCCTTTGATATTGAAAATCTTCTCTTTGTAGCTTTCTGGTGTGGATGATATCTGCAACACAAGCTTCTGCAAAAACTCCATGTTCATGTTTTACTTTTCAAGTTCATTTCTAATTATAATGTTGAAGAAAATCCACAGAAAATTATTTCTTTACATTTAATGATATTTTTTTCAGTCTCCGCTTAAAGGTAAATGTCAAAAACTTACTACCCTATAGGAACATTTAAGACTGAAAATAAGAACTATTAATGCATTCAAAAGAAGTACTAAAATTTTTGGGAAGAAAATCTAAATGCAGTTTTTTATTATTTGTGACAGCTTGCTGTTGAGACTATGCCAAAACATTAACCTAGGAGTTCACTTGTCAGTTCCTAATTTCCGTTCTCTACTTTCCTCTTCCTCTTCCTCTTCCTCTTCCTCTTCCTCTTCCTCTTCTCTTTTTCCTGTCTCTTTTAATTAACCTTATGAAGTTCAACAAGGGCAAGTGTAGGGTGCTGCACCTGGGAAGGAACAACCCCATGCACCAGTACAGGTTGGGTGCTGACCTGCTGGAGAGCAGCTCTGTGGAAAGAGACCTGGGAGTCCTGGTGGACAACAGGATGACCATGAGTCAGCAATGTGCCCTTGTGGCCAAGAATGCCAATGGCATCCTGGGGTGCATCAAGAAGAGCGTGGCCAGCAGGTCAAGGGAGGTCATCCTCCCCCTCTACTCTGCCTTGGTGAGGCCGCACCTGGGGTACTGTGTCCAGTTCTGGGCTCCCCGGTTCAAGAGGGACAGGGAACTGCTGGAGAGGGTGCAGCAGAGGGCTACAAAGATGATTAGGGGACTGGAACACCTCTCTTATGAGGAAAGGCTGAGGGATTTGGGTCTCTTCAGTCTGGAAAAAAGACGTCTGAGGGGTGACCTTATCAACACTTATAAATACTTAAAGGGTGGGTGTCAGGAGGATGGGGCCAGGCTCTTTTCAGTGGTGCCCGGGGACAGGACAAGAGGCAATGGGCACAAACTTGAACATAGGAAGTTCCACCTAAACATGAGGAGGAACTTCTTTACCCTGAGGGTGGCAGAGCACTGGAACAGGCTGCCCAGAGAGGTGGTGGAGTCTCCAACTCTGGAGACATTCAAAACCCGCCTGGACATGTTCCTGTGTAACCTGCTCTAGGTGACCCTGCTCTGGCAGGGGGGTTGGACTAGATGATCTCCAGAGGTCCCTTCCAACCCTATGATTCTATGATTCTATGAATTATACAGATTCTCGGTGAAACTGAACTTTGCTTTACTACTACAGAAAATCCCATCTGAATTTCCTTGGATCCTTTATCAGCCAGCTAGGCAAGTATTATTAATAGACACATTTTGTCATCTCTTTCTCTCCTACTCTGTTGTATATGCTATGCTATCTAACAGTTTTCTTCTAGATATTATTCTTCCAGGATAAAAAAAAAATCCCAAATTCTGTCACCGCATCATTTTCCTCCCAAATTATACAACTTTCTCTTTGTAACGCTTTTCATTATGACTCTTCAATAGCATAAGAGAAGTATATTTTACTGATACCATTGCTTTACAACGAAAGGCACCTTCTGTACTTCACCAAGTCTGTATACTGCACATTTAATGTTTTTGCCAATTGTTAAAGCAAAGCATTGCCCGCTGTGGAAAAAAAAACACAAAGGGAGCAGCAGCAATTATGTAAGAGAGGGACACATGAGATGTATAAAGATGGTAGAAATTATTTTCTTTTCAGTGTTTCCTACATAATTTTAAAAAACGGAGAATTGAAAGGAAGAGAATCGTCTATCACATTGCATGAAACAGCTGTCAGAGGGTATATGGAGAAAGAAGTACCATATTGATAATGGGAAAACAGCAGCCAACAGTTCAGATTTATAATAACCGTGACCTAGTAATGAGCTGCATAGATGCTGGCTTTTCTACCTCTCTGACAATTCATATAACTGTAAATGTGTTCTCCATCTAATTGTAGGGATCCAGTTGTTCAGGGTTTTTGCATTTGGAATGGAAAGAGCTTACCAGTAGAGGAGATAAAGGAAAGTGAGACAAGGATCTAATTTTGCATCAGTGAGTGATAGTAACAGCCACTGGGAATGAGACCTATTAGCAAGTATCAGTACAGAAGACATATAGAAGGCCTCTGGTATAAAGAAAACATTTATGGAATCACTGAATTACTGTCTAGTTACCGAGTTAGAAAATAAAAGTTCTATAGTACTGCCTATTTCAAGAGATCAAGATTTTTGGTTTTAAAGGAATAAAATTAAAACTTACAGATTTTCAGGAAAAAAAAAACAAAACCAAAAAAACCCAATAAGTGAGCTGGATACTCACCACCTTGTAATGCTTAAGTTATGTCCCTAGTAAATCATAAAACAAAATATTGAAAGGCAAACAAACGAGGTCATTGACACACTCAAAATTTGTTTGGTGACATTACAGACATTTCAGCGTGCATGTGAAGAAAGTAATCATGCCTTCTGTCTGCAAAGGCATGATGAGCTAAGGAGGCTGCTGTCCGCATTGTCACATGGTGTATTGACATTTCTGTAACATAACAGATCCAACAGTCCTCTGTCCTTGAAGTGTGAGAGAGTCTAACAAATATAGTATGCTGAAAGAAATAGGCAAGGATGTCTGGCTTCATATCATGTTGATCTCCTGAGTAACTGAGCCAGAAAATGTAAAACTATTTCCCAACCATGACAGTTGTCTCGCTCCTATCTCAGCTGTGGCAGGTGAGGAGGAAGAAGGGATGAAACTGTAAATTAAGGAGAAATCAAAACATCTATGAACCTTCATTAAATGAGCAGTAGGAGACTGGAGAAAGTGTTGGAGCTTAGAGGCAGTGAAGAAATTTTGTAATATATATCAGTTTTTTGTTGCCTAGAAGAGATTTTTTGCTTGGTCATGATGCTGGTGTTCTAAAGCACAGAAGAAATTTGATGTGGTAGAGGAACCAAAGCATAGACTGATTTCTATGCTACAGAGATATCTGCTCCCACATAAGACCAGAAAATATTCCATCTTTAAAAAAAGCAAATATAAGCTGTTTAAAAGGGAGATCTTTCTGGCAGATTGACTGGAGCTTTAATGGCTTTTTGGGTATATGAGGAGCTCTGGTGCTGGAATGAAAAATGTCTTGATTGATCAAAACATTAAAAAAATTGCTGCAGAGAACAGTTTTATTTGAACTTAGAGTAAGCCTGGGCTGATCAGTTTATCTTTACACTCCTAACTACTCCAATTTTTATATATTCATATCAATGGCAAAAATTCTGAAATTGTTCTTCTTGGTTTAATAAAAAAAATAAACTCCAATTAACAGAATTAAACAAAACACTCAGAAGTGCTTATAAGTAATTGAGTTGATCTTGGAGGTCTCATTATCAAGTAAGAAATATTTATTGGAATTAAATGTTGGTTACCTTAATCATTGTGGTGGGTTAACTCTGGCTGGATGCTAGGTGCTCACCAAAGCACTCCCCTCCTCAGCCAGATGGGAAGAGAAAATATAATGAAAGGCTCATGGGTCAAGATAAGCACAGGGAGATCACTCACCAATCACCATCATGGGCAAAACAGACTTGATATTGGGAAAATTAATTTAATTTATTACCAATTCAATGAGAGTAGGGTAATGAGAAATAAAAACTAAATCTTAAAACACCTTCCCCCCACCCCTCCTTTCTTCCTGAACTCAGCTTCATTCATGATTTTCTCTACTTCCTCTCCCTGAGTGGCACAGGGGGACAGGGAAAGTGGGTTGCGGTCTGTTCATAACACCTTGCTTCTGTACTCCTTCCTCCTAAGGGGGAGGACTCCTCATTATCTTCCCCTGCTCCGTTATTGGGTCCCTCCCATGGGATACTGTCCTCCATGAACTTATCCAACATGAGTCTTATATGGGGTGCAATCCTTCAGGAATGGACTTGTCCCTCATGGTGTCACAAGTCCTCCCAGAAAACCTGCTAAAGCATAGGGTCCTCTCTCCATAGGGCCACAAGTCCTGGCATCCACCTGCTCCAGCATGCGGTCTCCATGGCATCACAGCATCCTTTGGGCATCCACCTGCACTGGCAGGGGGTCCTCCTTGGGCTGCAGGTGGATGGATATCTGTTCCAGTGGTAACCTCCATGGGCTGCAGGGCATCAGCGACCCTCCCCATGGTCTTCACCATGGGCTGCAGGGGAATCTCTGCTCTAGTGCCTGGAGAACCTCCTCCCCCTCCTCTTCACTGACCTTGGTATGTGCAGAGTTGTTTCTCTCACTCCTCTCGCCTGGTTACTGTTGTGCAGTTTGGGTTTTTTTCCTTCTTGAATATGTTATTATGGAGGTGCTACACCATTGCTGATTGGCTTGGCCTTGGCCAGTGGCAGGTCCATCTTGGAGCTGGTTGGCATTGGCCCTATCGGACAGAGGGGAAGCTTCTAGCAGTTTCTCACAGAAGTCACCCCTGCTACCCAAACGTTGTCACACAGACCCAATGCAGTCATTCCTCACAATTTTTTTTTCACCTGATAAACTATAGATTAGTCCCACAGAGAAACAGATCCCATCATCAGTTTGGTCATCCTAGAAAATTCTGTCATTGCAGTGTGAGTTTCTTTTGTGAATTGTTGTGGTTCTGTGTTATGCAGAAATTCAGAACAGTTAAGCAGAAATTTTCTTTTTGGTGGTTTAAAGAAGTTTATTAATAGGATTTATTTATAAAACACTTAGTTTGGTGATTTAAATGTTTCTAATTCTTTTAATAAGTCAGAGTCGCCTTTGTAAATCTTGCACCCACTCACCTACCGATATCCTGAAGTATAGCATGTCATGTCTTTTTCATAAAGGAGTTTTAAATCTTCAAACTGGCTATGTCATAGCAAAATGGACTATCCACTGCTGGTGTTGTCTGGGTTTTGCAGGGTCTTGAAGTGACAAAGAACTTTTCCCCAGCTATGTTCTTTCTTATAGTTGGGTCAGAATGTTTTTATGATAGCACTGAAATAACTGGGAATACTGTCCATCAAGGAGAACAAAATACATACAACCTGTAAAGCCTCAGTTTTAGATCTGCCAAAAGGTTTTTAAATTTCAGTTTCAATGAGCTTTTAAACAGGATATCCAGCACAGTATGCTAAAAATAGAAACAAGCTGTTCTTATTAATTGTTTTTCATGTGAAAGATTTTAAGCATTCTTGGTTATTTTGGGCATCTCTGCTATTTCTATTTCATTCCAGCAATTACAAGCAAGCAGATATCCTGTACTCAGATTACGTATAATAATAAATCTGTTCCAATTTCATAAACCAAGTTTTCCTTCTGTTTTTTTTTTTTTTTTCTTTCTCTTTATCAATAAGCAGCATCTGTCCCCTCGAAATTCCCAACTGCAGTACTGCCTCAACACAATAAATATAATTTTCGGTGCCTCTGAAAATATGATAGGAGCAGCTTTTAAGCAACAACTATAGGGCTATCAGCATCTGCAGACCTCAAACAATCCTATCCGTGATTGGTGGTTTATAGAATTTCTGCCATTTAGATTTCACTATGTCATCAGAAAAGGCTTTCTTCCTTGTGGAGAAAAGATTCAGCTGATAAGAATCAAAATTCAGGGATGGAACTGGAGAAGCAGAAGCACAATACCAAAAAAAGTATCTTAAGCCAGCTTTTCCTCAGTTTTTTATATGAATGATACTATTTGAAAAGGTGAATCACAGAAGCTATAATACTATTGTATATAACGGCAACAAACCAACCACTTAGTTCTTTTAAGCATTTGTGTATGGTATTGGTAGACGAAGGTATTGGAGTTCTTGCCTCACAACATTTTTTCTTCACTATTTTATATGTACATATTTCAGAATATTATCCTGAAATGACGAATCATAGTTTGGAATCCCCTACATTTTACCAATACTATTTGAAAGGGCAACTGCAAAGTGTTATCAGTGTTATAAGTACCAACTGAAACAAGGAAGGTAGTGAGCCTTCAGCGGTAAGAAATACCTATTTTAGAAAGCAGTAGTAGTCATTTGCTTACTAGGATGGCCTTTAATGTAGTTTTCTGTACCTTGGAAGTGTAAATGCTAATATTATGACAAAAAATTGAATTTGGAATTCATACTCTGTACAGGATCACAGAAAAAAAAAAAAAAAAACAAACCTGAAAAAATCAATATTGCATTGCCCAAAGGCACTGATGAATACATTACATCTGCTAGAAGTAGGTGAAAATAAAAAACCAAAACCAAATTTTACAAGGTAACATCAGTGCTTATTAGTTTACCCAATTGAATTTCTGGGTCTGAGAACATGACTACGTGCAGGAGTGAGACACCTGAAAACCTGTGGGAAAAAAGAATAGAATGGAGAAGTCAGCCAAAATAGATTTTCAAAGTTAAGGTAATAAGGCTTTGAAATTTCACAAAGATAAAAGGCAAACAGAAAAGGGCCTAAGAAATTTTCCTTTTAGTCAGTTAAATAGGTAATTAACTTGAATGGGTTCAGGCAATGAGTATACTATTCATCACTGATAACCTAGCATGAACATAATGCAACATTTAAACAAATTTTAAATGCGAGTACAATTCAGCATAAAGAAAACTGCTGCCAGCATTAATTTGGAGTCAGTTTACTGCATACTTCTTTGCCCATTTTAACTTGTTGAACATAGGAAAAGAATGCTAGTATTTAATATTAAAATAAGTATGAGGGGAGAATATGTTTGTAATGTGAATTTTGAACAGCTCAACTTGGTTTAGGTCCCAACAAGTGATTTTATATTTTCAATAAAATAAATTACAGATTTTTTTTTTATTCTTACTATGGTTTTAAAGTAATGTTTTGGAGCTTGGTCCAAAAAATTGTGTTTAGTTGGCTAGAACAGGACTTTCATCAGTTAAAGATCTGTGTTACAAACAATGAAAAAGAAAGTGCTATTCAGCAGTTACGTAAACTACTTTTGAACTTGAAAGACACTTTGATTTTTTATGTGAAAATTCAGATTTGAAGTCTTTTACATAGGGATCTCCTGTACTATGCAGCTATAAATATAACTTCTATTTACATTATAATTGGACCCAGGAAGGCAGAATTGTGTCTCAGCACTCTGAAGGTCCAAATTTGATAGGTGCATGTAGACTACATTTCACTTATGTGGTTATAATTGGCTTTTGCCCAGGACCTAATGACTAGTTTTATTCAGAGCCACAACTGGAGGTACATCTTCTTTATATTATCGTTATATACTATTTACTTATATTACTGTATATTATTTGCTTGGGGTAAATTGCAAAGCATACAGGTAAGAGTTCTGGGTTGTAGACCATCTAATGAAAGAATTTAAGACTACACTACTTATCACATAGGAAAAAGTTTACCATACTTGAACAAGGCTGTCCCAGGGCATCTTTCCCTACTCTCTTGAAGCTGCAATGGTTAACAATAAAATGTAGGAACTGTGATGGCAGAAATAACAGAAAGCTAGAGATGGCTGTAGTACAAGAATCCTCTTTTCTTCTTTGTGTTCCAAAGGCTACATTTCCTTTATCTCCATGACTATTCAACGTCTAATGAGTAAAGCAATCTCTGGAACAGCCCCTAGCACCCAGCATGTTCAATGTATGTTCCATTTCTTTATAAGGTTATGTGCATACTCAGTTCCATGTTCAGCTAGGTGGGATTCATGTATGTTAAGGTAGAAATTCGCTTTGCAATTCTACTGCCAGCTGTGGTCAATGGAAAGAAGTAGGTGCTTCTAAGTCTCTGTTCATCTGAACCTAAAAGAAGACATGTAAGATATGTCAAACTAACCCCTCAGGTGTCTATTTGTAACTCTGTTTACTAAAAAGGAATTCTAGATGAGTAGTCTAGTTGTCTATGCCTAAAATAACTTCTAAAATTAGGTGAGATGGAACCCTTTGAACCTGTGTTACTCATCACTGATGACGTGAAAAGAAATTCTGATTTCAGGCTCAACTCTATTGGATGGAAGACCTTTTTTAAAGAGGTAGGTTTCAACCTCACTTATCTGGAAAACAACAACAAAGACAAAACACGCAAACATCTCACAATTATATAAGGGCTGTGAGACAAAAATTGGGAAGAATGATGTAAGCCATAACTATGTTTTGAAAAGAGTAAGTCAGGAACTGTCTGGATCATGTTGGTTGCTGCTCCAGGAGGCTCATCGTTGCCCTGGACACAGTGACTAACCAAAAACTTATGTGCATATTATAGACTAACCACAAACAAATTTCTGCTTTGTACACAGAGGTTTTCTTCAGTCTCACTTTATTTTTCTTTTCTTTTTATTTTTTCTATTGTCTCATCAAATGCCTTCTTGAACAGTACAGAAACTGGAAAGCTGTCTCTGAAGGTGACTACCACTTTGGAGTCCATACAAGTAAATGTATAAATTACAGGTCTATTTTCTACGATTTGACCATTGACTTTCAGCATTTTTAAATTGTCTTTTGATTTAGTCAGTCTGCACTTAATTTATTGTGGAAAAAAGTTGAAAAACATGAGCAAGCAAACAAGCTGTTCATATTCTACTTTTCCATTAAATAAGTATGAAAATGGAGGTCACAGAGTTCAATACTGTAATAAAAACAAAGATTTGCACTTCAGGAGTTTTGTGAAAGTCATATGTAATATATTAAATAAAAAGAAATTATAAACTGTATAAGGGAAACATGAGGAAAAAAAAAATATATCCAGACAGTTGATAATTTGTTTCTGTATCATTAAAACTTAGTGATAACTTTGTAAGTTAGTGAAATCTTGATTAGATAAAGACTAAAACTTTACAGATCCGAAAAAAACCAACCAAACAACCACAAACAAACCATCTTCAGTCTTTGGATGGCTGGAATAATAGAACTGTAAAAGTGAAAGTCTGGAATGAAGTAATAATGAAGCATAACTTGATGGCACTTTGCTCTTCTCAGGATCTCCTCCATATATCAATAAAACTTCTAAAACTGACTGAAATTATAGAAATATTAATTTATATGCTGAATTTGTCACTAATTGTTATTCAAATAATAAAGTATTAATTTTATTCCTTTCTAAAATTCTTTTACGTCCCAAAACGGATTAAGTTAATATGGTGCCTTGCAATTAAATTAAATCAGAGTGGACTTAAAGAACTCTCAATCTAAATGGCTCATATATGAAATGAGAATATTTGCGCTAAAACATCTGGGCATTTCTGTATAAAGATATTTAAATTTGTCCAGTGGTTTCTTTTCCATCTGAAACATTTTTATATATAATTAATCATTGATAAAAAATATTTTCAGAGCAAAAAATGATTTAGATTAATGAGTTGTCTTTTCCTGAGGGTTTGTTTTCTGCCGTAGTTGAGAAGATGTTCCAAAGGAATTTTGCTTGTATTTTGGTTGTATTATGTACTGTATTAATGAGACACTCGGCAGCTTGTCAGGCCACATGGACCTGAATACTAGAATGTATTGATTTCATCATAAAGAAACTCCTAAGCACTAGCTAAAATATCTTCAGGTGGACAGATACTAATAAAAAGCACTGTGCCTCATTGCATCTGTATGTTCTGAATGGCACAAGCCTGAAAACTGAAATCCTTCAGAAGTCTGAAGTAGTTTTCCATTCTAAGAATATAAAATGAAAATGGGTTATCCTGTGAAAACCTAATGCTATTTGTTTGTTTCTGTCCTCTATCGTTTAGTGTCTCTAATTGGAGACAGGTTTTAGATTACTCAGAACAATTCTGTCTGTAATGTGCTACAGTGTAGTGAAAATTAGGTCACTTTGACTTGGTGCCAACCTAGATGCTAGGAGTAGACACCATCAAAATGCTTAACTCATCCAAAAATTCCAGTATCAACCCCAAAGACATATGAACATTGCTGAAAGAAAGGGGAAAAACACCCACCAGAGCCATTGACCCAGAACTGATCAAGCATAACAGTACTGGTTCCTTAACATTATTGCACTAAGTAACCATCATCAGGCATCAACACAGAGCTAATCATCATGCAGTTAACATAAATATCAGTATTCCTTTTCAAAATTATACATACAGCAATTACTTAGCAATGAAGTAACACTGAAAATTCCAGAGCTTTGGATGCTTTCTAAGATACAGTGACATTCTTGGCAATTGGTGGAGCAGCATGACATTTAAATCTTAATTCTTCAGATTCTTAACTTTAAAATTTTTAATTGTTTTAAGAATTAAAAAACCCAAAACTTCAGTAGGTGCCTAGCTTATTAAGCTAAATCTTGAACACGTTTCAGATACAGAAATGCAAAAAAGTGAAAATCTCATTCCACCTGCATGTGGGAGCCTTAGCACAAAGAGTGATGGAGAAATTCAGCATCAAAAGAGCACCAATCCAAGCAGAGGTCTTATTTTAGCATTTTTTTGCTGTTAAAAAGTTGCATTATTACAGATATCGTAAACTGCGGAATTTGGATAAAGAGCAATTAAGACTGGCTTTGCTATCTCTTGTGCAACCCAGAGGGGTGAAGGCTTGTCTGGCTATCACAGGATACATAAATAATGGAGTAGTCTTGGGGAGCCAGGACAGCCCTATTTTTCGTCAACAAAGACAGTAAAATCAAGATAACATGAACTTGTGTAGTTCTTTGTTTCTACCATGCCCGATAATTGACCTTTGCCTCATTACCAGTGAAATGCGTATTAAAGTTGACTCCCCCATATATGGTAATGAAGATTTTAGAGATCATGCTAAACTTCTACGACTATAAACTATAGCACTTCTCTCTCCACCCAAATCATGCTGCACATCACCTAGGGGAGGGAAACCTTGTAATTTTGGGGACAAAAAGATGGAGAAAATGACTGTTAAATTGGGAGAGAAGAAACTTGGTACCTGACAGACCAGTTGATGGGCTGCATTGTCTTCCCCCACCCCAGGCAGAGACACCTTTCTGGGCAAGCGCTGCGCCTTTCGCCCTCTGGTGAATGTTACCCCGGGTTGTTGTACTATCATTATTTTTGCTAGCAATATTAACCTTAAGTAATTAGCTCTATTGTAGTTAGTGAATTTATCAACAGCAATCTCAAATCTGCAACTGCCGCTGTCAATAAAATAACTAATTTCAATTACTTGTGAATCTGATTCAGCGAAAGTCCTTTGCTGGGACTCTGATAGTAAATCAGTGAAAGTCCTGGGACTTTGACAGACAAATATCGAAACTACATTCCTTTTAACGTGACATAACCAGATGTGTTTATTATAACATCTTGCTTTTAGGCAGACTAAACCTACTGTAGACTATTTTCTATTACTTACAAAGTAAAGCAGGCTGGTTTTGTTCTATAGTCACTTTGAGCTGTTCAAGTTAAGAGGGTTTTTGTTTGTTGTTTTTCGGTTTGGTTTGTTTCTTTTTTTCCCTGAATATCCTTGCCTGACATTATTTAATTAGATTCTTTTCCCCTTTTTTTTTTTTTTTGTCTATGATAGGCTTAAAGTCTTAGCTTACAAAATTATTTATAAAAAGATTTAAAAAATAAAAAGGCAATTAGCATAATAAAAACCTCTCTAGCATTGCCTAAGCATCTTTCCAAGTTGTTCTTGAGATTAGCAAAAGTCATCCTCATCTAAGTCACAGAGCACTGAACACGTGACTTAGGCTCTGAGATATTGCTAAGAAGTCTGTATGAAGTCTATATCACTCCAAGGTGAAGCTATTCTCTCTCTAGCAGGAACTGGCTACCAGGAGAAAAAACAAAACAAAACAAAACAAAACAAATGATTTCTAATAAAATTATCTCCTTCATGGACCAGCTTCATTCACTTTTGCACATTTTCAAAACAGAGTTCACTACAGGTTTTATTCAGGAGATACTTTAGAAGAGCACTGGAGTTGGTGTCAGTCATGCAGTGGGGTAACGGCATACCGGTTTTTCTTCCTGTGACAAAAACTTTTGTAATTCTGGGAGTAAATCCATCTGAAAGCTTTCCCTATGGTCAATATGGATGAAACCATACAAGTTTGATTATTTCCACCTTATACAGTCATTCAAGATCTTCCAAGTAGCTGTTGAATACCGGAAAACTCCCAAGCAACCTCAACCCAGGTTCTTGGTAGGCAACAAACACATCATAGTATAATGCACAACAAGATGGTCTCTGACAGAGTTCTCACCATTTTAGGCACTCGGAACAGAACAAAAAACCAAAACAACTGTAATGATATCTAAGCATCGCAGATGTAGTACCTTATGGCTGTAGCCAGTTTACTCCAGAAACAGCAGAGTATGGTAGAAGTAAACCTGTTCTTTGGCATTTGCTCTGGAGCTGAAGGACCATTCCCTTGGAGCAGACAATTTTGTCCAAGTAGATGTAAATAAACAGCTCTGATGACCAAGCAGAACACGGCGAATTCCAGTTGTCCAAATACAATGAGCATATGCTACCACATCTCTCTGTACATATTTAGTAAGTTTTTCTATATGAAATTATAGTCTTTTATGTACACTTTTAAAGTGTTTAATTAAATCTTCTATAATCATAAAATGTCTTTTAACAGTGTTATACATCTTAAATGTTCAGTTCATGCTATATATTTGTATAAAAGAGTATTTTATATATAAATAAAAATATTTATTTATAAATAAAATAAATTGGAATTGTAAGTTCAAATTGTTATCTCTGTGGAATCCAATTCAAATATTATGTCCTAGAAAGGACTGAAGTAATTTCCTTCACTGAGACCCCCCTTAGAAAACGTAATTTTAATCATTATCTCCAGACTTGCCACCGGCTCTTTTTAATGATTCATTCTTTACAGACATCAGAGACTTCATACTTTTTTTAAAGTTATGGGTTTTTAACCCAAATTAACAATTAAAAATTTTGTATTACACCCTCCAAGTTCCTCTACATAAGTAAATAGACTAGATTTATAACTCTTACGATGATATAAAACCAATGTCGTTTTAGTGTCTTCTCTAGTACAAAATCTGCGCAAGAAAGTGAAGGATATGCACAAAATTCACGTCTCAGGAGACGGACACTGAATATACTGGAAAGGTTAGTACCATGGGAACAGTTTGCCTTAGGTGTTTGTTTTAAGATTTGATTTATTATATTATGGTAATGATTATATAGCTATCATCAATTTTTTTCTCATTCACCTCAATTACGAGTTCTGAGTAGCAAAAATCTTGAAGTGAATCATATCTTTTCTCATATGGAACTCACCCGCCTTCTGTGGAAACTGTGAAGATCCAAGGAGTTTATGAAAAACATTTTCCTGTGTCACCACCATCTTAGAGGGCAAGATAAAAACAAATCTATTTCAATATTTATCCCCAAAATTCACAAATTTTTTGTTTGATCTCTATCACCAAACATAATCTCTGCATATCTGATATTTCAAAGACTCTTTCCTTCTGCAATACTTTACCTCAGACTGAAGCTGTTCTTAAATGACTGACACTTTGGTTTGAATTGTCAAAAATTTATTGTTTACAATGGAACACATTTCAGGAAATAATTTTTCTTTCACAGAAATGTTAGCTGTAAGTCTATCAACTTGTAATTTAAAAATTAATATTTAAGGAAAATGGGTTCTGTATATCAAAATGTAGACTTTGTAAGATTTTCAGAATAAATGCTTTCTTTCTCCTCTACCTTTGTATTTCCTAGGTGATGTCCAGGACAAAGGGGTTTCAATCATTATAGTTATTCTGTCCAAATATTCTGTAAAAAGATCACTGTGCTATATTTAAAATAATATTACACTGGGATCAGTGGGGTCCACTATCAAACCCTGGATAATATCACAAAAAAAATATATTTGTAATATTTTCTACCTTTCTTACAATTGCTTCTTTGGCAAATTATTTCAATTTATAACAGTGCCCTAAAAGAGAACTTTAAATGTTTCTTTGGCCAGCTATAATTGTGAGTTTTCTAAAAAGTGACAGTGACCCTGACAGTGAATAGCCAATATGATATTTGTAGTTTTCACATGAACACTTCTGAAAACACCAATGTCTCTTTCAGACAAAGTATTGACATCTCATAAGGATGCAGGGGAAACCCACTTCTAGTATCTTGCATGACTGAAAACCAGTTCAAGCTTCCTTTCCACATAAGTGCTGGCAGAAAGCAGCACAATCCTTTCTTTATTAGTAGTAATATCTGTTGTGCCTGTTTTGTTATTCCTTAAAGGAGCAGACATACGGTTGACATTCTCTCACCTAACCTTACTCATTCAATAGTTGAATGCCTAGTCTCAAGAGGCAGGCTAGATAACTAATTAAGGTTCATCCTATATTAAGATACAATAGATTCCCCCTTGGAGTTGCTTATCTCTCAGCTTTGATGTACTGAAGTAGGCAACATGAATCACAGCCACAATACAGGCTTATCTATGTAAAATTTCTAGACACCCTTGGGTAGAGTTCACGCTCCTCTGTGTGCTGTAAAAATACTCACAGTTCCCAGGTTATACTGCATCTATTCTTGCTGCTCTTCTTATTTGTATTTTTGATTTCTCATATAAAGAGAGTAACAAGCATATTAATTTTACACTTTTTTCTCATTTTCCTTTAATACAATCTTTTTTTTTGTCGGCTTCCAAGCATTCTGCTTGTTCCTTATTGACATAAAGACAGGATAAATTTATTTTATTTATATGTATTTATTAATTTATTTATTTCTATTTTAATTTCTATTTAGCATCTGAAAATGTGATGTTAAAAGACAACATATACTGTCATTCTAAAACTTGTAGTGCAGATATATTTTTTGCTAAACTCCAAGAGTAATTTTGCCTTATATATTGAATGGAAGATGTGAATTTTGCACTTGAAATTTTGTGCAAATGGAAAGCATGAATTTGATCTATTTACAATATTTTTTTAGTTACATTTTAAGAGACAAAAAAGTTAAACCCTGGATTACAAGATTCCAACTTCAAGAAAAAACTAATAAGGCTCCTCTCTATGTATGTACCTCGTTTCCAGGAAGTTCTTGTGCTTGTTCAGAAGGATGCTTGACTTGCACTTAAACTCAACAGATATCCTTGTCTGTCTTGAGGGCTAAGGCCATCTTTACAGTATTCTGAAGAGCTTATGTGTAAAAGCATCCTAGGGTAGGAACAGACTCTGACAGCCAAGCTAGGAATGTGACTGGGCTAGAAATTCCTGGAGAGGACTGGCCATACCTACCCCATATAGAACCTGAATGAGGTTTCCTGCCGATCAGTGTGACAAGTCCTGTGGTCCTAAACTGACTTGCCTCTCTGTGTGTAGATTCAGTGTGACTTAAATGATGTGAGATTTTTTTTGCTTCTTGCTAGTTGCTTTTAGCATGTGTTGCATTCTGCAGGGGTTGTCAGGATGTTTGAAGTAAAAGAGATGACTGAGAAAATGACAGAAGTGGCCTAAAGACTAGCTGGGATATGGGATGTCTTCAGTTTTCCTGAAGGAGAATGGGCAGGATAGAACCAAAATTCTTTGCAACCGGATAGTCCAGATAAGTCTACACTTGCTGCTGCAATCCAGTACGTGGAAGGAAGACGATTACTTGACTTCTAGAAAACAAAGCCAAGCAGCTTGATAGTGCTTCTCCTGGAACATGGAAGACAGAAATCTGGATCTCTTTCAAAAAAGAAAGAAATGTCTTCTCATTTTCTGAACTAGTTCTCCGTAATCACTACCTCCTTACAACAGAAGAGGATATGCATGCACATCACTTGAGCAGATATATTTTTTTTTTAACTTACTGATTAACCCTTGAAGAATAGAAGTGCATACTAATTTGTGTTTATTTCTGTGATCCTGGCTCTGGACATTCAAACTGGTGCTCAACAAAGAAAGACTCATTGTGATACCCAGCACACCAGGGGATGAAGTGAGCATTTTAATATAGAAATTTGAATTAAGAGCACGAATCGGAATTTGTCTCAAAAGGAGATTGTGGGAGCTGAGCAAACTCCCATAAAAATTATTAATTAGGGACTCCCATATCTAAAACTTTCCTGACTCCTGGACCACCTGTAGCACTCTAAATCTTGTTGCAGGCAAAAGAGAACACACCATATGTGTGGAGCTAAGTATTTATTGCTCATCTAATTAAGGTTTTAGTCTTCTAATGGTCCAAACTAATACAGAAAATCTACAAAGCTTCAATAGCACTACTGAAACTATTAGATGGGGGGAGGGAATGGGGAGGAAAAAAAAAACTTTCCAACATTTACCCCTTTTATTTGGTGTTACGTTTGTCCTTACAATGTCCCTGTGGATAATAAGGCCAAAATTTCCCTCAGAAAGAGTGTGAGAGGTTTACAATGAGATGTCTGCATTCTAAAACCTTCACCAGAAGGAATATCATGGTGGGGATTTCTTCCTTTGGCTTGGTGGGAGGAAGAGGTAATGCTTTCTTACTGCTCAGTCTTGGGTCTAGTAGGATTTATTTTATACTTTTTCTTATCCTGGGTTGCTGTCTTCTGGTTGCTCCCAGCTGGGTATGGTCCCACAGCTTCCCCAGGCTCAGCACCCCCAGGTGCTCTTGTCTGTTGGGCAGAGACCTGCTGGATTTGCCAGACCTTTCTCATGGAGGCACTGGTAGAGCTCAGGCAGGAGTCCAGCAGCACTGGTTTAACTGTGCTTAATCCATTGGGGAACAGAATCCTGGGATAAAGTGGTGTCCTGGATTCTTGCTGTGCTAAAGTGTAAGGTAGGCAAATAGCTTCTGCAACAAGAATTTGAGCACTTCTGACAAATCAATGAAATTTCAAGAACTGGAATCTTATGCTTAAAAGGTTGCAATGCCTTGGGAATCCAGTCTGTTTGACACTTCCACAATTAAGAAGTGATACACTGAAGTTAGCAGAGCTGTGAATTTTCATTTAGGCATCTAAAATTCTAATTCTTACTCTCCTCTCCTAAATATAACTGTTGGATGTAGCCATAGTTTCCCTGTTGAGCTAGGATTTTCAGATCAGAACAGTTAAATTAGGAACAGATGCAAAAGAGTGAATTTGTTTGTTCAGTGATCACTCAAAGACAAATACAATAGCATTGAGTGTGAGGGAAGGTGCTAACCATCTAATTGTGATTCTGATGATGATTTTGTCACATTCAGAATTCTGTAAGAAACTAATTGACTTTGTATTGTATATTATTGCTTTTATCATCACTACGTCAAAGAGACAGATAAATTGACCAGCTGTCTCTATAATATTCCCAAGTGTGTCTTTAGTAGGGGAAACTGTTCATGGCTTTTTTTTTATTTTACTTGCTTCTACCAGTGCTTAATTACAGTCCTTATCGTTTTCATTTAAAACCTCATGATCCAGAGCTCAAAAATGAACAACTGAAAGTTAAATTTAGCAACAATGGTGTAAAATAATAAAGCAGGCAAACTTCTGCTGTTGCAACTTTCATCTTTCACACTTTCAGTGACTATACTGACTCTACGATCACTGATGTGCTAAAACCTGAAAAAAACCATACCTAGTTTACCCTATGAATAGCTAATCAGATTATAATGTGATCAATCAGAGCCTCAAATCAGCAGATGTCCTCCTTTACTTCTACAGTACGCACTATCAGGTTTTAATTTTGTGTTGTTACACGCACAGGAAATGAACAGGAGATTAAGAGGAAATTACTTTCCCCTTCTGTCCCCATTGGTATTATATCATTCAGTTTATTGTTAAAAGCAGTTTGCATATAACAATAACCTTAAAGCTAATTTCAGTTTTGCTGTTATGTATGTGAAGCAAGATTACCTTGACCCTAACTCTTGCTTCAAACAATAACAGGTCTGTTATGAATGCAACATGCGAAGAATCTTGTACATCCGATCTTCCTCTGTAGAAAGATGGATTATGTCACAGGCTTGGTACAAAGCTGCAAGAAAGGCAGCTCAGGACATACTCAGAAAACTTTGTAATTCTGTATGACTCAAACTTGAATTTGGAGATTAAAATGGCAGCGAACAAACTTTGAGGTTGTACCTCAGTATTCTTTTTCACACAGTTTATCCTAAGTAAATTGTATTAGCAGCTGAACGTGTGTATTTGTGTTCACATGTCCTTTTCCATAGGCAGAGGAGCACATTACTGTTACCATTCTGGCTTCTGCTCATGACTGTTCATTCCCTCTGGATTTAGGTTTTCAGCCCTCTTACCTCTGCTGGCTGCAAGACCACTCCTAACTGATTTTGGTTGATATGAACTGAGTTAAGGACATTTCATACAGCAAGCCTCTGCAAAAACAGTAGTTCTAATAAATTAGTTTACCTTTTGTTGGTTGACCCTAGAGTAATAACCACCTCAACCAACTGTAGGACAATATGTGCAGAGAACCTCACTGGCAGAGGGAGAAAATGTTACAGCAGATAATTCACTGATATGTTGACCTTTTTATTTGGAAAATATATCCATAAAATCAGGTAGATTTCCTGTGTAAGGCAGGTCATAGAGTTTAGTTCAGTAATTCCTACATCAAGACAGTGAGACAGTCATGACTGTGAGATTTACTGGAGTTCCTGTTGCTGTTGGGAGCAGAGGATTATTTTTGAAATATTATGTGGATAGCTCACAAAACACCTGTGTTTAAGTAACGTCTACATTTTAATTAAAACCCAGATACTGAGCTATATGTGTGACATAATCTGTTACAGATTACATTGTTTCCCATCCTTGATCAAGTAGCTAGTCCTATTTATTAGAATCTGTAGCTTCAGCCTTGTGATTTAATAACTTCTTCATACTCTTAGATGTAAGGGTGCAAGATTTTCCAGGAATACTGGGTCAGACTTCTCAGTTCTCCACAAGATGACCTTCTATTTGATAGATCTATTGCTGTTTAATAGCTATGAAATTGAGCTGAAGCACAGAAATTTCTTTGAGAGTGCATGAAACAACAACTTTCTGAGTATCAGCCTGTGCCATGATAGTCTATGGAGACTAGCCAATGGGGTCTTGAGAGGTATCCATCTGGTCTCTGGAAGTGAGAAGTTCCAGCATTGCAGATACCTAAAGCTAGGCAAGATGACTCCCTCTCTTATATCTAAACTATAGGCATTTGCTATCCTCACTATATAAGTCAGAGAAATAATATTCCTGATTTACTATGTTACTGAGAAAGCAGTGTCAGCAGAAGTCCTTTCTAAGGATAGATCTATTATAAAAATGTATTTCTGTGCTTACAGAGAATAAATTTATTTCCTTTTAGCACTCACAGAAGCAGTTTCACTATAACTGGTAAAAAGCACAGCATGATCAGAGTAAAGTGTGGAAGAGGCAAAAGAGATCAATTACATAATTATTTCACAGAACTGTAAAACGTCAGAGCCTACACAGGTTCTCCCCTTTCTACGCTTCCCCTGTCTGTATTGACTAAATCTTCATTGATCACATTGCTAGCTGAGACAAGTAACTCATACATAAATCACATTCCAGACACCTCACAACAGACAAGGTGAAATCCACCCAGACCATACATTCTCACAGCTCTAGAGCTGTACTTGTATAACTGGTTCTTTTCACTTTCTTCTGCAATTAATTACACAGATTATCCATTTGCCATACTTTGCTATGCTTTCTCTTCTCTTCTTCAATGCCTAGTCTTCTTCCCCACCTCTACCTGTGCTACTTAAAGATGACCAAACTAACCTGTTGGAAAGCTCCTATGATGGTCAACAACCTCCTGCATAAAGAAGGGGTAACTCCTGGGGCTCTGTGAAGTGCAGTTCAGAATACACCCAAGGATGAAGATTGTGGAGCCTATCTGGACAACAGGGTTTAAACTATACCACTGTAAAGAATTCAGTTGGACATTTTTATTTCCCTAACTTCTGACCACTGCTTCTTGTTCTTTCCTTGTGTGTCTCTGGTAAATGGTTTGTTCCATTTTTTGCTCTATACCTTCCTTTTTGGTAACAGAAGACAGCAGCTAGGTCCTTATGCATTGTCTTCTTCAGGGTACACAAGCTCTGAGCCCCTCCTCATGTTATGTGTGCCAGTCCTCTAACCATCTTAGTGTTCTTTTGCTGGATTTTATCCAAATTATTGACATGCCTTTAATACAAGGAGCCAAAATTTGACACAGTATTACAGACATGCCGTCATGAATGCCAAGTAGATGGAATTGGTCGTTTTCCTGGATCTACAGCTATACTTTTCCTAATTCAGCCCAGTAATTGGTGAGTTTTCACTTGACTAAGGGTACCCTGCTAATACATATTCAAATCCCCTGTCCTTCCCTGCAAGGCTGTGAAATGGCCAGTCAGTTCCCAGTCCATACTGATGCATAGAACTCTTCCCTCCCAGTGCAGGGCTTCACATTTGTCTCTGTTAAACTTCCACAGTTTACAATGACTTATTCCTTCAGTTTTTTGGAGTCCCTCTGAATGGAAATCCTCTCTCCCACTAATAGCCATTCTCCATTATGGTGTTGTCCACAATAGCAATGAGTGTTAACTCTCTTCTTGTCATTGGTGAACATCTTAAGTCAATACCTGTGGAATGTCTAATGTGACTAGGTACCAGTTAGATTTCAAAGTGTTGCCCACTAGCCTTTTAAGCCTGATGGATAAACCATTTTCTTATTCCCCTTGTAATTCACACAGACGGTTCATGTCTCACCACTTTGACTTCCAGATTGCTATTGGAGATAATTTAAAAGAAGTGTTGCTAAAGTCAAGGTAAAAATCTACTCTCATTCACAGAGTCACTCATTTCATGATAGAAACTGATTAAGTGTTCAAGGACAATTTGCTCTTGGTAAATTCTTGCTGGCTGTTGCCGGTCACCTTGTCCTTCCTGTTCTTGTAAATATCTTCTAGGAGAACTCCCTCCATAGTCTTCCTAGAGACTGATGCAAGCTTGACCCTGTGTAGTTCCCTGTATTCTTCTTGACTTTTAAAATAGGAATAATATAAGGACCTAATAAACAAATTCGTTTTGTCACTTAGTGCTCCATTCTCTTGGAAGACATTTCTGAATGCGACTGCCAATCAGATGTGAACAACAATTTTCTAAATGATGTTTTGTTTTGGATTGTTTTCTCAAATGGAGAAGGTGTTTCTGTAAAACCAAAATATCCCATGAAAATATAAAAATTTAAATAAATTGTTTCAGATATACAACAACAAAAAAAATCCTCTATATTCTCCCAGTGGCATTTTTTCATTCATAAATTTCAGATTTTAAGGTGTATCCCAATGCAAAAAGACATTTAATAGAAAATGACTAAAAAGTCTATGGAGCAAGGTAAATCAGTCTTATATTTTACTAGGCTACATGAAAAATCAAACCAAACTAAAAAAAGTCCTGATCTTCCAGAAGAAATTGCCCTTTGCTCAGTAGAGTTTAGGGTTAACATTCATCCTGTGACTGCAGATCCTTGAGTATTGAAGAACTGTATATGACTGATGCATAAGTGCAGGGGACATTGGCTGCCTAGGTAAGGAAAAGGCTTCTGTTCTTTCTTATCTAACATTTTATAGTGACTTTGATACACAATTAAAAGTAGAAAGTAATTAAGTAACATTACTCTTTCCCTTGCCCACAGAAGAGATGCATTGCAATTTCCTTCATTCATGCTGGTGAGTTTAAGAACCTATTAGGTTTACAGCTAACAGCTCTCGGAAATTAAAGGAACTTGTGCAAGTATAGGAAAGAGGGTGAGAGTAATGTACATGCTAATAAAACATCAGTGTGGTCTGCATCATTAAAATAATAGTTTTAGCCTTTTTGGTACAGAGATTACCATTTGAACAAAGAGAAGACTTTTTCTGAAGTTCAAAAATAAAAGCTATTTGGAACACTTTGGAGGGAAGAGGTATTGTAAGAATTAGAAAGGTATCGCTCATTATATTAATGCATTGTGTCTCCTTTCATTTGTTTACAGTGTGATGTTACATCTCCTTTTCAGTGCCCGGTGACAGCATGCACAGTGGTAGGTGTATAAGTGAACAGCACATGCTTTATTTCCATTTGTGCTGGGTGTATTTCTGAAAATAAATCTAACTGCATTTCAAGCAATGCGTCTCATAGAAGGCTTCTAAGTGTGTTACAAAGCTCGTTCTAAGTAACAGCAAAAAAGCTTTGAGTCACTCTTGATGCTGAAGAAATGAGTTGTGCAATGTATACACATGTGCATGAAGAAAATATACAGCATAAAGTAGAACTGAAGTGACTACTGTAAAATTTGTGTTCTAGGGGAAAATAGCAACTTTCTTGAATCTGATAGAAAAAAAAATCTCACCTAGCTCACTAGGCTTCATGGATCATTAATATTCCTTGAGACGTACACAGATATTCTACACAAACTTTTATTTTCTCCTCAGCTAAATAACACAAAATAATACAATAATTATGAACATGACCATTTTTTAAAAGTTAGATCAACATTTTTCATGAAAATGATTAATTACTCCATTGTGCCATGGTCATGGACTGCTCAGTAACAAATTAAAGTTGATTTTGTGTATGGGTCCATGAGAGGTAGGAACTATTAAATTCCATTTTGTCTATCAGCCTTGTAAGTGAGTATTTTACAAGAAGTTTACACCTGCTGTGTAAAATTAGGACTCATCCAGTTACAACACTGGTTGAACTCAAGTCGCTAATAAATAATAGATTCATCTACTGACTCTGTTCTTCATACTTTTACAATATTTTATGTTCCTGACATTTTTAAACAAAGCAATTGAAATATAAATGTGTTTGAAACTATTTTAGTTTGGGGATATTGATTGACCCACAGAAAGTCTGAAAGAGATTGTCTTGTGGCAGCTTATCAAACTAGAGTGCTTTTTTCTACGGCCACCACTTTATGTTCCATCACTCACAGCTTTCATTTCAAACAAACAAACAAAAGAAAACTGCCCAGACCTCTGGTGAAAAAAAAAAAATCCATGTAAAATCCAGGTGAGTACAACTACTCAGTCAGTGTGAGTATTCAGAGGATCTGCAATAGAAGATCTGAAACACATGAAGAGTGATACACATACAAAGATAAATTAAAAATATTTTCAGGAAATGTATAAGCAAAAAATGAGAGGTTTTCATGGCATAAATGAGGATTTTTAGCCTAGAAAGAAGGACATGATGGTTTTATTCTTATTGATTCTCTAATTATTTGGTTTCTAATGGAGATTTTATTATTGGAATGATCTCTTCTCAGGCAGGTGAGACAAGTATGTTGGTGTTACGGATGCAAAAGCCGTAAATTGTTTCAGAGCAGGTTGGTTAATTTTTACTTATTAATAAGTTGGTGTTTAACAAGAGCAAAAAGACACAGTGTATTTAACTTAGCAGCTTGAAAATGTCAACAGCAATGGTAGATATGGGAATTCTGAGAAAAATCAAAAAGAGAGAATATGAGAACTTTACTTATTTGGTACAACCTTATATGAAGTATTGTGATGACTAGCAATGGACCAATAATTGTAGCTGATAAAACATGTGTTATTCAATCAGTTTTGGGGTCTCTTGTACAGGAAAAATGTTGCAAAACAGAAGCAAGGCCAGCAGAGTGTCCCCAGGATTAGAAGAGGTCTGAAGCAGGATGCACTGAGAGAAACCGAGAACTGGATTTGTTCAGGCTTAAGAAGAGAGGGCTAAGGGAGAGCTTTAATTGGTGTCTTCAGTGATCTGCTGGGCTATTAAAAAGAAGATAGGCTCTTCCTAAAGGTGAAAAGCAAAAGGACAAGAGGTAACACACACAAATTGCAGAAGGAAAATCCTAATTAGATACAGAGAAAAACTTGACAGGTGGTTTAGGCTTGCCCAAAGAGGTTGTGAAGTCTCCATCCTTGGAGATATTCAGAACTCAACTGCATAAAGTCTTCAGCAACCTGATCTAACTAGAGTCAGATCTGAGTTTTAAACTGGCCTTATTTTAAGCAGGGATTTCAACCAGTTTATCACCAAAGTCTCTTCCAATTTTAATTGTTCTAAAATGATTTTTTCTTTCTTGAAGCTATAACATATTTTTTTATATAAAGTATGTGCATTACTCATAGGGAAGATTTTTCAGGTAGAATGAATGCATATAAACACCGCAGAACATTTTAGATTAAAAGGAGGCCTGGATAACCAGGCTTCAGTAAATACTGCTAGCTCTGATTCCATGAAGAAAGGAACTACGTACCAAGAGCAATCAAAGGAATAACTGAAAACTTTGTAAGAAATCAAAATTTAAACTACAGTGTTGTATTCTACCTGACTGGAGACAGGGAAAGATAAATGGACTCTGAGTAACCAGAAAAAAAAAAAAAGAAAAAAAAGGAAAAACATAACTCCAAGTCACTGTAAAGTAAGGTCACTGTAAATTCTGACAATGGTGTTCACAGGAAATTTAACAGTTCAAAAAATGCAGCATATAATCCAGGACAAATAGGAAATACCTGTAAAAAGTTGTCTATGAAGAGTTGTAGTCATTAAGCAATTTCCCTGTTTGACCCATGAATTTAGTTTGACCCATGAGTTTTGTCCTATTAGTTTCTCCCCGTGTCCTGCTGAGAGAGGAGAGTGAGCAAGCAGCTGGGTGGGAACAGGAAAGCAGCCGCCATGTCCACCAGTGCAGGGCAGGGACCCCCAGTACTCTGAACTGCTTTCAGGTAAAACTAGCAGTCCCAGTGATGAACAAGAGGAGTTAAAATTATTCATTTAGAAGTAAAATTTAATGGTATCTGGTGGGTAGTATTAGTGTGTCAGGAATGTTAACACCATGTGTGACAGGAAAAAGGGGAGGAACTTATCTCTATAAAAATAACATAATCCTTTCCTAAGTAACAGCTTCTGAGTATTTAGGGCTAAATGTTCTAACAGATAAAGCAGAAGATGGATCAGTAGTAATATTTTAGAGAAAGAAATCTCATATGAGCTTAGAGCTGCAGTTACATAGGATATTTAAGGCTTCCTATGTAGTTACAGGAGAAAGCAAAATGCAGTAACTTTAAGGACAGAATGGTTGTTAAAAACTCAAAGGTCCTTCTGCCAGTTGCTCCTCATGATCAAAATCTTAAATGGCAATTTATAAACTCACAACTAGTTGCATTCAACATGTGGAGAGACTTTGATATTTGATCTTCTTTTAAATTAATTGCAGAAAAAAAATAATGATAGCTCAGGTCTGAGTAATCATTATTCATGTACATTTTTCTGCATGCAAAAATAGTGAAATTCAAGCTAAAACAAGTTTGGCAAATTACATTACAAGTTTGGAAGATAAATGTACGAGAAATGACATTGTTAGAATTGGGAAAGAATTTTTCATTAAGAAGTTAGAACAACACAGAATCAGCATGACATACCAGAAATTAACTAAAAACTACCAAACTGATATATCTTAATGAATTAATCAAACAAGGAATTGCACATAACTCTTTTTTCTTAATATTTTGATGATGAACCAGACTTATAATAATCATGACTGATAAAGTTTGTAATGACTCAGAGATTAGGATAGCACTAAATAAAAAGGAAGACAAAACCCTCATAACAAGAAACACTTTCAAGTGATTTAAAGTGTTACATTCTTGCTATGGGCTAAAGGGAACACGCTATATAAATAGAGCCAAGAATTTATTGTTAGCCTAGGCAAGGAAGGAGAGGAGGAGGTGTGGCTCTGTACATTAGGGAATGTTTTGATTGTATAGAGCTAGATTCCAGTGATGATAAAGTTGAGTGTTTATGGGTAAGGATGAAGGGGAAGGCAAATAAGGGAGATCTTGTGCTGGGAGTATGCTGTAGACCACCCAACCAGGATGAGGAGACAGATGAAGTATTCTATAAGCGGCTGGCTGAAGCCTCGCAATCGCCAGCCCTTGTTGTGGCGGGGGACTTCAACCTGCCGGATATCTGCTGGAAATATGACACATCAGAGAGCAGGAAGGCTAGGAGGTTCCTCGACTGCATGGAAGATAACTTCCTGACACAACTGGTAGGTGAACCTACCAGGGGAGGTGCCTCGCTAGACCTACTGTTCACAAACAGAGAAGGACTAGTGGGAGATGTGATGGTCAGAGGTCGTCTTGGGTTTAGTGATCATGAAACAGTCAAGTTTTCAATTCGTAGTGATGTAAGGAAGGGGGTAAGCAAAACCTTCACCTTGGACTTCCAGAGGGCGGACTTTGGCTTGTTCAGAACCCTGGTTGAGAGAGTCCCTTGGGAGATAGTCCTGAAGGGCAAAGGGGTCCAGGTAGGCTGGACACTCTTCAAGAAGGAAATCTTAAAGGCCCAGGAGCAGGCTGTCCCCAAGTGTTGCAAGCCTACAGAGCGGGGAAAATGGCCAGTCTGGATGAATAAGGAACTTCTGATGGGAGTTAGGAATAAAAGGAGGGTTTACCACCCTTGGAAGAAGGGACAGGCAACTCAGGAGGAGTACAGAGATCTCGTTGGGTTACACAGAGAGAAAATTAGGAAGGCAAAAGCCCAGCTGGAGCTCAACTTGGCCACTAACATTAAGGACAACAAAAAAAGTTTTTACAAATACCTCAACAAAAAGAGAGCCAGGGAGAATCTCCATCCCTTACTGGATGCGGGGGGGAAAGTTGCAACCAAGGACGAGGAGAAGGCTGAGATACTTAATGCCTTCTTTGCCTCTGCCTTCAATAGTCAGACCAGCTATCCCCAGGGTGCTCAGCCTCCTGAGCTGGAAGGTAAGGATGGAGAGCAGAACAACCCACCCATAATCTAGGAGGAAGTAGTCAATGATCTGCCTCTGCACCTAGACGGACTGTGGGACCAGATGGGATTCACGCAAGAGTACTCAGGGAGCTGGCGGGAGAGCTCACCAAGCCTCTCCCCATCATTTATCAACAGTCTTGGTCAACAGGGGAGGTACCAGATGACTGGAGGGTGGCTAATGTGACGCCCATCTACAAGAAGGGTCGGAAGGAGGATCCGGGGAACTACAGGCCTGTCAGCCTGAGCTCGATAACAGGAAAGATCATGGAGAGGATCACCTTGAGTGAGCTCTCACGGCAAGTGCAGGGCAGCCAAGGGATCAGGGCCAGCCAGCATGGGTTTAGGAAGGGGACGTCCTGCTCAACCAACCTGATCTCTTTCTATGACCATGTGACTCGCCTTCTGGATGTGGGGAAGGCTGTGGACGTCGTCTGTCTGGACTTTGGTAAGGCCTATGACACCATCCCCCACAGCATTCTCCTGGAGAATGGCTCCAGTTTTGTTTAATATCTTTATCACTGCTCTGGATGAGGGGATTGAGTGCACCCTCAGTAAGTTTGCAGGTGACACCAAACTAGGTGGGAGTGTTGATCTGCTTGAGGGTAGGAAGGCTCTACAGAGGGACCCGGACAGGCTGGATCAATGGGCCAAGGCCAATTGTATGAGGTTTAATAAGGCCAAGTGCCGGGTCCTGCATTTTGGTCACAACAATCCCAAGCAGCACTACAGGCTTGGGGAAGAGTGGCTGGAAAGCTGCCCAGCAGAAAAGGACCTGGGGGTGCTGGTGGATGGCCAGCTTAACAGGAGCCAGCAGCGTGCCCAGGTGGCCAAGAAGGCCAACAGCATTCTGGCTTGTATCAGGTATAGCGTGGCCAGCAGGAGTAGGGAAGTGATGGTGCCCCTGTACTCGGCACTGGTGAGGCCTCACCTCGAGTGCTGTGTTCAGTTCTGGGCCCCTCTGTACAAGAGGGACATGGAAGTGCTGGAACGTGTCCAGAGGAGAGCTACCAGGCTGGTGAGGGGTCTGGAGACCAGGTCCTATGAGGAGAGGCTGAGGGAGCTGGGCATGTTTAGCTTGGAGAAGAGGAGGCTGAGGGGAGACCTCATTGCCCTCTACAACTACCTGAAAGGAGGTTGGAGAGAGGTGGGTGTTGGCCTCTTCTCCCAGGTGAATAGTGACAGGACCAGAGGAAATGGTCTGAAGTTGCGGCAGGGGAGGTTTAGATTAGATATTAGGAAGAATTACTTTACTGAAAGAGTGGTCAGGCACTGGAACAGCCTGCCCAGGGAGGTGGTTGAGTCAGCATCCCTAGAGCTGTTTAAGAAACGTGTAAATTTGGCACTTCAGGGCATGCTCTGAAGGGCAGAGATTGTATGTTGTTGGTTGGGTTTTTTGTTTGTTTGTGTGTTGGGTTTTTTTTTTTGTGTGTATGGTTGGACTCGATGATCTCAAAGGTCCTTTCCAACCATGAAGATTCTATGATTCTAAATAAAATATATCAGGGTAATCAAAATGCAATGAACACTTATCATTAGTTCAGTTACAAAAGTTACACCATTTTACAGCCAAAAAAAATTACAGTAAATTCTCTTTAATACCACAATAAATGCTTTTATACAAGAAAATTTATCAATATCTACCCCTTTTCTCCGTTGTGTGCTCTCCAATGTCCTTGTGGGTCCTGTTGTCAACAGTTGCAGCTATGTCAAGAAGAATTGTATGCAGGGAGAAGGGCAGTTTATGAAAAGTCATTAGTGTCCTAGATTAAACTCTGGAAAGAGTTTATGCTCTTGCACACACCACGGGCAGCATTGGCAGAGCTCAAGCTCAGGCAGGGGAGGCAACAGGCACTTTGCCAGCAACAGATGCTGAAAGCAGCTCAGGCCAGTTTCGGCCGAGGTAAACCCAGGCCAGACCTCAGACCTCATCTCTGAACTCAGTGCAGAGGTCAAGGGCTTTAACTTGGAGTGGCAAAAATATTTTAATAGGATAGAAATGAGTTAATCTATAATTACTCTATGAAGAACACATTCATCAGAAACTTGATTCTGAAAATCAAGAATTACCATCCCTGGAGGTATTTAAAAGATGGGTAGACATAGTGCTTAGAGATATGGTTTAGTGATGGTTTTTGTCAGAGTTAGGTTTATGATTGGACTGGATGATTTCAAAGGTCCCTTCCAACCTAGATGATTCTATGATTCTATGAAAATGCCTTAAAGAGTACCTGGTGGGTAGTGGATTAATGTGGTGTAGTGGACCAAAATATTGGAATACCTTTTAAAGTCTGTCCAAAAATATAAGAATTTAAATTTTAAAGTTCTGATTACAGTTTATTCACAAAATGATTTTTTTTCCTATAAAAAATAATACAGAAGTTCCTTCTCAGTTAGCAGCTATTTTGAGGAAGTCTTATATACAGTGTCATTCAGGCTGATGCACATAGCAACTGCTTCTGTCAATTTGATGTAATTTCATAGTCCTGATGAAAAAGAGCAAAAGAAATTTTAACTTTTTATTCTTCAACAAAGTCCATAAGACAGATATCAAACAAAATTTTGAAAGCTATGTGTTTTAAAGATCTCAATCCATTTAATTATTTTGGTTTTTTTTGCAGTGTTAAGAGCATTGATCTTTCTTTCTTTTCCTGTTTTCCTTATGAATTCAGTGAATCAGATGGAGGAATAGGAGGAACTGGGAAGAACCCAAAAGTGGCTTAGTGGCTTCTCTCCAGGATGCTATATAGCACTATTTACAAACAGTATGGGATAAACAGATATTTGATAGACAAAAAAAAAAAAAAAAATTATCTTTGATCTAAAAAGGTTTTCAGTCAAAGACTAGTGAAATCTTGCAAATGCTACATATGTTCCAGTCCACTGGGCAGAGACAAGAGAGTGCTGAGAGCTTCTAAGTCCCCCTTGTGTGTTAGTGTATTTGTTCTTATTATGCTCTTCTGACAGTACAGAGTCCAATTTTATAGAGTGTTACCCTTAACCAGGTATGACCAAAGAGTCTGGATACATATAAAAAGATATCTCTTGTGCTAATTCTTTGTGAAAGAAAATTCTTGGGGTAGAAGATCAGAAAACTTTGACTGTTTTTTTCCCTTAATGATTTTATTTCTGTACTTGGATCTCCTGATATGTCTTTAGGCACTGCATCAAAGAAAAATAGACATATTTCAATTGTAGTTAAAGGGTATTAACTAATATATGCTGAAATAACAAATGTGATTTTAAGTAGGATTTTAACAACTTAGATGAGATCTTAACATTATATTTCTTTGCATAGGCCAAAATGGATCAATCTGGTTTCTTGCAAATTGACATTTTTTAATTTTTGTCACAAATTCAGCTACCAAATATTTCACAGAGATCTACATCTACATCTGCTGACTTGTATTGTCCCATTTGACTTAAAGTTTGTTAGTATAAATCTGCTGTGCAGATGTTAGGTTTAAAATCGAGAGGGAAAGAAAACTACAATGTATAAGTCAAATGACTACTTTAATGCTTCATTTAAGAGGATATTTGGCTTCCAAGAAGTATTTATTTTTAGTTGTCTATTAAGTAATTTTAGTGTGTTTATGTTTTTATTTTCATGCTCTGTACTGGTAAATTAACTATGTTCTTATTAAGTTGCAAACTTTTATGGTCAGTTTACACACAAATTAATGAATTCCAGAAACTGGAAATGTTTACTTTTTAATTAGCAAAGAAGTGAGTACACAAGTAAAACTCATCTCTGTCACTTAGGAATTTGATAATTTGAGGGGAGAATACTCACCTGGATGGCACAGAAATAGGGAGAGGAGAAGGGATAGTGAATTCTGTCTCATTTTGATGACATCTCATATCTGGGAGTTCAGTGGGGTAGATCTTCTTTATATTTTTTATATTTTTTTTTCAAAAAACTTATATAATGCCCATATATCAGTTTACCCTGCTGAATAATTATAGCTGTAGAACTAATAGAAACAGCAGCATACAGTTTTGTTACCCATCACTTTATTATAATACAATGGTTTTGCGCTAATTAGGGATACGCATGTGTTCTCAGCTGTAGCAGTCAGCAGTACGTCTGCTTCCAGAGGTGATTCTGCATTAATCATGAAGAACAAGGAAAAAGATCATGTGCATACCCATGTTCTTGTAATTATTGCTACAAAACAATAGCTATGTTAAGCTGGTCCTCAAACTAAGTAACACTTTTTACAAATAAGTCAAATTTTATTTGCATCTTCTTGTAATACAAGTCAGTACATACTCAGCTGTACAGTATAAGACAATGTCATTTAAATAGGGAGGTGTCTGAGTGGAAAGGCAAAGTTAATAAGCTGCATCCTTTCTTGTAATACCATTACCATAGATGGCAAGTGTCTTCGCCTCTTATACAATTAGGAAGATGGTAGAAAAAGATCACCTTTTTCTTCCAAATAAAATAAATACCTTGAAAATCTTTTCTTCAACTTGTAGGGCTGGAAATGGTACAGACTCACCAAAATCTTAACTGTTGGATTCTCCATATTGTATTTAGCAATGGATTCAACAAAAAGTGATCATATGCAGAACTCCTTCTATCCCAAGAGTTGGACTTTGTGACATGCAATTTTGTTTGCTGATGCTGTGACCACTGGACTGTGAAGCAGAAGTTGGAATTTCCTCTGAATAGGCTAATCATTTTTGTGGGTACATAGTTTTGTGAGGTTTTGCTGAGAAAGCAAGATTTAGACAATATTCAGAGGTTGTGTGCTTAGACTGTAGCTCACCGTGAAGCTCTGGGCAGAGGCCAGAATGGACCTTTCTCAGTACGCTTGACCTATGGAGCTCTTAAGCTATGTAACGAGGAAGTTAATCAATGGAGGTAACTAAACAATAAGGCAAATTGTATTATAACCTGGGATTTGGATAGCCACCCTTGAGTTACTTATTCAGTCTCAAAAATTTAAACACTGTATTGGAAGCGTATTTGTGTAACACACACACAAAAAAATTCTTCATAACTTCATATATAAACCTTTAGCTGATATAGGCTGAGAGATCTAATAGTGGCTAATAGGAATGACTATCAGAAACCTCACACATTCAGTCTCGAAGTAAACTATTAATATTTTAAAAGGGAGGAAGTGAATCCCTGAAATGTTTGTGGTTTTTTTTTTCCTTTTAGAAGAAAATATGACTCCATACAATGGATTATTATTCAAGGTGTGTGTTAAATGATTAATGGTGTTATTAATTAAGCTTTTTCCAACTATTTAGACCTCTTATCATGAAAGATGAGTTACATTCCTGCCCAGTTAAACCTTGCTATATGATCAGTAAAAAAAAAAAAAAAAAAAAAAGGTTTCTTGGTGGATAAAGTTTTATCATTCATCTCAAAGTTTGAAATACATAGATGTGTATTAGAACTTGAAAAATGTACCGATAATGTAAGATAACCACTTGGATGTGCATATTGTGAGAAGATGGTACAGAAGGGCATGTTAAACAGGAAAAAATTCATGTTATGCCACTGTGGTACCTAAATTTGTACAACTGTTCTTACCTGTAACTCCTGTCACAAAGTGAATTTTCTGCTGACTACCACCTTTTGTTCCAGGTCATTACAGACACCAGAGATTTATCTGCCCATAAAGTCTTGATTCTTGATGAAAGTAATTAAAATATAAAAGTTTCAGAGTTTATTATGTCTCTTGTTTAATGCTCTTTTTAACCTTCTAGTTAAAGCTTGCTTCATTTCCATACAGACTTTTTTGGACTGTGAAATTTCAAAAACATTTTTGAAGGGATTTATCAGAGAGTAGTTAATGCAATCAAACAAGCTATTTCTGGTGTGCAGCATTTTCAGATCTGTTACTGACACAGCTCAGAGATGTGAAACACTAAAGTTTCTCACCAACAGAGTTAAGCAGCTCATTGAAATCAGTGTAAAAAGCAACTCGTTTTGATCAGTCATTGGCAAATAATTAATTTTTTTGGATATAAAAAGTTTGATTGTGTCTCAAATAGAAATGTTATTCATTTGACAGCTCTGGGTTTTTTAAAAAGCTTTAATAGGAGAATATGTTTCTTGTTTGGTTGCTAGTTTTGAATTGGACAAGTAGTTAAAAATCATAAACTGCATTTTTAATTATAGTCAGTGTTTTAGGCTTGTTAAAGTGTTACATTTAATTATTTTTTTAACTTTTTGATTAGCTTTTAGTATGTGTAAAAACCAACTATATATGATAAGTATTTAATGGAAATATTTGTTGCGGGATGAAGCCTGTTTGAAAATGACACTCAGAAAAAATGAGATTTTGACTACATCTCCCCAGTTCTTACTCATCAGAAGTTTGATATGTCCTGTAGTGACAACCGAAGTTCAGATAGTTGTCTCGAGGCAGCCACCCCTGACTGAAAGCTCTGAAACGCATCTGTCCTCCCTAATGGTTTAAGTATGTGGGGAAAAAACCCCAAAGAAGCTCAGATGAAGTGTTAACAACTTCACATCCTTGTAATATACTTAGGACAAGATGCCAGAAGGAGATAATGTCCAAAATGATGATCACATATTGCTTTTAGATATGAAGAAACATGAATAAATCTGATTACTAAGGCCATTTGTGGCTTATAATCACCATCTGAACTACGAAACAATATATAACTAAAACCACCATTCCCTTGAGCATGGCAAAGGAGGATCTAGGGGCATCCACCACTGTGCAGAAGATTGAGGCTGAGGAGTAAAAGCCAGACTGCCAGCAGGACTTGGGCATCTTGAGTAGTCAGTGCCCTGTTCCCCTGAGCTGACAGAACTGAAATGTTAGAATAAAAATCAGTAGCCACCCTCCATCCTGCTTAGTAAATTAGTCTTGGATTTTATGTCACTCGATGGTATGGTTCTGTTCTCGTGACTACCTAACCTTGAATTCCCCTGTGACAGTATTTCAATATCCTCTTCTGACTTCAGACAGCAGAGCTTTTGTCAATTTGAGTATTCATTAGTTATTTAAAGCATGCTTAAATCTCTCCATCTATCTATACCTTTTATGTTTTTGATCTTACTGCTTCATGATTTTTATGCCATATCGGGAGTTTGTGGAGATGACAATACCATACTTGCCCAAGATTAATTTTACCTCCTGTGTAAATACCAATGATTATAAAGTGAGATTTTTTTATATCTGCTTCTGAAAAACATTTATTTTGATTCACAAGTGTTGATGTAAGCAAAATGGTACACATAGTTATACTGTTCTAGTTGTAGTTATCATCATGATAGCTCAACTGCCCCACACATTTTGTGTCATAGATGAAGTCTCTGGCCAGGGAACTGAATTGCAATCTGCTTTCTCAAGATCAGGGTGGTTGCACGTATCCTGTTCATGCCAAGAAAATACCAATGTGAGACAGTTTGTCAGTGTTTGCCTATAAATGGCAAAGCCATTTTCATAAAGTATATTGTAATTTACATCACTTATTGAAAGCAGCTATCCTTCACCAGAGAAAAGGGGGACTGGTAATGAGAGAGGAAAAAGCCTTTGGGTGAAGTATTTATAGTTTTTTTCTTTCTACTTAGACACTATCATTTCATTTCATAATGACAACCTGAGTAAACCGGCACTTAAGCAGAACTCCTACTGATGCAGTAGTTAAATAAAATCCTATGCAGAATGAAAAGGTGTCCTCTAGGGAAATAGGTACATTAAAAGCCTTATTGTAAGTTTTATTTATGAAGCTGTTATAAAACTATTTCTCCATTTATAATACATAGTTGACTAAGGCAATATGCATGAACATACCCCAGATGGTTAATTCTAGGTTACTTTTCTAACCTCTGTAAAAGTCTCTGTCCCTGTAACCTAAGTTCTTCCCTATTTTATATGTATATGTATATGTATATGTATATGTATATGTATATGTATATGTATATGTACATGTACATGTACATGTACATGTACATGTACATGTACATGTATATGCATATGCATATGCATATGCATATGCATATGCATATGCTCATGCATACATATATGTATGTGGCGAAGACAGGATGATCTTTACAAGTGGTGATTTATTCCTTTATGCCTGCCTTTTATGAAACAATCTGTTGAAAACCATAAAAGATTAAAAACAAGAAATCAGATTTCCATTTAACACTTTACACAACATCTATTTGCTTCAGTTGTATCAAACAAAAATTAAAACAACTTGCACCTCAATTCCCAGGAGAGCACACTGGTAAAAAAATCAGTGACAGCCTAGTGGCATAACAGAAGAGAAAATCTTTTTCATTATTAGGACGATCAATCATAAGAACAAGTTGCCCAGTGAGGTTGTTTTCAAAGCCTGACTAGACAAAGGCATGAGCAAACTGGTTTAATCTCATAGCTTTGAGCAGGAGACCAGACTGGTGATCTCTGGAGGTCCCTTACAACATGAAGTGTTCTGTAATTCTCTGATAGTATAAACCCATTACCTATCCACGCAGAGCTGGTAGATTAAAAATACATCTAAGTATCAGGGGAATAAAATTCCAGATTATGAATTTGCTCTCTTTTTTAAATATGAGTAAGACCAGAATGTATGCTAAAGCCAACAGAAGCTGATTGTTTCATGAGTTTGAAACCAGAGGGGCATTAATGATATTAGTTTTACTGAGATGTGACAATTTGTCAAGTAGGTGCATTTTGGCCAAAATATTTTAAACCCATACACTGCTCAAAGGAGGCAAATGGCCAAAATCATGATCTTCTGTTCAGATAATCACAAATTCTGGAGCAAGACTGAATGAGTTTTGGATCTGATTTTTACATGTGTTCCCTGTCATCAAACTGAATTATAAAAAAATGTCCTGATAGAGCACTTACAAACATTTCAGGTGTCTTATGCTGGTAACTCAGTGGACTGGAATCTGTATTAAAAAATCAGGCCGTGCATTTGTCAGCTTTTCACCTCTGAGACTAACTACGTACTATTTCACAACCTGACTTTCAGAGGGAATGGCTTGAGGACAGGTTGTGCTACTGAACAGTAAACAAAGCTGAATCAGAAAACCCAGAAAGACAGTAAAAATTTGATAAGTAGAAAACTTACCAAATATAATGAAAGTTTCTCATGTTAACAGAAAACCAGGACAGTAATGCATCTCTTGTATGGACTTCTACCTGGTTCTCAACTCAGCGCTTTGCTCCTCACTTCTAGCATACCCTACCACGTAGTTTCAATAAACTTTGCCTTTTTTTCTTTCTTTTTCTTATGTTTCCAGCTGGCATTTAGCAGATGCATTAGGCTAATTTGTGGAATAAAATACTTCAGGAACTATTAAACATGGAAGCTACATCTGTATTGGTAAAGGAACCCTCTCCATGAAATGAGCTATGGCACTCAGAACAGGCAATGCAGAGTAACTCACGTTCTCGTGGCTCAGGACTAGACATCACTCAAGTGGACTGATACATCCATAATGAATGTCCTTGGGCCCGGGTCTCTTCAAGGATGCAGTCAGTACTCCATACGCTTCAGGATAACTATTAATTTTAGGCAATTGTTTTCTACCCTTCCCCAGTCCCCTTGGTTCAAGTACCAGAAATGATACACCAATTTGGGAGTATGGACTGAGGACGTGGCACGAAAAAAAACCAACAGGGTTGTGTGAGGGCACAGCACGCACTGGGACAGTACCAGAGGAAGGAAAAACTGATGCAGTTTTATCCATGAAGACTCTTTGTGGTAGTTTATGGAGTGAACTATGTCCAGAACATCAGCCTGGATTTTTCTGAAAGGAAACTAGTTATTTCAATCAAAAAAATAGCCTGGGAGTGAGCTATTCTAAGGGCTAGGGCCTAGCGATGAATTCCGGTGCTACATTATTTGCCAGGAGAGGCATCAACTAAACAGTCGTTTCTTAATCTGGAAGTCTCAAAGCTATTAATTTTCAGAGGTCAGAATAGCATGCTGGGGAAATACTACTTTATCCTTACCTACTTCTTATAATGTTCTGTATGCATCTGCTACCTCCACTTGTGAGAGACAGGACATTGGGTTAACACCACCACTTTTCTGTCCCAATATGACTGGCTTACAGACATGTAGCACAGATCTCGATACTTGAGAAAAGGACTGAATGGAGCATGCGAGGGATCATACAATTCAGAGGACTTTATTTATTCTCAGGTTTTTATTTATTCTTAGTGAGAGAAGACCTTGAATCATGCTTTCCCCCCTGTTCATTTATAATGGAAAATCTGAGGAATTATATTCAATAAAAGAACATAGAGAACACAACAAGACTGAAAATTATTTAAACAAGTATTGTTTGGCACATATAGTACAATATGTGCTGCCATACTACATTTTCGTTTATTCAATTTGGTTACAGAAGTGATTTAAAGCTATTTAAATGGATCAAATCATTAAAAAGAATTGTGGAAAAAGGAGAACAGTGAACAAAAAGAGACTTGTAGGATGAGCTGCGTAGTTATTCTTTACCCCAAAACACCTTCAGTGCTTAGATATCACCTACATCAAATTACATGCTTGAAATTAATGATTCCATTAATCCTTCCTTTCTTCTTGGCTATGAAAGACATTAGTTAGAAGTATTACATTTGCTCATAGACTGATTAGTAGTTATTTGCAAGGAGCAATTCATGACCACTATGCGGGTCTTTTAACTATTTAATTGTATGTATATGTATATTTAAATCTCTAGAAGTCCTCTATAATTTACAATAGGTGCACTTTCAGCTCAGTTGTAGTTGTATAAGTATTTGGCACAGAATAAAGGTTTATTTTCGCTTGCCACCTCTTGAATTTTTGTAAATACAATTTGATTTCTGTTTCAAATGTGTTTTTTAAATAAAACTCTTTGAGTCTGGTTTCTCTTAGAGCTAGAGATTACTTTAATTTTAGGGAGTATTTCTATAGCAGACAGTTGTTTTCTCCCTATAGGTTCTCTAATGTGAAAGAGGAGTGCCTTGAAAAAGTCATCCCTAGCAACACAGTTCCTTTCGTAAATTCTAACAGACATAAAGCAACTGATTCTCCCCATCACCACCAAAAAAACCCCAAACAAATTAGCTTTGAAAAGGCTCTTTGTTTCCCATACCAAATGATTTTGCTCATCAGTGCATTTCTATTTTTCATGGAATTAGAATTTTGAGATTTTGAAACATGTTAAACATTTTACAAGACCTATAGAGCAATGGAGCATGTTCACTGTTTCAAGAGGAGTGATAGTGTGTGATAGTTTTCTGTGTGTGATAGTTTTCTCTTAGCATGTTTAGCTCTAGACATAGAAAGTAGTAGTATTAAGTGTATTCTGCGTCACTTCCTGCTTCTTTTGAAAACTAAAGCTAAATTACTTGTTAAAAGTGTAACAAATAAACGGACCTTCTGAATCTTGTCTGCTAACAGTGGATAGTTTGCTTTTCTTCTTCAAATCTGATATGCTGAGAATCTACACATTTGGGTATTACAACATTATGAAATACAATTCAAAGCAGAGTTCCACATGTGAATAAGCCAACAGATGGCAAGAATCCTCTAAGGCAGTCTGTATGCCAGAGTATAAATACTGCTGCAGTAAAACTAATCACAAGAGGAAACTAAAGCCTGTAGATGATGTATCATCAAGTAAAACAGTGTAAGAATTCTGGACTCTCTGCTTGGCTGATTCAGTGAATCTCACCCTGTCACAAGTTATCGTCAGGTTTTCTTTTCTGAAGTAGAGAAAAAAGATTCTTAATTTTTATGACTGAGATATATTTGCAGGGAATGGTTTGGAGAGACATTATATCTGTCTGTACTAGGTATAAGAATTATGTAAAGCCCTGGACATATTTGAAAAATATTCTGTGATAGCACTGGACTAGAAGCTGTGTAAATAAAAGCAGAGGTGATGACTGCAGGCCATATTCCAAAGCGAGGGCACAGCTTTCTGCCAGTGCTCGGCCTGGGCAGCACCAATAAAAGATTTACTTGATATGTATTGCCTTCTGCTTCTTGACTTGCAGCCTGAAACTGGAATCTTAAATCAGACTTTACAATTGATGGTGCAAATCTCCAATATTAGACATAGTTTTCTAGAAGGACAATTTTAGTCATATCTTACTGTTTTCTGCTCACTACACTCTGATAGCCAACCACCCATACATTATCTCCCAGAAGTCAAACGATGCAGTTATGTACTTGGCCTAAAGTAATTGAAATAGAGATGGAAATCTAAGTGTCTTGTTTAATACACTTTAAGTCTTTTAGAGAACTGCATGAAAGTTCTTACAGGAACAGTAAAAAAGAAGGTGCCATGATATGCTTCCCCAAGACCCACCTTTAGTTGCACCTCAGCCTCAAAGATGACAAGTTAGACACCCTTGTAGACACTCAATACTTGCACTGCGTGTTCCACATCATCTCAGGAGTGAAACTCTTCGAAAAATCAGTTGCATCTTTGTAAGCATTGAGCATTGAGCAAATAAAAATTACTGTTTGCATCAATATGAACTTACTAAACAATAAGGTCCAAGTTCTACAACTCACACAGCATGATTCCCTGCTCTTCTGTATGACTGGCTCAGCAAAACCGTCTGCATGAAGGGATGATAAAGCTGACTGAATCAACGTTGGCTTTTGCTTATAGTTTCAAGAAAAATTTCACTGTACCCTCTCAAAAGTGGGATATATGTTTCTCATATTTTGCCCCACTTATAGGAATTCTTAAGCCCTAAGCACATTTTGACCATATCTGGATGTATAGTACATGTTGAATAATTAGTTACAGTTGTCGCTGGCTTTGGTTAAAAAATATGTTTATTACTAAACTGAAATCAGACTACGTTCAGCTTTAAGTACATATAAAGGGCTTTCCAATTAAGCCAAAGTGTGTGAAGGTTTCACTGTGAAGAAGAGATATACTGCTAAAGAGATGGTTCCTTAACAAAAGAAGTGTGTAGGTGTCTAGAAGATTTTTTTTTGTGTCGCCTTAAACAAAATAATAAGGTGTTTTTAACTCTAGCAACACTTCATGTTTTTATTCTATTTGCTTTTCTTTCAACATACACTTGAGAACACACTGTCACTACTGCTGATGGCTTTTTTTGTGTAAAAAACACTTATGTATAATACAAAAAATTTCAAAAGAATTGAGAGAAATAGATAAGACTTCCTTGGAAATATACCTATAACCCTCTAGGCAAGGCATATAAAAAAATGTACTCCCAATGGATGTGATATGCTAACACACTCACTCTCTCTGCCTGAACCTTTTTAGGCAATCCCTCTGAAAATTTGATTGCTGGCTGGTTTGACAGCAAATACAATCTGCCACACTTTTTGTCTGAGTTATGCACAGCTGTGTATATAAGCTTCTGTAAAATAACCCATGTCCTAATTGCGAGAATTGGAGAAGGCTGTATTAGTGCAGGAAAGAAAATAAGGGAGTAGTTAAGATTTTATTTGTTCTTGACACTCTCCTCTTGCTGCATTCTCTCATATTTCTTTTAAATCTGAAGTGAAATACATCAGTAACTAAAATTTGCTACACTAAAAGAAGCCACCACTTTGTCACTCTTCAGTCCCTCAAACACTCCGATGGCATGATTGCGGGTTTCCCAGCAATGAGGCTCTTTCCCTTCCATCTCTCATGCGCCCTCCATTTACAATGATGTCCTGTGCTAAAGACGTAGCAAAATGTTGTTACTATAGTTACACAAAAATAATTTTACAAAAAAACCTCTTGCCTTTTTTTCCTTACCTTTGCAAGAATATCAGCCCAAAGTTTGTCACTCACTTCTGAGGACCATTGAGGAAGAAGAGTACCAGTACTTGCTTAGAACTTCTCAGTGTGGTCCTACTTACACCAACTACTACAAAACAACCTTCTGGAGCATCCTGTCAGCCCAAGTGAAATTACAGGCTTGTTTTCACAATTTGTAGTATTTGTCCATAGCTCTTTGATTAGCTGCTATTTGTTTCTCTCCAGCCAGCCACACAACAGCTACTCATAGCCTATTCGTGAGGGAAACTGGGCTTTTTCCGGAGAAAAAGAAGTCTAATAAAACATTTTAATTGATCTATAGAAATGTATTACTAAATATTTCCTTTGTATATTTGATGCATTAAAAAGGAACTTCAGGAAAAAGAGAAAACATGAGAGAGACAAAAAAAAGGAGACACAAGGAGAAAATGAAATGCTTCTATGAAACAACAATTCTGCTCTAACAGAAAAAAAAAGGCAGAGAGCTAAATGCAAAGACCATTGGAGAGAGGTTTGAAGAGCTGTCTTGTAGCAAAATCAATTAATGAAACGTAACCAAGAGGCACCTTTGAAAGAGAGTACAGCATTCCAGTCTGGAGGAAAGCAGGCAGAAGAAACTGATTTCCTGAAGGGTGCTTTCCTTCTTCACATTCACTACTACAAGACATTAAAAACAAAAGAAAAAAAATAAAACACACAAAAAAATCCAAACAAAGAAAACACCAAACCAAAACAACCCAACCGAAATACACCAGTAACTATCTTTTTATCACAACTGGTAACGATATTTTTCAGCAGGCTTCTGCTTTCCACTGGAAATAGAAAAACACACTTTTAATGTGATTAATTTAAAATTTTATTTACTGTTACCTAAGCACAATAATGCTTATCATATTTTTTGTTCCAGTTCAGTAACATGGTAACCTAAAAAAAAAAACCCAAACCCAAATTAGTTGTAGAATCATTGCAATTCATTTACAAAATCAGTTAACCAGTTATAGGTGCAACTACATTCTACAATAAAGATACAAGAATATTGCTATATTATAATATACAGGATATATTTATCTCTACAGTGTTTGGGTAAAACCAGACTTTCACAGACACTTAAAAAAATACTTTCAATATTTCTATGTATTGTTTACCTGTTTTACAAAATTGCAGACCGGTAAATTCAGAACAAATGGATACATACACTAATATTCAACCACATTCACCCTTTTTGATACTAGAGAAAATATATGAAAATACACTCACATATACATACACACCCATGTGCATGTATGTGTATACACATACAAATACATATCTTCAGAGATATGTTTCTTATGATGCATTTAAACAAGCAGTGGCTGAAAGCAGAACCCTGAGACCCAAGCAACTTTTTCATTAAATGAACTTAAGTTTGACTTTTGTCTTTATACTCAGAGATGTTAATATTCAGAAAATTAATTATAAAACACAAATTAGCTGAGCACAGAACACAATCAAATCCAGAAAGATTCAAATGGGAACCGTTTCCTGTTAGAGCATCCGGGGCATCAGTCATCCACTTACTCAAGTCAGTGTCAGAGCTCCCATTGCCTTTAGTACTGTAAGGTCAAAGATTAGGTTCATCTAAAAAAGGGAGGAAAAAACCTCACAATGAATTATAAGAAAACAGCAGAAAAATATAATAGCTGAGATAAGCATTAAACACTCAATAAAAAAGTAATGGTTAGGTGATTAAGTAGGGAAAAATAATTAACTGTAATTAAATTCAGTGATCATTTACTTCTGATGATACAAGATATAATTAATAGTTGCTATTATTATTCTTCAATTTTTTATTTATTTGGTGCATTTCACCCTGTAGTAAGAATCTAAACATTATTTTATTAAAAAAAATGCATACAGATACACATCGACTCACACACACATATTTAAATAGGAAATAAAGAAGCTTGAAACAGCTTCTTCAGCTACCTTGCAGAAAATTAACTAAAGTATACAGTAGAAGACATAGCATGGTTCATAATGTCAAAGCACTCTCAGAAATACAGGTCCATTTGCAACAAAAATCAGGGAGAATTCAAAACTACAAGACAGATTTTACAGACGTGATGGATAATTATCTGATGTCAGAGAAAGGATTCCCAAGTAGCTAGATGCAGTGGAATGATTGAATTACATTCTGGTTTACAAATGTTCCTCTGGGTTGTCTATCCACTGCATTTCCAGTGGATTATGGTGCTTCAGTTGTCTGGACCAGGCAGAGCAAGGATTTTTCTGACACACAATAAACTGACAAAAAAAGTCTGTGTACATAATATCTCAAACTTCAAATAATTAAGTATAAATGATTACAATTATAAAAATCAACTCTTATCAATATATTTATGAAAATGAACTTAATTCTATCTGCTTTCCCAGTGTATATTATCTCATTTTTAGATTTTACTGCATCAGCCTCCTTCCAAATCTGATTATTTTAAGGTTCTGGAAATGGATTTGGAACCTTATAAAAACGTAAGATTATCATCTGTTCTAGTTTTGCTTATAGCCAGATATATAACAGCATTAACTTCTCAGCTGAAAGGTAATAAAAATATTTGTGTACTTACAAGTTATTGAAAATAATGTTTAATTATAAATTTGATGCTGCAACTGAATAAAGATCTCTATAGAAAATTAAAATGGCTTAGTGCCAATGTCAAAGCGGTTCTATCCATATTTTATCCAGAATTTACTTGTTTGTGAGAGCTGTAATTTTTCCCTGTACGTAAATGTGTTGAGAGATGTTCTCTCAAGTGTATTCTTCCAAAGAAAGAAATTCTGGATATTGCATATTTTTCAGTGTTTGGCACATCCCTGGATTTTAAAACTGATTCTTTATGTAAATGACGAGTGTCAGAGAAACCAGAGCTGCAATGTCCAAGTCTCAAGAGGACTCATTAAACTGAGACTGTTTATAATCTTGTCCTTGATGTTCAGGCACAAGTACCATTCTGTCACTATGCCTGGAAGTACATTCTTCCTCATGGCACATCCAGGTGCACAGGCTGTGTAGGTTGCACACAGCATTAGCTGTAGTAAAAAAAGAAGCAACATGTGACTTAGAATTAAAGCCTGAGCTTCCAACACAAGCAACGTTGTGACAGCATCTGACTCCGGAAGTGTTCAAGGCCAGGCTGGATGGGGCCTTGAGCAACCTGGTCTAGTGGGACATGTCCCTGCCCGTGGCAGGGGGGTGGGAACTAGATGATCTTTAAGGTCCCTTCTAACCCGAACCGTTTTATGATTCTATGATAGTCAACTTTACTGTTGTTTGTAATGATTTTCCAGGTTTAATATCTTTCCTAACCCAAGTGCCACGGAGCTGAGTATTGGATGGTTTGTTTGATTTGGGGTTTGATTTTTGGAGGCCTTTCAATGCAAATGGTGTTGCATTGTCTTTCTGTCTTACTATTTCATGTAGTTTAAACCAAGTCGGGATCAAAGTGGTTTATTGATTTCTAAATGGCATCCGTGTAAGGGACAATCAGTGAACTATGCAGTCAGCATCCATGTCAGCAGATAAACTACAACACTAAACAGTTACAAAATGTTAATAAAACTTTTTTTTTTTTTTTAATAAAATCCCCAAAACCTCTAATCGCACACAGGCGCCCTTGCTCTCCCTGGCCACAGCCACACCCCGCTCCCCCCATCCCCTCCCGGTCAGCGGCGGTGTCTCCGGCTGCGGGGCCGCCCCCCGCCGCCGCCCAGCTCTGGGGCAGCCCCGGCGGTGCCGGGCGCGCAGCGGGGCGAGTCCGCGCCCGCGGGGGGCAGCGCCCCGGGACGGGCAGCGCAGCGCGGCCCGGGCCGGCCGCAGCCGGCAGCACCCAACCGCCGTCCCGACCCCTTCCCCCCGCCTCCGGGGTCTCTGCCCCGTTACAGATGTCCATGTTCCTCCTATGTTGCTTCTCCAGGTGACGCTTCCTCTGTTTCAGTCTCTTGGTAATCCCCCAGTAACTAATTAATCCAGCTGATGATCACCTTGGTAATGACCAGTTTTGTGGCAGCTGCCCTTCCAATCATCCTGGTGTATTTGATTCACTCACAGCATCTACACCCATATTCTTATCTTGAAGATAAGGACTTTTGCCAAAGGTAAACCATGAAAGCAACCACCTATATGTATACCTAAATACATGTGTGTGAGCATGTTGATATAGATGACTATTTTTGCAGAAGACCTTTTCTGACTGTTTATCTACACACACAGTTATGTGTATGATATTTTTACCTTTCCTCACCATCTTTCCATCCTTCCTCAGTGTAATTCTTTGTTTTTAACCTTCAAACAATTAACTAGTCCTCTCTAGCCCTCATTCCTGTAATTTTAACTAAGCTGTTGACATTTTCTCTTGTCAGGCTTAGAGCAAAATTGTTTTGATTTAATTATTGCCATAAAATTATCAAAGTACTGTCGTCTAAAACAGAGAATGATGTTAAGGTGTCAAACTAGTCAAGCAGCGTACATGCAAATCTGTAAAGACACTGTTGCAATGCTGTATGAAGATGATTGATACAAATAGTATCATTAGACATCAATGGAGGGAAAGACCTCGTAAAGTTGTTTGATAGGGATTCATGATGTCATAAATACGTCTGCAAGAATAATTTCTAATTTATATTTTAGCCTGCAAAATTTCAGTTGCTTCAGCAAGGTGTTATAAACTCATTACTGTCTCTGACAAATTGCTGTAGTTCTGAAGCATAAAATGTCCCTGTTTTCCCTCATCTGCCTTCTCCTTTTCTCAACGTCTCCTCCGTTTCCTGGTTTTAACTTCTTTGTTGGTAGCACTGCCTTACCTCTTCTACAATCCCATTCTCCCCACTCTGTCTGCAGTAATGTATTAATCCAAAATAAACAAATCAAGTACTCCCTGCCTACTAAGAATGATGATTTACCCGCACTTTGACAGCCATTAACTCTCATGATTTAAATTCTCTGCTTTGACCTTTTATCTGCTTTCTGTTGGATTTTACACTGTCTATTCACTGAGTCAGGAACCAGGTCTAAGGACTGATGGAACACTCGTACATAAGGATTTATCCTGGCATCTGATGAATTGTGGAGAGGGACAAAACCACACTACCTTCCTTCTCCCACGAACAGAGACTCTGCGAAGACAAGTAGTTGTGATTGCATTATAGGCACTGGAAAATGTATAGTTTCACACCCCATATTTCCATTTGAAATTTGTGGAAAGAAATACTCACCCGATACTGGATATTAAATTAATGTGGGGCAGCAGAGGCATGTCAGGCCCACTTAGCTACTCTACTCTGCCTTTGATGTCAAGAGGCATAGAAAAATCTAACGTATCCATATTATCCTGGAATCTATCAATTCTGTGTCACATGTGCAAGGTGTCCTGCATACAGTAGGTGTTCTGATATTAAGTGTGATGCTTTCTAATGTAACTGTTTTTCATGCTTTGAAACCTGAGTGGCTATTAAAAAGAAGTTATAAGTGACCAAACAACTGATAAACAATAAAAGGTAATTTGTAAAGCATGGTTTTAAAATTAAAAGTATAAAAATGGAAGAAAAAGAAATGAATGAAATTAAAACCTCAAAAAGTATCGAGATTTGCCAATATTCTTTCAATTTGAAATTGATAAGTGAATTAAAACAAATCCTCAAACACTGATTGTCTTTACCTAGAACTTTTTTTTTTCCTCCCTAGAAGCCTGTGACCTTAGCAGCACCTCACTTTATTTTCTAATAAAATACAGCTCAAGTTCCCAAAGATTTAATTATTATAATTTTTAAAATAAGAAATGTCAGGAAAATAGGGTATGATGCACAAAAAAATCTTCTGAAAGAAACTGGTTTATTCAAATTGTTTCATAGTGTATATAACAGCTGAGAAACATTTTTAAGTTTCTGTCAGGGGCCTTTGAAAATGCCATACAATAATAATTTTTGATTTATATCTTCAGACAAATTGCTTCATATAGGAGAAAAGCTAAAAAATCAGGAAAAAGAATTAGGACCCCCTGCTATGTAATAGCTCAAAAAACGCAAACTGCTTCCAAGTTCTACTGTTATTTAAACCTTGACATTAACCTGGCCATATTGGCCAGGTTTTGGCAGTTTTAACAACTATAAAATGATAAAATAAAAATTTAATGTATTGTTTCCTAGAAGAGCTGTGTGGGAATAGGTTTTTCCCTTCCCATGAATCTTTTCCTAATTTCAAGTGTTGCACATTGCACGTAGACATTTAAGGCACGATCAGCTATATGTCCACATGGGATGCAGAGACAAAATTTTCTAGTTCCTCAGCTGAATTAATCATGGAAGAGACTTGAGTTTATTGAAGTGAAAGAACTTGAATTTACTCTTTCCCTCACTCTCTGAAACCATTTCTCTTTGAATAATTACAGAATGCCCAAACTACCCAAGTATTATTCTCTTTCTGTTTCTGTCTATCTGCCTGCCTGCATCTCTGTTTTCAAAATTAACCATTTTGAGGTTGTGGTGTGGTTTCGTTTGGTTTTTATTTTTGTTTTGTTTTGGTTTTTTGTTGTTGGTTTTCTTTTTAAATATTAAAACAGGCAGTATGGTGGGTAGAATGGTAGATGGATGGGAAATCCTGACAACAAAGTGATTACGAGGAGAAATGGAGAGGAGACACCTGGAGAAACAGAACGCTGACAGAGGAAGAAAGAGACATTTTATGCTTCAGAACTACAGTGATATGTATTAGAGATGACATCAGTAATGAGCTTCCCCAGTTGAAATGTCTCCCACCCTATGTATTTATAGCTGTGGTTTCCATTTTAATGGGTCAATATTTTCCAGCAAAAATCAACTTCCCTGAAAAATGCCCAGCTGCATGTTTCCTGTCTACACCTGTTCATGGCAATGTTTTTTTCTTCCTGGAAGTCTTAGAAAAATACATTGGAAAACAGTTCTGTGTTTCCAAACACCATGTCACACAATCTATAGTAACTAAGTATAGAGGGGGTTGGTATTTTTTTTTTTGTTTGTTTGCTTGCTTGTTTGTTTAGGGTATTTTGGTTTGGTTTTGTTTTGTTTTATTGTTTGTTTGTTTGTTGGTTTTTCAGATATTCAATAAAGAATAGTCAGAAAAATGTATGCATTAAATAGTTATAGAAAAATCTTGACATTTTTAAAAATGGATATTTAAACTTAGCTTGCTAGCTTAGAGTTTCAACTTATAGAAGCCCTTTTGTATGTGTGGCAAAAGTGAGAAAATGGCTGCAAAACATTGGTATTTTGCTGTGCTATAATCTTCACCTCTGCTCTGCATTTGGTTTACAAAGGCATAAACATAAAGCACTGAAGGACTAAAGCCTTTAAGTTTTAGTTCGGTGTTTAAGTTCTTAAAAATAAAAGGACTCTTAGACGAGAGAAGAGATCTTCCAAACTAAACGTTTGCTAAAATAGGATTTGATTCTGTACTTCTATATTGTTTTAACTATCCATTATGACAAGCATTTTGTCTGCAAAATAATCCATACCTCACTAGCTACTGGATTTTCCCAAAAAGGAAAGACCAAATCTGCACCAAAAAAAAAAGACAGATGGCATTAACGAAGTCTGACTACACCAAGAACATTAAATTTATGGTAGCACACCTGCAGATGGTGCTGTTCCACAACATTTCCTGTATAAAATCGGATTAAAATGCATCAGTTGATATATTCTTCGATCTTTCATTATATATTGCCCTACAGTACATGCAACCTTTACATAAAATGGTTGGCTGTGTGTGAAGGCCAAACTAGATGGAAAATGATACATAAAGATATAACGTTTCCCCATCCTAAAGATAATTCCTTTTTTCCCCCACCCCGTTCTTATTATAATGTTAGCAGTTATCCAGAGATGTCGTATTTCTTTTTAATAGTATATAGTATTTTATCATTGCTGGTTGTGAGACCGAAAATTGTAGTTACTTAGAGAGACTGTTTTAAATTGTGTTTCCATTTCAAACGTGCTACACTGTGTAAACAGTTGTTAGCAAATGTTCTCCTACAAAATATTGTTATTTATGGGCTACACATTAAGAATTATACTGTTCTCACAAAGAATGTCGGGACAGTAGAAATAAAATATTGCTCCACAGAGAGAAAGATTTTTAAAGCTGTGTTTATTGTCAGAGCAGAAGACTGAGGGCAATACATGTTATCAGGTGAATTATTTCATCCTTCTATGCTATAAATTTAACGTGATTTCCATTGGAACTGGTTGTAATTGTTTTTTTATTATTACGTATTTTTTCATTTTTTAATCATGAATGAAAGTATCACTGCTACTACTACTACGACAACTACTATGACTGCCACTACTACGAATAGTGCTATTATTACTAGCACTCTTAATTTGTACAAATCATGGCTCTATACTTCGTTGTCTCTTTATGGAGAGCCTAATTCTAGTTTCCATTCCAATGGGACAGTCTTGTTTGAATCTATAGCACTACAACAATAGAAATCAAATGGGTCTCTGAAAGTAAATTATGATTTCCATATTTTAGAGAATAACAAGGCTTTGTAACTGTATTTGAGTATGGAAAACACACCATTTAAGAAACATTTCTATAAGATATTAACACACATTGCAGAAGAAGTCCTAAATAGTTCAACAGGGAGATTTTTTTTTTTAAGTGACTATACCAGAACATTAATATGTTATAACAGTAAGGAATAATAACTGATTTTACTTAGACATTTAAATCTCCAAAGTTTTCTGCAGTATATAATCAAGAGATCTTAAACATTTTTAAAAATAAAAAAAAAAGTTATGCATATAATGAGCAGATGTAAAATTTTAGTTATAGGGTAAGTTGAAGGAATGCAAGTGGTTGAAATGGGAAATCTTTACCCACTGGCACTAGTTGGGAGTATTTTCACTGACTTCTCTGGTGTCATAATTACATATGCCAATCTTCCACAGCCAAAGCCAACCATTGAAACCAGTGGGATGTCAGAGATATAAACATAATTATTGAGTTTTCTATTGGTTTTGCTGAGATATTTACTTTGAGAGTCTACCTTTGGTAATTCAATTAAATATACAAATAAAACATGGACTATTCTTGACAAACAAACACACTAAATTGGTAGCTGTTAGTGATCTGTGGTTAGGGGAGGAGGAGTCACACCAAGAGACAATACCATACAATCCCCAAACTCCCTGTTGTTGATTTTATTATTTTTGCTTTTTGTACATAACTATGTGTAGTGTTAGGGACATGGAAAATAGTAATATTTTCAATGTTTGTTATCTATTTGTAAGTCAATTTGTAAATATTCACACTGAACTTTACTATATATCTCTTCTGTTTGACTGTACAGCACTAGCACAGCCATGTCATCTAGACAGAAATGGATTCAGATTAAGAACTCAACAGATAAACGCCCAGTGCTCTGACCATATGTGCAATATAATTTTTTATTTTTTTCTTGGAGGACCTTTTTCTCTTTATTATGATTTCAGAGGGTGGAGACAGTTTAGCAGCAGGGTATATAGAATTATAGAATAGATGGGGACCTATAAAGGTCATCTAGGCCAACTCCCCTGCCATGACCATGGACATCTTCAAGTAGATCAGGTTACTCAGAGCCCCCTCCAACCTTACCTTGAGTGTTTCGAGGGATGGCACATCTACCATCTCTCTGGGTGTGGTTTCACCACCCTCATTGTAAACAATTTCTTCCTTAAATCTAGTCTAAAGCTACTGTCTTTTAGTTTAAAACCTTTATCCCTTGTCCTATCACAAGAGGCCCTGCTAAAAAGTTTGTGCCTATCTTTCTTAAAGGGGGCTTATTCCCCCTTAAGTGCTGAAAGACTGCTATAAGCCTTTCTTCTCCAGGTTGAACAACGCCAACTCTTTCAGCGTGTCCTTACAGGAGTGGTGCTCCATCCCTCTGATCATTTTTGTGGCCCGCCTCTGGACCCACTCCAACAGAGTATCCCTACAGTATAACTAACCAAGACAATGATGAGACATTTAGCTAATTAATGAATTCATTTAACTACTATTTAATTGCATAGTACTTTCTGGAAATGAAAATTCTTTTGTTGCATACTAAAGATAAATTTGGAAGAAAGGAATATGAAGTAACTCATCTATCTTGTCACAGAATAATCTACTCATGTAAAATTTTTCATTCTGCTTTCAAAGATGTGGCCACCTGCAAACATGAAATGACAGTCTTCAAATTCATTGTTATGTGATATGTATTTCCCAAAGGCATTAAATGGTGTACAATATGCATAATACACTGATTGTATTATAGAGATTAATCTTTAACCCATCCTGGAAAATAAGCTGGGAAATATTTCCAGGTTTTGATTAGTTATCCCTGCTCTTTATTATAAAAATCTTGTTTTCTTCCATGCTTGGAAAGTTGATGATTATCCCAACTTACTCTTATCCTTTGAGTCTCTCCATTATTTTTTTTCCTCCCTAGTTCTCATTTAGTTTAATAAAGAGCAAAAACATCCAAGTAGTCAGATTAGAAACTCCCATTTTCCCTTATAAAAGAGATTTACTAAGCTGATATCTATAATCTCCTAAAAACAAAAATTAGAAAGTAAACACAAATATATTCTCATGATATGTTTAGAGAAGGGCGTCAGAAGACAAAACTAGATGACACTTGTAGAAAGTGATGCCATATATCACACAACATGTTTCAGTTCAGTTTGGTGAAATGCCAGTGCAGGTTTCTGTTTATGTTGTGCAAACAACAGCCTGCTCTATGCTAACAAAATGTCTGTTTGGCAATATGCAGAACAGGGTTTTGATAATTTTATATTATATTTTACTTAAATATATTTAATTTCTAACATAAATTTCTTTTTTTGTATATGAATTTACTGATTTGACCTAATTCTCTTACTCCTTATTTCTATAAATAATTACTGTTATGTGTTTTATGATAATGTCTAAACAATTTGTTACAATTGTGTTTAGAAGAGTTGAAAAACTAGTTATCTAAAATTTTAATTTGTCATTGAATGGTTAGTCTAAAATTTTGAATTCTCTATTACTGATCTCTGTCATACCAGGGAGCCCAGCATGTGACATAGTATTCCAGCAATGTCTCACCAGTGCTGAGTACCATATCACCTCCTTTGGCTTGCTACTGTGTTTCAGTACAAATCTAGGATTACACCATATCAGTACATCAACTCACAGTAGAATAGTTCATTAAATTCTATCACATTTTAAATTAATGTTTAATCATTTAGTTATGTATAGGTGGTTCTGAATACCAGAGTCACTTATATCATGTGTTTTCTTCAGTTTTCACTTCAGCAGAAGCCATTGTACCTGGAAGCTATTTCAGCCCCCAGCCTTCAGAATTTTGGTTTTGAAAGGAGTGGCCGTTCCAAGACAGAAATCATGCCCCCCTGGCACCCAGTTAGCACAGCTTGGGCCAAAGAGTTCATGAAAGATTATTTTCAGTTTTGTACAGAGAGAGAGAGAAATACTTGCTTACTTACCAGTACAGAAAGTAGTTTATATGATTTGAGTACCACACATTTAATCTTCACCTGGTGTATATAGAGGAAAAAAATAAAATCTCTGAGAGTGAATATTTGCCCTATACAGACAGTAAAAATGTTCAGATCTAACAAAGCAAGAAAAAGTTGAAATAAAACCTCCCAAGTTATAGTTTTTTTTTCTTTACTTTCTTAAGAAGAAGAGTCAGGATAAGTGTAATGTACAAAACTTTGATATATAATGAGGTTACTACAGTATTGTAGGTCAACAATTGTTGCACTTGAAATAGGACTGAAATATATCCAATGTTACTCAACTGGCACTTGCTGATTCTTAGGTCTCCTGTTATCAAACTGCAAGGCTATACATTGGTTAATGCATTTTTCCTGAAAATTAATGGTCTGTATTTGCCGCTTTTGTAATATTTTTCATTCAAGCGTATAAACAAGTCCAAATATCTTATCAATACAACACTGTCTCTCATCATCCCTAAAACAAGTATCAAATGATTGGGACTGTGTATTAATGAGTGAACGTCTGGAATACTTACATAAAAAATGAAAATGCTTAACTAGATTGCATAGAGCTATCTAAAACTGCTTTAAGATATATTGCTTTTTGTACTTAATGAATTGAAACTGATTCCTGAGGATGCATTTTCCATGAAGTGCCAAAGAGATAATTAATTATTCTTCATATCTGTGGAGACTCACTTCTACTTCAGGTCCACTTTAAACGTCTCACATAGGTCTTAGTGACCATGTTCAGGAGGCCAGACTCCACGTTTGGCCTTGGAAGAGGTGTAGGATATTGCAAGAAGCAGGAGAGTGATGATGCTAGATGCCCCAGGTTAGATGATAGCGCAGATACACTATGTTGCTATTCACCCAAAATACTGACATAGGGAATATGGATGTGGTTTCTTTTGACCATAGGCCATAATTATTTGTTGACAAGTGTGGCAAAATACTGAAATCAGTTCAACGGAATGTATTTCTCCACCAAGGAATGTGGCCTATCAGAATTACTCTACAGATGAGAATTTTAAAACCAATTAATTTTCATCAGGATTCCTTAGGGACAGAGGCAGACCTAGGATTTTCATTATTAGAAAAAGGAGTTTGTCTTGTAAAATTAAACAAGAAGTACAGATCCTGCTAAGATGCTTGAGATGTCTGCTATACCAACAACTGAGTTTAGGCATCTAGATTCAATTGATAGTCAGTGGGGAAAATGCAAGCACTTCAGTATTTAGTTCATCTAGCAAATTTTGAATGTCTACTTTTATCCATGAGTTGAATCATGGTTTAAGACTGACTGCTTCCTTCAATAATAATGGAAGGTTAGGATAGTTATATACACAGATCATATTTGTTCAGGTGAATCTCTCCTTAGCAATAGTCCATGTTTCTACGTGTCTCCTAATCATTAGACCTGTAAGGCTGATAAAACATCCTTCAAATTAAATTTGTGAGGGCAAGAAAAAATAACAGTATCTGCCAATGTTTCTTACAGTCTTGTATTTCTGTTAGATCAGCTACTCATGTTGAGTAATATACTCAGTGGAACATTACAACTGGAGAGGTCTCTTAGTCATTTCTAATTGCCTTTATAAATAACAATCTGTTACTGCCAGATTACGGTAACAAACGCATACGTTTCCTCAAAACTGGCAGGAACATAACACATTCACCACTGGGAAACCACTGGTACGTGGATACCTTATTTCATAGAATCATAGAATGGTTCAAGTTGGAAGGGACCTTAAAGATCATCTAGTTCCAAACCCCATGCCATGGGCAGGGACACCTCCCACTAGACCAGGCTGCTCAAAGCCCCATCCAGCCTGGCCTTGGACACTTCCAGGGATGGGGCATCAACAACTTCCCTGGGCAACCTGTGCCAGTGTCTCACCACCCTCACAGTAAAGATTTTCTTCCTGATGTCTAATCTAAATCTACCCTTTTTCAGTTTAAAACCATTACCTCTCGTCCTATCACTACTCCCTGATAAAGAGTCCCTCCCCATCCTTCCTGTAGGCCCCCTTTAGTACCGGAAGACCTAAGGCATCCCTGGAGCCTTCTCTTCTCTAGGCTGAACAACCCCAACTCTCTCAGCCTGTCCTCATAGCAGAGGTGCTCCAGCCTTCTGCTCATTTTTATGGCCCTCCTCTGGATGCGTTCCAACAGGTCCATGTCCTTCGTATTTTGGGGGCTCCAGAGCTGGATACAGTACTCCCAGTGGGGTCTCAGGAGAGTGGAGTAGAGGGGTAGAATCAGCTCCCTCGACCTGCTGGCCATGTGCTTTTGATGCAGCCCAGGATGCAGTTGGCTTTCTGGGCTGTAAGCATACATTGCTGGCTGCCATTGAGCTTCTCATCAACCAACACTCCCACACCGTTCAACTCAGGGCTGTTCTCAATCCATTCTCCGCTCAGCCTGTGTTTGTGCTTGGGATTGTCCCAACCCAGGTGCAGGACCTTGCACTTGCCTTGTTAAACTTCATGAAGTTTGAATGGTCCCACCTCTCAAGCCTGTCCAGGTCCCTCTGGGGACATTTACACAAATGCAAATGATTAAGTTATGCATTCCCCAGATTCAAAATGGCAGCTAATGTGCTGCAGATAGAATTTCATAGAATTCCATTATAAATTTGAAAAGCAATAAAAAAGGCACACTTCAGCAAAATGTTTGCCACAGAAAGACAGTAAAATAATAACACTAATGGTAACCGCTGAGATTATCTGTTTGGGGTTTGTTTGGGTTTGTGTGTTGGGGGGGGGTTGGGTTTGTTTGTTGTTTTTGTTTTGGTTTGGTTTGGGTTTTTTGGTTGGTTGGTTGGCTTTGGTTTTTGATTTTTGTTTGTCCCTGCTGTTATTTAGAAAAAAAAATTAAACCCTGAATTTATAAGACTAAGTAGATTTTCCCCTTCCTCACCTTTCATGCTCACACCCCTCTCTCTACCTGTCTCTTCCACACAAATATAATTTGTGAGATAATATGAAGCAAAGAAAGGAAGAAGACATTTTGAAGAATAAAGTGAGTCTTTTATATGAGTTATGAGGTATAACAGGTCTCGTGTATTTTAAAGCATAAAGATCTGATTTCTGTTTACATCATTGTGATGCCTTTTCTTGCAAGGGCAGCCTGAGTTTTTACAATAAATGTAGGATTGAACTCTGAATATTAAGCACATGTGTGTATTTTGTATTTATGTCTATCAGTGCTTTGAATTAAGAAAATGATGGAGATAATTCTATTTTAAAATTGTTCTTTTGTTACTTTCTCTTTCTTTAATAAGGCCTTTGATTACAAGTCATTTATACATACTTTGAGAGAGGTACCTTTAATAAATGATCAAACAAAGTGAGATTAAAGAAAATAAGTTTCTATCATCTAACCTCAATAATATTCAGTTAATGATAATGACATGACACATTTGAACTTGTATGATAAACAGAAAAAAATAACAAAACAAAAATAAGTTGAGTCAGTGAAGGTAATTATGGTAATTTTATCTAGCTCAATTTCTCTTTCAAAAGAACGTGTAATTGCTCTGATATTTTGTTTCTAACCACCTTGTCTCTGAGCCAATATAAACTAAGGGCAAACTGGATTACAAACTCCCCTTTCTCCCTGCTGTTCATCAAAACCTTAGCTGACTGAAAGATTCAAAGCCCTCAGTCACCTTTTTGGGCCCTGTTCATATTCCAGTTTTCATTGTGAGGTGAAGGTGTCGAGGTTAAGGGAACAAGGGAGTTTAAATCTGGGGGGAGATAATACCCCATGAAAAATAAATGCCATCTGGTTCCAAAGACTGTCTCAGATGCAGGCAATATGCCAGCTATAAAGTGTGTTCCTTGACACGTCTTTTCAATGTGTTGTTAATTTTTAATGTTCATCCTTTTCCTTTCTAATTGCCATAACGTTTAAACAGTAATTTGTGTTCACAAAATACTTTTAAAGAATTTTCTCCATTTCATTCAAAGTAAAATGGATTAGATTAGTTTAGGTGTCAGGGCTTATCCCATCTCTATGCAAGGCATGGTGCAGGGGTGGTGCTATCCATCCATTTACAAGAACAATCTCATTTAGACACCAAAACTAAAATAATGACCAGCATCCACTGCTGCTTAATTGTAAGCTCCTGAAAAATCAGGTGGAAATAAGCTAAGTTTCACGTTTTTTTCACCTTTCTTAATAAGGTGTCATAACTTTTTTTTATTACTTTAATTCTTCTGAAGTTAGAGTGATCAAGTTCTCTCAGTTCAGAAGTGAATTTTCTTATTTCCTGCGACATGTCTTATCATATTAAGATCTGTTTTAAAAAAGTTAGTACCCACTGCAGTAACTTTTAACATCTAAGTAGGATTTTTGGTACCACTAATTCTACGGGGTTCACAACCTATCTGACTTAGGTGAACTAAATATCATATTTATACCACTGGAATCTGAGCATAATAAAGCAGTTGGGGAATTCCAGTATCTGCTCTAAGATAACATTCTCCCACATACATCAACACCCAGCTTGCACTTCTGTCCATCATCGCTTTTACACCTCTCTTGCAAAGGTTTATGCAAAGTTGTATACAAATATAATGCTTCTTGAATAAATATTGGATTTAATAAACATTGGATTTCATTATGTGATTTCCCATGAACATTAAATAGATATAAAAACAGGGGGCAAAAAATACCAGCACTCTGGATGGAAAATGGATGTCTGCTTGGATTTGTGCAATAATTCATACAGTGTAATACTAATCCTGAAACATTTAAATTAATCTGTAATACATATAATTAGGCAGTATTTTCTTTTCTGTTCTATTTATGAATAGAAGTTAAAAAAGATATTACAAACAGAAGTAGCATAGGCTTACTAATAAAGTCAAAGACGCATTATTATAAGGCAGAGTATGAGCACCTATTTTCTTGTCAGACTATAAAAATATGAACTGAATGAATGTTTAGTATACATGTTTTATTAATGTATTAATTATTTATAAACTGTGTGAAGTTCCATTTTATGTATAAAATGTAACTGTCAATAAATTCTGATAGCAACTGGAGGAAATTTAAATGTCTTTCCTAGAGAACATAGTCATAAAATGCAAAATGTGGGCCTTTTCTTACATGTCTCGAGAAACAGAGTAGTTTTTCATTCCTGACATGTCTGATGTACTTTATTTTGTTTTTCTTCTTCTCAAATTCATAATAATTCTCAGGAGTAAGGTCTTTTCTTAGTAAGTACTGCTTTACATTTACCTTTACGTACGTGAGAGACATTTGAAAATAAGCATCTGTCAATGCTATGGCATCAAATTTAAACTTAGTAGTCATGCAAATAACTTGGCCTACAGATCTCATCAGCATCTTTTAAATTTCTCAGACAAACAAAACAAAAAAACAAAGAACAAAACAAAGCAGAACAAAAGCCAGAGCAGTTCTCCCCTTTGTCAGTATTAAAGAATTGCTGGTTAGAAATTTTCACACCTGTTACTATCATACTAAAGATAAGCAAAAAGGGATGTTTGAAGGTTCTGATTATATTAATTCACCTTTTCCTCTAGTGAATTTAAATTGAAAGTTTAATTTACAACAACGGATTAAAAAATGGATGTTAGCTGTTAAGAGATGTAGCTTGATCAAAATCCCATGATGCCGTTTAAAGGACAAAGTGAATTAATCTTTATCTAAGTGTTTTAATGTTACATATTTTGTCTAACACTCAGAAGAGATACCTCAAAAAGAGTATTCAATTTGAAGGTTGGGGTTTTTTTTTTGCATAAAAGATTTTTTTTTTCCTAAATTTGAACAAATCTGAAAGGAAGCAGACAAGCCTTTCTTAAAACACTTGTCGTTTTGGAAACAAAAAATTCCTATGTGTTTTATTTCTCTTTTACTATATTATATTTGAGGTTTCTAAATATTCACAAGCATTTATTTTGAAAACATTTTCTGGACTGGGGAGAAAAGAAGAGGTATTACAGAATTTAAATGTTAGGGTTTTATTAACTTTCTTTTTGAAACATGCTTACAAGTGATTTTCAAAAAAATGTTACATGAAGTTGAGTCAGCTGTATGTCCTTGGAGTGATGAAAGCTAACCACATACAGGGCTGCGTTTCTAAGAGTGTAGCCAAGAGTTTGAAGGATTTCTCTCGAAGTATTTATTTCTATTTGGCACTTAGGAGACTGCATCTGGAGAACGTACACAGTTTTAGGCTCCAAAATACAAGAGGGGAACAGATACGTTGGAGCAAGTCCAGCAAAGGGTCACTGAGATGATTAGGGAGCTGAAGCACCTGTAAAAGGAAGCTTGGAAAGTTTGTTCAGTCTGGAGAAGTCAAAGCTACATCGTTTTTATTTCTGTCTTCACTACGTAATGGAAAGTTATGGAGAAGATGAAGCCAGACACTTCCTTGAGTTGAATAGTGAAAAGGTAAAAGGCAACAGACACCAGTTGTTGGAAGGGAAATTTGAATTAGACATTAGGAAAACAAAATTTACAGTAACGTCATCAAACACTGGAAAGAAATTTACAAGAGGGGTTGAAGAGTCTCCAGTACTGGAGAAAACCAAAATTTGACAGAACAAGGCCCTGAACAACATGACTTTGAAATTGGATTTTATTTTCAACCTGGTCCTCCTCTGAGTGGGGAGGTGGATCAGGTCACCACCAGAGGTGTTTTCCAACCTAATATGTTATATGATTCTATGAATAATTTTCTTTTCTTTTATGTACTTTGTCTTCTACATTTAGTCTAGTACCATGTCATTGCCACCTATTTCATGCTTTCTTCTGTCCAGAGGTGAGGATGTATTAGTGCTGACAGTGGACCTTATTTCTCTGCCTCTTGTCCAATCCCACCCAGTAGTTATCTTTTTTTCTGTTTCCTTCCCCCAAAAAAGGTGCAAAGGTAGACCTACTCCTTTTGCAGGATGGGGTCAGAGGCATAAAACAGGATTAAGTCTGCCTTAATTTCAGGAAACCCATAACCTCAGAGAGGAGAAGTCACAGTCATTTGAGGTGAAGCCCTCAACATGGAGTTCTTTTCCTGTGCTTCCAACCAGGTTGAATTGTCTGTGGAAAAGGATTCATGAAGAGAGTAGTTCTCTTTTCCTATGCAAAGTCTTTGAAACTTTAGTGGCTGAAAGAAAGCACCACTCAGCTATTCCATGATGGTTTTTTGCTCTTGGTTTCATGAAATATTGAGATCTTACTTCATCTTATTAGAGTACCCCACTATTTCCATATTCTTTGGGAGCCTATCTTGCTTCTGAATAAAGCTTGGACAGTCAAAAGCTGATTTTACTTAGATTTTACTATTTCTGGTAAGAATAACCAAACTACAGCGTACTCCATCTTTATTTCATTTCCCTTTCCTCCTGTTCTTATGTGTTGGAGTGATATAAGTTTACCAGTGAATACCCTACAGAACAGATTTACATTCTGGTGCTATTAAAGCAAAGAAAATATAGAAAATTTTAGTATTATTTTCATCACATATTGAAAATTTATGCATAATAAAATAAAAAAAAAAATCCAGTTTCATGAAACAATTTTCAGACAATTCTAAGCTAGAAAAAATATTTTTCTTTTCAGTTCTGCATTTATTAATGTTACCTCCATTTCTCATTCTGAGACCAGTGCTAACTCCATTCTTACATAGTTGCCAGAAAGTATGACACAAGTCGAACTTTCAGCTGTTGAACTGCTGGAAGCATTACAAATCCCAAAGAGATCTTCTAGGGTCCTACCTCTCTATGTGCTGGCCAAAACATTCAGAAATCAACAAGCTTTTCCTTTCATACAACCAGGGCAGTTACTGCTGCTTATTAGGTTCCCTGAGCTTTCCTGCTGACATTACATCTCACATAGGTAGAATATTTCTCACCACTGCCAGCCCTGCAAAGGTGATTGCCAGTTCACACACTTAGCACCTCAGTATCCCATGCCACGATTTACTTGTTTATGTGGAAATGATATGTTTGTATGGAGAGTCCACCTTTTCTTGTGTGAGTGGAACTGTTATTTATTCAATTGAATAAGCAGCATTTGTATGCAGCCTTAATCATGAACATTTTGGAGACTAACATCAGGCACTAAGTACAATCCTGTCAAATAGCTGGCAGTGGATTAACTTTGACAACTAGAAACATGCCAAATTCTGACAGAATAAGAACTCGCTGTATACCCAGTGTCAATCATTCAGAGTGCCACTCCAAATGCTTATCCTGTTAGTGATGACATCAATCTGCATTGGCATTCAAAATGCTGCTGCCCTTTGAATATAGAAAGCGATAGACAAAACCCTAAAGTGCACGCATTTTAGCAACCACCTTTCCTCCCTAAAAACTGGTGGCCACCTCTAGTGTGGAGATGCTGCTTTATTAATGGGCCAGTTAATTTACATACCTGTTTGAAAAAAAGGTATCTATCTTTACTGTATGGATAATCTATTGCCCTAGAGTCAGGCTCACTTGCAAACAGAATGATTTCCATCATGTACTAAAACTTCACTAGGGAAGTGGTCATCCCCTTGTACTTGGCACTGGTGAGGCCACACCTTGACTACTGTGTTCAGTTTTGGGCCCCTTACTACAAGAAAGACATTGAGGTGCTGGAGCACATAAAAAGAGCAATGAACCTAGTGAAGGGTCCAGAGCACAAATCCTATGAGGAGCAACTGAGGGAACTGGGGTTGTTTAGTCTGGAGAAAAGGAGGCTGAAGGGAGATCTTATCGCTCTATACAACTACCTGAAAGGAGGTTGTAGCGAGATGGGTGCTGGTCTCTTCTCCCAAGTAACAAGTGACAGGACAAGAATAAATGGCCTCCAGTTACACCAGGGGAGGTTAGATCATATATTAGGAAAAATTTCTTCACCAAAAGGGTTATCAATCACTGGAACAGGCTGCCCAGGGAAGTGGTTAAGTCACCATTCCTAGAGTTATTTAAAAGACATGTAGATGTGGTGCTTAGGGACATAGTTTAGTGGTGGTTTTGTCAGTGTTAGGTTAATGGTGGTACTCAATGATCTTAAAGGTCTTTTTCAACCTAAACTATTCTACAATTCACAGAGCTGCTTAGGTCTAACTCTAGTTACATCCCAAGTTTTAAAGGCCTACTCACAGTAACACCTGATTACACACATACTTTTTATACGCTAGCCTGGTGATTAAAGCACTCACTAAGTGAGAGAAGTGAGACCAGGGTTCAACCTGAGGGGTTTCAAAACTATAACCACCAGATGCTAGGCTTCCGTTTATTTGATCTTCTATTGTCTTCATAAATCCTGCATTTCTGCGTGCACAGTGACCCAACCCAGGACCAGCTTTCCATTTTCCCTTTTCATTCTCTCTCTCTCTTCTTCTCTAATCCACCAGAGTGAGCACGACCTTGTGAAGTAGCAGGTGAAGCTGAAAAGGAAATTGAACACATCTCCTATTTCCTGGGCAAGTGTTCTAACTATTAAACTGTTCAAAAGAGGAGTAGCTCTGCGACAGAAGTGATGGATTAAAAAGTGGGCTATGTTCAGTTAAGTCATTGCCCTTGGGAATGGACTCTACTAACCAGATCATACTTAACTAGAGATCACTAAGAAGACTGAGGCAAGTTCTTAAGCTCTTAAAAAAGGCCAATCATTTAATTAGGATATCTGTCCTTCCTTTCATCTTGTAAGGTTACAACTGCAAAACAACCCAAACAAACCAAACCAAACCAAATCAAACCAAACCAAACCAAACCAAACTATAGCTGGAAATACACTTTTCCACCATGTATTTCCTATTAGCCATAGATAATCCCTTGGTCAGAATGTAGCAGCAACGAGTAACTCTTTGGAGACATGTCTCTCTTGACAGAAGACTTGGTGTTTAGTCCCCTGAAAAACTCATCTCAGACCCTACAACTGTTTTTTGTCTTCAAGATACAGAAATCAGGCATTCAATTTAGAGATCTTGTAGAATCAGATCATCAAACACTCTTATGAAACAGCCTATCACAAATTTTACACTTGTACTACTGTTTAGCTGCTACAATCCAGTCAGAAGGTTAATTTCAAGTGGTATATTTAGGCAAAGCACACACCAGGGCTACTGTGCAACTACCAAGCTCAAACAGGAACAGGATTCTTATTCCTCTATCACACCGGTAGGTACTAATTCTGAGGCTTTTGCAGGCCCATTTAAGCCATATCAGAAAAAATAGTAATGCCTTAATCTGGACTAGCTAAGTGATATGAACATTCACTAACACAGGTCAGACTTGTACTCTCAAGGAAAATAGATCTTAGACCATCAAATACTTTCCCTTTGCATTATCAGACACAACTGCATATAATTTCTTCCATAAATTTAGTAGCCTCCTTCCTAAAAGATGATTTCCCTATTTGAACTTTTAGGTGATTATTCCAGTAAGAAACTTCAGCTAAGGAACGTCTAACATGCCTGAAACCAGCTTTTCACAAATGAAGGACTGAGATAGCATGTCTGTGTTATATTGCGCTGTGAAAATATTTTAGCTTGCTTAGAGTTATCCAAGATATTGGAACAAGGTCAATACTGCTGTAAATTTAGGCACCAGTCAACTTGGTAGCTGCATAAACTGAACCTTTTTAAATTATTTTTTATTTGTCCTTGATAATATACATGGCTAATCAGTCATTTACAAATCTTGCTATTAAATATCCAAATCACATAAGGCATCTGAGCTTCTGATCCGAGTCTGATAATTCCACTGAAGAAAAAGCACAAAAATGTTAGATATTGCACTGCCAAAGTACTTCTAAGGAGCTGAGCTTAGTGCATGCAATCTAGCATCAATGGCTTAAAAAGGCATCTTTCTGCTGCTGTCACGAGGAGGTCAGTGTTTGCACTCTAGTAAATAGCTGCGATAAAACCTGAAGTATTACTGACATGCTTAAAATTCAGGCAACGTGGAACAAGTGCAACTGTCAGCAATAGGAGGCCTTGAATAGCTGTAAAGGTTAAATATCAATTTGTTTAAAAAAAGAAGTCAAACTCTTTCCTCCACCATAAACTGCAAATCTGATGGCATTCAACCCATTACCACTCCTGTCAGACATTTGAATTTAAAGTGTTTGACACCCCTAAAAAACCGAACAGAATCTTATTAAATATAGATTACTTTGTAAAGGTTTTTTTAAATAGGTTCTTAATTCCATACGCAGACGCTTAGAAAGCCTTGTTTAGGAATCCAAATTCTATGCTCGATGCCAGTTCCAAAGGCAGTGAAGGTTTTCTATTGACTTCAATAAGTTTTGGATCAGGCCCTTAGGATTTGGATACATCAAGAAAAGGTAAGACTGGATGCAGGAAGGACACACTTCTGACTGACCTCCTTGCTCTTGTCTTACTAATCTTTTTTAGGATATTTTTTGTCTTTACATGGCAAATTATCAGTTTCATGTTTCCTATGAGGAAACAGAAAATGTTGTTTCTATAGTAATGAATGTTTTCTTTCAATCTGAAAGGCATACCCAAACATTTTTGAGTGTTAAATTTATGTAGGTTTATGCCTAATTTTTACTTAAAAAAAAAAAAAAAGTAAGTAATGGGTATAAATTTAACTTTGAAAGTAGAAAAGTTTTTTTAAAAAATATTCCAGTAAATCATGATCATTAAAATAAAATAAAAACATCAGAAACAACAATAATAGCAGCTGAGACTTTCTGTAGCACTACTAGACTGGAAAGTGCTGAGATCTGAAATCGAGCAGAAGTTTAATTTTCAATATTCAAATCAGTGATTTCAACACATTGGTTTTCTGAATTTATGTATAAGCACATGATTCAGTTTCACCCATTGATAGCACGAGGCATTTCTGATATCTCATGGGTAGAATACGGCATTTCCTGAGTTGCTCAGCATTCCTTTATTTTTTTTATTCTAGTATTTTCTGTATTGTAAAAGCATTCTACCAACTTTTGTTGGTATCAGCATTCATTGATTTTTCTGCCTTTGAAATCTGGACAGAAGCTGAATGATTTCTTTGGTGGATACTTCAAATTTTTAAGGTATTTTAAAATTTCTTGTCTTGCGGCAGGAAACTGATTAATTGACAAGTTTTCTTTTCCAGTTGCTGTAAAAATTTGATAGAATTGCTTATTTCAGATATGATTCCTGAGTTTCTTATGAATTATCTTGAGCCTTTTTCATTATAAATTAATCTACCTCCTTTGCTTAGCAGTATTAACCTGTAATACAGGCTGCTACTAGCAGAAGCCTTTGTTGTACAGCTTCTTTGAACTCCTCAGATATACTAGCATGTAAGCATGTATTAAAACTATAATACATACACATGTAAATCCCTTGTTTTGTAAGTGTATAGACAAGAGTTTTCTCAGGAACAATGCCATTATTAATGAATAGTTGAAAAATTAATATCTGAGCTCTTCCTGCCTGTTCCTAATGGACTTCTAGGAGAATTTATACAGGCAAAGCTTGTGCTGGGGGGCTTTTTCCCATCTGTGTGTCCACCATGGCATGTCTTCCCATGTCCCTACATGAATTTGCCTACCCAACACTTGTCATTTCCTGCCCTTTTAGACCCTGCCCTGGTTTATCCTCATGTACATTCTGACATTGGCTCTTAGCTCTGCTCTCCTCTAGGTGGCAACAGAGGAGGGAGAAATGCAAAGTGCTTCTCTGGCTTGAAGGAAGAAAAGGTCGAGGATCAAGAGAAAGAAAAGGAAAGAGAAAGAAAAATGGAAGGGGGAAGGGAAGAGCTTCTAAGAGTTCTTCTTTCCTTGTCCTTCCCTCGTCTACAAATATTCCTGACCAGAAGATATTAGCCAGCTTTTTGTACTAGTTTTAGTTACCTGATCTTCCTTACAAGGAGGGATGGTGCAACAGGCTTCCAAACAGATCAGTGTTTTTCTCAGCAGTGGGATGGAGCTCCTTATTTCATTTCTACTGTGTAGAGTGTAGTGACTTCAGAGCTGGTCAGCCTTGCCTGGCTAAAGACCTGAGCTGAGCCGTCAGGAAACACTGTGGAAAGAAGGTGAAATGTCTACATAACTTTAATGGATGCGTGTCTTCTGACACATTTTAAAGACAATCTTGATATAAAAGCCTCTTTTTAAAAACACTGTTGCACACGAACTCTGGTATCTTGCAATAAAGTACTTACTGTTAATTTTTACTTATCTCTTAAAAAAATGAAACAAATGCATCTTTTCTTACTGATCCAATGAAAAGGAAAAGTTATTCAATGACTCCTTACATATTAGAGCTATTTCTGCAGATTTTGCTGTGTCATATGAACAGACAACTTTACACACAGCAGTAGCAATTATCAATAATTACAGTTCACAGTCACAATGCTATTTTTAAGGCTCTGTCAGTGCTCCCATAATACCATAACATGTTATTTTTTTTAAAAAAAAAAGGTGGTTAGCTTTCTGATAAGAACTAAAAAATAGTTCTGCAAATACCTGAAGTTTGATAGTTCTAAGTCCAAACCTGTAAGAATTTAAAACTTCAGAGAATACTTTGAATTCATGTACACAACTGAAAATATGCTTGTAGTATTTATTTTAGTAATGTCCCTTAGTATTATTCTGATATTGTTGTGCAGAAATGAGTACTATTAGATCAAAACAAACTATAGAAATAAGGCAGGAAGGATAAGTCTGGAGGTTACCTAACATTCCGATAGCACCTGGACACAAACATGGGATTTATGGTGAGTAGGGGATGTCACATCAACTAGTTCTGTGAACTGTGTTGCCAAGAGTGATTAAAAAGAAGTGTAAGGAATGCAGATGTGTGGAAAGTTTCTTAGTAAAGAGAGGTAGAAAAGACTGTGATGAGTCATAGGATGACACAGACTATAGAAAACAAGCTAGTGCATTAAGAACTAGGCTAAATCAGGTTTTCTTATAGATTTGAGAAGACAATCATGCACACGTATGTGCCATGGTTTCAGCTGGGATGGAGTTAAGTTACTTGCTAGCAGCTGGTATAGTGCTATATTTTGAATTTGGGATGGAAACAGTGTTGGTAAAACACTGTGGTTTTGGCTTTTTTTTGCTCCTCATACTGCCCCACCACTGAGTAGGCTGGGAGTGCACAAAAAATTGGGAGGGAATACAGCTGGGACAGCTGACCGCAAGTGACCAAGAGGATATTCCCTAACATGTGATATCATGGCCAGTATATGAAGCTGGGAGAAGAAGGAAGGGGGGGGACACTTTTGGAGTTATGGTGCTTTGTCTTCCCAAGTAACCATTTAGCATGACAAAACCCTGCTTTCCTGGAGATGGCAGAACACCTGTCTGCTGATGGGAAACAGTGAATGAATTCCTTGTTTTTCCTTTATTTTGCTTGCGTGGGCAGTTTTTGCCTTACTTATTAAACTGTCTTTACCTCAGCCCATAAATTTTCTCACTTTTACTCTTCTGATTCTTTCTCGTATCCCACCAGGCGAGAACTGAATCAGTGGCTGCATGGTCTTAGCTGCTGGCTGGGGTTAAACCACGACAGTGTAATATATGTCTTCTTGGCTACACCTAAAGCGAGAGATCCAGAAGGACATACACACTAATGAGTGTAGTGAATGTAGCAGTCTAGCTGTAAACAAACTCCAGAAGATGGGGTACGTTGGAGTATAACCCTACTGATGTCTCCCAGATCTGTCCCCTGATATTTTACAGCAGTTTTGGACTACTGTGCACTTCCTGGCAAAACAAATCATGACTTTTTTTGGGGGGAAAAGAAAAAAGCTTTCTCTTCCCTGAATTCTGTATGTGCCTGTAACTGCTAAATAGGAACCACTTACAAATGACATTTTACCTCAACCTTCTAACTATTATGGTTAATAGCTGTGGGAAAATTGTTCAGAGGAGAAGCTGGAGAGTGGTTGTTCTGTGGCGATCCATGGTTGCATCTCCAAAGAGTAGCAGAGAAGGAGGTCTGTGCTTATAGGGTCAGAGAATGGCCTACCAACAAGGCAGTCTGCCTAGGGATCATGGTTAATGAAAACAGGCTCAGACAGACAGTCCCTCCAGACCCTTATTCCTGTAGATGTGCTGGTGATATCAAATAACAATACATGTAAATGAGTAAAGACTGATTCAGAATTTCTGGAATCCTTCTGATTATGTGATGATATTATAGGTTTGTCTTGAATATACAGAGTTCATACCTAAGAATGTGATTTTAGACTAACAGGAACGTAGAATAATGATTACATTGAGAAGCCCTTTATAGCTTTCTTCTTTCTCAAGATTCCTTTCCTTTATGGACAACATTCTTCACTTTTACAGAATTTATGTTAGGATTCTCCGTTCCCTTTCCAACATGTTCAATACGCACCTCTTAAAAAAGCCTCAGTTTGCCACTCTGAGGTTCAAATGATTACAGAGACTGCCAAACCTCCTCTGCATAGCCTTCCCAGTTCAGTCCAGCACAAGTGCAAGAGATATGAATCTAAAATCAGGCTAGGGAGGTACAACATCTTACCTCCTGATTTCATTAAGACACAGCACTGTGTATACAGGATTTCTTTATCCTTCAGGGCAGGATCTGACTGTACCGGAGCAGCTGGACAATATGAAAGATTGGAATAGAAAGTCAGACTGTTACTGCCTGTCTTTCTAACATTAAAAGGTATAGTTTTCAAGCTTTATTAACTTAATACTACAGCTTTATATGTCCAAGCATCACAGAAGGGTTATAATATTCCTTTATAAGTGTATGAGGCAATTCCTGCCTTTGATGATCCCAAAAGATAATTCAATAAGAAGAACATATCCCACTGGCTGAAGCAGAACCTTTTTAAATGACAGAAGAAATGAACTCAAGTTTCTCCAGAAGGACACTATTGTGATTACATGAAAGTGTCAAAGTAAAAAATCATGCCTCTGTGATATAATGTTTTCAGCCTAGAAGAAAGGAAATTATACACAGTCCTTACAAACATATGTATCTTGGGAATATATACTTTCCAAACCTCTAAGCTCAAAGAGCATGTCCTTGGGCAGTCATTCTGTACCTTATGAAATCTCTACAGAGTGTATTTGTATACTTATCTATGACAGGCATCCAAATAGATTTGTATGTGTGCATTTATACCTTTAACTGTAAGCTAAATAGGATAAGGTGCTGGTGTGGATCATTCATACTCTTTAGTTCTTAGCTCAGTCTCTGTTATAAGTTTGACTTTGGTGAACTAGCGGTAGCCCAAACATTCCACAGGAAAACTCTGTAAATTAGTGTGGATCAGCAATCATCCCTACTAGGTAGGTTGAATGTGCTATATACACGTCTTAGTGAGGTAAGAGAATTTGGCTGCATGACCATGAGTCATATGATCTTCAGGATGGAGAATGGCATCTTATGCACTGTATGCACCAATATAAATGAAACTTTTGTCTATTTATTTAAATTGAGACTTGGGAGCCTTTTTTAGTGAGATCTGATATTATACTTTTAATTTAGACAAGTAGTCCTTAACAAGTATTATAGCAATGATTACATAAGCACATTCAGTTTCTCCTTCAGTTGAACTTTAAAGTCATTCTTTAAAGCAGAGTAATTACGTGCCCTCTTTTGAGAGCTAGCAAATATCTATTAATTCAGCAGTATGTGTATATTGATCTTCTAATCTTAACCTATTCTGTTTATTGTCCTTTAATGGAATTCTTCCACGTACATGAGTGCTCATGAGAAAGTAGAAGAGAGATTTATGTTGCCTAAGTAATTTAGATGCCTATATTTAAAGATTAAGACTCTACATAAAGATATGACATTCTTTGTCATAAAAATTGCACTGTAATGTGTCTGTGCATTTTATCATATTGTACAGGATAATACAGGTGTGCTTACCTAAACATTTCTTTCTCTTTGAGTAAGAATAACTACATATACAGCATACTCTCCATACAAATAATTAATGCAACATAAAGACAGAAAATGTTCTTGAAATATTTAGATTTATAAACATATTTAAGTAGAACCTACCATGCTCTAAAGTAGAAGCAGTTACTATGCATTTTCCTCAGCATATACTAACATAATCTCTGTAATTTAGAAAAGTAGATATGAATTATTTTGTGCCTTAGGACTTATTTCATGACAGGTGATTGGCAGGTCTAGTTCTGCCCAAAGTCTGCAAATAAGCTGAAGTATTCATTTTAACAGATCTGTGGACCGTATCACTTGAAGGACAGGCAGAGAGATATTTTTCTCACCACAATGCTTTAATGTTTCAAAGCATTCCCTTGGAGGCAGGATGGAGAACTTGAAGTGCAAAAAAGATGTGGATACAAAGCTTCTTTATGAAAAAGAAACAAACAAGCAATAAATAACTAGCATCTTGGTCATTATGTTCTCTGGAAGTTATTTCTCTTTCAGGCTGGTACCACTGTCATTTCTAACATCTGAAATAGACATAGAACATTACTTTGTCCATTTCCAAACAAGGTGGTAAATTCCTATCAGCTCTTGAAAATAATATCAGCTGTCTTGTCTTTAGCTCTTTGTATCTTCCCTAGAAACATTCAGGCAATGGAAAGTGCAACCTCACCAGGCTCCAAGACGCTGAGAGGTAAAAGTGCTGGGTTACAAAGGTGAGTAAACGTTGAGGAAGAAAACGGTAGTGAAGATGGAAAGGAAACCCCGTGTCATTTTTTCTGCTACAGCCTCTGCCAAACACTCAGTACAACCAGCACCAGCTTTTGTGACAGGTAGCTTCAGGAAGTACCTTCAAAATTATAGTGAATCATCTTATAAGGTGTATGTCCAAACTATAGGTTCTATAAATAACCCTATAAAAGTAAATAATTTCATTAATCACTATAAATAAATCAAACAATCAAATCAATAATAACCTAAACCTGGGATTTCTATACTGTTGACAGTTCCAGTGAGATGAGTTAAATCCTTAGCATTTTTGTGCTGGGTTTTCTAGTGAGACATTGCATCTCTGTGTTGTGCCTGTATGCAGTCATGCAGCTGTAATAGATTTTTATTGCTATGCAATGTTTACAGTTCATTGGTGTTTCTACTGAGAATTAAAATTATCAAGAACTTTTGTTTTTATTTTTTCCCATCACTTCATATTTCCATATTTTGTTAATATTCTTTCTTACATAACAGTATACAGCTTTCTCATTAAGGAAACATCTCTCTCACTTTTCACAACACTAACTAAAGTGCTTGAATATCAGTGTATCAAGACAGAAAATCACTCATAACTCTTTAATGGAGTACTATCAAGGGAATATTCCTCCTACTCTTTGCAATTCCCTTCCAATTTTAGAAGCATTAGAGAAGATAAAGTATTTTCTTTGTTTCTATTTTCTTCATGCCTCTCTGACTCCTATTCATGCTTGCTTTAAAGCTTTTCCTATTTTTAATGCTTAGATCAAAACCTCCACTTTTGTTTTGTTTTTTTTTTTTGTTGCTGTGTGAATTTATAAGAAAGAAAATTTAGCATATATGCATTTATTTATTGAAGAAAATATGGTTAAGATTTTCCAGAACAGGAACAAAACCAGTAAAGAACTGTTGTGGATTTTAATTTCTGCAACAAGTTCAATTGTGACATTAAAGAGTGTATCTTTCCTTCAATTTGTTTACTAAGAAACTGAAGAACAATTCCAAAACTAGATCTAATTGTATTTCTTGGTCAAGGAAACAAAAAAAATGGAATTTTAATATATATATATATAGACACATATATAATATTTAAATATCAAATATTAATATAATTTTAGTAGTATATATTTAAAATAATATATGTAGTATATTACACAATATATAATGTAATGTAGTATATAGTATATAATGTAATATGTAACGTATAATATATAATGTGCAATATATATAAATATTAATTTTGTATATTCGCAGAAATTGAATCACAGAATTGTAGAATCACAGAATGGTTGAGGTTGGAAGAGGGCTCAGGAGGTTGTCTTGTCCATTTTCCATGCTCAACCAAGGCCACCTATAGCAGGCTGCCCAGGAGCATGTCCAGACAGTTTTTGAACATTGCTGGCAAGACTCTTCATAACAGCAGCCAAGGATGCCATTCTTCTTCTTTGCCTCAAAGGTACATTGCTGGCTCATGTTCAACTTGATGTCCCTCAGAATCCCTAGGTCCTTCTCTGCAGAGCTGCTTTCCATCTGGGCGGCCCCCAGCTTGTACTGGTTCATGGTGCTCTTCCTCCCCAGGTGCAGAACTTTGCCCTTTTCCTTGTTAAATTTCATGAGGTTCCCATCATCCCATTTCTCCAGCCTGTTGAGGTCACTCTGGATGGCAGCATGACCCTTTAGTGTATCAGCCAGTCCTCCCAGTCTTGTGTCACCAACAAACTCGTTGAGGGTACATTCTGCCCTATCCATCAGATCATTAATGAAGATGTTGAACAGGATTTGAGCCGTTAATGAGCCCTGGGGTACACCGCCAGTTACTGACCTCCATCCTTTAGATAATGATGTCAGGTTCATATTTCAAATCAATAACTATATTGTGGATATGGCTTAAATGTTCAGTCATAGTGAGATGTGTAAAACATTACACAAAATACTGATGGAGGCCATAGAACCTACTAAAAGTTGAAGTAGCTCCAGATATAGAGTTCTCAACATGTACTCTTGTGCTCATGGAACTTTTCTTTTTGATTTATGAGATATTGTATATTTAGGTATTTTCTAAGGTTATCTAACGTACTTTAAATATTTAAATATTTAAATATTTTATATAGAATGTCTTAAATGATGGGGCCTTTGTATATAACACCATCAGTTTTTTTATTTAATAATAATCAGAATATTCTTTATTTCTTAGAAATGAACCTCAATATCTCATGATGAACATAAAAACATGTTCATCAAAATGTCATGTGCTGTATGAAATTAGCTTTGTTAGAGCATAAATTACAAATAGAGGATGGGTTCTCAAGATGCAAGTCAGTAACAATTTCTATAGGGACAATAATTATATTTTTTATGAAGTGGAGCAAAATATAAAATCTTATTCTTTCCAGTTTTCCAAGGTGAAAAATAACTCCAACACAGTAATGTGTCTTTATTTTTAGTTGTTTTCAGAAAAAAAAAAGTTAAAAAATAAAAAAGAATAATTCCACTTGCAAAAATATCCTCTATTTGCTGTAATTTCCCTAGCTCGGTGTCTGGCTGTTAAAAACATGTTCATTAGTAAAAATAGGTACATTTCAATTACCGTTATTCATGCTGACTAATGCCATTCTTTAAATGGTGTTATTGACCTCATAGGGTCTATTTATAAAGTACTATTCAACACAAGGGAGGAGAGAGGAGTTAGATGCCTGATACACTGTCTAAGTCACTGAGTCTAAATATGTGGCATGAAGTCCTTACTCTGTTGTGTTCTATAGGAATTTTGTCTTTGACTTCAATGGAACCAGAATTTCATCCATTATATATTTATTTCTCTGACTTTTCAGAGTCAGAGATTTCATTTATTTCCCTGACGTCTTCGCAGTCTTTCACCAAAGTCAAGTACTGGCTTCATTTACAACACAGTAAAAGTCTTCTGAAGTTCAGGGGAGTTTTTCCTGACACAACTTCAGTCTTTGGCTGATGTTCGGCAAAGGAGGTTAGCAGGTATTCAGTTAAAGCACCAGTTTAGGCTAATTGTTATTTTGTATTCTTAAATTTAAACATGTTCTAAAATGTACACTGAAATGGAGATCCTTTGCTGAATTATGTCTATGAATAGTAGAAGTAAATGAGAATCAGAATATTTGGAGAGAGTAAAATTTGGTTTGATGGCACTGTCAGAGCAAGTTCCGCAGGCAATGAATTGAAAGCATTAGAGCAGTGCACTCACTACGCATATTAGCAAAGGGAAGGCTGCCATAGAAAAGGGACTTGGACAGTGGGACAGTGCATGTATTAGGAAGCTGAAGTCAGGCTTTCAAGGTTTCCAGGAGGAGAACTGGAACAGGACAACAGGATGAGGGAAGCAACAGGAAATGGGGAAGACAACCCCTATTAGGGGGCCTTGTTCTTCCTTTTTCCTTTCTGGTCACTAAATTTGTATCCCAAGGCTCTATTCTGTAATCCAGTTTCCACCTCTCTTTTTTAAAAAAAAAACATCTTCTTTCCTGCTCCTGGAAGAGGAAACAGAAGTCTTATGACATTCACCAGCTACAGGAAAGAGGGAAAGGGCAGAATCAGCCGAAAGTGACAGATTCTTGACAGCTGTCGTTGCTGTTGTCAGAGCTGAAGAGACAGCAAGGAATCTCGTTTCACATACCACGCAGATAACTCTGTGGCAACAGCAAAAAAAGATGGTCAAATAAGAGGAAAGAGCCCTTGATGAAAAGGCTAATCACCATCTCCTTTGACATTAACAAAGTAAGAAGTCTAGAAGTCTACTGCACTAAGTAGCTGCCCTCTTTGTTTACGCCTTTGAACCAAACCCAAGGAAACTAATTCTATATTAAATATTTTTCTGAACCAAAGCTCTAGCTGAGATTATTGTCTTTGTATGGAGGAACCTAGAGAACAATAAGGGTCCTATGGTCCCTTCATTTTTGTCCTTGACTATGATTTTTTTTGTTTTTCTCTTCAATTTCAGACTCTTACTTTGTGGCTAAGACTTCTAAATTGTATTGAATTAAGCAGTAGGAAAAAATATTACCAAAAATGTAGAAATTGTCATCCCATAAAAAGAAAACATATCAACTATTTCAGCAATACAGTAGGAAGTTTTGTAGGAGAAGATCTCTTAATATAAAAAGACAGATTTATACATATTTTATGCTGAAGGTATCTCAATAAATAAACATAACAATTAAATACCAGTTATTTTTGTAGATTTTTATATACACTTTTTGCGTAAGCTGCTGCTAAAATAGTCTTGTAAAACTTCTTTGATTGTCAGCAATTCTCTCAACCTTTCCAATTTAATGAATAAAAGTTAAAATTTATAATTACTTATGTATGAATGCAATTAGAGGAGTTACATTAATAATATATGAGAGTCATTTTTTATGAATATACTCCAGAAGTGATAATTAGGGGAAGTACCAAAAATGCTGTAATAATTTTCACACTGCAATTATTTAGCCATTCTAAAGCATACAGACTCTTTAAAACTGGTCCATCTTATGAAAAATTTTAGTGTGTAAAAGTGAAACTAAATTGAAAGGATTACCTTTAAACTCAAGAATTGAAAAGTCCACGGATGCTGAAATAGTTGCTACTTAAACATCAAATCTTGGAATAGTGTAGCCTGGGAGTGACTTCTGGAGGATATCTAGTTAAACTCGCTGCTCAAAGCAAGACCAGTTCAAGTGCGGTTGCTCTGGGTTTTGTCCAGTTGAGTTTCAAATACCTCCAACACTGGAGATTCCACAATCTTTCTGAGTAATCTGTTTCAAAGTTTGACCTTTATTTTTTATTATTTTATTTTTTTATTTATGTATTTTTTAATCTGATCAGCATATCCCCTTTTGAAAATTTTCATGTGCTTAAGCATGACGGACTTCTGCATGTGCAGCAGCACTGGTGATCCCTCATTCTTAATCATTTACAGAAAACAACACAGTTTTATTCTTCAAAACATAACTCCTGGGAGTATAAAATTCTTGATGTACTACTGCTTTATAACTTGAATTGACCATGTAAGAACTCTTTCTTCTTTTCTTGTGTGTATCGACATAGTTGTCATTTCAGCTTTCTGGATACTTTTCATAATATTTCAAAAGAATTCAAAACCTAGCCAATGCCACAAGCGGGTGTTTAAATTTTTTATGCTCCATGCCCAGAAGAGCTTTTCTTTCAAGAAAATGTTGTGGTTTGCTGTTCTCGTTACTTATACACAGGTAAGATGTGGCTCATTTAATTTTTCATATATGCACAGTTTCAAATTATTCCTTTCCTGTTCATTTGCCTCTCTCTTCTTTCTCTAGAAATAAACATATTTGATTCACCCTACTTAAAAGTGGATAAGATTCCTTGCCTTGCCATGCCTTACCTTGCCTTTCTGTAAATTGGCCTGCTTGACCAATTTGATACACTTACTTATATGATGAACTGATTGGCTTGGTTGGTGAAGGAAGAGCAGTAGATATTTCCTATCTAGACTTTGGTAAGGCTTTTGACAGTCTACCATAAGATCCTCATGGAGAAGCTTTTGATGTACAGGCTGCATGAGTAAACAGTAAGGTGGACTGAAAACTGGCTGAATGACCAGGCCCAGAGGGTGGTGAACAATGGTCCAAAGTCTAGTTGGAAGCCAGTAACTGGCAGTGTACCCCAGGGCTCATTAACAGCTCAAATCCTGTTCAACATCTTCATTAATGATCTGATGGATAGGGCAGAATGTACCCTCAACGAGTTTGTTGGTGACACAAGACTGGGAGGACTGGCTGATACACTAGAAGGTCATGCTGCCTTCCAGAGAGACCTCAACAGGCTGGAGAAATGGGATGACAGGAACCTCATGAAATTTAACAAGGAAAAGGGCAAAGTTCTGCACCTGGGGAGGAAGAGCACCATGAACCAGTACAAGCTGGGGGCCGCCCAGATGGAAAGCAGCTCTGCAGAGAAGGACCTAGGGATTCTGAGGGACATCAAGTTGAACATGAGCCAGCAATGTACCCTTGTGGCAAATAAAGATGAATGGTATCCTCGACTACATTAGGCAAAGTATTGCCAGCAGGCCAAAGAAGGTGATCCGTTCCCTCTCCTCAGCTCTGGTGAGACCACACCTGGAGTACTGTGTTCAGTTCTGGGCTCCCCACACAAGACAGACAGATGGACATACTGGATAGAGCCAAACAAAGGGCCACTAAGTTGGTGAAAGGACTGCAGCATCTCTCTTAGAGGAGATGCTGAGAGAGCTCGGACTATTCATCCTAGAGAAGGGAAGACTCAGGGGGATCTCATCAATATATATGAATACCCAAAGAGAGCATGCAAAGAGGATGGAGCCAAGATCTTGTCAGTGGTGCCCAGTGACAGGACCAGAGGCAATGGACACAAACTGAAACACAGGAGGTTCCCTCTGAACATCAGGAAACACTTTGTCACTGTGAGGGTGACCAAGCACTGGCACGGGATGCCTCTGTATGTTGTGTAGTCTTCTTCCTTGGAGATATTCAAAACCTGTGTGGACATGGTTCTAGGCAGCCTGCTCTAGGTTAACGTTCTTGAGCAGGGGAACTGGACCAGATGATAACCTGAGTTCCCTTACAACCTCAGCCATTATGCGATTCTGCGATTCTGTGGCTCTGCAAAGCTAACTATACGTAATTGGTATGAGATTACGTTGAATGGGCTCACATTTAACTCCTGTAACTAGGTATTTAATCCAAAATTTCCCAAGTATGAATTGTCTTATTCAAGCCTTTGTTGTTTCCAAATGGAAAACCAATGCAAACTTCCCAACTCAGTTGGTTTAGAGGTTGAATGCAAAATATTTGTTTTAAATGTAATATAAAATCAATAAGAAACAAAAAGGCAGAGGGAAAAGGAGGAAATAATGATTTTAGCAGGAGATATAATAAGATGCAATAATTTCTGATCTAAAATTTATACAAGGCCATTTGATGAAATCAAATGCATTACAGAGAGCGTAAGAGAGAACTTATTAATTATTGAAGCAAGTGTCTAATTAACTTGATGAATCTTTGTAAATTAACTGTTTTCAGACAATGTAACTCAAAGCTGCCGCTACTCATTTTTATGACTTGGGTAATATTGAGTATTTTGGGTTGTACATTGCATTACGTACTGATTTGGGTGTTTGTATGATATTAACGAAATACCCCTCAGATACCTAGTATCACCTTCCACTATAATCTTAGCCTTGTGTCCAGAACTGACTTTCCAACATTGCAACATTTCATTGTTAAGTAGAAGTTATCAAAGTAATCGTTGCATTTACTGATAGGCTGTTAACTATGTTTTCAAATACTATCATCCTGAAAAGCTTATTAATAGAAGTCAGAAATCAGATAGGTGTGTCCACATCTGTTTTATTCTCAATAAGATAAATATGTAAGTAAAGAAGGTAACAGCAAATCCATACAAACAATTATTACATGAAAACCTATATAGGCATTGGTTATCCTACATCCATTAATTTTACACTGAAAGTTTAATGCCTTTGGGGTTTTAAAGATCCTAATCTTAATTCTTATAAATTAGACATTGTCAACCAAGTACAATAGCACTGTGTCATGAATAGTATATTTTAACTTTTATGAGGCACAGTAGTCACAAGACCTAATTCTGCTCACAGCAAGACTGTGCCACCCCACTGAGCTCAACATATTTGTATCATTTTCAGTGAATACAAACTTTGGCTTGTACTTCCCAAACATGAGACAAAATATTTTCTGAGACAAGCATAATAGAAATCATGATACGTTTTTCCTGCGGTGTTTTTTATTTCCTCTAATATTCAGCCTAATATGCTAGGCATCAGAGCGCCTTGCATGTGGGAAATCCCTTGTCGCTGTTCAAATGCATGTTTAAGTAGAGAAGATGGGTAATAATTAAAATAGGCAAAGGCCAAACTCTAAGGAAAATTTTATAGAAAATTCTGGTAATATCATTTTATTGAAACCTGGAAGACATGGATCCAAATCTCATCAGATCCAGAACTATTAATTCTTTATATACTTCATCCCTAGTGAGACCTCTACTGAAAATGGATGGCTGTAGGTTCTGTAACAATTTTTTTTCATATGGCTTTCAGTCTGTGTGTGTTTGTGTGTGTATCTTTTTCTTCTCTCTAGTAGAATGCGTCACACTGCTGAAATCAGGAAGAATCTGAGGTGTATATGAACCAAGGCAAAAAGAGATGCCTTTTTTAAAGCTCTGAATTAAGCACACCACTTTCCTGAGGAAAAAAAAAACAACATCTAAATCTTTTGGAGTTGTTCATGGTATCTTCCAAGTACTAACAAAATTAAAACAATAACTAGCATAATACTAGATGCACTATTACAAAAAATCTGTTTTGGAAAACCACAAACTGTGGGGATGTACTTTCTCTGAGCAGGTACAGATGGTACCATGAAAGAAAAATTAATTTGAAACTACTTATATTTTTTCCTGTACACTAATATTACCTTTAAAAGCATTTCTACTTTGCCAGATGGAAAAGGATCATATTTAACAGATGTGCAGAAGTGATGGAAGATGATTTTCAGCATTGAGTTACGGTAGTGAGAACTTCCATTAACGTTCATAAAGTGCTTTGACATTCAAAGATGAAAGGTATCGAAGAAGTGCAAAAGCATTAACATCACACTCAATGGTGAACAAAGACAAATTAAGGGTTTATGAACATGTGGAAGATATTTTTTCTATGTTAGATTACCATGTGTTGAATCTATTGTACTAAAGTGTAGATTCCAAAAGTATCATGATAGGTCCATAGACTTTTTTTCCCAAAAATTATGATCTTAGACATGACTTTAACAGAAGATACAAAAAAACCCAAGCATCTGCTTTGTTTATTATTTTTCGTATTGTTTCTCATTGTTCTACTGAGAGTCAGTGTTAAAATACCCCAGTGCATTTTACTTCTTTCCAGTACAACCTTTCCAGGTTGTTTATTAACAAACTAAAATGATAAAACTTTTGCCTATAGAGAAACTATTAGAAAACATAAAAGAGCCAGGAAACTACACCAGCTAGTAATGCAACATTATTTTTTTTTTTTTTGGATAAATGGCCTTTTGGAGGATGTGAGCTGGAAAATATGAAAGTTTTCTAGTAGTGGTGAACCTACATTTTGCACTTCCACTTTCAATTCTTCTCCATTTACTCATGCACATGTTGGCTAAAGATGGCCTGAGGTTAATCTTATACAGTTTTTCTAGTCATCCTCTCCTTTTTCTTACTAGTTAAATACCTCCATGAATACTTAGCAACATTTCTATGTAGCCTCAATGAAGATCATGGCAGACTGCAGCTGTTAATGTCTGTTATGTTGTTCTTGGGAATCTATAGAAAATAATAAAATATAGACTGACCGATTCCTTCATTTGCTGCCAAAGAAATTCAGGATCCCAAAGAAAAATCCAAGCTCCAGAGTCATTATATAGAGCCCAAGAGGCCAGCATGTGTATTATGCACTTGTGATTAAACCTTTAAGCATAACACAAGAGAGACTTTCTGAGTTTAAAAAGTGTATAGCAGAGTACTGCCCATAAATTTTATCTTTGTTTTCTATTGAAGTGTGAACCTGGCATTTCTAAGTATTTGTGTGCAAAGTTATTCTCCAGACTAAGCTTGTTAGCTTTATAGCTATTTCTTTCTGATCTAATATTATTTTAACTTTGCACATACAGATGTTCCGAGCTTCCATCATTTCACCATCATCTCCAACTTAGTTCTCTATTTTTTCATTTATTAATCTAATGAATTAATTTTTAAAAATTATGTAACCATTTTTTTAATGTTCTTTGTGTGTGTGTATGTGTACATGTATATACAACACCAGGAAGGTTCACAGAATGGTTGAGTTTGGAAGGGACATTTAGAGGTCACCTTGTTCAATCCTGCTGCTCTAGCAGTGTCACCCATAGCAGGCTGCCCAAGGACGATGACCTTTTGAATAGCTGTTGAAGAGTTGGTAGGGTTGCTTGGGTTTTTTTTGTTTCCACCCCATAACTAAATTTCATGAAGAAGAAAAATCTTACTCCAAAGCCTACGTAGATCAAAATTTTTCAATGTCCAAGCAGTGAAAATCCTCTTAATTTTAGACTCCTGTGATTTAATAAATGAACAGTTCTGATCGAGTTAATGAATTAATAACAATTTAAGTTTTTTGAATATTCTTTCTCATACTTTGTTGTGGTTTTGTAAGTGAAAAGCTTCCTTTATTGTTGACTTAGTCCTACTGACTAATTCATACTTCCTGGGCTGTCATAAGTAATTTATGAATTTGCCAGCCAAAGAAATGAACCATCGTGCCTTTGTTCAACATCTTAAGTAATCAGAATTGTCTAATTAAAAATTGACTTATCAAGGTAATTAATAAACAAACCTTAAATGACAATCAAATTGTGGTTTGGAAAAAAAATGTTTACAAAATGGTGTTTAAAAACTTTACTCTCATGATTCATGAAAGACAAAAGGAATAATCATTAATTTAAACTCCAAAGTCTGTGGAAAGTTATGCTGAATTTCTTATGGTACAGCAGTGTAGAATTTGGCTAAATGTCACTTTCTTTTGTGGAACTTTATATACTCACTTTGTGTAGGATAAAATAATGTCCATTTCACAAGTCTACAGATGAAAAGCGTAAGCTAGAACACCTACGTTGACTAGAGAAATAAATATTATTCAAACTTTGAAATGAAGGGCTCAATTTTTTATTTTTATTTTATTATAATAAAACTTTTTTTATTATTATTCCATTATGTTTTCTGAGAGCAGAAATGGGAAGGATTACAGGTGGCACAGTCTGGACCTGTTTAGCCAGTTAAAGACAAATTTGCTTTACAATCTATGAAGCTTTATATTGTATGAGCTCTTGAGGATGGTCTAAATTAAAACAGTTGGTTAGAATAGACTAGAGTAGACTAGAGTAGACCAGAACAGACCAGGATAGAATAGAATACAATTCTAATTATCTTCAGAGTGAATGAACAGAAAGAGCCCTTCCCTATCACCTACAATAGTGTATTAGACCCTAAAATGAGAACTAAGGTCTAGGAGAGGCAGGATGAAACATTATCTGGATGTGTGTGTCAGTAGTCATTGCAAGCACCACAGGAATTCTCAATAGGTAAAATTAGGTAATGAAACAGAAAAAGCAACCTAAGACAAAGCAATAACAGTAATGTCATATAATATTCATTTTATCAAAGTATATTTATGATAATATTTCTGTAGTAAGAAAATCTAAACTACCAATTCTTTATGTCTTCTGCAATCAGATGGCTTCATCAGGGACTCATTCAAAAAGATACTTAAAGATGTGCTTCGTTTTAAACCCACAGAAGCTGTAGTGAACCAAAATGTTTGCACAAGTCATTAAAGAGTCCAAGCAATGGGGCCCTCAATCATCATGCACTCCGCAAGCTTATGCTACTTAATATGGTGTTACTTTGTTTCTTTCCTCATTTATTTTTTCCACTGAGGAACTACAACTATTTATGAACTCATGATGCTGAATGTCTTACAGTGTCTCAAGAAATCAAGAACAGAGTTTTTAATTCCATATCATGATTATATATATGTTTATACAGTACAGAACATTGCTTTATATCCATTAGCCAAATTTAGAGAATACTCAACTGCATAACTTATTCTTCTACATTGGTGACATGAATATTAAAATGCTAAAACAGAAATATTGCAATGATAATTTGGATGCTTTTGGATGAATGTATTTCCAGTTCCTTCTTTGGACCCTGAATAAGTATTTAATTAGCCTGACCAACTGTGGAGAATTATTTTTGAGGATAAAAATGTCACAACTTTTAAATGGAAATATTTCACTCCACATGGATGCCTCCTAAGAAAGGCCAAGCATCTGCTCAGAGGAATCCCAAGACACTAAGTCACAAATTTGTCTTTTACAATCAGGTCCTTAATGAATGGAGGAAAAAAAAAAAAAAAAGACAAAGGAAAAGAAAGAAAAGAAAAAGACAAAAAGAAAAAAAAGCAGTAGCATATGCACAAGCTCTGTTGTATCTGATAATACTTGCACAAGCTTTCTAGGACAGAGCGTCCAGTCTTCAATTTCAACTGCTATAATATGCTGACAGTGCTATTAAGGAATATACCGTAAATTCTCCAACACTAATAAAAAGCGGGATGATTTCCTAGAGAATTAAGGAAGTTGTGGTTTTGTTGTATATAGTGGAAGCATGTGAAAGTGATTAACTTTGCCCACTGATAAATACAAGCACACTGCAGAAGTAAAGCCAAAAAAAATATAATAAAAAAAATCTGAATTTCCATGCGTAGCATCCTAAACCTATTGCTTTTGCTGGGAATCATATCTACTGTTCCTGACAATAGGAAATGGAACCCGAGGCGCTTGAGAGCACCAAGGCAGAGGGACAGTAGCAGGGAAGATAGAAATTGTAAACAACCTAGTTAGACTATAGATAAACAGGATAAACCTCCCTATTCTGTTGGGTCAATCAACATTTCTCATTACAGCTGTCTGCAAAGTAATGCAACTACACTAAAGATCTAATTACAGTAGATAGCACTATGGTCATTACAATAGGCCTTCACAGAAATCCTAGAAAATGAATCGATTTCTGCTATATTGGATATCTATGCAAGGTTCTATATGAGTCAACCTCACTGACCCTTTGCAATATTTTGTGACTAGTAAGTGAACTTCTATGAAGTTATGTAGATTTCAAAGCTACAGGGATTCTGGCAGATTATTTTTTTACCTTTTGTTTCTGTTTTGGTCACTTAAGTCTCTTCAATGCCATAGTATTTTCCGGAGTTGGTACGATGATTCCCCAAAGAATAACTCCTATTCTGAGACATATTCCTCTTCCAAGAACACCAAGTTGCTCTATTTTTTCAGTATATTTGTATTTCCTATGGCTGAAAATGGTAGGCAGAAGTAATTATTTGCAAATACTTCTGCTTGTTTTCCTATAACTATGCTCATCCCTTTTTTTTCTTTATAGGGTAGAGTATTTCTCGCCTGGTGCTAGACTTTCCTGCTCATTTACCTACATGATGAACTGAAAGTGAAGCCTTCATATCAGTAAGTGCTGTCTGAAAGCTAGTCTTAAATATAAACTACTTGTATTTACATCAGTAAGCTAGTAAGCCTGCGGTCAATTTATAATAAACAGAGAGTTGTGCGTCCAGAAGGTCACTTACCTTGCCTGTCTGAAGAAATTTCTGAGGTTGCAATTATCTTTTTTAAAGACATTACTTTTTTTTTTAATTTTTTTTTTTAATTAGTCTAAACAGAACATGTGGTGCCTGATTTTTTTATGCATAATTTAGGGAAAGTAAATGCTATGTACAGTTATGCAAATCTAAAGACATCTAAGGGTTTATATAGCAGACAACCACAAGAAAGTAGAGGTACTGGAAGAAGGTGATCACAGAATACATAAACTATCATAATAACAACACATTTTCCTGGGTATGGTTATTTTGTCTTCTTATAGATCTTTATTTAAGTTAAAAATCAAAAACTTTGGTGGGAAAAAAAAAAAAAAAGAAAAGAGAAACTGTGTTTCAGTAGGAAAAGCTTCCAGCAAAAATGTCCAAATTTGAACTTGTAAGCAAGGTGAGATTCTCATTTTCAAAGAGTTCTCTTTGTTTCTTTGCTAAAAAACTGTCCTCATACTCAGATATTAGTTTCTTATTTGCAGTAGGCTCGTTATCAAGAAAGAAAGCACATCTATCATTTTTTTAGTGGTTACTGCACCACGAGGAATTCTTTGCTGTGATATCTGTTCTGTCTGTCATTGTTGCCCTCGTGTTTTCTTCAGTTTGTGCACAATACATAAAAACAGGATTTCAGTTCAACTTGAGATACAAAATATACTGTTATATTGGAATATATATAACCGTCTCTTTAGTGTCTTTTCAGAGAGGCTTCTGGGGATCCAGTTATTAAAAAATTTATGGGTTTGGTTTCAGTTATTGAACTACTCCTAAATCAAAGGCATTCTGTCTATTCTATGATGACACTGTCATCCTCTGTACCATGTTCCTCTTATTGCATCTTGATGACTACACTAAAGTAAAATCCAAAATGGGAGTTTGTAACTATCAAAACAGGAAGCTAATGACAATGCAGACAAAGGAATTCTATTTTTAGCTGGCTTGTTTTCCTTGTATGATGCTAAAGTTGACCTTGCCTCATTCCTTATTTCTGTTGTTGTTCGGTAGGACTATTTATTTTCTTAATATGCGACATGTTAGTAACAATGATAACAATAGCAATAACTTTTAAAAGGTGATGCTTACTGGGAAACTAGGTAAGTGATATATACAGTCTTATTAATTAAAAATAATAGTAAAATTGAGGACGACCTCCTGTGACAGCTAACAAACTATGAAGGTTTTGTGTAACTCATCATTAATAAAGAAGCAGCTCGTACTCACTCCTTGAGGACAAATAAATTGAATATTTATTTGCCGTTTAATGACTTGCCTAGTGACATTTAATAATTTACAGAATATGTTTAGAATATTTTGTAAAAGCAGAATATGGAGGAAGCTTTCTATTGGTAGCAAGGTTGATAGGCAGGTTACTGAGGATCCTTTATAGTTAATGTAAGGATTGAGTTAGGCTACTCATCCTCTCTTTATTGTTAGCGGAGGACAAAAGATACCTAGAAATAGGCAGGTCCATGAAACAATTTACACCTCATGCACCTAGTTTAGAATGAGATTATCAACCTCTGTGTCCTTCAATCACTTATTTCTTTCCATTATAAAGGGTGCTGACTAGCCTATTTGATAAACGTGTTTGGTTTATTTGCTTAAGGTGCCGTAACAGTTAAGAGTGCCTGCACTGTTAAGAGATCTCCTTCCTGTACTTGCTCACAGTATGGTTCTTGTCACATACTCAGATAGATCCTCTATAGAAAGAACTAGTGATGTGAACCTGGAGTAGTATTTGGTTCAGGTTTCCTCTGAGCCCAACATGGAATTTCCGTAAATGTGTTTCTTTTTTTTTCCTGGTTTTGTTTTAAGTTTCAAGTGGCTGAAATATTATGCCATGTGATGTTAAATTTATGTTTTACAGCATGCAGGTTATATTGCAATGTCCTGGGACACTGCGTGAGAGTCACGTTTGAAGTGTTTGCAGGTGGTATTTGGTATAAACATTATGAAAATGCTGAAGGACAACAGGGCAGAATAAAGGGACCCAAGTCTGATGAAACTTTTTCCAACTGACTATAAAGACTGGTCTCTGAAATAAACTTTTCCCACAGAAGTTCCCAGGTTTCTCGTTTGAAGGAGAATAAATTGTGTCCTTTAATAAAAACAGAACAAAACCCCCAAACAAACAAACGAACTCCCTAGGAGATATTAATATTCATTGTGAAAATCAGAGGACTAGGAAATAAAAGCAAACCAGGGAAATATGTTTTCTGACATTGCAATCCATGATCACAGAAGTTAGGCGCCTGCTTCCACTAGCTGTGTAGAAAAGTATTAGGCTATCAAAATCTTCCTTCACGTGGCATCCAGACTACTATTTCTTCTCCTGAGGACAAGGCTATTAGCCCTGCATATGCATATACATACACATATACACACACAAACACACACACGCACATATACATACATTTGTGTACATACATCTTTGTATTAATCTAAATAATTGCAACATACCCACAGAAAGTGGAATACCTGGATTTTTTGTTTGACTTTTACTGATTTTTACTTGATCTATGGTAAAGGGAGGTGGTTTCACCAATGCCAGAAATACATTGGATCTTAGGACAGGTGTCTATCTCCCCACCACTGGGTATATTTACATGTTTTTGGAACCATGCTTTTTTTTTTTTTTTTTTTTTTTTTTATTGTCAGGAAGTTTGCAAGCTAAACAGGAAAGTGCAAAGGGATTTTAGCACTTTCAGGATTAGGCAATGCAAGCACATATGGGGGCTGGACAGTTGTCAGAGCAGCATCTGGAATGCAAGCAGCTGAATTCCATCTTAAGTGGAATTTATTTGGGCTAATAAAACAGGACACTTGGAATACAGTAAGAGCAGTAAGATTCCTGATAGAAAGCTAATGAAGAGAAAATTTTTGTTCTTTGGAAACATGCCTCTCTGGCAAAACAGTAGTATTTCACAGGAATGTTGATTTGCCAGACTATTTCAAGGGAATCCAGACATTTTATTTAGGAAACCTGATCTCATGTTGCTAATCTACCTGCCTAGAAAACTATAGAAGTGTTTTTTGTACCAATGAATTCTGGCTGAAACCAACCTTTCTGCATTTTCATGTCTATGCAGAGAGTCTGAAAGCCTGACTTGTGACTAAGGTTCACAATTAATTCATCCCCCTTTTTTAAAAAAATGGACTAAAAATCCCATTCTAGTTCTCTTGCATGAAATAGGGAACATTCCTGTTGCTGATAGACTTTTTCCCACTTTAAGGCTTTTATGACTCTCTGCTGTGAGACAGGAGGAATGATACCAGTTCCCAAAGCTTTCTGAAAGGCACACTTCTGAAAGTAACACAAAAAAATTTTGCTTTTCCAAAGAGAATTCCTGAACTTTTCTATCGATAGGAGATCTTAATTTGTGGTGCTTTTCGCTAGTGCAGAAGCAAGATCCTGGGCATTTCTTAATTCATTGGAAAACTGGACTTTTGGAGATTAACCAGGATTATTCTGTTTGGTTTTCTCCTCAGCTGTTGGTATTCAGATACCTAAGAAAAGAATCACTAGCCATGCAGTTCTTGATGACCAAATGTGAAAATTAAAAGTAACAGCAAAGTAGTATAGGTGTTTGCTACAGAACCATTAAACCATGTCATCCTCTCAGAGCCTAGAGATACATGACTGTTACGTTCTATGAACATAAAAATATCTATACTCTGAGAGAAGTTCAGAATATCTCTCTCTTCTAGCTTCTCTTTGGAGTAATTCTTTAAAGTTGCAAGTCTTCACTGAGCTTTGATGCCTTTCATCAGGCCATGTGCTACTACTTGGAAATATCTCCTGACTTCTAATACGTAAATATTTATTTTCTCACGCAGTATCCCTTTTTATGGGCTTCATTATAGACTTAAGAAAATGTTTTCAAATCAATTGAATTTGATTTAACTTAATTATAAGGAAGAAACCATTCCCTGGCATTATAGCAATATTTATGAAGAAACTAATCGTGCACATCCCATTACCAGTTGTGTTCACTTACATAAACAAACTGGAATGTATTTTGGATTGCCTATGTAAGTATGGAAAAAAACCAAAGCGTAAGAATAACTCTGAGGTCAGAAAAACCTTGATTTTTACTCTTCTTTGATATTCCTTGGTAGCTTTGAATCAAACTTCTCCTATTCTGTCACAGATGTCTCCTAATTTCTTCTCCTTTTTAATACAGAAAAAATAGGAATTCATTTGCTATGCTCAGTTCCTCAGTGCTCACCGAGTACAACGGTGGAGTGCTTTTCTGGAGTGCATCTTCTGCTTCAGTTTGTGTGGTCTGAGGCTGTGATGTAAGAGGAAGTATGGTAAATTCGATGACTAGAGAATTTGCCTGAAAAGAAAACCCTTGAACAGAACTACTATAAAACTAATGTAGACACATCCTTAGGATTAGTTTTCATTTTAAGTAAATTATCATAGACACTTTCTGGATTTGAGAGTCTGCTAATTACATGGAGTACTGAGTAATTTTGAAGCCAAACAGCAGGAAAACATAGATGCAAAACGTATATGATTACTTCATTGATGCCACTTCCCAAATATAAAAGCTAATTTATTGAAATTCATATTATAGTAAAATAACCACTTTCACTCGTAGCGGTATTTTGTCTTTCACTCTTCAAGCATTTGACATCATATGAGGTGCCAAGTGTAATAATAGGGTAGATTTTGAAACAAGAACGTTCTAGAAAGGAAGTAAATATTAACTAGAAACAATGGCCTGAGACATCATGGTATCTTTGGATCTATGATAACAGAATTTGTGAAATTGTGCTAAAGTATTATTTAGATAACCATTTTCTGCTTTTGCAGTAAAACTCAACCAAAACTTAGCCAAGATTTCAGCCTATGAAAATTTCAAATGAGTCTTGTTGAGATTTAGAGTTTGGAATATTAATTATTCAGAATCCATCTGTACTTGGGATGCTCCAGACCCAAACAGCTTTGTTATAGCCAGTGTGCACACATCCTCTTATAAAGGCACTGAGGACACATGGATCATTAGCTTGCAGAGACTAGACTGGTCTGTTTTTGCAATTTCTTTTTACAGCAGGTAGGGTAGGTTGAGAGGCAGGAACAAGGACTGAGAATAGGAAGATCATCTCTTCTACAATGATGATTGACACACAGGTGGTAAGGAGAACAAGAAAAAAAAAATGCCTGTCCTCTTTTGCAGGCTAAAGAGCAGAGATGAAGAGACTGACAGAGGAGATGTGGGTTTGCAGAGGATCCAGCGCAAGGTAATTAGTATGGGCCGAATATATAGAGAGGCTTTTCCTTTCACAGCAGTTCTCTTTCTCGTTCTGTATACATGGTATAGAGGACCTACAAATTTTGCCTTTTTAAATCTCCACCACCACCACAAGTGCTACAAGGAGGAAAAAACCCACAAAACCTCAAGGATGTAAACAAAAATTGTATTTAAAAGCTGAGAGATGAAAATATGGATTGCATTTGTATTGGTATGAACAGAACCAATTCGGATTCCATGACCATCTCAAACTGCATTGTCCTTCTCCTTCAGTGAGGGGCAATTCTTGGCCATAGGAAGAAGTCAGCTTATTGAACAGGTGGGCTGTACTAGGAATCATAGAATCATAGAATCACAGAATGGTTCGGGTTGGAAGGGACCTTAAAGATCATCTAGTTCCAACACCCTGCTGTGGCTAGGGACACCTCCCACTAGACCAGGCTGCTCAAAGCCTCATCTGTCCTGGCCTTCAACACTTCCAGGGATGGGGCCTCCACAACTTCCCTAGGCAACCTGTTCCAGTGCCTCACCATCCTCACAGTAAAGAATTTCTTCCTGATATCCAACCTAAATCTCCCCTCCTTCAGTTTGAAACCTTTACCCCATGTCCTATCACTCCACTGCCTGATAAAGAGTCCCTCCCCATCCTTCCTGTAGGCCCCCTTCAGGTACTGGTCTCCTCGTAGACTTCTCTTCTCCAGGCTGAACAACCCCAACTCTCTCAGCCTGTCCTCATAGCATAAGTGCTCCAGCTCTCTGATCATCTTCGTGGCCCTCCGCTGGACCCGTTCCAACAGGTCCATGTTCTTCTTGCGCTGAGGACTCCAGAGCTGAACACAGTACTCCAGGTGGGGTCTCACCAGAGTGGAGTAGAGGGGCAGAATCACCTCCTGTGACCTGCTGGCCATATGTTTGTGATGCAGCCCAGGATGCGGTTGTCTTTCTGGGCTGCAACTGTGCATTGCTGGCTCATGTTGAGCTTCTCGTCCACCAGCACCCCCAAGTCCTTCTTCTCAGGGCTGCTCTCAAGCCATTCTCATCCCACTGCATATTAGAGTTTTCATCCCACTTTAACAGTTCCTTTCCAGGTGTCAAACTCATTCTCTTTAACTAGATCTTGCTGTGTTTGACATATAAGACTGCATGAGATGATTTGTGCCATACTGCAGCAAGTCCAGGTCCTGAATAAACCATAAGATTTGATGAAAAATAAAGTGCAGTTCTCAGGTAGCTATATAGCAAACTCTTACTTCATACTCAAATGAAGTAATCGTTGAAGTGATCAGAAATTTGCCTTTATTTTCTCTATCCCGTTTCCTTACCCATTAGTTGCAAAAGAGAGGGACTATAATTTGCTAGTTCTGAGCAGCAGAGAATAATCAAGTAAAAAGGATTAAAGCAAAATCATTGACTCATTAAGGACAAAAACGTATATTGACCTTTGAATTTTAATTAATTTAGTACTTTTTTCCATTGCTATCAATTCATATGTGCTGCTCACCCTTAAAATGAAGTCTCTGAGTTTGCTCAAGTAAAAGCAATGGTAGAATAAGCCTGAAAAAAATTAAACAGAGCACAGTGAACTATGGCAGAAGTGATAAATCCTCCTGGATTTCTGTGCAATGTACACCCCTGCAGCAAAGAACCTATACAAACATACGAATCACCTCTGGGCTGCCCATCCATGGGAAACAGACTCACTGAGTATGAGAGATACAGTTAAGGGTTGATGATATGCATTTTTCCTTGGGGAAAATACTCTTTTTTCCAAAACATTTTCACAGTGGGTGAAGCACTGGGAATAGCCAAGACAATAAAATCTTTGAGTGAAAGAAGTAGCCTCAGAACACAGGAAAAAGCACAAAATATTATGGAGTTCTAGCAAAACCCTGAGTTCTGGATGTATTTTGGAAGAATCCAAGGTTTTTAAAGACAGATTTGATGCCTTTAGCACAAGGAACATAGAATTTCTCAGCAATGTATTTCTTTACTGACATTGTATAAGAAATTCTTGTTAAAACACCCTTTTCGTTGTCAAAGGTAGAATTACGTAACATGGAGATAAACACGTTACTCAGTCTTCCAGGCATGGTTCCTAAAGTTTGTTTACATTTTGACACTAAGAGGTATTTTCAGAGAACTATCTATAGTGGACTCAACATCTCTTTCTGTTGTAAAAGTTAATTTAGATACCATTAATCCATATGCAAACTTTGTGTTATCTTTTTTTCCATTTGCATAAGCTTGCATTTGTAGATGTTGGATGCCATTTGCCCATTATGCCTAATGACTTGGTATATTCTGCCTCTTCAGAGACAGATTTAATTTTTACTGGCATGGATAAATCTTGTCAGCAGAAGCTTCTATCACATCACTGTTTAATCTCTTTTTAAGATTATTTCTGAGTATGATAAAGATTTTCATATGGATTGTTGCACAGACCTCTGGATCTGCAGTATAAAACTTAGTGTGAAAACAAATTGTTTCTTTCTCCCTTAATATTTTATCCAGCCATTTTCAAGTTGTGGAAAATATAACTATCAGGATTAGGCTTTAAAAGAGTTTCATAGAAAAATTCTTCTGACCACTAACTGCTTCTTAGCTGTTGGAATTAATAATGGAAATGTGCTGGGTTAGGAGTGGTGTTTTGTCATAGTAACTGTTGTGACAGAACATATAAAATTTAGGATTATATATCATCACCTGTGAATGTCCAAGCATGTAGCACAAAAACGAAAATGCAATTGTTGAAACTTAAACAGAAAATTTGAACTAATGGAAAAAGAGTTTCTGATGATGTGCAAGTCCTGTTTTCCAGGGCATATGTCCACAGTCAATAACTGGGGAACAGCTAAATGTCACATACATGATCATTCTAGGGATTCTTGCAACATCTTTTGCATATGCCTAATAAAAGGGAAGAACCTGATACGAGATGGTGAAACTAATTCTGTCATCAAATTTGCTCTGGCAAACTATTTTGTTTTTCACATTCTGAATTCTCACATTTCACTTTTATGGTAGCTTCAACTGGGTAACCTTTGAATCACTTTTCTTTTCATAAATCTTTTGTATCTAATCTCTACAGTGACTAAATAACATAGTAATTTACCGGTAATTAATCTAAACCAGTATATAACTTTTAGTGCAACCTCATTTCAAGGGAGGCGTATAGGTATGTGTGAGGATTTATAGAATGGTCTGTTCTTCACATACAACTATGAAAAGCAGTTAGAGATTGTTTTAACACCTAAATGTAAAAGTCAGTTTAATCATTTCAATTTTTTCCTGTACTGTAGCTAAATTTTATGCTAGCTATTCTAATATCTATCAAAGCATCCATATAGTTATAATAGAACTGTGGATTCAGAAATGTTCTCTGACAAAATTTTTCTCTCTTACTATATTTTATAACAAACCTATCGCATTTTCTTCTATCAGTTCTGAATGTTTATGTTTTAATTTTATAGAAAGTTTCTTCATTCTTGTCTAATCATAAGATTATAGGATAATTCAGGACCTCAAAATGTCTCTAGTCCAACTTTCTGCTCAAAGGAGAGCTCTGAGGTCAAACCAAGTGGTTTAGGGCTTTATCCAGTTGGGTCTTGAATACCTCCAATAACGGAGAGAGACCATACAGCCTCTCTAGGCAGTTTGCTCCTCACCGCCCTTGTGATGAAGAAATTTGATGACAACTTCCTGATACAGATCATTGAGGAATGAATGAAGGCGCTTGTGCTGTTGGACCTCAAACTTGAAAACAAGGAAGAACTGGTCAGGGAAGTGACGATCGGGATCATCCTTGGCTGTAGTGATTGGCTGTAGTGATCATGATATGGTGGAATTCAGTGTCCAGTGTGTGTGGAACAAAAAAAAAGAGAAGGACCACAAACCTGGACTTGAAAAGAGCAGAATTTGGCTTGTTTAGGATTCTGCTTGCAGAAATCCCATGGGGGACAGTCCAGGGGAGAAGAGGTGTTTGGGAGAGCTTGTTGATTTTCAAGGATCATCTCCAAGCTCAAGAATAGTCCATCCCAATGACCAGGAAATTAAGCAGATGTGACAGGAGGCCAGCATGGATGAATAAAAAGTTCCTGAGTAAACTCAGATACAGAAATGAACATTCAACAGGTGGAAGCAGGAACAGGTGGACTAGGAGGAATTTATAGACAATATGCAAGTGATCAGAAAGTGGTTAGGAAATCCGAAGCCCATTTGGTTGAATGTGGTGAAGATTGTGAAGGGCAGGAAGGAAAGCTTCTATACCTATATCAGTAGCACAAGTAAGACTAGGGAACATGTGGGCCCACTGCTGAATGAGGCAGGGGAGCTGATGACAACAGACATGGAAAAGGCAGGGTACTCAATGCTGTCTTCATCTCTGCCTTTACTGACAGGATTTGCTTTCAGGATTCACAGACTCCTGAGGCTTGTGTGGAAGTCTGGAGTAAGGAAGACTTCAAGTGGAGGGAATATTTAAATTAATTTGACATACGTAAAACCATGGCAACCTGATGAGATGAAACCATGAGTGCTGAGGGAGCTGGCCAATATCGTTTCAAGACCACCCTCAATTGCCTTTGAAAAGTCGTGATGACTGTGGAGAGACTTGTGAAGACAGGAAGAAAGCAAATAACACTGCTGTCTTCAAGAAGGCAAAAAGAAGAATCCAGGGAACTATAAACAGGTCAGCTTCAACTCAGTACCTGGAAAGGGGACATTGCAGATCTGAGCCCCTAGCAAATAGCAAACTGTGAGTCAGGTTGTCAGGAGGATCTCCTCTTTCACCACAGGAGTATCCTTCTACTAGCACTCACCACTTTCTGATGGTGTAGATGGATGTTTCAGGTTCTGCTTGCTCTGATGCTTTCTCAGACGTGGTTTTCTCCTGGCTTGCTACAAGTGCACTAAAGATAGTCTGCAGTTGCAGATTTGCAGATGGTGAAAATAAGAAAAAAAAAGATAGGTAGATACTTGCCTTCTACCTTCCCAAGGTCGTTTAATACTCTATTGCACTCTGGCATATACTTTTACTTACTACAATAATTATTGGCTAAAGAATATTAACTTTCAAAATTTCATACAATTATTTTCTTATGGTATATGGATTGTTGTTTTGTTTTCTTTCTAGCTCTCCTGAATTTTTGGCATAAGTACTGGTACTGTCAGGATTCCAGCTAAAACTTTGTGGTTGATTTCTGTAAAAAATGGAATATTATGGGCTTTATCCTTTCTCCCACTATTAGTGTTTGCTCATACTTTGTTAATATTTTAGACTGTGTGTCTTCATTGAACAAAATCTTTGTTGGTGAAGAAACTCCTAAAGGAGGCTGGAATCATGGTACAGCAGGATAAATGCATGAAATTTCCATGGAGTCCAAGACACTCTCTTGCTCCTCTTATTTCCTGCCTGTGTCTGTCTGTTGGCTGTGCTTATTTGTTTGTTTGCTTGCTTTAGAGGTAGGAGTTGTTAATTTGCAATTTGAAAGTCTACCTTATCCCCTGAACCTATGACTTCATCATTCTCTATGGTTCTTTCTCTTAGAATGAAGCAGTTTATTTGATATATCATTTGGTAAATCATTACCATTTCAGAGTTTTCAGCCTACAGGTTAAAACTGTGAATAGCATAGTGTGTCATATGTCATATCCTTTGCAGGACCTCTATTACCATCAGTGGCTTTATGCATTAGGCAGTGGATGACTTTGAGTTAGTTTTTGATTGCTTTTTTTCCTGGTGGTGAAAAGCAGAATGTGTAGCTGAAAACAGCTTTTTGTTGTTTTTTTTCCACCCAACATAAAACAAATTCTTTATACTTCCACAAAGACAAAACAAAAGCAAAAAACTTAAGGTCATGCACAGAGAATGTAAAGATTAAAAACTCCAGCATCCAGAAGTCCTTTTTCTCTGTCATGTGTTATTCAGCATCCCCAAGGTTTTAAGTGATTGTTTCATTCACTCCATCATGATCTAGAAGGTTCCTGGCTATCCCCATTGTCTTTTATCCACTTGAATCCTTTTCCCTTTACAAGTACCCTGTTGGTCCCATAGATATATCTGTGCATCTTTGGAACATCTACATTATTAAATTAACTTCAATCCATGATCTATTATTAAATAAGAACTACTTTACTGAAGCCAGAGCAGCCCCATAGGCACAGAAACTTATTAGTACAGCAGTGTGCTTATAAAAGGTGACAGATGGGAAAGACAGCTACAAGGACAACGCTGGACCCCACTAACCCACCAGAGATTGAATCCATCAATCAGAAAAGACACAGTAAGAGAGCAAAGAGGGAAAAGGAGAAGAGATCTCTCCTCACTTTTTAGGCCTGTTTTTTTTCCTCCCTCATGCTTTTAGTTTCATGCAAAGGGAGGAGGGGGACACTTTGTCCCTGTGCTTCTCATGGCAACACCATGTTTGTTTGTGATTTGAACTTTTTTCTGAATTGATTGGTAATTCTAAAAGCAATCTTTCCCAGCAATTTAAGTCTCAGATAATGTCCCAATCCTAATCACTCAAAGCACCTGTGCAGATAACTCCTACACCTTGGGACGGTCCTTTGAGTTTCAGTGGGATTTGGCAGCCCTGGAAGCACTATTACAAACTTGAAACCTTAGAATAAGTATTTATTAATTCTAATAAATTAAAATAGGATTGTAGAAGTACTAAATGAAATAAACATTAAAGACACCTAAATTACATAAACATTCACCAGAAAACATAATAAATAACACAAAGTCGTAACAAGAAATTATTATTCAGTCCCCTTCTTTCTCTTGCTTTCTCTGAGCAGGTACACTGGAAAAGTGCAGAAGTCACTTTGTTTAAGGGTGACATTCATTAAACATTTAATTATTCAACTAGAATGAGCTTTTTAGTTTTCCTTCAGGGATTAAATAGAGAATTTACTGTTATTAGTTTCACAAAATGTGAATAAGGAATACAACTTTATCCTAAGAAGTAAATAACGTCCTCAATTTCCATTAATTTTGATAAATATTTAAAATGCTTAGAGGAAGGTAAAAACCTTAGAGGAAGGTTTGCTATGTCAACACTAGAATGGAAAAAATTCAAATTAGGTTCTTGCTACATATTTTCTCTTCCTTGTCTTTGGATTTATCTTTTAATAAGTGAGGATTCACAGATACCTTCTGTACACGTGATGTATACAAAATTGGTCACATTGCATTATTTTTTGTTACTATTTTTGGAATGGAAAATTATTTGAAATTACACTGCTTCCAAGTTGTGCAATTTCCTAGTCTTCCTTTTGGGTTTAAAAATAATATTTAGGATTAAGGAATCAATTGAAGGCTTCAATCTTAAAATTTCTGTAGTGAAGAATAGCATACAGGAGATTTATAGAAAGGACTAGAAAGTGGAAAAAAGCACTATTATGCCATCACATTTCCCCATATTGTTATGATGTCTATCATAAAAAAGTATGGACTGCAGAAAAATGATTGCCTAAGGACCACAATAAATCAATGATGCAGTTAGGTGTTTAATCCCAAATCATCCAGTACTCTTGCTCTCACCCTCAAATTGTACCATACTCAGTATAATTTATTGTTTCTAATTTGTGGTGTCTGACACCACTCAGAAGTTTTTGGGTCAGTTTGGGTCATACGCATACACAGAGAAACGAATATTTAAACGTCAGCTACATTGGAATTTAAGGTACATAGGAGAGAGCTGATCCAGTGATCAGCAAAGAAGACAGATAGCTTCAAGAACAAGTTACATACTTAGACTCTGAGCATTTGGAGTCAGGAATTAGACTGACTCTGTTGTCCATTAACCTCAGTGTGTTAAGGCTCTCTTTGGAAGACATGCAATGTGTTGACCAGACTTTGGGTATGGATACTTTTTCAAATCAACTTGTCACATTTCCTAATTTCTAGAAAAACTATGATTAATATAATTAGTTTGAGACTTTGATGCCTATATTTGCTTTAATATAATATAAGAATTAGTACTCGGATCCAGATTAAAATCTTTGGATATTTACAACTTTATGTTCAGCAGATAAAAGGACCCATATCAAGATCCTGTGCAGATTGCATTTATTAGACACCATAGAGAGCAGCTTCTTAGCAAGATACATGTATCCTAACTCTGCTCTTATACACAGAGGTTGTCTTAACCTGTCTGGTTTCCTGGAGTCTCCACTGTTCATCCCAGTTCTAATAACAATAAAGTTAGGAAGCATTATTCCTTTCCTCCGCTTTTAGCTTACTTCCTGTGGAAAAGAAGCTTACGCAAAAATGTATACTAGTGTTGACACTAGTAACTTCTTAATCTTCCAAGCAAATTAAAGCCAAATTTGAATGCAGGACAGAGATCTCAAAAATATTACGTTTCTACAGGTTTGGTGAGAGCCAAAAATATGCTTGTCAACTCTACTGCTAGTATTCCTCTTGAGAGAAAATCAAAGAGCTCGTGTCTTGTTTTGTTTAATTTGTGTCAATCAATCATCACAAGTAAATCCAGACCAGCATCAACAGGTAGGACAGGTCAGCTCACACACTCATGTGTGAACCACAGAACATGGAACAGGGACTGGAAATACATTATGAGAGTGGACAGGAGCAGTTGGAGTCCAAGGAAAGGAAAAGAAACACCTGTTAGGGTAAAGGAGCTGCTGAGGACATGGGAATGACATGGCAAACTGTGAAAGACACAGGAGATAAACGGAATCTGAGATTATTGCAATGACTGCTGTAAGAGATACCTAACATGACCCCTAGGCATCTGTAGGAACTGAGTCACAGAGGCTGTAGGAGACACAGAATACAATTCTATATAGGCTGACTGGGACTTCATTAATGCAACTTCTGACAGTATAACTGAGTTCATTTCTTATTAAAAAAAAAAAAAAGGTGGGGGGTGGATGGGGAAGAGAGAGCCTCTGTCCTGTTTCTGGAAGGGGAATTTTAATTTCCTAATTCATTTTCAGGATGCTCAAACCATATCAAAGTATTTTCTTTATTCATTGTTAAGCACATTTTTCTGTTTCTTAACAGGTAAAGAAATAGAATAGCCTCTAGTAAAGACAATATATTTTTCACATGGTGTAGATTTTTTTTGTTACTTCTAGTTATTCCTTGCACTTCTTCTTAACTCTTTTTCTTATGAGTTGTCCAGAAAGCAGTAATTCATGATCTTGGGACCTTTGCTCACTTACTCTCTATTAATTTTAATAACAACAGATTCCCCCCAAAACCTCAGATACATTTCATAATATTCATCTTCAGGGCTAGAGTATGGTATGCATGAATCAGCAATTAATGTTCTGTGCTTTGATCAATGTTATGTTATTATGCAATTAGATTGAAATGAAAATAAATGCTCAGTTTTATGTGAAATTTGGGCACATTGTAGTGCTTTACAGCTTTACGGTTTCACAACATTTCTGGGAATACCTTTTCATTATGTCCTGAGCAGTACAAAGTGTTTATTCTATGAATTACTTTTAAATGTTTAGGAGATCTACAAGGAATTTGCATTTGCTATTTTATTCTGTGCGCAACAGGCAAACTGTAGAAATCTTGTAAGTTAGAAGTGGGCGTGTTTGTAGGAGCTTGAGTCTCTGGCAAACAGCTCACTGCAGCTCTAGTTTAATCAGCTCATTCTTTGGCATTTACTTGCTGCTTTCTTGCCTGAAGGGCAAACACTATCCTAATGAAGCACACAAGGACAAATGACTTCTCCAGGCTGTGATTAATTTTCACAAGCTGACTTTAATCACTGGTTAATTAATAGAAGATTTGTTGATTTACAAAAAAAGCACAGTCATTATAAGCAGTATTATATCGATTTGTTTTTCGTGAATTTAATGCAGTAACAAGCTTTTATTTAGAAACTAACTTAATGTGCTGAGATTCCACAGTAGGAAGAATGATAGTGCACTAGAAAAGAGCACAGAACCTATATAGCATGTTGTGCTTACTTGCGTCACTGGATCTTTTTAAAAGCAGAAACAGCAGTACAACTCTAGCTCAACTTAACCTGCTTCTCTCCCCCCACTTGACAGCCAGGATTAAGACTTTTTGCCCTACTCCCATCAATATTTTAAAAATAAATGGTTAGTAGTATATGACTTATATAACACATACAGAAAGATCACACAGAGTTCAACACATCAATCAAACAATTCTCCCTACCATGCCATATTTTCTACATAATATTTTTATATCATTATGCCAGCAGCTGGAAATTGTTTAAGACCAAATTTCACAGAAAGTATTTAATGACGTAAGCTAAACTATGTATTTCTGCATGATATTCTGACAAATATAATAACGTAGATCTTATAAGAACACATGCTAACAGGTTTAGATCTACTTGATAAGGCACCCCATTTTGATGTAGCAGAGGAAACCATAGCAAGAATCTGTGACTAGAGTCTAAAGGCAGACAAATTTAGATTAAAAGCAAAATATAAACTTTTAAGAGCTATGGGGCAATCAGTCTAGGAGATCGGATGACCTATCTTTCAGTTTCTTTAAAGGAAAAATAGTTGCCAGTCTGGAAGATCTACAAACACAACTTTGGGGACTCAGTATAAGAACAATGTGGGGAATATGGTATACAACAGAGCAGATCAGAGGAATTTATGGTGTTTTCTGGACATGAAATCTATGTATCCTGAGGCCCATTGAAGTTACCTGACAGGTGATACCAGAATTTCTTGGCAGACTCCAGTACTCACTATAATCAAATGAGCATTGTTTATGATGCAGATATATTTTGTGATAGTTTAGAATATATTAGACTACTCTAATAGACCTTCTCCCTCTTTGTTCATCATATTATGTTCATCCCTCTTATTCTGCATAGTACAAAATCCAACTGACATTGACAAAAGTCATACAGTACATATAGCACTGTAAGTGGGATTTACTCTCAAAATAGCATTTCTCATTTTCTTCTTACAAGTGAATATTCCCCTTCCACTTTCACAGAGTGAGGGAATTGAACAATTACAAGATTTTTACCTACACAGCTGCTCATAGTTTTTTTCTGGTTTTTAATATGTTGCAGAGAAAAACGTATAATTCACTAATATTTGGTGTACGAAAAGTCCCATTCATGACCCCCTTGAAAGATTCACATTGTGTAAGTTGACTACCACGTATTCATGAGAAACAGTTATCTAGATTCAATGTTTGCATGCTGAAATCTGGGATTATTTGGAACAAGTTTGACTTTATTTTTTGACTTTTCTGTCAAAGAGGATAATGTTCACTTATTGCCATAATACCTGTGATTCTTCTCTACAATAACACTTTTCTACCAGTGGCAACAGCAGGAGGCTGAAAGTGCAGTCTAATAGATACTCTGTGTTAGCAAATTTGAATAGCCTTTGTTGAGAGGAAGCATTACACTTCCACTGGGCACTATCCATAACGCCATTACACAATTAAGCATCAATTAAAATGCTATTAAAATAAAATGTTATCCTGTTGTCTTTTCAATAGTGTTATCTTGGCACTTCATCTGCCTAATGTCATCAGTTAGCATACTAGACCCAGTGCTATTAAAGGTTAATGTGCAACGTGTTTATACTGTACATTAGCATGTCATAACATATGTCAAACAAGAAACCTGATCATAATGATGATGATAGACTCACAAAGGAATATACAAAGAAAAAGGAAAATATGTTAACTGACTCCTATCTGAAAGATTGTTTTGGCTTTCAGTTAGATGATTGATGATTTCAAGAACAAGGTAAATAAAAATGAAAATAGAATGCAGCTTTCAGAAGTCTGTTTAGAGATATGAGAACAGACAAGCATTATCAGTGCCTAACTTTGTTCTACACTCTTCAAGCATACCTCTAAAAGCCAATGGCCAACATTTTGTTACATTCCTCCATGAAAATTTACTGGAAAGACTTCTTTCATTACAATGGATAACAAAAGTGCCATCCATGTGTATTTCAGAATGTGCAAGACATAGTCTAGCTAATAGTAAATACTGGGCAGCCTACATTTCTTGCATGATCTCAAAAGTATTCTGTGCTTACTGAGTTGACATCTTGATTCAAATACTGTTGAAATAATGATTTAAGAGCATCACAGACAAAACTCACTTTTTTCTTTTTCCAAGACCACTTACAAGTGAGACAAAGAACCGTACTAAAAAGGCACATGCAAGTTTAAAGTCACTGTCATTTCTTCTATTTATGTGCATGACATATTGAAAAATAACTTGCTGTCTTACAGCAAGTCAAAAATAAATTTTACATTTTTTCCAACAGCTATCATCAATCAAAATGTAGATTTGTAGTCAAAGGATTAACCCTAGAGAAGATTAACATTGAATCTTCTCTATTGTATTAGAATCTTTTGGTATGAAATTGATGCCTCAGCATACTCTTTAGTGACAAACAATGCAAAAAAACTCATAAAGGCTGGTAGCTAAAGTAATGCTTAAATACCTTAGACACAGTAACACTGTTCATAGAATCATAGAATCGTAGAATTGTAGAATAATAGAATCATAGAATCATAGAATTGTCTAGGCTGGAAGGGACCTTTAAGATCATTGAGTCCAACCATCAGCCTTACCCTGCTAAAACCACCACTAAACCATGTCCATAAACACCACGTCTACTCGTCTCTTAAATACCTCCAGGGATGGCAATTCCATGACTTCCCTGGGCAGTCTGTTCCAATGTTTGATAACTCTTTCAGTGAAGAAATTTTTTCTAATATGCAATCTAAGCATCCCCTGGCACAACATGAGGCCATTTCCTCTTGTCCTATCACTTGTTACTTGGGAGAAGAGACCAACACCCACCTCTCTACAACCTCCTTTCAGGTAGTTGTAAAGAGTGATATGGTCTCCCCTCAACCTCCTTTTCTCCAGGCTAAACAGCCCCAGTTCCCTCAGCCGCTCATTGTGTCACAAATAGAGGTTCTTTGCTGAGTTCATGGAGGAAAACAATATCCAGCAAGTACAGCTACCAGAAAACAGAAGTGTCAGATTTATTTGCCATATAGCATGATCAAAGGAAATCTGCCAAGATTTTTCCTTTCCTTTCCTTTCCTTTCCTTTCCTTTCCTTTCCTTTCCTTTCCTTTCCTTTCCTTTCCTTTCCTTTCCTTTCCTTTCCTTTCCTTTCCTTTCCTTTCCTTTCCTTTCCTTTCCTTTCCTTTCCTTTCCTTTCCTTTCCTTTCCTTTCCTTTCCTTTCCTTTCCTTTCCTTTCCTTTCCTTTCCTTTCCTTTCCTTTCCTTTCCTTTCCTTTCCTTTCCTTTCCTTTCCTTTCCTTTCCTTTCCTTTCCTTTCCTTTCCTTTCCTTTCCTTTCCTTTCCTTTCCTTTCCTTTCCTTTCCTTTCCTTTCCTTCCCTTCCCTTCCCTTCCCTTCCCTTCCCTTCCCTTCCCTTCCCTTCCCTTCCCTTCCCTTCCCTTCCCTTTTTTATTTTATTTTTCTTTCATGAGTGACTAGAAAATAAATCTATTAGGGGATGATGACTAAGAAGTGTGGAGAAGATAAAATTAGATATGACTATAACTTTCCATTTAAATTAATTTTGAACAGAAAGTTTAAAAAAAATGCACAAAAGAGGGTCTATGTTGTTAGATCCTACTCCCAAATTTTTAGTGGCAAAATTCCCACTGATTCCTTATCTGGAAATCAAAGGAAAACCTAAATGTGGTGTCTAAATTCTAGTTAATTCAATATTCTCATTGAACTTCCTGATAGTGTTTGACAGGTTTGGGAAACAATCACCCAGTTCCATTGTTATCCAAAGGAGCTTTTGTTTTTCATCCATTCCTTTTATGTACTCAGACTCAGATTCATGTGTCAAAACATCAGTATATTGCTAGATGTGAGTCTCTAGAACTAGTATTCATTAAAAAGGAAATCAATGCATTGATTGAGGATGTACAGCTTTTGGGTCACACTGTCTTTAAAATCAGATTTAACAAATTGCTAAACAAATTTCAGACAAGTTAATGTTGAGGCAACCCTCATTTTCAATTCACAAAGGAGGAGCTTGATAGGTAAAAGAAAAGGTCAAAATTCTTATTCTTCCATCCACTAGTAAAACTTTCAGAGGGGTTACTCCTTTTCAAAGGTTTGACTTGCAGGGATAAGACTATTCTTCATTAAATTTAGACATCGGAAATCCAGTCTAACTGTACTATCAATGAATATCTGGGTTGTTTTATCTCACATCGAAACAGACATATGAATTGCCTTGTTGAAGTTTCCCTATATTGACATTTAGGGAGACAAGACCAGCATCCAAGACAAATTTGATGTCTAACTTTTACATAACAATGTTAGTCAAATCCTACCTTTAGTGTTCTCAATAAGGTGAACTTTCACCTAAGAAAAAGATTATTTTAGAATCTGAAATCTTCTATGTTCTTTTTAAAATGAATGTCTTACAGGCTGTTAGAGATTTTGAGAATTTTTATCAAACAGAAATAGCCACTGGACATTTACAAAATGCAATTAGGTCTTTTTTTGGTTAAACCATCCCACAATTACTTTTCAGAACAGAAAATTTCTGATTGTTGATCACTACTACTCAAAGACTTTAAATCTGTCAACATGAATGAGCATATGCAGCTCAGGCTTCACTGTAGTTCGATGACTCTGCTTTCTTTAGGAAAATGTTGTGATGCAATACGGGTCTCTGAGAGAACAATAATCTGCTTCTAAGTTTTAACCTGCATCAAGAGACATCTCCAGTAAATAACACTATTCCAGACATAAGGAAGGAAGTACGGATTTTAGGATACTGAGTACTATGAAATGATATTTTAAATTAGAGTTGATGAAGATAAACCCTGAGAAACAACTGTAAAATATGGAAGAGAGAATTTTCCACCTGGCACATCACAGTTACAGTGATCAGGAACTGCTTTCAACCCTCTGGCAAGTGGAGGAGAAAGAAGAGCTCCCAAATGCTTAGGTAATTATCATTATCTTTTTTAATACATAATCATCTAGAGTTTGCGCCAGGAACCATCCATCACCCATCTGTGGCCACACACAGAAGTTATCACAGCCTAAAAGCTGGCATAATACACTACTGGCTGTGTGACAGCTGGTTGGAAGGCAGACTGCAGAAAAATCTGTGATCAGAGGATGGAAACTGGGAGTTCAACCTAGAAACCTTTCCTAGACTGTCCTGTAACTAGTCATGGCAGATCAATGAATTTACTTGTAATGAACTGATTTTCTGTCATAAGCTTAGCATTTTGCTAAACAGTGTAACCTCTAGGAATTCAAAGCTATAGCCTCTCGGATCACTGATGAAATAGAAGTCTAAGCATAATTTTGTTTGTTTATTTAAAGCAACATATGATTACAATTGTAACATTGATCTTATATACCTAAAATGCATCTTTATGCAATCTGTAATTTTATTTTTACCAAAAGAGAAATTAGAACAGTGATGAATTCTGAATCCTTGTTTTACATAAATACATCGCCAATTTCAAAGAAATATTTAGACATAGTGAGAAAACAGTCTGATGTCTTGGTGAGCCTGCTGCACACAAACAAGACAAATTCAGCGAGAAAAAGGAACATTCCAGAAATGTCATCTTCATAGCTTTCATGATTTCAATAAAAAATTGGTTACTATATTTGACATTTGTTAGCACTAACTTTAGCCTAAACTAATCTCTTCCTGGACTACTTCTGTAGAAAGACATGTTCCTCCAAGGCAAGAACAAAGTAGCAACTGAGCTTTAGGTGATCTGAACTACATTGGTTGTGGAACAACAGTCTTCCTGTTGGCTCCAGAGGGAGACAAGAGAGCTGAGCAACATCTGCAAATGTTTCTTCTCTACTGTCCCTGCTCTTTGTAGGTGGGTCTGAGCAGGCGCTGGTGGAATCATGCCAGCCAGAATGAACACAGAAACTTCACTATCTGCGGCCCACCTTGGGGCAATGTCCATAGTCATAAACTGTGCTTTTGATGTCAATTCAGATGCAGAGGTTAACACTATCTGCAGATGTAGAAGCTGTAGTTCCTTTGCAGGACAGAGGTTCAAAGTAGAGGGAAATAGATGGAGAAACAAAACCAAGTGAAACATGCTGAAGTGAAAGAATGAAGTGAAATAGGAGGGCAGCACAAGCTCTAATCTCTTCCAGCATTTTTCTGAAGTGCTTTCCTCCAAGACTGTTCACTCAGTTAGCCAAAAGACAGATGTGGCATCTCAGAGTTTTGGTTTGATTTCACTAGTGTTCATACAACATTTCTCTTTCGCTATCTCAGTTTGATATTTTGAAATTCTGGTTTGAGTTGTCTGACAGGAATTATTACTATTAGTTAAATTCTGAGCATACAACATATTTCTTTGAACCACCTTATTATCCATAAGATACTTGCCAACGATATAAGCATAAGAATATGTTATTTTTCCTTCAAGCAGACACAATACTTTGGGCCAACACTGCACTGATTTACTATGCAAGGGGGATGAACCACTTGAAGTTAGTAGGGTGCAAGTCAGCTCAAGATTTTTAAACTTGTCTGCACCACACCTCTAACCAATGACCACTTCCATGAAGTTTTCAACTTCAGAGAACAAAAGCTCACACAGACTTGAAAACTATGAGCTGACACCACTGATATCACAAACCAACCTCTTTGCTAACTACTGTCAGAACAATTCCCACAGAATTAGCCATAAAGTTTCACAGCTCTGCTCTGAAAACAATGTATCTTGGCAATCCCTCTGGTACAGTTATTTCTGCTTTAGTTTCTTCAGTTTCTTGATCTATCACTTTTAAAGAGCTTTAGGTAAATTGGTTGTGTAGTGGTTTTATTTGAAAAACAGCAAAAGCGCTATTTCTGTTTTGCTTCATGGCAATTTATCTTATCTTCTCCTTTATTATCAGAAAAAATGTTTTTTTATTTATTTGAACTGATGTCCATTTTTCTGTTTATTTATAAAGATGGAGATATATATATAAATTTTTCAATCTAGTTAACTCAAATTTCTTAGCTTATATTCCTTCTTCAGAGATGATCATCACAGGTAAAGGTAACTTTCTGCCTTGATTTGGAAAGGATTTTGTTTTCAGCAACATAACAATTGCCACATCTTAAAAGAAAATCACCTTCATATTTAAAACCAGAAAATGAGCAATGCTCTATCCAAACATCTATATTGTAAAATTTTTGAACAGCAACTGCAAAACTGTAAATTTAGTTTGTTGTCTTATGCCTGTCAAGACATGTCTGCAGGGAGACATATCAAGAGACAGGCAATTCATGTTTCCTGTGTATTGTAATATCTTTAACCTTAGTGCTCAGAGGCACAATTCTGCCCCCTCCCCCCCACCCCATCCTTCAAAACATCTTGTATAATGACATTTTTCCATGGTTTATCTTTGTCTTCCCTTTTCTCATAGGTACATAAGGATGCCTAAAAATGTCATTTTGTACCTTCATTATATTCTTATATATATTCTTATGATTAACTTCTTATTTGATTCTTGATTAACTGCTTATTTGTCTTTGTAAACAGAATATCATAATTGTCCTGTCACACTAGTAATTTCTACTTTTCTTGTAGTCTTATCTCCTCCTTTGAGGATTGTGTTCAGTGTTGATAACCTCTTCTCAACAAAGGGATGCTGCACCATCATTTTATTAAATCTTATCTGTAGTAATCTGAATACTTTTCCAGTATGGAAATATTTTATTTATATTTTTTTTTATTTTTTATTTACATATCTTTAAGCCTAATTTGCACTGAGCAGTTCTTATTATTTAACAATCCACAATTATTCTTAGGCCAAGTGATTACAGATATTTCAGAATATATCACTGTGAACTACTTTAACTCTTAATTTAATTGTAAACTCTTTGCAATTATTTACAGTGAGTTTCATTTTCATATGTTGTCCCACTGTGTGTCTTTTTTGGGACATGAAGACTCATCCTTTAGATGAATCTGGAGTAACTTATGCCTAGAAAACACAAAGGAGGGATTCCGCTTAGAGTGACAGTGATTACTAAAATAGAAAAATAAATTTTCTTTCCCATTTTTTGCATTTCAATTTTCCAGTTTTAAAAGCACTTGGCGATAATACATTTTAATCATAAAATTAAATATTTTCACATGTATTTTTTGCTTTTCCCTAAGCTTTTCCCTTCTGTTACAAACCACTTTGAGAAGCGGGTACAGTTTGACCCTGGAGAGCAATTTCTTACCTCTAAAATGGGCAGATATCTAGCTATAGCTTTTTAAAATAAAACATAAACTTTTGCTTCCTTTATTCCTTTTAACACTCAAGGTCACAGTACAGAATGGCTTCTTACTTGAAAAGTGCAATTGCAAAGGCTTATGACATTTTTGGACAGGTATATCCTGCAGGATCTTTAAATTGTGTTCTCTTCTGGAGATGTCTTAATTATAACTACAAAACTATGAACAATTAAGGTCATATCTTGCTGGCAAGAGCAAACTCAATGTTTAACATTTTATTGATTGCAAATATCTAGGAACCTTCCATCAATAAAACTTCATGCTTTTTTTTTTTTCTCAATTTCAACATAAAACCACACTAATTAAACATATTTTAGATAATAGACTATCATGCATTCATTTGTAAATTATCCACAGATAAAACAAATAATATTCAAAACCACTTTTTGATAGATTTTTTGGTATCTCTATTAAATTAAAACAACCCCCCCAAAAAAAAGTCCATTCTGAAGAAAGAAAAAGCACATTGATAACCAGATTAAAAAAGACGCTTATGAAAACATATAAGAATATGAAAATATGCTTACATAAAAACTAAAGATTTTGCGAGATGTCTACCTGCTGCAATGATGCATTAGGTATAATAATTTAAATAGATTACTGCAATATTGTAATACTTAAATAGATTAATGTAAAGTTTTTACATATTGCTGATGTCTTTGTATAATTAGAACAAAGCTGAATTACAACGTTCAAAATGTAACACATGATGGTAACAACTACTTCCAACTGGATGATTATGGATATATTGTAATTAATTATAATAATGATTATGATTAAATCATTAACTTTAATAGATTATGGATAATTAAGAATAATTTCATTCCACGAGTTAGTTTAATGTATACATGCAACTGCAGATAGAACCAAAGTTCTTAATAGGTTCAAAGGTTTCACCTCGAATTCTAATTACGTTAGTGATGTTCTTTAAATCTTTTGAATCAAGATGGAATCAGTGTGTTTCACTGAATAATTTCTAAGACCCTTTGATTTTCCTATGAATTTTTATGACAGTATTACATATAATATGGCTCACTGTAAAATATGTAAAATTTGAAGAACCTCTCAGCTTTGAACTTCACAATCAATTAAAAATAGAATGAAAAAATGTTTTAATATGACACTTCTCCTAGAATCCCTTTCCCGTCCCTATATAATAACAAAAATACATTCAGAGAAGTGAAATATATAATTTATTTAAGTAAAAGAACTAATTTATCAAGAACTAATTATTCCATTATAATTTTATTTTAACAGCTCTTTTCAACCAAAATAAGTGAAGTATCACTTAGCATAGTAAGTCTTGAAATTGTGTGGTATATAATGCAGAACTCATTTACACAACATTTATTATTTAAAGAATAACACCCATCATGACTTTCAACATTATTTTTCATTAATGGGGTAGCATTAATGATAAATAATACTGATAATAAAGATAGCATTCGTTTAATCATGTGTACCTACTGCTCTGGTATGTTTCTAAAAATATGCTGCATATGCTGATGGGTTTTTTTGTCTATTGCATGGTTTAGTTTCACTCCATGTAGAAACTGGCATTCATAACTATGGAAGATATGTTGATCTTTATAGTGTTCTCTCTAAATAATATCCTCAAGTACTCCCCCTTATCTTGCCCCAATTTCTGGTCATGTTCTGTCTTTGTAATGATTTTCAGGAGCGAAAGTCAGAAACAAAATCGGTGTGCAGAGAGGCATGTATGCAAGCTTTCAGGCTTCTTCTTATAATTTTCTTTTTTCACCTTTTCTCTTCATATGTACATTATGAATCAGAATCAGTCTTAGTCTCTGTTGTTCACTCAGTCTTAAGTCCAGGAGAAAAGCATGTATACAGAAAAAAATACTGACATAATGATTTTAGAACAAAATATTACAAAAGAATAAAATCAATTCATCTGGGATCCAGAGCCTTTCATCTCTAATTTGCCAGTCTTAATCCAACCAAGCTCAGCAATGCCTCACAGTCAATACTGTCTAATGAGTGTTTGGTAGCCTATCAGAAATGAATAAATGGTTTATTTTAGTTGCTTCTAGGCAGGATTTCCAGTTGCAGAAAAATATACTAAAACTTCACTGGCAGCCTTCGATGGAAAGATGAGGAGCACAAAGTATTTAGAAAAAGTGATCTGATGTGGCCCTCAATAATGCTTCCAGGCAGACTTTGATATATATTAGTAGAGTTTGCATCAGTCTTAATGTTTTTGTACTGTTGCTGGATATAGATGAAACAATTGCTCAGAGGACTTTCACAAATACTGATCATAATCCCTTTAAAATGACATCATTATAGAGGGATTGTTTATTTTATTGGAGAACCGGTTAGTAAATATAGTGATCTAAATGTTTTTATAGAGAATTAATTAAAGTGGGCTTCAAAGAAGGTGCAAAAAAAATGGACTGTCTGGAAAAAATGTGCTTACAAGGTTGAGATAACAATGTGAGGGTCATAGTTGTAGTATATGCATGAATATATATACACAAATACATATACGTATGTATACATATATAAAGAAAATAAGGGAAATCTATTTGTTGGCTACAGGGTGACCCAGTATCGTATATTAAAGATTAATGTTAAACAACCAGTTAGGCATGCTAGTAATTTTATAACACTATATAGAATTAGAGTAATAAATGAAGTAGATTTTGGTTTAGGTAAAGAAGCCTGTTTAGCCATGTTCATAGGATAAATAATCAACAGTTTTATGCTTCAGTTCTCCTGTGCATTGTCATTTTTCAAAGTCACAAAATTATTAGGGGAATTTAAAAATAAGAAATTGTTGTTAGATTAAGTTTCTGAGAATTACTTACTAATTTTGTAGAGGAAACCAGAATTTACATGATATTAGGGACAAAATATGCATAATTTAGACAGGACTTTCATGTTTGTTTCAATTCTAGGCAGAGTTACATCAGATTTTTAATGAATGATGACTTTTTAATGAATGAATGAGCAGCTAAGGGGATACTGGAGAAGGAATAGAGTAGCAACGTGACAGGAACAAAAAAGGGGTAGGGGAAAGGGAATAAATGTTTAAAGAAAATTAAGGAATCAAGAAACAAAAGAAAAAAGTAGCAAAGAATGTGTTCATAAATGCTTGTCAACAAAGATATGAGTAACCTCACAAATATAAGAGTAAACTAGCAAAATATTTAAACATGAGCATCCACTTAAAAAGACGCAACTGTTCTGAAATCAATGCTCAAGGAAGTCAATTTTATGTATGATTAAGATCTAAATTATTAAAATGATTGAATACAATGCAATCTTCCTAGTGTTTTAAAATAAGAGATGTTCACATTTGATTATTTTCGATAAACCATTCTCAGTTCCTATTCAATGAATGAGAGAAAGATTTTAGCAAAGGAAGGCAAGAAGACACCAAAGCAGGTGTCAAGGCCTCAAGGCAAGAGAGGACAACAAAACAGGTGTCAATAATTTATAAACAGTTGCAGATTTGGAGGTGCATGACAGTTGTTGGGAGAGCTGAGTGGGCTGTAGTACTCCCATTGCCTTTCTCCCCTATTAACACTACTCACTGCAGCAAATGCACCTCTGAGCTCATGAGAAGATATGAACCGCACAGTTGTGCAGCCATCTTTCCTTCCAAATAGGGCTTTTGAGTGGTAAACTCTGGGGAAGGGCAATTACTTAACTGGATATGAGCATAGGATCCTTTATTTAAAAAAAAAAAAAAAAAAAAAAAAAAAAAAAAAGAAAGATGTAATGCTCTGTTATAATATTATTAAATTATGATTTTATTAAATTGTCTGAACAATGTCTAATTCAGTGTTTGAGAATGTTTTTTAACTCTTTAAGAGATGCAACACCAAGATGTGAAAGTAATTTCCCAAGGTGGTACACGCAAGTGTTACTCATTTTACTTCTGGATTTAGACTGAGTTCCCTGAATAATTCTGGCTGTGCAAAAATGAATTCATAACTCGGTGACACATTTTTCCACCAATCCATACTGAGGATACCCTAGACCCACCTTCATCATCCTTATTAACTGAGAGATTCTGAACCTAAACCTGGCATGTGCACTACCGAGCTCTCAGGCATCAAGTTGACCACGGATAGGAAAGTTGAAGCTCCTCCACTTTGTAGGATGACATTAATGTTCATAAAACAGAAACTTAGAAGCCTTGTAAAAAGATTGATTTTTACCTTCTGGTTAGAACATTCACACAGGAGTTAGAAGGTATGGACTCTAGTCTTTAATTAATGATCACAGATCAAAATACAAAACAGAAAAACATGAAGATTGAAAATATGAGACATAATTTCTCACCAAAAAAATCTTTTTATTATAGCATTAAAAGATGTACTTCGCATGAACTCATTTGGTTACTTTTTCTCTTTTTTGCTTGGTGGAAATAAAATACTACAATTCAGTAAGCTGATTGGTAAAAGACAGTTATTTTCTGCTTTTTGTTCTTAGATTTAATTCTTACACTTTCATTTCTACTGCTTTATTTTCTTTCTAAAAATCCCTAGAGGGAAGCCAAATACTTTTGTTTGAGTCAAAAATGAACCTTAATATTTTGTTATAAATACAGGTATGCATAAACAAGCCACTTCTTTATGTAATTTTTCAACTTCAGCAATCAAAACACAAAATGAATTATTTTCCCAGGCCTAATTAGGACAAAACCCATTATTCTGAATGTGTTTCCATCTTCTTTAAGATTGTAATTATTTTTTTTTTTTGTGATTAGTAGGAATCTGAATTGAAAAGTCTAGTCTGATCCAGTTTGTATGAAAACTGTGTTTTCGCGATCCTCAAAATGACGTGAAGGGTTTATGTCAGAGAATTGGTACAAAGCCTCACTGCAGGTCTAGTTATGTATTCATATATAGTAGTAGTTTACAGCATCAATTCAACTATTGCACAGGGTTGTACTGTACTTACAAGCAATTTAGTAAGCTGTACCCTCTGACATGTAAATGTATAGTAAAAATAAAATTCAGCTCCTCATCTACTATCACATGTCTTAGCTTAATTATAGACAACAGAGCATGGTGATTTGCAAAAACTGATCTTCTAGCACTTGATGTAGCTTATGCAATAATACAAAATATATTACATGCAGAAGTGAAAATGTTCCTGTTTTCGGGAAGACGAATTAGTGGTTTCCTAATTAGCCACCCTAAAACACCAAGACTATTACCAGTACCAATTTTGTCTCATCTAGGACTAGCTCCAGTCCCTGTATCACACTGTTGTGCTAATTAGCTATATCCATATTATGGTATTTCATGGTTAAAGGAAGTATTCAGTTACATATTCTGTTTCATTAGCCATAATATATTAAAGGCTATCAGTGGGTTAAATTTCTTTTACCAGACTTCAGTGTCTAGGACTGGATTCATTTGCCATAACCATAAGGCCTTCAAATCTGATGTAGCACCTAAAAGAGACACTTTTTTTTTTTTTGGGTTGACAGATAGAAGCCATGTGGGGCACTTTATGACTTGCTAGATGGTTGTAAGCACCTATGTTCAGACAACTCTATCAAGTTGCTAGAAAGTAGATGCTGTTACTTGAGTGACTTGTCCATTGTCCTTAAGTGGGGTGAGACATCATTCAACTGACCTATTTTGTACATCCACATTAGGACAAGACAAATCACATTCCACATGCACCTATGTCTCACCACTATCTCTAGAAGAAATCTATATGACTAAGTCAGCTCAGACTGTACACTATATAGTCAGAAGCTAAGTAAAAGAAATCACACCCATCATGATTTTCTGGTATGGCTAGTTTTTTTTGAAGGATCTGTTGTTCATAAACCAACCTGCATAGCTTGACACTAAAAGCTTTTTCCTGTTTTGGGAGAAATGAAATGGTAGATTCTTAATAGCACATGACATCACACTTTCTATTCTAAACCATCTAGTTAAAATGGATTATCTGGTTGATATTCTGAAGAGCTGACTATCGTTTTCACATGCTAAATGTTACAAATCATTTTATTTATATTAAGCAGTGGGAAATACACAATGTCAGTACATTTACAAAATCGTGGTTTGCCAGGTATATGGTATCAACATAAACTTCTCTTCCTGTAACAAACAAATTCCCCATTAGTAAAGGACTTTACTTTAATCTCAATTTCTGATTAAATTGGCAATCTGGAGTAGTATTTTAAGAGGAGGAGTATAACAAATATATTTAAGTGATAGTCATCAATGCCAGCTCTTCAAATAACTGTTTCAATGGGAAAAAAATGTGGTGTGTGTGTTTTTTTTTTTTTAACAATGGCAAACAGAATTATATGAGAATGCTAGAAAAAGTATCTCAAACTGGACTGAGTTATGAATTTGTTTTTTAAAATTTGATCCTCTGCCATAAGTAGAAATACAGGAAATTCAATCAAATCTCCTGTAGTGGTGTAAACCTGGTGGGCAGCTAAGCATCACACAACCACTCACTCCCTCTCCTCCTCAATGGGGAAGGGTAAAAGTGAGAAAATGGGTGGGTGAGATAAAGACAGTTTAATAGGTAAAGGAAAAGCCACATACACGAGCAACGCAAAACAAAGAATTCATTGACTATTTCCCTTTGGGAGGCAGGTGTTCAGCCATTTCCAGGAAAGCAGGGCTCCATCACCTTACCGGTTACTTGAGAAGACAAATGCCATCACTCCAAACACCTCCTCCTTCCTTCTTCTTCCCCCAGCTTTTATTGCTGAGCATGATGTCATATAGTCTGGAATATCCCTTTGGTCAGTTGGGGTCAGCTGTCCCAGCTGTATCTCTTCCCAACTTCTCATGCACCCCCAGCCTGCTCGCTAGTGGGGTGGTGTGAGAAGCAGAAAAAGTCTTGACCCTGCATAAGCACTGCTAAGCAATAGTGAAAACATTCATGTATTACCAACACTGTTTTCATCACAAATCCAAAACATAGCCCCATACTAGCTAATATGAAGAAAATCCCAGCCAAAACCAGTACATGTCCCAATACTTTCTGTAATGTAAATTATACCTGAAATGTCTCTTATTTTGCTTTTTTTGTGTCTCTGAGCACTATGCAAATGTCAGTGTTGCAGTATGTATGTTATATTGCCTAAATATTGTTGTATCCAGTGCATGTAATAAAAATTGTCTATTCTTTTCTCATCTTTATATCCTTGCATTACATCTGTGTTATGAGCTGTGGTGAGTTGATTCTGGCCAGCAATAAAGCACCCACATGTCCACTCACTCACTTCCCCTGCAGTGGGATGGATGACAGAATCAGAAAAGCAAGAAAGCTGGCAGGTGAAGTAGAAGACTGTTTATTAAATGAAGGAAAAAGAAAGAAAAAAGAAAATCCAAACCAACAAACAATGGACAGACAATCACTCACTACTTTCTGTGAGCAGATCGATACCCACACAGTCTCTGATCAACAGCTATGTTTGAGAGATCAAGCTCCCAGTTTTTGTTGCAGAGCATGACATAGTACAGTCAATTTGGGTCAGCTGTTCAGGCTATGACCTGTCCCAAGCTCTTGCCGACCCCCAGAGTGCTCACTGTGAGCTAGGGGCAGACTAAAGAACAGTGAAAGCCTTGATACTGTGCAGCAGACAAAATGCTGGTGTGTTACCAACACTGTTTTGGTAACAAATTTAAACCACAGCACCATAAGGGCTGCTAAAAAGAAAGTTAACTCCATCCCAGCTATAATGAGCACAGGAGCACAGTACAGATACTGCAGTTTCATGCAGAATGACTTGTCATTGCAAATAATATTTAATAAATTAGTTACTTCATTTTAGATTTTTTTCCCTTGAATGCTATGAAGGTTTCTTCACGATACTACTTCCTGTTACATTGTTGTACATTATTTTTGGAAAAACTAATTCCAGTTCTAGTAGTAGATCCTGGTAAGTCTTTGGATTTCCTAAATTCTACCCATTTCGAAACACATAAGGGTGGTTGCAAGAGTCTCTTTTTTTTTTTTTCTGCCTTAGTATGGGGCACTTCTGATTCTTTTCTTAAGAAATGCTAAGAAGTTGCATAAGCTCCCACAGATTAAAGTATCTTCATATCATCCTTAGCAGCAACCCTTTGGTAAGATTTCTGAAGCCATACATCCATGTCCATACTGAAGGCCTGGTTTGCCTGTATTTTTCACAAGTTGTGTTTACACTTAGACATAGGTCTCAACTTAAAGAATGCAGAAGCAAGAATATGAGGAGAATTAGTTTTCCAGTTCAGTTGCTGAAGGAAAAATAAGGAGAGAACATGGGAGGAGAGAAAAAAAACTCAAAGCCGAGCATTTTTTTTTCTTTTTTATTCTTATAGAAACAATGATCCTAACAGGTATCATATGGAATCAGTGAAATATTTTTCTTTCAATTATTTAAGGAAAATAAGGCAATGAACATTAAATAATACACCCATTTCTTTGAGCTGGGATATCCCCCTGCTGCCCAGATGCCCAACATTTAAAGTATTTCATGACACTGTGTCAGATCCCAGACCAACATTTGATAGCCTCAGTTGCCAGTTTTTACACAGTTTAAATTATTTAGTGATCTTGGAAGAATGACTCTAAACCAGTGATCCTGACACATACCAGAAAGACAAGAAATCCAAGTTTGATTTGTAGAAAAAGAGTTTGAAGTTATTTTCCATCTTTTTCAACAGTGCTGAATTTAACAAGAAAAATATATTTTTATTTTTCCCCCTAGTCTTACCTGCAGAGATATTTTTGGCATATAACTACGTTTTAAGCTGGAGAGAGAACATGAACATGATCCTTCTTTATTAGACTTTCACTTCAGAGACTTCTAGAGTTTCCAGATACTAGTCTATACATCAATAAGTTCTTAACTGTTTTAATGTAACACAGAAGCCTCTTACCCGATGTTTAAAACATTCCTTAAGGGAAAAAGGACAGTAAATTTTGGATTCAAAACTGTTCAGCTAGAGAAGACAACTGTATCAATTTTAAACTCCAGAAGTATGTTCAGTTTGTGAATCTACATTTAAAAATAAATATTGAGTTTTAATGTGTTGTTGATGATTTCATCACTTAGCTGTGATTAGTCAAATATTTTTATTATTTGATAAATGACTATGGCAAAACTACTGAATTGGACATTAAATTTCACATTGATTTGGGATAGCCCTTCCTTTGAACAGAGGAAACTTCTAGAAGAATAAGTGTTTATCACTTTTTTTTGAGTGAATTCCCTTCTTGCACTTATGGAATTTAGATGTTTTTCCTCTGTGACTTATATCTATATTCAGATATATTCATATGGAAAAGTGCTAAGGAATGCAAAGAGCAAGATCACAATATTTCCTTTTTTTCAGACAAATCGATTTTTGTTTTCCTTTTTTAAATTATTGCTTTTGTAAGGGATTTTGTCCCAGACTGAAAAATGAATAAAATTTATTTCAGCATTATTTTCGTTAGTTATTTTAGTCAGTGTCAAATAAATATACCTGTATTTTTATCTTCATATTTACGTATCTATCTATCTATATATATATATTTCTTCTAACATCTCTTGTGTTTTATTTTCAGTGTTTCTTTCTGCAGTAGTATTCAAATTATTCCAGTTATAAAGAAACAGAGGTCAGATCTTATGGGTTGACAGTTTCCTGACCTTAAGGTACAGCATGTCTTTAATTAAACAGCAAGTTTAATTCTTTGTCAAATAAATACAAATCTAACCTTAAATTAGTGATTACATGTGGTAAACTTATAAATATCTTTAATTTTGTTTACATCTGAAGTTGCATGAACCCAAGTGTGGGTAAAAACTAAAACAAGTAATAACTATTTTCTTTACTTGCAAAAACCAGTCTTTTGTTAAAGATATTTTCACCAACTTGTTTTGAATTTCAGGATGAAGCAATGAATCTTATATAGGGCTGTATAAGTGTAGATTTAACAAGGATGAAAACAGAAGAATGTGGTGAGTGAAAATTTCAAAACCATTTGTTCTGACACAGCAACATTTAGTTTTCCTTTCATCTTTTCTTCCCAAAACGTTTTTGGTTTTGCCCTTTTTTCCTTCTATTGGCAAGTATGCACTTGACAATTCAAGGAAAAATAAAAAAGAAGAAAGAAAAGATAGACATTTTATTCCTCTTTCAGGTTCCCTAAACTCTTTTTCCATTGTCTTGGGAAACTCATGGTTGTTTTAGATCCATGTCTTCTTTCTTATGATTTTCCTTCAAGCTCCAGGTGGCATGATAAAATTGGTGGTTTAGTCTTTTTCTGCATCAGTATTTCTGTCTTTGTTAACTAAGACAGGTTTTTCTTATCTTGTCACATGGAAATCCTTGTTCCCTCTTTCACAAGATAAAGCGTTGGTAAAAAAAAAAAATATTATTGCAAATGATATGTCTGTAGTTTCATCAGTTTTTCATGCTTTTACTATAATAAAGTACCATTATCAAGAAATTATCAGAGGTATCTTTATCAACAACATCAGAAAGAGAATTTTGCACAGATGCAGCTCCCCTAGCTACAGTAAGCAGAGAAACAGTCTGTCAGAAATGCAGAGAACTGTTCCTTTTGTAAGTGTGGATGTACAGGCAGATATAGCAGCATTTCATCAGTTACTTAAGAAGCCAAAAGTCTTAGACAATGCTGCCTTTCAATGTTACTTGAAAAGGCAGGGGGGGCACGGCCAAATTTTTTTTCATTTTTGCATACCCCTGGATTCTGTTCTCTTCACAGTGATAGTCTGTTTCTGCCCGAAAGAACTCTATGTCCAAAAGGAATAGTAACCTTTTAGAACTTAATAGCTATTTTGTAGAAAAGACAAATTTCTGTGTTCCTTCACCAGTGCAAATCCTGTAAAATGTATGTTCTATAGGGAATATTTTGCAGAAGACAAAAGAGTTTTATATGGCATTGTTATGGAAGGACTGCCACCTTAGAGTTACTGCCCAGGTGGTTTGGCTTGGTGAATCAGATGTGATCAAATCAGTTCTTCTCTAAAGATGCTTTCTAATTAAGACAAGGGGCTAGAATCAATTGAACTTATTTTAAAACAGTTTGGCTTCATTCAGAGAGACTTCTTAATTTAGTCATCACTACGAACTCCAAATACGAGCATGAAAGTTTAAAAAATGTTTTAATAAAATATGGCATGCTGATATAAATGGAGCAATTAATATTTCCTTATCATCTCCTAGAAAACCATCCTAGAGAAAATGTGTTTGAAAGACTAATTAGGTCGCAAGATCTCGAAATATTCTTGGCTTTTGTCAAAGTCCTCCACAGCTGCTGGGAATGCAATGAAAGGTCTCTATTCACCAGTATGAAAAACATTTAAAATCAACAGTCACAGAAAGACCCAAGGTTGTGCCCAAGCTTCTGATTGTACCCTAAACACGTCTTAAAGACTTGAGAGTGAAATGCCTTCTCTCTGACCCTTCAGGAGAGACCTTGCAAGATAGAGACTTCGAGTTCAATTTAGTTATCTAAAGAAAGCTGACTACTGATATTGGATAAAAATTACGGTACCTCCCCTTCCCTCCCCTTATAGAAGATCCCCTCTTTGGAGATCCAGAAGGCTGATGGTTTCCCATAGGTTCTCTACCTTGTCTAGTACCACTGTCTGACCACTTAGAGAAGCCTTTTTATTCTTTCAAATAGTAATTTGAAATATTAGCAGCTTTGTAATGGACAGTATTGCTAGGAAAATTAATTGCTGAAACATATAGAATTTGAAATACATATACTGCCCTTTATAATTCCTATAGACAAAAGCTCTACTGTGTGGTGTCTTGAAAGCACAACACACAAAATATGTATTCAAGGTTGAAGCTGAAGGGATAGAAAAATGTCTGGATTTATTGGTTTATAACTTTTAAATAGACCACTAGCCAGTTTTCATCTCTTAAAGTGTTGTGGGTTTTTGTGTTTTTTTTTTTAAATCTTCTTTCTTGGAAATCATGCTTTTAAACTCTAAGAGCCCTTCAAAACTCAGACTAAAGTTGTTTGAGAAACCTGTTCCCAAATAAATTAAAGTAAGTCTCCAAAGCGACTAGCTGGTGATTTCCAGTGGAAGCCCTGGGACAGTAATAATCATAGAATCATTTAGGTTAGAAAAGACCCTTAAGATCATCGAGTCCAACCATTAACCTTAAACTGCCAAGTCCACCATTAAACCATGTCCCTAAGCACCACATCTACGCATCTTTTAAGTACCCCCAGAGATGTTGACTCCACCACTTCCCTGGGCAGCCTGTTTCAATGCGTGAGAACCCTTTTGGTGAAGAAATTTTTCCTAATATCCAATCTAAATCCCCCTGGCACAACTTGAAGACATTTCCTCTTGCCCTATTACTTGTTACTTGGGAGAAGAGGCCAACCCCCACCTCACTGCAACCTCTTTTTAGGTAGCTGTAGAGAGAGATAATGTCTCCCCTGAGCCTCCTCTCTCCAGACTAAAGAACCCCAGTTTGCTCAGTTGCTCCTCATAAGACTTCTGCTCTACACCCTTCATCAACTTCATTCCTCTTCTTTGGATGTGCTCCAGAATCTCATTGTTTTTCTTGTAGCAAGGGGCCCAAAACTGAATACAGTACTGGAGGTGAGGCCTCACCAGTGCAGGTGATGATCACTTTCCTGATTCTGCTTGCCTGTATTTCTGACACAAGCCAGGAATAAGTATTCACTGCCTCTGTCTCTATAAGAACAGCTGTGTTTGAAGTCTGGAAAGCTATTGTATATCAGCATTCTTTTATTTCTTCCTAATTTCTGAAGTAAAAGTGGAAGTAATATCAGATGCAGGAGACATAATGTCAAATTCAGGTGGAGTTTTGTTTTAAAGTAATTGAGAGAAACTATGTTGTATTTTCAGAGAAGGGACAGTAAGCATTAATGAGTCTAAAACTCACATTCCCATATTTCAGCAGTGAGTTAAATGTCCATTTTTATTCCTTTCCTTCCTGTTAGTTCACTATTACAGCTTGCTTTCTGTACCTAGTATGAACACCTACCTAGTAGCGATACTAGCTGCCTAGTATCTCTAGGAATGTGTGAGACTAAGATTTCATTACTATTACTCATTAATTTTTAAAATGATTTTTATGCAAGTTCCAACAGTCATTAGAAATAAAGGCTTGTTTGTCTAGAAATTCGCTGTGCAGAGAACTTTCTCCCTCTTGATGCACAGAAAAATCCTTGCTTCCTTTAACATTAAATGGCTAGCTTAAGCCGTTCTTTCAAGAATGACTTGAAAGAAATCAAGAAACACCTTGGCAAGCAGAATGAGGAAAGTCATCATCACCTGCACTGGTGAGGCCTCACCTCCAGTACTGTGCTCAGTTTTGGGCCCCTGGCTACAAGAAAATCATTGAGATTCTGGAGCACATCCAAAGAAGAGGATGTGTTTTGTTACCAAAACAGATTACATTAATTGAAAGGAAATGCATTGGACAAGACCCTCAATTGAAGTCAAAAGAAGCATTGATATTTTATAACAACTGGAGGTCTAGATCTTTCCTCTGAGGAATTTTTTTTCCTTTTACCTTAAAGTACCTGCTGATTAATTTATACTTTTCAGATGTTATAGTGGTCATTCTTCTATTTCATACCTTTTTATCCTCTAATATATTTAACAGACTTCCATCTTCATCAACTTTTTTTACTTGAGAAAGCCCACACATATTATTCTAAGGCACTGACAGTATTTTCTGTTTCCAAAACATTGCTTTCCATAGTCTATTACAGAAATTGCAAACAAGAACTTACTGAAAAATTTATTTTCCCATGTTTTTACCATTTCTGAAAGGGAGGTAAATATATCAGTTTTATTTGTTTGTTTGTTTTTTAACCTTATTTATTTATTGTTTCAGCCTCTTAATTACTAGGCCACTGCCTTTTTTAATCTTTGCTTTTATGAAACATTTTCCTTTCAGTAAATATATGTGTCTCCATTATCCTTATTTTAGGGGTCCCTCCAGATGGCAGCACGAGCCTCTGGCATATCAGACACTCCTCCCAGTTTGGTGTCACCAGCAAACTCTCTGAGAGTACACTACCCCATCATTCAGATCATGTTCAACAGGATTGGACCCACTATTGACACCTAAAGTACAACAGTAGTTACTGTCCTCCAGCTAGACTTTGTGCTGCTGATCACAACCCTCTGGGCATGGCCATTCAGCCAGATTTCAATCCACTTCACTGTCTGTTCATCCAGCCCGTACATCAACAGCTTCTCTATGAGGATCTTATGAGAGACTGTCTAAACCCTTACCAAAGTCTATGTCAGCAATATCATAGAATCATAGAACCATAGGCATGAAATCTGGAGATTATCTAGTCCAACTCCCCTGCCAGAGCAGGGTCACCTACAGCAGGTTGCACAGGAACACATCCAGGAGGGTTTTGAATGTCTCCAGACACAGAGACTCCACCACCTCTCTGGGCAGCCTGTGCCAGTGCTCTGCCACCCTCAAAGGAAAGAAGTTCCTCCTCATATTTAGGTGGAACTTCCGATGCTCAAGTTTGTGTCCGTTACCTCTTGTCCTGTCACTGGGCACCACTGGAAAGAGCCTGGCCCCATCCTCCTGACACCCACCCTTCAAGTATTTATAAGTGTTGATAAGGTTCCCCCTCAGCCGTCTTTTTTCCAGACTGAAGAGACCCAAATCCTTCAGCCTTTCTTCATAAGAGAGGTGTTCCACTCCCCTAATCATCTTGGTAGCCCTTTGCTGTACCCTCTCCAGCAGTTTCCCATCCTTCTTTGAATTGGGGAGTCCAGAACTGGACACAGTACTCCACGTGTGACCTCACCAAGGCAGAGTAGAGGGGGAGGATGACCTCCCTTGACCTGCTGGCCACACTCTTCTTGATGCACCCCAGGATGCCATTGGCCTTCTTGGCCACAAGGGCACATTGCTGCCTCATGGTCATCCTGTTGTCCACCAGGACTCGCAGATCTCTTTCAGCTGAGCTGCTCTCCAGCAGGTCAGCCCCCAACCTGTCCTGGTGCATGGGGTTATTCCTCCCCAGGTGCAGCACCCTACACTTGCCCCTATTGAATTTCATCAGGTTCCTCTCCGCCCAACTCTCCAGGCTGTCCATGTCTCTCTGTATGGTGGCACAGCCTTCCAGTGTGTCATCCACTCCCTCCGGCTTTGTGTCATTGGCAAACTTGCTGAAGGTGCACTCTGTCCCTTCATCCAGGTCATAGATGAATTGAAGGTATTGAAGTTGATACCTATTCAATACCTATTGAATATAGGTATTGAAGAGCATATCAAGTGTTCTTCCTTCATTTAGGCAGTTATGTCATCATAGTAGTTTATCAAGTTAGTCAAGCATGACTTCTCCCTTTGGGAATCCACGTTGACTTCTCCCAGTCACCTTCTTGTCCTCCATGGTCCTGGAAATGTTTTTTGGGATTTGTTGTTCCATCACTTTCCCAGGCATTGAGGTGAGGTTGACTGGCCTGTAGCTCCCTGGGTCCTTCTCCTTGAAGGTAGGAGTGACGTTTTCCTTCCTCCAATCCTCAGGCACCTCAACCAATCACCATGATTATTTGAAGATTGACACTGGCCTCACAATGACGTTAGCCATCTCCCTGAGCACTTGTGGGTTCATCGCATCAGGACCCATGGACTTCTTTATGTTCAATTTGCTTAAGTATTTTATAACCTGATCCTCTTCTACCCAAAGTGTATCTTTATTGCACCACACTTTCCCCCTTATCTCCAAATCCTTGCATTTCTGAAAGCAAGTCTCGCTAGTAAAGACTGAGGTGAAGGCAGCATTCAGCACCTCAGCCTTTGCCATGTCTGTGTCACCAGGACACCTGACTCATTCAGCAACAGGCCCACCTTTTCCCCTAGGCTTCCTTTGCTACTTACATAATCAGTTCCTGTCACCTTTGACATCCTTTACCAGATTCAGCTGCAAGTGGACTCTGGCTTTCTTAACCACACCTCCGCATGGTCACTGTCTCTATATTCCTCTCAAGTTACCTGTCCCTGCTCCCACCTTCTGCATACTAGCTTGTTATGTTTGAGTTTTGCCAGGAGCGCCTTGTTCATCCATGCAAACCTCTTGACATTTTTGCCTGATCCTCTGCTTTTTGGAATGGACTGTTGAGCTTGAAGAATGTGATTCTTGAATAAGCAGAGGGTTGGTCAAGCTTGAGTAGTCTGTTCTTAAAATCCTGGATCCAGGGCCCCAGGAAGCAGCAAAACTTCTCCAGATGACAAGTCAGGGTGGCAGATGGGTGCCTCCATCCCCCAAGGCAGGAAGTCACCACTATCACTTGTCTTTTCTACCTGGTGCTCCTGTGTGGTGCAGGGTCAGTCAGCCCATATGCTTTGCTTGAAAGTACACTCAGCTTCTCCTCCTTAGCTTTAAGGACAATGAACCTGTTTCACAGTTGCAAGCCTTGAGGCAGTAACAAAGCCCTCCTCTTGCTGCCAGAATTCACCAGCTTCCAGCCTTTGCCTTCCTCGGAATTTCCACTTACCATTCTGCTAGGGACAGACTCTGCCTGTGTTTCCACTACAGTTGAGGTTCAGGGCTCTTGAAGCTGTGGAGTCTCTAAGAAGATCCTGTCCGTCTCTCTCTCATCCTCTCTGGTTCCATGCAGGCTGCTCACTTCATTCCATAACTGATCCACTTGAAAAGGGGACCATGTCTCCAGCCTCAGGGAGAGGCCGCAGGCAGTCCCTGCATCTGAAGCTTTGCTGGTAGAGGATAGCTGATCCAACACTGTCTGGAGAACATGCCATGTGGTTTGCTACCACCACACCTGAGAATGTTTATGCTGATTATGAACCGAGATGAGCCCACTTCTTTGCATCCTGTTGTATGAACTGCTGCATCCGTTAACTGAGCTTTGTTAGCTACACTCTGCAAACTATGCTCTTGGCCTTAGCTTTTTATATTGGCCTTGCTGTAGCACCAGCTAAGAGGGCTCTTGACCCTCTCTAATTATGTGTCAGCTGGAACAAAGATTACAGACACCCTTGGGTCAAGGGCAGTTGACTGAGCTCATTAGAGGCTACTGGAGCTTCCTTGGGTCCACATCTCTGTGGGTCCAATTGTTTTCTCCTTATCTGGCAGCTGTGTTCTCAATCAAGCCTCTAATTTACAAAATAGACACAAGGCTGGAGCATACATTGGTTTTCCTACTGATCTTCTATTCACAGGCAAATAACTTCACCTTCCTGTCACTCTGTTTTCAACTTCTCGTTCTGCATTTCCAGTTTGGTTTGCTTCAGTGATTTCAAGCATACTGGCTAAAGGACTTTCTCTGTTTAATAATGCCTAGGAAAAATGTCCTTCCTAAGATTAACTTACAAGATTATTTTTTTCTTATTTTTTGTTGATCTGTTTTGTCTTCCGCACTTAACCAAGTGACTCATATCAGTCTATTCTATTCTTGTGTTCCCCTATTGACATCACCTCAGAAAGCATGCCAGCTGAGCAGACTGATAGGTTTTATTTATTTCTCAACTTTCACAAGATGGATTTACCACTGTTCATGAGTAATTCCCATGGATTTTTTGCTGTATAATAATAAATGAACAGGGCATGACTCTTCATAATTTTAATGGTTGCCACATCAGATCTGAAAGGTTTCAGTTTTCAGTTGTTTGGTTGGGGTTTTTTTTTATGTTTAAAGATATCAAAAGCTAAGGGTACAAAAGGATGCAGGCATTTACATTCCTATTTTTTCTAACTTTGGTCACTGGTGTCTAAAACTGCCATCTTCAGACCCTCAATTCAATGGCACTGAATCCCGGATAAGTCCTTTTTTTTACACTGCTGTGTTTCAATTCAACATTGATAGAGCTTATTGGACTAATACCTAACTCATTCCCAGGTTTCTCAGGAACTGCAGACTTATCATGCTTCTATGTTGTCTGAATGTCCTGTGTATGTCCCAGGTTGTCTGAAAGATCTAATCAAACTAGATGCCATGACAGCGTCAACACTTTTTTTTTTTTTTAATTCAAGAACTAAATATTTAGAACTCAAAATTACAATTTAAAAATCTTGCTTTCAAATCATTCTTCTGCTTTAAGATTTTCTCTTCAGAAAGACAACGGAAGGTTTAAATCCTATTATCATTACTTTGGAAAAAGTAGTAGTGAGAAACCCACAGAGCTATTGAAGCAGAAAGTAAACCACAAATGTCTTCTCTTCTTCTGAGTGACAGCTCTAATCAGTAAGCTAGAAATTCACACACATGCATATGCTCTCCCTTGCTTTCTTTCTGTCTTTGGTCCAACAATCTTTGATTATTGCATGAGAAATAGAATGGTTTCAAAAGAAAGGAGTGAGAATGCCCTTGATCTGTGTGTAAGTCCCTTAGGCAGAGAAAGATATTTTAACTGTACCTCATATGAGTATGCAACTAACCACTAAGATATAAAAATGGGAACAGAGAGGTACCTGCTAAACCAAAGGAATTTCATAATGTTATAAAATACTGTTCAAGCATTTGAAAGGAAAAAAGGTTGTGAGTGTCATGCTTTTGGAAGGGATTCGGAGGTGCAAATCCCATAGCAGGAAAGTACTTCTCCAGGAGACACATCTTAGACACAGTCAGAGAGACGGTCATACCTGTGTCCTCAGAGATGACCTCTTTGCCTACAGCGTGCCACCTTCTTCTCATCATCCAGTGCTTCCAGAGCATTTCTTAGGGATGGACATTAAAAGCCAAATCCAGATTATAGGCTATTCTTTAAGGACCAAAGTTAAAGTTTAGGTGTTACAAACACTTCAATATATATTTTCACTTAAAGTTAAAAAAGGTAATGAGTATGTTTTGCTTCTACTTTTCCCCTGCTTCTAGCTGCTCCTGGAATATTTTAAAGCACAGGCAAGAAATTTGGAACATGATCAAGTGGGTTGTCAAAAACAGAAACTTAAACCCAAATACTTAATCCAAGTTTTAGGTTAATTAGTCAGTTGTTCTAGAAAGGACCTCAATTCAGCATGTCATTATTTCTCCTTTTGAACATCATACAATATTTTATTTAGTAAGAGACACTAACAAATAATGTATCTGTTACCTTCCTGGCATTATTTTATTTACCTTGTCAGAGGTATTTTATCTAGCACCAGTTTGGACATTTCTCTAGAATATTTCAATGATAAATGCTACTCAAATAGTTACAAAATAGCTCTGAAAATAAAGATGCTATGCACTCTAGTGTCTGTGAAATTAGACAATAGATTGGCATAAATCTAATAAGCATTCAGGATCATACAGTTCCTATGTGGTCTCCATAATTGTCATACTTTTGCTTTATTACTATTTACAGTAATATTTTTCCATTAAGTATGAAGGTCTTGCATGAAAGTACAAACTGGCTTCCAAACTTTGAGGTATAGTGTCAGATACTCTTATTGTTCAATTCATTGCATCTGGTCAACGACAGTTACACCCAAGCTCTTTGCTATAGATAATTGACTTTGACAGCATTGAAATGAAGTGACAGGATGCTAGCAATCATTGTAAATGACATCTTCTGTCATTGTACCTCTGACAAAGTATTATTGCCTTGTGCAGTATATAAGAACTTGTAAGTGAATTATAAAAAAATAGAGGATTACTTTTTCCAGGCTTGATCTTAATGAGGGAAATAAAAGCATATATCAGATTTTTTCTTTTTGTGAGGTCCATACCTCTACATTTTTCCTATTTAAAAGGAATGATGTATTTTTAATATTTTTTCCGTAGATTTATAAGGCAGAGACATGAAAATAATCCTGAAACAAACTTTTTCTGAATTGGCAGGCATCATCTCCATGGAACACAACTTATTCAAGCAACAGAAATGCTATGCAGGCATGCTAGGAAACAAGTCTAATCATAGATGAAAGAGAGGTATGTAAATAGTATTGGTGGAGGTTTCAAGTCAGTGAAGCTTCCTTTGTCTTTGCACTTTACCAGGATACTTCCTCATATTCATGCTCAGTTTTATGTACCACATCTGCCATCTCTTTGATATATGTTGTCCTCAGTTTGATACAAGTGATTACAAAAAAGCATAATCTACCTTAGGATACATAAAGTAACGTTCCTTTATTTTATTTTTTTTTTCCATTTTAATTTTACTTTTCTTCATATGATTTCCTGAGTCAGTAACAGTTTCACTTCCTTTGGGGCAAGAAGATTTCTGGCTGACAGTGTTTTTATCACTCCCCACACTGAAGGAGCTGAGTTGTTTATATCAGTTAAATGTAATTAGTAACTCCCTGATTCATATAAACACACACAACCAGAAATTACAGCTTTCTTTCATTGTATTGAAAGCTCTGCACTGCTGTCAACTCAAGTAAACTGATAAATCCTGCCTCGAAAAATTTTTATCTTCTTGTCTAACCAAGGGAACTGTGGTCCACTCTTTGATGGCTGTGGCACAAAAGACACTTTTCTTAGCACTGAGGTTCTTGCTCACTCTTTACTCATCCGTAGAAGACTAAATAGGTTGTTGTTAGTGTATGTGTCCAGATAGTCAACGCTGACATGTAGCTACACTAACAAGATAATAGTACAAATTATTAAAAGATGTTAAAAGTAGTAGCAAAATAAGAATATTGCCTAGTGAGAGAACCAAGATTGGAATGTGAGAATATGAGAAATGAGAAGTGTTATGGATAAGAGAAAGGAAGAGCAGTCAACAGAATTGATGACTAAGGTAGACATTACCAAATTATCCTATTACAAATGCCAAAGAAGTTTACAAAGTCAGCAAAAAAAACAGCCAATGGAGAAAGAGTAAACACAGGAGGTTTGTTTGTCTGGGAGGGTGTGAAGATGTCAGAAGGAAAGAAACTGGGCTGAGAAAAAGCGTGAGAAAGGCAATACAGGTGGAAGAAAATCCTGTGATCAGTGTTGTAAAGGTACTTGCTGAGCATCCCTGCACTTGATTACAGCAGAAGAACAAACCTGCTGTTCTCACCATATAGGTATCTGATCTAGGGGAGATTTGAAGTGTTTTTCCTAATGTTAATGAGGTATTGCCCAGAGAGAATGTCCAAAGAGTCATAAAGGCCACTCTGTGGAAGAAAATTCACAGGAATAGGGTAAAAGGGGAGAAAGATGTTTCTTGTTTGTGTTGTCAGGATTCTATTGCTCCAAGTACCAACAGTCCTCACCTAGGTGAGATTCTTCTTTTCTTTCCCCCAAGGGTTTCCAATTGCTGTCCCTCTCACATTGTAATGTTGGAAATCACGAAGAACATGAACATTCATTATTACAGGTTCATTCTGCACAATGCCTCACCAAGTTTTAGGAAGTTTTGGAGCCTTGCAGAACTATTTCCCATTGACAGGGAAATAAATTTCATGGATGTGGGGTATTTTAGCAGTTTAATTAAGTTTTCCTTTTAGTGCATACTTCTATCTCATTAACAGAGATGGTGAAAAAAAGTATAATGAAAAACTTCTCTTTCCAATATCTCAGACAATGCCTAGTTCTCATAAAGTGCATCTGTATTGGTAGCTGAATCCAATTAGTAGGAATAAAGAAGATTATATTAATGTTCTTGACAAAAACTTCCCTAAAAATATGTGTAATTTATTAAGATCACGTCTAATAGCAGCCCGTGCTTATTCTACCATAGTGACTTAAGCAAAAGGCAGCTGAGCTCCATAGCATGCTGCCTAACTGTCAGTCCTCAAATGAATTTGCCAGCTTTTCCTTCTACTTACATGTAGCCAGGCATTTGCGAGTGTCTGTTTGTGTGAACACACATCCAAGCTGATGGTGTGACTGTTCTGGGACAGGTAATTATCTCAGGGGTCTAGAGCAGCTGGGCAGCCCTACCTGACCTACAACATGGGGTTCTACACTGCTGTGTTTTAGGATGGGATGTCTCCTGTAAACGTAACCTAAGCTATAGTAGAAACTGTGTGGCTGTTTTGGTTTGTTTCTGTTTTTTAATTACTTGATTCTGCAGTCAAACTGGGCTTAGGAGTGAGATAATCATATATAATCTTACTGTTAAGCAAGTGCTGTACCAAACGCTCATATAAATTTGCATGTAAATACTTGACTTGAAAGCTAATATTCATTTTACATTTTTACAAATGTGAAACATCAGTAATTACTGCTCTGGACTGTTAAATTTACTCACTATTTCTTGTTTTAAGAAAAAGATGACATTTGTTAAATACAAAGAAAAAAGAGGAGAAGCAGAAGCCTTTGTGTTCCTTACTCCTTTATTTTTCCAAACAAGGTTGTTTAAAATAGCATTTTTTAATTTACAGCTGGATATTCACAGAATTTCTCACAATCTATTTCTTGTTGAGCAAAATCCACAAAATAAAAAATAATATCTAAGACTTCCTTTGTTTAAGAGATGATAAAATGTTAAAACTATTCCGAGAACAATCTGAATGTGTATCTTAAAACATAAATAATGAAATAGTGAAAAAGATATAGTTCATATCTTTATATGTATGGGTGGAAGTACATGCATGAATGGGTGGATTTGAGCAATTCTAATTAAATAGTTAACCGGGTCAGATAAAGGAGCAGCAGATCTGAAATGGTAAGTTAAATCAGGAAACAAAAGATTTGTTCTTTCATTTTTGTCTTCTCATTTGTTTTATAACTGACCATTCCTGTTATCCTTAATGAAAATTTGGATATGTCTGGTACTTACAGACACTCTTATAAATTCGCTACTCTGAAGTTCAGAATTAGGTACCTTGAAGTGATATATAAACACTTGATCTCCCTGTGGCATTCCATCTAGTTCATTCAGTCTTCCCTTGTCACTGTTTTATTTTTTTTTTATTTTTTTTTTCCCTCCCACAGACAGTTCACTACATTGAAAGAAGTTTCACTGGGAGATTAAGCTCTTCAGAAAGAATTCACATGGATCTTACTGTTAGGAAACCAATTTCTTTTGTTTACAGAATATTTGTTTGGAATTGTCACACCAGCTTTGAAATCTTGCTTACAGCTGCAGATTAGATAGTGATGTCAGGAAAGATGGCAAAAACAATAGGCTTAAAAAGTAAAAGCTAATGAACATTATAATTCTCTCTTAGCCTAATTGTGTCACAAAGAGCTACGGGCATTGAAACAAAAAAAACGACAAATTATTGTGTATTAAGAAAGTCCCTTAATCCTTTAAATTCTTTCTTTGAAAAGTTTAGAATGTGCACTTCTATTTACTATAACAACAGTTATGGGATTACAAAGCACAGCATTTTGAGCTCTTTATTATTATTGATTGATTGAAGTTATTATATGAACTATTTTTATTCATTTGGAACATGGATAATGCTTAAATTTCCTGCTGGATTTTCAAGGTGTTTCAGCCTATGGACGTGTTTAGTAATCGATGATCTAGGCTCTTCTGCAGTGTTAAAAAAAAAAAAAAAAAAAAAAGTAACTGGAAATGGTAGCCCCTGCTCTAAAGAACTCATTGATGGTACACAAGGTGGTTGCAAATGGACTAATCAGGCAATAGCGTCAGCTTGCCACCTGCTTAGCCGTTTTCCATGCTGTAATGGCCATGACCATTTCATTTCCCTTTTTTTAATAATTCAACTATTGCAAAGAGCTCCTGAGCTTAATGACATTTCATGTCTCAGTCTTTTTAAACTGTTATAGTATTCCAAAAGCTATCTAAAAAGTCATATCACCCATACTAGGTGGGAGTGTTGATCTGCTTGAGGGCAGGAAGGCTCTACAGAGGGACCCGGACAGGCTGGATCAATGGGCCAAGGCCAATTGCATGAGGTTTAATAAGACCAAGTGCCGGGTCCTGCATTTTGGTCACAACAATCCCAAGCAACGCTACAGGCTTGGGGAAGAGTGGCTGGAAAGCTGCCCAGCAGAAAAGGACCTGGGGGTGCTGGTGGATGGCCAGCTTAACATGAGCCAGCAGCGTGCTCAGGTGGCCAAGAAGGCCAACAGCATTCTGGCCTGTATCAGGAACAGCGTGGCCAGCAGGAGCAGGGAAGTGATGGTGCCCCTGTACTTGGCACTGGTGAGGCCTCACCTCGACTGCTGTGTTCAGTTCTGGGCCCCTCTGTACAAGAGGGACATTGAGGTGCTGGAGCGTGTCCAGAGGAGAGGTACCAGGCTGGTGAGGGGTCTGGAGACCAGGTCCTATGAGGAGAGGCTGAGGGAGCTGGGCATGTTTAGCTTGGAGAAGAGGAGGCTGAGGGGAGACCTCATTGCCCTCTACAACTACCTGAAAGGAGGTTGGAGAGAGGTGGGTGTTGGCCTCTTCTCCCGGGTGAATAATGACGGGACCAGAGGAAATGGTCTGAAGTTGCAGCAGGGGAGGTTTAGATTAGATATTAGGAAGAATTACTTTACTGAAAGAGTGGTCAGGCACTGGAACAGCCTGCCCAGGGAGGTGGTTGAGTCACCATCCCTAGAGGTGTTTAAGAAACATCTAGATGTGGCACTCCAGGGCTTGCTCTGAAGGGCAGAGATTGTAGGTTGTTTGGTTGGACTCGAAGATCTCAAAGGTCCTTTCCAACCATGAAGATTCTATGTTTCTACTTATTACTGTCATTATTACTACTGCCAATTATTAGCTGTTATGGCAGAAATTAATTATTGGAGTTTGGAATAGCCTGCTTATATGTGGCAACATTGTGTTCTAACGAGATGTGAGCTTTGGCCCATACAATGAATGATGCATTTATGCTAATCTAGTTTAAAATAAAATTTAAAAAAATGCTTTAGTCCTATTTTATTTAAACCTTTTTTTTTTTTTTTTTAATATACCTCAGTTTAATTGTAACCAATATCAGCAACAATAAACTTTTGGAACTGCCCAGGAAATTAGTGTTAGTACGTTTGCTTTTATTACTGGGCCACTTGTCACCAAGAAACTTAATTTGTTGCTTGCGGTGACATTCCTTTTACTTCTTGTTTGCTTTGTCTTTCTTTTCAATGTACATTTGTTAGCTAAATCAGATTGACAATCCCTGGGAAATGTATCTGAGAAGAAACACAGGGATGTTTCATTATTATTATTTATCAGTTTGTCAGGACTGTTGCAACATTTCTCATTTGTCTCTTCTTGGTGTTTTCTCAGCTCAGAAGCCCTTGTACATAAAAGTGAAGTGAATGTCAGAGCATCAGTCTGAAACTAGTTCGTTGCATTTACTAACCAAACATTTAAATACTTCTTTATGCCTTTATTTCCTTTCTCTCTCCCAAATATTCCTTTTTCTCAAGAAAAGCAGGAGTTAACAGTGAAGACAAAATCATTAGAAGCTCAAATAATGTAAAAGACAGCTAATGGAAGCTACCTATAGAAACCAGAATCATCTTGGTTCCTTCCCCAGTCCCCTCACTCCACCTCCCCTTTTTATTTTTAGGAGAAAAAGGAAAGATATTGAAGTAATAATTAACACAAAGGAAATGAGTTTTTAGATTATCAGTCTATTTTTCAGTAGTTCCCCGAATCTGTGAAGCATTTCTCCTGTCTCTTATTTTTCTAAGTATTCTTGAAGAATATTTATTAATTCATTCTAAACTGTACAAAGTTTGAAAGCACATAAAATTAGAGTAGATAGGGAAAACAAAAACATTTTGACTGGCAGTAAGTTTCAGAAATGTGAGCCTACTCTCAGTGAAAAAAAAAAAGCTAGCAAATCAGAAACGTGTCTCATAATTTCCATCTATTTCAACAAAATTTAATTATGAACACAAAATTGTATATAAAACAGTTTAAAATACTTAAAATATTTTAAAAGAAACTTCTTAGAGTGTAATGGAATATTTGGAAATATTTGGAAATAGAGTGAAATTTGGGGTATACTCAAACCCTGCAGTCCTATTCCTGTTTACCAGTTTGGCCAAAGAATGAAAAAAAAAATATTAAAATAATAAAAAAAAATCATCTGCAAAGTTAAAGTCTTTTGGTGAGAGAAACAGTTTGTTGGACTTCACAGAAGCAGATCTTAAAGAAATCAACTATTTGTTTTTCAGCATTTTTCTTATGCGGAAAATACAATTTTTGAGATAGCAAACACCAATAATTATTTTTCAACTTACTTAAAACTGAAAGGTATTTTCTAAAAAAATGTGATCATTTTCTGACACAGCTCTGGTTAAAAAAATAATCCTGAAAAACATAATGATAGTCTCCCAATGAAATTTGCCATTTCAGAGTATTGACCTATCCCAAGCTGGAGCAGATAATAAAAAAAAAAAAAAAAAAAATATTTTGCAAGAATGAAAATGTAAAAGGTAAAATAATGTTTAGAAATGTCACAACAAACTTACAATAATGTTTAAACTCCCCATGATTAGTATGGGGAGATTAAATGTTTTAGCCTTTTTGACCTGGAACAGAGAGAATCACTCAACACCTTCAGTGACTTCTGCAGAAAAGTGAGATATTGAGGGAGATAAAAGCACGATGCTTCCCTGTAGGGGAACAAGAAAATGAAAAAGTTCCCTATAACTGTACAGTACTAGATACTGTGTCAGACTCAGAGTTATGATGAACAAAAGGGGTATTGTGTGCATTCCCAGGAGGTGACACGGCATTATATGAATGTAAGAAAGCGTTATATAAATGGTCGTGATGTGAATGAGCAAAAGAAATTTGAATCAGTACATTACTATCCTTGCTGTGGAGGTAAGCCTCAGGAGTAGGGGGGACTACCATCACTTCTAAATCTAAAAGTTTTGAATGAAATACTGTGGTAGGGCTTTTTCAGCAGTAGTCACTGTGGTGGCTTCTGAGAAATAATCTCCTATCATGCTTGACTGAATGGAGGTCATCACTTTTCCTGCACAGCACCACCTCCTCTCTCCTACATCTTGACTTATGCATTTTGCTACAAATGCTTTTCAGGGACCTGTAAAGGCCTTATGCAGAGTCTGCTGGTTACCCTGCCTTCACTTACAGGGATTTGTGTAGCAGAATTTCCACAGAATCCTTTTTTCCTTACTAGTCCTTTCTATTTCTGTCTCTACAGACCTCCAAAGAAGGGTTTCACTCTGAGGCAGATCACCCTCCGGTTTCCCAGATCCACTGACAGCTGTCTCCATTGGCCTCTGGGAAGATGAGGGTAAAGTGAAACCCTTTTTTGTTTTCATTTCAGACCTCTGCTGCTTTCTGAAGAACGAGAGCAGGAAAGAATGCAGGCAAGCTTTCTGAGATTAAATCAGTGAATAATTGCTGTCTCAAACGAGTAAAACTGTCAACAAAAAAGCCATCGGAGGAAACAGGTGAAAAAGAGCACCTGATTTCTTGTTGGGCTGGAAGACTCCACTTCCAAAAGTTCCTAGTCCTTGTTTGTCTTTCACTAAAAACACAGTGTTACTCAAATGAATAAGAAAACAAAAAAACTAAAAAAGCACTGACTCATAACTAAAAAACAGACTTCAAGTGACTACAGAGAACCAATCGGGAACAGTTTGTACTTCTCCAATGAAAGAGCATGTAAGGCAGAGCACTCCAGGAATACACGGATAAGAAATGAGAAAGAAACTAAAAATACAGATATTTTCTTGAAAAGAAACAACACAGAAAGTACTAGTTTTGGCTGGGTTTTTCTTCATATTAGCTAGTATGGGGCTATGTTTTGGATTTGTGATGAAAACAGTGTTGGTAATACAAGAATGTTTTCATTATTGCTGAGAAGTGCTTATGCAGGGTCAAGACCTTTTCTGCTTCTCACACCACTCCACCAGCGAGCAGGCTGGGGATGCACAAGAAACTGTGAGGGGACGCAGCTGGGACAGCTGACCCCAACTGACCGAAGGGCCATATGACATCCTGCTTAGTAATAAAAACGGGTAAGAGGAAGGAAGGGAGGATGTTTGGAGTAATAGCATTCGTCTTTCCAAGTAACCATTACACGTGATGAAGCCCTGCTTTCCTGGAGACGACTGAACACCTGCCTGCCAATGGGAAGCAGTGAATTAATTCCTTGTTTTGCTTTGCTTTACATATTAAACTGTGTTTATCTTAACCCATGAGTTTTCTCACTTTTGCCCTCCTGATTCTCTCTCCCATCCCACTATGGGGAGAGACACAGAAGAGATGATGCAAAACCTAACATCAATGGAAATATTATCTAATTAAAAAAATAAAAATCTGTACAAATTTCTGAAGTCAAGATGAGATGATAAAGCCACGGTATATATTTAAAATATTTTTAAAATCTGATATTATAAATCAAAACTAATTTAAATCTTATAATATTTTTTCATAAAAATTTTCAACTGACCCTAACATACCAATTTTTCAACAAAACATTTTTGCCTGTGAAGCTGTCATATGTACCTGAGATATTGGTAGAAACTAACTTACTTTCAATATATTAAATATTCAGCTGAAATTACTTTTGTTTTTATATTTTGTCTCTCTCTAGGCTTTTTATAGCTACTACACAGGCACAGTTAACTTAGAATTTTTGAAAATATTTTCCTTCATGAGCTCCAAATGCCTAACACTTGACTAAGAATATTATTAAAAGTGGGTTCTAGGTTATTTATTTAATTTCTAACTGAAATGGAACAATTACATGAACATCCACTTATTATTTGGTACTTCCTGCGAAATACAGATATTCCTCTTGCATGTATTCATCCAGTCATTCATGCATTAAATAAAGCCTGCATAACAAGACTGAGTAGAAATTCTAAAAATGCATTTAAATGAGCTCTTGGTAAATGCAATATTCCATTAATTATCATGTTTCAATTTCTATAAAGACGTACTAATAAAATCAATAGTGCCATATATAGAATCCCACAGATCTTATAAAAGTACTGTAACATGAATTAGTTTTCAATATATGTAGTTTTCAGTAATACCATCACAGTGAATATTGCATGTTTCATAGTCTTAATTTATTGATGAGATAAGCTTTCAAAAATGAAGTTTCCCTTCACAACTATTCTTCTTTAATTTGATCCTCTGCATGCAAATCTAAATTTGTAAATTAGAAAATTGGTTCTACTAGTGAAATAAAATATGTATGATTGATGCATCTAATATCCTGTCTTTATATTATGCTGTATTGTAGTTACTTTTCATTTCAATCATTAATTAAGATTAAGACAATAAACCAATCATTGAAGAACCAACAAATCACAACATCATCTTGAATACCTAACTACGGTGACACTGAAAATGAACAGTACAGTTTTGACAGATAAGAGTTTACTTCACAACAGCCTAAGTTATTTTTCTCATATTTTCAAACTGAGTTTTGCAGAAAAACAATTTAGAAAGGATGAAGAAAACTATTCTTAATGACATTTTAATATCCGACATTCTCTTTTGCCAGAATCATTCTTTACTAATATCTGATCCTGCAAGATGCTGAGTATCTTTTGTGATAAACAGAGCCTCTTAATTCTCAAAGACATACAAACTGAGAAAATAGCAACTTACAGACTCATTCTGTGTTTCACAAGATCAGGTCCTAAATGATCTTTTCAAGTCATTGGTTCCACACCAGTGCTTTTTTCCATTCAACATTTATCAAGCACATTTATTCATATTGAAAATGGTTGCACCATAGGATGTCATGCAGCTATAGTAAATAGCAAATAGATTATTCAATTACTCTTTACAAGCAGAGACAACAAAGTACGGCAAATATTAAATAAGTTCTTTGTTGCAGATGCTTACTTGTTAAGACTTCAACAGCATTCTAAATCTGTTAACCTTTCTTGTGGTTCCTTCTTGCTTCAAGAAAGGTTGTGTTTCTGGCAAATTTGACATGGGCTTGATAAATGAGTTATATTTGCAGATGTTGATTATACGACCTGTTTAACTTGCTGTCCACCAGTCCTGTCATGCTAATAGATGCCTGGTAGCATAAATAAAAACAATTCCCATAAGTGAGTAGCAAATGTCATTAATAATAAAGTGTATCACCTAAGATGCTCACAACCCCTGCAGCGCACATCTGACGAAGAGCTATATATGACAAACACTATATGAGCTTTTAAGGAACAGAAAATTATATTTTCTTTATGGAAGAAAATTTTCAAGACAATTCCAAATGACTGAACACACATCTGTCTTTCTTCATTGCTACAGTTAAATTCTACAGTTACAAAAAATGGTTAAATGATGGTTAAAGGATGTAAAACCTGACAGTAAAAAATTTTGATTCTTTTTTTTTTTTTTTATTCTAGTAGATCACTGTTTACATTGCTAAAATGTTCTCATTGGCTAGTAATAAGCTGTAATGAGACATTCTGATTACTAGGACAAAGGAAGAGGAACTTTTCTCTGACCATACAAGCATTCTTTCTAGTTCAAAGCATAATCCAAAAAAGCAGTTAGTCATGTAATTTCAGTGGAATAACTTGGCATCTTCTATTTTATTAGTTTGGGCTTTCAAACCTACAAAGGTACGTGCTCCTAAATCCCTTTGGTGTATTTTAACAAAGCATTTTGCTAATTTGTTTGAGCAGCAGAGATTGCAGAAGCCTCCACTGGACCTTTTTCTGAAAATAAAAAGGACATAAGCTTCACGGGCTGCCAACTAGTCAGGTTTATATCCAAGTGCATATTAAGTAAAAAAATCAAGATAAATATGCAGCAAAAAAAAATGCATAATAGAGATAGATTTTTCCTTCCAGAAATTGTCCTTTCAACTATCCAGAAAAACAGCAGATATCCAGTTGGTAGGAAAGGAGTCAGATTGTGTATTATTTAATAACTTAAATGGATTGTGAAAAAGACTTAAAAGTGTACCCCACAGAACTACCAATGAAACTGTCCTTATCATAGGGGCAGAGTAAGTTATGTTAGAGACAGAGTGTCAATGCTGTTCACTGGGAATTCATTAACATGGGACAGGTTAGCAGCTCATGACAATCATGGAAGAAGCTAGAATTTCATAATGAAATTTCTAAGGAACGTCTAAGGAAGATGCAGAGCAGGGGATGAATACAAGTAATGGTGTATATAATGATGATAGCTTCTCCAAATATATGTACATATGCACATTGCTATCTTTATGAAAGTTAAGCGAAGGCAAGAAGATCAACCTTTTTGCTATTTATTCATACAAAGAAAAAAAAAAGAAAAAAGAATAATACCTAAGAAATAATAAAAAAACCACAATCTTTATAATTTTCCTTATACATAGGTCCTCATTAGTTTACAACGACTATTTGGTTTATTTCCTTCTTTCCCTACTTATCATCAATATAGTATAGACAGTGTTGGACTGTCCTTGAAACTTCAGGAAAGGATGATACCGGTAAAATTCTCATCAGCCATTTGGAAACAAAGTAATCGCAGCTGATTTTAAAAGTTGATATTAGCAGGTATTTATGCAACTTATTGAGTAACAGCTGTGCATTGCTTGTAAGGTAATATCTAAAACAGAAATGGGGAAAGGGAAGAAAGGAGGAAGGGATGGATTTGGGAACAGGGGATGGAGAGGAAGGGCAAAGGACTAAAGTGCAGATAGAATAGCATTTTCCAGTTCAGATATCCTTTTTCAAACTGTTTACTAGTACAGGTATTCTTTGAAGTCAGCCCTGTCTCCTGTGTCTTTTCTCTGCTGGTGGACAGATGATAGATTTGTCACTGTGCCCTCACATGAACTGCATCCAGCTGCTTCTTTTTCCAAATGACCTCCTAGCTGTGCCTATTTGCTGTGTATTCCTGTGCCTATTTGCTGTGTATTCCTGGTCCCTTGATGTTCCATTTATTCAGTCCTGTCATCTTCTCCTAATGTAAATCTTGTGCTCTCCTTGCAGGGGACACCAGCATCCAAATTCTCTAAAGTACCACCAGTTGAATTTGTACTACCAATGCCCCTGCAGATGCAGTAAACCCATTCCATTTGTTACTGTCATTTTTTATAATCATGTGTGATTTGAATATCATGATTAAGTATGAAGTTTTATTAAGAATATTTATAACTTATGTAGTCAATAGTTCTGTGAAATAGAATGTTCTGCTGGCTCTCATCCCAAAATCTTTGTAGGTAGCAGAGACAACTGCAGTCCCCCACTGAAGTCCTTACTATTCAGGTGACAATAAATTCCTATAGACAGCTCAGACAGGCTTTGTTTCATGCTTTTTTAGGCAAGCTTCAGAGCAGGATTTTGAGATGAAGCACTTCAGACCATATTTTTTCAAAATCCTTTTTGAGATACAGAAGTATGGAGTTTTAGTCTGCAGTTTTAGTTGAAAATCATTGCACTATAAGGTAGAGATAAATACAAATTCAGATGAACTACAAAATAACGTACAGACTGAAAAATGCTAATCTGTGGATAAGTCCATATAGACTGTTATAGATTGTGGCCCAATAATTGACAGGAACCAGTCCAATTAATCAAATTAGTTTATTAAGCAAGCGGCAGCAAGCAAAACAGCGCTGGGCGGCCGGGGAGTCTTTGCTCCGCCAACGGCGCACACCCACTTCCCGAAAGTAGTTGATTATATACTCTTCTGGTTCCCGTATATGTGTCAATCCTGGTATATTCTGTGTCTGAGCGACGTGTTGCTAGGGGGTCGGTCTTGTCCCGCCTCCTGATGGTCGTGGAGCTGAAGGCTCCTCATCTTTATCAGTGTCCTTGGGGAGACTCTTTTCAGCTTATCTCACAACTTAGCTCTTCCCTTTGAAGTGTTAAAACACACCAGATGCCTGTGATTTAGGCCTTGAGGTGTCAAAGTGCCCCAGACAGCACACTGGATGCCTGCGATTTAAGTATGTGAAGAGTCGAAACAGTGTTAAGTTTTCACCAGCCTTTAAGAAAGCCTGATTTGATTAACAAACATGATTCTATTTATTACATAGACTGAAAAGAAGTGTCTGAATAAAATCTTAATATGAAATGTTTGTTTTCCTAACCTTAGAGAGATCTACTTAAACTGAATAGTTGAATAAAAGCTTTGATAAAATGAAAATATTTCAAGATATGAATAATACTAGACACAGGGTAAGCAAGATAAAATGCTAGATGCAGAGTATTGAGGCAAAATAGATATTTAGTTTAAAAATGCCTACAAAGATACTCAACAGAAAGTAGTGCTACAGACCAGTCAGATTATGTACAACAACAGAAAACATTTTTGTGCAATCATTCCAAGCAAAAATAAAGAAACATATATAGATAAAATAGACTATTTCTGCTACTATCATTCCACTAGAAAAAAATGTAACATCCCACTAGAAAAAAAAAAAATAAGAAAAAAGAGCAGATTCTGGTTGATTTCAGTGGCTTTTAGAGAAAAAAGAAAGACGAAAATATCCAAGAAGTTAAAATTTTCCTATCACTGAAAGGATTAAGAATGTGGTTATATGGGGGAAGGCCGGGGAGGGGTGATATCAGGAGAAAAAAGAAAAAAAGAAATCATTGGAATAGGCACTTTTATTTTCTTTTCTATTTTTGAAAAGTTTGTGGGGTTTTTTTATTAGTCAAAAGTATTAAGATATAAAATTATTAATAATATATGATCCTTGTTCTGTATTTTTCCTTCAGCTTTGGAAAAAAAAAAATTCAGAGCTAATTTGACCAAGAAATCCAGCTCGGTTCTGAATTAGCATAAACACTGGAAAGGCAGAATACGACTTTAAGGTTCTGTCTACATTACAAAAAAAATTGCCAAGTATTGTTCTGGCAGGGGACATCAGCATCCAAATTCTCTTTCTTTAAAGCATGACCAGTTGAATTTGTACTACCAAAGCCCTTGCAGATGTAGTAAACCTATTCCATTTGTTACTTGGTCATGAGGCCAAGTGGCAGAGAATGACAACATCCACATAGAGTAGTATGTCGGTTCTCCTATGGACGCCTTAGGGACTCCTCTAGATTAATGGAGTAAGCATAACTTTGTGTGTTGTGTTCAGTTCCAATAATCTGAAATAGATATTTGTTGCGTGAAAAGGGGCAAAGTGGTTTTGGCAGAAGATAAACCCCCTTGTATTCTAACACTCCTCACCGAGGTGGGAGGCTAGGTGCGGCTAGGTTTAAATTCTGAGTGATGCCCAATTCAGCACTATCAGTCCAATCGCGTTTAATGTGTATTAAACTATTACGATTTGGATACACTAATAGTGGACTGCACCTTCTGTCTAGTCGTGCTCATGAACTAGCAAGGCCACTCTCGAGTCTTTGGTCGCGTTCAGTGAGAAACCAAAATGACTAGCTACTTAAAAAAGTGCAGTTTATTTAAACAACAGATATATAGGTTCTTAGGATTGCTGGTGATAAATACACTGTCTGCAAAGCACATGCAAATGAAAGTATTGTTACATATACAAAATGTGTGACAAAGTTATAAACGATACAGCCTGGCTCTAAATGTAGAAAAAAAGAGTCTCTAGAGAAGTTTCTAAGTTTCCCGAGGAAGCACTCAGTATAATCTAAGTCTTACCCAAAGGCATCCCTATGGGGGGGAAGAGAGGCTCAGCCCATTGACTGATCCTAGAAGTCAGTGATGTAGTTCTTTATGATGGTGTCTTCCCTGGGTATCCCCCCTCTCTCGGGATATTTTTATACTATTTGTTATCTTCAAGGCAGAGTTTAAGTGACTTTAGTCATACATACTTTTATCATGATTGGTGTAAATTTCTCTCGCTTCACAATTAAAGGTATAATTTACGAGAAATTCAGGGCGCAGACTCAAGAAGGAGTGGTCGCACCTTGGAGGCAGGTAGCCTTCGGGATGGAGGTGTGTTTTGGTATTATAATGACATTATAATGAGCAAAGTTTGCACAAAGGACAGCATTTCATCAAAATTTGACAAAATGTTGGCTCTGAGCATCTAGCGGGCAGCTAATTGGCAGCTTATCTGTTTCATGGTATCATCCCATTCCGGTATCATAAGGTAAAGCCACGGAATAATTGCATCCCGTCCTGTACCTCATGTAGCTTATCAGGGAACCACAGATGTTGTGTCCTTCATGCCAGCTGCGGCTATTTTCTACCTCAGAAGCCTCTTGATTTTGTACTTTTCCTTAAGGTGTGAACAATGCTGTACTTTTGTATTCTTTAGCTAATTTAGTATTTATTCCACAGTATTATGCTTCAGTTCACCAAAGTGATGAAGATACTCATTATATGTTCTGGAGTGTATTAAAAAGGTGCATGGAGGTGTCTGAGGGACCAAAGTTTGATGGCAAAATGGACATTCTTTTTTCCTCTTTAATGTTTACTCTGTCATCATGCCAGTTTTAAAGTTACGTGGATTTACTGAAATACAAATGTTTCTATGGATGTTCTTCCTCTAATTTTTCATGCAATTAAGAGCACATATGAAGCTAAAATCTACTTGAAGCATTTAAGATACTGTATTCGGTAGTTAATTTTCCTGCCAATTTCTCCAAAGTACACACACTGCGTCCTAAATCACTGAGAATCTATCAAACAGTTTATCACTATTTTACCATCAAATTACATAAATGTTGTGTCAATTTGTTGTGAAGAAAACAGTTTCTTCCGATAACCCGTGATCACTTCTGCAGAACATAACAGAAAAACAATATTGTTTGGCTCATCGTTTCCTGCTTCATTGATTCTTATAAAAGGCAGAGTCCAGTGCTTTCCTACCACATCTCATTTGTCTCTAATTTCTTAGAAAAATTAAAAAAGTCTCATCTAATTAATCCAATTGCTTTTCCACATTTATTTTCACTCAGGTTTCTATGTAGAAATAATCTAAATAGGCTTTAAATAACTGTCACATTGGACATTTCCATTTGGGTTCATTGCAAAAAAGATACCATGTATATGAACATATAAGTGACCAGAAGAGTTAGATAAATGTTGACCTCAGATGCATACAGAAACCCGTGACTCCATTGGTCTATGCGTTCTCCTTCCGTGTGGAATTGCTGATGTAGAGTTGGGACAGTCACTACATTAATCTAAGTAATATTATATGTTTTCAGTGATGAAATGATTCGGATCAGAAAAAAACTCAGTGAGAGAAAAAAATAGGTAGATGAATAGTTATGTCAATCATGTAGTTCTGAGTACTGTGGCTTGGCTTTATGCCAGTATTACTTTTACACACATGCTATTTTCATAATATTGCACATTTTCAGAAAAGAAGGGGTCTCTGTTATCTTGATCAAATGGTTCAACAAAAGCTATAGACCTTGCCCAAACTTCAACAGTATGTACATGATTTCTGTTTGAGACATAGCACATGTTGGGGAGCCTTCTTCATTTTACCTGCACTGTAGGGTAGGTGCCCGCCTGCCATGCACCACAGGCCTGGTTCCATGATTATCTGGATCAAGTGACTTTGTTGGAGCACACCATAACTATCTTTCTCCTTTTCTGCTTGCTAGCTTTTCTTCAAAAGGAAACATGGGTGGACAGGATTATGGTGCTCCTTCTGCTCCAATGTACATCAAAAATACACACTCAGGATCCAAGCCTACAGAGCACATCAGGATGGATGATCGTCCCACAGACAGGAAAAGCACAACAACTCAAACTCAGCTGCAGGTGACAGAGTTCTTACTTCTGTTGGCAGATACTTCTACTAGTTAAAATATCAGTAATACCAAAGATGTACATTATTTCTACTTTGGATATAAGTATTCCCATTTGATAACTGTTGGATTTCTATGCTATGCTTTCCACAGCTGGATTAAAATTCTTTCTACCCACCATCTTCATCCTAATCAGAAATCCAGTCCCCACGTGTGTGAACTGAACTAATTTTTCTGGTTTAGGATAGTACTGTAATCAATATATTGTTTATGTGAAAGTTCATTTCTAGAAAATATAATCTTAAACATTAACTATATTATGCCCCATAAGGGACAGAGCCAGCTCAAGGCTTCTCAGTGGTACAAGAGAAATGGCTTCCTCTCCCTCACTCCAGAAATGGGGTTCAGGAATGGGGGCCGGGCCAGGGGCTGGGCTACTCCTGACACAAAGGAAATGGAGAATATGAAAGAGAAGAAAATATGGAAGAAATTTCTGGAGGGGGCTGTGGTTCTTGATGCCTTCATTGAAATAGCAAAGAACTAAAGTCAAACACCAAGCATATCTGCACTACATAACAAAGCGTTCACTTCACGGCAAACAAACCAGCTTGCTAATTTCCTGGCATAGGCAAAATATGCGTTTTTGTGTCATTTCCTTCAAAAGAAGAAAAACTAAAAGTTGTCTCAGGATAAACAAACGTATATAGATACACACACCGTGCTTCTGAATAAAATACTACTTCACTTTTGTGTCAGAGCTCTACTTTCAACCAATGGCCACTTCAACTTTGAGCCGTTAACCACTCTTTGAACATGGTAGCTGCCTCAATTTTCCACCCATGTTGTGGTCTATCTATGCAGTCCACACCTCACCAGATTGCCAAGAAGGATGTTGTTGCAGACTTTTATTGCTAAAATCGAGGAACTTCTACAGCTCTCCCCTCATCCAGTGAGCAAGTTACTTCATCAGCAAAGACAGTGCCTGTGTGCGCTGTGACCAGGTAAATGATCTGCTCAGCCTGGTGGCTGAGTTTAAGGAGGAAGTGGAAAGACTGAGGAGCATTCGGGAGTGTGAAAGGGAAATTGATTGGTGGAGCCACACCCTGCCATCCTTTGGGAAAAAGCAGCAGGCAGAGGCTCCGTGAGAGGTATAGGATCCCCTGCCCTCTTGTCACCAGGCAGGAGGAGGGGAACTAGGAGAGGATGGGGGGGAATGGAAGCAGGTACCTGCTCGGGGCAGCAGAAGAGTCCCCTCCAGACCTCCCATGCCTCGCCAGGTGCCCATAAAGAACAGATATGGGCCTCTGGAGATAGATGATGAGGGAATTAAGGATGCTGATAAAGTCCCATCCAGGGAGTTGCCAAAGCAGTCAGCTCCATGCGTTAAGACTGCTTCTGTGAGGAGCAGGAGGAGGGCAATAGTCATAGGGGGTTCCATTCTGAGGGGAACAGAGGGTCCCATATGCAGGCTGGACCCTTCCCACAGGAAGGCCTGCTGCCTCCCTAGGGCCCATGTTAGGGATATAACCAGGAAGCTTCCTGGCCTGATATGGCCCTCAGATTTTTACCCTCTTTTGATCTTACAGGCAGACAGTGATGAGCTGGAGAATAGAAGTCTGAGGGCAATGAAGAAAGATTTCAGGGCTTTGGGATGGCTTGTCAAGGGTTTGGGAGCACAAATTGTGTTCTGCTCTGCCCCTCCAGTTTTGGGGACTGATGAATGGGTAAACAACAAAATTGGACAGATAGATAAATACCTGGCTCCAAAACTGGTGCTACCAGCAGGGCTTTGGGTTCTATGATCATAGTTTGATCTACAGGATGCTGGGCCTGCTTGCTAAGAATGGGAAAACCCTGTCCCAAAAGGGGAAAAGGGTACTAGGCCAAGAGTTAGCAAGGCTCATGGATAGGGCTTTAAAGTAGAAACAAAGGGGGAAGGGGATAAAACCAGGCCCACAAGTAATGAGCCTAGGGATAAAGGGCCAAGGATGGGGGTGAAATTGGTAGCCCAGCTCAACTGCATCTACACGAATGCACTTAGAATGGGCAACAAACAGGATGAGCTGGAAGCCATTGTGCAGCAGGACAGCTATGATGTAGTCGCCATCATGGAAACATGGTGGGATGACTGTCATGACTGGAATGCTGCGATGAATGGCTATAAGCTCTTCAGAAGGGTTAGGCAAGGAAGGAGAGGCAGGGGTGCGGCTCTGTACATTAGGGAATGTTTTGATTGTATAGAGCTAGATTCCAGTGATTATAAAGTTGAGTGTTTATGGGTAAGGATGAAGGGGAAGGCAAATAAGGGAGATCTTGTGCTGCGAGTATGCTATAGACCACCCAACCAGGATGAGGAGACAGACGAAGTATTCTATAAGCAGCTGGCTAAAGCCTCGCAATCGCCAGCCCTTGTTCCGGTTGGGGACTTCAACCTGCCAAGTGTCTGCTGGAAATATAACACATCAGAGAGCAGGCAGGCTAGGAGGTTCCTCGACTGCATGGAAGATAACTTCCTGACACAACTGGTAGGTGAACCTACCAGGGGAGGTGCCTCGCTAGACCTACTGTTCACAAACAGAGAAGGACTAGTGGGAGATGTGGTGGTCGGAGGCCGTCTTGGGTTTAGTGATCATGAAACAGTCAAGTTTTCAATTCGTAGTGATGTAAGGAAGGGGGTTAGCAAAACCTCCACCTTGGACTTCCAGAGGGCGGACTTTGGCTTGTTCAGAACCCCGGTTGAGAGAGTCCCTTGGGAGATAGTCCTGAAGGGCAAAGGGGTCCAGGTAGGCTGGACACTCTTCAAGAAGGAAATCTTAAAGGCCCAGGAGCAGGCTGTCCCTAAGTGTCGCAAGTCTAAAGGGCGGGGAAAATGGCCAGTCTGGATGAATAAGGAACTTCTGATGGGAGTTAGGAATAAAAGGAGGGTTTACCACCCTTGGAAGAAGGGACAGGCAACTCAGGAGGAGTACAGAGATCTCGTTAGGTTATATAGAGAGAAAATTAGGAAGGCAAAAGCCCAGCTGGAGCTCAACTTGGCCACTAACATTAAGGACAACAAAAAAAGTTTTTACAAATACCTCAACAAAAAGAGAGCCAGGGAGAATCTCCATCCCTTACTGGATGCGGGGGGGAAAGTTGCAACTAAGGACGAGGAGAAGGCTGAGATACTTAATGCCTTCTTTGCCTCTGCCTTCAATAGTCAGACCAGCTATCCCCAGGGTGCTCAGCCTCCTGAGCTGGAAGGTAAGGATGGAGAGCAGAACAACCCACCCATAACCTAGGAGGAAGTAGTCAATGATCTGCCTCTGCACCTAGACGGACTGTGGGACCAGATGGGATTCACCCAAGAGTACTCAGGGAGCTGGCAGGAGAGTTCACCAAGCCTCTCTCCATCATTTATCAACAGTCTTGGTCAACAGGGGAGGTACCAGATGACTGGAGGGTGGCTAATGTGTCGCCCATCTACAAGAATGGTTGGAAGGAGGATCCGGGGAACTACAGGCCTGTCAGCCTGAGCTCGATAACAGGAAAGATCATGGAGAGGATCACCTTGAGTGAGCTCTCACGGCAAGTGCAGGGCAGCCAAGGGATCAGGGCCAGCCAGCATGGGTTTAGGAAGGGGACGTCCTGCTTAACCAACCTGATCTCTTTCTATGACCATGTGACCCACCTTCTGGATGTGGGGAAGGCTGTGGATGTCATCTGTCTGGACTTTGGTAAGGCCTATGACGCCATCCCCCACAGCATTCTCCTGGAGAAGCTGGTGAATCATGGCATAGACAAATGTACTCTTCGCTGGGTTAAAAACTGGCTGAATGGCCATGCCCAGAGAGTTGTGATTAATGGGGTGAAATCCTCTTGGCAGCCGGTCACCAGTGGTGTCTCTCAGGGCTCAGTTTTGTGGCCGGTTTTGTTTAATATCTTTATCACTGACTTGGATGAGGGGATTGAGTGCACCCTCAGTAAGTTTGCAGATGACACCAAACTAGGTGGGAGTGTTGATCTGCTTGAGGGTAGGAAGGCTCTACAGAGGGACCCGGACAGGCTGGATCAATGGGCCAAGGCCAACTGTATGAGGTTTAATAAGGCCAAGTGCCGGGTCCTGCATTTTGGTCACAACAATCCCAAGCAATGCTACAGGCTTGGGGAAGAGTGGCTGGAAAGCTGCCCAGCAGAAAAGGACCTGGGGGTGCTGGTGGATGGCCAGCTTAACAGGAGCCAGCAGTATGCCCAGGTGGCCAAGAAGGCCAACAGCATTCTGGCTTGTATCAGGAATAGCATGGCCAGCAGGAGTAGGGAAGCGATCGTGCCTCTGTACTCGGCACTGGTGAGGCCTCACCTCGAGTGCTGTGTTCAGTTATGGGCCCCTCCGTACAAGAGGGACATGGAAGTGCTGGAACATGTCCAGAGGAGAGTTACCAGGCTGGAGACCAGGTCCTATGAGGAGAGGCTGAGGGAGCTGGGCATGTTTAGCTTGGAGAAGAGGAGGCTGAGGGGAGACCTCATTGCCCTCTACAACTACCTGAAAGGAGGTTGGAGAGAGGTGGGTGTTGGCCTCTTCTCCCAGGTGAATAATGACAGGACCAGAGGAAATGGTCTGAAGTTGCGGCAGGGGAGGTTTAGATTAGATATTAGGAAGAATTACTTTACTGAAAGAGTGGTCAGGCACTGGAACAGCCTGCCTAGGAAGGTGGTTGAGTCACCATCCCTAGAGGTGTTTAAGAAACGTCTAGATGTGGCACTTCAGGGCATGCTCTAGTAACAGAGATAGTAGGGTTTTTATTGTGTGTGTATGGTTGGACTCAATGATCTCAAAGGTCCTTTCCAACCATGAAGATTCTATGATTCTATGATCATAGAAAGCAGATACATTGCTTAACATGATTTACCCAAGCAAAGCTACCTCAATAAATGGTGTATATACACATATGCAAACTGTGTTGAATTACATGATTTATGTAAAAAATGACCTAAAAGGAATACCAGATTAAATCCCACATATTTCTATAGTCTTATATATGACCAAAATAATCCTTAAAAAAATATGGTTACATACAAATCGATTTAAGAAATTTAAAAGAAAGATTTAGATTCAAGTAGGTGTCTTGAAAATACTTTTATATACTCCAATTAAAGATTACTTTGTCTCCAAACCAAAAGTCACCTAAGTTTTGAATGCTCAGACTGTTGTCAATATCCTGACACTGAGTGGCTGTATTTAAAAATCTATATTAAGACTTTGATCTGTTTGCTGAAGAAAGATGTATTTCCTTTCTGTCATATGTTGTAAATAAAGTTTAATTGGCCTAGATTTTCTAGGCTGCCATATTAATCTGTTCCATTTTACTTTTACTGTTGCATAAAAGGTCGAAAAATATACTCCCTCACAGGTTTCCATGGAGATCTAATTCTTCTTCCAAAGTATTTTAGTTCTTTTCTTCAGTGTTGTTGTAAAAGTGCGAGTTAACTTGTTGTGAAAGAGGAGGTCTATCACTGAAAAATGCTCAGCCCAATACTGAGAAGTGAAATCCAGAAAAGTCTTTTAGAATATTTATTTTATATATAAGGGAGTGATTCTGTGAGTTGCTTGCTATGATCTTTTAATACAGAAATACAGTCATACTTCAAAGAACTTTCATATTCATGCACATTTCAGATTCATGAATTAAGGACAGTCATTTGATAAAATCTCTTTACATACTGCAAGCAAAAAAAGTTTATCACAACTCATTTTCATTGTTTTTGAAGAGAATACTAAAACATTGTTCACAAATAAATTAGAAATTTCAGTGCACAGTCATCTTGTAGCCCCCCCAAATGTTGGCACTGCTTTGAGTTCAAAGGTAGTAAATAGTGTGTACAGAGAATAGATATCAATATGACTTCTTATTTATATTCCTCCTTTCAGCATAGTACACACCTCTTTCATGGATTGTCATAGTTTCAGAACAGTGCTGAGATTAAGATATCAAAAAAACAAATATTAATGACAACATTAACAGCCAGCCACTAACAGCCAGCCCAGCTTTCAACTGGCATTATATCATGTAGCATTAAGTATCATCATTTCTGTCTCAAAACCAGTATCCTCAATAGAATAAGAAAGAATGGACTAACAGAGTAGCACCGCATAGCATAGCACAGTGAAGCATGGCATAGCATGGCACAGTTTTAACATTGAGCAGAATAGAATAGAAAGTTTTTGCCAGTAATTTTCAGTTGCTGTTCCACTTTGCCTCTTTTTTCTTAGACTAATGAGAAAAAGATCCCGTTCAGAGTTCACTAATACCAACTTTCTTATTACCAATTACTGACAACTTCTGGAAAATAAGACCCAAGTGCAAAAAAGATGAACATTGCAATGCATAAAATCTTTCCTTGCAGTAATTAACTACAGTTACATCTGCAGCAATTATTTGAGCAAAACAAAACTAATGTTTCCTATTCCCCTAAAGATTTTTTTTCTTGAAAAAAACTTAAAAAATCTGTACTTAAAATTGTTATTTCAAAAACTAATGTTACAATAACAAGCAGCAACCCTGCCGTGATGTCAGCAGAAGTTCTGTTTCTGTCAGAGGCAAAATAAATTAAATGCTTCTGTGATTAAATAAATGGAAACTACTTCCATTATAATAGTCCCTAATGATAAGTTTGGTGATGTGGAAAAAGTCTGATTTCAAACCTATTTCAAATAAAGAAGAATATTTGGATTGGTTGAACATGTACTGTTAAGAACAATATCCTCATTGTTAAGAGAATCGCAGTTGCATTTCTTCTGTAAAATGAGATAGTTTTGAATCTTGCAAACTTTGTTTATAGGATGGCCTTTTTATACTTGGATCTAAAAAACACCATTCAGAAAGAAACTGTTTAGTTCATATTCTATTTCCTCAGATATCAGGCCTGTGAAAATTTCCACACTCAACATAGAATTCAAGCACTTTTTTCCCAATAGAAATCTTGTCAAATATTGTTTGTTTTTTTCCTAGAAAGGATACTTTTTGTCATTTAGTGGGTTCAAGGACATTATGCACCATTTATTTTCTTGCTGGGTTAAGCAGCAGAACAGGGTTTGACTGGGGAGTTGACTTGACCAATATTTGTCATCAGTCACTTTTTTTTTTGAAACGTTGCACATTGACTATCTACAAAGAACTGAACTGTAACTTAGGTGGATACAATGCCTAAATGTATTCACTCACTTTACATGTTTGAGTTAAAAGCTAATCTCTCTATGTTCCCTCAGAGTGAAATGAGATGTGTAACTGTGGTATTTAAACTATCTCACTAAACAGTACGGCAAGTGCACCCAGAGATACACCTTTGCTGCTCCATAGGTTAAGCACTGCAGAAGGAGGTCTGTGAGCACTGCAAGATCACACAACCTGTTGTGAACCTCATACAGAGCTAGGACATGATCATATATATGCCTATAGGTCAGATTCAAGAGGAAGATCTGATTTCTGCAGTTTAAGTCTGTATCACCATGAGAAAAAGCTTTAAATTTGACGAATTTAAACATAAGTGTGTTGGTTTGGTTTGGGTTGGGTTGTTTTTTTTTTTTTTTTTTTTTTTTTTTAGGGGGGGTATTGTTTGTTTGTTGTTGGGGTGTTTTTGTTTGGCTGTGAGTTTTTTGTTTATTTTTAATGCAGAGAAAGACAGATAAAGACAGGAGCACTGCTGTAGATACCTAGGGTGATACACTAGAAAAGTTTTGTAGAAGAGTATAGACAGCTTCTGAATGCTTTGTAGCTAGTTATTGAGTATTACTACTGACTTCTTTTCAAGATGACCCTCTTTAATTAATGTTAGTTATCTACACTTAAGAGTATTCCAAAAAGTATTTCAGCAGCAAACAATAGTTTTTAGTCATTAATTAGGCAAGATAGGATTGTATCAGCATAACAGAAGTTTATTGCTCTATCTCCTATACAATTTTGAAGGCTTGTTCACAAAAATGTTTATGCTCCTAACAACTTAATATATGTACAGTTTGTCTTTCTGAAAAAAGTATTATGAAAAAAGTATTATAAGAAAAGTTTGGGGTTTTTTTTACACACAGAAAACAAAAACACATAAAACTTTAGACTCCTGAAAGTTTATAGGCATCCATGAGTCGGAAACACTAAGCATTTCAAGAATAAATACATTCGTGGGAATTAGATTAAATCCTTTGAAATCTCACTAAGTTCATACCTGCATCATTAACTGCCTATATACCTTTAATGTGTATTGGGGTTAAAATATTTAGGTACACCTAAAAATGTCAATGAGATGCTGTTTGTATTTCAGAGCCTAATTACTGTTAAAATATAGTCCTAAATGAAGTAAAAAAGATTACACGAGAACTGTGTAAAATTTCCCAGATGGAGAATATCTACGTAAATGCTTTTGAAGTTTTTTCTTCCCCAAAATGGGATTTTAAAAATTACTAAGTTTACCAATAAAAGAAGATACACATAAAAGACTATATTAACTCATAATTTATGGTGTAGTACGAGGACCATGCTATATGTACCCTTTATAACATCAGAGTATCACACTAAGAGCTCTAGGGCAAGTGAGGGAGCCAATAAAGCCAATGGAAAGCAGAGGAAATTATGGATGAAAAAATGTTTGTTTCTGGTTTAGGAGCTTTTGGTAGAGTCTAAAAGGCAGCAGATGTAGTGAATGGATCATATTGCTCATTGCCTGCAGTTCCACTGATAAGTGGTTTTTCAGCTTAAAAAAGTGAAAGCAAGAACAGAATTTTCTAAAGTACCTGAATATGGGAATTATAAAACAAACAAACAAAAAAATCTCTTTTGTTACCTCTTCTTTTTTGATGAGACTGTAGCAGTACTTCTTGCCCTGAAGAAATCATGTTCTTTTGTGTAGTCTTCTTTCCCTGAGAATATTACGGCCTTGAAGATTTAGGGATCTGCTCTGGGGAGAAACCTACCTGTGCTTTTGTACTGAAACCACCAAGGTCTTTTTCCAGAAAAGACAGTGACATAGTCTGTATCTGAGGAACTGGTAGGGATCCAAGTATCCTTGCTGTGTCAAGCCATAAGAGGTTACAATGTCACTTTGTCTACCATTGCAGTGTTCACACCACTGCTATCGTTCAGCAATGCTTTTAATTTGTAATAACACTTTTAGAAGTGATCAAATTTTTTAATTGCTCTTCTTATATCATAGTGTTGCAAAAACACAATGTAGTGGATTTAAAGCACTTTGTCATGTTGACATACTTATATCTCGTATCTCCATTCTTTATGGAAGTCATATTGCTTCTTACAATTCCAGCTATTTTAAAGACTAATTTAGAGCAAGAAGTTTCCAACACTACATTCTTGAATTGCAAAAAAGAAATAAAAAATAAATTGGTTTCAATGCACCTTTAATAATCTCATTTAAAATGCCTGTAATACATTTCATTGTAAATCATCCTATTGGAAGCTGTTTTGATGTGTCTCCACAAATTTCAATATCAGAAATTTGTTTTGCGTTGGTTTCATAATCCTATACGACACTATTTTTTTAAAAAAGTGCATCATTCTCCACTAATGCTTTGACCCATTTGCTATTTTAATAACTACTTTGTTTTCAAGTTTCAAAATGTTACTGATGAGAAATTAATGTACACTTATGTTGTGTATTTAAGAGTATTTCTTCTGAAGATGAGTGATTTGCTGAAGATCAATACATTGAAAGTAAACTTTATTCAGTGTTCTGTCATCTCTGATCTTTGCCTTTCCTTGAAGCAGATAGACCTTTCCTTTTACTGGGAAACTTTTCATGCCAACCTCATAATGAAGTTTTTACTTCTATCACAAATCTTGTTTGAAGCCATAATTCTTCATCCATTTTTTCTAAGGAGGAGATCATCACAGCAATTTATCACCCAAAATGAATACTAACTATGGAAAAATATTTCCATGGCTCAAGATTATATTACTTTTTTTCCAATATAATTAATGCTGGTAGAACTATGCAGTGATCAGCATAAAAGTTCATGGTTCCAAGGAAGTAATCTTTGTACTACAGGGGTAGGGACTAAGTGACCTTTAGAGCTCCCTTTGAGTCCTATAATCTGTAGTTCTCTGATTTCCATCTGGAATAGAAAACAGCTTAAAGAAGGTTGACTGGTCAACCTCCCAACAAAAGTCCAGTTTTTGTAACTGTTGAAGGGCATATATAAAAATATGAGGCAAAAGATTACTGTATACAAATGTTAAGATTTTTAATACTTTCTCAAATTTTCCTTAGCTCTTTGGCTAAGAAGTTCATATGGAAATTCAAGATATAAAATTTATATCTATAGTGACACTGAAGGAGGTGTCAGGATTTTGTCACCTTATCAACTGCTTTTTCAGCTTAAAGATCATGAATAATTGATCCAAATGAAAGAGATTCAAGTTAAATCAATGTATCATATTTTAAAGTGCAAACATCATAGGGTATAATTAATTTTTAGTGTTTTTCCTTAGCAAAGCTTTCTTTTCAGTTTTTCACTACAGGCTTCCTGCAGGTATCAACTGGGATCTGAGATGACAATTTCTAGTTTTATACTTTTTCATGATGTTGAAATACTGTTGCTGAGAGATCATATGAGACAAAAGAATATGCAAAATTAGTGCCAATACTACTGATAAGGTCAGATATTAAATTAAAAGTTCAGAAATCCCTGTGGTATCATTCAAATTAATTGAGAAATGACTGAAAAGCATAGTTCTAGTGCAGTTACCCAGTAGTGAAAGGGGGAAGAATTGATAAGTGTGCTGAGGGATTTGAACCAGAAAATATCTTTACAGCAAACCTATCAAAAGCAAATTCTCATGACACAAGGTTAAAGTTCTTTATGACCAATAGTCTGGTTTCAATTGACTTGAAGAAAACCAGTGGTGCACAGTAGGCTCAGGAAATTCAGTTCAACAATATATTCACATTAGTCCAGTGAATATCTTGTTGTAACACCCCAGACAGTCTTAGGAGTGCTGGTTCCACAGTACCAAAACTTCTGTGTAGGTTAAACAGCATTTTCTACACTTGCCAGCACTACAGGAACAAAAGGGAGTGAAATGCGTAACTTGTTAATGCCACCACAGTACTGTGTGTTTACATTTAAAATCAATATTTTCTTTTACATCTTACTGTAGGTGACATATTCTTGGCAGTTAAACCTGTCAATATGGTAGATGGCCTTGTAAATGAATAATGTGAACAAGATTTTTTTTTTAAGCTTTTGGTTTTCTAAAAATGCTGGTATAACCTTTATGAATGTGTAGAATGGAATTACTTCTCAGGAAGGCTGCCCACTTTTAGCCCAGTTTCCTGTATTACAGGGAAATGACATGGAGGTCAAAGCAAAACAAAGCAAAACAGCTTACTTCTATGAACTTTTAATTTCAAAACCAAAAAACTGCACCTCCCTTCAAACAGACAAACTTCCCCCCTCCCCCACCCCCCCAAAAGCATCAGTATCCTAGAAAGGTTTGGGTATAAACATTATTGCATATAGCAATACTTATGTACATAGCATATATATATGACCAAGAGCTCAAAACGTTCTTAGTGAGATTTTATTCTGCTGCAACATCATGAATGACAGAAAAATGCAAGGGTTGCTGCAGTGCTGATAGTTTACTCTTAGGTAATCCATGTTTCTACACAGCTTTTAGTAACTTCTATAACATGTTGTCCTGGTTCCGGTGGGGATAGGGTTAATTTTCCCTGGTATTCCATGCCATGTGAGCCACGCCCACCCTGAGCTGCCGGGGGAGGGGGCAGGAAGTTGCTGCTTAAAAGCGGGCTGGGGCGTCCCGGGTCTGGCCGGTCGGCGAGCGGAGCGGCGGGGAGCGGCGGTTCCGTATTCCCCTATCCGGTGGTGCTGGTGCTGGTGCTGGTGCTGGTGCTGGTGCTGGTGCTGGTGCTGGTGCTGGTGCTGGTGCTGGTGCTGGTGCTGGTGCTGGTGCTGGTGCTGGTGCTGGTGCTGGTGCTGGTGTGTTAAACTGCCTTTGTCCCAACCCAAGAGTCTTGCCTTTTCTTACGATCCTTCCTGTATTAGGAAGGCACGTGCGAGCGGCACGTGGTTCTTTGTTGCCATCTGAGGCTAAACCACGACACATGTCAAAAGCTCTTTTTCTTGGATCTAAAAAACTGATGTCATCCAGAAAAGATGAGAGATATGACATCGTAAAAAGTATGAATATAATATTAAACCTGAGAGAAAATTATTGACAGAGTATGTGGAAGAGATTATTTTACAACAATATTACCTCCTGTATCAATTAACAGTAAGTAAGTCTTAAGAGACTATAGGTTACAATTAGGTGAAGCAAGGCCATTTCTGTTTTGCTTAGGGTTTCAAATGTAAAGACATATACCTGAAAAAAAATATTATGAAGTCTGTTTTCCTCTTACATTTTTCAAATATGGTTTTTCTTGGTTTCTCTGGTGTAGTGGTATGATTGAGATCCTCCTGCAGTCTTTTTTTTTTTTTTGATATAAGTAAGTTCCTATTTAACTTGAACCTTTTATTTTCTAATATTTAAAGATTTTATGCTTCTTGTCTTTACCTTCCTGTCTGTTTTCATGAAACTTTTAAGAAATTATTATTTTGAAGATTCTATTCAATTGCATTTGGTTTAGAATAACAGTTTAGCATCCATTTTATTTCTTAAGGAAATAAAAACTTAGAAAATTCTAAAAGTAATGAAAAAAATATTGATGTTTTTCATTGTACCTGTCAGTTTTAGGGTGCTTTGAACAAGTCTTAATTTTAGTCTAAATGATTTATTTTACATCATACTGTAGATTACATTTTCTTTAGAAACCTATATATTCCAAAAGGTTTAAGAAAGTATAAATATATGCAAGATGATAAATTGATGTTAGGCTTTTCCCCTATATTGTTTGTAAATAACAATTATTTGTTTAAATGTGAATAAGATGTCAGAGGACATATTCTATTCTGCATTTCATAACTTACCTTTCAGAAACTGATGAAATACAAATAATTGATTTTATGTGTTTGAATACACAAATGATTCTGTATATCTAATGAGCATGCTTCCTCTTGCAAATAGGGATAAATTATATAACAACAAGTTTGTATGTGTAACCAGTTCTTTTTTGATAGTAGTTTTATAGAAAAATAAATATCTTAAACAATGAATCAGTCCCTCCTCCATATTGGCCTTCAGAAATGTGCTGGAATAATTGTATGATAATGATTATCTTGAAAGGCTATTCATCATTTAATTAATTTCAGTTCAATAGCCAGTGACCTTGCTTATCACCCCCCTTTACTCCATCTGAGATTGGAAGGGAATACCTGAGAACAAGTCTATGAATTAGGCTTAAGTCTCTTTGAAAAAACAACATGATGTTAGTGGACTCAAAGGGGTGATGGGAAGATCAATTTTTGCTGAGGTTGTCCAATCAGTCATATAAAACCGTATTAACGTTGCTCCAGTGTTCTCCTTGTCATTACAGTCATTCTGGTGACCCAATCAACTGACTATGAATGTGGGAAAAGACCTGACCCAGGTGCAAGAGGAGATCAGGAATAACACATTACTTTGTCTGGAAAAAGAATAAGAGATAGCAGTGGCTGTTTATTCTGATGCAGAGACATGTAGTCCATATTGATTAAGTCAAGGAAGCCAAGACTATGTGACCTTTAGAGGCTGAACAGCAGATATCTTCCACCATGAAAATGACAGCAGGTACATTGTAAACACATTCTTTAATGTTGTATATTAAAGTCCTGAAAAAAATATTTACTTAGTACTAGTTAAATATGAATGTGAATTTGGATTATGTATAAACATAGAGTAATCAATCTTTTATTATCTAATATTTGGCATTTTTTAAATAAGTAAATAAAAATATTCTGTCTCTTCAGTTTCTTGCTGAAATATGAAATCACACAACACTCCCATGTGAAAGAACTTACCTGACTATGACAGGCATTTCTTATCAAAAGATAGAAATACTGAACCAAAAGTCAGCTTGTTAGCTTGTTTTAAAATCAAATGTCTATTTCTCATTTAACGGGATCTCACGTCAGCTTATGCTGTATATATTTTTGAAAGAAAACCAAAGAGGTTTGGAAGAGAGCACAAACCACATGGCTCCATGCGCTTTTAAAATAAAGGGTAAAGTTTAATATATTGCAGTAAGTAATCAACAAAGCTAAGAAGTAGTTTTTTTGTTGGTGTCTACCTGATTTCAACTGGGATGGTATCTTATGAGCTATAAAACTTTTCTAAGCAGTATCTATGGTGACAAGGAGAGGAAAACAGAGAATGAAATAATATTATTCAGATACAAGCAAGATAAAATATGCTTTTTAAAAAGCTTAAGGCATTACTAAGATTCCCAGTCGTCAGCAAATTGTAACTGTTTTGACTAGTGTGGAAAATAAAAAAAGAAAGCTGCAATTATATGCAAGTATAGACTCACTGCTGTGCTAAGTTTCAGCTTTCTTCTTTGACAATACTATAGGTTACTAATTGCAGTTTGATTGCCAAAATAAACTTTAAAGGGAATTGAAAAAACAGAATTTTTGTTGAGGTGAAAGAGATTCATATGAAATTTCTCAGCAACAGTCTGTCAACTGTTATGGTAAATGCTTTGTAAGTTTCATAAATTCCCACTGTGTAGTATGAAGTTCAAAATTAAAGTGGTGTTTAGCTGAGAAACCATTTAAATGAAAAGTACTGCAAGATGTGGGAAAGTTGATTCTTGTTTCCCTGGAGATGATTAAACACCGAATAATAAGGAATAACTAAGTAAAATGTAGGAAAATTAAAGGTTTGCTCATTTTATTTTTGAATGCATGGTAGTCTTAGTTACTACTTTAAAAAAATAGCTATTTTAAAAGTTGCCAAGTTGAAAAGTACTAACATAAAGCATTTCAATATCTAGCTGTATGTATCTGTGGCATCTATACAATATAAAGGTATATGCCTTCAAAATTACTCAAATACATAAAAGGATAGAGGCTGGTTAGGCATATGAACATGATATTTAGAAATTTAAATATGGCACAATTTAAAGTATGTGTCATTGGAGATATTTCCTTATTTAATGATCACACTTTGGAGAATATGCACTTGAGAGCAGTAAGGACAGATTTCTCCCCTTTGTAAAATTAGGGTTAATTTGCCTCCTCAACTCCCTCAAAGTCATAGATTCCAAAGCAATCAAACCATCATCAGGCTTTATTACAATGATACCAACAGTGAGTGATGGGTTTAACATTGATAATGGAATGTATATCTTAAGATGTGTAAGAAGCACATATTGTCAAGGATAACAGACTCTATGTTTCAGTTCTGCTGAACAAAACAGTCAATAAAGAATTACAGAACGTGTTTTGTTCCATTGCCATATTTTTCAGAGGTGCATATTTGAGATTAGTGCTGGCTGTGATTTACTTATCCTGATTTCTGGAAAAATGGGATAGATATAACCTGTAGAACTTTCTTTTTCTTTAAAGGTCATTAAAAGCAGGATTTCTTTTGTATGTTGCTGCATACTTAGTGAATGCCTTAAAACTTCTTTTTATAACCCTTCTGAAAATAGAATCAGTTATACAGCTGACTATTACAAATCCAGTTGCTGGTTTCTGTCTCCAGATACTGGTTATTTGAAAACCATGTTAGTTAGTGCAGAATAACTCACAGCTTCTGCCTCGGATGTAATAAGCATTCAGCAAGAACTGATTAATATGAAGCAGTAATGTGCAAATGAACCCGAAGGTTCCAAAAAGGAGCAGAGAGCAGGAGGGGAACCATCATGTCATCCTGAGTTATCAGGGGCACCACATTATCCCTCAGCGTGGCATATCTGCAGAATTTGAACAGTCAATAAAACCGCACAGGATCACGTGTTAATCGAGTGTGCCAATGTAATAAAAAACTGTAAGATCAGTAATAGGCAATATTATTGAATTATCCTCAAAGATGAACTAGGAGAATCTTCACATTTACTTTATAAACTCTGGCCACATTGTTTCTGATATGGGACAAGCAAAGCATAGTAAGCCTGTCAGTTTCTGGTAGTAGCACAGAGAAAAAATTGCTGTGCGTTTGGGACCTTCAGAAGGAGGTGCTATGGAGAAAAGCACACTTTTTTTTTTCTTTTATTATTATAATATTGTTGAAGCTGTGAAAGATTAGGTATGATGTGTTCCTTTCCCAGATAACTCTGGTATCACTTCAGAGGGAGTTTCTAATTTATGTGATTGATCTGGTGAAATTATTCATAATTCCTGAAAAGAAAGATAACAGCCAGAGTGTTACTTCCTATGAATTAGTGTATTTTAGGTTCTGCATAATTAAGAACTTCAGATACTCAGCATAGCGTGGTGAAGGTGTACATTGCAGAATATTGTACAATACGATATTTTTGCATGTGTCATATGTGACTACTATATGCCAACTAATGAGATCTACTACAGCACACAAAACTCAACTTTAGTTTAAATACTACTTTTAAATAACAAATACTTAAACATCACTAAGTTGTTCATGAACAACTTAGATGTTTCTGTAAATTTTGCATATTGAACTGAGTTAATAAAGTTGTTGACATTTTGAAGAAACGTGAACAACATGAATAGTAATCTCCCTGAAGAATAAAAATAAAGTGTGTATGTATTCAACTTGAATGCTCTCAAATGAAAGAAGAATATTTTCTATAACTTAATTGCTACATTTTGTGGACAAAACTCTATTTACCTTATTTAGGAGCTACGCATGTTTTAACTTAGACACTATCTATTGCACTATCTATTGTGATGTCCATTATGAATATGGGACCTGATGCAAATCTGATGGTGTTGGCTAACAATCACACTCTGGAGCTGGAAAAAGAATAGGGAGAAAAAATGTCTTGCTTGAAGTTATTTTTGACCTCAGCTGTTTCTGTCTCCTCAAGGGTTTAATATATCATGTTTGTAAGAGCTGTTTTCTGAAATCTACCCCTTCTCTTCACATATATATATATACACACACACACACACTTTAGTAGATCTTATTTATTAATCATATAAGTTCTTTTTTTATTTATTTAGGTTACAGCTTGTTCTATATATGGATATTCTGGCACTAATTATAGAACAGATTGTGTTGGGATTTCTACAGGACTGCACTATGGCAATACAGATTAAGCAATTAACCTTGATGTCACTGTAATTATTAAGATACTTTAGCAAAATGAACTAATTTCCCCACAGGATGTTCTGCTGAAATCAACTTCCACTCTTTTTAAGATGCCAAAATAGAAAATGTTAATGGAAAACTAAGTTTGCAATTTTAATAATCTATTGGGTATACACACCTTTTCAGCAGTCATCTTTAAGTGTTTCACACAATAGTTCACTCCAAACACAATATATATATTTTTTTCATATAGATTAATAAAAATATCTGTATTGCATATAATTAAAACAATACGCAATAATATTCTGTGGAGATCAGCAAAAAAATAAAAAAAAAGAAAGGAATAGATTTACTGTGGCTCTCTTAGTGTGACTTTACGATGCAACTTCTGACATTAAACAGATTTTATTCTAAAATACATAGCCAAGAGGAACTAGCTCATAGTTACATTTTGTACAATATCAGCCCTTAATATTCAGGTAATAAAACCACTTACATCCAATATCAGAATACTATGTACTAAATTCTACTATATTAGAAATACAGTAGCATGAAATATTTTTTGATTGTTATTAAAATACATATTTCAATTTTTAATCTTTTTTTAGAATCCTATAGTTACTTTATTTCCTCCATTAATTAAAAATAAATTAAATTATTAAAAATAGTAGTCAATTTTTTTAACTAGCTCAAATATGAAATCAATATTAATCTAAAAAAGAGTCTTTAAAATCTTTATAGGAAAAAGACTATCCTATAGAAATTTTTTTGTAAAGGACTGTCATTTTCTTCAGTCAACCATTGTATTTCAATCATTACATGGAATGATACAAAGATGAACTGCAAAAGCATGATTATACACAATCAAAGCATAAAAAAATAGGTCAGAAGCAATGATTACTTCAATTATACTATTTAAAGAATTTTTTTTGTCAACTTTTCTGTGTTTTCCAATACTTTTATGAAGATAAATGTGAAAGTATTTCAATTACTATTTAAAATTCAGAGTAGTTGGTAAACTAATGAAATACACATGTGGAATAATTACTATCATACATTTAATTGTATCTATATTACAATAAAGAGTAGAAATGTAACTTATTCACATTACTGTTATTAAAAGATTTCATTTACTTTTCTACACAGAAATTTTTTCGACATATAACTATAAAATCACAGAAGAAAAATGGTGAACATGAAGAAAGAAAAAACTTTTTTTTTAGATTAGGAAAAAACCACGTAGTTTGCCCTTTTTGTAATTTTTCTAGTGCAGCAAGTTGTATAGCACTGAAGGGTGTAGAAGCACCTACTTCATTCATTTATAAATGGAACTGACACTATTATCAGGTGCATTGGTAACTCTCCAAAAAAATTTTTTTTTTTTTTAAAAGAAGGAGCAGTTCTTGAAATTCTGCATTCTCTGTCTCATAGCAGAATCACTCATTTCTTTTTCTTCAAAGCTTGAAGAAACTGAGGGGAAAAAACCCACATTGTTAGAAAATATGTTTGCTTTGTCAGGCTGGAGTTTTCTGGGTATATTTACTTAGAGCAACTCTGAACTTATTTATTATTGTTATGTTTTAATTAGTTTGGTTTTAGTGAAAAAATAAAAATTGTAGGATTTCTGGGTTTTGGTTTTGTTTTGAGAGCACTGGAACATTTACAGACATTTAAGGAGATGGAGATGCAGCTGCGCTGGAGCTATTTATGCAGGGGTATGCAATAAAATGAGAAGGAAAAATGAAGAAAATCTTACCTAACCCAGTCAGGATCCTGAAGGATTTATGGTGCTTTAAAAAGAAAGAGAAATTGAATATGCAGATCTCTTTCTACAACAATCACAGTTTTCATTGAAAACAACAGGACTGCTCTAACTACCATGTCTCAAGCAGTGCATTTACCTGATTCCTCTCTGCACAATGCAGCCTTGTATTTCTCTTGCTCTGTCCTGCAAGAGTCATTGCTAAAAGCAGCAATTTCAGTAATATATTCCCAACAGATGCTGGCAGAACAGAGGAATTGACTGTTGATTGTTTGTGGCAATTCATGGTTATAATTTGCTTTTTTTCACCTGAGCATTATTTGTCTCTTTTCCTCTGCTTTGCAGATGTTTGTATTTAAGGAAAACCTTGTCCATCTTTAATATAAGTTTCACTGTATTTGAATGTGCTTCTAGTATACCAAAGAAAATATTCTAGAAAGCATTTAGTAGTGAGAATTGCTTGCTAGTTAATCCGTTAGTGAGATGGAAGTTATTCAGTTGGAATATTTTAGTAAATGCTTTGAGGGTGTTTGGATTCAACTGTGAGGTGACAGATACCTTCCAGAAAAGTACCACAAATGCACAAGTTACACAGAGAAATATGAAAATTACAAAAGAGTGAAATGCTTCAATGGAATCCCTGTAAGGGTTAAATGAAGAGAAAATAAAGAAAAAAACAAGAGAATTATTGACATCATCAGAAGACAGAACTGTTCTGAGGTGAGTTATACTGTATTGAATAACCATAGTTATTTAACATCTAATTTATTGAGTGCTGTCTTTCCTTTTCTCAGGTTTTTAATAAATCCAAAGAGAGACATTTACAAACAAAGATGGTTTGTGTTTTTTTTTTCTGTTTGATTGTCGTAAAGGACAATAGTATTAGTCGTATCATGACATTTATCTGTTAAATATATTTCTAAAACCATGCATTTCCATTTCTGTAACATGTGCCAATGTGGTGGCATAGTAAACACTTATAGGATAATGGCAGAAATAATTCAGGGAGAACATAAGAACTTCCTGCTTTCTCATCTCAGGGCCCAAAACACAAGAACTCCCTTTTCCTGTGATCTCTTTCTCTTTCCCTCCCTCCCTTCCTTCCTTTCTGCCTTCCTTCCTGCCTCTTTCCTTTACGTGTTGAAGATTCTTTTTCTCATTCTTATTATATTTCTCATTCATTATTATATAGTTTTTTTAAAAAAATATTCAACTGCATATTTCACAAATGGCTGCCCAATAGTCGATGGATGATTTGTTTCACTGGTTCCTTTTGCTCAGGACTGAAAATGCTATCACCTTGTTTTCTTTATCATGCCATTTGAATTTCTACTGAGATTCAGTAAAGTCATGATGGGCCTTACAAATAAACATATTCGACACCATTTTTTCCTCTCTAAAAGTTTCCATAACCAATAAATTACTGTCATTCCTGTCATGCAATATTCTTTTATTTTCATATGGGCAGTATAGTCAATGAATTACAATGAGGGAAAAGAAGCTCTCAAATTCTCTGAATCAGAAATGTTATAGAATCACGATTTCTGGAAGCACATAGATATAACAGAAAATGAGACACATATAAACGTAAAGGAGGGGAACACCTTCTTATTGTCTGTATCAGAAAAATAACAGGTCCTATTAATTTTTTCAAACTATCTTTACCTAATTCAGACTTAATAGTAATTGAAACAAAATCAGACTAAACTATAAAACAGAATCAAAGTATAAACAAAACTTCCCTTAGAAAACAGTCTTAGAAAAAGTTACAAGTTTCATGGATTCCTTCTCGAGTTTTGAAACATTCATATCCACCTTTCTAGGAAAACCAAGATCTATAAGTCAGACAACTTTTGTATAGTTTTTTTTTCCAAAGAAAAATACTTTTTGTCTACTCTTCACACACAGAAGAAAAACAAGATCTGTACACACCTCCATCATTGATACTATTAACATCTGTTATTGAAATAAAAGAACTAGTTTCCTGATGTACAGTTTCCCAAGAAAACCACAAGAAAACAGTAATCACCTTCTCAGGTATTGGTCCAATTACTATTACTTTTGGCCACAAAATTCTATTGGCATCTTACATTCTTGCTAAGCCGAAGACTTTAAATTTAGAGAGTCTTAATTATCCAGTTCAGAAAAGCAAGCTTGTGAAATATACTAACAGATTGTTGCTGAATCAGTGTCCTGAAGCCTCACAAAGCTAAAAGCAATAGTGCACCAAGGACGAGCTTACACTGCAGTAGGTTAGACTCTACCGTGAATGCAGTTCTGGTCAATGCAGCACCCCCTGTGACCTCAAGGAACATGTAAGACATTTAGAAATCACAATTCAATTTATTTTAAAAATACTTTTCTGAGGGAGTGGGAAGAAAGGACAAGAAAAGCAAACTTTGAACAACTCTTTGTTGTATACTATATTGTAATATAGATTTTAATGTTTGGGTTTTTTTTTTTTTTCCAAAGTGAAACATGGTTAGCTTTCATCATTGGGATTCATCATAATTAAGTCATTTATATGTTAGAAGTGTGATATAAACTGGTTTCCTTAGCTCCACGTCCCCACTTTTACAGAACAATTGATCCCATCTTCTTTCATCTCGGCATGGCTTCTTTTACAACTTTTTTGTCTTTTTCCACTAATTATATATTAGATTAAATTACATTTCATTAGATAAACTCACTTCACTTCATTTTGTCTATCAACTATTAATTAAAATATTTATTTCAAAAATATTTTTGTCATGTGTTGTGTCTTTGTATATAAGGTAGCCGAATTGCTACTTAATTTTACATGTCAATCTTCTTCCTACCATCCTTGCATTCTGCCTTCCTCCTATCTGATAATCCAAAAGACCTTATGTGAATATAATAAAATTTGAAATTGTTTTCACATGCATGAAAGTGGAGCAAAGAATTGGTAAAATTATGCACTTCAGTAGCAGAGTTACTGCATGAAGTCATTTTAAGGCATACTTGTTGTAGGACGCCAATGTCAAATCTAATGATATAAAGTTATCCCAGACATACACATTTTATTTTTATCAAAGATAAGGACAAGTATAATTCTATGATTCTATAAGTAAATCAATTAAAATTTAATCAGGTTTTCTACAAATCAGTTCTACTTCAGTGAAGTCTTCTGAAATTTGACCAGATGTTTTTGGATGTTGCTTAGTTAGTGAAGACATAAGCTTTTTGTTTCTAGAAACTTTTATTCTTTTGCTGCCATTTCTCTTATACTTATTCTAAGCTGTACAATAGATAAATGTTGTAGAAGAAAAGTTTTAGCTTTTTAAATGTTCAGAGACAAGACAGTCAGACTTACTGATGGGATAAAATGACTGTGTTGTAGTTTTAATAAATTAGTAGTAAATTAGTTTTAGTAGACTGGTTACACTTTATGTTATGATTTTTCCCCTTTGTTTCTGTAAGTTTAGATAGTTTTAAACATTTGATATGATAAAAATTTAGAATCCAGGAAAGATGGAAATATTTAGCCACTATGTTTAGAAAACAAAATGTATAATAAAGAAAAATTTAGACACTTTAAATGGATTGGTTCCATATTTCCTCTACACGATGATAACATAAACAATAGAAGATAACTATAAGTTGAAACATGTTCTGTTAGATCCCTAAGCACAACTTTCCTTGGTTTCACAGAAAGGAAGGCAAGATTTGCTTTGGTTGCAAGCACCATCACACCATTAAATGACATTATTTTTCAAAGTATTTGATTATATGGATGCAAATGATGCTGGATGGCCACACTCAAAGAGCTCGATGTCCAAGTGGAGACCAGTGATGAGTGGTGCTCCTCAGGAGTCATCAGTACTGGGACCAGTGCTGTTCAGCATCTTTGTCAGCGACATGGATGTTGGGATTGAATCACAGAATCACAGAATGGTTCAGGTTGGAAGGGACCTTAAAGATCAACTAGTTCCAATGCCCCTGCAATGGGCAGGGACACCCCCCACTAGACCAGGTTGCTCATAACCTCGTCCAGCCTGGCCTTGCATACCAGTTTCCATGTGGACAATGAGCCATTGACTGCAACACTTTGAGCGCAGCCATCTAGCCAGTTCCTTATCCACTGAGTGGTCGATCCATCAAATCCATGGTTTTCCAATTTAGAGACCAGGATGACTGCACCATCAGCAAGTTTTTGTAATTGTGTGCAATCTCAGCAAGTTGTCCACTCAGCAAGATTTAGAGTAGTAGATTTAGAATAATAGATTTGAATTCTATTGGCACTTGTACTTAGGTAAATGGTTGCAGTGCTATGAATGTGTTGATTCTTTTTTTGCAGGACAGATGAGGTTGTCAGGGACCGCAAAGATCATCTAGTCCTGCCTCCTACTCAATGCAGGACCATGGTCAGTTGGGTTTTGAATATCTCCTAGGATGGAGGCATTGCAGCCCCTCTGGGCAATCTGTTTCAGTCTTTGACCACTATCACAGTAAAAGTTTTTTTCTTATGGTTGAGTGGAATTTTCTTGAATTTATGGCCATTAACACAGTCACTGGGTGTGACTGAGAAGAGTCTAGCTCCATCTTCTTTACTCCGTCCTATCATAAATTTGTAGACATTTCGCTGTTTCTCTCTTTCAGTCAGCCTTGCATGGGTTTTGGAGGGGTTTGGAGTGGATTGGGGTTTTTTTGTTTGTTTAATTGATTGGTTGGTTGGGTTGGGTTGTTTGATTGTTTTATTTGTTTTTTTTTCCCACTCATGTAGATTGCTTATGTTTTAGAATGAAAGTTTCTTAAGGTCAGAGAATAAAATCTGAGACCACACTATAATTATTCAATTAGATAGAAAAAAAACATTTGAAGACACATTTCAGATTCATTAATCATTATGTATTCATTTTAGTTCATTGCATTAGAGCTTTAAAAGCTTAAAAACCTTCAGTCTGTATTCCTGATGGATTTGGGAATGTATTCAAAAAAGACTGGCATTCTTAGTGTTCTGGTAATTTAAAAAATTACCTTGACTGAATAGGGAACACATTTCTTTAAAAGCATGGTGAAAAGTGAAAACTATAATTTAGACCTTTTCAAACCAATCTCTAGATCTGTTGAGTAATGGACAATATCTTTTGGGGTAATTTTTGGGAATACGTACAACAGCACCTGCATAAATGGAGGCAACTTTAAACTATATTTCTAAGAAGTTTCCATAAGCTTCAAGCAGTGATAAAATTAGACCTACACATATATTTTGTTCTATCATTATTCTAAGTTCACTAAGTCTGTAATAATCTTCTAAATTTTTCACAGAATAACAACAAAATATTTCCTTTTTTTTTTTTTTCAGGACTATTATTCACAAGTCTGTTTATCCTGAATTGTTTTGTTAATCAGATATACAACAAAGTTTTCCAAGCAGTAGCAGTGGTACAAAGGTGCGTTTCACAGGGAGGAACATACAGCTGGGGTGTATGAAGTGGGGAATACCTAGTCAAAGCTATTGTCACAGGAAAAGGAGTGTGTGTAGCCTGAGATATACATCTTTTGGGGACCAACTGTAGCATAACCATTTGGTCTCAAATTGGTGTTGCTCCATTCTGGAAAAAAGGGGGTTGTGAATACTGTTAAATAGAAATAGACCTGGGTTTTGTGGTTTTGTTTGTTTGTTTGCTTGTTGTTTTAATTTATTTTATTGCTTTTGAGTTAAGTGAAAAATACTGTGAATATTTGCTGTCTATTATATAAAAATAGAAGGACTTTTGAAGGTTTTTTCCTCAAAATTTCTTTGTTTATAGTTAATGAAAACGACAGGTTGCCATAGTCATTAAAAAAAGTAACTGAGAGAGGTTTGATGGCCTGAGTTATACAGAAGGTCAGATTAGGTGACCTAATTACTTCTGTTAGTGCAACTTGAAATTCATTATTGGATCTGAGAAGCCAAAAGCATAGAAGTGAAGACAGACAAATGAGACAAATGCAAGAGTTCAAAATTTTGACTAAAAGTCTCTCCAGTAGCAGAAACAGCATCCTAAATCCTGTAATCTTCCCCATATTAGGTATGTACTTACATAAAGTTTCTTATTGTCCAGGTTCCAGCAGAGAGGAATAGGTGTCTCCTAAACAGATTAATCACATTGAAATCACATTAATCACCTTGAAAAGGAGGTGTTTTGATTTGGTGAGAAGATTCACAGAAGGAAGTGACAATTAGCTTTGCTTCAGGCTTTGTTCTTAGTTGGCTGAAGCTAAATGAAAAAAAAACAAAACAAACACACCACCACAAAACAACTGATTTGGGCCTCTCTATTATTTTTTCAAATTTGTTTCTAATGTTTTTTTTTGTTTTTTTCTTAGAAGGATATTAGACTGTTAGGTCAAGCATGGGGGACATTTAGAGCTTCATCTTAAAGGAGGCACAATCTATTTTTGGAAGTCTGGTCCTTAGGCTTCTGTGCCACACAGTCTCAAATCACTGCAGAAATAATAAAGGGAGAGAAAGAAGGTGCATATAGCTAAGCAATTTGGTGCTGACAAAGGAGAAACCAATCTAATTTTTAGTGAGAAGACCATGCTGTTTACAAAATTATAAAGATTCATTTAAAGAGAAAGGAAAAATGCAATTATAGAAAATAAATGACCAAATTATGAGTTCAGAATACATTATTATGTTTCTCACAGAGCATAATTATAGTTGTGTCATTTGCTCAGTTATATTCAAGGTTGTAGCAGCACTTATATTATAAACCCTATATGTCAAGGGTTTATAACTTGGCAGCAAGAAATTTACTTAGCAGTGAAAATTAACACACTAAGTGTCAACCCCAGAACATGTTATTTTACAGTCTTTCTGATTTCTTAATGCATAGGACTATAAGACTAAAACAGACAAAGACACTAATTGGGACAGAGGTATGTTATTTTGGCACTACAGCTAAAAATAAGAGTGGATCCCTTACCCCTTTCTTCCTAAAATTAGCAAAAGTATTCAGTAGCAGGAATGTTAAACTGCTACTGTCTGGCAGTATGCAAAGTTTCTGTTTATTCATTACTGGAAAATAACAAAAGTAAATACCCTTCATGTTTTTATCAATTTTGACAACAAGGAATACTTCCCCCCCCCCCCTATTTTTTTTGTTTGTTTGTTTTGTTTTGGGGTTTTTTTTAAAAACATTTGTTTTTTGATACTACAAGCAATTTTCATTTCAAGTTTTCCTTCACATCTACTCTCCTTTTTTCACTTCTTCCTCAAAAATTTACACCGGTTTTAGTTTCAGTCCAGATGTTTTCTTCAGTTTGCTGTTTATTTTTTTCCTTTGATTTTATCACTTCCTAAACGCATAGAAATACAAGTGATTTGTATATGTATGTGTATATATACATATACATATATATATGTATATAAGTAACAAAGTGTTAGTCTTCAGTTAACAGGTTTGATTTAGGCTCTGTATAAAGAAACACTGTAAAATTTGCACAAAAGTAGAGTCAAAATAACGATTTGCTTTCAGATTTTCTGAAAGTTGAAGGCCACAACTCAAAAAATTGCTAAGGAAGTTACCCCTGGTTTTGAATAGTTTCATTCTACAAAGAAATTAATTTGATGCAGACTAATAGTAATCTACATCTTTAGTTAATGGCACTTCTTGAGCAAGGGTCATTTAGGTTTCCAAGTATACCATTTATTTCTGTAGGGGACTGAAAATATATTCAAAGTAATAAGAATACTTAAATGGTTATGTAACTGAAAGAGCTTCATTGTTTTATAAAACTGATGTTTCTCTTTGTCATTCTGGTTTTTTTTCGATTTTTCTTGTAATTTCTGTATTTATTTTTCCTCTGAGACAGGGTGTCCATTGAGGCTTTAATTTTTAAGGGCTAATTTTTAATTATTTATTTTTTTTACTGTTTGGCTAGTGACTATGAGAAATAATTAATTCCTATACTTTTTAATCTGATAGCTTCTGACTCTTCATAATAGAAATTTGTTTGCCTTTATTTTTAATTATGTGAAATAACGTATTTTCTCCCCTTCATACATAGATTGCAATTGTGAAAACTCCACAGAGGCGCCTACCTGCATACAAGTTTGCAGCATTTGAGTTTTATTGACACTAAAAATTTGCTGTGCAGCACAAGTAGACATGCACACATACTTTTCTGTTGACTGTTCTTATTTTACTTGTAGCATAAAGGTAGAATATGAACTCACTATAAAATAGAAAGCAAACAGACATTTAATCCCTGACAAAAAGGTCTAAAAAATCTATGACGTTTTACCAGGATTTCTTTCCTAGGAGCCTCCATCTGTCCCTGTTTTATTTTTAGGCCACATTTCAGCTGTTGGTTTTGTATTCAAATGTTTTCTCTGTCCTACTTCTACAACTTGCAAATACAGTCACATATCTTAGAATGCCAGGTGTCTCACATAATGTCAACACTCATAGGAACAACAGAAAAATCACAGAACTACTTATTTATTTGTTGTCTTACAAATAGTTATTAACAATGCTGAAAAGTAAAGAAAAGATAAATAGAAAATCATGAATTGCGAAGACTAGGAAGGCTATTTTTGAATTGTTTTTTGCATAAAAAGTGAAATTTGGAATTTAGCTTTTATGTGTTATGTGTGTATGAGCTTTGAGACTGTGCTCTTCACTTTTGCCACTGACATTTTCTCAAAAAATCAAAACCTACACTATGTAATTAGTTTTCTGCATAAGTCTGCATTGAACCTAGTAAGGCTGCATGTCAGGGAAGAGGTTGTTGACTGTGAGACAGGTTTCTGAACTACTCCCAGGAGTACATTTTGCAAAGGAAGTAGCCAAGAAAGTTTTAACCTACATTTCTTGCTGATGGGATGGAGCTGTATGGTTTTGCAGCCTTCTTAGAACTGGTCATCATTTTGTCCTGGTAGCTCTTATAAGTCTAGAGATCATTTTAAAGTTACGGTCTTGGGTTTTTTGGTTAAAGAACGGAGGGGGAAACTCGAATGATCTATATAAATAAAAAAGGAAAGATCTGTCTAAATTTGTTGTCTTTGATGTGTGTTGATTACTGGACTTAGTATGATAAAGGTTTTATAAAGTAACTTAGTCTTTTCACTTGTCTACACAACAGAATGAGTGATGGGACCATCAAGCTACGCTGCAAAGAAATGGTGAGTCCATAATTCCATTTTCAATGCTGGGCTCAGGGTATCTGAAAAGTACATAGTGACAAGTCATGAGAAAAAAACATCCTGAGGCATCCAAGTGTGTGATGATACTACATTGCCTCGTAGCAGAAGATATGTTTAGAGTTACATATTTCCCCTATCAGATGCTAAAATAATATAGTACATTTACAGCATAAAATACTTATGCACGTAAAGCTAACGATCTGCTAAATGTGTGCCATGGTTTGGCCTCAGACGGCAACAAAGAACCATGTGCCTCTCTCTCTGGCTTTCCCAATACGGGAAGAATCAGAAGAAAAAGGCAAAACTCTTGGGTTGTGACAAAGGCAATTTAACAGAACAGCAAAGGTAACAAGAAAACAACAATAACACGGATAGAGGAATATACAAACATGATTACAGAACTGCTGCCCACCGACCGGACCCAGGACGCCCCCGCCAGCTCCAAGCGTCGACTTCCTGCCCCCTCCCCCTGGCAGCTCAGGGTGGGCATGGCTCACATGGCATGGAATACCTGTGTCCCTGCTGGAGCCTGGGGAGAATTAACCTTGTCCCCTCCGGAACCAGGACAATGTGATACAATTTGCTAACATGTGCAGAATTGAGTCAATGGAACACTATTTACTGCCAATAAAAGAGTTATTGCATACCAGGTTAGAAGCGTGACAACTAAAATAATTTGAAACCAGCCCATAGAAAATTATTTAAATAGTTATTTTCTTATTTACATGATTTTACTTAAGGTTACACCCATTTAAATGAGATGGATTATGTTTGTCCTAGTTTAGCTGAAAATTAGTTACTGAATTTAGGTATCCAGGTTTGCTTTAAGCAACTCATGTCATTTGAGAAACCTAGGTATTCACATGCAGCTGACAGGTACTACACAACCTGTCTTCTCCTGGACATAGAAAAGAGGAAAGAAAACTCCAGGATACTTAAAAAGGCACTAGATGTCTGTGTTTAAGAAAGTGAACTGATCTCTTAGACTTTTTACAAGGCAGAATTACTCCCATTCCATGTATTCTAGATATATGTCACTGCTGGATGGATTGTTCTCTAAACATGTCATCTCCCTTTGTTAAGTATAGGAGTGGGGTTTACCTTCTGAAACATTGGTATCTATTACCCATTGAGGCTCACCTGATACTCACTAGATCCCCAGCTACTTTCTCAGAATGGCTTAGGCTTCTGGAGTTGGCTCTGTGTTTTGTCTGGTGAAGTCTTTAATGGCACTAGGTTTAGGCAAAGAGCACTTCCTAAAAGTGACATATCACCATAGAATCATTTAGGTTGGAAAAGACCCTTAAAGATCACCCAGTCCAACCATAAACCTAACGCTGCCAAGCCCACCACTAAACCATGTCCCTAAGCACCACCTTCTACACATCTTTTAAATAGCTCCAGGGAGGGTGGCTCAACCACTTCCCTGTGCAGCCTGTTCCAATGCTTGGTAACTCTTTTGGTGAAGAATTTTTTTCTAATCCAATCTAAACTCCCCTGCAGCAACTTGAGGGCCATTTCCTCTTGTCCTGTCACTTGGAAGAAAAGACTGACACCTACGTCGCTACAACCTCCTTTCAGGTAGTTGTAGAGAACAATGAGGTCTCCCCTAAGCCTCACTTTCTCCAGACTAAACAACCTCAGTTCCCTCAGTTTCTCCTCATAAGACTTGTTCTCCAGACCCCTCACCAGCTTTATTGCCCTCTTTGGATGTACTCAAGCACCTCAATGTCTTTCTTGTAGTGAGGGGCCCAAAACTGAACACAGTATTTGAGGTGTGGCCTCACCAGTGCTGAGTAGAGAGGATAATCACTTCCCTAATGCTGTTGACCACACTACTTCTGACACAAGCCAGGATGCCTTTGGCCTTCTTGGCCACCTGGGCGCACCAGCAGCTCGCATTCAGTTGGCTGTTGACCAACACACCCAGGTCCTTTTCTGCCAGGCAGCTTCCCAGCCACTCTTTCCCATGCCTGTAGCATTGCATGGGGTTGTTGTGGCCCAAGTGCAGGACCCGGCACTTGGCCTTATTAAACCTCATACCATAAGCAACATAAAGCAAGAACTGTCCAAATAACTGTTACAGATCTCAATTAAAGAATATCCTATAAAAACAAAACAAAACAAAAAACAAAACCAAAACCAAAACCACAAAACAAAACAACCAAAAAAACCCAACAAAAAACCCAGTAAACCCAAACCTCATAAAACAGCCAAAAAAAAGGAAAGGGAAAAAAAAAGTTAAAAAAGACTGCAAGAAACAAAAATATCATTTGTAAAATATAGCAAATATTGCTATGTTATGCAAAAGAATCTCTAAAGTTGTACTGTGCTCTGCAGAACAATGCTGTTGTAACCAGTATTAGAAAAATGTTAGGTATTGCTGTCACACAGTTTGAACAGCAGCTATATGATGTGGCTGAGAAAGAATTTTTTTGTGTGGATATAAGCAATCCCAAACACAATGTCTATGCAATAATGTTTATTCTACACATTTTTACTGTTTTAGGAGGTCATCTTCATTCTGTCAAGTTAGTGATGGAAACTGGCCCAACAGTCTCTATACATACGTATATCTATTTACCTAAAATGCTTTAGAGGTTTCTTATGTACTAAACCTAGATTAAATCCAGAGAGCTACTGAAGAATAAAATTCCTGTGGTAAACTCTTTACAAGTAAATATGACGTCTGATTCTTATTAAACATCTGCTGGATTGTATATTGTGTACAGTGATATTCATGTCCTAAACAAAAATTGATTTGCTGCTGCACCCATGCAGATAGCAAATAATTTCAAAACCACCAAACACTATTATACCACACTCTTGAGTTCTGCTTTTAAAACTAACCCTGTCAAAGGAAAAAGTCTGTTTGAGAAAAAGATTTGCTCACAAAAGTCAAACTAGTATCATTTATGTGTTTTAAAAATTATAACACTTAACATTTTAAGCGAGAGATGTATTCCAAAGGTTTAAAATTTAGTTCTGAGACAGTAATGAAGAAATTGAGTGTTCCCAGTGAGGTTAAGAGATTGTATCATCTTTCAGGAACTGCTGTGATTGCAGCCATCCATTTCCACTAATTGAGAAACTATTTGCAATACTTTATTTGTGAAATAAAATTTTTCTTTTTTTCTTATTTTAAGGGTGCTTGACCAAAGAATGCTACTAAGTATGACACAGATCTCAAAACATTTATATGTTGGTATTTTCAACTTTAAATATGACTATATAGGCCTGCATAAGCTCCCAGCATTTTTCAAAGAACAATCTTTGCAATCCTCAATAACATGCCTGGAATACAGTGTTGTCTTGATGATGCTGTATTTGAGAAGACTTCCAAAGTTCATAAAAAAATACTCTCCGTATTACTATGTATCAACACATCAGTCTGAAATTGAACTTGGCCAAATGTCGCTTGAGATCATCTTTTCTTCAATGTATAATTTTTCAAACAGATCTAAGATACGGACCATTCTGTTTTGCTGTAGTTACTAAAAACCTGTCTTCTCTTGTCTTGACACATATTACATTATGCTATCAATATTTACTCAGTACTATGGTACCATTGTAGAACTGCTGAATACAGTACTCTATATAGCTTGAACTTTGCCCTGGAAAGCTGCTGCTCCATTAGAAAAACAAAACCAAAACCCAGCCTATTTTTTTTTTTTACACTCTCTAATCTTCTGTTGCCTATCATGTTTATTAATGTCTTAGATTTACAGTTTAGAATTGCATTAAATGCTGAAAATACTACATTTGCTCAAAAATTTTTGTCGAAGGTGATAAAAAACGTAAGTTTGGGAGGAGGCACATTGTTGCCTACAGATTCTAGGAAAATGAATAAAAATACAACTTTTGGTCTAGAAATTCAAATTACAGATAGGTCATAATCTTTTAACAATAAAAACTCTAAACCAGAAAAAAGAATCCTATATCTGCAAAACAGCAAAGTCAGGTATGGCATGGTTCTTATTTTATACTTGCTTTTCATCAGTGAAAAAGAAACAATTTGGTCATCTACCTGTAATAGTGTGTTTTACCTACTTCTCATTAGCTTTCCCAGAATAGCTACCCAAGGGCAGATCAAGTGTGACAAACATCCTACCAGACGTAAACAGCCTTCTGCATGGACTAGAGACTACACTTTGAAAAGCTGCAAAATGCAATGATAGTTATTTATCACAGTTCACACAAATTTTTGATTCCTACTTTCCTTCTGCCCTTTCTAAACCCTACCTCTCTAAATTTTTTTATTAGGTAAACAACTCAGAAAATAACTACAATGACAAATATAGGTTTCCCAGCCACCCTGTGCAATTGGGGGAATAGTAGCCACATCCAAACTCCCTGATTATTCTAGCCTAAATCCATTACCTATTACAGCATTTTTATTACTCCTGAACTATATGGTCTAGGGTCTTATCCTTTTCAGGAGATGTCGAGGAAGAATGCACTGTAGAAAAGGTACACAATTTTTGTCAATCTTTTTTTTTTTTACTCTATATGTTTATTGCAGATAGGGAAGGTTCCAGATTATGCTTTTAGTCCACCTTCTTTCCAGTGCAAACACATATTCAAAATATAAGTAAGGACATTTCATGCTTTGTGTGGGGTTGACTTCGCTAAAAAATACTTTTAAGACCAGTGTTTGAGATTTGTTAGAATTTCTTTAAGAACTGCCCTTAGCAAGTCCATGTCAAGCCAGCATCAGGTTTTTTTACCCTGTTATTTTAATAATCTGCAGTTCCAATAAAATCTTACGTTTGCACTGCGAAGGCAGTCTGAAGTAGTAGAGATATCTCAGCAAGTGGTTTAGCCTGCACCAAAGGTATCCTTCTCTGGAAACTGCTAATGGGTATTTCTTGTTATAGAAGACGAATTTAAAATTGAAATAAACTATCCTCTTCTTGGTTTTTTTTTTTTTTTTTTTTTAGCCATATTGCTGCTTTGCAAAAGAAATAACAGATTGTAGCAAATTACTATAGCTACAGAAAAAAAATCACAAGGAATGCCATCTCAAGGAGAATACATTATGCTCAGATTCTACAGGATTGCACACAGTGTAATGTGAGAGAGTAAAAAACATTTTGATGGATGACTCATCGATGTGTTGATAATGGGGTTGATTAAATGATTCTGTTGGTATATAAAATTACATGTAGAGCTTGCAAGTCTAAACAGGTGTTCTTCAATCTTGAAGTCCTTGTGGATATGTTTTGATAGCCTGCAGTAGGAGAAAATACAACTTTGCTGTATTCGGTTGGAAAATTACTTTTGTCTTCACTGATGAGCTTGCTTTCTGAACAGTGACATTTTACCAAAACATCACTGAATAGAATATGTTTGTAGAAAAATTATCTAAAGAACCTTCAGCCTGGCTTTGGAGATTTCAGGCATTCTTATATCCACACATTTTGAATATTTCTTCAAGGAGAAATAAAACTTTCTCCACAGTAATTGCCTCACATTAAATTAAAATTTTAATAAATTTTAAAAGGAAGACAATTTAGAGATTTACTAATTTTAAGATTTGATACTCCATCCTTCTTCCCCTGAAGTGATAAAGCTATACCTACATTATTGTTTGCCAAACAGGCCTGAGACTTACTGAATCAAGTGACTTCATGATTCATTCCATTTTCCATTTTCCATTTGTACTGCTATTTGCTAATCTGGCAAGCCTCATGCTTACAGCCTTCACACTATGGGGACATTGATGTTACACAGTATGTCTAAGTCAAAACCCGGAGACCATGACCTAACCTGTTTTGCTCCTAATTCATTAAAATTCCAATTTGGACTCCTTGATTCTGGATTTAAAAATCTCATGCTCCAGGGGAACTTCAACTGCAGAAAATGTGTCATATTTTATGGAGTTTGGGCTAAGACACAGCTAGCTTACTTCAGCTTCCTTACTCTTGGATTCTTACAGCCTCTTTCCACTATAAACATTCACCCTGGCATGCAAGCACAGTCACACTGGGCGACATATACTTCTCAGCTTTGTCTATACTCACTAGGCACTTCACAAACTGTCACGTAGTTGTGGTCTCCAGCTAAAATGTGTAATTGCAAAATTATTATAAGCCTTAGGAATGGTTGTTTTCACCAACAAAGCTGTAGATGAAAATTTGATGAATGCTTTAACAGCGCTCTGCCCCTCTTATGTGGACTTTTCAGTCCTGTTTTATCACCCAGATTTATGGGACTACTCCTTTGTTTGCAGAAACTATGACAGCTTCTTTCAATTCAAAAGTATTAGGTCCATGCCTAACAATTAAGATTTTGTGCAACCCCACACAAACTCATCCCTGGACCACTAAGTTTTGAAAAACTAAATTTTTGTTGTTTTTTGTTTCTCTTTTGCCTATTCTTTGAGTCAAATTAATGCTATATTTCCAGGATGCAGGCTCTCTGCTTGTAAATGTCATTTCTCAACCCTGTGCCCCATACACCATTTCCTCTGTTTATAAAGCAGTGTTACTATTTGGTGATGAGGCTTTTGTCCTCTTTTTATAATGTCATCTAGAAATATACCAGGAATTTTATTTTGTAAATACCCTTTTATTAGTTTAATAAAATTACTTTTCATTACTGTGAATTGATATTTTTGATATATCTGTGTGGATCATGAATAATGGGTAAATGCCCTCTGAATTTTTCTGGTTATTCTTGAGTGACAGCACAGAGGTATATAAGAAGTAATCCTAGGACACAGAATCATAGAATCATAGAATATCTGGAGTTGGAAGGGACCCATAAGGATGACTGAGTCCAGCTCCCTGCTCCTTGCAGGACTATCTAACATGAAACCACATGACTAAGAACATCGCCCAGACGGTCCTTGAACAGGCTTAATACTATGACTGCTTCCCTGCGGAGCCTGTTCCAGTGACCGACCACCCTCTCAATGAAGAGCCTTTTCCCAATATCCAATCTGAACTTCCCTTGATACAGCTTCCCTCTCCACTGCCCCCCCATGCAGAAGTTGTAGGCTGGGACGAGGTCACCCCTCAGCCTTCTCTTCTCCAAGCTGAACAAACCAAGAGACCTCAGACGCTCCTCGTAAGTCTTGCATTTAAGACTTTTCACCACCTTGGTCATCCTCCTCCAGACACACTTTAATAGTTTGATGTCCTTACAGTGTACATGTCCACTGTGGAAAGACATGCTTGCTAAAACATATATTAGAAATGCTAATGTTAATAATTCTTTACAATTGTGTTGAAATCATGGTGATGAACTAGAAGAGGTAAATAGTATTTGGCTTTAATGACAGTATTTTCCCATGCTTCTGTCTGTTGTAAGAAAGATAAAAAAATTATTACAGTTGGGTTATGAGTTACTGTCAGGACCATTGAAAAAGTCTAGCTGCCTATGTTAAAAGATGGCTCTGCTATGCCACCAAGCGCCACATGCAAAGGGATTTTCACCATTTTTCCTCTTGACCCTGAAAAGCCTGAAGATGCCTATTGGACTTGTGGAAGCAGCAGCACTGCACGTTGAGGAACACTAGAGAATTATCACTATAGCCATTTCTCAGAAGGAAGTACTTCTTTGTATCTTTCTTTCACTTTCTCTCACCATGATTTTTATTATTTTTTTTCACAGACACAATTGCTAATGGACAGTATCTCTTTAATTTATGCAAGAAAACATATGTAACATAAAAACGTTAAGAGAATACGAATACTCAAAATCTGTAGTGAAATACTGGGGTTTTTTTATAAATCCCTTTTAATAAACAGTGGAAAAAAGTAGTATGTTCAGAATCTATTGATCCTATCACTGCCTACCAAACATTGGGTGTAAGTCAGCAAGGATGCAAAGAATTTGAAAGGGCTCACTCTGAAAATGATACGATCTTTCATATGAAGTTATAAACCAAAACATTTTAGAGTTCAGTGTGTATTTAAATACAAATGGCTACACAATTTTAAGAAGCCAAATACTTCAAGTAGTTTAAGTATTAAAAAAAAAAAAAAGAAAAGGAAATTAAATCCTAGAGGTCTTATCACCTCATACTCAGGCATAAAATCTAATTGTAATTAAATAAAGATTTCATAGATAACTGAAAACCATGAAATTTTTAACTATAAAAAAAAGAACTGCACCAGCATTAACTACTTATGTGGAAGAGGCTAAAAATGTTTACTCATCATATCCTTTCTCCATTATTGAACCTAATGTCATGCTGATATTTATTCACTACCTAATTGGTTTACAACTTTCACTGGAGAACAAGTATGTTCCATCATTTCTCAGCTGGATTCCAGGTGAATGTACAACTAGAGATCCTCCAAGTGTGAAGAATGTTACTTTAATGTTATCTCATGAAGGAAAGGTTATCTATCTCAACAGAAGGCTAGAGTTCTAACTCTAAATGAGGAGAAAAAATAAAGGAAAAAAAAAAGGTAAAGATTTCTTTCCTCTAATTAGGTAGAAAGAAGGGTTTATATTTTAAACATAAGCTAAACTATTTGAAACAGAATGAATAACAAGCAGTAAGAATATGCTTTGTGCCTAAAAAGTCAATGCCATAATAAAATGGCAGTTTCCTGTGTCTCATGCTGGTTATTTCTTCTTTCTTTGTTTTAATATTAATAATTCAGTCTTCACACAGTACAAAGGGCTGTGTTAATATGGCATTGCTTGCAGGTTAATATTTCATGTATGAATTGTAAAATGCTCATGCTCTGATGGAGCTGAACCTGATATAAAAATCATATGAATTTTAAATAACAAAGTTAGTGGAAAAGAAGACAATTATATAGGCCAATTAAAAACATGTCCTCCAAAATAAAGTGTTATGCCTTCTTTTTGCCAGAAGCTTCTGATTATAAATATTATTATTAGAGCTGGGAATTACAAATTATTATTTGTATTATATATGTGTATTAATATTGGCAATTATAAGGTATGATATTCTAATTACATTTGTTATTGCTCTGTTTATAATTATTTTAAATTTACTTTGCTTAATACTACAAGAGGAAATGCTAAATAATTTTAAGAATCTGATATGATTTAAAGAATCTGATATACTGATTGATGGCAAAATTTGTATGATGTTTTACTTATTTCACTATAGCGATTCCTCTGAGACAGGCACTGCATAAACACTATATGAAACAGGCATTATTTGGTCCAAGGACCTTGAACATTAAATACAAAAAAAATTATTCTAGGGATTAAGAGTGCTTCACTGTTTAAGTGCCTCATACCCTTAAGGGCACTGAAGAGATCAACATCTTTCTGAAAAGCAGCCTCTTCAAGATGCCTTAAGTTGTTTCTTTCAAACTGAACGCATCCAGTTTAGTCACTTTTGAAATTTAAATCACTCTGGGCAGCTTTCCTAGCTTTTTTTGATAGTGCATTATTATCTGGTGATAGTTATGAACTAATGCTGTTCTTGGAAATCTTTATGGATTTTGATATAGTTCATTTCTAGATATTTTAAACACTTAGAATTCATGTATATAGTGTCTATCAAACTTCAGTATTCCTGCTTCAAATTTCAGCACTGTATTAAATATTCAACAAATAATGGTGATAGAACTTTACTAAGGCAGAAAAGTGTGATATAGCCTCTAATTTCACCACCACTACATCAGTTCAAGTCAGTCTTCCCCAAAGTCTCAATTTCTCTCTCAGTAAAATGAGGATAATTGTATTTACTTAACTCACCTAGGGCAGAGAAGGTTTATTCAAGTTTGTAAAGAGCTTTAATATCCTCAGGTGGAAGGAATTAGGAAAATGAACATACATTCTTTGCCAGTCTATAAATACAGAGGCATTTAAATGTTTCTAATGGGTATTATTCTTTAGAAATAAGTCCCTGCAAGTTGCCATTCTGCAGTTAAGTTTAGATCATTAATTCACATTTTTAAACAAATATGGACTATTTCAAATAATCTACTTTCAGCAAACACCATAATAAGAAAGGAAGCTTGACATTAAGGGGAGTGGAATAAGCTGCCTCTGCTATGAGGAGTTGAAGGACAGATGTGGACAGTTATTGTGGTCTAGCTCTGTACTGCAAACTCCCAGCCAATTCTGCCTTGTACTTAGCTGTTTGTTACCTATTTCCTTGGCAATGGGGAGTAGGAGTCCTGATTTTTGCTGCTGTTGATAACTGGTCTTCTTTCCATGAGTTATGCATATATCTATGTGTCTGTGAGGAGCTTTCCATTGCCCTGCGTTTTGTGCAATCACTCTTGATATCAAGAAGGCCAGACATCATGCCAGTGAAAATATTATAGGAAATGGGTGAAAGATGAAGTGGCCTGTTATACACAACTTTCGCTCTTCTGTATCAGTATCGAGGTTTATGCACAGAGAATTAGAAGAGAAAGCTTCCCTTCCCAAAAGTGCTGTGATAATCATGTGCCACAATTCCTCGATGTTTTGTGAAACCATAGGACATTGTCAGGGCTCTGTTCTCTGATAAGAATGAGTCAACAGAACAGCTTTGAAAATGCTGCCTTATATTTAATTATTAAGTGAAGAGTGCTAAAAAAATGTTTTAAGGTCATTTTAAGGGTTAAGACAAGGCTCAAAAGGCAGATTTCCAACAGAATAAACTATAAGACTTAGGAACTTCTGTTTTAGCAAGCATAATTTAGAAATTTGGTTGTTTTGTTTTTTAATTCTTCATTTGAGTCACCATTTTATTGTATAGGGATTGTCATATGCTGACAGCTGGTGTCTGAACCAATCTGAAATCACCTCAGCAATATTTTTATCCCAAATAGTCATGCATAATTGTTAGTGAGGGTAAAATTGTTCTCAGAATTTTCCTGATTATGGGTTTTCCAATCTCCCAAATGTACTTTAGAGAAGCAGAGTTTGTTACCAAGCAAGTCTTTTTGTCTTACTAGGGGAGAAGATTAACCCCTGTGGACAGCTGCATTTCTTCAAAGGAGATACTAAGGGTATAATGTAATTTATTTCCATTATTTTTCTTTGTGTGCTTTTCATAAACATACACTACACTATATCCTACTGAGAAATCTTTTTATAAACATAATGGAAAAAAAATCAATGCTTTTGATTTTGACTACTATTTTTTCAAAGTTTTTTGTGTGTTTCAAGAAAATTTGTTGGGAGATAAAAAATTACATTTATTTTATACAGAGACAGAAAAATTAATTAACATAACAACAGTGTCATTGCGTAAGCTCAGAAGCCAGAAGTCAGAGCTTGGAACAAAACAATAACAATGATGATGCAGGCCTTGAATAAGTATAAACCCAAGGTATTATTTCCTGTCTTTTGGAGAAATAGCTACAAGTTAAGCATTCTACGATACCACACAGTTTTCACAGCTTTGTTTTGAAACTCTTGAAATATTCTGTTTAGTAGTAACGTAATTCTCATCATATGGTAAGGTGATAAAGTTTCGGTCTATCACTACCATTTAGCTAAAAGCAGATAATTTAATTTTATCTGGTCTGCCTTTTATTAATAGCTAGTACTTGAAATGAAATATTTAACTGAGTCAATAGGTCTGTAAAAAAAATTTTAAGGGTTAATGTTTTTAGGTAGCAATGTTTCAGAAATCACAATGTGAAAAAAATATTATTCTTAACTTTTTGTTTTAAATCTGTACTCTGCTTCTTCTGAATAACTCAATTAGAAATAACACAGTTTAGTGTACCACATGGTGGCAGTGTTTCAAAACCACTATGTGGAGGGAGATCCCCTGTTGGAATTGCTGGCATTGTGTACTATGATATTTTAAACTGCATAATGCCATTAAAAAAGACAAAGGATAGGGCTTAATGTAGTTTATTATGCAGATACAAGGAATGCAGCTGCAGAAGTATCGTAGAAGAATAATTCCCATAGGAAAACAGTTTTGCTAATTTCCCAATCAATATTTGTGACTCAAACTGCAAAAGGAATCATGGCTGCTGCCTTAGCACATTAACATAGTATGAGGGTATAATAATAGCAACAACAGTGTAGAAATAACATTAGTATTTCAAAAGCAGTTTCTACAAGTTAAAAAGATTAAACTTGACTGAATTTAGGCCTAAATGCATGACCAGTAGTCATATAGAGTCATAGAATCATTTAGGTTGGCAAAGACCCTTAAGATCATTGACTCCAACTGTTAACCTAACACTACAAAATGTTGGCCAGCATGTCTTCTATCATTCTCTGCATAGGCTTTTTACACAGTGCTTAAAAGGCCAACAACAAAATGTTATTTTAAGTTGAAAGGAAGGTAGCATCTAATATATCAGACAATTTCCTTTGAATTTCCAAGAAAAAAGCAATGGACAGATTGACAGAGAATTAATGTCTCTTCAGTTTTCACTACAAACTTAACAAGTAAACATAAACACTTCTTACATACCAAGGAGAACATAGAGGATAATTTCCTAATGGTTCCATAATAAGTGAAAAATAATGAATAATGCTAGTTCAGTAATCAACAACATAAATCACAATACAAATTATTTGTTGAAAGTTGCTTCATATGGCTGCGACATTGACAATGTTTTGAAAAATTGTTTTAAAAAATTATTGCCATTGAAAAGCTCTTAGATCTCAGCCAGTGTTCTTTCAACCTGAAGTGGTTTTTTTTTCAGAAAAAAATGGAAACTGAAGTTCACGTACTGAAGTGCAGAAACTTGATGTCAAGCCAGTACACTGGTTTGTGCCCAGGTAGACACAAGGGAAACACAGAAAGAGAGACCTTTTGTGGAAATAAGGAGAAGGATACAGTAAGAGAGGTCTTTTGTAGAATGAAGGAGAAGGATCATAATTCTTCTCCTTGATTCTTTTCCTTTACAGAAGGAAAAGGGTGACCATGTGCTTGAAAGCAAAAATACGTTAAAAACTTTTTTTATGTCATGTTAGAAGACAGAAATAAACAGAAAGGAAAACAAAAGTAGCAGAAAGTTAGGGTGTGAGACGGATGGTATAGACAAAAATACTGAGTCAGGACACAATAAAGGAAAAGCATATAAAGAGAAAAGACAACAAAATTCAAGTCCACTATGAACCGGTTGTGTTGAGAAATATGTGTTAGGATTACATCCTTCTTTTTTCTCCCAAGTCTCAGTTTCTGCAGTTCCATGATGCCATCTTTACCTCCATTTACCTTTCCTAAAATAAAACTTTCAGAGACAGAAATTTATGCAGAAAAGTTGACAAGGAATATTTGTTTTTGAAATAATCAGATTTCTCTTTTTAGAGACATCATTTTCTGAGATTTGGTACAAGGTTTTTGAATACTTGAGGTTCGAAATGTATTTCCCTGAAATTAATGTCTGATGCTTTGCTTAACAGTAATAATAATAATAATAAAGGTGCCTTTTAACTTCACCCCATTTCAATAAGACCATATAATGTTCATCTGTGCAAATTGAAGATGAGAAGGAAAGTTCTTCACAGTAACAGAGAAGTGACAAAAAAAAAGTCAGGGAGGGGGGTGGAATGACGCAGGTTTTTCCAATCTTGTGCAACTTTTTTCTTCACTGTGAATATGCTTCTGGTGTTGCCTTAGTCCAAATTTTGTAAATAACTTTATACAATTCCTATACAGTTCGACAGCTCTGCTTGCCACACTTCATTTCTTTTGGAGACTATAACATTTGTTTCCCTCCTTGATTTTGTTCTCAAAGCTGTCCCAACTTAGGTTTTTGTTGTTGTGTTCCTCTGTGAAAGCTTATGTCTGTCATGGATTTTACAGCACAGACTGAGAGAAAGAAAAATTACTTCTGAGAATCACAGAAGCCAATGAAGTAGCTTCACCCTGCAGGGTTCTAGAAGTTCTTAATTTAAACTATGAATCACTTTGCCACAACTGAAAGAGAGAGGCTCCTAAAGTGGCATCCTTTGGGGATAATTCTGCTTTTAGTTCTGCACTATATAATTCAGACATTGGGAACAAGTTAAGCATGTGAATCGCTGATGGTGGCCACTGCACTTAAAACAATTGTTGATTATTCTGTCAGACTAAAGGAAGCATTCTTTTATACCTTAAAGTCTTCATTTTTATTGTAGCTGCCATTTAAAAGTGATGAAATTTGATGCCCCAAATTTTAACTGGGTTTGTTTTTTCCTTGTCTTTTCCCCCATTGTTTGCAAAAGTAAATATGGAGTCAGTGCTGTGAGTACAAATTCCAAGTGACTTCAGAAAGAATAATATATATTCTTGAACCTCTTTAGAGGACTAGCCAATAGGGATCTATTTAATGAAATGAGTTTTACCCTTCCCACACACATTTCAGAGATAAAAAATGCAAACTGTAGTACCTGGGGATGTCTGATGTACAGCTGATAACACCAGGTGGATGATTGCTAATAATGAGTTAAATAAGGCCAGTGCAGTAGGTGATGAGAGCATGAGCTCACTTCGTGCCATCCTTCAGTGAGAAACTAATGCCTCTCAGAATGTGCGATGGCAGTAACATCAATGCTTGCCAAATAAAGGAATTCAGTCTCTCTCAGGCTACTGGGTAGATATGTATGAGGATCCAATCTTAGATTTGTGTCAGACCTAAAGTATGTTTTGCAAGTGAATCAGGGCTGCAGATAGCGTGAATATTTAATATCCAGTGCTCATGTTTCTAGCCTTCCTTAAAAAATGAAAATAATCATAATTAAATTAATTTTTAATTTTCAATTTTAATTTTTATAAATACCTGACTAAATAGAATTCTTCCCTTAAGGTTATGGTTGAAAAACTAGTGGCAAAATAGAAAAATTTAGATGTATGGGCAGATTCTACATGAGAATAAAATCAATTGGAAAGGAATGTGCTTGGTTTAATTTTCTTTTTCTATAAACACAGTGAACATTTTCTCCACTTGTTTTTTTTAATACACATTGCATTGTGGGGACTTTTTAATTCCCTCAAAAAGAAAAAAATTATAAATATCAGGAAATTTAAAAAATCCCAAATCCATGTAGAAACTAAAGCTTAATGAATAATATGTGTAAACAAATCTTCTGACAGTACTTGAATGTCATGGCCTTAGGAATTTAAGTTAAAGACAATAGTGTTTTCCCCCTTAGTTCTCATTCCCATCAAAAATATTTTACTAAATATATACTTTGGCTGTAAAGGTAATAAATTTATACTGCACATTTTACAAACCACTTTTTCTTTTCTAGAATAGAGGAAGATTTTTTTCCTTTATTTTTTCACAAGGATCATTGCAGCTGTATGATAAGTATTTTGGTTTTTTGTAAATCTAGGTACAGTTATTGCCAAAACACGTGATGCCCTGTCAAAATGTTGAGTAGGCATTGCCTTACACAAATGCTATTATTTATTAAAAAAGAATAGATAGCCCCATCAAGAAAATGTGTTGACATTAAATTAGTGAAATATTTGTAACAGGTTTATGAAAAGCTCTCTAATGAAAGTTTTTATATCTTAAAGGTACCATATTTCATGAAAGAAATTACTTGACAGGGCTGTTTTGAATTTTCATGTTAGTTAATGACAAAAAAAAAAAAATAGTGAAAGAAATGTTTCCCATAATAAACAGACTCCTCTGTCATATTTGCAAGAAAATGGCTTTCCATGACTAATTCATTTACTCAAATCATTTAAATAGAACTTATTTTGGAAAGATAAACACTGATGTTCAAAAATTAGATGTATTTTCATTGTACATCGCTGTACAATGTAGTGCACATTTAAGTAAGTATCTTGTAAGGTGTCATGAAGTGACAGATAAAATTATACAAATTGTTAGCACATATATGTATTATGAAGCTAGTCATGTATGACTACTACAACATAACTCATGAAAATCATTCAGTTGTTACAAGAGTGTATAATTCGCATTTTGTGTTTCAGTGTTGTGAGACTGGTAATTTTTCTTTTGACCATCCGTCTCAAACAACCAAGCAGATGACTCTGAGCAGTGGAAGCAGGATGCAATCGAGACTTCCTGAGCATGCTCCAAACAGGGGTCTAACACCAGCCAGATATGTTATGGGGATAGCAGACACCAGAAGTTCCCAAGAACTTTCGAGAACACCTTACAATGCATGCGCAAAGGTTCCCTAATGTAACTAACTGCCCAGTGGGAGTTTCCCAAGCACCTGGGCTAGGATAAAAGGTGAGACCACCTCTAGGTGTGTACCTGCTGCTGGAGGAACCAGCCCACTACCACCAAGACTCATGACATGCGAGACTCATTGCTGGATCCAAGGATGTTTACCATTTCTTTATCTCCCTCTCTCCCTTCTTTCCTTCTCTTTTCCATTTCCTTTCTTCCTCTTACCTTGTTGTTAGTTTTTAAAGTTTTATTAGAAATACCTACTATACCAAAATTAGCCATGTGTGTATTTTAAGTCACATTTTGAATAAAACATATTTTGACCATTTAGGAGCTGTTGTCGTGACTCCCACCCCAGTACTGGCTGAGCGAAAGTCCAAAACCCCAAACAAAACAACTCAACCTCTCCTAGAACCCTTTTCTTTCTGGGACCATCTCCTTTTGACCTCTTGAAGCAGGTCCCTGAATAGGGTAAAGTCTTCCCTCAAAGTCCAGATCTGTGATACCATTATTACTTTTTTCCTTCCTCTCAGGATTCTGAACTCAGGCTCTTGAAGATGCAGGGTCTTAGAGAAGATCCAGTCAATCTCTGTAGCACCAGAGATGAGTCTGCTGATCTCCTCCAGCTCCTTTGTTTGGCAACACAGGTAGTCCACCAGTATGCCCACCTCCTGCGGACAAGTATTCCTCTGGGCCCCAGCAAGAGGTCACAGACACTCCCTATAGCTCTAGTGTTGCACAGCTGTGTCCTCTCTCAGAACTTGGCCTGGGTCAAAGCCTCTGATGTTACAGGACCAGTTGCTCCAGTGGCTGCTGTGCAGCACTTCATCACCATCACTGAGTACGCATATACTACTCTCAGCATTGCTCCTGACCCCTTTATGTAGAAAAGGCTACATCTGTTAGTTGCCTCCATGAGCTGTACCCAAGATCAGCTCTCATAACGTCTCTCTCCCTTTCACCTGCTGCAAGGGTGCATGACTGTCCCTCACCAGGTTCACCTGTGACAAAAGCTGACCCCTTTGGTCAAGGACAACTCACAGAGCTTGTTAGTAGCTGCTAGACCTTGGCAATCACAGCCCCCCCGGTAATCCTTTCCCATCAGCAGCAGGCACCCTGATGATCCTCAGAGACCTCCCATGAGTCCTCCAGTGATCTTGGACAAAGTTCCCAGGAGGTCTAGAAGATTATGAAGCCGAGTCTGGGAATTACTGCACAAACTGCTCTGCCTGCTGGCTTAACTGCCTTTATTGCCTTAAATGTAGTATGTGGATGTATAATGATCATAGACATAAGATATAATTCCTGGAATGGACTGCAGGGAAATGTCATCATTTTTAGAAAACAGTGCTGGAAACTTAGCTGTTGATTTAAAAGCCAGATTAGATATTTTTGGGTTTATATCTAGTGTAAAGAAGCATAATTATAAAATAACAAATATTGACATCATTGCTGCAACATGTAAGTATCTAACAGAAGTAAATGTCTGGTGTGAAAAGATGTCCTGGTTTCAGCTGAGATAGAGTTAACTTTCTTACTAGCAGCTGATATGGTGCTATGTTTTGGATTTAGGATGAGAATAAAGTTGATAACACACTGATGGTTTTAGTTATTGCTAAGCAGTCAAGGCCTTTTGTGGTCCTCATACTCCTCCGCCAGCAAGCAGGCTGTGAATGCACAAGAAGCTGGGAAGGGATACAGCTAGTACAGCAGACCCCAGCTGACCAAAGAGATATTCCATACCATAAGATGTCATGCTCAGTATGTAAAGTTGGGGAAGAAGAAGGAAAGGGGTATGTTTGGCGTTATGGCATTTTGTCTTCCCAAGTAACCATTACATACGATGGAGCCCTGCTTTTCTGGGGATCCCTGAACACGTGCCTGACAGTGGGAAGCAGTGAATGAATTCCTTGTTTTGCTTTGCTTTTATGTGAAGCTTTTGCTTTATTTATTAAACTATCTTTACCTCAACCCATAAGTTTTTCCTCACTTTTACCCTTCCAATTTTCTCCCCCATCCCAACAGTGGGGAGTGAGCAAGCAACTTCATGGTGCTTAGTTGCTGGCTGTGTTTAAACCACGACAGATGATGATTAGTTTGGGAAATTCTAATGAAATTATTATTCAAATAAAGACCAGATTTCTTATCCATTTCCTTCCTGTAGATGAGCAATGGCAGATTAAACAATTAGCTACTTATATAGTATACACCTCAGATCATAATCTCTAAATGGTGTTTGGAGTCAACACTCAATACTATTAACCTCTAATGAGGTGACATTTTAAATCTTATAACGGATTGTACATTTAGGGAAAATCAACCTACACAAACAGATAGACACACACACACACACACACACACAAAGTAATGCTGGAAAAGCTGTCAGAGGACAACTGTTTTAAAAAGCTTCTAAGAGACATAGATACATCACTTAGCATCACTGTTTATGCTAATGAAGAAGAATCACCCCCAGTGTAACTGGATAAATGTTCTTTATTTTAATTTATTTTAAAAAATTGCCATTATAAGTGCAAAGGCAGTAACAGAAATGAGACAGGATGTAATAACTGGTAGAAAAATAAATATGCCAACTGTAAGTCTAACACACTAAAGGTGGCTTGCAAGTCTGCATAAATTAACCAGGAAAAATAAACCATTCTTTGTAATAGATTATGTTGGTATGTAAAAAAGAAGATACAGAACAGAATATATTTAAAATAAAATATCTAATGGTTGTTCTTAAAATAATCACAAAATACACTTGGAACCACTGCCGTATTCTCTCCTGACATTACTTCATTGACTTCAAACGGAGCTAGGCCAGCAGAGAGTTTCCTTGTTACAATTCTTACAATGTAAGGTGAGAATTAATTCCTGCAATGCTGGTTACCAGACAGATCAATTTTCAGCTTGTATATTCCTTAAGAAAACATGTCCCTAAAGACCAGAAGACAAGTGTTAAACACAGGTACATAAACTTAATATTTAAATGTAATTTTGAATTTCTAGATGTAATTTAATTGAAAGTTGAAGTACAATTAGGTAGTAGCTTTAATAATGTTATATCAATCTGAAAGACAAATAATTTTATCTCTGTTTAGAGCACTTTACTTTTTTCCAGGTATTTCTCAATGGATTGTATCCAGTTAATTAAACATAACTTGATAAAGGGTTTTTTGTTTGGTTGGCTGTTTGTTTGGTGGTTTGGTTTTTTTTTAATATAGCATTAATCTTCCTTTTTTTCTTTTCTGGTACAGATGTAGAAGTTTTATAACAGAACTTAAAACATTCTTATGGCCCAGCAATAAAAATAACTAAGCCCCCTATAGAGTACTTTTCTTAGCACAAGCCTATAGCTCCCCAAAGGCAGATTATACAGAAGGCATTGGTGTAAATACTACCTAAGATTATCAATTCCTGCCATAGATATCTAAAGTCAATAGGCTCTCCCTGATCAGCCCCTATGCTGCCTAGGTTAGAACTCTGATATGTCTGTACGTTCCGTACCTGCTTCCTGCCAAAGTATTTTCTGACACACACAGGCGGGGACATCTTTCTAAATCTTCGGGAGTCCTATCTGACAGCTATTGTTTAAAAATCTAACAAAGTTATCAGAATATTGATTTCACTGAAATAGAACTGACACATTGTACTTAATTCAGTTATATAAATATGGTAACCAGTGGCATGTGAGATCCCCTTGGTTGTCCTAGCTCGCCTCTAGCTGCCATTCTAGAAGGATACAGGACGTTGTGAAATTCTGTGAATTACATGAGATATCTCTGATGATCTACTGCATCTCAAACGATCCTAAACATCTATTTGTAAACAACTAAATCATGCTTATGATGACATTGTAGTTCAGATACCTGAACACATAATTAAATCTTTGACTCTAGGCCTCCCTTAGGGTCTAGACCCCCAAGGGTCTAATACCCCTTGCTAGTCTATCCCAAAAACATGCTAGTAGACAATGAGGTCCCATAGATAAGTGTGCTCTCCATCTCCTTTTGCTGAATGAAGAGCAGATCATAGAAAGCCTCTCTCAGCCCTAATATTTAGCAGTGACATGAAATTATGAATTTCTAACCTCTGAAAATGTTATACACTTTATGCTAAATATTTTTTTGATAAAACAATGAAATGTTCAAAACAACCAGGGTACTATGATATCTCCTTTGTTCCTTTTTTAGGAGCTCAACTCATCAGCCTCTAGTTATGCCACATCCTCTCATCCTCTGCATTTGGTATCCACAGAATTTATACAACAGTGTTTCCCCCAGTACACAAAGACATCTAAGTTTGATTTTCATGCAAGGACCTGTTTGCAGAGAGATGCGTGACAACCCTCATATTGTCTGCTTCTACCATATAGATATCATATCATATTTTCTGTGAGTCTTCAGAAGTATTTAATTCTCTCCACCAACTATAAAGGGAATATCCTTGTGAGTTATGCCTCTCATTTTGGACCCCGGTTTTGACAATGTGTCTCTTACATATTAGAAAATTACCTAGGAAATACTTAGCAAGGACAGTACAGATGCGAGTTCAGGATCTGTGAAAGAATGTTACCTTGTAGAAATTGACAGACATGCCAATAATAATAATAATAATAATAATAATAATAATAATAATAATAATAATAATAATAAGAAGAAGAAGAAGAAGAAGAAGAAGAAGAAGAAGAAGAAGAAGAAGAAGAAGAAGAATATAGAAAATAATGAAGTAAAGACTGAAACCTGTAATTAAGAAATTAAGAACTCATAGCAGAATTCAGCTGCCCAGTAAACGTTTAAGGATGTAACGTTGCTTTGCTCCACAGAGATTTACATCCTTCCTTAAAATCTGTGCAGTCTTTGTTTCTTGATACTTTATGAGGTACTGTATTCACATAATACTATGTTTGCTTCCTGCAGATAGTTTTGATTGGGAAAGATCTCAATATGCAGCCAATTCCAAATTTTCTAGGGGCACTAGTCAAGATAAATTCACTACTTTTTTTTTTTCTACTTTTTTTTCCCTTTCTTTTCTTTTTTTTTTTTTTTCCATGAGGCTGAAAATGACATCAGAAAGCTGAAGTAGCAGGTTTGCTGCTTACAGAAAGTAGATTGATGATTCAACACTACTAAGAAATTCTGTTAAAATTATAGGCAAAATAGCTTATAAAAAGGAAAACATTTTTTTTCTGCACATTATTTATAGCTTTAATTAGAAAGTTCAATGCTTTAGGATTCACTGAAGTAAATCTGCAGCCAAATTGTCTTTGTTGGAGAATAAGTGAGCAACTCTAACTCTCTTAATTAAACTCACATAGAGCTTTTTAGTTTGGTTTGGTGTGTCCTATATCGTTGCCATCCCTGTGTCATGTTCCCCCCCCCGCCCAGTTTTTTCAGAGAAAACTTAGAGAAAAAACAATACTTGCTTCCCTGCAGCAGGTCTATTGTCCAGCTGTGTAATAATGTGCAATCTGTTTCCATGACTACAAGTTCACCATATTCATGCTATCATGTCTTAACAGGGTATAAAGTAAAGCTAATTATTTATAACTTTATATTAAGTGTATGAATCACATCAGAATTAAAAATAAAACTTTTTTCTTAAATATTTTAGACTTGAGCATTTTGCTTTATGGGAAAATTAGTGGGTTTTTTTTCTCTGCATCTCCCCACACATTTTTCAATATAAAGTTTTGCTGCTGATTGCATACAAAAGGGATCCTGTAGTTGGTAAAAGAATGTCATGAAACTGAGATACTCAAATTGTTGGAATTTCTAATATGTTTCTGTTCGGATCATTTCATAGGTATTATTAGCTATAAGTAAAACTTCCGAAGAAAACCTGAACTACTTTTGTAATAAGTAATCAGGTCATGCCAAGACTAGTTAAGCATCTCAATAGCTACATGAAGATATGAGTTGCTGCCAGGTGTGGATATATAAAAGATATATCTATCAATATCAACATCAACATCAATATCAATGTTTATCTCTCCATCTCTATCTATCTCTATCTCTATCTCTATCTCTATCTCTATCTCTATCTCTATCTCTATCTCTATCTCTATCTCATCTATCTATATCTAAGCTATATCATCTCTCTCTGAAAATCTTTCCTGATTAACCAAGTATTAGTTAGGATATTCTGACTTTTAAAACAAGAAATGGAAGTACTAAACTATGCATTAGAAGCAGATAACATAATTTATTCCTTCCTATGTATTTCTGACCTCAATTAAGGTCTCTATAATTCACTTCCCAGTGAATCAATGAGATGATACTCAAACATAAGTAGATGGTAGATAAATAGATAGATATTTTAGATCATACCTCTACTCCTTTACCAGAGCTCCCAAAGTAAAAGAAAGTTGCATGTTTGGAAAGTGTTTTCATAATTACACTTTTGTTTCTTTGGCAGTAGCTACAAGCTGAAAACTGTCTAATTAACCATAAATAAAGACACATTAGGGGCTAGATAGAAAAGAAATCATGTACCTATAATACAATTGCCTGTAGAGTTAAGGCACCTAAGTCCAAAAAATCTGAATGAAAATGCATCTCTCATTCAGTCTCTGCTCTTGAAATTAGGTCTTTCCTGAGATCAATTCTCTGAGAGGCTTGATGACATAAATACTTACAGACCATTCATAATACTTAGGACAATGATATCCCTAAAAAATAGAGTTGAGATCACTGATATTATGAAAAGTCTATATATGTGGCAGGAGTACACACATATACCCCCAAACTGCCCTCTGTGGGTCTGACAACACAGTACAGGAGCATGGACTGGTGGGAAGCACATGAGCTGCTGGTCATGTACACAAACAACCCTCAGGCACATATCTCAGATACCGGAGCCCTAGACAACACCTCAGCCAATGAGCCTACCTAGGAGACCCCTCAACCAATAAGAGCTGTGTAAGACCATGATCGATAGATGGCTGCAGTTCAGATCCAACCCAGGCTATAAAATTGGGCCCTCGATGGAGACTTCCTTTGAGTGGCTATGCTCAGAGCACTGGGTCTGCGATTGGAAGCCTTCCCATTGGATTGAGACATCATCCAAACTTCCCTGGGACTGAATGTCCTCACCTTATAGGCAAGTGGTTTGCAAATTTTGAGTCATCATTCTAAGCTTAGATTTAGTTACACATGGTGTAGTATTAGTTCCCAACTGACATCCTGAACCTGTAAAAAAGTTTTGTCTACTGAAGTGTTTGTAGTATAAGATTCCTCTTCAGTTAGACCATTCTACCTTTTCGCAACACCATTAAATATGATTTTTGGAACACGTTTTGTTGGTCTTACACTTCGGCAACGGTAACCTACCTTGTTGTTAGATGGCTGGAGTACTATAAGCCAAAAAGTGACTATCTCTCTGCAAGAATTTTCTTTCCCTTAATCACCAGGCGAATGGTTGGAATTAGGATGTATACGGAGGGACTCTTTCTGGAAGCCATGCCAATGTTCAGAAAAGGATGTAAGGCTCTTCAAGGCAAAAAAAGAAATCCTAACCTAGAGCCCTTTAACTCAGGGTCTAACTGAGTTCTGGATTGTGTTCTAAGAGTCAGCATGCCCCAAGGTTGGATTAAGGCAACTAAAATCTTTTATTTAGCGTAAAAATTGTACAATCCTATAGTTTAATTCTTTATATTTATATAAATAATTATATATTTATTGACAATTAAATTAGCAGAATATTTTAAAAACCAGTTTTGTTTACATTTAATTGACTAAATAAATTAAATTCTATTTAATTGACTTTACAACTTAGACCTTTAGAGCAAATGTAAGCGAGATAAGTGCAGAAGTTTGCTAGAGTAAAATGGCTATGCTATTTCTGTGTGTTTGTTCACTCCTGGAATTATTCATGTCAAAATATTCCACAACTCTTCTGTTTTTGAAGAAATATCATCAGTTAAAGATCTTATACTTTAACTTGTATTGGCAAGTCTCCTCTCATTCAAGAGTATAATTTCTCCTTGCATTTTCCAGCAAAGTCTAACTGCTGAAAAGAGGAGTTCACAACTAATTCACAGAATGTTGCTCTGATGTGATTTTAAAAGTGTTTATGCTACATTTAAGTCACAGAAAATCAAAGCAGTATACCTGTCATGTCTGAGTGCACACATAAATAGAATTTTGTTCTAGTAGAACTAATTGATACAAATGTTGGCTTGTTAGAAAGGCTGGTACAACATATTCTTAATCACCAAGGATTGTGGAACTCAAGCATAAGACATCATATGCAGCGTCTGAAAAAAATGAAACGTATTTTGCCTCTTATAGTTTCCTTCAAGACATGATGACTGAATAAGATGCCACCTAAAAGGTCTTACCTTCTTTTTTTACACTTTTCCTCATGTGTTTGTGTCTCTACAGCTTGGAAACTTGGTTTGGAGATCCTGGGGTGACATTCACCTTTCTGGGGTGAAATTCTCAAATCATAGCTAACCATATAAAATCTACATACCATGAGGACCAAGAATTGTGTGTCTAAGATCTGCAACAGCCAACTTTTTTCTACTACATAGATTAACCATTAAGAAATGTAAAATAACAAATTGTTCTCCTAAATTCTACCTTTCTTCAGAGCTTGCTGGTGCCACATTACCCTGTAGTAGGTTTCTATAGCATAACGAATAGGGAGATCTTTAAAATTAAAAGGGCAAGACAAATTTTGATATACAGCTTCTGATGTTCGCATGTTTGACAGAGTTTTTCTACTAAATGGTGTGTGGCAGTAATCGCTTTTTTGGCTCTCTGTTAAAAAAAGAATAAACCGATTGTTCATAAAAATCAACAAAGATAATGCCAGGCTAAAATTTCAAACTATGAATCCTAATCCTACATTCATGTCTAATTTAGGGCTTTGGAAGATATACAAATTCTGGAGATAGTTTGAGCAAACAATTTTTCATAATTTTTAAAACATTATCTTATGATTTAGTCTTCCCTCCTGAGTGCTGGGAACTCCATTTGTATCTACTTACTTTTTTTTCTATGGCTCTGAGCAGATAGAGCTCTTAGTCATGATTTCTGGGTTATGAAAGTAGTACAAACTCATGCTTTTCTTTCCAAGTTGTCTCAAAATCCATGTAAGTTAATAACTAGATAAGTTACTTGTTTCAAAATTGACTCTGAAAAATTTTTATTTGGGAGTTCTGGAAGGCATTTATCTTCTATTTATATGTTAAAGGAAAAATACAAACAATTAATATTTTGTTAAGTAAAATCAATATGCTTAGTTATGTTTTTCTTTCCTTCTTTAGTAACTCCTTAGAGACTATGAGCTCAAGTAGTATATGCACACAATCTGAGGAAATGCCAGTTCATTATCTTCATTGATATCAGCCCATTATATCTAAATTTATCATTTTTAATAGCTTTAAAAATATAATTATATGGCTATTGTTAGATATGAAACTTATTAATGGTTTTATTAGTGATAAATGAGAGAATTATCTCTCTCTTCTATGTGTGAATAAAAGGTGTAATTTAGACCAGTAATAAAATATTAATACATTTATATTATTGAGATGTCCATATCAATTTTTAAGTTTCAGAACAAAGCAGTTCACTCTGGTAACAAGGAAAAGGAAATGCATGACATAGCTAAAAAGAAATATTGGCTAAATATAAGCATTTTTTAACTGAACACAAACAGAATAAAAATGTACATAAAAATGTACATGTTCTTTTAACATCTCTCTTTCTTTGGTCTACTTGTGCAGTTCTTCAGGAGATTCAGCTGTCTTCTGTACTTAGGTAGAAAGAACAATATAGCTATTGATAATATGGCAACGCACCACAGCAGTATATATTGCTTTATTTACACAATCAAAATTACTTTCTGGAAAAAAAAATTGGAGGGGATTTGGGATGGTTTAATCATCTATCATTCTTCATGCATAATAGAACTGAGAGAAAACAGATTTGTTCATAGAACATATACAGTATGAATTCTATGTGAATCTGTTATGATTCATTAGCTAAATTATCTTTTGAATATGAACAGAAAAGTGAGCTTGGGACATTGCTGCTACAAAGATTGTTATGAGAATAAACGACCACAAAAAAAAAAAAAAGAACATGATTTCAGTACTGAGAAATAAATCTCCTTCAGTCCATTAACTTAGGTGATTCAAATCCAAAAAGTACTCACCCTTGAAATGTGTCTTAGACTCCATTTTATTTCAAACTACAAGAGTGAGAACAATTGTGGTGCCTTGAATGCTGAAAGAGAAGTAATGAACAGACATTATTCTTTTGAGTATATATAGAGGCCTCTATGAATATACATGTTCAAAGTCACTCTTGTTGTTTCAGTACATGTATTATAAATGGGTGCTCCTTAGTGTGTCTTCCCTGCTTTTCCTTCAATATACATTCAGATGTCTTGCTGATATGCCAGAATAATCACATAAACACATGTGAAATATATGTGGATACTGATGATGTTTACCCATTCTGGTCTCCAGTATAAAAACCCACAAAACTCCCCAAACAGCAAAAGAATTTCCAGACGTTGAACCTCTTCATAAAAAAACAATCATTTCACCTCCAAAAAAGCCCACCTCTAGTGCTAAAACATACTTACTGCAAGGAGGAATTCCAGTTTTCTCTCTCCTCTCCCAAAGCTTGCATGGCTCCTGAGCGAACTGTGTGCAAAGAATTCTCAAATGGGAAACTCTTTAAAGGAGTCTTTGCAGCAAATGCTTACTACATTGTATTACTTGAATTATAGGAATTTATCACTTATCACTTTCACTTACCGGGAAAGACCTCATTCTGTTTAATCCTGTGCCAAGAAAACCAACCCCAAAGAAACCAACAAAAACAAACAAAAAAAAAGAGAATAAGGAAACAAAAAGATGAAAAAAGTAAGATGATTTACATGGGATTATACAAGAGGCCAATAATATAGTAGGGAATAACTGACAGAATAATATAACAAGGTATATCTCACAGAAGCCTCACAAAGTTCAGTGGAGATAACTGAAAATTCCTGCAGTTTGATTTGAATAATGTGTCCAAAAATACTGCCTGGAAGAAAGCAGCTTAACATAAAAAGAACTGACGGTCCTGGTGGACAGAAAATTGAACTACAGTTTTTTAGTAGGTCAAAGTTATTGTTTTCCCTGAATAGAATAGAATACTGAACAGTATTCTGAACAGTATTCCTGAACAGAATACTATAATTATTCTGTAATAATTACAATATTTACAATGTTCTTTGGATTGTAAATGGAAATACCCTGCAACAAATAGACACCTTCATTTGCAGAACAGAGCCTTTTCACCAAATTATGAAGCCAGAATCTGTTTTGCTCTACCACACCTCAGGGACTTTTCCCTTGGTTAGTTCTACAATACGTGTAAACTACCAAACCTCATACACTTTTTTTGGCTCTTGCCTAAGCTTTTAGTTTGTTTGTTTGCTTGTTTTTTTCAGTAAATAACTACTTCTTCATTTTGCTTTTATGGAAATTTCCATTTTTCAGGGAATAGTTTCTGAAGAGATTATCATTGACTCTAACGGGATCTAGATAGCTAGGTCATTTTCATACAGACACTCATATGTACATGTCTTACTCTGAAGCCAATCACCACATGCCGTCTACTTTTGGTGACCATGATAAAAACTAATTCACTTCACAATATTCACAGAGAAAGTCATCATAAGAAGGATCAAGAGAATGCAGAGTTTCTTTCATATAGGAAAAATCAGAAAGAACAGCTTTGGAAAGACACTGCTATGACTTTGAGATGGTATATGAAAAGAGGGAAACTTGCTATTTATGATGAACAGCAGCACTGGCAGAACAGAGAGGTACATTTTGGCCATGAACAAAATGTGAACTTCCTATCAAAGATAAGTTTTCAATGATGACATGCTGGAATACTGTGAATAGGCAACTGCTATAATTTTGATTTGAGTTTGATTACATATGATAGTATGTCTGAATACTGCAACTTGTTGACGAAAAAACTCATTTCCAGTCCCCTCTCCAGTGTGAGCGAATGGAAGATTTAAAACCTTTTTCCCACCTAAATTATTAGTTGTAAGGGTTTGTCTAACCTTCACAGAAACTGACATCAGCAAACCTGCTGAGAATTTTATTATTGAGGTTATTGGAGTCACTATGGGCCTTGCATTTTGGAGGGCTTTGACACCTTAAAATTTACAAGGAGAAAAATGGTCATATCTCTGGCAATCTTTTTACATTGTCTTGCTGTTTGAACAAAATCATTCTGTTAGTCAAATTTGTGGGTACTTCAGTTAATAAGTAAATTGGTTTTAAATTAAATGTTTTTAAAATCGGCTTATCACTGACTGTGCTCAGATGGTAAAACCTTAATATGAAGTTAGTGCAGCTTAGACATCTATTATTGAGATCATTCTGACTAGAGTCCAATTCAATGACACTTACTTACAGGTTAATGTTAATTCAGAATTAATCACTGAAGTAACACAAGGTCATGTATTCAATGAGTTAGTTAAAATTAACAACTAGGATGCTACTCCTAGGCACTCATCAAGTCTTTGGATGTTCCTTCACTAGGTTAATGTTGCCATCTATTATACACTACATTCTATACTGGTTTCTCTTTTATGGCATGCTTCATTATGAAATTCATTTTCTGTCTATGATTTTACATTAACCTTAACTGTATCTGTGAAACTGTCAGCATTCAAAACAATTACCTTTTCGTTCTGTACTAAAGGTAAGTTAGCAATTGTAATTGGTTGGTATTTTGAACAGCTTACCCCAATGAGATTTATCAAACAACAAACATTGCTAGGCGAAATGAAATTTTATCAGTAATGACTGTTATGATGAATTATTCCTTTGATTCTCATCATTTCAACATTGTCTTTAATGAAGTAGTTCAATGTGGAAAAACGAAGAAGAATGATATTGCCTTCTTTGTAAAATTTCTAATCAAAGAACTCCTTATCAGATATGCTTTAAGGATAATGAATCCTCAGGAAAAGTGTAAATTGAATTATTTAGGGTATAGGCCAGGACCAGTCGTGGTCTTTTTATTCTGTATTTCTGCATTGTAACAGGATCCAGCTCCATGAAGGTGGTTTTTAGGGGTCAGTTTAGTACAAATGGTGAGCAATAATTATAACAATGTAACATATACACATTCACTGAAAAAAAAACCAAAACCACAACAGCATTATTCTCAAAATAACTGTCTATCTTTACCAAATGAACAGCACAAGCTTTTAAACTCTCTTTTAATAGTAGACCAGAGTTTACCTAACTCTGCATGACGACTTTTAGATGCCAACTGAAAACACTAGGTGTGTAGTTAGGCTATTAAGGTAGTGGAAACCAAGTGAAGTGATTCTAAACCATGCTCTGTCTGTAAGAGTTATTTGGTACTTAAAACTTACTATTTATTAGCATATTCATGGGAACTTTGCTTCAACAGCTGCTTCTTTTAAAAATTTGGGATATGCATCTGTCTTATGTAAAGAAAATAAACCAAATAGTGAAATGTAAAAATATAAATGTTCATGTTCTGGGGTCCAAAAGTGAGAGTTAACGAAAAGAGATCAAAAACACAGGGGTAGAAAAAGCAATAGAGATAGAAAAACAATATTCTCAAACTGACGTTCACATTGCTTAAGTGTTCTCCCTTGATTTTCTATAATATTCTATCTTTTTATTGGCTGCACAATGGTCAGTCTTCCTTTGCTTTTCAGTAGAGAAACTTTCAGCCTTTTAGTTTTTCAGTTTTCTTCTGTTCTAGATTTACATCTTCTTTATTAGTAGAGCAATTAAGCAATTCAAAAGTGAAGTATTTACCTTTGAGCTACCTTCTTATGGACAAAAAAAGACAAAAAAAAAAAAGACAACCTTTTTAGAGAGAAGAAAATGCTTTACACTTTATGAAATTTTATTTAGATAGAACTTTGGAGGATTCATCTTGCTTAATTTTGTGATCTAAATTAGGAGCCTTGCATAAACAAGGCTCTTTCAACAGTTAATGGTGTCCTAATATTCTCCTTTTAATGATTTTTACTATTCAAGAGATGGAGTGAATGCCTTCTTGCGTTACTTAGAGTCAGCTTTCACACTATATAAGGCTTTAGGAAAAATATGTTTATTTAAAAGCACAGATTTGCAGTAAAGAGACAGTATAAAATAGCAAAATTCATTACTAAGGTTATACTTAACTCTATAAAGATATTGGCTGGTTTTGTGCCTGAATGAGCATTTCTTTCTATTCTTCTAAACTAAAGAGAATCTCTGTCTTGTAGCTGAAAAAAAAGCATTTCTAATTCCTACTGTTATTTGTTTAATATTGCTGACACTTTTCTTCCAGAAAAGGAAGGAAGGAAGGAAGGAAGGAAGGAAGGAAGGAAGGAAGGAAGGAAGGAAGGAAGGAAGGAAGGAAGGAAGGAAGGAAGGAAGGAAGGAAGGAAGGAAGGAAGGAAGGAAGGAAGGAAGGAAGGAAGGAAGGAAGGAAGGAAGGAAGGAAATTATGCTTTTTTTGGTTTGTTTTGTTTGTGTTTTTTTTTTCCATTATAGCCTCTTATGTGTGCAGTTTGTGGACCAGATCCATAAAATACTACTGCTTATGTAAGTGTCACCTGAAGATTAAAAACAATGTCAGAGAAGGTTAAACTATCCTATACTTTCCCCTCTCTCCTTAGTGTATTGAGCATTTTGCCAATTTCATGAGAAAAAAATTCTGGGGACCCTCTACCATCTTAAACAGAAAGAGATGTGTTTGAATTAGCTCTCTTCTTCTTAGTCACAGTCCAAGACACAAGAAAGTTACATAAAAGGAGAGTAGTCTGTCTTTATCTAGATTTTAAAAAAAGAAAAATAAAAGAAAGTAAATGTGAACCCTGATCACGCGTTCTAACAAGGAGCTGAAGATCTGAATCTTAGATGAGAATTCTGAGTGAGAGATCCTGAATTAGCAAAGGTTGCAACATATATCCTTCCCTCAGGTATCTAAATTCAGAGATGAATGGGATTTTAGCTGTTCTGAAACCTAACACCAGTCTTCTTTCCCCATTCACAATATTGGCTTTGTTTGTCCTTCATGGATACTTATCCAGTCCCAGGCACTGTAAGGACACCTTGTGCCCCACGATCCTGTATCCATTCTGGGATATAAGACACGACAATATATCCACTAATTTAACACATTAGAGATTTTATCAAGGGACACAGTATTAGTTCAGTGAGTCAAAAATCTTTCTCAAGGTCATATATTAGCTCCTACTTTCTTTTCCCCCAGCTTCTTGCTTAAAAATGTAAATCTAGATGTAAAAATTTAAAATTAATTCTAGTGTGATGTGTGCTATTACTTTATACATTGTTTTTATGTGTAAGGGAGAGAGATAAGCTTATAACCGTGCAATATTATTTCTATTTACATTTGTGCTACTAGCAGTTGAGCTGTAAAAAAGTGCCCCGATAAAGAAGATACTACTGTATATCTCAGCAGAATTTTTCATTTGAATATATTTGGACAGATAGGTATGAATATGCATACACATTATAATTAAATCTCAAGAAAGTAAGGTTTCATTTGAAAATTGTCATAAAGTGAAACTCTAGGTCAAATATTTTAATCATTGTAAACATTTTCAGACACTGTTTTAAGTTTAATTACAATGTCATTAACACAACAACTATCTGTGCTTTACATATCTTGACCCTAAGAAATAATGGGGAGTTATCACCAGAATTTGACAGTTATTAATTACTAACAGTTAGTTTATACTGCATAGCTTAAGGAAAACCAACAAATCTCCAAAGATAAAGTAATCCCATGTCACAAAAGTTTTCCAGCAAGGTTCAGCCATAAACTTCAATGCTTTTGGCATTTATAAATTATTTGGTTCATTATAACAAAGACAGTTTGACATTTGCAAACACTACAAAGTTCCCATGTCTGATTGGACCAAGTACATAAGATTGCTGAGGTGTATATGTTCTTTCCAGAAGAGTCTTATTTTTTCATGTTTAGCACCCTGGCCTAACACACAGTATAGGTACAATATTTTTTTCACAAAAAGATCACACCACTAGTCTTATGTCAGCCACACTGCCATCATAAGTTATGCTAAAGTAACACTAGCCACCTTGTCTTGCATGTGACTGCTTGAACTAACGTATATGCATGTTATTTTTTTTTAAAGATTACTACACCATTACTACGTTTGAAGTATGTTGGTTGATTATGGCAGTTATTTGACAATATTATATGTGATATTGCATGGCAATGTGAATTCTGTTTTCTATGACCTGGAAAATGCATTTGTATCTTCTTATAGAATCATAGTATCATAGAATTATAGAACTATTTAGATTGGAAAAGACCACCGAGTTCAACCATAAACCTATTACTACCAAGTCCACCGCTAAACTATGTGCCTAAGCACCACTCTTACACATCTTTTAAATCCATCCAGGGATCATGATTTGACCATTTCCCTGGGGAGCCTGTTGCAATGTGTGATAACCCTTCCAGTGAAGAAATTTTTTCCAAAACCTCCCTTGGTGCAACCTAAGGCCATTTCCTCTTGTCTATCCCCTGTTACTTGGGAGAACAGACTGATCCCCACCTCACTACAATCTCCTTTCAGGTAGTTGTAGAGAAGGATAAGATCTTCTCTGAGCCTCATTTTCTCTAGGCTAAACAATCCCAGTTCCCCCAGTTGCTCCTCATAGGACTTGCTCTCTAGACCCTTCACCAGCTTTTTTGATCTTCTTTGGACATGGCAAAACAATAACTTTTTTGCTATTGTCCCCCTAACTCCACTGCTAAAACATTACAAATCATATATTTACTATCTTTAGTGAATTATGAATAACGTATTGCTAAAAGTAATACACTTTTCGTATTTCTATAGAAATACGTTATGTTTCCTTTCTGTTGATTTTATTTATTGTAATTTTCAAGCAGATGAAAAATATTCTTCAAATTTTGAAATGTATTATAGGCTATAAAAGTTACTAAGGAAATTGTTACTATTAAATATCACATGTCTCTGTGACATGTAGTTTTTACCCCTAAATATTCTCTCATGTATGTTTACATAAAAAAAAAAACAAAACAAAACAAAAAACAAAAACCAGCCTTAGTCTTAGTCAAAGAAAAACTCTTAACATCGAAAAAAAATTATAAGACATTGTAAAAGAACTTATCAATGCTAAAATCCATAGCAGACCATGCCAAAAATTGGTAGCAGCATAGGAAAAATAATTTCAAAAAAGCAATCTGAAAACAGGGGAACATTCAGAAAAAAAACTTCCTAGAATGATAATAGTAATACTGGCAAGATTTTGTAAAACTCAGTTACAATAAAAAATCTGATAATTTACACTTTTTACCTACAAGTTTTGGGATTTTTTTTCTTTGTTTTGTTTTGCTTTGCTTTCAGATTGGTCTTCTTTTAACCCTTTCCATAATCTCCTGGATATTATCTTCAACAGATAGTCTAAGTAATAAATAGATTGCAAGCTTTCAATCATATACACATTAATTCAAGAGTTTGACCTAGCGGGAATGCAACTAGTAGTTTTTGCAATCATCTGCTCTACATTATAATACTTTGAAAACAGAAAAGCTGGATAATCACATGTGTTCTCGTAATAGTTCATCAGTGCCATTACTTGGTAACGTGGGGCATTGCCGTCAATCACAAACCAGTAAAGATTATTGTACCTATTTTTGACTAATAGTTACTTAAAAATGTTTAATACAAAAATGTTGGAGTACTCTCATAACATGCTCTATTTTTCTAGAAATGCATGCCATTTTAAAGGAGTGAATGACTCTGTATTTAATTAGTGTGTCCAGGACACTAAACAGTAAAGATTTTTTTTACTTAAATTAAACTTAATTTAAATTTAAACTGAAAAAATTAATTTAAACTAAATTTAAGACACTTAAATTAAAAAGGAAATGTTTTCTTGGGGGAGGGGGTGGGAGTGGGGTTCTTTTGTTTGTTTGTTTTTTGCTTTTTTGTTAGTTTGTTTTATGGTTGGGGTTTTTGTTTGCTTGCTCACTTGATTGTTGGTTTTGGTTTTCCCTATTTCTTTGTGTGCATTCTACATAATAATTTATGATTCTTAATGACACTTCACAGGTTACAAAATAGTATCTTGCAGACCTGTCCAGGTTGTCACAGTCAAATGAACATCTCTGTATTAAAGTAATGTCATATTTTATATTAAATTTAAAAGAAAAAAAAAAAACAAAACAAACACGTTTAGACTGTTGCAAAAGTTTTTCCATCTTTAGTATGCAATATCATGTGGTCTTCTGCATCTTGTGCACCTACCTTTCTTCAATCACAGTATTATTTTACAAGACAGGAATATCTCAAGACTTTTAGAAAATTAACCAGATTAGAAAAACTCAAGTTACTTGTCTACAGTAGGATTTTATATTATGGAAAATAATTCTAAGTGACTGAAAGCTTTGGATAGGGGAAATTAATCATTGTTCTCAGGAATTTAAACGGAAGACAGCAACAATTAAGAATTCTGAGTATGATGCAGCATACCTCCATGTCCTATTGGCAAATTAAAATGTTTAATACTGTTTTCTTGATTTATGATGGATAAATCTGGGGTAAGGTAAGTTAAGGAAAGGATTGGATTCTAACACTTTGGTTATGTGTTTGTATTATCCTAAATAATGCTATATATGACTACTATGATTGATATTTTTAGTTGAATTGATGTCTTTCTCTTTGAGTTTAATTAAGAAGGACCTCTACTTTTGAAGGAGAATTTTGCTTTTCCCTTACTCTTAATTCAGTACTTGCAAAAGTCATAATTTGTGTCTCCATGAGAAGAGTAATAAAGTCTCTGAATAGCCTATGACTATCTATTAATATTTTTTGGTTTATATAACAACTAAAAAATCTAGTATTAATCACAGACAACCATATCAGCATAAAAAGTACAGCATATTCCTTTTATTATTTTCAAAAAGGTCTCTTTCCTGAAAAGTGTGAATGTTATTTGTAATATATGTGCATATTTGCATATGCAGAGACATAAAGGTTTATACATAGCTTATATTTATTAATGTATTCCTTCAAAGCATATTTACAGATGAAAATGCAATAGACTGGAAAAACACTGAGGAAAAATGCTAGGTTTTAAAAACAAAATCCTTGATGATTTAGGAATGCATTAACTCTTTATTACCAGAAAATTGCACTGTTGTGATCCTTTTCTCAAGTCCTACATCATTTTTTTTAAAACAAGATAATTACAGCACAGGGTGCAGAGATGTGATAGTGTTACCATTTCCAAAGCTGCAATTAAGTCTGAATTAACCTGTTTTTGTAATCCCTTCTTCTCTGTTATTTTTTCTCCTCTTTTCATTTCACTGGACTGAAAAAACATAGTGATTCCCAGCCGCTATATTATCTGTCTCGATTTTAATTTTTATGAAACTTTCTAAAAAAGTTTTTGCTGTTTTTGAATAACAAACTTGACCGAAATGAATGTTTTTACATAATCACAGAAAGATTTAGGTTGGAAGGTACATCTGAAGGTTTTCTAGTCCAAACCCGTGCTAGAAGCAGTGTTAGCTTCACATTTAGATCAGGTTGCTCAGGGCCTTGTCTCATGAAATTTGTGATATCTCCAAGGATAGACAGTACACAGACTGGGGAACCTCTTCCAGTGCTTAACCACTCTAAATGTTAAACATAACCTAGTAATACCCAGTCTGAACTTCCTTTGCTGCAACTTGTGATTGTGGTCTCTTGACCTGCTGTGTGTATTTCTCAATGAAGAGTCTGGCTCCACCTTCTCTATAGAGCCATTCGGGTAGTGGAAGATGGCAGTTAGATCCCCTGTTGGCAGACTTTTCTCCAGGTTAAGCAAACTCAGTTTCCTCAACATCACCTCATACATCATATATCCCAGATGGTCTCCCTCCATTTTTTCAACATCTCTCTTCTACTGGACAGAAACTACCCAGAGCTGGACAGAGCATCCCAGACCACTGAACAGGCAAAAACTAACCACTGCCTCAACCTGCTGTCCACCCTCTTGTGAATTCTGCCTAGTGTGTGGTTAGCCCTCATGACTCTGGTTCTGCTTGTTGCCCACCAGAACTCTCAGAGCCCTCTCACTAAGTGCAAAAAAAGAACAGTTCGTATATGCAAAGGGGAGAATTTATTGTTAACCTATAAGTAAATTCTTAACGCCAAAGACTTAGTACAATTAAAATGACACTAACAGTTCAAATAATATAGTTAAAACGATAAATGCACCAACTGTCTAATAGCTACCCCTTTCTCTGACGTTGTACTCATTGGACCAACATGGTATTCTGTGATTCCATAATCCTTCCACTGCCCTTCTGACACGTAAAGGTGGGGTGCGGAGGTGGTGCCTTCAGTCTGTGTGCATGGGGAGATAAATATTCAGGCGAGTCATCAGCGTTGCTGGAGGTATAATACCAATGCTGATGGTTTCATTTTCTTCCCTTTGGATCTGCTTTTCTATGTTTATTGATGTGCTTAAAGCCTTGCTGTTTCTTTACTAAGCTGCATGTAAATTTACTATGGTGTGGTTCACATATGTTGGATAGTGGTTCTTCATTCTCCATATTCCCCTCTCCAAACTGGTTTTACTCAGCTCCCAAGCCTTTTCTCCTTTGATGGCAAATAACTGACCAATAAATGATTACTTGTTTTACAGGGGTCCTGGTTGGTACATGCCCAAATACATAAGGCCATATCTGTGGTAGGCTGTTGTCTCTGTGACACATAAGGAGTCACTGTGGAGAAACTGGTCCAGGTTTCTGATTCCCTTTTCTTCTAAAGGAAAAAGTTGTCCACATTTTTGTTTTTTAGTTCTGCTTTTTTGCTGTCTTATTATCAAATATAGCTGATCATGCGCCATAGAGATATATAGACATTTGTTTAGCAAGCTGAACTTCAACAGGTAAGCACTATCAGGTCTGTTGGACAGTTTATCTACAGATTTTCCCATAATATCTGACAAATGTGATATATTACAAATCTAGACGGATTTCAGTTACAAAGCTAGAAATTTATGCTTCTGAAATATCTCTTAGACTCAGCTGAACTACTAAAGCACAAGTTTCAAGCTGTGGTAGCATGCTGCTGCTGCTACTTTGTTCACTTTTATGGTTAGAGGACATCAAAGCTGTAATTGAGGAAACACCTCATTCTCATTTTAATGAGGAAGTCATGAGACTGGATAAACTGAGCGTGGATATCAGATGCATGCACACACACAGAGATTAGGAAATTATTTTGGTTAATTTACTGTTTACATATCTTTAATTAAAATGCTATCTTTGCAAGACAAATGCTGAACATAATCCTGGGATTATGTGCTAGTGATTCTTAGTCTTGTTTCTTAATCCATTTCCTTTATTTATTAAAGAGAAATATTGATCTACTACTTTGTGACCTAGTAGTCGTTTATTTCCGTAAGACGTTTTTGCTTTCCTAGAATCATAAAAAATAAAAAAACCCTTTTTTTTGTCTCACAGAAGGATAAGAGGTGGATGTAATATATTTGCTAGATAATAAGCCTTATGATACTTTGTTATTTGACATTTCCATAAGCAAATAACTAAAATACAGTCTAGATTATATGATAGAAGGAAACATGCAATTAACCGAGAAACCTCTATTCGAAGTGCAAGCAGCAGTTACAGGATATGTCAGATAGATTTCTACAGGGATCAGTTTTGGGCCAGATAAACTCAGTATTTAAATTAGTAATGTAGAAGAAGGATAATGCTAAACATGGAAGCCTTATAAGAACTTCAGAAGACATAACTGGAGATGATCATCATACTAAAAATTTAAGAAATGTCCAAAATAAATAGGATGCAAATTAATAATTGCTACTGCAAAATGTCAAGAGTGAAAGAATCTAGGTTAAAACAAAAAAAACCCTCTAAAATCTTATTTATCAAGACAAAAGACCCAGCTGGGTCATTGTTCTGGAAAATTTCACATTAAAAAATAATAAATTAGAAATTGAGCGGTTAAAGTCACAAATAAATAAAATAATAATGATTTACAAGTCTAAAACACATGGTGTATGAGAAAGAACAAATGACCTAAATTAGTTTGGTCTAAAGAAGACTATAGGGACATGTGACAGAAGTCTTTATGCATATAAAAAGGAGAAAAAAAACAACCAAACAAAAACCCCCAGCAGTTTGCTAGATCTACTGCAAATAAATAAGAATCAATGTGCTTTTGTCAAGTAAAATTGTTCTATGATACTTTTTTTTAAAAAAACAAACCACAATTTTGTCTATGAGGGTTTAATGATTTGAAGAAATTAATTTATAAATGAAACAGCTAAAAACATTTTCCTCTTAATCTACTTTTTATGAGAAAGATTTGCTTGACCAATGTGACAGTATTTCATTTTCCATAACTAGAACATACTTTTGGATATCTTCCAGCTATTACATCCTAACAAGCTGCAACTGTATTCCACATAAAAAAGAAATACAGATTTTAAAGATTTCTAGGTGTGGACTATCGGATTTTTCTTTTCTGCCTGTAAAAATAGAGACATCCAGAAATTCTTTTCAACATTAGATATTTTTGAAGGTTTTTTTCTTTTCTTTTTCTTTTTTTTTTTTTTTTTAATAATACTACAGGTTAAATTACATAGATGTCATGACCTGATGGTTTTCTATAACAATGGAAGTTTTAAAGTAAAATTTTCAGATCTCAGGATATGTCTTTACTGATACACTGACTGTGTATTAATTCCTTTCACAGTTGCACACAACAACAATAACAAAAAAGTTGTGGACCTACATTTCGGTTTGTAGGTATAATAGTTGGTGTGCATTTGCTAGCTTATGAGAGCAGATATTGTATGCGGTTAGGAAAATTTAGCTTGTAATGGCAATGCTAGCTGCATCTAAGCCAGCTTAATGCAAGATTAAAGTTTAAATCTGTTCAATAAAATTCACACTCTGTGCTAACAGTGAAAATTACTTGAATTCCAAGCAACTTTTAAAGCTACATCAAAGAACGCAGTAAGGAGGTATTTTCTAAAATATAAACACTAAATAACAAGGTGCACAAAGGTATTGATCCTTGAGTTTTAAAATCTCCAGATATAATACCATCTTGACTGAATTATGTTTCTATAGCAAAGGAATGACCTTTTCTATAAAAACTGAAGTTAGAACACATATTAGTAAAAAGCACTATATCTCTTCAAGTTAGGAAGTAAGTATTTTGATTTCAGTAAACTTCACAGTTACATAGTAAATATTTCAAAGGAAAAAGTTTATTGTTAGTGCTTTTAATCATTCATATAAAAATATTTTTTGAATGCAATGGCATCAGGTTTTTTGTTACTATAAGTAATACTTACATAAATAAAATCTTTTGTTTTCCATCTTTAAAAACAAACATCTCATTAAAATGTCGCTTCCTACTGAATTAACACAGTACTTTTTTTGTTTATTTACATTAAATTCAACAGATGTTATTGAGTTGATTCCATTTTTTGTATAAGATAATGACAATACAATTAGGACTTTTTTTCAAATCTGTAATTGTAAAATTGACCTTATTAAAATTCCACTTCCTTCATAATTAAAAAAAAAACTAATTACTTGTAGTAATTGGATGAGAAATGACATTTTCAGTTCATTAATATTCAACAAATTGTTTTTGAAGATGTTCTTGCATGGTTAGTAGTCAGTCTTCAGCATTTCTGTTCATTTCTTATTTAAAAGTCATCTGGAATAATAGTTTGCATTTTAATAAGACAAGCCTTTATGAATTGACTTTATTTATAAGGTTTTTAATTGCTAATTAATGTGTGAAAATATCTGTCTCCTGTAATATTTCTAACACACGAAGTGAAAGGTGAATGTAATAGAACAACAATTTGGACGTGATGCATCGCTCTAAATAAGCTTGAAAGATACAATATTTCCCATCCATGAATTTTCATTATTCTTTCTAGAAATGTCAAAACCAGGTTTAATATGTCACGGTACTGTGCACCTGAATAAAGAAGTCAATTTATCTAACATCACAAAGTAGAGGCAAATCAAAATAATGATGTATGAACGATTTTATTAACCAGCAAAGTACTACTGAGATCATTTCAAGGTGTGTACTGTTTATATTATTTGATGTAATCACATTTGAATTGATATCTTATATGCACTCTAATGCTTTTTATAGATCTTTGAATTTATGTGTCTATATTTATAACCTTGAAGTGTAATTCCTCTGACATCCCTAGGACAGTCAGAGCTCAGACGAGCTCAGACACAGCTATGAAGAGATTTCCCTTCTGATAAGCCCGAACTATGAGCTGCAGTGATCACTTTTAAGGGTAGGTGTCAAATTGCGAATAAAAACTGTCAGATGAAATCAAATGTGAATTCATTTTGAGTGATATATCAGCATCAGAAATTGAACTGAAATGATTTTGTACTTTCCTATTGTCAGACAAAGAATCTTCTTGTGATTTAGGGGTTTATATTTCCATAAGTAGATATAAATTTTGGATAATTCTGCTTCTGTTTTTACACATCAGTATCTTCAGATATTTAACCTCTTGTATCAGCAGTGGTAATTAAGCTGCCTGGGAAACTGTAGCTGCTTCAGGAATTTCGAGAGCTTCCAAAGTTTGGTTGCGTCTGAGAGAGAATTTTGAGGATGACAATATTGCACTAAAGGCCATTTTTTTTTTAATGTATCCTTCAGAATCCCTCCAAACTTTTGTTTTCATGTCTCCTTTTTACCCAGAGAGCCTTTATTTTTAGAATGTTTCTGTCCGACCTTTACAATTCCCCTTAATGTTTTCCAGACAAAAAGTATACTCAGTTTAGCCTACAGTCTCATACAAGCAGAAGCAGAGAGAGCTGACAACATCCAGGACTAACCAACAGACATTCTGCAGTGGAAAGGGAAATTTAGAGCTTGGCTAATCTAAGTTCTTAGCTTTCAAAATAGGACATTTATCAGAACTCAAATTCCAAGTATGGTGATGTCCAGAGTACATAGAGACCTTGCTAGAGGCATCCCAATCATTCTTCAAAGCTCCTGTGCTTTCCAGAAGGAATGTGGCAGTTATGCTCACAAGCCCATTCCCACGTAAGTATTTTGGGTCTGCAGATGACTCATTTCCTGGTTTAGCAGGTGACTCTGTCTGCTAGTTTATAGCCAGTTGAAATGCATCAATTTATTTATTTATTTATTTTTAATTTCATAGAATCATTGAATTGTTAGAGTTGGAAGGGACCTTAAAGATACTCTACTTCCAAGCCCCCCTGGCCTGGGCAGGGACACCTCCCACTAGACTAGGTTGTTCAAAGCACCATCTAGCCTGAACCACCAAAGCACCACCATCTTGAACACCTCCAGGGATGGGGCATCTACAACCTCTCTGGGCATTTCAATACCAAATCAACTTTTTTCAGGAATCTGCTGCTCCACTGAAGTTTCTGACAAAAAAGGCTGCTAGAGATTCCTGACTGCAAATCAACACCAGTAACTTCCAGTAGAATATCAGAGAATGAGATGTAAACATCAACCTTCCACTTGTGAAATTAATGTCCTGTGAAACAGAGAAGTCTCTGCTCATGCAGCCAGCATCCCCTCATTCAGGTGGGAATGCATATTCAACTACTAAAATTGAAGTTCTCAGAAATTTCAGTATGTGACACACAGATGTGAATGAGCATGAAACAACTAGATAGTGGCTAGACACCCACATTTTGAAAATCTGAACGTGATTTTCTTCCTTTTTACATATATTTTACTGAATGTATCTATTTAACATTCATGTCAGTTTTAAAAAATATATTCTTAGGTAAACATGTCATCACTATCTTTTCAAGGGGTTCTTTTGTTTGTAAAAAGCTGAAAATTCCTTGTTTTTCAAACTTCTGGTGTACGTACAAGTCTCCCATCTTTACAAGCACATTAAAATAATCAGCTCATTCTCGGATTTAGTGAGTGAAATGTCTTGGGGATATTTATTAGAACATTCAAACTGATTTGTAAGCAGGTACTCAGGGGTGAGGGGAAAGGCGGGGGGGTAAGATAACTTCCTTAGCTCTATAGTTGCATAATGAGTCTAAAAGGCTAATCCTGGCATGCAAGAGAAGAATTACTTCTGCTACAGTTTTGAAATAATAATGACTTTTCTCACACAGTTAATTTCCACAGCAATCAATAAAATTAATGATGCTCTAGTTTATGTATAAGGTATATACTTAAAATTTGGAACTGCGTCCTATTTAAACAGCATGCAGAAGTAGCCTCTGTATATTGTATGCAACACTTTCATTGGCAGGAAAAAAAAAAAGATGAATCTACTGTGGCCTTCGTACTCTATCAGGAAAAAGTGGGTAAATTTCTTAGTCTTCATACCTTAATATTTGTGTGACATTTAGAACCACATTTACAACAGGAACATATGTTGGCATTTTGGAAAAGAAATCTTATGATAATAATATAAAAACATTGGGAGACAAAACAATTAGACACAATTAGTCTTTACCAGTGGTCTTGGGCCCCAGGCCTTGAGAACAAAAATCCAGGCTGATGCAAACACAGACCTACCATCAGTGAAGGAAGAGTTGGTATACGAACTATTATAGGAGCTTGGCGCCTGCAAATCAATGGGTCCTGACAATATCCACCCAAGGATGTTAAGAGAGCTGCCTGATATTGTTGCCTGGCCACTCCCCATAATCTTTGAGAAGTTGTGGAGATTGAAGGACGTCCCAGAAGACTGAAGGAAGGCTAATGTCACCCCTATCTACAATAAGGGCTTCGAGGAAGATCCAGGAAGTTATAGGCCCATCAGTCTTACTTCAATCCTTGGGGAAGTTATGGAACGAATCCTCCTGGGGGCTATCACAAGTGAAATGAAACATGTGATTGGGAAAAGCCAGAACAGATTCACACAGGGCAAATTGTACTTGACAAACCTGATCACCTTCTACGACAAAGAAACCTGATTGGTTGATGTGGGGTGAGAGGTGGATATTGTCTAGATGGATTTCTCCAAGGCTTTCGGTATGGTTCCCCACAGCCTCCTCCTAGAAAAACTGATGTATTACAGTCTAGACAAGTGGTCTCTGCGGTGAGTGGGGAACTGGTGGACAGGCCGTACCCAGAACGTGGTGGTAAATAGCTCAAACTAGCAACCTGTCACAAGTGGGATCACCCTGGGATTGATATTGGGCCCAACACTGTTTAATGTCTTCATAAGTGATCTGGATGATGGGATCAAGTGTACCCTGATGAAGTTTGCTGATGACACCAAACTGAGTGGGGAAGTGGACACTTCGGAAGGGCAAGACACCCTGCAGGAAGACCTGGACAGGCTGGAAGAATGGGCTAACAAGAACCTTATGAAGTTCAACAAGGACAAGTGTAAAGTCTTGCACCTGGGAAAACATAATCCAGAAGTGCAGCACAGACTGGGATCTACCTGTTTGGGGAGCAGTTCTGTGGAAAGGAATGTGGGGGTCCTGGTAGACAACAAGCTCCATATGAGTGAACAGTGTGCTGCTGTGGCAAAGAGAGCCAACAGGATGCTGGCTTGCAACACCAAGGGCATCACCAGCAGAGATAGAGAAGTTATTATCCCACTCTACACAGCTCTTGTCAGGCCACACCTGGAATACTATACAAAAAATATGTGGACAGGCTGAAAAGGGTCCAGAGAAGGAACACAAGGATGATCAAAGGACTGGGAAGCCAGTCATCGAAGGAAAGGATGAGAGAGCTGAGTTTGTTCAGTCTCAAGAAAAGAAGGCTTAGGGGAGACCTTATCATAGGATCATAGAATCTTTTTGGTTGGAAGAGACCTTTAATATCATCAAGTCCAAATGCTAACCTAGCACTGCCAACTTACCACTAAACCATGTCCCTAAGCACTACATCTGCATGTCTTTCAAATACCTCCACAGATGGTGCTTCAACCACTTCCCTGGGTAGCCTGCTCTAGTGCTTGGTAACCCTTTCAGTGAAGAAATTTTTCCTTATATCCTATCTAAACCTCCCCTGGTGCAACTTGAGGCCATTTCCTCTTGTCCTATCACCTGTTACTTGTTCACCATGTTCCAGTATTTAACGGGTGGCTACAAAGAAGATGGAAACTCCTTTCTTACAAGCAGTCACATGGAAAAGATGAGAGGTAATGGGTACAAGTTACTCCTGGGGAGTAACTTATATTTATGTAAGTATATACTTATGTAGTATCCCTTATATTTTTATTAAATACTCTGCTATTTTCAATGATTTTATTGAAATCAGATATTGCTGAATTTTCTGTTTGCTTTAAAATATGCAAATGTAATATGTCTTACCCAAAAGGCTAAGGCTTGCAAGATTTCTAATGCCTGTAACTTTAAAGAGCCTGAGGAGAGGCTTATTTACTATGTTCATAAAGGTTTAAAATTAACTAATAATAATAGCAGCAATAAAGGTAATGTTATGTCTGAAGATGCCTCACATTCTACTAAGAAGCTGGAATGAAAGTTACCTCGTGTAAAGCATGTGCCAAGCCAGAATTCAATTGCCCTTCATGACTGAAGATCTGCTGCTCACTGTAGCAGACCTCAGAACGGTGTTGCATTGACTTTTTATCACTGTCCTCATTGATGCTTCTTTTTGTGCTACATCATTCTTTGAATCCCTTCCAAAGAACTTGGTAAGTGGTCTAGTCCATTAGCTCAGATTTACTCCCACTTCTCTTTCTTTACTTATTTTTTTATGTGTCAAATGCAGTCACAATAAGATTTTGTTCTGGTCAGTGTGACTCCTTTTATTTTGGTCTGTGACTCCTTTTAAAATTGCACACTGTTACAGAGTAGTTGCAGCTCTACCTTCTTAACTTTTTCTGCTTTGTTATGAGTTATTTACTCTTTACTCATAACATTTCCATTCTGCAACACCTGGCCCCAGTTCCAAATAAATATTTTCAGTAATGCCAGATAATCTCTTTGCTTCTTCTTGTGGATGTTTCCTTTAACCAGCAGATTGCTGAATGGAAATTTACACCTGACAATACCACGCTAACTTGCACAGTGGTGGTCTGCTCTCCACACACTTTTGGAAACAGAGCTTGCCCCCCTCTGTGTTTATATTTACTGCTCTACCAGTGTATGTTTTATGAATCCATCCCTTTCTGTTGACAGCTGATCTTCAGACACAGCAGGAGGTCCAGGAAGATTGTCTGAAATAAAACCTCAACTGACCACAGCAAATATTTTCCATTACTTGTAGAAAACTGACCTACTTCTGAAAGTCGGGGAAGTTAAGTACAGGATACAACTGATTTAAGCAATTGCAGCATATATAGCGGTTTTTTTCACTACAATATAATTACAATTTACTGTACAAATTTATCTTGTTTGGATCTTAAATTACCCAAATTATTTGCCCATTTCTGTTACATTTTCCCACAAACTTTACTATAACTGCCTGTAGTACAGTACTATGAACTGCACAAACATACATACTTTAACAGCTTTCTCCAATAAGGAGGTCAATAGAAATAGCACATACTGACCCATAATTGAATGCAAGAGATTTACTAAAACTGATTAAGCTTTCAGAGTCACGCACGGGCAGCTATGCTCATACATCTCAACCATCCTGTAAGTGCACATCTTCCCTAATACTGACTTGCAGATTTAGCAGTCATGTCCTAGGTCAAAGAATATACTCATGATAGAGCAACCTGAAAGTGCCTGGCTGAATAATAATATTAGAATTAATAAAATACTTTGCACAAGGGATGGCTGATGGCATTGCCGGTCTTTCAAAATATGTTGTGGTTGATAATGATTGCTTAGGTCTGCAAATCTTCTCTTCTTCATCATTTAAATTAATGTTTTAACTTAATTTAAAATGTAAAGCCAAACTCAATGCATGGGGATAGATCCCAGGCTGTTGCAAAGTATTATACATTGATTGTCTTTACCACATAGTAGGAAGCCCAGTTACTCCACTAGACTTTCAGCTTTCATATAAAGTAAAGACACAAATGAACAAGAAAACAAGCTTTATGTTTCTGTTTTGAGGTAAGTGGTTTTTTGTTTGGTTTTGTTTGTTTGGTTGGTTGGTTTTGTTTGTTTTGGTTTTGTTTTTTTTTTTGCATGGGGAAAGCATAAACCATAGACTTTAAATAACTGTAAATCAGGCAACATATAAAATGTTCCAGTGTTCACTGGGGAAAAAAATCTGTGCTGCTTTCTACCTTGAAAAGTCACACTTGAAATAATCAGAAACCATGACTACCTTTGCTCTGATTTAGGTACACTGTGAACAATAGTCACCCTTTAGCACCATTTAGCAGTTAGTGTAGAATGGCATTTGTGTAAACCATGACAACCTGTAGTGGCCAAAGTGTTTCAGATGCTGAGGTACTATTTTTGTCCGTTGTTACAGTTTGTTCTTCCTGTTCCTTTACGTTTTTTTTAACGTGACACTTAGCTTTAGATATCTAAAATTCTGATGTCTACATATGAAGTGCTTGTTTTGTAGTTCCTTTACTTGTTAATGGAAGAAAACAGGCATTATTCATAACACTATTTATCAGACCTTTTTTTAATGTCTACTTCAGGGTAAGATGAGTCGTTCTTGAAACTTTATTGATTGAATCTTCACTGATCGTAGGGGGACCCTGAGGCAAGAATGTTAGATGCAGATATCCAAATTTAAGTGAACATAATCCGCCCATAACAATCTCCCACAGTTTCTCTGATAGGTCACCTATATAGTCCTTTCTTGCCGTATGTGTGTAGAAGGGCAGACTCAGAAAGCAGTTGCACTCCAAGTCTCTTTCCCTCTCTTTCTGTTCATACACTTGAACAGTCATAAACTTTTCGTTAGTTTGTTCTTTACCTTTATTTCCCCTCTGTAGTATGCAATGGGGAAGCCTTGAAGATATGGACAACTTTTTATTTTAAAAGGTAAAAAAAAAAATAGTCACATTATGCTACACTTCTATTAGACTATGTCTTAATCAACAGAAGGCCAAAGGCTTATAAACAATCTAAATCTAAATCTTTTTGCATACATATAATATACTATAAATGTTCTGTTAATCTAAATATTAAGAACAATTCTTCTATCTCTACACTTCAAGCAAACTTTCTAGAGGAATAAGCTTTCTTTATATAAAAGCTTTTTATGCTTTGGGATTTTCTATAGACTTGCAGTTTATCTTTGAATTTATGTCTGACCAAATGGGCAAAGTAAATTAAATTCTTCTAAAAATGCATGAATTAGAATACTTTTCTTTGTTGATAGCATAAACTAAATTGCCTCCAGGTCTGAACAGTCTGATAGATTAGTAGTTTATTAATTATTCTTTATTTCTATTCCATAAAACTATATTTACGGGTTGTGGTGTATCTTCTAATTCCATACACATTTTATCATAAAAAGAAAATATTAATCTTCATGAAATGAGAGTAAGCATCAGAAGAGATAGAAACTAATCGATCAACAGGCTATTTTTAAATTGGCTTTTGCTACACCTAGCAAAAATAATAAAAATAAATTACAATGTATCTAAAAGGTGTACCTGAAATCTCTTTGTATGTATGTGCATACGTTTAGATCTAAAATACATTTGTGGCTATGGTAAGTGTGTATATATTAATATATAAGTTATGTTATATAGAATAGCATAATGCCTCTATTTTATTACATTAATTTAGTTAAATGTACATTCTGTTGGCATTGATATTTAGTTATCACATATGTTTGCCTTCTCCGTGTTGAGAACTCACTATACTCCCACAGAATTTTATGGTAAAACTCCCGTTAGCGTTGTATTGTGCGTGTAATATGAGATATTCTTTCATGTATGAACTTACAAACGCCAAGTGCCTGCTTTTTGCCTAACTTATTGTGGAGAAACCTGGCCCTTACATTAGAAAAGAGAAGTAAGAAACCTTCCAACCCTTCTTTCATTGAGATCTTAATGTACCAACACATTTTACTCAGTAACTCACACTCCACGCAAATAGTTATTCAGTTTATGTCCTAGCTGCAGAGTACCAAAAGAAGGTTTTGTTACCAAGCTTTACTCAATCTGTTAGAATGAGTTGTCCAACACTGCAGGTGTTCTGAGATCTTCCAGCACCTTCATGCCTAGTGTCGTAGTTAATGCACTGTCAATGTTAACATATAAATTGTCATTGCTGGGTTCCAAATTAACAGTTATGAACGGCATTTCACATGGCTCAGAGCAATAGTTACAGATTTAGGAACATTCAAATACCAGTAGCAGCATTATTACTGGCTACTTACAGGTTCAGAACTTTTGTTTCAAACAATATCTGTAAGGGACTCTTTTTCTTTTTTTTTTTTTTAAAAAAAAAAGGAAACATAACATTCTGAAGCTCTGGTCTCAGCTTCAAAGAGGTTCTGTTTTGCATCAGTTGTGGCAGAACCCTGAATAAAAGGGTCATTATACCATCATCCACAGATTTTTTCTAGTAAGTAGCATATTACCCTTTTAGAGGTATCTTATTTTTTTGTTCTGACCTGTACTTTTTACACTTTTACTCTTCTGATTCTCTCCCCCATCCCACCAGGAGGGAGTGAGCGAGAGAGACTGTGTGGTGCTTAGTTGCCAGCTGGGATTAAACTGTGACACTCCAATAGTGGTGATTGATATCTTATTTTTTATTCTGACCTGTACCTACAATTGCCAGTTAAAGACATTTGACCATGACCCGGAGTTTGAAATACATGTAGGTAGTTTTGATTCAAATAGATATCATATAGAAATCTTTGAGTCAAGTATACTTTGATTTTTATAGAATTTATGAGCAAGACTTTTGAGGATCTGTTTTCACATTCTTTGGTAATTTAATCCTATTACTCATGTAACAGTATAAGACAAAATAATACTTGGAAAAAAGAAATTGTGTGTTTGATGCTTAAAACACTGGTCTAAATCATGGTTTATAGGGAGAGCTTCATAATTATTACTTATCTTTAGTCTAATCTCTTGATCTCCTTGTATAGACTGTCCTTCTAGATTTTGATTCAGAGCAACTTGGATTTCAGTTATGAATCAACTCCTAGAGGAATTTATCTCATTTGAAATAGGCTACAAAGTGATTACGTACTACAAGACGTTCCTTTGGAGACTAAAGGAACGCTTCTAAATATTTTCCAACTGTTCATTTCTTTCCAACATTTGAAAATAGACAATGATCTTTAGTCACTAGGAAACATCAAAAAACTTGTTTAAATGTGAAACACAATGTGCTTTCACACTGCTGATTTGCCCAATGTTACATTTTACTACATTTACTTGAAATTAACAGATTCATACATTCTAAGTAGCCTCACTAAAACGAAGGAACAGTGTGCGAGTTGTAGAATCTGTCCTTTGCCAAAAATCAATTTCTGAAACTTGAAGAGCTGCATGTTTTTTCACAGAAAACTTAGAGAAGTTTTCTGTGGCACATTCTAATTAGAATCAGTTCTGTTTTCATAACAAAATATATGAATCCTTTGCCTCCCTGCAGGCAGGACATTTAGAGAAAACAAACTCTCTGTTCTTCAGGAATCTGTCTATGCCTTATTTTCCATCTGATATTAGAATCATCTATTTGAAGAATCATAATAATGTCCTCAGTAGTTAATTATGATGTCACAAATGCAGGATAATGATTTTCAAGTGGGAGATAAATAGGAGGAGCAGATCAGCTCCAAAAGAACAAAGATCCTGTATTCTCTTAAGTGTTCTTAGAAGCAAAGTAAAACTGTGACAAGTGAAAAGTTTCAAAATTACATAGAACAGCAAGTTTGTCAAAGCATTTAATGAAATATCAATGTATTTTATAAAAAAAAATAGCAGAGATATTTTAAGAATGGGGAACTATACTTTGAGACCTTATAATCCTGTAGAATGGATTACAAAGAATGGTATTTTGCAAGAATTTTCAGAGACTAAAACAAATATTTTCCTGGAGATGGGAGACAGTGTCTTTTGAATGCCCTTTGGAGTACAGGCATCTCTTTTTGCTGGACTAAATTTTTAAACTAGAAGTTTACAGCCCAATGAGGGAGTGTTCTTATATATGCTCACTATGTAGTGAATAAGGCCCAAGAATAGGCACTATTTTGTTAAGACATATACAAACATAGGACTTCGCAGGACTCCTGCATACCTTTACTGTGAATACAGAGACAAGGAAAGGAAAATAATCTCTGAACTGGCATCTGAACGGATTGAAATTTGATACACTTGGTCTAAGCAAACTAATACCAAATCAGTATATATTTACCTGAATGCAGCTGTATCAACTCAATCACACCTGTTTAATTATATGGTGGTGTCTTTCTGTGGAGCTCCCTTGACCTGCACTACAGTTTTACTAGCTTAGACCACTGTTTTCCTAGGGAAGTCTTCACCATACTGCATTTTTCAAAGTAAATATAATTTCAAAGATAACTTCAGAGATCTAAACAGACAATCCAGGTAAAGGAAGAATAGGAGAACATTTCACATGTGTCAGAAAGCTAGTTCCTGTATTGAAGTGAGAGAAATGAAGGTTTTCTGCCTCCTGTCACACATGATATTTGTTCACACTTACCCATTTTCAAATGGAAGGGGAGGTGACAGAAATTTGCTTTTCTAGATCTTGAACATTTTTAATGGCAAGGTTTTTTTCAAGTTTATTTAGAAGAGGCAGTATAGTATTCCTGACGTCTTCACTGAAAAGCTATGAGATAATGATAGATAACTTCACTTCCTTGCACTTTTTTCCCCAGTCTAATAAGCTGCATAACATCAAATCATAGCACTACTTTCAACCCTTAATTCTTATTGAACAAGATTAACTATTCCTGCTCTGGCTTCCTTACAGATGGAGGCATAACAAGATCAGGGAGGGACTGAAGGAAGAGAAAGAAATTGAAAGTAGATTAATTTTTTTCAGCACCATTCCAGGTTATAATTTTTTTCCACCAGGTTGGCTGATGATAACATGGAGAAAGCTGCTTTAGGTATGGAACTGAAATTTCATTATGGATTTAAAACATAGGTGAGATGAAGTGCCATACAGTGGAGTTCCAAGTTATTCCATCACTTATTCAGACAATTATTTCTGTTACATTTTATGCAGCTATTTGTGTAAAGTGGTAGAAGCTAAACCTCCACTCCTCAGTCTCACTTTACTGTTTATAATGGTAGTGGGTTTTGTCTAGCAAAACACTTTGAAATTTTAGAATTGTCTAAATAATGTATATTTAGACATTATTATATGTCTATATAATATATTATATATATTATATATGATATATATCATATATATACGTGATATATATGTGATATATAAATATATATCTAAATATTACATGTTTAGATATATATAAAAATGATAACTTAAAGAGTAAGTGAGGTAATAATACATATATTAGTAAATCCTCAACTTCTGTTGTCCATGTTCTTCATTAAAACTTAAAGTGCTCAAGTCAATGAAACAGTCATGTTCATTATTGTAAATAATAGATTTTACTCCTTTCTGTGTTCCCTTGGACACAGAAAATTAATGTCACTGAGTATCAGAGTATCCATATCTTCCCAATTTTTAGTAAGTCCCATTCTTTGTTGTTGGTAAAAACACTTGTTATATTACTGAAAATAACTATCTAGTCTCTCTTGTGACTAAATAAATAAAAATTAGATCTCCCTTCAAACCCCTGTCACTAGCTACATAAGAAAACTGATCCCATGAAAATACATTGGTTTAGTGCTGCCCATACAACCCGCTACTTCCAGTACGGAATTCTAGCAGGTCAGTGACTACAGTCCCGAAAATAATTCAAGACCTCACTTATTACGATGATTAAAAACTAAGCAAATATCTGTTGAAAAATATTAGATATTGCAATCATGAAGCACTGTGTAGACAGAAATCTTTTGCCTTCCTTAAAATCTCTCTTCTCAAATGGAAGTTGCCAATGTGAGTGTGACACAGCATTCTTACAGATGGATACACGAATGATAGTCTTCAAGAAAACTTCAGGTTGAATAAAAAGTGAACTTAATAAATTGTCTCCATAGCTTCTAATTGACTTTGTTAGAGTATGGATCCTTCCTCAAAGGCAAGTCATTTATCATGGCATTAGTTGCAGCCAGATGCCAATTTGCTTTCATTAAATCCTTTCTGTAATAAGGTATTGCAAGGGTGATACAGGTAGTGTTGCCCCAGAATTCTATTCTGTACAGCACATTATATGTAAGTCGTTTGTTATAAGCTATGTTTCGTGTTTCCATGACTTCTGGATATCTGAAAACCAACATCAATTAACTGTTTTCTTTTGTGTACCTCTATGACATAGATGAATAATACTAAATGTCTACAGAATGACTACTGAAGAAGGAATGGTTATTGGAATTCTAATACTGTTTTCAGTAAACATTTAAAAGAAAGTAAGTATAATTGATTACGTATTACCTTATTTTTTCTTAGAAAGCACAATTTTAATAGAGATTTCATATTTCTCTGCAAAAGTCTTAAGCTTAGAATGTATCTCAATAACAAATTAAGTAATTTATCACCACAGCAATCTTACTTATTTCATCTTAAGATTGCAATGAATGTAAGTCTAAGCACTTTCAGAAAAACAAGATTAAAAATGGATTTAATTATTTTAAAAAATCAACATGCTGACCTTGATTCAATAAACAGAAGTTTAATTTCTGGTGTTCTTTTGTTTGGTTGCTTGGTTTGTTTTTGTTTCTGGTGTTTTTTTGGTGTTGGTTTGTTGTTTTTTTTTTTTAATGTAGTAGCCTCTAGGCATGAATCATATTACTAATTTTATGAGCGGATTTTCAGCACTTTTGACAAATCCTGGCAGATGTCTGTCTAGACCATCAGGTCATCAAAAGCCATCAATTTCCTCACCTCTTCAGATATTCCTACAGTTAGAAAGATTTTCATAATGTGGAAGTTAAATTCTCCTTTTTGGGACCAATTATTTCAGAAAGTCCAATACTTCTTTTCATATCCTAAGTAGATACAGAAGGTTTGATTAATTTCCTTATATGTAGATGTCTTGTGCCCTTTGAGATATTCTGTGTCATCCAACTAGTCCTGGGACATGCTAAAGGACACACGGGATACTCATACCACCCATAATCTTTCAGTGTGACTGCTGGAGACTAACCAAGATTCCCAAGGGAATCACAACAGCATTAGATGCAAAGACACTTAGATTTTTAAATCACAAAGAAAAACAGCCATGACACAAGGATCAACGGGACACTGGTGCCCTGGTGCAGCCCATAGAGGCTAGTTGGTATACCCTACGGAATTTCAGGTGACACTAGACACCTGAATTCTGGAAACTAAATATTTTTCTAGTGGGTGATCAGTTGAATGCCTCTCTAGACTCTAGTGACTGTAGTGAGTAGCTCTCCCTTGACAATAAAGACAATGTGAGCCTGGAGAACATAGCTAACTTCATTTGCTTACTTAAATTTAAATGATTTAATCTTTTAATCAATTTTCTTTAGCCCTACAGTGGATCTGATCACATGATTCTTCAGTTATCTTTTCTATAAGTTAAATAAAATAGTTCCCAAAATCATAGGTCAATACCTCTGTCTTCTTTACCTCCAGTTTCTAAAAAGTAAGGGAAGAGTTGAATCTAGAACTAGATATTTGGAACTTCTACTGATTTAAAGTTATTTGGATCATCAGGATGTCAAATTTCCCTGTTTGAAAAGAACCACTCTAGTGAAGTCAATTGACTTTTTTTCCCCTGCTTCTATCATCAGAATTTGCTACCAGCAGTGTTCAAACAGCACACAACCTGTAAAACCTAACAAAGGAGAGTGAAGTAACAGAATATATTCCAGTAAAGTGAAAGGGAACTAAAAGCATTAATAGTTTGTGGACAGTGTGCTTTTTACATTACAGACAGCTGCTCTGTGAATTTCATGTAGAAAGGATATATTATCACAGGGCCACCAATGAAGTTTCAGCATTTATATTGAATTTTCCCTAGTATCCTATGATTTAATCACCATTTCATTTGGTTATCTATGTTTGAACAGTTGTATTCTAAGTGGTGTTAGAGTATGAGAAGAAATACCTGCCATGTACGATAGTTGTTCTGAAAAAATCAAAGATAATTTCTTATCTTCTCACACAGACCTGTAAAGATAATAAACTAGTGACCTATAATGAATTAATTCTATCTGTTAGAGCTAAACACTATTAGAGTTTGGTGGTTTGGGGTTTTTTTTGTGTGGTTTGGTTTTTTTATTGTTGTTGTTGGTTTTGGGGGTTATTTTTTTGCAGATTATCTCTTAGCTTTTCATACTTGCCCAGTTTAAGGAAATTCTGCCTCACCAGTATGTCATAATTATTCTTAAATATAAAATGTGTCTTACAAAGGAAAAGCTTTATCATTAAAGGTGGATCTCATAGTTTGTTAAAAAGTAATCAGATACTGGGCTACGATGGTGCTTATATTTGCAGCTGTGAAGAAGGACTAAGAAGAAGGATCTCTTTGTTTCTTGCTGCGAGGTCCTGCTGCTACTGGCTGGAGCTTCCTGTGCCTGTGAAGCAGTAGTCAAAGAAAAGACTCACAGGGAGTTAAAGCAGTTCTGAGCTCTGTTAATTCCTGGCAAGACTCCTACATTAAAAACAAGTCTGGTCTGCAGAGAAAGATTCTGCAGGATGCAGTTGTCTCCCTGGCCCTCCTCTGCTTGCAGAAGGTGTGGCATAAGGCCAGAGACACACTGCCTAGGCTAGGAAAGTTACATGAGTTTACAAGTGAATGTAGAATGAGGTCCATCACCCTTCAGGCCACCAAAAATAAAAAAGGGAAAAAAAAGCAAAAAAAAAAAGCACATGTTTGTGTAAATGGACTTACTTACTTAGACTATACTTAATTTAGAATTTGGGACTGGTTTTGCCTTGTGCTAGCTTGTCTGAGTGGCATCTCAGTTCAGTTAAACCTTCAGACCAAACTGGAATGAGATTATTTCTGTTTTTCTGAGATAAAAGGCCAGTGCTGTCATCTTTACTTGGAGCTGATGACAATTTCCAATTCTATTTTCCTTTAAAAGAACAGTTTTCCATTATCATGCAAAAATCTGAATGTATTTTAAAATGCATCTTGCAAAACACTTACTTTTATTTACTGAAGTAGTTTGTTGTAAAACAGAATTTTTTGATCCTTTGGTCTATTACTAATCTGGATTGTCAAAAAGTAACTGCAAACTCCTTTTCCTCCCTATGTGTATGTTTGATGCAAAGCCAATAAGACAGCTATGAAATCTGCTTGTAATGACACAGAGTAGACTCTTGGGCCCTTCCTGGGTCACGCCTGAGTTACAATAAATTTGTGGTTTATCTCGACGTAAGCTGTTATCATTATATTTAGAGGAATGATGTAGAACTTCAGTAAAGTAGAAAATTAACGAGAAAAAAAATCCTGTTATTATATCCAGGGTCTTGTAAAGACACACACTTACAGTGAACAGATATCCTAAGTAAAAATTAATTCTGTAGTGGCCTTCTGCCACAGAATTCAAGATATCTGAACATATTTAGTGAAGGCAATTTGTCTCTCGTAATTCATTCCTTTGTCTATATCATGTTGTGCATTTCTTTATAACATCGTTCAAGTTTGCTCAAGCATCTTTTCAACCTGAGATTTTCAAAAGTAATTTACATTTTTTATAACCTCAGTTTTGATGTAACAACCTAAAGGACACTTGACAGTTAGACACCTTTGGCTTCAATAGGAAGAGATGTCCCCTGTTTCAATCAAACTATCTCAAAACCTTTTATTAAGCAAAAGTGTACTCATATATCCGAAGCTAAGAATTTATTGTTAGTATAATTAATTTTTTAACAGTCAAATATTCCAAATTATCTAATTCATAAAGGAAACTATAATTAATAATGACAACAATCTCAGCCCATCTATGGCCAAAGTTAACCTAGACCATCACTGAGACCTTGCTCTGTCAGTTCAGTGCAGACCCTGTGGCCTTTTACGAGAAACATCAAAGATCATATTTACTGGGTTATATACACACAGAAATAATTCCCTTATATTTATGCAGCACTGTGCTCAAGGTAATTAATTTTATATTACTTGCATGTTTCAAGCCAATCTTTCTATACAGTTCAGTTCTAAGTCTGTAGCCATCTCTTTTTGCGTGATATAGGCATGTCCTTTTTTTGGATAACAGGCAAATGAAGTGTCCTGCTGTCTTGGAAATACACACAATTTTTTATTAACATGAAACCATTTACAGTTACATATACAGCATGCATATATATTTAGCTAGTAAGTTTCAGGGTTTAAAAAATTATATGTTTGATACGTTATGTTTTACACCCACTTCCCCTCATAGTTTACTGAAGGTAAAGTAATACTTAACAGTGATTTATAATATTTGCCATAAAAAGGGGGGTATAACATAATGGAAATGAGGAGGCTGTTGACTGTCCTTGCAGCAGGTTCTTTGCTCACATGGTAAGCATGTATTAGCCCTTCCACATAATATCTCCACCATCATTATGGTTACATCCCACATTCTGCAATGCCAGATAGTTATCACTCATTTTCTTTAAGCCTGAAGTTGTAAGGGGAAACAAATCATCTTTAAAAAAGAAGTAATTTAAAAACATGAAAGATTCAAATTCATTAATGTAGTAGGTCTTCCATTTCCTGGATTAGTGTTTAAACCTCTGTGCAGTCATATGAAAGGTATCCATTTCACTGTTTTGAGAGAACTTAGTGCTGCCCTTTTGTTAGCAAAACAGAGACATGATCAGAACATGACAGCACAGAACTTACACTTCAAATCCATTTATATCAAACAGCAATTTCTGTCTACTATGATATCTCCCTCTTGACCTCTGCCATCTGCCTTATGCCACCTCTAGTCTTTATCATGCCTTTCCCTAAGCAGTTTCAACATATCAAATAGCCTACAATGTGGAGATATATATGTATACATGTATATATTTTACCAATTTTGTGTGACAAATCAGCTCACCACGGGCTCTTACGAGTTCCAGAGACAACCCAAGGAAGGTGAAGAAAAATGTGTACAGGAAAAGGGGAAGAAAATTAGAAAGGAATTGTTTCAGCTTGTCCTGCTGTGAAACTGCAGGCCTATGCAGCATTTTTCCCAGGTTTTGAATTCCAAGGTAGAAGAGATTAAGATGCAATTTATTTTTTCTTTTTCCTCTTTATTTTTTTTTCTTGACTTAAAACTTATGTAGCACTGATATAACCCAGTATGCATGAACGGTTGTTTAGGTTTCTAGTAGCCATTTAGTTCAACCTTTATGTTTGACCCTTTTTATTTAATATTGACAAAAAGGAATGAGAGTGTTTTTCTGTGATAATAAATATCAGAGAGCGGTCCTCAAGGATGGTCTGTATTAAAGTGCGAAGATTTGTTAGCAAAACAAACCAGTTGCTCTGTCTTGTTTGTCGTTTGTCATTCACCACTGTCCTGGAGCCTTCAGTCAATTATTCAAAGACCAAAATTGCCATGTTGCAAAAAAATGCCACGACAGGTCTCAGTGCCTTGCAAGACTGAGACTTTGGTGAGACACCCAAACGTTAGATTTTGTTTAGCTAAACTGATCAAGCAATGATGCATGCCAAATACATTTATAAAAATCAAAGCCTGTTTGTGAACAGAAATAAATAATTCAGTAACTGCAATAAATAATTCAATCTGCCCCAGTTCGAAGACTGAACTACACCCTTACCTTTAGAAGCAGTACCCCCACACCAGTGCTCAGGCAGAGTAATAGAATCAATTTGGGCATCTTTCCCTGGTGTTGCTCCTGAGCTATCTGATCTGCAGCAAGAAGCAGCTTTGAAGTCTTTAAGACAGTTAACATCTTTTCAGAGAACTAAAATGCACTTTACCTAAAATCTTGCTATTATTAATATTAATTGGATAGCTAAGGAGGCCAAGTTCTACTCACTGTTTCACTGATGCAATCTCTTGATTTTAATGGTAGGAGTGAAGGCAGAATTTGGTCTCTTTTGACAAAAATTATTTTCCTATCCATATACAGGAGCTTGCCACTCCCCACTAAAAACAAAAAGTATAATTAGCTAAATTTTGCTTAAGTGAGTTCTGTTTTTTTAGGATAAACAGGAGAGCTGTGACCAAATTGCATCTCTTTTGCAAAGAGGTTTCTTAATATACATATATGTGTACATATAGATGTATATATGCATATATACATTATTAATATATTATATATGTTGCCCTCAAAAACTACATGTAACCCATTGTTACACTCAAACTGTTGTTATGGGTGAAGGGAGCATAACACATATTGAAGGAAGACTTTATTGTTGGTGTAATCAATGTTCTAAGATTCTAGTAGTCCTAATTACCTAATTAATACAGGAAAGCATCAATAGTACTATTAAAATTGTTGTACAAAGCACCCATTCCCAGTACCTACTGCTGTTCCCTGGTACTGTGCTCACCTATCCATGTCCCTCTGGGTCTTAAGTCAACAACACTTGTCATGAAGAATGGACTTGGGAAGGCTTTTGACAAGTCATATGATATCCTGAGGTCTGTTTTGGGGAAGTATGTTCATGGTGGGGGTTTCTTCCTCATTAATCTAGTGGACTGCTTTGAATGCTTCCTCACCTCTGACTGGCATTTTCTGTCTGCTCCCAGATGAGAAGTGAGTGTGAAATGTCTCATTTTGAAGGTCACATAGTTTGCTCTGCTTCCAAGGCTGCGTTTGGTGAGACAGCTCTTACAGCTGTATACTTCAGTCATCCATTTCCTGCTTTTCCATGAAGAATATTTGTGAGATTGGAAATAGGAGCCAAATAGGAAAAAAAAATAATGAAAAAAAAATAAAAGAGGAATAGCTCAGTCCCATCACTTTCTAGTATTATCAAAATACAAAGAAGCATGTGTATTTTTCACAGTGTGGATAAGTATACTACCATCTGCAGTAGGTATAGGCCTGCTGGTGGGTCTGATTGCCTCTAGCTCTAGCTCTAATAGAGCTTATTGCCTCTAGCAGTTTTACATATGAAAATGTAAAGCAGGGTAATATCTGCTTACACATTTTGAAAAGCAAAGTCATTGCAACTTAAACTCAGCAGCCTAATCTCCTCAATATGAGGAAAAGAAACAAACTCTTGAGAATTAACAATGTATTCTACTAAGGTGATGGAGGAGAGGAAAAGCAAGAAAACTGATTCCTATGTAGGTATCTTAAGAGTTGAATATAGAAGTGGAAATAACATTGATTTTTCAAGGGGTTTGTATTTCTTTCATTATCTTCTTCACCTGTCCTTGTTGAATTTGTTTCTGCATGTAATATGGATTTGAAAAAATTCTGATGAGATCAGAATATTTTCTATTTTAATAATAATGGGTCAAAAAGTGACAGGAATTGTATAACTCTATTATTATTTATTTCAAGTTCAGCCCTACCAATCTTTATTTTTGTGTGCTTGATTTGTTGTACAGCCACCTCATTGTTTTTAGGCAGTATTTTCATGTGTTTCTTGCAGACTATTTCAATGCATTGCTTTTAAAAAATACTGTTTAGAAAATATTGCCTACAGTCACAATTATTTTTTTAAAGTGATATAAAAATACTACAAATCTTTTCTAATGTCTACACAGAATTTTGGAATGTTTCTATTTTTCCATACTTTGTGATTACTTTACTTATCCACGATATTTAACCCGGGGCAAAATTCTTTGTACATGCATAAGCATGTCATATACAAATTTGCAAAGAAAATTTCATCAAAAAGATACACTTTTTTTACACTTGGGAACACTCTTGTACTTTTTGTTTTACTGCCTAGCACATCGATGTGACCCAGTGGTTAAAATTTAATTTGTCCTTTTTAATTTGGATGTATCTACTGGTGAAGACAGAACTGATTGAATTCCTTCTCCCCTGCTGCTGAATTCTGTTCAGTGTGCTCACCTTGGCTTAAGGAAATATTCCTATCATTCAGATTAATGGCATCTTTATGGGCCATCTCTGTTTTACTTCAAAACCACAGGTACAATTCTAATTTGTTTCAATGTTTTGAGTTCTTGTCTAATAGTCAGCATAAAATACAGAAGATATAAGGAGGTGATTTTCCTGTGACTTCTGATTGACTTCTGAGTTTTGGATAGGTTATATTATTATTAATGGAAGCAAAGGAAACCATAATTTTTCTAGTTCCAGATAGCAAAACTACCTTTCCCACAACATTAAGAAATGTTGTTAAAATATTTATAACTCTTAATTTTACTTTTTGACTCCTAAAATTTATTAAAATAGCTATATTAGTATGTTTGCTACTTTACTGTATGGTTAAAAAACAAGCAAGAAAAAATTTAAAAATCCCACAAAACCCCAAAAAAGTTTGAAGAATAGTATTTCATGAGGGATTGTGTTATTTCACAGTTATTTGAACTCTGATAACTGTTTTTCAGTTGCAGAAATTTACAGGGAGCAACTTATCTAACTCTTCTTTTACCAAAACTTTCAGAAGCCATGGCCTGTTAAGAGCTCTCCAGGTCTTCTGTGCACATACATGCACACACACTTGTGTGAGTGAAAGTGTCTATTTATGCATATAAATGACAATTTTCCCTCCATAATATGAATTAAAGCCTATAATAAATAATGTAGTAGAATACTGTGAATAGATTATTGTGTCATAATAAAATCTCTGCAGTAGATAATCAGTATCAGGGAACTAGGATGAACCTGTCCACTGAAGAAAAACCTCTCTGAGCATCTTTACAGCAATAAATTCCTAAATAGTAATTTCTATATCTAATGTATCTAAACATTGTTTCAGAAATCTCGTATAATCAAGAAGAATATCTAAGCACTGAATAAACCTTTTGCTGAGTTACAGCATTCCCATCTTGCCTATCAGTCACTCCTCCCAGTTTTGTATCACCTGCAAACTTGCTGAGGGCGCACCCTGCCCCAGTATCCAGGTCATTAATGAAGAGTTTAAAGATAATTGGCCTCAGTATCAGCCTCTGGGACACACCATGACTATTTGGCTTCGAGGTGGACTTCATGTTGTGTTATCACAACAATCCTTTGGGCCCACAGTTCAGTCAGTTTTCAGTCTGTCTCTCCAAGTACTTACCTAGTCCATACTTCATCTGTACTGATTCCTCTTGAATAGTCAAAATCCAGCCTTTCTCATTCCCTTTTCTGTTCAATTACCTGTAAAATAACACATTCCCCATTAACAATTATTTTTCCACACAAGCTGTAAAAAAACCCCACAAATTCATACTCAAAATAAGAGGTTGTAGAGTGAATTAAAAGTCTCAAAAACTGAGTACTCTTTATTCACAGGATGCAGCAAAGACGATTTAACAAGCATTTAGTTTTCACTCTGTCACTTCACTGGAGTGAACTGCAACTTACTTTCTCATCCCATCATTAACTCTAACAGCACAGGGCTTTTTAGCCTATCTATAATGGCCATACTTAGTTGTCTTGAAAATCCAGTGTGAAAATATATGATTTTATAAACATGATGCTTTAGAAACTTTTTTTTTTGGCCTTAAGAATGATTTAAGTCCCAGAAAATGCTACATATAATGAAAGGTATCAAAACAATAGAACAAAATTCTGCTGCTTAAGACAAAAGTATTTTACTATTTAAAGATGGTCTTGTCCATAAAGATGATCTTGTCCAAATCAGAAATACAAACCATTCATACAAACCATCCAGCCATTCTTCCCCATAGTGCTGCATGGGATTGTTGTGACCCAAGTGCAGGACCCAACAGTTGGCTTTCTTGAACCTCATACCATTAGCCTCAGCACATCAATCCATCTTGTCTAGATCCCTCTGGGGAATTTAGGTTTGCTAAATTCTAGTAGACAACATCCACAGCCTTTCCCTTTTCCCTTTTCCATCCACCTACCTTAAAGTTGTATTATGAGTATTAGCTACAGAAAATAGATCCCAGAAAGGAATAAAATAATATGTGTAGAAATTTGATGTAAGAAAAAAACAACCTGCCAAACAAACTACCAAGAACTCAAAATGGATAACTGACTTAATAATGTGTTTCACAATGGTACCAGAAAAAGGATTTGCTGACTCAGCTTGGATTCATTGTACAAGATCTAGCTGCTTTTAGAGTCAATATTAAAATGAATGAATGGAAAACTTAACTGTGGCAATGCAGAAGCGTAATATCAAGTGAAATGATTAAATACTATTGTGATATCATCTGAATACCTCCTTTGTCAAAGAAGCTAATACTAATGAGCAGCATCATTTGGTGAGTTAGGTGATTGCATTTGTTCTACCTTTGTCCAGAGAATACAAGAAATGGGAAAAAAAAGCACAACCCAAACACACTTTCTTTGTCTGCAGAAGTCTAGCCCTTAGAATGTGACTCATCACCTCTATGGCTGCCTGAGAAGATGCATGTCAATTACAGACATATTTCTTCATCCCAGATGGGATCAGAAACTTCTCCTTGACCGTGGAGACAACAAAGAGGACCCCAAGGGTGAGTTATGATCTCCATCACTTTTGAGATTGTGCCAACTCAGTGGATCATAAAACTAAATTATCTTGATACAGAGTCAGTATGGAAAGGAAAGAATAATTATAAATATGTAAGAACTGTCTTTATATTAATACAGAAATTCATAGACTGCCATGAGTTACAACTAGCATTACTTTATGAAGAAAAACATAAAAGACTTTTAAAAAAAATAATTAATGAGAATTTATTTCTAAGATTTTTGTCTGTGCTTAAGTGAAGCAGAATCTGTGTCTATTTTTGCGTTTTGGGGAAAGAGTGTTGAGGATAATGCAAAAGGCTTTTACTGAAAAGTATGAGTGGAAAACAAATTGAGAAAAAACCTTGTACTAAGATATTTTGAACAGAATCAGGTAGTTGCAAATGCAAATCAGGATTTTTTTTTCATTTGCATTCATATATAAACGAAGAATGGCAGGTGTTGCTATTATCAATGTAATTTATACCTGCAAAGAGGACAGTTTGCTCTAGGCTAGGCTTTGGTCACAGCTGGCATAAAAATAAGAGATGTTATGGTTTCCTTTCTTTTGAATTTTGCTTTCTGTGAATCTGATACAGACAAGTAAATTATTTAATGTCTGATTAAATAGATTGAAATATTTATTTAAATATTAGTCAAAATTACAGTATTTTTTTATTTTGTTTTATGAACTCTCATGTTCTTCAATGGAGTTTCAACTTTGTTGTAAACTATTGCTCATTTATCTGATCCTTTCTGAGTATATTGGTGCAACTTATGTTGGGCAAATTGTAACCTAGTGTTCTTCCAGTAAACCAAGGATTTGGAACCATTATTACAGAGTTTTGTGACTGATATGAATGAGATATGCTACCCTGAGGTCAAATTGTAACAAAAAGCAATTTGGAATGCAATGGAGGAGACAAAAAAGAGGGAGAATAAAGACAATTTGTGATGGCAATTTTACACGTAGTGAAAGCGTAAAGAGAACAAATATAAAGAATGATTATAGAAACGGAAGGAAAGCAAGGAGAAAGGAATGTAGAAAAACTTGAAGAAACTTTCATACCAGAGAAAAAGCCTATTATTAAACTATTTCTAAATACTTGAAAAAGAACTGAGTGATTAAAGACATTATAAAGAAGTGGTTTGTGATTGTCAATTACTTAACAGATGGAATCAAAGTACAAATTACGTGTTTCAGTCAATTACTGCTAAGATGGCATAAAAGCATTTTAATTGTAATCAGAACTTACACTATTCAACGTGGATATTAAAGGAAATAATGAGCAAGGAAATACAGTGACCCATTTATCTCTTTATCTGTCTGCTTACCAAACATAAGCCTTAAATTCAAGCAAACTGAATCAAAGAGCAGAACCAAGTTAATTAGTGTTACTGAATTAGCTGAACAGATAAACTAGTGCCTACTTAAAGATTGCTGAAATTTATCTTACCTTAAAGGAGATTTTGAATTTAATGTATAAAATGAACTACAAAAAAAAATATTTTCACTCAAAATCAGAATAGATAATAAATTTTTGATGCTCATATACTGACTTTTTTTCTAGTAAACAATACACATCCCATAAGGATGTTGTTGAAGGCAAGGACTCCTCAGCAGAGGAGTGGCAGATATTGTAGCTTGGGTTCGTTATAATATCCACTTCGTAAGTATGCATTGCTTTAATAAAACTAAAATAAACATCCATAGAGAATGGCAGTTTTATATAATATTATTGATTTTATACATTTCTAATGTTAAAGTTTTTCTCCCAACACTAATTTTACATCCTTACTTTTTCACTACTCTCTGGTTTTGTTGCTCGCCTTTGTTTCCTGTTTCTGCTTTTTAGTATCTTTTTGCTTACCTTTTAAGTAAGAAAACCTACACAAGATTTTAAATCATTTTGTCCATTCAGAGTGACAACAGAAGCTGTAAAACTGTCTTCCCTTTTTCTAGGAAGTTTGTACTAGAGAGGAAAATATCTTTATTCTACCTATTGCCACTTTGAATGAATTGTGTGTGTTCCCAGGAGGAGTTTTCACTATGAATGGTGAAAAACCTCACCAGGTATAGAGGGATATAGATTTGTGACTTTGGTAGAAAGATAAAGGAATTAGAGTGGTTGGACTAGAAAGAATAAAAATGTAAGCCTTCTGTGACAGTGTAAGAAACAGACGTGTAAAGACACAAGTGAGGTAAATGAAGAACAAGAAGGTGCAAAGGTAGGAACTGCAGATCTAACTGTAACATCAGAGCTAGATTACCCAGTTAACCAAATGCTAATAAAGCTAAAAAGTGGCATGTGTTATTTATATTTCTCAGTTCATAATTGTGTTTATGTTATTTGCCATTTGACTTAAGACAAGGACCTGTGTTTTATGCTGTGTGCATTATCTGTGCAAATATGAAGAATCTTGCCTACAGAAACTATGTAAAGTTTGCAAGGACTGTGATTTCTACTTGAACAGGAAGAAAAAAGCTTTATATAAATGCAAGCTGACTGTCACTGTTATAATTTACTATATTGCTCATTTATATTATTTCCAGACTGTATTATTTTGTTATCTTTACTCTCACATAGCTCCAAAATGAGTCTTTTTCCTTTCTTTCAGAAAGGTCAAGTACACTGTAGAATTTCAACAAAAAATCTTGATGAATAGTGTCAATATATTTTGTGAAGATGTTATGTTGATGATGGATTTGTGCCATACATCAGCAAAGCCATATGGCTTATTGGTGTGCTATTACTGAGTGATGAATTTATTAGTGATACCTCAATAAACCTTCTTTTTGAAACACAGAAAGGCATTTGTTATCAAATAGATCAAAACAAAAGAAGATTACCACTTACAGTCTACAAGAGCATGTGTTCATGCATGTGAGTAGGTTGCATTATCTCAAAATTTCACGATAGAAATTTTTGTGGTGCTTTCCTAATTACAGAATAGATAGGGCAGATGAGGATTTGGATTCCTTTATCTAACACTAGTGATCCAGTTCTCAAGACCTTGTAATAAGGAAAATTCAAGCTGTTTGAAACGTGATTAGTGTAAGTTCTCCTTCTGAAATTTGTACAAACAGCAGAGAAGTAGCTGCTTCAGCTTTAGAAACAGATGAGTGAGTTCTAGTAATTGTTCAAGACAGCTTGCAAACACCACCTTTTTTGTAGTATGAGAAAGTGGTTCTTTGATTTCTTAAACGTGCACTACCAAACTTCACGTGTTTGTGATAAAGTAGTTGTCTATCTTTTCTTCTGGCTATCTTGTGTTTTATCAGACACAGACAAGGTGTGCTGATTCCTCTTTTTTGCAAATTAAACTATTAAGTTCAAGGAACACCCTGTACTCTCCTTGTAATGGTAAAATTTCCCCTTGAGGTATTGACTCCTTTGCCCTTAAAGCCCTCTGCAGTCCTCTACAGTTGCTTGACAGAGAAAGATATCTGGGAGGCCTTTTCTTTTCTCATTAGAGGGGTGGAATAGTGTCAGAGGGCATGTATAGAAGGAGCAGTTGAATAATGATTGGTGTTTTTTTGAAAAAATCCTTTTATTACAAGATCCCTTTTGCAGCTGTTAATGAGTTGCTGTGGGGAGACTAAATCAGGACAGCAAGGTACCCCAAGGGAGTACTTGGGTCAAGTCTACATGGAGCACAAAAAATAACTTGGACTGGCAGTTTAGTTATTCAAAGATTCAGGCATCGACTTGTTCCTGCTTATTTTACCCTCACCAACACCACCTCCTTCCCACATGAATATTACTCCAGGATAACAGTAATAGTAGGACACATTTAACAATTTTTACTACAGTAGGAACAACAAAGTCAGAGGAGGAGGAAGTGGAGGTCCTTGATGGTGCCAGTGCAGGTATTGACATCAGGCTGTGCAAAATCCATGTCACAGCAGAGAAAAAGTTTGAGGAGAAAGGAGCTGCAGAGAGAAACTGCTGTGTGCTGACCAGAATCTCCCCATCCCTCCTGCACTGCTCGGGGCCACGGATGGTAGGGATGGAGTGAAACTGAGCCTGGGAAAGGGGTAAAGAGAGTTCTTGTTTTATTGTTTGTCTTTTTGTTTCTCACCAGATGAATCTATTTAAATTGGGAATAAATTATTTTTTGCCAAGTCCAGTCAATTTTCCCACATTTCCAATTGATAAGCAATCTCCCTGTCTTTATCTCAAGCTACGAGATTTCTCATTACTGTGTTTGTGCTTTTTTGTTTTTTTCTTTTCCCTCTTTTCTCTCCCTTTCTGCTGAGTGGGAGTAAGTGAGTGTCTGGGTGGGAGTCTGGCTGTTAGCCAAGGCTAGCCCACCAAGACCATTTCAATTGTTAACCAAAACTGTAAGCCATTATGCAAATATAAAATATATTTACTGCCCCTAAAAGCTTGCAATCTGCAAGAGGAGAATCAGTTTTAACTATGACACCAGAACTTCAGGGAGTATGTTCTCAATTTTCTGATCATGAGGAAGAATCTAATTCTGTATTATCTTAAAAATATAAGCTTAAAAATTTCAGTTTTTGTAAAGCTTAAATGTTAATAGTTACTCATGTAGTCAGTATCTCATTTTAGCTCCTTCATTCACTGGTTCTTTTTCATTCCTACAACCCATAAGAAATGTGTTCTGTTGAAGCAAATTGTAAGCTGTTACGAATATATAAATAACAATAATTTAGGAGTACAAACTTCATTGGAAAGTACAGAGGGTTTGACCTAAACTGACCTACCCAGGACATTTATAAGCAGAAAGACATATTTTTATGACCTGTGTGCAAGTCATATAAAAGAAATGCATTTTCTCTGTTTTATAAATGAATTGATTCATTTTCTGTGAGTGTGGTTTTCAATAGTACTCTGTGGAGACCTCCACTGTGTTTGTCTGGATGAAAACTGATATGTGTGTCAATTCCTTTTCATTTTCTTTTCAGAGCTAATTAGAAAGTATTAAGTATGGAGGAGGGCAGGGGGTAAAGAATTTTATGAGACATATGCCAAACAGTTCTACAGCTATTCTAATTAGATTTAACTTCCAAAGGCATATAAAAAGGAGCCATCAGAGGGAGGTTATTAGAAGAACTGTGCTAAACAATTTAACAGTCAATTGGAAGCTGAAGAAATAAAGTGCAATTTCCAGTGTTTTTTATTTAATAAAATAACAGGACTCTGTTTTGTCTCATTTTATTTTTAAAGAAAAGTTGACCAAATGTTTGTGAAGACTGAGTAGAGATTTCTCATTTTATTTTTAACTGGCAAAATCTAGTAGACTGAGAAATGCTTAATGTTCAGTAATGGGTGTACTTTCCTAATTCCAAGTTGGCTTGGACGAAGCGGCTTGGAAATTAACACCTAGGTGACACTGCAAAAGAGTAAGTAAAAAAGGGTAAGCTAAACCCAAACCCTCTGCAGTGCCTTGAAGACTCAGCTAGACTCGACCATTAGTAGGATTTGATCCAATATACCTGATATGTTTTGCAGAAGTACCGAATGAGGCACCCGCCAATTCAGTCCCTAGTTATTGCAACATTATGAATGGCAGGGATTTGATGAAGACTGACAGAAGTATTAGATTTTTGCCAAATGTAACCAAGCGAATGCAATTTTATTATATGTTTATTAACAAACAAGATAATTTCGAGAGACCACCTGTCCTGGCAGCAGGGAGAGAGGGAAGAGAACAGCTGCCTTGAGCTTTTGCCAGCTGTCTCCCCATCCTAATGCTCAGATCCAGAGTTAAATGACTGTGCAGAGCCCTGATGGAGTTACAGAGCAACATGCTTAGGACAGATTACTCCCAAGGTAACTCTTGTCTCACCTTAAGACTTTCTCTTAGGAATCACTTCATGGGCCATGATGGTCAAAAGAATTGAAACCTCATTAAATTCTAAACATCCTATGATCCAAGATTTAGCAAAGCCATGACCAGAGAAAAGCAAGGTGAGGCAAAGCAAGGCAAAGGAAGAATAGATGCTACATGCCACTGTATGAAAAAGACGAGGGTAGAGGGTAAGACTTAAATATCATCATTTCCTCAGAGGTAAATTTACATAGCAACATCAATTCAAGATTTGTGTTAGTATATGCAGGTGTCATGGTTTCATTTTACAAGCAACTTTGCAGGGCATGCCATTCTTGTATACAACTCAGTCATACTATAGTTGTGATTTCCAAGATATCAAGGTCTGTAAATAATATCTAAGAGAAAAATAATGAAAAAGTAATACAAATTATCCTATGTATTATCCTAATAGTCCTGGGATCCTTTTTTATGGTCTATTGTGAGGGGCAGGGCATGAGGAATAGGAAGTTAAGGTTGTCTGAAAAGGTCAAAGAAGGTCTAGCCTTCTACCTAATCTGAGACTCCCGCATGTACTTAGGAAAAACAGACAGCTGGAAGAGAAGTATAACTCCTCAGCTTCCAAAAAACCTTCTCTTCTATGATTTTTTGAACATTTTTTAACCTTTTTACATTTTTAGTGATTTCCACAGATTTTTATACCTTGTATGAAAATATACCAACTAAACCTGCTGCCTAATCCTTTATTCCTCTGCCTCAGTTCTCTAGTAAAACTAGGTAATAAACATGTGTAGTTCATCTTTTTAATGTCATCTGTGATTGTAGAAACCTGTATCTTATTGTCTTTCAGTTTTGTCTTTCCCAGGAAGAAGAATGATAGTCTTTTAATCTCTCCTCATACAGCAACCTTTTAATATCTTTGATCATTTTCTTTGCTTTCCTTTCTTTCTTTTTTAGTTCTATTACACGATTTTTGTGATAGGAGGACAAGACCAGCATACAATGTTAAAGATCGTAAGAAAAAAGGGGGTTTCTACAGTGGCATAAAGGAATTTTCTGTTTTGTTCTTTATTTCTTTCTTAATAATTCCTGATGTCTGGTTTGAATTTTTGAGCAATGATGTTCACTTAGCTAATATTTTAGAAAACAATCTGCAATTACTTCAATATCTTTAGACTCATCACAGTCTTTGGATAAGTAGGATTATTTTCCCTATGTGAACAACAGGCATTGCATTTTATTTGACATTTTACCGCCCCTGCCCTTCCTCTGGATCCCGCACCAAAGTCATAGTCCAAATGAAAATATAAATATGCAACTTCTGTCTACACAGGCCTCGTGCTTTTGTATCCATCTGAAATTCTTCATTGATTTTCACTCTTCAGGAGAAGGCCAAACTGAAGGCAACCTCCTGTACCTTTCCAATAGTGCTCCTTCTGGATTTTTTTCTAATCAATGCCCTATGCCTGTGGTGGGTCTCCTGCTCTCAGCGGTACTCAATTTTCTCTCACTAATGAACATGTTGTCCGCGTGTTCAACGCAGAGTAGTCTCTCAGTGCACACAGTGAGCCTTTGCCCTTCCTATGTTCAAAAAGTCAGAAGATTCAGATCAGCTGTGTACCGGTTGATCAAGAGCTTAAATTTTAGGCACTATGTATGGCTATGTGGTCCATTCTGAAACAGGATTTTGGGTAGCAGGCCTACAGTTTATATTCATGCTTCCAACTCAGGTTTCCCATGACCTGATGTATCATTTAAGCATTGTGTGCTAGAGCAAATAGAACTTTCTGCTCTGATTTATCTTCTTGACTGCAGCAGGATTTACATATTGTAACCCAAGAGAGTTCTTTCTGGAATTCTGCAAGGAATAAAATATCAAAAATGCAAACATGAAATTATTGTTTCTGATTTTCTGACTTGAGAGTGAAGATCACTATGATTCTGCTAAAACTGTTCTCTCTCAAGATGTTATTCTTTAAAAGTATCTGTGTGCTGCAGTACTGGTGGCATTTTAGATTCAGGGCAGAGTTTGAAACATTTATTTTTTGTGCACAAATCAGCTTCTGAGGGCTGCATAATTCCTATAGGAATTTGTCTAAGACAGGACTAGGAAAACACAACTGTTCTCAACTTGACATGAAACTTGACATGAAATACAGTTATGTAGGAATGAAGAACACATTTTCACTTATGTTTCTCTTAGGTTTGACCATTGCTATAACCAAATGCCAGAGAGTGGAACACTATTTTCTGTCAGCAGCATCTGTCTCCTTGGCAAATTCCTCAGACAATTATGTTGGCAGCTTTGGAGTAGCCTCTAGGTCTGTCATGTAGCTACCCTTGTCCTTGCAACGCTGTTTTATAGTGATTCAATTTGTTTCTGAATAATGTCTGCAATTTTTATGCGATTAAGCTCCAACACAAATCACTTATGAGATCTCTAAGCCAATCTTTTTATGGCAATATGCAGTACTTATTAACTATTGACAGTCCCCCTACCAAGTATTTATTATAACAAATAAGAATTGTAACACAAATTATTCCTTTGACAACCTGGAAATATTCCAGCCTTTACATTGATACAGTCCTTTGGGAATATTCCTAGTTTCTACTTAGAGTTACACAGTCATTTTTCAGATTATTGCACTCAAGTTTAAAACATGGCAGTCTCATTTCCTATCAGTTAATCTATGCAATTAAAATCCCATGTACACGCTTGATGTTATGTCTAACCAGAAGACACTTGTGTAACTGGTTACACAATAGTTTGCCTTTTTATCCAGCATCAACATATTCTTGGAGATTAACCATTCAAAAAATACTTGCAAAAGCTTTGCAGCCCAGATTAAAAACTGAATCTTCACTGGTGATAAATATGTAGAGCTCAATTTTGTATTCATTTGAGAATCTTTCATTTAAATATTAAAACAAATTATAAGTTATTTCCTTGCATTCACATATAGCAATATATTTTATAAGTAAAATATAGATTTGTGAAAGAATATAGAAAGATTTCCTGGACATCAGGATTAGAGTTTTAGAAAAGCACAGATCTGAAATAACTTAAAAACCCCTATGTGCTACTGCTCTTGATAGCTTGATTTGAAACTCTTTTTTGTTCTTTTAGTAAATAAATTCCCAATAAGAAGAATATTTCTTATGGAATACTGCCAGATATTTCTTTAAATAGTTCTCTGTGTGAATGTAGGAAGGAAGCCTTTGTCAATTTCAAATAATAAAACATCTCATCAAAATTCTTACTGATGTCATGGAGAATTAGATACTTTAATTCTTTTGGAAATCCTATCAAACAACTATTTCACAATTATATACCTAAATATTTTTAACATAGTTGTTCAGATTTTAAAGGGTTTTGAATTAAAATATTTGAACTGTTAAATAAAAAATCCATTCTTTTTTTAATTTGACAGATTCATACATCATTTTTTTCAACATCAAATGTGCTCATGAAGTTACATGAAGTTACATCGTGTTGAAACACAGGTCACTATTTTTCATATCTTAAAACATCTTTTAAAACGAAAGAATACCCAATTTTCTAGTATCAGTGTAATTTTTATTAAGGCTTTTAGAAATAATAATTATGTATCACATATAAGAAATCAAGGAATTTTTTAAAAAATTGTTTATGAAAGGAATAACTAGGATTATTTTCCCTATGTGAACTACAGACATTGCATTTTATTTGAACATTTTACTTGCCCTTTCTTTTGGATTCCTCACCAAATTCATAGTTCCAATTGTTTATAAAAGAAATAAGGATAACAACAGCATAAAATCTCAAACATAATGTGCTAGTTGCTATCTTTCTTAAGAAAGATATATTTATGTTAATTGACTTATTAGTTTGAAAGGTATGTAGAAGCAAAAATTAAAGATGTCAGAATAAAAATGTGTAAGATGTTTACAATTATTTTTTTTATGATAGATTATTGAAGTAATAATGTAAAATCAAAATAAGCTTATTCTATCAAGTAATAGAATAAAGCATGCCAAACACATCATGGAGAATATATCCTATGGGTAATGCTTACAAACATTCAGGTGAAGGAGTTGTTCTCTGGGGATAGGCACACAGAGAGATGCTATCACTTCCACAAGTTAAGATTCATGATACGAAATATTTGCCTCACTCATGCTAACGTGGTGAATTTATGATGATAAATTATAATACTTTTAAGGTATTTTACTATATGCAATTGATTTTCACAGTAAATAATTTTTATTTTTATTATGTTTATTTTTAGTGAAAGTCTCCAATTTTTCATACATGATGAACGGAATTTGAAAAAAACTGAGTCTTTATTACCACAATCAATTGGTTGACAGTAGCCTACAGACCATATTTTAGGACATGCAAATTTATGAGTCCCAAATTCAGCCTCCCAGAACAAAATCAAAAAGTACTGGATCAGTAGCTGTAAATCAATATATTCTTCATTAAATCCATAGCTACATTGATTTGTGCTATCAAAACGTAACCCTAAAGTATTTAAAAATCAATTAGTTAATGTCTGGATCCAGTGTCAAAGTATTATTAAGGGTTGGATCTCACTTGAGTTATTGTCGCCTCTGTATCCTGCTGCAGCTTCTTTTTTTCCCCCATCCTTACTCCAACCTGTAAGAGTGATTTGCACTGCTGGATTGCTGTGGCAACAGAGGGACCCTAAAATTGGTTTAATGCGTGCACTCTGGAGATGAGCCTCTGACCTTTTTCTCACCCACATCCTTGTCTTCCTCCCCCACAGTGCATCTCAGACTTCTGGGTAGGAGAGCATTTTTCAACTCATGGGACTCTTGTGTTAAAAAAAAATGAAAATACAAAAATAAAAATCACTGATAATGTTCAAGGTCTTGAAACCATTTTAGTGTTTGCTTACCTGCCATACCTCCTGTAATATTCAGATACAGCAACAAAATCCAGGATTACTTAGTTGAATCCTGGAGTCCTAAACAGGTGAATGAGAAATTCGCACATTCTTGCTTTTTGTTATTTGGTTGGTCTGCCTTTTAGATTTTTCAGGTTAATTTGCAAATATTGCAAAAAGACAGAGAAATAAATCCACAGTTTTCAAAATGTGCATCAAGAGAGCAGTGAGAATCTGCTTAGTAGTTTACAAAGAAATTATAAAATTTTATTATCCCCCCCCCCCCCAAAAAATATGGTTGATGTCTGTAAGGTGATCATGTGCTTGAACCACTTTATCAGCTTTTGTGTAGATACAGAATTTCTCTGTCACAAACCAGAACAGTTTTCAGTAGTGAGAGCTCTGGTTATTACTGTTTTTGAGGTTACACTTATGTTGTGTAGAGCAAGAGGCTAACAGCTTGTAACACTGTTTGAAAACATTGCTTGCAGATGGCGTCTCTTGCAAATTGCAATTGTATCAGTATGTAATAAAGTTCTCTGCACTGTTAAAATTGTTGAATAATTTTGCCATGATTAATCAAACTGATCAAATAAAGCTACAGTTAAAAACAGATTTGGACCACATCTCAAGAAGTGAAAACTGAAAAAAAATGAATTCATAGAAACGTGTCTGAGTAAGTAGAAAGCAAACAAGCTGCATGTAATATGGGGGGAGGGAAAGAGGCAGGGGAAGTGAAAGAAAAAAACAGAGACAATCTTCAAACATTCAGTAATTTTACAAAGATATATCAGTACCAGAGATCAACTAATACCCAACCAATTTATCTTTCAAATGACTAGGAACATTTCCTTTCCAATTCCTCTTTGTTAATGCGAAGAAAAAAGATTCTGCTACATGGTTTAACTGTAAAAAAATATATTTTTTTTTAGTAGAGTACTTTATTTGAGAAAAATGCACCATGTTTTTCTGTGTACAGTTCTTCATTTGTGTTTCTAACTTCAGATTTGATTTGCTAAAGCAGATTTGTGTGTGTTGCATATGATTTCTCTATAGCTTGCTCATGTGCTTGATAAAAGAAGTGAAGAATTACATAGACTCTTACCAGCATGTAAATGAAACAGAGGAAAAAGAATTTAAATGTGGGGATAAGAAACCAGCCCTTGTGTGCTCAAACTCCCAGTAATCGCATTAGCAACAGTTTGAATTTAGAAAGTGCTTTATGTAAAAAGGTATAAAAGACCACCTTTTTAATGCACTCACTAAAAAGAAAAAAAATGAAAGGACTGTAGAGAATTGTCATGGCATGCATGAGGTCAGAGTGTTCTCCCAAGCATGGATTTAATACCTCTTTTTTCTCTTTCACCCAGAAGCAACAAATACAATTCACTGTTCAGTCAGACATCCTTTAGCTTACATGAGAATTTTTCTTTGATTTCATAGACTGTCACAATTAGGATTTCTAGTCTGTGAAATGGATACTGGGTAACCAGTCCTTGTTTTTTTCACCATTTATGTAATCTATGTACTTCCTTGAAGAAAGTAACTATCCTAAGTATTTGAATACAAAATTTTTGAAACTGAATGTCTGAAGAAAAAAAACCCTAAAACTATTCCTATTAACATTCCATTAACATCTGTTCCCACAGATGAGGCACTAAGGTCCCAGGCCTCAAAACTATTTGAACACATGCTTCAATACTTTCCTTTACCATAACCCAAACCAGAAATGAAAGCACTCTATTACTTGGCTAAAATTTACATTCAAATACTTCTCCATAGGATCCAAAACCCACATACAAGATTTTAATTTTTTCCTCTAGCTGGCAAATCTTACTGACGATGACTGCCTGTCCTGAAAGCTTAGTCTTTGGGATAGCCATGGGTCAGCTTGCTTCTTCTCTGACTCACTTTCTTCTCACTTCCCTGCAGTTCCTACCCCCATAACACATGGCCTGGGGCAGGCCTGCAGGTCACCCGTCAGGGAATGAGCTCCCCCTGCGTATGGCAAGTCATCAGGATTACAGAGACTGTACTGTAGTCTAGGCTTTCCAGCTTCCAGCGTATGTGACCTTTCTCTGTAAATATGTTATTATATGTTTAGATCCATGTTTAAGCCCTAATTTACAGTTCAAAGTCACAGAATACTGTAGGCTGAAGGGGACCTCTGAAGACCACATAGTTTCTTCATACTAGGAACTACCCTAAATTTGAGCAGATACTCATTATGGCTTGCAACTCTTTGGTTCAGGGCAGGGACAGCTCAGAAAAGTGCAGTGGAATTTATGTCTTCATACAGCTTAGGCAGACATGAGAGGGACTGGAGCTGTCATATGCTACCTGAGACAGGTACCAGCTGCAGGCCTCAGACTACGGCTGTTTGCCAGTACTCTCGGCGGTGTTAGTGCCTGTTTTAGTTAAAACTGCTTTCCTGATCCACTGCTCCAGATCCACTTCAGGTACCACTAAAGGAATGGGGTAGAGTACAAAGGAGGGGAGGCAACCTACCTGGCAGATTCACAGATGTCAAGTGCCTATCTCAGAAGTGAGACTGTGTTGCAAGTTTTCACTCAGAGTAAAACACATAAACTATCTGTGGTTTCAACTAACCTACTTGATTTTGTATTGGAACACATTGCTGGAGAAATCTTACGCATTTTATTGGACTCGTGTGAAGAAACTGAAAGTCAAGCTCAGTGACGGTGCTTCCTTATTTATGTACCAATAGCACCAAACTAAAGCCCAGACCTCAAGCGGTGTCTTACATTCAAATACCTTGGAACAACAGATTTTTCACTCTTCTGAAATTATTGTTTCAAATTTTAATTAGAATCTAAGATACTGGGTTGCATGAGGAGGAATATTGCCAACAGGCCAAAGGAGGTTATCTTTCCCCTCTCCTCAGCTCTGGTGAGGCTATACATGAATTATGGTGTCCAGTTCTTGTCTCCCCACTACAAGAGAGACAGATGGACACACTGGAGAGAGCCAAACAAAGGGCCACTAATATGATGAAGGAACTGGAGCATCTCTTTTATGAGGAAAGGCTGAGAGACCTGAGACTGCTTAGCCTGGAGAAGAGATAGCTCAAGGGGGATCTCATAGATGTATATAAATACCTGAAGGAAGGATGCAAAGAGGATGGAGTCAGTCTCTTTTCAGCAGTGCCCAGTGACAGGACCAGAGGCAATGGGCACAAACTGAAATACATGAGTCCATTTGAACATCAGGAAACACTGTCACTGTGAGGGTGACTGAGCACTGGCACAGGTTGCCCAGAGATGTTGTGGAATCTCCCTTCCAGGAGATACTCAGAAGCCATCTGGACATGGTCCTGGGTAGCTGGCTGTGGGTGGCTCTGCTTGAGCAGTGGGGTTGGACCAGATGACCTCCAGAGGTCCATTCCAACCTCAACCATTCTGTGATTCTGTGACATGAGAATAAAATCTGTGTCTTTGCTGTATCCAACAAAATGCAGATCTACTTCAACACTCAGCGTTAACATACCAAATTGACTGCAGGCTCTTTCATTCTATGTTTGCACTCCTTCCCATCAAGCTTCTCATGTCTGCATGCAGTATGCATATCTGATATATACTTCAGTCTTAATTTCAAATCACTGCAATTTTGTCAGCTCAACATTTTACTTCAGGACTTTCCATCTTTTATGTCACAAAAGGTGAAAAAGTAGTATTTTCTGAATTTGACAAACCAGTCTCACAATTTACTGGAGCACGTCTCCTACAAGGACAAGCTCAGAGAGTTTGGGTTGTTTACCCTAAAGGAAAGAAGGCGCCAGGGAGACCTTATAGCGGCCTTCCAATCTTTAAAGGGGGCCAACAGGAAAGATGGGAGGGACTCTTTATCAGGGAGTGTAGTGATAGGACAAGGGGTAACAGTTTTAAACTGAAAGAGGGTGGATTTAGATTAGACATTAGGCAGACATCCTTTACTGTGAGGGTTGTGAGACACTGGAACAGATTGCCCAGAGAAGTTGTGGATGCACCATCGCTGGAGGCATTCAAGGCGAGGTTGGTCAGGGCTTTGAGCAACCTGGTCTAGTGGAAGGTGTCGCTGGCCATGGCAGGGGAGTTGGACTAGATGGTCTTTAAGGTTACTTCCAACCCAATCCATTGGTTGGGTCAATTACAATTGACTTGAGAAGATTTAGTTTTATAAGATTAAAAAAGTAACTATAAGAAAGCTGAGGTTCATTATAATAACCCTCTTCTTCCCCAACCAAATCAAAACTGAAGAAACAGTAAAATCTCAAAGACAGTACTGACTTCAGTTTGGATTTATAAGCATAACTGAAATCAGTTTGAATTAACTGCTTAACAAGAATAACTCAAGGAAATAAAAAGAAATGATATGAGATAAGGGAAAGGCATCTATCACCAAAATACATCAGAATCAGATGTTATTACCAGCACCTGAATGGTACAAACTCAGTTGATTTTTAATGCCATATCAGCTGTGCACAAAATACGACCACCGCCACCCCAGGAAAAAACTTTTACTTTATATTTTGGAGAGGTTCAAATCAACATATGATATGCATCTTAGATGCTGGTAATTTATTTTAAAAAGTGTTTCTGACAAAAATATGTTCAAGGTTTTAGAAACATAAAGTAAACAGAAAATAAGGATACCCCTCATATTATCTCTCTGTAGAGTAACAGCCACACAAAGACATCTTCCATGAAATGCATAGGTTACCTTTTCAAGATGTTTAATAGTTTCATCTGTGAGCAGCTGTTCCACTGTTTCTCCAAACTAATTTCTAAAGCCAGTGACTGGCCTGTTCTATCACTCACAGTTTTGCATATGCTTGTTGGCTAGTTTGCTAGATTTGTTCCTTAACATACTTTGTCTTCTACTTTTTCACCTTTATAGTAAAATTTACACAGTCAACACACTGTTGTCAGGCTTTTAGGCACCTTTTTTGTTCATTTTAAATAAATATGTGTTTAACATCTAATCTTTTTTGTTAGCCTTCATTTTTGTGCTATGGGTAAAGAAAATAAGCAACTTCTCTCTAATTTATATACCTAAGTTAAGACAGGGCTTTAGAGCTTGAATTTGAGGTCTCTCAAACAATTATAATATTGGATTAAGAATTGAAACTATGAAATAGACATAAAATAAATCACCCTAATATTTAAAAAAAATTGAAATAATGAGATACACCCACATTTATAATTGAAGTTGTTAGGTTTTTGATGCTTTTTATAAAATATAATATTCTATCAGCTGAATTTTAGAGAAAATTTAGCATGAATTTGTATGTGTTCCAAACAAGAAAGGTTTTCTCCACCATAAAAATACAGATTGTAGTGTAAAAAATACAGTAACTGTGAAACTGGTATAAAAGAGATCTGAACAAAATGTTTCAAGTTCCCTACCTTTTCCCACCACAATATATATTAATGGAAGGGTAATTAAACTATGTAAAGACATGTTATTTATAAAAAGAATAGTTGTAGTGAAAAAGACCTCATACATACCAGTTTGAACAACAAGTAAGTTGTTTTAATCAGCCTCATTAAAAAAAATTTCTAAAACCAGAAAAAGTGCCAAGTGAGAGATATAATTTAATTGCTTTTAAGTTGCTGGTGGTTAAGTTTATATTGTCAGTAGTACCAAGTGGCCCCGATGAAATTAGAGATCCATTGCATTGAAAAAAATAAAAATCACAAGAAAATAAAAAGATTAAAAAAATTACTACCAAAAATCTATATATACTAACTCCTGTTAATGCAAAACTAATGCTAATTTCAAAACACAAACAATGATTATGCTGAATTTCATTAATGTGCAGAAACAAAATATTAATGTACACTTGCAGCATCTAAATGGTAAAGAATGTTAAGCCAAAGGAGAAACTAAGCCCCTACAATATCTTAGAGAGGCTTAATTATATTTTTTTTTTAAGTTTGCATCTTTAGTTGGTGATATTATTCTCTTTATGACTTTTTCAGAGCAATTAAAACATAATTACTAGGTGTGCTCTGTGTATTACCGGTAACTCAAAATAAATTAAAGGAAGATACTTCTATTGTTTTCATTTTGTGTTAAGCGTATCTATTGATCCTGTAATCATTGCAGGGAAATGTGAGTGATGCTTTTTTTCTGGTTCCCCAATACTGTTGTGTGAGCTGTAGGAGTGAGACATTTCATTGGTTATATGTCATCTCCTTGGAACACCTTTGTTGTGAAGATATTTCAGCTTGATTTATCTTTTAAATACAGGATGAAAGCCTAGTTTCTTGATGTAGCTGAAGCTGTTCATTGACTTGAAGTCAGAGATGTTAATTCCAGGTTTACGTCTTTGGTTTGATTATTTTTATTATGTTATGCTGCTTTGCCTAAAAGGTGCAGTAAAAAAGCTCATGATAGACAGCAGTGCCTGGGCCAAAGTAGGGGAAAGACACACAGAATATTCTGCTATTTTTTTTGAGCACTCAGTCCTAGAAATGTGCATAAAAACTACATGAGTATCAGGCTGAATATTACACACAGCTATTTAAAAAAAAAAAAAAAAAGAAAGAAAAGAAAAATCCTTCTGCTCCTATTACTTTCCTAATTAGTTTAAGTCCCAAGGCAACCAATTAATTATATGCTTTGAAAATGAACTTTTCCCCTTCTAAATTCACTCAAGCCTTTCCTTTCCCCCGTCTTTGGACTTTATATGTTCAGTTTGAAATTTTAAATCACTTGTAAATATTAAAAATAGAAAATGTCCTTATATTTTTAATGCTCTTAATTTTAAAAGTTTTAAAACAAACAAAATAAAGAATTTTTTTTCAGTTTTCCTTCAAAGTCTTCATTTTATCTAGGGAGATAAATGTAGATCTCTGTCCCATGAAAAAGCAAAATGTGAAGAATTTTGAAGTTGAAAGCAAAGGAAAATACATGTTTTTTCTTAGGGAACTGTTGTGTCTGTGTGTGACACGTGAAAGATTAGTCCCATTGAACTTGTAGGAGTTTGTAATATCCAGCATGGAAAAGCATGCAATTATTTACCAGAATCTTATTGCATTTTAATGTAGCTGAACATATGAAAGATACGAATTCTTATTAATATCTTTAGGAATCAAGAATTTAATTACCACTAGAGATAGGTAAAACTCTAAAGGCTGATACCATTGTTCGACTCTCCAGACTTTTGACCAATATAGGAATTAAATCTTGAATATTTTCTGTTTATTAATCATCTCTCAGTCTGTTTTTTACATACATGTGTGCTGCAGGTATGTTTTCAGAGGATTTAATTTCCATTTCTATACAGTGGACATGACTTCATATATACATATCAGTGTAAGGACAGTGAGATGTCTCTATCTCCCTTTGAAATCCTTTGGTAATTATCACAAGTACATTTAGGATATAAAATTTGACTGTGTTGAGCGACACAGGACTAATTTATCTTCTAATGCTGGGGAAAATTTAACTTCTAGAAGACTCTAGAGTCTGAATCCATGAAATATTTACTTTATAGCCAGCTAGGCTATGTAGAATTCAAGGTCTCGGTGTTTTCAAGCCTTGCCAGGTGCAGGGACGAGGAGGAGCAAAGCCTGGGCATTTGACCCAGGCTGGCCAACAGCATTATTTCATACCATGGACGTCACATTTGATATAAATTAGAAAGTTTACTGTGCAGTTTCTCTCTCCCTTGATGGTGGTGGTCCAGAGAACTCCTTGACCTGGTGCAGGATCCCTGAGGCCTTCCCTTCCTCCTGAAGCTGTTGTGTTCGCAATGTCCGACACTTGCTGTCCACTGCTGGCAGTGCACAGCTTCCTACTGATAGAATTGGCTGAGTAAAATTCTTGTATATCTTATATTAGTGACAGGATTAATACTGGTTCTTTAGTATTATTGTTAATTATTTAGTTTTATCCTATTAAATCTATTTATATTTCAACCTTTGTATTTCCTTGCTTTCCCTGATTGCCCTTTCCGGGTGGGGAGGTGTCATTTGGTGATAGAATAATTGTCTAAACAACAATAAATTGTTATGAGTTTTCTCAAACCACAACAGACTGTAAAGGAATCATGATGGTACCTTAAAGCACAGATATAGAAAATGTACCTTTAAAAATAAGATGAAGCTTTCCAGAAAGTGCTTCACGTGCTATGAAAAACGCCTAGCTTTTTACTTATTTTCTCCTTGTCATAATAAAAAGAATGCTCAAAAGCTGTTTGGTTGGTTTTTTTGGTTTTTTTTTTGTTTTTTTTTTTTTAAAAAAAAGAGGAATGAAAGATAGACTACTATGGGTAGTAGTTTCAGACTTCCTCTCTCTCGTAATCTTGTTCAAAATTTCATGGTTTTCAAAATAGGAATGTCGAATCTCATTAGCTGCTTAATGGAAGTCACACCAGTTGCCCATAGTTTAGAGGTCTTCATCCTAATGTCACATGTGGTACAATGACTTCAAGCCCACCAGATACAAAGAAAAAGCAGATCCAGGTCTGATCAAAATGCACCTAGCTGTTGTCATGAGTATTCAACACATATTTCTTCAAAGTAGTCTCACTGCTTCAACCAATTCACTATTAAAATAGTAACTAAACTGAACTAAAAGTGATGTATTCGTATTTAGTAGGCATGGTTCTTCCATTAATGTTCAAAATCACTTTTTATATTCACGATTTCCCTCATCAAGGAATCCCAATTATTGACTACATACTCTCGGATTTAAGTTTGCTTGTTTGTTTTATTCCTGTTTTCTGCTTTAGTTTGCTTGACTTTAATCTGATGCATCCTGATTTTTGGTTTTGGGTATTTTATTGTTTGGGGTTTTTTTTTGGTTGGTTTGTTGGTTGGTTTGATCCGTTTTATTTTAAGATAGAGAAGCCCTCTTCTAACTTCTCCATGTTATCTGTGTTTTATAAATCCTAAACAGATTGCCTTCTCTTTTCCAGGTCTCAGGTTACCAGTTAATTTCATTTTCTTCGTGTGTGAAAACCATTCCATACTTCTGATCATCTTTTTGAGGAAAAGAAAAAGAGTTTAAAAGTTCAAAATAAGGGTGCCTGGTGGATTTATGCAGTGTCATAATGATGTTTTCTATTCTACTGTCTATCATTTTCCCAATAGTTCCCAATATTTGATTCAAAATCAAAGTACAAAACATTGAATTGCAGGTGGTTCTGATCTGAATCCATGAAAGATATCTAAATGTAATTTTCCATGTTGTAACAATGACTGTAAACTAAAATGGCAAAGAATATAAAAGAAGGCATTGCTAATATACAAAAGAAAAATTGGAAGAGATTGAATCCCCACTAGGAGTTGATGTCACGTAATATGATGCATTTGATTGATAGGCATTAGTAGGAATGCAGAGAGAATGTAAAGAAGATGAAAATCAAGAGGTTTCTGATCTAATAAAAAATGAAGATTAAGATCAAGAAAGATGATGAAAAAAGCTTCCCACATCTTCCTCCCCCATTTGTTAATACATTCTGTTTTATTTTGATCGTGCTTATTATGTAAAAAAAAAAAACAACATAATTTAGATAATCATAATAATAATTTGAACCATTTAGATATTCTATAGATTTTGAAATGCACACATAGTTCATATAAAATTAGACTAATCCATGGCAATATGGAATTACTTGTACAAAGCTCGGAGATTGCACCCTTGTGTAGAAAAGCCATGGTTGTGAAGGACTGGTTCACTAGTTTTAATCAAAGGATGTTTTGAAAACCAGTCGTCATAATTACTAATAATTTTTCATTCACAGAATAGGTTGGTCATGTTATTCAGGTTTCATGATTGATTCTTTTAACAGAAGACTAGGAATAAACCAATGTCCCTGTAGTATAAATCCATCATATTGTCTGGAGTTCCAAATACGCTAATAAGCATTTTTTTGGTTTGTTCTAAAGATTCATGTATAGCTCATAAAGTCAAATAAATAGAATAGCTTATGTTATTGAGTAGCAATCAATCAGTTTTCACTTGTGTCCTCAATAAAATGTTATTACGTCCATGTTTTGTTTTGTTTAGTTAGGTCTAAATAAGATGATCAAAACTAAAACAGTTATGAGTCAAGCAGTGAAATAAAATAAAATAAAATAAAATAAAATAAAATAAAATAAAATAAAATAAAATAAAATAAAATAAAAATAAACCACAGTAAAGAGCAAAAATCCCTTCTTAATTTTAGCCATAATTATAGGCAGCAAAAATGCAGTCCATTTGTATTTTTACTGATTATGAAGATATAGATCACCTGGACATTAATTAAATCTGCAGCAATTCTGTGGTCAAACAAAGCAAGGGAGATGCAAGAAAGGAAGCTGAACATTACATCTTAACTTTGGTACCTAACTGAGATGCTGGAAACCTGTCATGCTAGAATACCACCTACACTCCAACTCTAGTTCATATACAGAGATGTGAACATAAGATGTTGTTTTGATTTCATATTTAAAACCACACTCTGAGTTAGAAAAACAAGGTTTCTTCATGAATTAACAATCTTTGTTTCTGTACTTTCCATGTAAGATTCTTTGGGATGTTTGGTTTGCTCTTTGGACAAGAAAATCAATTTGTCTGAAAAGAGATTTATGTCATTTGAGTAAACAATTTACCTTAAAATTGCACAATGAAGGAATGCTCTGAAAAGCCTCTTATTAGAAGGAAGAACAGGATGTGGGAAGCAGGAAAGGGAGTGAAGGAAGTGGATCATATAGTTGTAATTAGCATTTGTGAAATCAAGGTTGTTGGGTTTTTCTCCCCCCACCGCCCCGTTGTAATCATATACACACAAAAATTGACACTGAAGCTTCCAAACCCAGGATTAAATGTGGATTTACTTAACTGGTTTAGTTTGAGATCAGAAACTGCTTCCTTTTGGTATTTACACACAGCTTTCATGCTCCTTAATCTGCTTTGTTAAGAAAAGCAAATGCAATTAATCTGAAAACACAGTATATGCTTGAAATATCTTCCAGATCGCCAACAGGATCTAACTGTCAATTTTCAAATGCACTGACTGCGTACACAGAGTGTTATATTCTGCCAAATAATCCCAAACCTATAAAGTTGATGTTTTCATGTAAAAAAAGAATACCTTTACCCTTGAAATAGCGTCATCAAATACCATCTGTGCTGCCTGTAAATTTAGTCATAAATCTTTCTATTTATCAGAGATTTGTTTTTCAAAATAGCTAATTTTTATCTCAGATTCAGCCGCACGCTAATTTTCTTGCTTCTGTCTTGCTGAGAAGTCTGGTATAACAGCCTCTCACAGAAAGGGTTTGGCATTTGCCCAAAACAAAATAAGCTCATCTCCTTGCATGGAATTAGTTTCCTTAATAGGGCTAGAACTGAGAATCATTAAATAGAGTAATTAAAAAAAAAAATTAAAAAATAAAATTCTCTTCATATGATAGAAAATATTAAAAGGCCTGTGGGAGGTAACATGACAAAGTTCACAATGAAATTAATATTAAAAATTATAAAACTCTGAGGGTAAAATGATCTTGCAGTTAGAAAAAAAGTTAAGTAAGGGGTACATGAGAATGGAAGGAACATGGCAACATTACTAAATTTGAGCATCATCTTTTCTTTTTTTTCAATGTCTGTTGAAGGTGCTACATGAGATTAGTACAGTCTGGATGACCGATAATATACACAGGTTGGATGTCATTTAGAGGCGTCGGTTACATATGACAAATTTCATACATCATTTTGGTGTAACTGAGAAGCTTAGACTTAGAGAGCCCTCAGGAGAAACTGATACCTTATTGGAGTAGAAGCAATGAAGATAAATGGTAAAAGGTGTTTTCCCCCAAATATTTTACAAGATAATACAGGAACTATTACTTTTCAGACAAAATGTAATATATTTATTACATTTCAGACAAAAAAATCATGTTTTTGAAAACCATAGTTAGGAAACTCATGAGAAAAATCTAGAATTCACACTAATTTTCTTACTTCAAGAATGTTACTATTTTTTTGAACTAAAGTATGTTTCACTTACGACCAAAGATGGAACACTTTCAATAGAATGAATGGAGAAATGCCCTAAGCTAGTGTCCTCAAGTATGCCAGTTTAATCTTTTATCTTACATTCAATTGACATTTATTAATGTAGTCTAACATTCTCTTTTTAGTTAAACCAGATGGAGCTTTCTACATATTTCTCCTGAAACAATAGCTTCTCATTGAAACTGGTAGTGTGGTGACTTAACATACACAACATCATGAATTTCTGCCCCATAACTCCAGAACCTGGAGCCAACACCAAATGCAGAATCGCAGAATCACTGAATGGCTGAAGTCTGGAAATCCTCTAGTCCAAACCCCTGCTCACAGCAGGGTAACCTAAAGCAGGTTGTCCAGGGTTGTGTACAGCCATATTTTGAATATCTCCAAGGATGGAGATTCTACAATCTCTCTGGGCAAATTGTTTCACTGTTTTACCACCCTCATAAAAAAATTCTGTAAATAGAATATTAATTTGTGCCCATTGCCTCCTCTCCTTTCACTGCTCACCACTGAAATGACTCTGGCTCTGTCTTCTTTGCTCTTCCCATCAAATATTTATACACATTGACAAAAGCACCCTGAGCTTTCTCTTTGCCAGGCTAAATAGTCTCAGGTCTCTCTACCTCTCCTCATACAACACATGCTTCAATCCTTTAACATCTTCTTTGTCCTTTATTGAACTTGCTCCAGCATGTCCGTATCTCTTTTGTCAGGAAGAGCTCAGCATTGGACACAGTACTCCAGATATGATCTCACCAGTCCTGTGTAGATGGGCAGAATTACCTCCCTCTACCTGCTGTCAACACTTTGCCTAATGAAGCCCAGGATACTGTTGGCCTTCTCTGCTGCAAGGGTACACTACTGGCTGATGTCCATCTTGGTGCCCTCTAGGATCCCTAGGTCCTCTTCTGCAAAGCTGCTTTCCAGTCAGTCAGCTATCACCCTATACCGGTGCATGAGGTTGTTCCTACCCAGGTACAAGACCTGGCATTTCCTTTCTCGGAACTTGCCGAGATTCACATTGGCCCATTTCTCCAGCCTGCGAAATTCCCTCTGAAGGGCAACACAACTTCCTGATCTGTCAACCACTTCTCCCAGTTTTGTATCATTTGCAATATTGCTGAGGATACACTATTCCTCAGGTAATTAATGAAAATGTTAAACAGAATTGGCCCCAGTGTTAATCTCTGAAATACATCACTAGTGATTGGCCTCCAGCTAGATTGTGTTGCTCATCACAACTGTTTGAGCCCAGCAGTTCAGATTATTTTCAATCCACTTTGCACAATCACTTATCTAGCCCATGTTTCAGCAGTTTGTCTCTGAGGATGTTATGGGAGACATTGTGAAAAGCCTTGCTAAAGTCAGGATAAGCACCACTTGCTGTACTCTCCTCATCTCCCGAGTTAGCTATTTCATTGCAGAAAGCTATCAGTTTGGTCAGGCACGATTTCACCTTCATAAATCCCTACATGTCCTTTGTCAGCAGTTTCCCTGCACCGTTCAGCAGTAGGCCAACATCTTTCCTAGTCTTCCTTTGGCTGCTGGTTCACCTGTAGAAGCTCTCCTTGTTGCCCTTCACATGCATTGACAGATTCAATTCAAGGTGGGCTTTAATTCTCCTGACCCCAACCCTGTATTTTTGGACAGAGCCTCTATATTCCTCCTGGGCCACTTGTCGTTAACTCCACCTCTTATAAGTTACTTTTCATATCAAAAGTTTTTTTCAGGATCTCGTTCTTCATCCATGCAGGCCTTCTGCCACCTTTGATTGATTTCCTGCTCATCAGGATGGACCATACTATAGTTTGGAGGAGGCGATCCTTGAAAATCAACCAGCTTTCCAGCATCATCTCCCATGGGATTCTTGCAAGCAGAGTCCCGAACAGGCTGAATTATGCTCTCCTCAAGTCCAAGGTTATGGTCCTTCTATTTGCTATTTTCTCTCCTGAACTCCACCATCTCATGGTCACTGCAGCCAAGGCTGCCCCCAATCTTCATATCTCAGACCAGTTCTTCCTTGTTTGTAACTATCAGGTCCAGTAGACCATCTTGTCTCTTCAGCTCCTTGATCACCCATGTCAGAAAGTTATGATCAGCTCTCCTGGAGCACAAAATCTGATCTCCAAAGGGTTTTTGTCTCGTGTTTGATATTGAGAAACAATCAAATTTCCTTTGGTTTCAACATTTATAACTGTGGATTCTCAGGGGTAGGATTCAGTTCAATACATGAACAGCAATCGAGGTGTCTACCTGTACTTTAAGTATCCAATTTGGAAATAAGTGAATTGTTTTTTAGTATAATTTAGTGTATGCAGTATATTTCCATCAGCTATGACAATAATTTACACATCTAGAATATATGAAGGCTTCCATATGTAAGCATCTACATTTAGACATCCTAATCTCAAACTGATGTCAGACAAGATACGAAGTCCCACTGTGCCTTTTCCCTCAACTGACATAACACAGGATCTCAGTTTTATTTTTTAGACCCTCTGTTGAATACAACTGGGGAAAAAAAAAAAAAAAACCAACAAAAAAAACCCCAACAAAAAGAACAACCAAAGCAAAACAAAAAAACAAACCACAACAAAACCAAAAAACCAAATAGTCAATCAGGTCATAAAATAATGAAAGAATCTGTTACATTCATACGTAATAGATGACACAAAAATCCCAAAACTTTTACATTAGAAAACCAGGTTAATGACTTTATGAAATGAAGTTATTCAGTAAGTAACATCTGGGTGTTAAAATCAGATGGGAAAGAAGCAGAGAAGAATATTGCACCAAAAATTAAGAACTGTCAAAGAAAATAATAAATTATTCATTAGCAACATCACACAGCATAACAGAAGTTATTATTTAATTCTTTGTTTCTTTTTTTGTCTTATTACTGTCCATGATTTTAACTTTTTCAAAGCCAGACTCCAAATTAGGCAACTGTCCAAAACGTGGAGAGAGAACAAGTGGTTCCAATAGGAATCTCATGAAAGCTCTCAGTACTTCTTTCTCCCTGATGAACAGTTTGTTGCAGAGGAAATTACGTTACCACCTTCCATCAGTAGCAACTAAGCAGGTATTTATTAGCTATTTAACTGTCCTGGCAAATTGAAAAATCTTGAAAAGACATGAAGAAAAGTCCTTATTACATTATAGAATGCATGTTGATGGTTGATTTTATAAATTTTCCATGCACCTATGTGCAGACAATGCTTCAAATGCTTACAATAAAAAGGAAAAAAAAAAAAAAAGTGTATGCTGGATGGCTTACAGTGTGAGTTCAGTTTTCCTTGCATGGGAGGCACAGAGTTTAACCATCTTACAACTGGGAGAAAGATGTCCAAGATGGTGAAAGTGAATATCAGTCAGATAACCTGCCAGTTGAAAGCCTCAGAGAAAATAGAAATGAACAAAACTTGATTTGTAAGCCAGCCAAATAAAAAGTTAAAAAAGCACAACCAAACCCAAACTCAACAAACAAATGAGCATCAGTGACAGGCCCAAGCAACAAACCATGAGACACTTATCCACTATGCTAGTTTTCCTTATTTAAAATGCTACTGAAGGAAGAGTAATTCAAACCAGAACAAACAAATCCAATGTTCGAGGTCTGATACTTAAACAGAGTCAAAGTTCAGAATTAAGTCCCAAATCGGCTAGTACCACAGTGCTCACAGAATCACAGAATCACAGAGTGGTTGAGGTTGGAAGGGAACTCATCTTGTCCAAGGACGGAAACTCTACAACCTCTCTGGGCAATCTTTGCCAGTGCTTAGTCACTATCATAGCAAAAAAAATATGTTTCCTGATGTTCAGGTGGACCCTTCAGTGTTTTGGTTTGTGCCGATTGCCTCTGGTCCTGTCACTGGGCACCACTGAAAAGACCCAGACTCCACCTTCTTTACACCCCCCTTTCAGGTATTTATATACATCTATGAGATCCCCCCTGAGCTATCTCTTCTCCAGGCTAAGCAGTCTCAGGTCTCTCAGCCTTTCCTCATAAGAGAGATGCTCCAGTCCCTTCATCATATTAGTGGCCCTTTGTTTGGCTCTCTCCAGTATGTCCATCTGTCTCTCTTGTAGTGGGAAGCACAGAACTGGACACAATACTCCATATGTGGCCTCACCAGTGCTGAGGAGAGAGGAGAAATGGAGACAAATTATATTACTTATTATTTCCTTCTTCATCTCAATCCTTTGTTCTCTGTTTCTTTTTATGCTACATTATCTTTATTTTGGTCCCTTGTGTACATTTTTTATGATAGGTTGTGTCATTTTGTTCTACTATTAGTCAATTGAACTGTCAATCTGATCAATCACCATTCAGATTAAAGCTGTATTTTAATCTACATTTCAGATTTATTGGAACTGAAACATTTTAGCATGAAATATGCCTAAATAATAGATATTGCATGCACATAAAACCTGATACCACTTTCAGAGTCTAGGTGGAAGACAGTTTTGGAGAGATAATTGTTGCTATTTATGGGAAATGGGTTCTCATTAAAAATAAAGGTTAAATGAGGAACTTAGTTCCTTCCTGAGAGAGAAATTTACCTTTCTTTGTGAAGTGACAGCTTTCAATAGCAACAAAATCTAAATTAAACCTTGCTATATAATAGATCTCCTTCTTTATTAAACTTTTTGGGGTCTTAATAAAACAAACTTTTCTTAAAGTTTATTTCTATTCATTCTTGGCTTCCTTCCTAAGGCAAATATTTCTGGAACACTGGAGTAAAATCCCTTCAGCAGTTTCCTAGTTATAAGATTATGAAATATATATTCCTATATAAATGCTAAATTCTGACTACCAGTTTCTTGGTGGAATAGATCATTGAAAACCAGTTGAACTTTGCAACTTCCAACTCGGATATGCAAATGCTCCAAGGCTGAAAAAAAACTAATAAAAATACCCCACAAACCTGAGAAAAAGGTAGAGAGGGGATCTTTCCTCTGTACATGTGCCCTAAAATATGTTTTTTTGCTACTCAGACCTTGAAATAAATATTACGATGCAGAGATACTTTCATAAGGAAAAGGATTAAAGCAGAATTTGCAATAAGGCCAGATGAATAAGGCCAGATTTGCAATAAGGCCAGTCAGTCTCAGCTCTGTGCCTGGCAAGATCATGGAACAGATCCTCCTGGAATATCTGCTAAGACACATGGAAAATAAGGACGTGATTGGTGACAGCCAACATGGCTTCACCAAAGGCAAATTGTGCCTGACAAATTTGGTGGCCTCCTATGATGTTGCCACAGCATCGGTAGACAAGAGGACAGTAACTGACGACATCTACCTGGACTTATGCAAAGCTTTTGACACTGTCCCACGTGACATCCTGGTCTCTAAATTGTAAAAGCATGGATCTGATGGATGGACCACTCATTGGATAAGGAGCTGGCTAGATGGCCGCACTCAAAGGGTTGCAGTCAATGGCTCAATATCCATGTGGAAACCAGCAATGACTAGCGTTCCTCAGGGGTCAGTACTGGGACCAGTGCTGTTTAACATCTTTGTCGGTGACATTGACAGTGAGATGGAGTGCACCCTCAGCAAGTTTGCTGACAACACCAAGCTGTGTGGCACAGTCGACACACTGGAGGGAAGGGATGCCATCCAGAGGGACCTTGACAGGCTTGAGAGGTGGGCCTGTGTGAGCTTCATGAAGTTCAACAAGGCCAAGTACAAGGTCCTGCACTTGGGTCATGGCAATCCCAAGGACAAATACAGGTTGGGCAGAGAGTGACTTGACAGCAGCCCTGCCAAGAAGGACTTGGGGGTACTGATGGATGAAGAGCTGAACATGAGCTGACAATGTGTGCTTGCAGCCCAGAAGGCCAACTGTATCCTGGCCTGCATCAAAAGAAGTGTGGCCAGCAGGTCAAGGGAGGTGATTCTCCCCCTCTACTCTGCTCTGGTGAGACACCACCTGGAGTACTGCATCCAGCTCTGGAGTCCTCAGCACAATAAGGACATGGACCTGTTGCAACGGGTCCAGCGGAAGGCCATGAAGATGATCCGAGGGCTGGAGCACCTATGCTATGCAGACAGGGTGAGAGAGTTGGGGTTGTTCAGCCTGGAGAAGAGAAGGCTACCAGCCTTCCAGTACCTAAAGGGGGCCTACAGGAAGGATGGGGAGGAAGTCTTTAACAAGGAGTGTAATGTTAGGATGAGGGGTAATGGTTTTAAACTGAAAGAGGGTAGATTTAGATTAGATATTAGGAAGAAATTCTTTACTGTGAGGGTGGTGAGACACTGGAACAAGTTGCCCAGGGAGGCTGTCAATGCCCTATCCCTGGAAGTGTTTAAGGCCAGGCTGGATGAGGCTTTGAGCAGCCTGGTCTAGTGGGAGGCGTCCCTGCCCACGGCAGGGCGGTTGGAACTAGATGACCTTTAAGGTCCATTCCAAACCATTCTATGATTCTATGAATATGTATTATATTGGGACAGAACCGCTGCTGAAGGAAGTTTCTGCTCAGTGGCAGAGCAAACCCACATCTACCTGGAAAGGAATGGTAGCTATGCACAATGGCAGGCTAGGTACTAAACAAAGAAAAAAATGCTTTTTCTCACGCAATTGCAAAGCATTTTCTTAAGAATATTTTTCTAGGTAATGTTTATTACCACTAAAAGTACTAACTTTAAATTGGAATATTCTTGACAGAAATAACCCATTAAGTTCTTGGTTAGACATGTGAGAAGGAAGCACTTTTCTGACTAGTATCTTGGCAAATGTATGAAAGAAAGATTCTCAGTCTAATAGACCTTCTGTTTTAAATCTAATTTTCACCTGATGCTATTTTTGAAATACATTTTTGGATAATAATTTCAAACTCTGTGTTCTGAATCAAACTGAGGGTCAACTTTGCAAAACCAGTAGCTGAGGAGATAATCTTCATGCGCTTCCAAATACCAATTTCTACATTGACAATTCTTGTTATAGCAGAGTCCTCAAACAGAGCATTTAACTTAGAGGGAATGTAAATCATATCAAAGGGATATAGAAGCTGTGTAAAGAACTGCAATGTAATAAGAAATAATCATAAATGAAAAAGTCCTCTAGTAAAATGCATGTTTTTGCCGAAGCACTTGCCTTAGAAGCACTAGGAGAACAACGAATATAAGCACTACATTAAAAGAGTCTTGAAGAAAGTTCTAACATGAACTTTTCTGTTTCCTATTTTTTAGGTATTAAATGAGTACCTGCTTTTCATTCTGTGATACTAACATATTTTACTTTTCTGTAGTTGTTTAACTCCAGGTGGAACATTCTGTTTGGCTGTTTCTAGACTGGTGTGTTTGGTTTTTTACAGGAAAAAGAAAGAAAACAGCTAAAAAAAATTCTGTGAAAAATAACTTACAAATTGGTGACAGCAGGTTGCTTAACATAACGGAGCAAAAGTGACTGAGGTAAGAAAGAATAAAACTCTCCAAACTACAGCAAAGTCAACCTTCTCTGCATGAGATCTACCTAGAGAGCAAATCTTCTAAACCTAACAATTCATTCTCTTCTATCTTTCTCAGTGCATGTGTTGCCTTCAAAACAATTCTGCCCGAGAGAGATACAATTGCTGTTTTAATTACAACTCACAAAAGAGAAAGCAACAGATGTATAAACATATTTTAGGTATTTATTAAATATCTGCTGAATTGTTATAGTCCTGTTGGCTCATTAATGAAATCTCCATGGATTAACTACTGATTCCCAACACCTTCATCTACACAGAGAGAGGAAAGATTTACATTTTCACCTTATGTACACTCATTATAATTTCTTTTATATGTTACTAATTATAAGCCTTTATATTTCTTTGCTCTTTTCTTCTTGGTATGGGCTGACAGAATTGCTGACTGTATTAAAAACCCAAAAGGATATATAAAGGAATCCACTGAATAAATGGAAAATGAAAAGACTGAGGATTTTGCTTATAATGTCAAGGTTAATTTTGGCCCCACATCAGGTAGGTTTGGGATTCCCTGGAAGAGCTTTCTTCTTTTCACATTTTGTCTCTGAATATAATTCAAGACTGTCAAACACTTAGAGACCATGATTTCTTAATATGCATAAATCATGAATATCTGCCATACATTTTGCATAACAATATGTAAACTTTTCAGAGGGCACATTGCAAACTCCACTTTCTGGACTCATGAGGGATTGTATTTGGAGCATATGACCCTCAGAAGGGGAAGATAGAACTTTTTCCCATCCAGTTTCTGCTGCCTTGCACAGAATGTGCCAAAGGTAATAAAGTTAATCCATATTCCAATAATCTCTCCCTAAGCTTCATATCAAGAGAAATTGGTAGCTCTATCCCTTAGCTTTCACCCAAATGTCACCAACTAGACCTTATGCTTCCTGTTTCCCTCTATTATTCAAGGATTCCACTCCACAGGTACTTGAACCATCAATGTAGAGACATGTCTATCTTGAAGAAGATCCTAAGCAGGAGTGACTGAGATAAATTGAGACAAAAAAGGATATTCCTTGTGTTAAGCAGCAAATACACCAGGATTCATTTGCATTTGGATTTTTCATTTGTGAGATAAAATGAAAATTTCATATTAAGTAAACATATCAGGCATGACTCAGTTTCCTAAATATATGACTTCACTTCCATTTTAGGTGCCAAAAAAGTATTTTCTCTGGCCTTCACCTACTGTTGAAGAAGACTGGCAATGTCTCTTGGTCATCTCAGCTCCTTGAAGATGTCTATGATACAGAAGGACATTTCAAATGGTACTAATTAGCTTTATCTGTGTAAAAGATACAAATCTCTAGAGTGGGATTACTTTTGAGATTAGGACTACTACATTTAAGGGTTTATATACAGATATTTACATGTGTTTGGGAGTCTAAACTTCACTGGAGATCTAATCTGTACAGATGATGTAGATTTAAGAGAAATGCAGATGGCCAGCCACTAGTTTTCTACTTTAGGGAGAGTAGTCACATTCTTTAGGCTATAATGACTGCCAATCCATTTTTAATTTTTTTATGGTGGGGTTTAGGCACTTTCCTTATAAGCAGATGCACATGTAGGTAAGTTTTTTTTAAGCAGAACTAATGTCGCAGAGGTGACATTGTTAAAGCCTGTGGGAAAAATAGAGAGATGGTTATACTATCTATCCGATGTTTCTCAGGTTAGATTTATTAGATCCTTCTCCTCTGCTCACCACTGGTGAGATACATCTGGGTGCTGTGTCCGGTTCTGGGCTCCCCAGTACAAGAGAGATACATACATGCTGGAGCAAGTCAACAAAGGACCACAAAGATGATGAAAGAACTGGAGCACTTGTCATACAAGGCAAAGATGAGAGGACTGGGTCTGTTCAGCATGGAGAAGAAGAGGCTCAGGGTGATCACCTCTTTTGACCTGCTGTCAGTGCTCTGCCTAATGCAGCTCAGGAGGCTGCTTTCCAGCTGGTCAGTCTCCAGCCTGTAGTGGTGCATGGAGTTATTCCTCCACAGGTGCAGCATCTTGCATTTTGTTTTGTAGGTCTTCATGATGTTTCTGTTTATCCACTTCCTCAGCTCATAGAGGTCCCTCTGAATGGGACCTGCGTACAACCTTCTGAGGTACCAACCACTTCTCTCACTTTGTCCTCTGTGTTCTTCTTGATTTCTATGAAGTATTATACACAATTATAATGTGACTGAAATAATTTAAGAGAGAAAAAAATACAGAGAAAGTGAGAAGAGCTTAAGTAATTTCATTTATTTGAAGTTATACCAGTAAATTCTTTGTACAAATAACAAACAGATAATCATTAAATTATTTACTTCAGATCATTGACAAATGGTCTGAATTTGGGAAGTTCTGTGGTTTATTTCTATACCTGTTTAAAAGTCAAATACAATTATTTCACTTAAGCAATCAAGTTATCATCTGATGTTATTTTAAGGGAATAATATGATTCAGGAAGAGTTTCCTCTTCTGTAGAGAATGATTTAATAGTTATAGAGATTGAAATGTAAGTCTTATTGTCTAGATGTACACAGATTTTATTACTTTCATATATTTTCGAAGAAGAGTATGTACTGGCACTCATCTCTTAGAAATAATTTAAAAATATTTGGGATAAAATAGGTTTTTAAGTTTTATAAACTTACAACTTTTTCAACACATGCTTTTGAAATTTTCTGACAGTATGCATCTCAGTATGCACACTGTGTATATTAGCTAATACAAGTAAGAAAGATCCATGAGTATCAATACCACTGTCACCTGGAAAGACTGTATCTTAGTCCACAGTTTGTGATTTGAAATCTCTGTAACCTTGCATACTATGCAATCATTTACACTTGTTACAAATAAACATAGAATTACTCTTTCATGTTGCAATTTTTCACACTCATTCCACTAAAGTACATGACAACAAATAGTACAATAGTGTATTAAACTGAGATTATGATGTAGTTGTAAACATCCTAAATACCTTCTGAAGAAACCATTTTAAAGAGGTACAAAAAAGGAGGACTAACACATTTAATCCAGGTTTGAAAGTCTTTATATATTGATCTTTTCCCTCTAGTGAAATTCTTGAATTGTCTCTTGTACTTGGATAGCGAGAGGATTTTAAAGAGATTAGAAGGATAAAGAGATTTAGAATTTCAGACATATTTTTAGATAAAAAATATGTTTTTATAATGCAAAGCAAAATTTGAACTTAAATAGATATCGTAATTTAACCCCATTGGGAAGCTAAGCACCACACAGCCATTTGCTCAGTCTTCCCACAGTGGGATGGCAGAGAGATTCAGCAGAGTAAAAGTGAGGGAACTCATGGGTTGACATAAAGACAGTTTTATAGGTAAAGTAAAAGCCACTCATGCAAGCAAAGCAAAACAAGGAATTCATTCACCACTTCCCATCGGCAGGCAGGTGTTCAGACACGTCCAGGAAAGGAGGGCTCCATCATGCATAATGGTGAAGACAAATTTGGGAAGACAAACATCATCATTCCAAACATTCCCTCCTTCTTTCTTCTTCCCCCAGCTTTATACACTTAGCATGACATCATATGGTATGGAATAGCCCTTTGGTTGATTGGGGTCAGCTGTCCCAGCTGTTTCCCCTCCCAATTTCTTGTGCACTCCCAGCCTATTCGCTGATGAGGTGCTGTGAGGAGCAGAAAATACCTTGATGTCATGCAAGTGCTGCTCAGCAATAACTAAAGTACCCCTGTGTTACCAACACAGTTTTCAGCACAAATCCAAAACATAGCCCCATACTAGCTACTATGAAGAAAATTAAGTCTATCGCATCTAAAAACAGCACAGCAGTAAAAATATAAATATAACTACAGAAAATTAAAACTAGTTTAGAGCCTACTCCTGAAGCCACACTGTGGTGGGTTGACCCTGGCTGGGCACCAGGTGCCCACCAAAGCCACTCTATCTCTCCCCTTCTCAGCTTGTAAGCCAAGAAAAGGACTGGGATGTCACTCACCGGTTACAATCACAGGCAAAAAAGACTCAATTTGGGTAAATTAATTTCATTTATTACCAATCAAATCTTAATAGGATAATAAGAAATAAAACCAGATCTTAAAATACCTTCCCCCCACCCTTCCCTTCTTCCTGGACTCAGCTTCATTCCCAATTTCTCTACCTCCTCCCCCCGAGAGGTGCAGGGGGATGGGGAATGGGGGTTGCGATCAGTTCATCACATGTTGTTTCTGCCGCTCCTTCCTCCTCAGGGGGAGTACTCCTCACATTACTCCCCTGCTTCAGCATGGGGTCCCTCCTGCAGGACACAGTCCCCCATGAACTTCTGCAATGTGGGTCACTCCTACGGGCTGCAGTTCTTCATGAGCTCCTCCAGTGTGAGTCCCTCCACAGGCTGCAGTCCTTCAGGAACAGACTGCTGCTCCAGCATGGGTTCCCCATGGGGTCACAAGTCCTACCAGAAAACCTGTTCCAGCATGGGGTCCTCTATCCACAAGTACACAGGTCCTGTGTACCAGAAGCCTGCTCCAGCGTGGGCTTCCCATGGGGTCACAACCTACGTCAGGCATCCACCTGCCCCAGCGTGGGCTGCAGGTGGATATCTGCTCCACTGTTAACCTCCATGGTCTTCACCACAGGCTGCAGGGCAATGTCTGCTCCAGTACCTGCAGTGCTTCCTCCCCCTCCTTCTTCACTGATCTTGGTGTCTGCAGAGTTGTTTCTCTCACATATTCTCAAACGCTGCTATGCAGGAATTTTTTTCTGCCTTCTTAAATGTGTTATCATAGAGGTGCTACAAACGTCACTGATGGGCTCAGTGTTGGCCAGTGGTGGATCTGTCTTGGGGCCGGCTGATATTGGCTATATCGGGCATAGGGGAAGCTTCTGGCATCTTCTCACAGAAGCCACCACTGTAGCCCCTCTGCTACCAAAACCTTGCCACAGACTTACGTTTACTCACATTTCTTTGTTTCAGCAAAAACTGTACTAGAATTAAACTTCATGATTGCATCTAAACACCGCATTTGTATCTTGATATCTACAATGCACATGCATATTGATTACTTTGTGTGTCAAAATCAGAATTTTAGGGTATTTGCATATAACTGTTAAGCAGCTTAAAATCTGCTCTATACAGATAGTAGAGGACAGTTTAATTTTCCCCTACAAGACACAACCATTTTCAGTGTCTATAGGGTAAAGGAAGCTCATTCAGATGTTGAAACAAGACATGTAAGTTTGTCAGTATATGTAATTAACCAGTAGGACAATATGCCCTCTGATGTAATAGCTTCTCCAGTTACTAAAAAATCACCAAACCCTGTCTGCCTTTTTCTAAAACAAGCACTCTCAGTCCACCGGAAGTTACAGTTTCATGAAGAAATCACTTAGCAGTTCAGAGTCTTTCCCATTGAGAAGGACATATTGCCAAAGCACTGCTTCATTCCAGTCATCTCTGTATGGTAAAATACTTCATTGTGCTCCGTTACTGACCAGCATAATTCACAGCAGCCACATGGGTGCTCTGATGACTGCAGGATACGCTGGTCCCCAGCTGCTACGACTAGTAACGTGTTCAGCTAGACTACATATCAGGGGCTAAGTAATTAAAAATGGCCAACTTCTTTTGGCTTGGTAAATTAAATTAATTTGGGAAAACAGGAAGAAGTTCACAGCTGCAAATACATTTTTATCATGGGCCTCATTTTTGCTGTCCACCACATGTTGATATCTCACTGATTCATCAACATTCAGTAAAACTGGCAGAAGACTCTCAGTAATTTCATCGCCAGAAGTACTGATTCATTTTCTGCAAAGCAACATTCCCAGATGTATTATTTACTACAGGAATTGCTTTGGGGAATAATTTTAATAATGGCATGACATGCAGCTAGGGGAATAATATAACTACTTAGGCAGAAAAAAATTATACTTAACAATCCAAAACAATTGTGACTAATGAACAGTACATGTAAGCAAAAATGGGCCTGATTCTCTGTTGCTTGGTAATTGTATGTGGCAAGGCTAGCACAAAAGTGCTTTCCAGCTTGGCCTGGTTTAGATTTCCAGAGGTTAGAAACTAAACAAGACAACATTATGGAATATTTCCCTCTAACATGGAGAACAGGAGAACACACGCTGTTCTGAATGGCTTTCACATTTCTACCGGAGAATGGTAAAGGATGACAAAAATCTGCTTTTTTGCAAGCTTCTTGAAAGACTGTTTTTCAAAAATCTTGATGATATTTTCTGTTTATGAAACAAGTGACAAACTTAATTAAGTCTCCAATACATGCATACAAACTACATCATTGCACTTACATTTGGTGCCTGCATCTTCCTTATTCGGAATGGAAGTTGAAGGCAAGTTAGACTCCATTTACTCTGTGTGAAAGAAAGGCCAGGGATGGCCAACACACAGAGGTTCAAACTTTTCTGGAGAAAGGAATAAAGCACTGGAACATATTCCATTTCTGCTGTCAAAGCTGGGCATAAAGAATGCAAGGTTTGAAAGCAGAGCAAACAGGAGTAGACTTAGGTTTGCAGCTTAGTGATACTAAAGTGTTTCTAAGATATGGAAATCCTAAACTCTAGTCTCTTCCTCTTGGATGTGAACAAAATCTACCCTAAACTGTTACCAGATAAAAACTGAGCTAATACGAGGGAGAACTGTACTGTCCAGTCTCATATGAATGTCTGAATCTTCTGGAGATGCTGTTCTTTTGGCTTCAGAGAAGACAGGAATAACTACAGCTGTCCGTGTTTGAAGCTGCTAAAGACAGAACTGTCATTGACTGACTTGTCTCAGGCAGTGAAAAGCAGAGAAAAAGAGCAAATGATCACTGCAGAGTTTCAGAACCTTGACTGTACTTAGCCTGGGGGAAAGTTCATACAATTGATGAGTCTGTACCATCTATCCCCTGTGGTCAAACAAATTAAATCTGAGTTTTATCTAGATGACTGACCTATCTGTTCTGTTTCACTACCAAATTAATTATATTTTTACACAAGCAAAGCCAATCATATCCTACTGAAATTAATGAAAATAGTCAGGAACAAAGACTCCTTCGTGCTGTATAATTTCAAAAGGCATCCTTATTGTAGAAACCAAACTAGTAAATTCATATTTTAAAGTGTTTTAGATGTGAAAAGAACCATATAAGGACTCATCATTCTTATTCAGCTTATTATTAAACTACTGTATCAAGAAGACTCCTTTAAAGATGCATCACTGTTTACCTGGACTTTAGTAAGGCCTTTGATAAGGTTTACCACAGCATCCTCCTGGAGAAAATGGCTTCCCATGGGTTGGATAGGAATACTCTTCACTGGGTAAAAACCGATTAGAGGGCTGGGCCCAGAGAGTGGTGGTGAATGGAATTAAATCCAGTTGGTGGCCAGTCACAAGTGGAGTTCCCCAGGACTCAGTATTGGGCCCAGTTGTCTTTAATATCTTTATCAATGATCTGGATGAGGGGATTGAGTGCACCCTCAGTAAGTTTGCAGATGACACCAAGTTGGGTGGGAGTGTTGATCTGCTTGAGAGTCGAAAGGCTTTGCAGAGGGATCTGGACAGGCTGGATCGAGGGGCCAAGGCCAATTGTATGAGGTTCAACAAGGCCAAGCTCTGGGTCCTGCACTTGGGTCACAAAAACCCCATGCAGCATTACAAGCTTGGGGAAGAGTGTCTGGAGATCTGCCTGGCAGAAAAGGACCTGGGGCTGTTGATCAACTGCTGGCTGAATATAGGCCAGCAGTGTGCCCAGATGGCCAAGAAAGCCAACAGCATCGTGGCCTGTAGCAGGAATAGTGTGGCCAGCAGGACTACGAAAGTGATCATCCCCCTGTACTTGTCACTGGGGGGGCCCCACCTCTAGTACTGTGTTATTTTTGGCCCCTCACTACAAGAAAGACATTGAGGTGCTGGAGTGTGTCCAAAGAAGGGCAACGAAGCTGATGAGGGGTCTAGAGAACAAGTCTTATAAGGACCAGCTGAAGGAGCTGGGGCTGTTTAGCCTGGAGAAAAGGAGGCTGAGGGGAGACCTTAATGCTCTTTACAGCTACCTGAAAGGAGGTTGTAGAGACGTGAGGGTTGGTCTCTTCTCCCAAGTAGCAGGTGATAGGAAAAGAGGAAATGTCCTCAAGCTGCTCCAGGGGAGGTTTAGATTGGATATTAGGAAATATTTTTACACTGAAAGGGTTACCAAGCATTGGAACAGGCTACCCAGGGAAGTGGCTGATTCACCATCCATGGAGGTATTTAAAAGAAGTGTAGATGTAGTGTTTAGCGGTATGGTTTAGTGATGTTTTTTTTCAGTGGTAGGTTGATGGTTGGACTAGATGATCTGAAAAGTCCCTTCCAACCTATGCAATTCTATGATTCTATCATCTTTTCATGTAATCTCATCTATTCTGTTTCTCTTTCCTTTTCTTTTGATAGATTGTGCCAGAAAAGATGAAATGGAAATGGAATGGTGTCGTGTTAAAAGGACTGTAGTTTCGATATTTGTCTGTCAGAGTCCCAGGACTTTCACTGATTTACTATCAATGTCCCACCAAAGGACTTTCACTGAATCAGATTCACAAATAATCAAAATTAATTATTTTATTGAGAGTGACAGTCGCAGATTTGAGATTGCCATTGATAAATTCACTAACTACAATAGTGCTAATTACTTAAGGTTAATATTGCTAGCAAAAAGAAGGGTAGTACAACAACCCGGGGTAACATTCACCAGAGGGTGAAAGGCACAGCGCTTACCCAGAAAAGTGTCCCTGCCTAGGGTGGATGAAGAGAACACGGCCCGTCGACTGGTCTGTCAGGTATCAAGTTTCTTCTCTCTCAATTTAACAGTGATTTTCTCCATCCTTTTATCCCCAACATTATGAGGTTTCCCTCCACTAGCCAGTCTTAATTGCTCTTTGAGCACAGAGACTTCACCTCATTATCCAAATTCCACAAATGGATAGTACAGAATACCTATTGCTAGAAAACACATCAGTTCCTTAGGTTTTATAGAACAGATCTATGTTCCTAACTTTAGATATATTTGAAGATCTTCACCTTGATGGCAGAAAGTATGAGCTGTAGAATAGAATAGAACAGGATAGGATAGGATAGGATAGGATAGGATAGGATAGGATAGGATAGGATAGGATAGGATAGGAGTAGAATAGTTCAGTTGGAAGGGACCTACAACGATCATCTAGTCCAAGTGCCTGACCAATTCAGGGCTGATCAAAAGTTAAAGCATGTTATCAAGGGCGTTGTCCAAATGCCTATTAAACACTGACAGGCTTGAAGCATCAACCTCCTCTTGAGGAAGACTGTTCCAGGGTCTGACCACCCTGTCGGTAAAGAAATGCTTCCTAATGTCCACCCTAAATCTCACCCGACGCAGCTTTGAGCCATTCCCATGTACCCTGTCACTGGATACAAGGGAGCAGATATCAGCACCTCCCTCTCCACTTCCCCTCCTCCAGCAACTGCAGCGAGCTCTGAGGTCGCCCCTCAGCCTCCTTTTGTCCAAACTAGACAAACCCAAAGTCCTTAGCTGCTCTTCATAGGATGTGCCTTCCAGCCCTTTCACCAGATTTGTTGCTCTCTTCTAGACACAGTCAAGGACCTTCACATCCTTTTTAAATTGTGGGGCCCAGAACTGCATACAGGTTTCAAGGTGAGGCCACACCAATGCTGAATACAGTGGAATAATCACCTCTGGCTGGTTATACTGTCTTTAATGCACGCCAGGATGCGGTTTGCCCTCTTGGCTGCCAGGGCACACTGCTGACTCATATTGAGCATGCTCTCCACCAGCACCCCGGGATCCCTTTCTGCAGGGCTACTCTCCAGCCAATCCTCTCCCAATTTATGCTTGTGCCCAGCACTACTCCATCCCAGGTGCAGAATCCAGCATTTGAACATGTTAAATTTAAACTCATTAATCATTGCCCAGAGCTCCAATCTATCTAGATCCCTCTGCAAGGTTTCCTGTCCCTCAAGAGAGTCAACAGCACCTCCCAGTTTCGTATCATCAGCAAACTTGCTAGTGGTGCGTTCAACTCCGGCATCCAGGTCACTGATTATTGATATTGAACAGAACTGGCCCTAGAATAGAACCCTGAGTAACACCGCTGGTAACTGGTCACCAGCCAGATGTAGCCCCATTCACCACAACACTTTAAGCCCTGCCAATTAAACAGAGTAGTATAATGAGAAATAAGAACAAATCCAGAAAACACCTTGCCCCCACCGCATCTGTTCTTCCCAGGTCCAACTTCATTTCCAGTTTCTCTAAATCATCCCCCTGAGCAGTGTAAGGAGATGAAGAATGGTGTTGTGGTCATTTCACAACATTTCACCTCAGCTGCTTCTTCCTCCTCATGGTCTTCACCTGCTCTAGCATGGGGTCCCTCCCACAGGAGACAGTCTTTCATGAACTTCCCTAATACAGGTCCTTCCCATGGGCTGCAGTTCTTCAAGGATTGCTCCAACGTGGATCCTTTCCATGTGGTGTGGTCCTTCAGTAACACACTGCTTCAGTATGGATCCCCTACAGGGTCACAGTTCCTGTCAGAAAACCTGCTCCTGTGTAGACTCCTCTCCCCAGGCCACAGTTCCTGCAGAATCTGCGCCATCATAGACGCTCCATGGCCTACAGCTTCCTTCAGGGCATCTCTACCTGCTGCAGCATGGGGTCCTCCATGGACGGCAGTGTGGATATATGCGCCACCATGGTCCTCCATGGTTACAGAGTGACAACCTGTGTCACCATGGTCCTTATCATGAGCTGCAGGGGAATCTCTTTGGCTCTGTCCTACATAGGGGCAGTTTCTAGTGTTTTCTCACAGCCTCCCACTGCCAGCACCTGGGCACAGGACACTCATTACACCTGAATCATTACATTTGAATAAATACTTGGAAAGAGGAGGTAAAAGTTAGCAGCCTTCTCTTGCAAAGGAGTGAGTTTAGCATAGATTTGTGCTGGCAGCAGTTTTTTTGCACTCGTGTAAACAACCTGAGAAAAGGGATTAACAGTCAAGTGACAAAGTCTTCAACAGTATCAAGTTATTCAGTGCAATGAGGACAGGGTTCAACTATGAAAATGTGAGGAAGTCCATAAGAATGTGAATAACTATGTAATAAAATGGCAGATGAAATGTGACGTTGATAAATGTAAAATAACACACACAGGGAAACCAATGAAGGGCACTGAGCTGACCATATTACCCAGGGGAAGATCTTGGTTTTATGACAGACAGTTCTAATGCTCAGTGACTGCGAAAAAAAGAAATCAAGTGTCAGAAAGTAATAAAGAAATAGTGAATGAAACAAGAAATGTCATTATGCCATTGTGTAAGTTCATGTTTCTCTTAACGTTTTGAATACTCTATACAACTCTAGTCCGCACATTTCAAAAGGATATAGTAGAATTGGAAAAAAGTTCAAGAAAGAGTAAATCATCTATTAAAAAATGTATAAACATTTCCATACAAGTAATGATTTAACATGGTAGAACAGAACAGGAAACCTTAATGAAAGAAATGAGGTGGTGGGATATGATAAGCATCCACAAAATCCTGAATGTCATAGAGAGTTTAACAGTGATCAGTAATTCATGTTTTCTTTCTATCTACTATCAAATAAAGCTAATGTGAGGTAGGTTCCGAAATAAGGGTGGCTTCTTTATTTTCCCCATGCAATAGGTAGTAGTTTAATGAAACTCTCTGTCAAAGAATGCTGTGGACTGTAAAAATGTAATTAGGTCCAAGGGCTAATTAGATAGTTATGTGAAAGAAAATTTATTAAGTATTGCTAAATAGGCAGAACACATCCGATTCAAGACATTTCCTCAAATGGAAAAAAAAAAAAAAAAAAATTAGAGGCAGTCAAGTCATTCAGGAAATTTCATATATGCTTGCTCCATTCTTTTTTCTGTAGTGTCCACTTATTGCCACTGCTAGGAAAAAGATACTGGGTGTGTACTTTTGGTCCGACTTAATGCCATCAGCTTCATATTCTGTTAATTAATTTCTTGACCAGTGTCAGACTTGTCTTCGTTCGGTCAATATCCCACTCTTGCAGTTAGATCAGTGAAGTGCATAAATTCTGCATGATTGTTCCTGAGGAGTGGAAATGGAGAGAGAGGTGCTGATCTCTTCTCCCTGGTATCCAGTGAGAGGTCACATGGGAATGGTTCAAAACTGCATCAGGGGAAGTTCAGACGTGACAACAGGAAACATTTCTTTATTGAGAGGGTAATCAAACACTGGAACAAGCTTGTCAGAGAGGTAGCAGATGCCCCACGCCTGTCAGTGTTTAAGAGGCATGTGGACAACACACTTAGTAACATTCTTTACCTTTTGGTCAGCCCTAACGTGGTTGGACTAAATGAATCATGTAGATCCCTTCCAAATGAACTATTCTGTTCTATTCTATTCTGAATCTAATTGAGGGATCCTCAATTAGAAACACTGTAAAATACTTTCCATCTCTTTAATTGTCACATAGGTAAAAAACCCCTGTGCATAAAGTGGGAAACATTTTAGTGTCACTTTGAAAAGCAACAACACTAATTAATTTCACACCCATCAAGCCCTCACATGATTTTGTGGTCCTGCAAAGGAGCCAGATGAATAGTGAGTGCACTCCCACTCACTTCTCTCTCTTAAGAAAAAAATAAAACATTTAGACTGTAGCAGCTGTATCCCAGTTTAACTTAAATGTCCTAACAGCTAAGAAGAGTAAAGCAATTAATGAAATTCACCAAAACAAACCTATTTTTTGCAGCTTCTGGTACTATATGTAACACAGAAACCAACCTTCCTAGGCTTGTTCTGTGTGTTTTGGAGATTTTTGAATAGCTTGGAAGAATGGTTGAAGAATTATCTCAGTTTGTGACAGCAATCAAAACACAGTAGCAAAGCTGAGCGCAATGAGACACTTTCTAATAGTATTTAGATTAGGATACACCTAGACTAGCTGTCTTGATATTTTTGCTATTGTACATTAAAACCTGTCTCAGTAGGTTGATTTTCACTAAAAAAAGATAAACAAACAAGTGATAAAAATATCTTGCTCTTTCAGTTCTTTTCGCACTGAAGTTAGTCTAAGTATCTTCTGCTTATCCAAAATATTACAGTCTCTTCCTCAGTATTTGAGTCAGACATAATCATACCCAAAAGACCAACATATCCATCGTTGTTCAGCTGCTGTAGTGTTTTTCACTCTGCGGGAAGTAAGATTACTTTGTCAGCAGGAGGCTTTCTGCTACATCCATTGAAAAGCTGATGTTCTTCAGGAATCTTTTATAAGATTATATCAGTGGCAGTGACTACAGAAGAATCAACAGAGGCAAGTGTCAGCAGAGCTAGCAGCATTGTACAGAGTCACAGAAAGAAGAACCTGGGTCATACTGAAAGGATTGTGATTCTGAAGGAGTGCTGATGGAGTTGAAGGTTTTAGTTAAAGAACTGTATTTCACAGTTCCTCTTGGTTTTCTTTTTTTTTTTTTTTTTTAATTGTCATTCTGTGAATTTGTCTAGTGATAAATTATAAGCAAGTTGTACACAGTAAGGTGACCTACTTGGCCATCTTTTGATTTACATTCTATAGATAAAGGATGTAGTCTTCAATATGAAGGGTGTATTGTGTTCTATTTTCCAGTCTTATACTTTTTCTCCCAATGATTCCTATGACGAAAACAATTCCCATCACCTCCTATAAGCCTCACACATATTGTCTGATATTGCCTCAGGGCCTGTTGCAATAAAGAAAAGGGGTAATGGCTCTAAGCTAAAAGGGGGTAGATTTAGCCTAGATCTAAGGAAGAAATTGTTTATGAGGGTGTTGAAACAATGGAACAGGTTTACTAAGGTAAACCTGGAAAGCCCCATCCCTGGAAACATTCAAGGTCAGGTAGGAGGGGGCTCTGAGCAACCTGATCTTGTTGAAGATGTCCCTGCTCATTGCAGGGGGTTGGACTAGATGACCTTTAAAGGTCCCTTCCAAGCCAAACTATTCTATGATTCTATATTCCTTACCTTAGTCTAGGCATTCTTTTCAGAAACTTGCTCCTTGATTCTCTGTTAAAAGTAGACCAAATCAGCTGGACAAAGTTTCCTAAATAAACAGAGTAATTTAGATTTTAGCACATATATCTTGCTCTGTTTAGATGGAAATTACTGGCAGAGTTAGAGAAATTAAGTCAATCATGTCACTGGGTGTCTGCGACCAGTGTTCAGGATTGCTCAGTTTAGAGTTTCGTACACATCAATGTTTAAAAATACTGAAGTTATTGAGTGGAATAGTGTTGTGTTGTATTGGGTTTTTTTAAGTTGTAGACCCAGTGACAATGTTAAACAATGTTCATTATATTAATGTAAGGAAAACAATCTAATTACAGATTTTAATAGCAAACGTATTATAGGTAAATCAATGCTAAATATTCTCTAGAAAACAAAGTATGTGTCTTTACTGAATCTATATTTTTATTAGATTTCAGATAGTTTCATTCTTTACATTTTAAAATATATTGTCTAAGGAAAGATGCATCTTTTTAGAATACAATGGGAAAATAAGATGCTAAAGTGGTTTCTCTCAGTCGTTAATAGACAAGTGTTTTTGTGAGTTGTGAAGATACAACTGTGAAGAGCGTTCTGACTCTAAAAGACAAAAAGGAGACTAGATATATTGGTAAAAAGGACTAATTTTTCATTTAAGACTTGATTAATTTTTCCCTGAATTCTATAGAAGCAGCAATACATATTTCATTTAAAAAAAAAGTTTCAGATAGCAATAATAAAAATCCTTTCCTAGAGAGCATCTTTTTTGGAATGTTAACTTTTATTTAACTGAGTTCAATTTTTTTGCCTTCTTTGAGTACAGTCATTTAAAGTCATTTGCTCCTGTTACCACAAGGCCTGGATTCCTACGAAATTAGAATAACTCCTATTTTTTCGTAGTGCTTGACAGAACCTTTGGAAAAGTCTTGTTCCTATTACGCATTAACCATAGAGATTAGTGAGGCTAAAAATTAAAGTAAACAAAGTGACGTCAAAACAATCCTACGTATAGATTGATGGTTTGAACCAGTTCTGTTGTGCTGAGTTGGAAATTCTCCATGAAGATTTTAGTTAGGGTGAAGTTGGATAATATGAATGCATTAATTGGCACTATCAAAAGGTACTTTTCAAAATCACTGGCTCTGGAGCATCCCTGAACCTCCATCTGTATGGATCAGACCAGGGAGCTGGCAAAAACCAGGTAGATTTCTGTCTAGGAAGGCTTTTTCTGCTTGGTGAGTTGACCTGTGTCAATGAATGCCATAGTCATCATAAAGAAAGGAAGAAACACACAAGAGATTGGAAAGTGAAATTGCCATTCTTGGGAGCAGTGAACTTCCAGGTATTCTCAACCGTATTGTGGAACATCATCTTTAGGATTTGTATTTAAAAGAAAAGTAATTTCTTTCAACAGCCCGAATAAACTCTTAAAACAACAGAAATAGAAATTTCTACTCTAAGATTTTAACAGGTGTTGAAATAGGATTGAAAATATTACAGCAAGCATATTTTATCTGAGTCTCTTGGTTTATGTATATTATTGCTCAAATATTCACCAAATGAACTATCTCTAACAAAAAGTATTATAATAATTTATCAGATGTTTGATCAATATTAATTCTAAATTCATGAGATAAATTTTTTTTATATGATCACCAATCAGGAAAAAAAAGGGAAATTTATTTTCATCAGAGGTCCATGAATCATTAAGAGATAGTTTGTCTTATTACAGTTTGTTATTAATGTCCAGATTCCATTTAATTTCACTTTTAACTGACTGTAGCAATTAGATAATTGATTCAATCTGGCAGGCTTTGGTGGATTATATTGCTGTGAGTTTGTAGTGATACAGAATGTCAGTAGCCCATGAGCAAAGTTTATGGATGTCAATGAGAGAAATAATAGATTCAAAAATCTTCATACAAAATGCATAAGACATATCTTCTTTTTTTTTTTTTTTCTCTCTCTTCCAGATTCTGTGAGCCTCAGGCAAAACAAAATTTATGGACAAAACAACTGTTGAAAAAGTATCATTTCTTTTCTTCAAAGGGAGGATGTGGTAATAGTCACATGTTAGAGCTTATTCGTGCATGACTACTAATATTTAGTAACCCTACAAAACAAAGTTCACCAATGGAAAGATTTCTATGCAGAGGCAGGAGGGGAAAAACCCCCAAAACCTCTTAAAAAAACAAAAGAACAAAAAAGAAAGTCCTCAGAAGAATTTCCAGAGTTGTTTTACCAAAGGCATGTTGTAAAGGAAATACATTTTCTAAAGTAGTAAATCTTTGAAAAAGAAAAATACTGGCATGACATGTTTGTAATTAACTGCAGAAAGAATCTGAGGCAAAGAATGCAAATGTCCAAAATAGGATTTTTTAAAAGTAGTTTTACAGTACATAACAGTTTACAATGAAGTGTCTTATTGTTCATGTCAACAGGAAGCAAGACTTAAACAAGATGTCGTGGTTTAGCCTCAAATGGCAACAAAGAACCACGTGCCGCTCGCACGTGCCTTCCTAATACAGGAAGGATCGTAAGAAAAGGCAAGACTCTTGGGTTGGGACAAAGGCAGTTTAACAGGACAGCAAAGGGAACAGGCAAACAACAACAACAACAAACAACCACAACAACAACAAACAACCACAACCACCACCACCACCACCACCACCACCACCACCACCACCACCACCACCACCACCACCACCACCACCACCACCACCACCACCACCACCACCACCACCACCACCACCACCACAACCACCACCACAACAGGGGAATATACAAACGCAATTACAGAACCGCCGCTCACCAACCGGCCAGCCCGGGGACACCCCAGCCCGCTTTTAAGCAGCAACTTCCTGCCCCCTCCCCCGGCAGCTCAGGGTGGGCGTGGCTCACATGGCATGGAATACCAGGGAAAATTAACCCTATCCCCACCGGAACCAGGACACAAGACTAAGATCTCCTGTATTGAAAGTTATTTCACTGGACACTAAGGACTGGTTGAATTTTCTTGTGATAACCAGACTAAAATTTAGAACTCATTTTCCTGGGAGCAAATCCTCTGCTTTACCCATAAAGGCCACTGGGGAATGTAATGGATCTGCATTTGTCTCAGAATAGATATTTCTGGCCAACACTACAGAAAAAAATTGTTTTGGCCATAAAGTTAGGACTTATTCTGAAACCACTCCACATACATAGCTCAAGTAATCTCCATTTTTTAATTAAACAAAGAATATAATTGAACTTTGTTTTCAGAAATATAACTGAAAACAGAAAATTTTAAAATCAATCATATGTGCAATGAAACCAGCGTGGCTGCAGCTGGGCAGGCTTCAACATCTAATTCCTAATTGTAGACTGACTGTTCAGCCAGTTTTGCTGGTATCTCAATATCTCTTTTTGAGATATTTAGAACCTCAAAATGGAGAGACTTTTTTACAGAACTGTTGCTGGTTTTTTTTCAATTCAATTAAGTTAAGAAGCTGGTTTTGCTAAAGGGAAGACGTCTGTCAGAGCTCACAGCAAGAAACGTTGCTTTTGAAAATGCACTGAGAGATACTTACTAATTCTTTTGCTTTCGTTAAAATAAAGACACTGAGATCTGCTAAAGGCCTGACTGTTTAGCCGCGGTCCTTGATGGATTGAGTACAAAGCTCTTACTTCTAAAGAAAATTAATGTCAACTTAATATATGGAATGTTTCTAAGATCAGTCCAAATTGTAGGACCATTCCTGTGTGTGTGATTATAGAAGAAAGTATCCTCAGGGTTACTATATTAATTATATATACCAAATATGTATATGCACACTGTACATATTAACTAGTCATAATAATGATGTAGTTGAGTGATTGGATAAATAGCATAGCCTGTAGACTCTGAGACTTCATCCCCATATGAGACAAGATCCTGTTTAATAAAAAAAAAATCTAAAAGAATACATTCTTATTTAATCTTTTCTCATTTAATGGAGTTATCTATTCACCAGGAAGTTCATTACTGCTGATTTAATATACATAGAATTTGGTGGGTGGAGCCTGTACCTGTGAGAAACTGTAAGATGGCACATTTCCAGAGGTTAACTGGAAGGTGGCTCACTGTCCTATTAAGCAGGTTGAAGTCACCTGGTACTAGTAAAGACCTCTAACTCGAGTAAAAAATTAAAATCTTTTAAAACCCTGATCAACTGCTGTCCAAACTGACAAGTGCTTTGAGGATCATAAATGCCTATGTTTGTTTGGTTCCCTTACTAAACTACCTTGTTTTACTATGTGTTACACATGCCCTATTGAATGGTTAGTCGACAGTGAAACAAAAATAAGTTAACATACCAAACTCAAGTGGAAAACATCTTTTATTTTGTTCTAGGTATGTTCGTTTGATAGCATTAATTTAATATTCTTCAGTACACACATTAAGACAGTGTAACACCTTGTAAAGATACGTGAATAAAAAATACATATTTTATTCTTTGAACTGTTTATTTAAAAAAATTTTGAAGTACTCAAAAGAAGATGCTTTTTAGCATGAGTGTGTTAGTTTGGAAATTCACATATCACTTTAGTTATACAAGCATGAAGTTATTGAGTGGTGGAGTTACTGCCTTCAGCCATGAGTAATCTCTGCTGCTGATAACATCCTCCAAACACAAACAGGTATGAGGGCTGCAAGGCAGAAAAGATATTCAAGCTGTTTGGCTAACAACTAATTTCCCTTTAAAATAAGATGTTTTAAAGAAAACAAAGAATCATACTGCTCTTTGCACTTTGACTATCCCAATGTAGGGAAAGGTCATATAAATAGCAGGTTATAACATATAGTAATGTCTGGGGATTGCCACCTCAGAGGTCATGGGCATTACAAATAGACTTAGGGTATTTTGTTTTATTTTTTTTAAATTATTTTTGTTGAATTTCTTTAGTCTTAGAATCTCACTCAAGCTTCTATTAAGAGAAGTAAATTAGTACCTGCTACACTACATGGCTGATAATTGTAAGACATTATTCAAAGACCATTATATACAGAAACCTGAGCTAAACTGCTCTTCCGTTCTTCATATCTGGAAAAAAAAAAAAAAAAGACTGCTAGCTTATATCTGTTTGTTTAAAAAATCATTTATATTTTAGAAAATATATATTTCTTCTGACACTTTAGCTAAATTTGTACACTATGATCTAGCTATAGAGAATTACAAAACCTAGACCCAAATATGAAACATCATTGAGCTTTATATGTGTATCCTTGATTTTTTATTTATTGCCAGAAATTCTTTGTGAATTTCCAGAGGTATGTAATAAGAGCAACTGCCTCTTTCAAGGTGAATCACAAGGGACTGCTGGGACACAATATTTTCCAGCTTATCATCACATTAACATAAATCTGAAGCCAGAAGATGGTGGCCTCTAGTTACTCTTGTGATTCTAAGCTGTTTTACCTAGGTGAGAGTTGAGGCCTAGGTAGGTGAGATATTAGGTATTCTAAACAGCTATCCTTACTGTGTTCTTTATTTTTCATAGTATATATTCCAAATTAAAACAAATAGGTAAGTCAGGTATTTTTGAAACATGTTATGCGAAATATGAGGAGTCAGTCCTTCTCAAACAAGCAAAATATAACTTCCTAGAAATTTCAATTTTTTTCTGTTATTTTTGAAAGATTTGCTAGTAATATTGTCACAAGTAAACCAATACCATACTATTTGCAGTTTGGGATTTTTAATTATTTTATCATCTACTCAAAATATTCACAGCTAGATATAGTTCAGCAGTTTGTTAAGGACCTTGAAGTGTGATCTGTCTCTTCCTCTCCTCTTTCAAAAGATCAAATTTGTTCTCAAAAAGCAGCTGGTGAATTATCAATAATTTTCTTCTTGTGCTTGAAAGTGATTGAATCAACATAATCGCATGCTACAAATGAACAGGTGCTGGAAACATGGCTTCAGACATCTCAGAAAAAGATCAAACCACATTGAATATGCTCGGTTACAAAAAGTAACCTTTTTGGCATTCCATCAGTTTTAAAATACTGGGACATTCTGAAAATGATCTTATTCAAAGCATGAAGAATGGGTTACCCTCAATTAAGCTTTTTATAAATCTCCCTGCAGCATACAATATTCACAGGAGACTGGTGGTTTTGTCCCAATTATCCACAGTCGTGAGAAACAGTGCTGAGAGAATATGCAGGGTATGTGATTTATGAAGGCACCTTTTGAGTCATTTACTGTACCTCTATGCCTTCGTTTATTTTAAAACAAACCTAGTATTACTGTGATTTTTAAAATAATTTTACAAGGGTACGCAAAGCTATCTTTGGAGCTTCTTATTTCCTCTTATTTTTTAACACTGAGGTTACAAGATAACAACACTTGCTTTCTCCTCTCCCTTAAGAGCAAAGTTCAGCGTTCCTCTGCAAATCACACTTCAGTGATCTGAGCAGCAGCTGTTGGAGTATGAGATTGATAGCAAGCGTTATCACACCAGTACAGACAATGGCTGTTAAACTGACCTTTTTGTCAATAGCATTAAGATTTTTACATAATACTTTTACAAAGCACCTAAGACTTAGAGAAAACAGCGGAAGCAAAATGTGTTTATCTTACTATATGAGCAAAGCTGTACCTTTATAAACTTTCTCACTTGAGGCAATGTGACAAGTAAGACACATAAACAGATGCTATACACGTGCTCTCTGGGGTAAGCTTTAAACCGTTGGTGTGCTTGTGGCGATAGCTATCCCAGATGCACCAGTAAAAAGACTTTTTAAACTACCCTGACCAGTTCTCACTTCCTAGGCAAGTCAGGTCAAAAATGCATTTATTTTTTTGTCTAATCTGTGCCTTCATTCCAGTGTGTGAAGCCAACTGATAGACGACAGGTATTATCATATGCTATTTCTGATTGGACACGGTAGAGAGATATATATCATAAATACATTTAATTCTATTCCTTCAGTTGCTTCTAGCATAAACTTGTGTAAAGTAAGCACTGACTTCTGTTGTAAATTCTGTGACCCAACAATCAAGTTCTTTATTTATTTTATTTCTTTCTCTATGTACTTTGTAATTTAAATTCCATAACTTCTTATCCTGTCCTAAATCCAGGTTCAAATGGAGATGAGTCATATATATTCACCACAAAACTATTCCAACCTCCCATAAAGTGCATCTCTGTAAAAGCCTAGTCTTTCTCTGAAACCTGAATTTAACAGTGCAGAAATAAAATGACCTGACTTAAGGCACAGTAACAGTTAAGAACCTCATGTTTCTACATGACCAGGATACTTTTAAGATTCTGTGCCATACACGAAACAACACAATGCCATTGACTTGGTGCAGGAACTTGATAATTCAGGTTAGGATACCTTTATGACAGACTTTTTTGCTCTCAAATATTTCTTTGGACCTCTACTCCTGCCTCTCCACCTGATTTTGTTATTGTTGAGAAATTGTGGTTTTTTTGTGTTAAAAATTCATATACAAAGTGTCAAATATTCAACTTCTTCATTTCAAGAAATTTTCTGTTTGGATAAATACTACCGTAGTGACCAGTCTGGGACCGAGTAACCCACAGCAGTGTGAGCAGCAGTACAACTGGTCTACAGATACTATCACAATACTCAGTGTGATGAGGTATAGACTCCAAGAAAGCTGTAGGGTTTACGTCCCATTGTGAGACCTGAGTAATTCTTATAGGCTGCAACATATCTGGGTGTAGGGTGAGGTTCATAAGCTTATTTTGTCCTACTCCATTCAGGAGTCTATTATCCTGTGGGTTTTGTCAAAAAGCAGAACTTGCTTTCAATTTTGGCTCATTTATTGAAGGGATTCTAGATAGGGCTTTGTTATACCCTAGATATTTGGTCCTGATGGCTTTTATTTGTTGAGGCTATTCTGTAAACAGAAGAAGTATGTGACTTCCAAGAAAGTTGAAAACACAAGGCTTTCTGTCTTCTTTAAGAGAAACTATGATACTGAAATTTATCAAAAAAAAAAAAAACAAACAATAAAAATTTCACGACTTTAAACAACAAAAAAAAAGTTTGTTGTTTTTTTTTTCTTGTGAAAAGTACTTTTTTTTTCCTGTTTTGCATTTGCAGTGTTATATTACAGGCCCAGAATATTTCCTGCCAGTTTCCTAATGTCCTATTAGTCAATTTGAGATATTTGTCTAAACCATCACCAAGGAAGTACGTATGATTTTTCTGAAGAAAAGCTACTTTGGCTATGTATAGTCAAACTGGAGCTAGCTCAGTTATCCATACAGAAATCACAGTGAAAGCATCTGTTGTAGTCATGCACTTATTAAAAAAAAAAACAACAAAAAAACCCCAACAAAAAGCAAACCAATCACAAACATACACAAAAAAACCAAACCCAAAACCAAACACAGAAACAAAACAACAAACAACAAAAAAATCAAAACAGGAAGAGGGAGCTCCTGTTACAGTAAGTAGTGTATGAGAGAAGCTGAGCTTTCCTCTACTTGTAACAGAAAGACATAAGGGAATAGTTTCTCTATCTCCATCTGTATCTGTTGCCACGTGTCCCAGCTCATCCCACCCTATATCGTCTATCCTCTACTCGATTTCTATATTTTTCAAGTAAAGAGAATTCTGACCTTTTTTCCAAAAGCTTTGTTTCTAATGTTTGGAAACACATCACATCCAAGAATAACTTACAAATGACAAATGTTAAATGTTTGGCTGCATAATAACATCTTCAAAATAATACTTTGTGGAAGGTCATCTTGTAAGACTGATCCCAGTGATTTGCTACTGAGATCAGTTGTCAGTATGGTGGAAGTTGGAAGACATGAAAAACCACCAGGAGCTGCAAGAATTTTAGTCACCTTTGTTATTTCTTTTTCTATTCATTCATTATTGATGCATCAAGAATAACAGTCCCAAGTAAAAAAGGACATGAACTATTGCCTCTAAAGAAAATCCTTCTTAAATTTGCCGAGTAGTCTTCAATACACTGTTTGCGCCAGTTTTTATAACAGCCTAAGGGAACTCTTCGGTATTTGCTTCAGCCAACTGAGCCATATTTTGCTTTAATATTTATATTATTTATTATTCTACAACAGTACACAGTGTGTCATACTTCAAAGTAGCAGCACACAGAAACAGTCTCCTGAAGATGAAAGCTAGGATAAAAGTAGTCCAAAATCACTTCTTTCCATAAATATACACACTATACTATTTCCAATATCATATACATTTTCAGTCTCAATTATTTTCTTCTTTCTCCCTCAGTTCACCCCTGATCCCATCCTTAATATCTGACCTCCCTAATAGCTGCTCTCCTAATGATGGAGCTGTTGTGAGTATATATAAAGAAAGTGGTTTCCCTGGAAACAGAAACTATGATATAGTATGTAAAAGATTTTTAAACATTTCTGTTCCCACTTACTTCCAGCCAGCAGTTTTCATATCTTTTCAGAAAAATGAAAGAGCTGACACTTTTTTCTTATTAATAGTAGCACTCTTACAAATGTTAAAGTAGAGCTATTCCTTCTCCCCACCCCACAAGCTGTTTATCACTTATATTGTTATGTGCAGCATAATTTAGTTTATATCAACACACTTTACAAGTATACAAAAGATGTGTTAGCACATGATGAAGGTGCACATTTTCTTAATTTTCAGTAAGACTGCTGCTATAGACCAAAGCATCTACTTTGACTTGAACAATATCACTGCACTAAAAGGAACTTCTAGAGATTATAATTTACATCCTCCATTAGTATTATTTTGATGACTAATTCCAGATACTTACAAAGATATCTGTAAAGGCTTTCTAGAAGTTTGATGAGGGAAATTCAGAAATACATATTGCTTCATCCTGAACATACTGCCCAGGAACCGGTAATTGCCATGCACATATAACAGAGGCTTTCTCTCTTTTCTCTGTATAGTCACGTGATGGTCTTCCTAAGACAGAAACATTGCATTTCTGGAAGATTCCTGAAACAATTACTGGCTTAGTATTTGTGTTTATAAACTGAAAGTCAGGTTTACTAATTGTAACAAGGTGATTATTGAATTTGCATTTTGATGTATAGTAGGATAAACATAGAACAATGTTCCCACTTCCCAAGTAACCCATAACACCCATTTAAAAATAAAGAAGATCAGAAAGCAGATCAGGATCAGAAAAAAGGCATCTGACTATACTGATGTCCAGATAAGGCCTTGAAATCTTTTTCGACAAAGTAATTTGCTAAACAGACTTCCAAACCATTCACTGGCACCTACCAATGGGGGGGTCACTGCTTTGTCACACACTGTTTCAGTGTGTATGTAAATAATTTAATTTAAATTGGCATACCTAGGCACAAATAATTTTTCGCCTTTTTATATGCTACCATTGCATGCACCATTGTTCATGCAGAAAAAGGAGATGAACAAATAATTATATTCTTCCTTGCATATACCGACACTATGTTTTGAAAAGTTGGGCTTTAATATTTAGGTTAAATTATTTTTTTTCTCTTTAACTGTGCATTTCACTTTTAGATACTTTCTTTTTCATTTCAGTTAATCTTTTTCTTTTCTCTTATCTTTTTCAATTAAAATCTTTATTTTTGCACCAGTGACTTTTCATTGATTGGGAGGAGGTAAAGACTGCTTTTTTCCTCTTTTTGTTTTTTTTTTTTTTTTTCTAGAAGAGCCCAATTTACATTTCTCTTGCCTCATATTACTTTGAATTCATCAAAGATAAAAAAGGAACTCCCAATTTAGCAATACAGACAAACTTCTAAAGCACTGTCATGCTAGGGAAATTCTTTAATACATTAATTGCATTTACTGTACACAATCTTTTCTTTACTTGATCATCCTAAAGCACTTCCCAAGCAGTTATTCATTATTGTATGCAAAGTATAAGCTTATTAGTAGTATTTTCTACATATAAAGATGATGAATATTAGGTCAGAGAAACTAAGTAACATCGGTAACATAATTCATAATCAGAGCTGAGAATCATACGTACGAGCAACAAAAAAAGATCTGCTTCTGCAGCCACACACTGAAGCCCACATTTTTATGCTCATTAATCCCCTTTTCTAGTTTTGGTTGTTGGGTTTTTTTAATAACCAAGACCTTTATAATCTCACATATATCAAAGTTCTAACTGTTGTTTCTCCAAATTATTAACATGGCCAAGGCAAATTAGCAGTGACACATATTTGTATTTCTTTCCAGTATTTGCAAACTCTGGATAGAATCTAATTTTATATTAAAAGGAATTGTTTTCTTTCCTTTCAAAATTCTGTCTTACTTTTTTGAGCAACCCATATTATTTATCAGTTTTCCTTAGAGTACACATTGTACTTAAGAAACACAGTGTGTGTGCGCATTTCTAAAGAGTTAGAGCCCAACAGTATTTTTCAATTATTGGCATCTGCCATCCTAGAGCCTACTGATCAATCCAATGCATCAATTTCACTCTTTTATTTTGTTTTATTTATTTAGTTTTATTTATTTATATATATAACTATTTCTTTATTTAGGGTAAGAAAAATGTATTAATACCTTTCCAAAGGCCACTTTCTTCAGAGTATACCAAGTCAATCAAGCATCATAATGGCAAGACACTGTTTTGTTTCTCATTACTGAAGGAAAAATTGTGGTTATGTGCACTGTATCAATTTTTAATGTTGTTCTCAGAAGCATTAGAACTTCCTTGCAGAGGATATGTGGGTAGTCTGTACAGCATATGGGTAGTCAGATCACTCCTATAGGTGTGTGATTAATGCTTCTTTATCAGTTGCTATTTCTGTCAAGCAGTAACTCCAGATCATCCAAAATAATTCCAGGAATTAATAACAAATGCAGAAAATTCTAAGTCAACTGTGACAACATTTCTGGATAGAAAAAGAAGAAATACCTGAAAAAACTAGGAACACACTTCTAGAGTACTTCCAAGTGTCAGCTTCCATGCCTGATGTGCTTAAAATTCTGTTGCTGAACTAAATCACTAAATGCATCTCGTTTTCAAAACAGTTAGGACTCTTTAAACTTCAGAATGTGCTGCATGTAAGCCAACTGTTAAATGCAAATTGTTTATCTTTTGATAAAAAATGTAACGTAAATCGTAGAAGATTTTGTTTTCCAAATGCAGAACTGATTAAGTTTTCATTAAAAAGCATCATCAAATAATAGCAATTATTTGTTCTTGCAATCACATGATTTTTTTGACTTCAAGAAAGAATAGTTTTAGATAAAATAGCTACTGAATTTCTGTTATTTCTTCTCTAGTTATCAGAATGTGTTGTAAGTGCATCTATCCATGCATGGTTGTTGAAATAAAGGACAGAAATAAGGTCATAGAGATTGTTTTTGGTATCCTTCACCAGAATTCTTGGGATTCCCTTGAAGGATTCTTAAATCATATATTAAATGTCAGTCAGTAACTGATGTGTGGGCTACGGGTCCCAGATAGTCAAACATATAACTCATAGCTCATCTCAAAACTAATAAGGAAAACGGTTGTGAAATAGAATGTAAGTGTACTCCTGTTGGCCATTTTAGACTGGTTCTTAAACAGAATCCCTTTTGATAGGACATACTTAGTGTTGTTAGCTTGTATGAATTGAACCGGTTTTAGATGCTCTGAATCTGATGCTTTTTGGGGAATTAGATTTTGAGCTGACATTTGCTTTGTCATAGCAAAGACAAAGAATAAGCAAGCAAAAGGTCACATTCCAGAGTCAGGTGAGAAAACTAACATTTTTTGTGCAATCTACTAAGGTAACTTGAATGTCACTTTGCATTGAAAGTTGGAGCCATCACCTAGACTAAAACCTCCAGAGAAATCTGATACAGGGAAGTTTTTGTTTCATTTTGTTGGTTTTGTGTTAAGTTGCCAAAATTTAAAGCTAGACATACAATATACAGACAAGCAGTGGTGATGACCAAACTCAGAGAGACAGCAATAATTAGCAAAGACTACCTTTCCAGTTTATTGGAAGAACTACCAAGTCTCTGTGTTAAAGAAAGAGATGAAATTACAGTAAGACTGCATATTCTGTTATCACAAAAACTGTCACCAGAGCCGAGTCAGGGAACCTGTAAAGTGAAGAATCAAAACAAAGGAGGGCAAAACATTTGAGTTCTCAGTACAAAACAAAAAGTAGGGCAAAAGAATCAAATGAAAAATTGGTCTGAAGAAAAAAGGTATAGGAATTGAAAAGAGATGGAGGGATGGGAAAGGAAACAGAAGTGATATCCAAAAGAACTTATGTTAAACAGAAAGAATTACAGAAACTAAATTACATTCAACTGTACCAAAAACTAGCACCGACTCCCTTGGAGAGAGACTGATGTTAGTAAACCATATTGAAGTGGAAAGAATATTAGTGAACCAAAGCTTATACTTATTCTTTTTGTCTAACACCTCCCCTATATAGAAATTAATACCATCTCTTCCCTATGGAAGGGAAGTGTTTCTGCTTCAGATTCTTTGACAAATGGTAATAATGAAAAGATTTCATTAGAAAGGACTTTGGCTACAAAGTTAAAATATAAATATTTCAAAAGCCAATCTCCATTTTTGCTATATTCATTCAAAAATGGAATCATACATTTCTGATATGACAAAAAAAAAAGAGACTGAACAGTAACTGGGTTAGTACAGAGTGTTTAGTACTTAAACTATTCTCTCTGTGTGTTACAGAATATAAATTTTCTGTTATAACTGCTTTCAGTGCTGTAAATTCTCATATACGCACACTTTCTACCTTTGCTTTCAGTTTATTAAATCTTCAAAGGCTGTCTACTGTATTTTTCAGTCCCGGCAGGAATTCTTGAAAGTGTGTCATTTTTCAGGGAGACATCCAAGTGTGATGAAGAGAAAAAAAATATCTCTCAAGTTAAAAATTTCAATCTCACTTGTGTTTTGGACCATGGAGGCTATTATTTGCCATCATAAGTTCTGTATTGATCAATGAGTATAGGACAACAAATGACTCTCAGAACACAATAATTCAGCTTTCATTTGTTTAAACACTCTAATGGATATCCCTATAATGTTTTGCTCAAGGCAACCCTGAGGCAGCCTTCAGGGTAAGTTTTCAGTACTGCAAGGCTGCATATGTGGCTTCAGGTAGAATCAGCCACTCACTGAACCACGTCCAACTGTCCCTAGCTTGTTATCATAATTTAGCATGATTCATAAGCCACTATTTTAACAGAGATATGTGAGATGTACCAAAACTTAGCTAGCAAGACATGTTTAGAACAGACTTTCTTCGAAGTTTTACCAAAATTCTGTTCACAATCCAGCTGGAGATATCACTCATTCAGTTTAAGCAACAGTGAGCTGCAATTCAGCCCAAAATATATCAGCAAAAGCTGATATATTACATGGGATTTAATTAGTGAATAGGCCTTGTGCTAAATCTCCATATATGAATAAATTTCACTGAAAGAGTACTAAAAAGACTTATTTGTAAGAGAAAACAAGCTGAAATATAGCTCTTTTCTTGGTTGAAAATTCTTTGTCAGTCGATCCCTATTTCCTTTTAGCAGATCTGCTATTTTTATATTGTAGACTTCATGATAAGCAGTTTATATTGAGACACTGGCAATCCTTGTCAAAGGGTATTATTTCCTCTGCACATCTGGGTGAATGAAATATGCTAAATTATAGAACAACATAGAACGAATAATGAGCAAAAAGCAAAAAGTACTGATTTCCCGTTAAATAGATATTTCTGCAAGAATGGCTGAAAATTTCAGAACCAGAAAACATTTATTGAATTTTTTTGGGCATGTTTCAGCTAATTAGTCATAACCAATAACATAGCCGCAGAAATTACATTGCATTTAGTTTTTATTGAGAGAAGAAAAGTATACATTTTTTTCTCACACTCTTTTCTTTTTCTCTTTTCTTTTTCTTTTTCTTTTTCTTTTTCTTTTTCTTTTTCTTTTTCTTTTTCTTTTTCTTTTTCTTTTTCTTTTTCTTTTTCTTTTTCTTTTTCTTTTTCTTTTTCTTTTTCTTTTTCTTTTTCTTTTTCTTTTTCTTTTTCTTTTTCTTTTTCTTTCAAATCACCTTTTAATGCCAATTTCATTTAAAAACTAGAACAGAGAAAAATGGAGGCAAAAGATTTACTATTTAATAATAATAAAAAAAGGATCCCTTGGATTTGTTCCTAATATTGGAACAGCTTTTATGGATGAGAGAATTTCTAAATGGATTAGAAAGCTTCAACCATCAGTGATCATCTCTAGCTGAATGATTCATTGAAGAATGATTCAAAGAAACTTGTGTCTCTAAAGTCTGTTAACTGTCCATAATAGACCAAATAAAATGACACCATAAGTTCTCATGTGCATCCACATTACTCACAGAGTAATACTTTTTTAAGTCAACTCATTCAAGGAAGGCAAATTTTCTTTTTTTTTTAAAGCTAAAAAGGAAAATAAGTTTACTGCCATAGTTGTGTCAGTATGAATATGTGTACAAAATCATAACTCAGAGATCTTCTGGTATTGCACATTATCCTAAGTTAAAGAAAAATAGTTATTTTCCTGTGGTTATACATCGGTTTTCCCAGCCAAACCTTAGCTTAAAAGAACATCCTATGTTTTATTGATGCATATATAGAATGTATTCACATGATATATTTAATATTTGCATCTAAAAATACAGCAGATCACACAGGTCAATAACAGCAATCTATTGTTTAAAAAAAATAAATAAATCACTGTTCATACATATAGTAGTAGTGGTACATGTTCACACATTATATTCACAGCTGTCTTTCATTCAGCAATTATTGTCAAAAGCCTTATTTTATATAGGAATGTAATTATCTCTTAAGTGCTGACAGTGTACCTAGAAGAGTGATTTAAACTACTGTGACTGTTTTGGTATAATAAAACATAATCTGTAATACAAGAAGGTGGACCACCTGACCACTAGAACAGATCATTTTCCTTTTATGTATTTCCTACTTAGTTAGGGCCAGATAGATATAGAGACACAGAGAGTTTGGGTCAGAATTCCACATTTATCAAATCTCCTTTTCACTACTTTGAACTCTGCCGTCTACAGTGTACCATGAGAGGTAAAGATGACACGGAAAATGGTTTTCATTGCTTTTTACAGCATGACAGTAAAGCACAGTAAGTATTCAGTAAAAACAGATAGACTATGAGATTATCAGAATCTCTATGAAGAAGCAGCAAAAACTCTTAGTCAGATGAGGAATGCAAGTAAAGACACCATAGAGACAGTGAGAAAGAACAGAGAATTAGTGCTGTTGTCTGGCTGCGCATTTAGGGTGGAAATAGAATGTCTTACCAAGCTGTTTCCACTGTTTGTCCCTATATTTCTTCAACTTTGTTAACACCTGACCAAGGCTCTTCTGATTGTGAGTACACTTGGATTGCCTATAAACTTGATAGGTGTTCTCCTAAATATTAGTAATTACAAAAAAGGATGAAGGTTGTGGACAATTATTATAAATGTGAAGTATTACTTGTGAAATAGTCCCAGATACAGCTGAGCCACTATGTGAGTATGTGTTCATAGCCAGGTTCTTGACAAATGTGATTTAAAAAGCTATTTACTAGGAAAAAAAAGATAAAATTCCTGGCACTTCTGAACTTACACTTTAGAGCGACAAGAACATTCATTGTGCAGAGATCAAGCTTTGCTATTCTGTGATTCACAACAATACCTATACAATTCCCAGGCAAGTAGCTAAAAGGCTGAGCCTGAGAATGCAGAAAGCATAGTTATTGTAGGTATGCAGCTGAAGTGATGTTCTTAAGAGTATAAGTGATTAGTATTTTGCTATTAAGGTAATAAGTAAGATGTTTGCAGTCCTCCAAGACACACAGTGTATGATAAGAATATGTAGATTAGGAAATATTCAAGTATGGCATCAAAAGATATATAGCATGGACCGAACAAATGTTACTGATAATGACTGGCATTTGAGTGTGTACAGTAAATGAGTGAAGTAAATAACTGATTAAGATACATGCTAGATGCCTGTAATGAACCTGATCAGTGTACACTGAGTAGCTAATGATCAAGATAACTCTTACCCTGAGTAGGAGCTTGCCTGTGCTGTCCTGCACATACAGCTGTGTCATCAGGCCTGCACTGTGCTGTGCGTATGCCTTGGCTGCAGGATAAACTCAGTCCCAACCACAGTAACAGAGGATCCTGTAGGCAGCTCTCACTCTTTTCTGGCAATGATGCCACCTGCATGATCTTGCGTTTATCTAAAAGTGTGGCAACAAATTCTCATGTGAATATCTTTTCTGTTTCACAGTAGAAATTATGTTTTATTTTAAAAAAATCTTCTAAGAGCTCAAAAGACTGAGATGAGGTAACTTTTCATGTTTGAGATCTGCACAGCACCAACACCTTGCTCAGAGGCCCATTCAACATCTCACAACTTGGTCTTCACAGCATCTGAAGGGACATAAGACCATATCATCCTCTCTTTCTTTATACCATTAACTATAGCTGGTAACTATGGTTACAATATATAACAACTATATTCATTATAGTGTTAAAAAGTTAATAAATGGCATTTTAAACAATACTTTATGGGTTTCGAGAGTCTTTCTTACAGGAATCATAATCATAAAACAGTTCCTCATAAATGAAAACAAGCAGTAGGAAAATTAAAGATACAGTTTAAATATATACATAGAGAGAGGAATGGCTTGGGTTTTGGAGATCTGCATAAAAATCTTAAGTGATAAAGTCATGTTTTTCTCTGAGCCTGTGATGTTAGATGAGTTCCTGTTTGATGGAAGAAATAAATAATTTGAGAAGTCAATCTTAACATTAGTCCATAGCCAAACCGCAACACTAGAACACCAAAAAGGGAATGCAACATGAAAATCCAGATCCCATAAGAAAGAATAAGCCAATTTACTCAATCATATGAGAAGACAATGATTTTAACTATAGATATTCATAGGCAGAAGGATTTTATACTGCATAAGTAAATGAATGGATTGAAATAACATGTGTGAGGTAGAGATATACTGCTAGAGTGTGGACACAGAAAGAGAAGTAGATAAAAGCTCTGAAGCATTGTGATTGCTCTTTTCCAAATTTTTGTTTCAAATTCAAAATCATTATGTGAATAGTGTTGCATTTCATACCTTTTCATTTCATTGGCATTCATGAGATCATAGATGTACTTAAAAGGTGTAAATTTTATAAATCAACAAACATTATTTCTCACTCAAAATACGATTAAGCTAATTAAACCCGAGTAGTTCCTGAAACTAAGGACTTAGCAGGATTTACAGAACAGTTTTTGATATATACTGCATATGAAGAGTCTCCTGAAGTCTTTAAAATTGGAAACTGGGGCACTGGAAAGGGAAAAAATGAAAGTGATACACAGGAGAAGAAAATTCTTACCTTGCATAATAATTTAAGCCAAATTGTTGAGATCCTTATTGATGTTTCAAAAACAGGTTGGCCAGAAAAGATCCCTAGACAATAAATTATGGGAAGATAATGCTAATTTCAGCACACAGTAAGTGACAAATATAGTCAAACTCATACTATTACCTACGATCAAACTACATGTCATAAAAAATTAAATTGGTAGCATAAAACTGGAAAGAGAATTAGAGCGATCAGAATTAAATATATGTCAGTAGCAGAACACTTCAGCATGCATTTTGTGGGCAAATGCACATGGCCAGCATATAATCCCAAAATGGATGTCCATTATGGTAATGAAAACTGTCATCAGAAACACAGAAGAATCACAGGCTAGATGAGAACTGGATTCCAACAAGCCAGAAGGAAATCACTATTGGGAGAGAAATTTAGGCAGAGGGAGATTCTGTCAGATAAAGAGCAATGCTGATGAAGGACTTGGAGTACCTTGAACTGACATTTAATCAAGATCATATTTTTTCTCCTTTCTATGCTGTATCTTCAAGAAATTCAATCAGCCTGTTCTGACTTGAAAAACAAATCTTAAGTGTAAGCAAAGATTTCTTGTAGTTAACTTCAATTTCTTGTGAGTTTCTCCTTCTGTTCTTAGCATACATATATTGCTGTAATCACATTTTAAACATAAGTATGTACTTAAGTCAGCGTACTTTGGCTTTAATGATTTTAGCAACAAAATCATCAAAGATCTTAACTGAAGAAATAACTTGAAATAAAGCTAGGCAGCTTTCAGCTGTCTAAACGTAGGCATCTAGTGTTCTTTTAGGCTCTGTTGAATATCTTGCCAGGCCTGCAGCTGCAGCTTCAGAAGGGCACAGGTCTCCTGTGAAGACTGTTTTGCATACGCCAGCAGATGTCACACGATAGCCTAGACCATTTTGAAATGGCACGTCTATGTTCAGACAAGTTAAGCCTTCCTATCTGATTTGCATGACTAGAAAATCCTGAATAGACAAAACAGTCGTGAAAATAATTTTTTTTTAAGCATGAATATTTTGTTGCTAATCAATCATTTTGTTGAGCACTGCTGAAATCACTAATATCAGCATGAAATAGTGAAAAGCAAATGGGGTGGTGTAACTTGTGCCATTCTTCGTTTTGTTACAATGCTGAACATGCAGGAGTAAAACCCTTTAACTTCAAACAATCTGCTTTCCCACTTGCTATTAAAACATGAAAAATGATTCAGTGTTCAGCAAAGATTTATTGAGACACTAAACCCAAAGTCAAATCAACTGTGGAAAGAATTCATACATACATAATGGGGTTAAAATCCTCAGTGCTGTGGCCTTACACATACATTTTATTACTTGATGTTAGAAAACAGTCCCTAAAGGGCCCTTGTGCATGTTAGAGAAAAAGAGATTTTGAGAAACTGCTTAAGTGACAGGGAAATAAAGAAAGTGGAAAGCAGAGGGAAGGAGAGAAGGAAAGGTGAGGTCACATAATATTACTCTTTTTTTTTTTTTCTTAGAGGAAATTACCTAGTTCTTGCATAGCAAGGGGCAGATACTGAATGATAGGAATGAGGATGACTTGAAGGAGAGAAAGTATTGAAATAAAAACTAGGATTAAAAACATAGGAATTCAGTGGAGGAAATGAAGTGAGTCATGCATATTGTAGTACATATTCCCCAGACGAATAGAGAAAGCAGTATTAGTGATGTGACCATGTGGATGGACTCTGAAGTAAAAGAATGGGACAAAGAACCAAGGGTACAGAAGAAGAAGACAGAAGAATCAGTCATCCTCTGCGATAGATGGTCGAACTGTTTGATTCATTTGTCTACAGTTTACTTTATGGCACTGCTCCACACTGATGGGAGCAGGAGGTCACTTCATTCCCAAAAAAGAGCTCTGAATGGTCATTTTTGGAGAAACTTCAGAAGCAACCAGGAAGAGGGGCATCAAGGACGGATGCGGCAGCATAGGTGAAGAGACTAATGCATTTTGGGTCTATTGACTAATTGTTTTTAAAAACAGGCAGGCAAAGACAGCAGTTTGACTGTGAGGTCCTAGACAAATTGAGATCCCATCACACCATATAAGAAGAGGAAAGGGAAAAGAGGTCAAGAACAATGCTGAAAAGACTGAGCTGAGACATAATTAATGCAGATAGATTAGAAGTCCACTGAGAGTGCTGACAGACCAGCATTTGATTTTGAAGGGAGATGAAGGAAAAAGCAGTGCCAGCTTGGCACTGCAGTGAATCTGCACTGATTAAGTACTTAGTGAAGGGTTAAGTACTTAAAGCTCCCTAAGAACTTCACTCCGGGTTAAGTGCACTCAGCATGTGACACAGTGAGCCTTACACAGCAAAAAATCAGTTATTAAAGCTATGATCATTCACTGACAGGTTGTACTCTGCAAATTTGTTAATATATTGCAGAAAATATGAATTTTGTGCATGAATTGTAAAAATTAGTAGGTTTATTTATTAACATTTGTTCTTTGTATCTTTCTGTGTTCATAATCTGCAATTTGACATTCAAATAAAGATTATTTCTCTAGGAAGATATGAAGACTAATAATGAACATTTGGAAACAGGGAATATTTTGTTTTGATTTCAAAGCACTTCTCGGTAGCTAAAAATACAGAAAGCATTTTTGCATCATAATTTTTGAATCCTTTACAGATTACCTACAGATAAAAGGCTCTGGCTTTTTATTAAAATATTTTCTGGTTTTGTTTTTTTTTCCTTCAGGGTGAAGTGTACCATTTTTTCATTGTCATATGTCCATTGAATACATATATCTCATTACAGACACACTGCCACACTAGAATACACAAATTGACTTTGTTAAACAATGCCCACCTCTTTATTCAACATCAAAACTAAATAATGCCATATTTGTTTCATATTCACCAACTCTCTAAATGTAATATCCTTGACATAATCCTCCTTGTGCTTTGATTACCATTCACTGGCAGAAGAACTTAGTAATTAGCCTTGAGGTCAAATCTCTCAATTTGACTGATTAATCAGATTTTGGAAAAAAAAATCAAAGATTTCTATGGCTAGAAAGAAATGTTATTACTATAATTCAGTTATAGATACTTTTATACCTTGGCTGGTTTGTGTAGCTGTATTGGGTTTACTTGTCAATATTTTTGGTGGGGTGGGCTGCAGGGTGACCTCTGTGAGAAGTCAGGGGCTGCCTCTGTGACCGACACAGCAAGTTCCAGCCAGCTCCAAAATGGGTGCACCACTGGACAAATTTGAACCCATCAGTGAAGCTCCTGGTGCCTCTGTGAAAACATATTTTAAAAAGGGAAAAACTCACTGCACAATATCATCTGTGAGAGAGGAGTGAGAAAATGTGAAAGAGACAGCCCTGCAGGCACCAAGGTCAGAGAAGAAGGAGGGGGATGAGGTGCTCCAGGCACCATGTGCAGCTCAAGAAGAAAACCATGGTCAGCAGCTTCCCCTCCCACAGCCCATGGAGGACCACAGTGGAGCAGATACCCACACTGCAGCCTGGGGAGGATCCCACGCTGCAGAGGGTGGAAATGCCCTGAAGGAAGCTGCAGGTCATAGACAGCCCACACAGGAGCAAGTTTTCTGACAGGAACTGTGGCCTGTGGAGAGGAGCCCACACAGGAATAGGTTTCCTGGTGGGAACTGCAGGCCGTGGGGGACCACACTGGACCACATAGTTTCTGAAAGACTGAACCCCATGGAAAGACCCATGCTAGAGTAGTTCTTGAAGAACTGCAGCCAGTGGGAATGACCCAGACTGTAGAATTTTGTGAAGGCCTGTATCCTGTGGGAGGGAACCCATGCTGGAGCAGGAGAAAAGTGTGAGGGAGTGGCAGAGACAAAGTGCTTTGAATTGACTGGAACCCTCTTTCCTCATTGCCCCTTTGCTGCTCAAGGTGGGAGGAGGTAAAAAAATCATGAAGGAAGGAATGAAGTTGAGTCTGGGAAGAAGGGGAGGGGTGTGGAGGGAAGGTGGTTTTAGTTTTGTCCTTGTTTCTCACCATCCTAGTCTGGTTTTAATGGGCAAGAAATTAATTTCCCCAAATCAAGCCTAGTTTGCCTGCGATGGTAACTGGTAAACAACCTCCCTGTCTTTATCTCAAACTACAAGATTTTTAATTTTATTTTCTCCCCCTGGCCTGTTGAGGAAGGGAGTGAAAGTACGGCTTGGTGGGCATCTGGCAGCCAGACAAGGATGACCCACCACACTAGCTCTTTATGCTTTAATGAAAAAAAGCCAATTAAGAGTAAACCGACTATTAACAACATAATTAGGGTAATTTCTTGGTGGCAAATCAATCAGAAAAAATGCTAATTACATATGCACTAGTAGGCTTGTATTAATTTATTAGTAATTAAAATGAAGTACAAATCAAACATCAGTCCTGATAGTAGCCAAAAGGCATATCTGCCTTTTTGTTGACTGACAAGACAATGCTATTTAGTTCACTGCATTAAGACTGCTTATAAATTATTTCAGATGCCCAGAGCCCTAATAACACTCTAAAAACGGTATGTAATGAAAATATGTAATGATATTTTATTTTAGAAACACATAAGGTGAATTTTGTATTATTCTGAATGTCTTACCTATAAACTGAATGATGAAGATACGTATTTTTTATGATTGTGTCTTATATTCCATGTGCAAGAGCACAGACATTTAGCAGAGACACTAAGTTTGAGACACTCCTTCTCGGAACACTTAAAAAAGTGGCATGAAACAATTAATTCTACACACACTGATGGAGGGTAAGCTCATATGTAGAGTCATATCAGTGTTAATACTTATTTGTCTAGATTCTTGAGCCAGCAAATAAAATGCCTGTAAAGAAGTTTGTCTCAAATACTTCCTCTTGCATGAGCCCAGGCACTGCCATAAAAAGGAGATATGTGTAGTTATGTAGAGCATGATAATTCATCTGAACTAACATGTAGTCAGTTTGGGATTTGGGTTCACAACAACTGGTTGACAGATATATTTCCCAAACCTCCCTTAGTCTAGCTTCCAGATAAGTCTTCCATCATACAGACGTTGACTCCCCAGACACATTTAAGCAGAAGAGGATTAAAACCTGAGGCTCACAGCTCTTGAGGAAACATTCTCCACAGGGGGTAGACAATTATACAGAATATAGGTGACTTTATCCTTTGCAATCTGAGCAAACCAGGTTTGATCAGAAGATGGCAAGTACATGGAGCCTCAGGCAGGGGGAAATCTGTTCACTGAATCCCAAATACAGAATCACAAATTCCCTGTCCCTCACAGCATACTCAATTCCCCAAATTGATACTGTCCCTCACAGAATCCTTCTGGAACAGTTGTCCAACTGTGTGATGAGCAGGGACGTGGTGTGATGGATGAAGAACCGGCTGAATGGCAAGGCTTAAATTGCTCAGGTGAATGGGGCTACATCTGGCTGGTGACCAGTTACCAGCGGTGTTACTCAGGGTTCTATTCTAGGGCCAGTTCTGTTCAATATCAATAATCAGTGACCTGGATGCTGGAGTTGAATGCACCACTAGCAAGTTTGCTGATGATACGAAACTGGGAGGTGCTGTTGACTCTCTTGAGGGACAGGAAACCTTGCAGAGGGATCTAGATAGATTGGAGCTCTGGGCAATGATTAATGAGTTTAAATTTAACATGTTCAAATACTGGATTCTGCTCCTGGGATGGAGTAGTGCTGGGCACAAGCATAAATTGGGAGAGGATTGGCTGGAGAGTAGCCCTGCAGAAAGGGATCCTGGGGTGCTGGTGGAGAGCATACTCAATATGAGTCAGCAGTGTGCCCTGGTAGCCAAGTAGTGCAGTATGCATAATGCACCCCTGCATCCTGGGCATCCTCATTCCTGCCATATGAGGAACAACTGAAGGAGTTAGATCTTTTCTCCCCGGAGAAGAGATGGCCCAGGTGGACCTCCTTACAGTATTCTGGAACTTACAGGGCAGCCAAAAAGATGACTGAGGGTCAATGGATACAAGTTGCATCAGGAGACGTTTCATCTCAATATAAGAAATCAGTTTTTCACAGTAAGAGCAATCTTTCACTGGAACAACCTCCCCATGGACATGGTAGAGTCCCCATTGCCGGAGGTTTTCAAGATGCAATTGAACAGGTTGCTAGATAATCTCATCTAGGCTCCCTTTCCCACAAAAAGTTGGACCAGATGATATTTCAAGGTCCCTTCCAACCCAGGATATGCTATGACTCAATGTTTCTTAATGTATTTGCATGAATAATGATTGAATTTGATTAATCAGTGGGTACTTATACATCAGCTATTTTGTGTAGGGAGTGAATATAAATTCATTTAAATCAACAAAAATACTCAATTGACTCTAGAAGCTTTATAAGCTCTGTACTGTAAACCAGATATTTAGAGTTGCTTCTGTTTGATATACATTCACATTCTAAAATTGAGATGTCTAGATTTAGTCTTTAAGAAGTCAGCGCCACATGGACAACATCTCCAGTGTTTGATTCATCAGACTGCCTGCAGACAGCTTTCATAGAGTGAGAAGAGATGACCTCTTCGAGGTGTTTCTTGTCTCTTTATTTGAATTGCTTTGGAGTTAGCCTAGATGGTGTACAAACTAAGCGTATGACATTTAGAAAGCAAAAGGGTGGCTGAATCTTGACCCTTGTTTGGAACTCTCAGGAGACTTATGACTAACTTTGCTAAGGGAAATGGACAATACCTGCAAAATAGGCTTCAGAATGGAAAGCCTTGGTGACTGAAGGAAGCAAGAATCAAGTGCATTATTACATCAGTGTTAAAGGATTATTTCCATAGAGTGCATCTCTACTCTTTGAAATTAAAATATCTAAATTTTACTTTATACAGTTCCCTGCTTGATCCCTTTGCCTCTCTGTGTCTTGCTTTCCTAGCCTATCCATTCATTGTGTCACAGCCTGACTCTAGCAGTTATTTACAATCAGAGAAAAATCAATTTCTCAGTTTAGTCACATCCACCTCACAAGTTGTCTTCTGCCATCCATGTCTTTAAACAAGGAAGTTGCTCACACAACAGAAATATTTCTTACTTTCTGTCTGATTCAGTCTAAACAGTATCTCCGTTAAAATAACAAATGAATACACACTCAATTTGGAGGATGTATCAGTTCTAGTGTTGTTGTTTTAGTCTACCAGATGCTTTATGAAGTTTACTTTTTGCAAAGTCACCAAGTTATGTTTTTAAGTCACCAAAAGATATATTCATGTATGATCTTGTCAGTTTCTGTGAGACACTTCATATTCTTTAATCACATTTGGCATCTTCTTCTTTTGTATATGTCTGTTCATTTATTTAACCCATGTAACACATTGTAATCTTGGTCAAATAAAGGTAGAGGGGAAAAAAAAACCTCTGTCACTTCAAAGGCCTTGTTACCCTCTTATAACTACATAGCAAAACCAACATCGAAGTTAGATGAATGATAACTCATGCAAAAGGAAAATAGAACTCATCAATAATGTTTAACGTCTACTGTGTTCGAAGATTATATATAATGGATATCAGATGTCTCTTTCTTGATATTTATTGAAAGTATTAAAAAATATTAGCTCATAGGAAAATTTATTTTAAAAACACTACTACTGTTACTACTAACCACACAATGAAATCATATTAATGAAGATTAATGGGGACAAATGCAAACTGCAACTAATAAAACCATTAGTAATGACTTTGTCTTCTTTTAACTCCTTATAATATCCTGATAATTTCATATTACAAATGTCTTCTAATCAAGAATAAATACTAAACTTGTATGAAATTAAAGGTTTACTTCCTATTTGTTAACAGAAAGGGGACAAAAGTCTGGCGGAAAGACGCAATAAATTAAATTGTCTGCTTTCTTGACCATGTACTGTAGAGAGGGACTTGCATGCAAAAAATATTCACTGCTTCCCTGATAACTGTGTGCAGGTTAAGATGACATTGATTTAACAATGGGAATACAATCAGGGAACAGTTATGTCATTTGGCTTTGACTCTCAGTAAAGCTGCAGAGAAAGATGGGAGTTAACAGTGACTTCGCCAACCATCTTTTCTGCATATTGTTACTTTACAGTATCATGTGCCTCCAGAATAACATGAAGAAGCAGAAACCATTTTCAAGGAGAGAAAATTCTGAAGTTCTGTTGTGAATAGAGTTCAGAGGAGAGAATATGACTTAAAAGGTCATATTACAGAGCAGACGCTGTCCTAGTGTGATCTTTACTGATGCAAAAAGATGATGGTCTCAAAACAGGACTCCATGATAAACTCCATGGAACTTTCAACAGAATAAAGTTTCTGCTTTTTTTTTTTTTACTCTCTTTATACAACAGGCAATTAAATTACTAGTGGCCAACAATTGAATAGATTTAAAATGTAAGAATTCTAGTACAGTGATTTTCTACCTCAAGAGGAAACAGTTGCCGTTAGCAAATGTTTTAATCACTGTGTCATTTTGAAAATGTTACTGGTGCTCATTTACTTTCTTTTCTTTTAATAAACTATTCTTCGTTCAGTGTAGAGAGGGGGAAAATGGAAAAAAGAGGTGCACTTAAGTTAAAAAGAAAAGAGAATCATGAAACAAACTTTCTAAACAAATAGATAACAATTAAAAATTTCTAAGTGACTAGAAATTCTTTACTTTCAAAATATATACAAATTTTCAGTTTACACAGATTTAACATCTTTTAATGATTTTTTTATAATAAAAAAATATTTTTTTCATTAAGAAGTACATATGGAAGATTTAGATATTCTTAAGCATTAATAAAACATCTTGAAGAGATGTCGGTAAGAATTTCCACTTTCCACATTCTTTATACTTCTAAATCTCACAGGCTGAGGATTGGAGTCTTATTTTATAGACTGAAGAAGAGTTACATGAGTTTTACTTCTAGTTTTATATAAAAGCTGTAAGATCTAGAAGTGATTTGCTTTCTTGAGCCTCTTTTAGCAATTTAAATCCACTGTCTCAGATATGTCATTCTACATGGCTATTTATACAGTTTATTAAGAGATGATATTCTACAAAGTGACTGAACTTCTTACAAGATTTTCCTGCTTCTGCTACTAGTATTCTGAATCTGATTTTGATTGTGGAATATAATGGATTTAATTTGCATACAAAGTGACCTGGACCATTTTTAATTGTGCGGATTTTGTTAAAACTTTGAAGGAGGGCAAATATACCTTCACGTGATCAAAAATGGCTGTTCTTTTTAGTCTGATTTTAGGAATGTAATCACTGTGAATATGACATTAACAGTTGCAAAATATTGTAAAAGACAAAATTCCACAGCCAACAAGGTTGACGTCACAAGGCACAGTTTCCAACAACTATCTTGCTATTCAAATCAAAGAAGTGAGATTGCAATGGAGTAATACATTTTTTTCTGTAATCTGTATGTGAATCAGAGGGTTACAAGAGGCTTTATCTGGTGAGAGAAGAGTGATGCAACAGCGTACAACCACAGAAGTCATTACCCTTTCTATGGGATAAAAGCTATACTTTTTCAATAGATCATATTTTTTGCCATTGCGCTTTCACTCAAAATGTCTCTTTCCAACTTTTTTTTTTTTAAAAAAAAGAATCAACTGTAATACACATGGAAAAAATGCTGTGTTAACACCCTCAAATATAAGTCGCTCTTTGAGATCAGTTTTAAATCCTAGGTATTACTTTCCTATTTGGAGGGAGAAATTACCTTGTATTTTTTCCCATTTCAAGATTGTCTGTCTAAACATTTTATACTGCTTTCTCTGTAATTATTTTTAAACTGTTCTCCTTCCAACGAAACTTGCAGGTAGCATAGAGGTATAAACCAACTGAAAATGCATTTTGGATCTGAATGTTAACCTTCTTACGACAAACCCTTCCAGGAAAAGTTCCGATTCCCTTCAACTAACTTTTATGAGGGAATTTTTATGAATTTCTCATCAATTTCCCTCATTATTTTTACAACTAATTACTTCAGGTAGGGTACAATAACTTCCACTTCTAGAACTTGTTATGAAAATACTTTAGACAAAGATTATGATTCTTTGTTCTTCTTTCTCTTCTGGAATATGATAAAAGGTAATGTTTGCAGGCTTGTGAGAAGCATTTCCACATTCCTTATATTAACTGCTGATAACCATGAATCTTAACTGTGTGGTAAATTAGCTTTAACCTCTCTACATTTGTCAAGATTCTTGACTTGAAGAATACCTGCTTTGTGAAGTATTTGTATCTTCTTCAAAGAAAACCAACAGTTATTTCTTTCAAGTCCACACCTAATTATAGACCCCTTAGTAGGGAGAAACTACAAATCATATTGACTAAAGGCAAACACAATTCCAATAGAAAAATGTACTCACCTTCTAGTTATTTATCTCAATGATAACCACCACCTGCCAGAATGACTTCCACCTTGTTTATATCGATCCTCAGCCAATTTTCTCATTAGAAAAAAAAAAACAAACAAAAAGAGACTACAGAATTTCAGTCTTGATGGATTTAAGATAAAAAAGTCACATTTTACTACATGGAGAACAAGTGAAAATTCTGTAGCAGTTAGAAAAAATTAGCTTCTGATTTTATCAGAAATGTCTTTGAAATTATTTCCACATTGCAGAAAAAGTCCTTTTCTACTTCCTATTAAAAATATTTTTTTACCTATTTTTTAAGAAATAATGATAAAAATAGAGATGAAACAAAGGACAAAAATATTTTTTATCCTGTTACTTACTGTTAATGTTCTATCAATTCAATAATCTAGAAAAAATAAAAAAAAATATTTCTGATCATTCCTAAAGTTAAATTTTCATTTTTTTCCAAAATTATAAAAATGAGTGGAATGAAAGAGAAAGTCAGAAAAGTCAGGAAGTGTTTATCATTATAGTATAGAATGACATTTTAAGTTTATTTTCAGGATATTTATCCAGAAAAATAGTTGACACACAAAAAGAATATTGACTCAAAATAGAAAGTGAAAAACTCTAAGAGGACTTAAAAAACAAAATATATCTAGAGGCTTGAAGTTTTTCTCTCTTTTTTTTTTTTTTTTAATGAATACAATGTTGTATCTGCATCTATTGTTTATGACAATACGGATATCTTTTGGATTTCAGAGGGTTTTTTTTTTGGTGACTACATTTCTACACTAAAAAATGAATAAACCTTAGCTGTCCATATTAATGCTAATGACAGAAGAATTAAACAGAGGCCTGTAACTTTTGCAGTAATGGCTTGGCTATATATATGTAAGTACGTAGTCTGCTGCTGGTCAAAATGATAAGTAGTATTATTGTATTTTATTTGAGTTCTTAATATCTTGAAATTTTTAATGAGGCAATGCATCTTGTTGTGTTTATTCACATAAACTTGCTTTCCTGAAAGAAAGTGTAAGAAAAAGAATTACAGCTTCTGGCAGACGTAAATGCTTGAGACATGGAATATATTTGTACTCCAGCTTTCCTAATTTTTCCCAATAAAATCATGACCTTAAATGCTATTTAATTGGGAGTTTTGTCTTAAAACTCGTATCAGGTTCCTCAGAAGGTTAGGAACTCAAAAGCCTGAGCCAGCCTGTCTTGATCTGATATAGTAATTCTTGAATCTTTTTCTGAGGTAAGGGTGGTGTTGATCTGTTCAGAGGGTTAGACAGTAGCAAACTTATTTTGTCAGGCATATCAGCTAAACAGAAACAGTTACAAACATAGATAGAATTGAACTTTTTCTTTTCAGTGATAACATTAGATTACGAATAAGAAAGATGTTGCTTGTTCCTTGACCCAGTAATCTTGCACTAGCTAGCACAGTTGATGAGAATTAACAGCTATTGAACTCCTCTCCTCTCCTTCAGATATTGTTCATTGCTGTAGGTGGAAGAATTTGTTAACTGCTGATATGTTTATCACTAACAAGTCTTTCTTTTACCCTGCTTGAGAAGTTAAAGCTAGCAGTGATTTAGAATGTCATTAATGAGACTAGCAGAAACACCAAAAAACCATGATCTTAGAGTCATCTAAAGGTACTTAAAATTCCAATCTAACAAAAATTATCACAGAATCATAGAATGGTTAGAGGTGGAAGGGACTATAAATATCATCTAGTTCCAACCCCTCTGCCATGGGCAGGGACGCCTCCTACTAGATCAGGTTGCTCAAAACCCCATCCATTCTGGCCTTGAACACCACCAGGGATAGGGCATCCACAACTTCCCTGAGCAACCTGTGCCAGTGTCTCACCACCCTCAGAGTAAAGAATTTCCTCCTACTATCTAATCTAAGTCTACTCTCTTTCAGTTTAAACCATTACCCTTCATCCTACCACTACACTCCCTGTTAAAGAGTCCCTCCCCATCTCTCCTTTAGGCGCCCTTTAGGTGCCAGAAGACCACTATAAGGTCTCCCTAGAGTCTTCTCCTCTCTAGGCTGAACAACCCCAACTCTCTCACCCTGTCCGCATAGCATAGGTGCTCCAGCCTTCTGATCAGCTTTGTGGCCCTCTGCTGGACCCATTCCAACAGGTCCATGTCCTTATTGTGCTGAGGACTCCAGAGCTGGATGCAGTACTCCAGGTGGTGTCTCACCAGAGCAGAGTAGAGGGGCAGAATCACCTCCCTCAACCTGATGGCCATGCTTATTTTGATGCAGCCCAGGATATGCTTGGCTTTCTGAGCTGTAAGTGTACGTTGCTGGCTCACATTGAGCTTCTCATCAACCAACACCCCCAAGTTCTTCTCCTCAGGGCTGCTCTCAATCCATTCTCTGCCTGACCTGTATTTGTCCTTGGGATTGCACCAACCCACATACGGTACCTTGCACTTGGCCTTGTTAAACTTCATGAGGTTTGCACGGGCCCACTTCTCAAGTCTTTTGAGGTCCCTCTGGATGACATCCCTTCCCTCCAGCATGTCGACTGCACCACACAGCTTGGTGTCATCAGCAAACTTGCTTAGGGTTCACTCAATCCCAACATCCACATCACCTACAAAGATGTTAAACAGCGCCGATCCCAGTACTGACCACTGAGGAACGCCACTCATTGCTGGTCTCCACTTGAACATTGAGACTTTGACCACAACTCTTTGAGTGTGGCCATTGAGCCAATTCCTTATCCACGAAGTAGTCCATCCGTCAAATCCATGTCTTTCCAATTTAGAGACAAGGATATCACACCATCAACTCGTGTATATGATCAGTATGATCAACTCATAACAGCCAGATCCATGCCATGTACTGCAGGTAACTAAAAGCTAATTGTCTAATTTAAGATAACCATTTAATCCCTGCTTTTTCTCATAGATAACATCCTTTAAAGATCTATTGTACTGGGTTATCCTTGGCTGGCTGCCAGATGCCCACCAAGCTGCTTTCTTGCTTCCCCTCCTCAACAGGCCAGCAGGAGAAAATAATAAAATTAAAAAGCTTGTGGGTTGAGATAAAGACAGGGAGGTTGTTTACCAGTAACTATCAAACAGGTTCAATTTGGGGAAAATCAGTTTAATTTTTTGCCAATTGAAAATAGAGCAGGATGGTGAGAAACAAAGACAAAACTAAAACCAACTTCCCTCCATCCTCCTCCCCTCCTTCCCAGGGTCAACTTCATTCCTTCCTCCCTGACTCTTCTATCTCCTCCCACCTTCAGCAGCACAAGGACAATGAGGAAAGGGGTTTGCAGTCAGTTCATAACAGGTCATCTTTGCTGCTCCTTCCTCCTCACATTCCCTGCTTCAGTGTGGGATCTCTCCCACAGGATACAGCCCTTCGCAAACTTCTCCAACATGGGTCCTTCCCATGGGCTGAAGTTCTTAAAGAATTGCCTCAGCATGGGTTCTCTCCACAGGCTTCAGTCCATCAGGAACAAACTGCTCCAGGGTGAGTTTTTCTGTGGGGTTACAGTTCCTGCCACAAAACCTACTCCTGTGTGGGCTCCACTCCACAGGTCACAGTTCCTGATAGGAGCCTACTCCTATGTGGGCTGTCCACGGCCTGCTGGTTCTTTTAGAGCATCTCTGCCTGCTGCTGTGTGGGGTCCCTCACAGGCTGCAGTGTGTATATATGTTGTGATGTCTTCCTCTATGGGCTGTGGGGGAACAACCTGCTTCACCATGGTCTTCTCCATTGGCTGCAGAAGAACCTCAGCTCCAGCACCTGGAGCGCCTGCTTCCCTCCTTCCTCATTGAACTTGGGGTCTGCAGCGTTGTTTCTCTCACGTTTTTCTCAGTCCTCTATCTCACAGCTGCTGCATCATGGTTTTTACCCTTTCTTAAATATGTTTTCACAGAGGCATCAGCAGCTTCACTGATGGGCTCAGATGTGCCCTGTGGTGGGTTGGTTTGAATTGGCTGGAACCACCTGTGTGTGGCATGGGGCAGCCCCTGACCTCTTTTCACAGAGGCCACCCTTCTACCAAAACCTTGCCATATAGACTCAATACACCTAGACATATCTAGAGAGAGATTTATGCCATTCCAGGATAAGTCTTGGTGACATTTTTAAAAAGTGCCTCAGAGCTGAGTTGTACAGAGAGGCGTATTTTAGTCAGAGCAGTTTACCTCAGTGTGATCAGATGTTAAATGATGGCACCTTGTTTCTGAATTAATCTTGGGAATATTTGGTCCTCATGAAACTGATAGCTCTATGGACCATTTGAACAGCACACTCAAAAGTAATCTTGAAGTGATTGAGTTTTGGCTAAACTTGATTAGGGAACTCACACAAATTTTTTCATAGTTTTCCAACAAATCAAGTTGTTCACTTAGTTCTGCTTTACCTTACTTATTTTTCCTAATTTCAAAATCCAAAGTAAAACTCAAGAAGCTTTGATCCCCATGTGTATATAATAATAATTTTAAAAAGCTTTCAGAAGCCTCTATAAAGCAAACTCACCAACTTCATACTTTCATAGAGTTATGGTTTAAAGAAACTTTTAGAATTTGTTTTGTCTTCAGAAACCCTACAAAGTGACTGACAGTGTTGCAGCACTTTGGTAAGCAGCATGTTAGTCACAATAGTACATCGGCAAATCAGGGAATTACAACCCTAGTGGAGTTATATGGAGTCTTTCATACATACCTGATCAAAAAGGGACCTTTCTCTACTTTTTTCCTGTTTCTTTTAAATTTGAAGTTTTTGAGCAATTCATGAGTGAGTCTTTATAAATGTGCTCCTGGACTTTGTTCAGAAGTTCAAACCAGCCTGGGAGCTAGGAGAGACATTTGATGAAACCTTAAGACCTTGGAAATAAAAAGAATATTTTCTCAAAGTTTTATAAAAGCTGGCTGGCTCTGTCAAGTATTACAACTATTGTAAGGTTTTAAAGATAGACATAGAGGTTATATTATATTTTTCTTAGAAAAAAATTATGCAGCTAGAAAAACAGAACAATCCACCATCACCTTATATAATAGCAAGTTCAAGATTTTTAGGGGAATGCTGCCTTTTGGAGGAGCTTCTGTTGAAATTGTTTTCAAATGCTGAGAGAAAGAAACATTTATTCAACCATAAGGAAACTGTTCTTTAAAAAGGAGATTAAGTTCCAAATGTTATTTACTGCCAAATGCACTGTTAAACTCACTGAAGGATATTTATGGGCAGCATTGCATTTCTGGTTTACAGAATTTTGTATGTTGCAAACTTGGAGAATAAAATCTTCAGTTTACTTATGAAAAGTATTCCCTGAGTAAATGGCATACAGAGGTCAAAATGTATCCTGAAAATACAATAGGCCCTGTGTTTCTTACCACTTTTTTGGTAATACTGGCTTATTATGTTTTTATGCTCTCAAAGTATGTAGGAAAGAAAACAACTTGAATCTAAAACTTTTATTTTTCCCTTTCTCCTCACATTCCAATCAAAGCAAAATGTGGGAAATGAAAAATTGCTTAGAGAATAGTTTTATGTTTGTGCAAAATCAAACCTCACTGTTACAGTGCTCTTGGAAATTTTGACTCATTCTATGGTTACAATTTTGTTATCTTTTTCTGTTAACATAACAGTATTTTCATTTGGGGAAAAAAAAAATTAAAGTAAAAAGTTTCAGAACACATTTTGTGATAAGCCACTGGGGCCACAAGTTATCTTGTAACTTGTAAATCAGAATGTGGTGGTGATGATATTATATGAAATCAAGGTTAATATGTTAAAAATAAAATAAACCAAAAAACAAAAAACCTGCTGAAATATCCCTTTATGACATCCATCCATGCTCATAAAATGTTTTATATTTCATACTCTTTGTGTAGCTGTCTCAGTGCTTATGCACAGCTACTTCTCAAGGTCCATGTCAGGAACAGCCCAGAGACTTCATATGACCTCAAATGGTACATTGGAGGAAATGTTTCAAAATTACTAGCCTCTTTTTAATTTTTTTTTTTTCAATAAACCAATCTGTTCTTTAATCCCGGCAGACTGAATGTTGCTTCATCATTTTTCTGCTTTTTCTACTAGTATATATCAGTTTTACAGCAAAGGTACGAACACTAATAGCTGAAACAGTCTTGTTAACCTTGACGGTAAAATTCTCATTGACTTCAGTGTGGCAACATTCCTCTCATAGTTGACTTGCTTAGGAACATTTGGAGAGACATAGATTGACCTTTTTCCTACAGAAAATTTGAGCATTGTTTCTTTAATCTTTTAGTTTATATCTTCAAAGTTATCCAGTATAATTCATGATCAAATAGTCCATTAACAGAGACAGAGACTTGGTTGAAATGTGAACAGATTGATTTATCATTCTTTATAAACTTATAACAGGAGTATTTTTGTTCACATCCAGTAAAGACAAAGCATCCCAATACTCCTTTCTTTGTATTTTAATCTTTAAAGATACACTTTAATAAACATAACCATAAACTAAAACATAAAGGGGGTTCCAAAAGTAAACCCCCTCTTTTGTTATCAAAATAATCAATGGTTATGGTTATTTCTTCTGCTCTAATGAAAAATAGCAAGTGCAGTCACAGTGGGTTAAGCTTATGAGGTGTAAACTGAGCTCTTATTTTCAGCAAACCAAAAATATTGGTGATATATGTGTTATCTGACACTCAGCACTACTTCAGGTGGAAAGAAACTGGTGTTTAAGAAGACCACAAAGAAAAAAAAAATATAATAAATCATTACTTCAAACCATACTGATGGGTTATAAGCTGATGATTTAAACTACGAACAAAAAATTATTAATATTTTTAATCTGACACTACATACAAATATTTTGCTACAGAACCTGACAATCACACAAATCTAATGTATTTTATTCAGGAGTCTAAAATTAGCTTTCACTACAACCTTGAAACTGTACAACTGAAAATAACCAAAAAAAGCTGAGTGTTACTTGGAAATATTTGTTTCAACAGTTAAAAACAGTTGTAGTACAAAAGATGACCTAGATGAACATGCAAAATTTCATCATCTCTTCTTATCCTATGCTCACTCAGCTGCTTCTTGTTTCAGTTTGGATTTCTATGTCTTCTGGAATAGTACAATCTCTGTATATATTTGTTCAGGAAACATCAATGCTTCAGGAGGGCCTTTTTAATTTCCTGAGAGAGAACATAATTAATAATGACATCATTACTACATACAATGAAATACAGTCTATTTGACACAAAATAATGCATCAAGTTTGAGAAGTATTGTTAAATCCTTATTCCACTAACATAGAAAGGATAAGGTTAAATAACAGAAATCAACTATGGTTAACATTTGTAAAGTTACAATTATGAGAGTCTCCCTGCTGAACTTTAATTCTTAATTAATTTGAGTTGTCCAGAGTTATCCCTGTTTTTTTTTCTTTCTCTATAATTTTTTTTTTATTTGATACATTTTTTCTGTGTTTCAGAATGCCTTCAGGTTGCATTCCTTTGATTTTTGAGATAATACTTATATTTTTTATATATGCAACACGTTAACAATTTGCTCTGTATCTTGCTTTCCACACACACATACACATGCACACACAGGCACTTAATAACTTGCTTATATGCAGCCAGGGAGAGGCCAACGTTTTTGTTTAAACTCTTCCTGCTATCTACAGTGAGCCACACAAATGCTAAACAAGGACATACTGCTTTATCAGTCTCCTTTTGTTACTGGTAAAAAAAGTAGCTGAAAATAAAGTATGTTTTCTTGTACTCTGACATGTTGACTGGGAACTAGCCCTCCACAGGCTCTGATAACATGCAACAGCTTGAATATTTCTCAGCCAACAGAATTTCTCAAAACACTTCAAAAATAAGTCATCAAAGAGTATTTTGGGCTCCATTAAGGTAAACAAATAAATAATAATAATAATAATAATAAAAGCTTATCTTTCAATATGTGAAGTGATACTCACAGGTTATTTCCAAAATTGACTCTATTTTCCTTTTTAAGGAATCCAGTTAATTTAAAAAACCAGCTATACAGTGATGGAAATAGAGGAAAATTGCAGCCATTAAGCGTAGACAGGAAATGTGTACACCAGCTTTAGCTCAACATGAAAATTAAATGCAAACTGCTACAAACTGGGTCTGGGTTTTAATGTTAATTGTTCACATGCCCTCAATACAAATTATTCACGCTAATGTACTGCATTAGCCAAGCCTGTCACTTCTACAATTATTTTTTTTGTTGTTGTTGTTTTGTAAATGCCATCTCATTTTGTGTCCATTGTGGGAATTTAGGTAAGCTGCTTTAGTTGTAAGAAAGTTCTGAGCATAACATTTAAGGCTGCTGCAGCAGTTTCATGGATCATTAACAATTTGCTAATATTGTTTTAGCTTGCAAATTAGTGCAGCTTTGTGACTAAGGAAAGGTTCCATAGCTGTCATCAATCAGACTAAAATTCTTCATGCATGAGATGAAAAACGATTTTTAGCCTTTGAGGCTCAGACAGCAATTACAGTAACAAAAAAAAAAAAAGAAAAAAAGGAAAAAGAAAGTGGGGGGTGGGACGAGGAGTGAAGGGGAGAAAGAAAGCTATATAAAATGCTGTTAGCAATTCTACTACATTATTTCTTGTTTCACGACAAAAAAACTAATACATGATGTGTAACCATGTCTTAGCTTCCTGCTATATTAATGAACTGACAAACTATAGAGGGAAAAAAGAGAACCTTTCCTAGGAAATGACAAAAATTAGTGAATAAAGAAAGAGAAAAAAACCAAACCAAACCAAACCAAACCCAACCCAAACCTAGGTATCTAAAAATATATTTCTTTCAGCCATCCACCCACTCCTTTTGTATTTGCTCTTCTTGAACATGCATGACTGAGGTTTATTCACACAGGTGCTTACAGGAAGCAAATCCTTAACTTCCATGCTCTGGTATTCACAGGTAGCAAATTTTTAACACCGTGTACACACATCTTCATGGAATAGGAAAATGTCAGGCTTCTCAGATTCTCTTGGCAGAGACCTACAGCAGTACAGTCAGGAAGCCAACAAGCAGTTTGTGGGGACCAGTCAACAATGAAGGCAAAACCTGTTATCACTGAATTTCTTTAAAGCAACTAGCAGTTTCAGTCCACACAGAGTGAATGTACAGCTCACAGTGGGGTTCCTTGCCTGCCTCTCCAGCAGAGCAGAGGGCAAGGACGGAAGCCTTATAGAGAGTGGCAAGACAGAAACTCTTGTGAATTATGCTACTCTCTCGTAGCATAAACCAGGATGTAATCAGTGTCTTCAGCTTTGCTTACACCAGCAAAAATAGATTTCCCATCAGGTGGTTTTCCACTTTGTTTTTAAACAAACCCTCACTCTAATTTTTTTTTTTTTTTTGCTCATCCATCATCTTTAAATTCACTCAGCTACTCTTTTCTTACTGGCTTCTCTGCACAGCTCCTTGCAGCCTGTTCTTGTTTCACGCTTTCACAAAACTTCCCATCAAATCTTCCCCTTTACCATTGCTCTCACTGTCATTTCTGCTATGTCTTGATCTCATCTACCTCGCTGTAGCTCTACAGACCTCTCCTTCAAATATTTCACTTCTTTATGGAAGCTCATAAACTCTGTCCATCTACATACAAACGGCATTAAACAAATAGAGAAAGTACAATATAAAGTGACAGCAATATCATTATGATAATAACTTTTGTCTTCTTCAAACTACATACCTCATGTTGTGTTTCACTTGTCAATCAGAAATGGGTGCAGAAAAGGGCATGTGCCTGTACAGCAATCGTTGTAGTTCTCACCTGTGTTTAGCCTAAAACCCTGCTGTCTCTGGTAGAGAGGTGGGGCATTAATCTGAGCATTTAATGCCATCATATTTTGTAAAGTTCTGTCAAGGTCACTTGAAAGAAAGGCTTACATTTTCAAATATATCAAAATGGTTTTCAGCATCAGAGTCTATGTTCTTTATGTTTAGGGAGAGATGGAACTTCAGTATCAGACGTATCCATAAGATCCATAAACAATACTCCATAACTCAGTAATAAGGATCATGCATAAGCACAGGTAATATTGAGACAGAACACTATTTTATTAGCGTACCACAAGCTAGAATCTTAAGATGATCAATATTTTCTAAAAAAGAAGGAGACTAGTGTAACCAAAAATAAGGAAGTTTTGAAATATACTTTTTAAAGGTTTCTTTTTGTTTCTTTATTTCTGTTTGTTTTCCAAGTGTCTCAGATGGTTTATCTTTCTGAGGAACAGAAATCATATCATGTAATTTATGTGATGAACCAAAACTCAAAACAAATCTTTTTTATTGGACAATTGCAAAATTGTTGCAGTCAATCAATAGAGATAGAAGCCAAAGGCAAAGAAACAGAGAAACAAGTCTTGTGAAAAAGAAATAAAAGTTTTGATAAGTTATTTGATAGGAATTGTTTACTTAGCTTTGTACTAAGATATTAATTAATATAATAAAGTAGTAATTAGATTTATCAGTCAGAAAAAGTTGATTAACCATTATTATAACAAGGCTTTCAGTCAGCGTCATTTTTTAAAAAGACATATTTTAAAATGGTAAAAAAACCTACCAGCTCTGATCTCAAATTCAGCTTAACTTAATGTGAAAGAAATGATCTTCTAATTAAGTAGTGCCATCAAAGTGCATAGTTATCTGTGTTACGTCTATGGCAAATAATGCTGGTTAATGCATGGAGTTAGAATTTTATGCTTGAATTTTATGCTTAAGTTTTATGCTAAAGACTACTCCCAGCTGACTTAATGGTACACAAGGTGATCACGGCTGCTGTGTCACAACTGGCAGATGTGAAACTGAATAGATCTTCAACTTTATACCAAAAGTTTGCAGTACTGAGATATTTGGTGAGCTTGTTAATTAAAATAAGGGTCATGATTTCAAGTGGTTTTTTTAAGTGATATATTTTGAATTTCAGTCCAGGAGAAAAAAAAAAAATACTGGCATTTACTGAGCCAGCAAGGAGCAATATATAAAATAGTATTTCAATAAAGATTTTAACTGGTTTTTAACACTGTTAGTTTGAAGATAGTTACATACAAAATCACCTGTGTAATCAGCTGATTGCATTTTAATATTTCACCTTGATTGCAATAAAAAAATATGGTGTAAACGAGAAACTTAATATGCCAAAAAGTTTAGTTAATCATATTCTGCATTTCAGAAAGTCTTAAATTGTACATAGATAACATATTTTCTTGGTGTGTTAATAGTTAATCACACTTCTGGTAGTGTAAGCCATATATATATTTCTAATTATGACATTTATAATCAAATTATCCAACAGAACAGTTATTACAGTTAGATTTATTTTAGACCCCTACTGTATCAGAACAACAAAATGCAATCCATCAATCAAAAAAATAATAATCTATTGCTGTTTCTTTCCATTTATAAGGATGTTTTTTTATCAGCTTGACAAAATGAGTTATGGGTCCCATTTTTCAGATGTCACTTTCCCTTAAAAGTCAATTTAGAAACATCAGATACCTAAAATTAAAAATAAAAAATAATAACTACTTTTTTTTAAAAAAAAGGACAGAGGTAAAGAAAGCACTTTCTTTAGATATTTCCAAATGAGTGCCTTTTCTTGTTGTATTTACTAATGTAATAAAACTGATCTGTTTTACATAACAAGAACATGGTATATGTGCTAGTAAAATAATTTATTTAGTAGTCAACATATCTATTATGGGGTGTAAATCTTTGCTCTCAATAAATAAATAACCATATTTATGCATTTAGCATAAGAAAAAAAAAAGAAAAAAAAGAATATGAAGCTCTTCAAATATGTGACAGAATTCCCAGTTAATATTTCAGAAAATGTTTAATTAAACATTTTGTTCAGTAAGTGTTGACAAAAATACCTGGAATGGTAGCCAGTAGAGGTGTTTTAATATTATCTCTGGGTTGTACAATTTGTCTTTCTCTATAGTCATGCACAGAGTATTTATTTATTTATTCCTTTTTGTGTGTTTATTTAGTTAAAAATATTACATTAACATCTAAGTTGTTACACAACTCTTAACTTCCAGCATAGCAGCCATGGTGAGCACTGATAAATTAAAAAAGAAAAAACAAAACAAAGAAAAACCTCCACTTATAATAAGTTAACTTTTCTCCATGCCACACAGAATGGAAACTGACTGGAAAACAATAATGTTTCTAATACATTATCACCTTATGGGTAAGCAATTAAGGATGACTCTCATGGAGCAGGCTAAATAAACTCTCTGGTATTTATATGGAACAGACATCATAAATAACCTCTAAGCATCATTCTGATGTATTTAGGTCTTCTAAAGAAGTACAATGATAAAATTAATTAAAGAAAATAAAATTATTAGCTTCTTGAAAATACAGCACTAGTAAGAGGAATTTGTGCTGTTTATAAATCAACTCTTGAATTTTTTACTGTTAATGGAAAAATCTGCCTGTTCTCAGGGCTACATGAATTAGGCATAAACATCCGTAGGTGACTGTACAGTCAAAATGGTGATCTAATCAGTACCTTATGGCAAGGAAATCCTTGCCACTGCACCCATCCAAAATTCTTCTGGCTTTTTGATTTTGCTAGAACTTCATGCTTTCTACTGTCAGCTGGCAAACACCAAAAACCAAACACCAAGTGAAATTCCAATGTAAGATCTATATTATATCAATTAAAAATATTTCATTAAATTACTCAATCATCTGAAACTCACTATTTTCCCTGCAGTCCTGTAGCAACAACATTCACAAGATCATAATTTACTTAAAAACAATTCACTAAGCACAGTACACTCACCAAGAGAGTACTACCAACTGTAAGGGGTGCAGACAGTCTTTGCTGGATGTACTACTCTTTTTCCAAAAAGCTGCAATAATTTGTAGTTAATTACTCATTATTCTTTCCTATGCATAATGTGGATGAAAATATATTACCTGTTGATTAGGAACTTTACTATTTTTACCACTGGATAAACTTGGCCTATATATTGTCACAGGTCATGTAAATCTCATTAAAGACTGCAAAGAACTAAAAATCACAATCAAAGCAAAACAAAGCGACAAATGCAACCGTCATTTGTTTAAAGTTTCTTTTTCCAAAAAATCTTCATGTATATTTTTACAGCAAACATATTCAGTAAAATACTATTATAAATATTTATTTTAAATCTATTGTCATTATTCAATAAGTAATCTTATACTTAGTGTCCCATACCTCTGAATCACAGAATCATAGAATCATAATACCCAACAACGCATTGTAAATGAACATTGCTTAAACTATCTTACAACACTATTGTGGGCAGAATTACAAGAGACTGTTAACACCTTCCAGTACTCAAAATTTGTTAATGTTCTTAATTGCATGCCTAAAAAAAAGAAAAGAAAAGAAAAATTCAACAACCAACCACCAACTACAAGTACGATTTTATTTAATCATTGCTAATTATTTATTATAAACATTTTTATAAAAGGAACTGACAGAGAATCTGGTCTCCATCTCTAATCAATATTTTAACTGGGCTAAAACTCTGTTCAGAATGTGTTTTCAAAAATCAATAAACTACATGTCTAAGAGGAGACTAGGAGATGAAGAACAGGTTCATTCATTACTTCCTGGGCAGGAAGAAAGAGTATAATTAAAAACTCTTTCTATGGTCATTCTGAAGCTGGAAAGAAATGACACTTTCCAGATACTTGCTCAGTGTCTCCACCTTCAAGGAAATTTTGAGGGATACGGAGAGTTTCTGTGGAATGATAATAAGCTTCAAAGAACTAAAACAGAGTTAGAAATTCAGGAGTACTCTTTTCCTCACAAGAGGACTGAAAAATGAGTCTTGGGAAGACTATTAGTAACCCAGGAAAAAGATCAGTTAGACAAATGTGGCGCATATATATGTGTGTGTGGCATACACATATGTTTTTGTGTATAGATATATATATCAGTGTATGCTATATATATATATACACACACACACATAAGTTGTCAAGTTTGAGACTGCTTTGAGGGGAGTGTTTAGAAGACTGAAAAATCAGGCAAGTTAAAACTAAAATTCATGATATGAATTAACACGTTGAGTACTAATGTTTAGTTAACACACAAAATATATTACATGCATGCCCGCACACCACAGAGCTGATGCGGCATAGCTAGTGCTGATAGGTTCAGTACTCGAAGGTGCTTGGTCACTAAAGCTGATGAACAAGCTTCAGAGCTCTTTGGTGAGAGAAGCTGGAACTGGTGTGGGCTTGTCATCTTTGTTCTCTCTTTCGCTTCTTTGTGCTTCATGGATTTTTGTTTTCAGCCCTCTCCAAAATGGGACCTCATCTGCTACCAGCACTGCTTCTTTTGATTTTAGTTTTGCCCATCATCCTTCTTCTGTATTCAGCTGGATGCCCTGACAACTTGCAGAAACTTTTGTCATTTGCATGTCTTCTGAGGCAACTATATGTCTTTCCTCCTTTGGAGCTCACCTACTTGTGTATACGTTGTCAGTGGGAATGCCATCACATGGTTAACAAGTTACTTTTATACTGCTAAAATACTTGTGTACTGCTGTTGGTCACACTATATTCATACCGTTTTGTTATGTTCGTATTTGCAAGTAAATTAATTAAATTGTATTTACACATAAATTGCCAGCAGGAGACATTCCTGAGAATTAGAGATTCCTGATGAATTAGGGCACAAAGCTGGAATGGAATACAGAACCTGTGAAGGAGGTACCTTCTTGTCACCACATGGGTTTGCAGCAAGGACTCTCCTGCACAAATCTTTCCTTATGCTCTTCAGTTTCAACTAAAACTTTACTATCAGCGTCTGAAATAATTTGTGAAAGAAAATCCAGTTTATGCTGTTTTATGGCTTTTTTTTTTTTCTGATGGAGAAATAATGATTTGTTGGCAATTTTCTGATGACCTGTATATAAGAATAGGAACAAACACAGTATGTTATAGAATAAAAACACTGATTTAAACCTAACCCTGGTTCCCAAGATTCTCTTATATTTGCTGTCTCAAAGGGAAACACGTGTAAGATCAGATACGTATTCTCTTAAGCTAGGCAAGCATGGCATATATGAAGCACTATTTATTTTGTTTCCAAATGAACACAATAGAAAATGTGGAATACATCAAGACATCATGTAACAACGATCTCCCAGGATTGGCGGTGTATTTGGGAAAATTTACCAGCTATTTTGACATATAAAAAGTTTCTGAATGCAGTGTATGTCATTTCTATGTCAGTCCCAGAATCACAAAAAAAAAAAAAAATCATTTCATACCCAGTTTTAAATTAAATTCAGTGTTCTATAAAGTAATTGATCCAGCAAATGAGCTTTCAACTGACAGGGAGCAGCAAGCCTGTGCTGCTCTGCATGGAAAGGGCAGACAGGAACTGGAAATCACAGCAGGCAAGCAGGGCAGCAACTCTACCACCAAGGGACACCATTACAGAGTACACATGCAAGAAGAACAAAGGCTTGGTGGCAGTGATCAGGGTCAGTCAGCATCCCTATGACTGCCAGCAATGTCCATGCAGGTCTGAGAACAGGCCAGGAAGCCAAGTCATCGAGGCCAGGTCAGGGATAGCAAGGTGCCATGCTGGGCAGAGGCACAGCTGCGAAAAAACTCACAAGCAAAGGGGAGAGAGCTCCCAGAAGAGGCTCCCACAGCTCATTCTCACAGTTTATGTGTTTTCACTGCAGTTTGATCCAAGGTTACACAGCTGAGAAAAATCAGAGCTGACGTTGAACACAGCTAACCAAACCCCTAGGATTTGGAGGAATAGGTTGAAGAGCCTGTTAGTTCTCTCAGTGTCCTGATACCTGCGTCAGTCAAAATTATTTTCAAAGTAACAGGAGTTTAAATGCTCTGAGAGTTTAAATCCTCAGCCTTTGGAGAAGACAGGACTTTTCACAGAATCAGAGTATTGCCTCAGTATTTCCAGCAGCTTTTCCTTTGATTTGGCTATGGTCAGTACTGTATAGACATTTCAGTTTTGGCAGGTACTCAGATTAGAGGGCATAAAAAAATCCAAACATAACAAAACAACTCTAGCAAGTATCCTCACACACACACAAGAACCCAAAAGGTGGGGGGGTTTCATGCAGTTTTGTGGGATACCACTTTAACTTGCTTTGCAGATGTGAAGAGTTGGGAAATAGAAGTGCATGTAGGAGTTCCATTTATCTAACTGATTTGCCATCTTTTAGCCAGAAGAAAGCACTCTTTCAATTGTTTCAGCAACACTTTCAAGACACTGTAATGCATTTAAACTGTTTCAATGAAATTAGATTATAACTGCTTGTTTAACAGTTCTACCAAATTGTGAACCCTTTATCTCAAAGCTTATAAACAAAATTAATGACAAAAAATAATACAAATTCTTCACTGTATTTTTTACACTGAAGAATCTTTTACTTTACAGATGGGTAGATGTTAAAGTGTGGTATAGGAAACCTCTTTATTTCCATATTCCTTTACCACTTTACAAAAGAATCTTCCTTAAGCTGCAGTTTACGAAGGAATGATTTTTAAACTTTGGGAGCTGGGAAGCAGGCAAAACATTTCTACAGCACATAGAAAAATGTTTCCTCAAATGTCTGCTGGTTCATGTGGAGTATGACTAACATAAAATGTCAGACTCCCTTTCATCTTTCCATCTTTCTGCTAGGTTGACATGGACACTATAATGTTTTGTTCCCTCATCACAGTATGGAGATATTGTTTTTCACATGGACAGTAAAATTTGTTGATCATACCACATATCTTTCTACCCTAAGGTTACTGGGTGTGAGCACTAGCACCATGCATCTCGAATCTGCATATCATAAACTTTATTTGCAGTATGTATTTGATCCATGCAGACAAGAGTAGATGCTCGAGAGTTTCTTTCCCTCTGCAGTAACTTGCAGACAAATTTATTAAAGTCTTTTAAAAGTAGAAAGAATTAAATATAGCCAAAGCATTTCAAAACAATACATCTTTGAAAATTAAAGTCTGCAATGCTGTTTCAGAGCACTGCTTCAGTTGCTGTGAAACTGTGATTTCTGGTTGTGGTTAATGGTGTGGAAAAAGTACGTGATGAGGTCTAATGTCAGACCACTACCAGGTGCTACAGATTATGGAAGGGTTACCTACTTTGAACCATTTATTGTTAAATAATACCCAGCCTGCTTCAATTGTATTCCTTACAGCCTCATTTTTACTTATGACACCTAACAGGACAAGGAATAAAGCCATTGAAGTCAATACATTTGAATCAAAGTAAATGAAAAGAAACAAATTTCTTTTTTTTTTTTTCCATGTTAAAAAAGCCATAGTAAACATAGGTAAAGTATAATTAAAGTGGTTTGGAGAGCTACATTTGTTCCCTTTTTTCCACGAATAGCTCCAGTTCAATGGTATAAAAACTATTTTGATAGAAATTCAGGTCCACATTACATTTCTTCAGGGTAAATCCAGAATCATACTGTTATATTCATGAACAAAAGACAACAAAACCACCTTTGATTTTCTGCTCCCGAAATCACATCGGTAAAAGCAGATTAAGAACATTTTGCTTTTGCAAATCAAATGCAAATGAGCTAGCTGCAGAAGGAACAATGAACTAGAGAATAAGACCTATGGTCCACAGATCTTCTGTATCTGCCCGACATTACAGAATTGCATCAAAGAAAGAGGAACTGATTTACAAACTACTAGCAACTTTTTCCTCTATTTTAAACAAGCTAAACCACATCAGTTGTGATAAAACTTCTTATATATAGAACTAATCTTCATTCTTTGGCAAATTGATGACCATTTAGGAGATCATTAGAAGTACTCATAGTAATTTGACTATTTAAGTTGAACCCTGCTAAGTTAAATCCCCCTCTATTAACATAATCGATTTACAGTAACTCCTTTGAATTTGAAAATGTCATAGTCTTATGCTTAGTTTTATGTTCAGTGTAGTAGCTACAAGCTTGAAGACTATGTAAGAATTTCATACACTGAATTTGTGAGCTTCTCACTTTCCTAGTTTCTGTGAATACAAGATGCTTTGCCGGAGCTGCTCTGACACCTTTTTCAGTATAAACCAAAGATGTTGCAATCACAGCTAAACTGCCTCTGATATATTTCCTTTTCTTATCCTAATTGATTTCCAAGTTTTCACTAATCTACTTGTTTCACTACTGTGAAAGATCCACCATACTTGCAAGTTTGGGATTAATGATGTGGGTGGGATTGGGACTGAGATTTGTATTAGTCACCACCATATAAAATGACACTTGGCAGCCTCCTGTGTTGTCTCCTGTCTTTGGCCCAGGACCCCTTTTCGTCTCCCAGGGGCTGTCAGTCCCTGCCCCAGTGATGCCACAGCAGGGTCACAGGACCATTTCTTGCTGGCCTTGGCCCATCCCCAGCCTCATGAAGACGCCCAGTGCCCCTAGCTGACCCTTGGCCTGCTCTGTGCCCTGGCTGGGGACAGGCAGAACGAGGACTCCCAGCCAAGACCCATCCCACTGCCTTTGACTTTTGGCAGTGTGACTGGCCCTGGCCATGAAGCTGTGCCCTGACACCCCATGGGGAACCCCCTTAGTCCCCAGTGCCTGGTCCAGGAGACCCACCAGCCCTCACAGTGCCCTGACACAAGAAAGCAAGCTTTAGCTTTTACCCTATAATGTTCTGACCAAAGGGGACCAATATTTGAGTTCCTTATGCATATTCTATTTGTATCTCTTTGCAGTTTCTTTGGCTGGGCTGTGCCTAACACTTGTGGTAGGCACAATTCCTCAAGCAGGTCTTCCAAGAGATGTAAGGCTGGCATCAAAGAATGCCAAAACAGTTGGTTGGATATATTTTATTTTATCACTTCTTAGACATGTGGCACCATTCATGGCTTAGCCATCTTGCATCCTGAATTAAATCACAATTGGAATTAGATTATTGACAGTCAGTATTCATAGAATTTAATAGAACTGGTTTTCTTGACTTTCTTTTTTTCAGAGTGAGTAATCTATTTTCAATAGCTACTTTAGGATTACTGGCTCATTCACACATGCACACACATGCACACTTATACACATGAAGACAGGTAAATCCCACCAGGCATGTCATAGAATAGATATAGCCTGTTCTCAGTTATTACCCCAGACTTTTCTGATCAAAGATATGTCAGAAGGAGCTCTCACCTTTTGGATTATATTTCGTAAGATCACAAGTAGAAGGCGCAGTCCCGCAGCATGACTTTGATGTGAGTGCTCTACAAAGACACAGAAGAAACCAGTTTTATCTTTAAGATTCATAATTTCCTTAGGGAACTTGCCAATATGACATATTTTTTCCCTCTATACACTCTTACTGCTTGCCTAGGTGGTTCAAACCTGACTCTGTCCCAGTTGTGGACAACGCACCACAGGGATCCCTGAACCTAAGCATAAACCTCATTTGAGTCAGAGTAGTATGTACCCAAATTTGAGATTCTGAATTGAGCTGGAAATTCTGGTGGCTAGGAGTAAAATCATATAAAACTTTTTCCTTAAAGATAAGTGTTTCCAAACTGAGACTGCATTCTTACCTAGGCACTCCTCTGATGGGAAGTATGCTTCAATTAACTGCAACACAACATAATTCCTAATCATTTTAACAGAAAAAAAAAAAAAAACAACAAAAAAAACCCCAAAGAAAAACAAAAAAAAAGAAAAAAGCACACAAAAAAAAGCAAAAAAAAACCAAACCAAAACAAATTAAATCTTCCTGAAAAGGTTGCATTATCAGCACAAGAGTATGTACTGCAATGGTTCGCTTTAATCCCATCTTAATAAAAACTGATAAAACTTCCTTATTTATTAAACTATAGGAAAGGTAAACAGGAAAGACTCTCAAATTCATGAACTGAAATTTTAAAATTGATTAGTCATTTCACACCAACGTCTATTAATTTAAAGAAAAATGTTTCCAAATTGATTAGACTGTTTTGAAATTGTTGGTCAACATGCCTAGAACCCTATGGAGTTGTTATGATAGCCACTTTAAAGCCAAGGAAAGATTTATTTGTTATATGCTTGAAAAGGTCAGAGAGAAAAGTACTTACACAAGGACAATGCACACAGTTTTATATAAACACAACAAGGTAGTAAGTTTAAATATTTACCCAGATAGAAATAACTCTTGCCTGTCATTTTTAAAACGACCTTCCGATTAAAAGAGCGTACCAAACTATTTGTGATGAATTTGAAGAGGCAGTAATTCAGTTTTTTCACATAGACCAGTGAGACTGGGCATGTTTCACTCAGATTGGTTTGTTAAATATTTTATAGATCAGTTTTTTTGCTTCTATTGAATTGGAGTGTAATCATCACATAATATTTTCTTTACTGTCGAGGAACATGTCAAGAAGCTTTTTATATCTGATTATTTATTTCTAGGGTAGATAATTTATTCATCGGCATCACTTGGTTACTGTATCTGTCTTCAGGAGCAATTTTAGTTGATGTAATCTGACAGAACTGTTATGATGAATCAACAAACCTGGCAATCTGAATAAAATAATCCTTAACGTTGTGTAGTAGAAGGTATCAACTGTTTCTTGTCTTTCATAGAACAGAACAAAACAAAACAAAACAAAAAAAAAAACAAAAAAGACAACCTCATAGACCACCACCCCCCCCCCCCCCGCAACTTGTCACTGATTTAATTGCTGATCATAATATGCAAAAGCTGCTTATTTAAAAGGTATTTTCTGTATATTATGATTATATTGTGTCTGGTTGGAATGGAGTTATCTTTCTTCATGGCTTCAGTTTGTGACTAAACCAGTGGTGATAACACAGCAATGTTTTGGCTATTGCTGATCCGTGCTTGATGACAATGAGGCTTTCTCTTTTTCTCTCTGCTCAACCTGACCCTTCAGCAAGCAGGCTGGGGGTTGGCAAGAATTTGGGAGAGAATACAGCTGGGACAGCTAACCCAAACTGACTGAGGGATGTTCTATACCATATGATGTCCTGCTTAGCAATAAAAGCTGCAGGGGCTGGTGTCTTCCAGGGTAGCTGTTGCTCAGAGATTGGCTGTGTATCAGTCTGCCATCAGAGGTGATGACTAATTGCCTTTGCAATTTTTTATTTTTTTTTTCTCCTCATTCCTTCACTTATTAAACTGTCCTTATCTTGGCTCATGAACTTTCTTGCTTTTGCTCTTCCTATTCTCTCCCCTAGTCCTGAGTGAGGGAGAAGCTGTGTGGGTGCTTTGTTGCTAGCCAGGGTCAACCCAACACAATCATATATATGCATACAGGTATTAAATACCTATGCCAATATTGTAAATCATATTTTGATTATTTTGTACTTTGGTCACACAACCACATACAGACAAGTCTTAATAAACTGTTTCAGGCAGATATATCTGCAATATAAAAAAGAATATGTAAAGCAAGGGAAATTTTAGAATGGAAATGAAACAGAACCAAACTTCAAATAAAATTACAAAACTGATGCCATTATACTTATACATGAGTTACTCTAAAAGATGTTCAAATTAAATTACCATATAACTAATGTTTATCAAAGACTATAAAAACTAAAGAAAGTAACTTTGAAATTAGATAGAACTTTTTAGGACATTCTTTTAAGGAACTTAAAATAATTCCTTCTAAGGAATATTTATAGTTTTCCATTTTTGTACATTTTTAGTTTAAAATATTTGAATACAACGTATCTCAAGACAGTAAGTTTTAGGAACCATTTGACTGTTGAGGATGTCAGTCAGATTTTTAAATCTCTCTGAAGAACATAATACATGGTTTCTGAACAATTTTTCATACACTGAGCATGATTCTCCTGTGCCTCTCTTTGTGTGCTAATGAAGTTTACACAAAACTAATGAAGAATGGTGATATCAACACAATCATTTGTATACTGCTTATATTTTTTTCCAATTGTACCAGCAAACTAATTTGCAAGTCAAGAGATATCCCTATATAAAGTTTCACACAATCATTTTCAGTGTCTGTAGGTCTCTGATTACAATGAAGAATTTGCTTATTTCTAATTGGTTTTCATCAATATGAAAGCCTACTTTGTACTTATGGTCAATTACCTGTGAAGATCATGCATTTTTCTTCAGAAAATGTGGCTGCAAAAGTATCAAAGATATTCTTTTATAGTATTTGAACATTTTTCTCTACTAAATGAAATCAAACAAAATTACTCTTCTGGTTACACTTACGATAATGATTTACCTTCAATCGTATAGGTGATTATACAAAACTAACATTTTATTCTGTGTAAAGCATTTTTAAAATCTTGATCTTTGAATACGTTCACATAAACTTTTATGGACTGACTGACTTTTCCTGCAATGTAAATTTGTGGCCTCTCTCTGCCCATGATCCAACTGAGTTGGAGAAGAGCCATCTCCAAAATGGAAGACAGCACAAATTGTCATATCTAGGTGTTCTACTCTTACTTTCTAATTTAACCCTCCAGCTTCCACCCAGCTACTGTGAAATTATGCGACAAGACCAGTGAAAAACTCAGGTATACTTGCCTGAGTTTGACTCGCAGGTACTATCTCAGCTCACCATTACTACCTGAAAGGAGCACAGTGGGACAATGTTCTTCTGGCAAACAAACTGCAGTTTCAGAAACTGATATTTGGATGCTAATTGGAAACTATAATGCCAACATTTGCAAAATGCCTGTGTGGACATATCATGCTGGATCACAACCTTTAAGTGTTTACTATAAGCCTGTAACTCTATTTCTTTTATGTGCCAAGCAACAGAGGTGAAATCATGTTTCCAACAACAGAGGTAATTTTTGCATTTTTGTTATTTTGTCATGGAATTCATGATTTCTCCCATCTTTCTAGGATTCAGTCCTCATGCACATGCTTTAAGGTGTGCATTACCTTTTCCTCTGACCAAGAAAACAAGAAAGAAAAAAAGAAGAAAAGAATAAACTGGTACAAGGGTTATAGTTCAGCAGTGTCCTACATTATGTTTTGTAATTGAAACAGCACAGGTCAAGACTGCATCTGGCTGGGAAATCAACTTCTCCAGCTGAGCTCTGGTCCCCCTTTTTTCAGACAAGGGATAAAGATCAAGGGAATTGTCTCCTTTCCCTGAGCAGAGCACTGGCAAAGGGGCCACTGGGGAGAACCATTTCCTGGTTTTCTGTAGGGGACACCCTCACTATGAGTCTTATTGTAGCTTACTCAAGCACCCAAGTCTTTGTTGAATAATTACTTTCTACATGCAGACGGTCTTCATGGTTTCTCAGAGCAATTGTTAGATTGTACACCATTTCAAAGAATAACTCTTTGCAGATCTTATAAGGGATCCTTACAAGAATTATTTTGGTCTTCTCTGTCAGTTCACATTAAATCCATCCATCTTTTGTGAAGATCTCATTTTATTTTTGAGAGGTGAACAGAAATTAAATCTATTTTCACCATCTGTTGAGAATAGATATATACATATGGGGTTTTTTTAAGTTTGAAAATGACAATCATAAGTGATTCATCCATTCGTATCTCAAAAAACTTTTGAACAGAATCTTGGCAGTCAGAAGTATATTACCTGTCTGTCGGTTACCTTCCTGCATAGGGAAAGAACAGCAATGGTTGTAGCAATTAGCACGGGACAGGCACAGTCAGTACAGACTGTAAAAACCTTAACTGACTTTTTGGCTCTCATAGAAGTAGATAAAATACCATTAGCCAGCTGTCCCAAACAAAAGAATAGTTTTGGTGTGCTCAAGATAATAAATAATTAAATGATGTAGACAACATTTTGATCATTAACAAGTGCAAATGTGTCTAGATGTGTCTGGAACAGACTGTGAGTGCCAAAAATAGCAACAGCAAATAAGGAAATGAAAGTACAATATAAGTGTGATAATCATTAATAAGGTTTTCTCTATCTAATCCTAGAACTCATGAAAGTTGAGGCTGTTGGGGATACTCAGAGTATCTGAAAGACTTTGGGGGCAGGGGTGGAGACACCATGACCCTGCACCAGGAGCCAAGGCCATCTCTGCAACCTCTAGAGAACCCAGGGAGTAGAAGAGAGGCCGTGACCCTGCCCAGGACTATGCACAGCACACGAACTCATCCTACTTCAGTCTGGGTCCATGGCATCTCTCCATGAAACAGAGAAGTCGCGTACTTCGTAAAATTGCATAAATCTGTGATTAAAGTGTTTTGGTATCCAAATGCCTTTAGCCTTCAAACTGTTATTAGGTCTTAGTCTGTGACAACGTGCCTAGATATTGCTCTCATGAAGCAATATATTTTCCAATAAAACATCTGCTTTTCACTTAGAAATGTGAAAGTTTGCATAATTAAACCACTTGCTTAATAATTTAACAAAATCACTTCATATGATGTTAAAAAAAGCCTGGCAAACTGTCCCACTAAATACCTCACTAATGAAAATCTGTAAGTCTTTAGTTTTACAGAAGTGTTCATATTTACACACAAATTAAGGACTGGATTACAATGAAGGGAACAAATAGTTTTCCAGACTGTAGGGAATAAACAATTCCTTAATTTGACTTAGTGAAGCATCTTGTTATTTCAGTTGAGTATGTCTTTAAATTTTCATTTGTTGGTATATTTGCCCTAGGCACACAGCATAAATTTTAAATTATTGCATTCTCTACTTTTGCACATACGTATATGAGACCTATTATTGATGACCCAGCAAAGTGGCTGTGGATATTATCTAGCCATCTGAAATATGTTTAAGCCAGATATAGAGAAGGTTTAATTCAGCATTGCTCTTGAAGCCAGTTGACTGGTGGGATTATGCATCCACATAGGTTTTGCCTTCAGTTATCTGGTGGGTGCATTTTCATTGATAGCCACAGGATCTGTTTCAGATGAGTACACATCTCACCCAAACATATCATTACTGCGGATGAAAGTGGTAGTTAATAAAACTGCATTGTCACAAAGGGCATCTTCCAAACAGATGACCCATATTGGATAATGAATAACAATAATAATAATAATAATAACCACAACACAAATCAAAACAAAACCGGCATTATATTGTATCTGAGGATTTTACATTTGCAAAGAATGTGTGTGTGAGGAAATGGAGCTTTCTTAGTTCTGATATCTGGTTTCCTATGTGAATTCTATTTTTATTCTTTTACCTTTGTATATAGAAAGAATCGATATATAAAAGATTTTTTTTTCCTTTTCAAGTTTCTTACTTTTCAGTCATTTCAAGATCCTTACAGCTAGTTCTTGGTTTTAGTTAACCAATTAAACATAACTAATTACAAAGATTTTGTTCTCCCTTTAAAGTGTTAGATGAATTCAACAGAGAGATCTCTTTAACTATTTTTAAGATGAGGGGGATGGAAAAAGGTCTCATTTTATACACGCATACTTGAAGAAAAACAAAATAGACTGTGGTATAAGTTAAGCCTAATTTATAAAAATATAATAGCTTATTTGCCATGTTAGTTCAGCATTATTTAACTACACAATGATGAACAAATCCCTAAAGGTTTGAAATCCTCATTTAAGTCCTCTAAATGAAATTTTATTCATAAACAAAAGTTTCATGAAACCTTAAATAAGGGATCTTAGAACTCCAGGTGAAAAAATAATGGGTTCCTAAATATTTAAGAACAGTAGAGGTCAATAAATATGTTCTGAAGGAGACTGTGTAATTTTGGTACCTTCTATATTCTGCAATAAACAAATACAGTTATGTTTCCTTTTTCTCCATGTAAAGTGGAGGAGATATTTAGTCAAGTAGAAACAGTTTTAAGAATCAAAGCTATTCAATGGAAAATATTAAAATTTGGGTTGGACTAATAAAGCTTTTGTAGTAAAACACAGTAATACTTCTTGTGTTTATCTTAAGCTAACTTTTTAATAAGATATGTGTCTTTGTTTAGAATGTGTTAAAATTATAAGTCAAGTGAAGGCAACCCCTAGAGTTGTTGTGAAAGGTCAAGGGAAACAAGGAAAAAAAACAAAATTAATATCATATATATTTATCTACCAGTGAATGAGGAAGAAGAAATGTCTGAAGCCATGATTTTTAAAGCAAGTATAGTTTAAAATTTGATTTGATTATGGACTAGATACTATGATGGCACATTCATCACACAACCGAACTGATTATTCACACACAATTAGATTTAGTTAGGATAGGGACTCTTATGGACACTTTAATCATTTGCTTCATGAATTGAAAAGGGGCATGCATTTGATTTACTGTCATCTGGGTGGGTGATAAAGATCAGCTAGTTGATAAATGTTGCAAATGAATTTGCTGATCGAAGCTATCCTTCCATTTGTTTTGCACAATAATTAAAGATTAATTAAATCAGACATGCCTCTAATGAAAGACTCTTACCTGCAGTTCCCTTCATCCAACTGGAAAATACAAAACAGACCAAGATGAAAATTCTTCAAAGAATGAGGGCTTGGATAAACAGAAAAGGGAATGTTTGTATTGTTCTGCAACTATTGATGCAAGCAATGTATAACATTTACACTCTGCCTACTTAGAACGATAATTACGTTTGGACCTGACATTGGTAACAGTAAAAAATCAGCATGCAATCAATATAAAACTTGTAAAGTTTTTCTGTTTTAGTTTTTTTGTTGGTTTTTATTTTTTGGGGGTGAAAATGTTTAAGTAGAAATATGCTTCACTGAGGTAAGCATAGACTTTAAACTGAACAACTTATAAATCTACTAACAGTGCAGAATGAGAGCTTTTCCGATTAGTGAATAGAAAGTAGTTACTAATTAAAGGCAGTCTTCTGAAATCTAGTTTTTCTGGTTCAAGTGCTTCACAGCAGTAAAGAAAGTATGTTTGTTTGTCATGATCAATGCCCTAAATTAATCCTCAAATAAATTTACACTCTTGTAATGACTAACTAGGTTTGCTCAACTATATGACTCTCTACTTACGAACTTCCAATTAATGTGAGATCTTTTGTGAGAGTGTGTATGGTGTTGGACAGTGCCGGTTGTAGCATCTCTAATATGCCCTTGTGGTTTTTTTTTATTGCTGTACCAGAAGGTATCTGCTACACTTCACAGTAGCTTTACTATCACAATACATAGTGTCAGAGTTCAATTTCTTAACTCATGATTCAAACTGCTGTAAAGTACAAAATTAACAAAACCAGAAGTAGAGAAAAAAAAATAAAAATGAAAAAACACATCAGTTTTTCAGGATGACTTGTTGGAAAATGGATTGGCACACCAAGGATATTACTAGTTTAAAAATACTTATTTCAGAGACTTTTCAGGAAGATGCAGGGGAAAAAAACCCTGAAATTCAGTAATGTGGAATGTAAAAGAGACGTGAGCTAAAAAATAGAAAACGTAGTAGTTATCTACAATATATTTTAGATACCTATTTTCAGTTGGGGTGAATTGACTGTCCAGGTGATAGTCAGTGGTTGGTGTGAGAGAAAATATAGTTAATTTGAAACCCAAACTTTAGATGGTTAAAACTATGTCATTTGACTTCAGTCCTGGTGGTTTTGCTGAAAACACCTTGAAGAAAAACAAGTGATGAAAAAGAGGGAATATTTCTTTGTAAAACTAATATAGATAGACAGGCAAACTTTTATGTAGCACTGAAACATACTCTTACATGAAGATGGAAGGGACTATGTAAACTTTCCATCTTATTTTATGCTGAATTTAATTTTTAAAAGCTTGGTTGACAAGGTACCTAGCTAAAACTCTTAGCTGCCAGTAAGTATAGATTTTGTTCATTAGTTGTATCCTTCTCTTTAACAAATAAGAAAGCTACTGAGTTAAATAAATAGTTATGCAGGTTACAGGCAATACAAGCTATACAACAGTTCTGATTTACTTTAATAATTAGAACACGAATCTCATGATAATTCTGTTTATTCATGAATTATGATAATTATGAGTATCCACAATAGTTTTTAATTACATCTGAATTAAAAGTAATCGCATGCTTTCCGAGGGTACTTCTCTAGTTTTATATTACTTGGGTCATTTTATGTTTCCACAAGCCACCAGAGAATTGACAGAATGTAGGAGAAACACCTTTTAAAACATAAGATGTACAAATGGATAGAGTTAGCAAAGATGTTAGGACATAGAATATACTGGTCAGGGAAACTCAAATTTTAAAATCATATCTGGCATTCTCCCAGAAGAGCCATACTGGCATATGTCAAATGTTGGACCAGAACTGTACTTTATGCTACAGATACATCATGGAGCAATGCAAGTTGCTGATAGCTTTCCTTAACCATCTGTACCCTGAAAACTTTAGTCATGCTATGGTCCTGTGCCATGCCACTGTATTTGTCTATATAAAGGTGCTCGCATCTGGCCCTTTATGTGACCTTTTTGGATGAAAATATGACATTGAATAGAAAGACAAGAGGAAAACAGAAAATGTAAAAGCTATTAGGAAAAGCATTTCTAACCATTGCTAAAATGTCATCTCTCTGAAACATGAACAATAATTATAATTGCACACAGCAAGTTTTGGCTAATATTATATATAGGTCATATCTTTTGCAACCATTAATCAGAATACTTTCAGAAATGCCAGTGGAACTATGGTAACGATGAATGAGAATCTACCTTAAGACAAAATCAGGACTGGAACTCAATGGGTTTTCATCTACAGATCTGTGCTTAGCTTGTTCTTCCAGACTTGCAAATTCTGATATCTTGAGAAGTAAGCCTTCTAGCGTATTGTTAACAAAGAATGATCTTGAAACCAAACTTGGGAAAAAAATATGTATGGAGTAAGACAATTGTCCCCCTGCCCATCAGAAAAGACTATAATGGGAATTTTCATTGGTCGAAAATATACCTCATTGCTCCCATATTCTGTCCGTTTATTTGGTATTGTTCCACTGTTATGATAACCCTGGTACTAAAGTTCATGTTTCAAGTCTTTGCCTTCGATGTCTCTGAGAGGCTGATTGACTCATCTAGTGACAGAAAGTCTTTCACATGCTTACTAACTCTTTGGATATAAAGCATTGATTTCACTTTTGTGTTGGATAGTTGGGTTTGAGGATATTTTTTCCTCTTCCATCTACTTGCTTTTCTCTTTGACATGTCTGCTTAAAACTTCTGAAGTTTTCACAGACTAGAGAGGGTACAACTTCAAAATTGCAACGTTGCCTTCAAATACTTTCAAAACTCATAATTTATTGGAATTAAGAACTCATTCTGATTTTAGTATTTATAAAGATACAACATCTCAATACTTGAAATCAACGTAACATTTAGTCAGAAAATCCAAAGTTAACAAGACATGAAAGAAAAATCAATGATTTAAAATTACAGTTCTTTTGTAAATTTTTTTTTTCTGAAAGATTTGATTAGAAGTTTTGAAAATATCCTTCATTTTTTAATCTAAGTTGGGATGTGAGAAAAGAAGGAAACAATTCCTCATAAATTCTGTCAGTTTTACTGACACCTCAAGAGATTATGGCTGTTTACCTGCCTCCAACAACTGTCACATCTGTGTGTCATAGTAAAATGATAAATCAAAGACATCAGAAGTCTCTCAAAGAGCTTTATATTTTTGTAATTTGAAATGTTTATGTTTTGCCCACGTGAAGGTCATTGTGCTTGTACTTCACACAGTTTTATTTTTTTTAGATTTGGCAGATCATTTCTAGTTATATTTAAAAGCATCACGCTTCTCCTAAAATTATGAGCAATAACGCTTGCATTACTTTTCATGGCAGTAAAACTTACGGCCCTGGACTTACTGTCTGGTTATGTTTTTGTCTGATATGGACTTCCTAAAAGTTACATTAGCTGACTATGATAAAACAAGACATTGCAGTCACAGTGCCAAATTGGAATTAATTCACAGAATCTTATTTATTCATTGTTAACCAAAAAATATATAATATACACAGATTTTTTTTTCTCCTCACAAGATAAGTCACTCATTCTACAAGTTTTGTGTTTACAATATTTCTCTTAGTTGAGTTCGAATAGTCTGAAGACACACCTTGTTTATCAAAATTTAACTTATTAGAACATCTTTCACAGTACTCAAGTGATCACTTATAAGATCACTTATAGACTTAACATAAAGATGATCTTTTAAGTCTTCTTCTTAACTAACTTTTATTACCCAATGAACTGAAGACAAAAGAGGCAAAAAAAAAAAAAAGAACTGTTTAAAATTATATTTAGGAAGTCGGATAATTTGAATTTGTCAAAATATGACATTTAATTATTTGTGCATGTGAACTTGCTGCATGGACCAACTCTTGTTTTGTGATCCTTCCTAGCCTCTTTCAGACTTTCTCCAGCAGAAAAAAATAAATCTTTAAATAAATAAATAAAAAATAAATTTTATTGTGCAAAATGTGGGATATTGTTAAAGCAACATTAATGATGTCAAGCATCACCAATTTCTGATCAAATCTTTATGTCCCTGAAAGCAACCACACATGCTGCAACCTTGCTGTGGAAAAGTTGTTCTTGTGAGGACATCACAATGTAGCTAGTGTGTTTTTAAAAGGATAGAGAAAAACACTTTCATCTTGACACTGTAGGCTACCTTGAGAACAGGTTACAAGGCAAGCACTATCAATGGTATGAATCAATAGAAAGAAAAATCGATAGGGAACAAGACACATTGCCCTTGCATTATAAGCCTCCATTTCTTGTGTCCTGAGTACACATTAATTGATCCAACAGTACCTATTTATGAACACCAATTTTCACCATCTGTAGAAAAAAACATCACCCTTGCTTTCTGAGGTTTAAAAACCTCTGAATGCTAGTTCATAGCATAAGGAACTGCAGTGTGTGCTGGCTCATAACAGAAGGATGGAACTTTTAAAAATATTAGTATTGTGCTATTATATTCAGCTATTCTGAATTAGAAGTCTCGTTGTACAGGTGACGCTGAAGAATAAACAAATAAGATATCTTTTGCCATAAGACTACATAAACTCCTGCCCGTGCTGTTGTCCTACATGATAAAAATTTTGATTGAAATCCTTTGCAATGCTGTTTGCATTGAACGATCTTTAATAAATTTAGAAATATAATCCCATTCTAGCTACAGAATTGAAAAACAAATAACCATTGGCATTGGACACTTTCAAAGGGCTGGTTCATAAGGCAACAAAATATTGAAATACTGGCATAAAATGAATGTTAAGAAAAAAGGTAATGATAATATTTTCAATGTCATGTAAATTATTTTTTTTAAAATGTCTTAATCACTTGATTTTCGGGGAAAGTTATCCTTGAATATGGTGTCTACCAGAGTTTCACAAAGATTTATTTACAAAAATAAATAAATCTAAATATTTATAAAAAGAAATAAGACTCAAGTTCTTTAACATTTAGTACTGAACGGCATGATATTTCTGGAAATGACTGAGAAAACTCCATGTTTAGCATTCTGAAGTATATGGAGGTTTTTTTAATGAACACTTAAAGCAACACCTCTGTCTATCTGCTACTTAACATGCTTATCCATATAAGCACAAAATGACCTTCTAGCTCCGATTAATATAAATCTGTCTGAAAACTACTTCATTGTGTGTACCCTTAGACAGTGGGTATTTTTCCAAAGGGGACATTTTTTTGTGTGGTTTATCACTCTCTTAGCTTTATGGAGGTGGGTGATATGGGAGATCCATACATCCAGTGTGGGAGATATGTAGATCTTCCCTTCATTGGAAGACCTGCATAGTTGCCATTAAGTAAAATAGTCCTTTACAGCTCTTCATTATACCTGTAACTGTCCAGCAAATCCATGTTTTATGATCAGGAATATACAAGGGCAATGTGAAAGTACCTTCATATAATCTACTTTTAACCTGTATTATTACTTGAGAGAACACCATTAGTCATGCATTTATGATTTTCTTTTCATTTAGAGAAGTAGACATAATCTGAGAGGGGGGGAAACACATGTGCTTTGCTAGAATTGACTGTTGTGACTCTGAGATCATTAAGAGATGAGACTGACAGCTAAAAGAAAAAAAAAAACAACACAGGAACTGCTCTTGATTGTTAATGAAAGTAATAGCACTTTTTCCAGTCAGAAGAAAATCTGATCCCAAAACTGAATATGATGTAAGATTATTGTTGCATGTGCCTAAGATTAAATGGATTGGACAAAGACATGATCTTGGTTAAATTAAATAAATAATCGATTTTTAGAATATTTGTGTAAAAATTTTATATTAGTTTTATTACTAAACTTTAATTTTATGTACTACTTTAATTCTTTAAATAACTGAAAATAACACTTAGTGAGTCTAAGAATTGCTATGTAATTGTAGCTCTAAATATTTGTACATTCTTAAAGCAAAGGAATCCTAATATAATTCAGTATTATATTATAATTCCATTTGGAAGGGATGTCAGGATGGCTTTAGTCCAGAGTTCTTTGTGTTCAGAGCAGGGTCATCTCTGATGTCAAACCTCAGCTCAGGGCTTTATCTAGTTGGGTCACAAAAGCCTCCAAGGAGAAGGAAAGATTGAAGCAGCCTGCTCCTCTGCCTGATTGTTCACACAGGGAATTTTTTTTTTCTGTCTGTATCTCTCTTCTATCAGTCTAGCTTCATTTTATCTTGTTCTACCACTATGTACCACTGTGAAGAGGCTAACTCTGATTTCTCAATATCATCCCCATAGATTTTAGGGGCAGATATTCACTTTTTCTGAAGCTGTCTCTTCTCCAGGCTGGACAAGCTCAACTCCCTCAGCTTCTCCTCACAGAGGAAGTGCTTCGGTATCGCGTCATGGTTGCCCTCTGCCAAACTCACTCCAGTTTATCAATGTATGCGTGTTACTTGGGGCACAAAATTGCAAAAAAAAAAAATATGTATATATAACTCATATTATATTATTCATGCTATTCTTACTACACCTGTGGAAAGGGAAATATGTGGCTTTTTACGAATGTCTCACAATATGTATCTTGCTAGAATCACAAGAGTAATCCAAAGAGCAGAGCTAGAACAATCTCCATTCATTATATTACGTATTACTTTTGCTGCTTACTGTACAAAAATTTCTACAGAATGGGCCTTAGACACCTCAGAAGAGATCCACGTTGTGTATTAAATATCAATAATGATTATGTCTTTTGTTCTTAAACTCACAATTTTATGAAAATTAGTGGTTTCAACTTTGGCTTCAAATATGCAAAGTTCAGATCAGAATCATTAAAGAACTCGAATATTTCCGAAGCAGTTTTGAGTGAACTCATTGACAATGCACAATTTTACATCTGAGTCATAAAATCATAGAATTATTTAGGTCTCTACAATATAAGCAGTTTATTGTACAATTGAAAAAATATAGTTTCTTTCAGTTAACAGATAAGTCAGTCAGTGGACAGAGAGTTTTGTGACAGAAACTTCATGTAACTGCTACTATATATTAAGTGTGGCCTTCAAAATGATTGAAATGCAGTGTAGTGACAGAACGCACCTAATAGTTTATTTAAAGGTTATAACCAAATTAAAAGATGTGTTCAAACTCTTGTCCTTAAGAGACTCATTCAACTTTGTATCTAGTTTTTCCTACTTATTCAGCTCAATACTGGAACTGTGGAATAACCAAGGAATGTTTCAGTCATATTTATATACACATATATATGTGGTTTTATATATTGATACATATAAATAAAAGGAGGAAGAATACAGGCGATATCCTAAGAATAGTAATCCAGCTTGAAATTCCATAGATAAATCAGAAATATTTTATTTTCATCAGTATTGCTGTATTTGAATTCTGAATAACATCCTATTCTCTGTATATGTTGTATCCTTTGTTGTTTTCATGTTAATAAATTTCCAAGCTTAAATGCCTGACAGAACGTTTTACTGTGTTTAATATTTCCACTACGTCTTGTTCAAAGAACCAACAGCCCAGTTTCACTGTGTTGAACAATATTGTTAGGAAATGTGAAATACAGAATCTTAGGATATACTAATCAGGAAAATTACAGTCTTCCTAAGGTATCCAACACTGGTTTGTCACTTTGGCCAAGCAGTGGAAACATCTAGAAAGGATATATAAAGTAGTCATGTTTTCTCCCCACTAAAATGAACTGGAGGAGGGGTGCATGAGCTCAGAAGACCATCTTTCTGTATCATAAGAATAATGGAAATGCATTTCTAAAGGGCTCAGAAAGAATAAAGCACAGACTATTAACACTAGAAGTTTTTCCACAAGTAAACAAGTCTTTAGCAAGGCTGTGCAGGAGAAAGGGAGATAAAATAGCTCAGCAAAGACAGCTGAAGAGCATAAGAAAGAAAGAGTTCACTGTAAAAGTACACCACATTTTCAGCTAATATAAACTAACATAGTACCAATGACTTTGATGGGCCAGTATTCATTGATTTATTCTACCTGAGAAAGTAATCCAGAAAGAGAATTGCTATATAAGCAATGTTACATTTTCTTTTTACTTAGAGGAAGCGGTAGATTGTCATTTATTGCCAGCCAAAGAACAAGTAGAACACTCAGACTTGAAAAAAACAAATGTATTTCTCCTCTTAGTCCTTTAAAACAAACAAAATCCCCTGCCTCTCTTAGCGTAGAAGACTATATAAGTATATTCCGATGTGCAACCAGTAAAAAAAGTAAAGAATTAATTTTATGGGAAAAAGCCTGTCTGCTTAATTAAACTATGGCTTTATGGTAGTAACCCATCTGCAGCAGTTGCAAATTATCAGTGTTCTGCCTTTTTTGTTCCCAAATTTGTTTATTCCCCAGGAAAGATTACCATCCCTGTTCAACTTCATTTCTGTGTCACCTACTATAACCTACATTTCCTGAAATGATCCACTGAAATAAATAAAAAAGATGTTGTGTGTTTTACTCTTAAAATGGCAAGGCCACACAGCTGAATCAGCACACCTGAAGGTGTCATAAAATCTTGCAAAGGATGGGGAGAAAGATATCTTAAATCAGATCCTCCTCCAGTGGAACAGTAATGGAGAATGGAAGCCACTAACAGAAAGAAATTGGACCATGTCACAAATTCCATGTCTTTTACAGCTGTAAGAAAGCAATCAAATTCCTCTGCACATATCACCTCCCCAGCTGAGTCAGCCTGTATATCCTGGAGGTAGAAAGCAATATAAGGAAGCAGAATCTTCACTGCTTTTTGATATGAATTGTTTATAGGATCACCAATCTTGAGCTTATCCTGGGGTCTCAGTTCTTGGAGTGATCATACAGCTCCTGTTCAGACTTTATTCCCAGATCACAGAAATGCATTTCTGATACACTATAGCAGTAAAGTTTTCCTATTTAGAAGAAGCCATAGATTTTCAAAATCATACCAACCCTCTGGAAAGATTGTGTCTAATTGCACACACTGTATAAGTTTGTTTGTGTCCCTGTCACGTACCTAATGGAAGTAGTTAGACCTTTTTGAAAGATTGAACTACTACTACCTTACGTTAGTGGAAGAAGAAATTGTGTAATCTATGCACATAATCAGTAATACAGCTGAAAGATATATCTCTATGTATATAATGTGCTTCAGGCAATATTTAAACATCTTCTTCAGTCATTTCCTACAATATAGTTATCACAGTGAAAATATATTACCTGTAGCATATATATATCTTTGGACATTGCACTCATTCTTTCAAGATAAAGAGGGAGGATAGCCCTTAACAGTTTAAAACAGCTTGCCAAAATATCACCTAAAGCAGTGGGATTCAAATCTAATTATACATTTGACAGGCTTTAGAACAAATGGAAACTGTCCCAAGCATGTTGACAAGTACAAGATAAGAAAGGAGAGCTATCCTCAAGTGGTTAGTAGCCAGACTCATGAATTTGTTTCAGATTAGATATCAGCTTGGAAAATGCTCACACCATATTTTTAAGCCATTTAGACAACCCAGAAAATGAATTTTTGAAACTAAAATGAGACACAGTTTCATAAAAAGCATGTTATGACTTTTTCAACTGATGATGTGTTAAAGCAAATCCTACAGACATACATTTTTGTAATGTGCCCTAAGCTTACACTCAAGAACCACTGGCACCACTGTCAGACAACTTTTACCTGGTACATAAACAGCAAAACTGCAACTGAGGCTTTTCAGAGGAGAAAAGTTCTATCAGCCAATTATTTTGATAGCTTTCAATGCTATTTACTGATTCTTAGGAGGCCTTACAGCTCATCCGCTGTAAAAAAAAAAATCTGAGTCACTTAAAAAAAGTGGATCTTAGCTTTCATTCATCAGTCATCACAGAATCACAGAATGGTTGATGTTGGAAGGGACCTCTGGAGGTCATCTGGTCCAACTCTCCTGGTCAAACAGGGCCACCTAGAGCCACTTGCCTAGAACCATGTCCAAATGGCTTTTGTACATCTCGAAGGGTGGAGACTCCACAACCTCCCCGGGAAATCTAGGTCAGTGCTCAGTTGCCCTCACAGTGAAAAAGAGTTTCCCCAATTTTCACGTGGACCGTCCTTATGTTTCAGTTGTGCCCACCTTCCTCTTGTCCTGTCACTGAGCACCACTGAGAAGAGTCTAGTTTCATCTTCTTTGCACTCTCCCTTCAGGCATTTATATTGATAATATTCACCCTGAGCCTTCTATTCTCTGGGCTGAACAGTCCCAGCTCTCTCAGCCTTTCCTCATATGAGAGGTGCTACAATTCCTTCATCATCTTCGTGGCCCTTCATTGGACTCTCTCCAGTATGTTCTTGTCTCTCTTGTCCTAGGGAGCCCAGAACTGGACACAGTACTCCAGGTGTAGCCTCACCAGTGCTGAGTAGCAGGCAAGGATTCCCTCCCTTGACCTACTGTCAACACTTTGCCTAATACAGCCCAGGATACCATTCACCTTTGCCACAAGGCTACTTTGCTGGTTAATATTTAACTTGGTGTCCACCAGGATCCACAGGCCCTTTTCGGTTGAGCTGCTTTCCCTCTGTGTGGCCCACAGCATGCACTGGTGCATGGGGTTGCTCCTGGCTAGGAGCAGGACTTTGCACTTGTTGAATTTCATGAGGTTCCTTTCAGCCCATTTCTCCAGCCTGATGAGGTGCCTCTGAATGACAGCATTACCCTTTGCCGTATCATCCACTCTTCCCAGTTTTGTGTCATTAGCAAACTTGCTGATGCTACAGTCAGCCCATACATTAACAACTTCTCTATGAAGATCTTATAGGAGACAGTGTTGAAAGCCTTACCAAAGTCTAAGCAGACAATATCCATTTCTCTCCCTTTGTCCACCAAGCCAGTCAGTTCATCACAGAAGTTTATCGAGTTGGTCAAGCATGACTTCCTCCTTTGGGAATCCATGCTGATGAATCCTGATTATTTTCTTGTCTTTCATGTGCCTGTAAATGTTCTTCAGGATTAGCTGTTCTATGACATTCCCAGGGATCAAGATGAGACCGATTGACTTGTAGTTCTTTGAGTCCTCCTTCATGTCCTTTCTGAAGATTGGAGTTACCATTGTTTGTTTTTTTTTTTTCCTGAAGTCTTCAGGTACTTCTCCCAGTCACTGTGATGAAGGATTATTGAGAGTGGCCTCACAATGAAATCGGACAGCTCCTTCAGCACTTGTGCGTGCATTCCATCAGGGTCCATGGATTTATGTGTGTCCAGTTTTCTGAAGAATTCCCTGACCTGATTGTCTTCCATCAAGGATATGTCTTCCTTGCTCTAGCCTTTCCCCCTGGTCTCTGGGACCTGGGATTCCTGAAAGCTAATCTTGCTAGTAAAAACTGAGGCAAAGAAGTGATTCAGTACTTCATAATTCAGGACTTTCTGGTCATAACCAGGAACAGTTAAATGGTGACTTCAGGTCACCTTTAAATAAAAATGAAAAAGAAAAATATTAAAAAAAGATAGAGCCTTTAAATAGCTAGAGAGAGGTAGCTAAGGCCATATAAAATTAACCAAACCCCAAATAATTATACATTGAAAAAGCCTGAGTAAATGTTTTAGTTATTTTTTTAGTATTTTACTAACTACTCATTTATAAGTGTCATGATTTAACCCCAGCCATCAACATGCAGCTGCTCACTCACTCCCCTGAAGTGGGATGGGGGAGAGAATCAGAAAAGTAAAAGTGAGGAAAAACTTGTGGGTTGAGATAAAGACAGTTTAATCGGTGGAGTAAATGCTGGCACGCAAGCAAAGCAAAACAAGGAATTAATTCACTTGTCTCCCATCGGCAGCCAGGTGTTCAGTCATCTCCAGGTAAGCAGGGCTCCATCACCCTTAATGGTTACTTTGGAAGACAACCATCATAACCCTGAACATCTCCCCCTTCCTTCTACTTCCCCCAGCTTTATATACTGAGCATGATGTCACATGGTATGGGATATTCCTTTGGTCAGCTGGCGTCTGCTGTCCCAGCTGTGTCTCCTCCCAACTTTTTGTGCATCCCCAGCTTGTTCATTGGTGGGGCAATGTCAGGAGCAGAAAAGGCTTTGGCTGCTTTGTGACAAACAAGAACTTTAGTGCACTACCAACACCATTCTCATTCGAAATCCAAAACACAGTGCTACACCAGATGCTAGCAAGAAAGTCAACCTCATGCCAGGTGAAATCATGACAATAAGGAACAAAGTTTCCTTCTTCATTTTCATGGTTCCTACAAACCCTGTTTACAAGCATTATTTAAAATCACATCAAACAAACAAACAAATTAAAAGTTTTCCATGTTTTTCTTGAAAACAATTTTGCCTTATAAAATAATAGAGGTTTTGTTTTGGTAACTTACATGATTTAAGAATCTGCCTAGTTATTTTCAAGTTTGAAGGTTCACAGCTTTCAAACATTTACTGGAAGGGTTTCTTGAAGCTTTTGCTTCCATTTCTACATCCTCACCTAATATTCTCTGTCTAGAAGAATATATCTTCGCAACTTTGAAGTTGCAAAATTTTCTCACCTTCCCTGCTTGACTTAATTTACCATAACCGCTGTTAAGAAGAATAGTATGCCCCATAAATCATTTAGGACCCTGTAGTTCTACATGTACACCAACACAAGAAGAGTGCAGAAAAAAGCATATCTTTCTTTCATACTTCACACCTGTAATACAGAATCAAGTTTTCTGACAACCTGAGAGGAAAATGGAAGGAAAAGATTTTTGAGAGGTTCTCAATTAAATAACATGCTACTTTCATCATTTTAGTTCCCATACACATTAAAAAGTTCCCCGAAAGCCTATTGAGGTCAATAAAGAGTTTCTGTTACTGTTTGTATAGCTGATTCCACGAAGAGGAGAAATTACTTACATGAGCTTAGTGTGTTCTCTTTAATCTTCTTTATTTAAAAAAAAAAAAGGGTAGAGTTGCAAACACTTTTTCTTTTAAACACAGTATAAACAAGTAATAATAGGCAGTTTCTTTCCTCAGAATTTCTTAACTGTGTTCATCTAGAATTCATAGAAATTTCTCTTTGTTTCTTTTTAGGATTAGACCCACGGCTGCTGAATACTTCAGCTTTATGTCAGCATTAATTTATCTTTGATGGATGATTACAGGACTGAAATACTATTCTGTTAACATTACAACTCAAAGAGTCACATCATGCTTTACATTTATTTGTCGTTTTCTCCAAAGAACAAATTATTTTAGTTCATTCCTCTCCTATATCCCTTGCTTTCTGTTCCTGGAGATTTTATCTTCAAAATCATCACCCATAATTCTGTCTTCCTTTGCTTCCTTTTTTTCCTATTTTTCAGTGGTGTTGATGAAACCCATAAAGTCTGATTTTTGCCATCTAGCACTAATACCATAAAAGTTCATGAAAAACTGCTTACTTTTACAGCACCCTTGATTTTCAGATTACTTCCTGGTAAATTCTGGTGGGAGCCAGGATTGATGACCTTTTGTAATAATACAGTGTGTCTTCAGCCCAGAATGCTCAAGAAGAAATTTCTTCTATTTCAGAAACCCAGACATGGCAGCCATTTGTATGTCTCTGTTTATAGGTGTATTACAACATTTTCAAATGTTATCAATGTTTATGAAGTTATCAATTCAATTAATACAGTCAGTGAGAAAATTATCGTTTCTTTGTCGGAATTTTCATCCAGAACCAAAATCTTGAAATGCACAGAAAATATTTCAGTGGCCAATGGAAAGGGAGATATAACAACTCAGCAGTGGGAAAATACAGAAAACTATGTCTTTCACAAAGATCTTGTTCTTGTTTCTGGTAGATAGATTCTGGATGAGGTATATGTACCCTTTTTACATTTTTAAAGGTATTTTAGTAGCTTTGAGAACCATCTAATTCACTGTTGTATCCACCTAGATCTAAGCAGGAAAATAAACTCTGTATTTCAATTAATAATTCTTGTATCATTTTGGAAACAGTATGTTCTGTAGTCTAAGTAAAGTCCCTAGAGCCCAATATACTTGTATTATAGTCAGTCTGGTGTATCCACTGTGGTTGTATTTAGTGTATTTGGAGATCACTGTAGATCTGTAGAGAAGCTGAGAAAACTCAGAAAGCTTAAAAAGTGAGTCAGCATTCAGATCATGCAGCTCTGATTGTTTATATTGTAGGCTGAGAAGACTAATTAGGATTGAGCCCTATGTGAGTAATGTGTGTTGATTACTGTTAGCTGACCAGTGAGATGTGAAGGACAACCTAGAAGTTGGCAACTATGATTAAAACTGATAAGTTTGATTCCTGCAAAGAATAAAAACAGACTAGTTTGCTGTCTTCAGACAGATTTGTGCTGAAACTGATGTATAAGCATATGGGTTTCTGTGAATAAATAAGTGGAAAACATGGTGACTGTAATTATGGTTCACTTATTTGATCAACTGCATATATCCTTCACACATACACACACACTCACTCTGACTATCCTTTCTGCTTGTTTTCTAAACTATTGACAGCATTTCTGAATGTGCCTTTGTTAAAATCATCACTTTGAGGAAATTATAAATAGTCATTCTTTTGTTTCTTGTCAGACAACAAATGGGGTGAGAGAATTGGCTGGTTTTAGAGATTTTTTTAAAATAAAAATACCATTTTTCATAGTTTACATATGTTTTTTGGGGTCTGAAAACAAGCAAAAAAACCCCACAGAAAGATATTTTATCCACAGGAAAGAAGCAGTCAATGAGAAAGAGAAATTCTCAGTTTATCTGTTGGAGTTTGTGACCTGAGAAAATATAAGATTATGATTTAAGTAAGGAATATCTGTAATTGCTTTCTTTCATGCACATATTGAAATAGATAAAGGAAAAAATATGTGAGAAATAGGATATATATGCAGATATTACTGTAGACTTTGTAGACAAATATGGAGAATGATGGGAAAATTGTCTTAGGAGATTTACAATACTTAGTGGCCATTGTTAAAGGAAGTGAACCAATCATACTATGTTTTAAGTTCAGAATTTTAAATAGTTTCTGTGCTGTTTGGGGTATATGAATGGGAGCTTTTTAATTATAAAAAGTAAATTAATTTATTCATAAATAAAAAAAAAGACTGGACACTGCTATTGTCTAATGAAGAACAACCTAGAAGAATCTTATCTGTAGTAAAATTAATAGTTCTAAATAATTTAGAAGAATAGAAAATCAAAAACAAAGCCAATATGTATTTTCTATAATATTTTTAGTAGCCAACAGCACTTACCTCAGATAATTTCTTTTCCTTGGCTAAGCTGATTGATGTTGTACTTTAAGAAAGGCAATCAATGGATGCTTGTTTTCTGTTTTTAAAGACAGTTTATTTGACTTGCATTTTAAGAAAGAAATGTCATTTTTCAGATGCTAAGTTCCCAAATTTGACATTTAATAACCAAATCTCTCTGAGTTCAGAGAAAAAATGGAGAAATTCTGGGAGATGTAAGTGCATATTACTACCATGATAAGACCTACCCCCACACTTTAAAATATTGTGCCTTTTGTAGATGAAAGCAGAATAACAAAGAAGATGTAGCTGTTAATTTTATTCTGCTTTGAGGTGCTGATTACATCCCATGATGACTCAACAAGAATCTTGTAAACTAACAACTGGAGAGAGTGAAGCTTGAAAGCTATGTCCAGATTGCTAGCACAATGACAAATTAATCATAAATCATGCAAACAGACAACTAGACAGCAGAAAAAATCACGAATCTAAGCATTTTTTCATCTCTTCTGGTAAGGAACCACTTCTGATGAAAAAGATGAGTTACATTCTCTCACTTTTATCTTTCTCTAGAGAATATCAGAAGGCACTAGCTTAAAAGAGAGAAAATTCTGGGTTGCTTAAGGACCGATTATTTATTGTCTGCCTTGGGATCAGATTATTAGTTTATACCAATGTCCCTGATACACATGTCCAAACACTGATAACAGGAAACAAAAATAGTATGCTTGGGAAAGACTTATCTTCTAGAATGAACTATGATTAACAAGTCATAGGTTTTAAAACTAATTTATAAATGCTTAATTTGCAAAGTGTATGTATGAATCATATAATCCACTGAAATATCTATAGCACTGTGAATTAAAGAATATGTCCCTCTCTACATCTGAACTAATGGTGACATGTTTATCACAGTATGTCTGAGTATATGTCTACATCACTGTTTATCTCTATCTTTTCTATGGTATCTCCCACTAAAGAGGAAGAGAGTTTGAAATAAACTTGTGATTTGCTATTTGAAAACAGTCCTCAAACTCTGAATATTGCCTCTTATTCCTTGGTAACATGAAAAATTCCTCTGTTTTATCTTTAACACTGGATTTGGATGTAGCAACTATTCTTAAACAGATGCTGTTTTCCTTGTTGTAAACTGAGCATTTTGAAACACATACCTTTTTGCCTCACAGTCCAAAAAGAAGCATTTTCAAATATTCCGAACTGATTTTGGAATTAAAGCTTCATTTTCTAAAAAAAAAAAACATTTAGAAAATGCATCCTTCAATAGTTTCAAAAGGGCAAGGAAGCCCTTTTCAAACAAAAACACCAGCTTTTTTCTTTTTTTGGGGTGGTGGTGTAATTTTATTTTTTTATGTATTCAATCCTTTATTCTTTTCATTTTTTCTTCTGGGTTACCTTCTGCAGAGCATCTCTTGTTTCCTAGCATCTTCTGCTACTAACAATGTAAATAACACTAAGCGCTATATCAGCAATATTCAGGATCTCATTTCTAAATGAATGTATTTACTTCTGTAAATTGGGCCAATTCATAGTTTAAGGCAAATGGTTCTGTTGCTAAATCTTTTTCTCCTGAGATCTGTCCATTGGTATCTGACTACATCGAACACTACTACTTGTGCTTTTTTGATTAATAAAAGATATTTGTGTAAGGAATAAATAGACCTGACTCACATCTGATCTAGACAAAAGCAAGTTTTGAATCTTTGCATGAAGTGAAAATTACAAATTTTGATTGCCTAGAGTAACAACCTTTGATTCATAAGAAGAACACAAGTATTTCTTTTTCAACTCTAACTCCGCGTTTCTGTGACTGTAGTCAGAGAGGTCATTCAATTTAATTTTTTATATAAGATTCTTTAAGGGTCAAAGGAGAGGTCAGAATTTGTTATACTCTACATCATTATTTCAAAGAGTAGTGCCTGGTCAGATATGCCTTATGTGACTCAGATGGTCATAATTTCTTAAGATTAAATAATAATTGTTTCATATATCTTTAACATACATTTTAGACTTCTGTTGAAAGTCAGGCCGATATATTATTGACAAGTAAAGAAAAAATATTTTTCTCACAATTCAGGTATTATTGTAGTTACTGCTAAATTAGACTAACCAAGGTATTTGGATTTTATCTCTTCTGTGGAAAGAGTATTTCTTTCATAATTTCACATTTATCTCACTAAAATATAGACCCATGAAGAACAAAGTTATTTCTGGTAGAAGTTGTAATCTTAAAATTTATGGCAGTCAACGTGACAAACCATATTTTAAACTTCTCAGAATAAGGATAATTCTACATTTAATAATGGATTCTATATTTCCTTTTGTTTAATATAAAGATATGCACTAACATGGTTTCACTTCAATAAGCAAGGCATTAAGTGCTTACTCTTGTAAAATGGTTCATCTATACAATTAGTTACTGAAGAATATATAAAATGGAAATCATAATAAGGTAAGTTTGTTATCAATCCAGCAATTAATCTTCCTGCTGTGCTGAATTCAAGACATGATATCATTGATGAACCTGATTAAAATCCTGATTGTGCATCAATAATAAAAGGACAAATTCATTATAAACTAATAATCTAACATCAAATATTAAATTTCATTATAATATTGATCAGAACATCCTTTATGTTATTTAAAGAAGTCTTCTCTCCCTCAGAATAAAAAGTTACAAGAGATAACAGTTGGATGTTCTCTAATAGAGATAGATCTTCTTTTGACTTAGGAACATATTAAAGTATCTCAGTTATAATAGCAAGTTTTCCATAGATGTAAGCTTCCTGTATGCCTTCTGGATCTTCATCCAAAATACACTGTATGAAAATTTCAGAGCAGACTGTCAGATAATTACTTACAGAGACATTGGTGACATTCAGAATTATAGATTTCTGTGAATAAAAATTATCCAGTGTAAATAGAAAAATAGAAAAAGATTGTAAGGGGGGTCTAGTATGGTGAATTGTAGTTTCACTTTGTCAGGTGTAGAAATAGAATGAGAAGAACTTTATTTGGTTTTAATCCTAGTTTTCACTTTAAATGTGCTATAAAATCTTTAAAAATTATAAGATTTTGTACCTATCTAAAAAGTCAGATTAAATCAAAAGATGTGTGTGGTTCACTATCCACTTTATGTTGTCGGTGACATGGACAGTGGGATTGAGTGCATCTTCAGCAAGTTTGCCGACAACACCAAGCTGCATGGCCCAGTAGGGAAGGGATGCCATCCAGAGGGAACTTGACAGGCTTGAGAGGTGGGCCCATGCAAATGTCATGAAGTTCAACAAGGCCAAGTGAAAGGTACCGTATCTGGGTCATGGCAATCCCAGGCACAAATACAGGCTGGGCAGAGAATGAATTGAGAGCAGCCCTGAGGAGAAGGACTTGGGGGCATTGGTTGATGAGAAGCTCAATGTGAGCCAGCAATGTACACTTACAGCTCAGAAAGCCAAGCATATCCTGGGCTGCATCAAAAGAAGTGTGGCCAGCAGGTTGAGGGAGGTGATTCTGCCCCTCTATTCTGCTCTGGTGAGACCCCACCTGGAGTACTGTGTCCAGCTCTGGAGTCCTCAGCACAGGAAAGACATGGACCTGTTGGAGCAGGTCCAGAGGAGGGCCACAAAGATGATCAGAGAGCTGGAGCACCTCTCCTATGAAGACAGGCTAAGAGAGTTGGGGTTGTTCAGCCTGGAGAGGAAAAGGCTCCGGGAAGACCGCTACAAGGACCACTACAGTACATAAAGAGGGCCTAGAGGAGAGGTGGGGAGGGACTCTTTATCAGGGAGTATAGTGACAGGATGACGGGTAACAGTTTTAAACTGAAAGAGGGCAGATTTAGATTAGGTATTAGGAGGAAATTCTTTACTGTGAGGGTGGTGAGACACTGGAACAGGTTGTCCAGAGAAACTGTGGATGCCCCATCCCTGGTGGTGTTCAAGGCCAGTTTGGATGAGGCTTTGAGCAGCCTGGTCTAGTGGGTGGAGTCCCGACACATGGCAGGGGGTTGGAACTGGATGATCTTTAATGTCCTTCCCAAAGTAAACCATTCTATGATTCTATGATTCTGTCAGTAGCAGATACTTAGAAAAAGACTGAAATAAATAGAACATATCAAAAGCAAGCTGCCTTCATTATTACCCGATGGTTTTAAGCTATTAGTAACTTAAGGACTCCCAAACCCATAGTTATATCCAAACTACTTCATTTGCTAGCCACCATCCTCCATGACATTTGAAATCTATTTATAGTTTTATTTATATTAATATCTATTTATATTTTTTGCCATTCTTTATCTATATTTTATGTTTCTGTATTGCCTTAAAAAGCACTCCTTTTTTTAGTCTTAAAACTGTCTTTTAATAAATTTTCAGTGTGCCTTCACAATATTTAAAATGTGGGCTTATCACAAATTTATGCAGTCTTATCGCTTTTATTTATTCTAGATGTCTTTCCTCAAAGTAACAAGCATTGTCTTTTTGACTGCATCTGAATAAATAGATAATGATTTAAAAAAAAAAAAAAATCGAAGTAAAATTATTCCAGAAGAAGAAGTTATAAGTATTTAAAATCTGTTATTTTTTATTTTGTGCATCATTTGCGTTTGTATATAAATTTTCATTAAACAATACCATATTTTGTATGTTATTTTATAATTTGATTACTCAATATCATGAGACCCTGAAAAGGTTTTCATTTTATAGTACTTTTTAATTCCACTTTGAATAGTTCTGTACCATCAGATAGCATTTTTGCTTCATAATTTAAATCCATTTCCAGAATATTTATGACTGTACTGCGCTGGTGTCATATTTGGAATCCTTACTGATAGCCTAGATTTACTGTGAAAACTGACCTTTTTGCCATCTCTTCCTTGCTATCTTAAACCAGTTAGTATTCCAAGGAAAGATTTTCTCATATCCAGTTACAGCTTAGCTCCCTATGATAGGACTTTTATAAAGCTTTTCTAAATCCAAATGCATTGTATCTGCATCTATAGCTCTTTCAAAGAATACTGGAAAATATGTGAGGTATGACTTGTCTCCAGAAAGCCCTGTTGTCTCTACACTTATGCAAAGCACTTATCTGTGTCCGCTGATTGTCTTGCTTATTATCAGTTCTGTCAGTTGTTTAGAACGCATCCCATTAATTGCAATTTTGGCTTTTACTAGTAAAGGGCCACAGTCTCAGCACTGACCCAATAAGTCCTTGGCCAGAGCTGGGCTGAGCTGGTTTCTGCACCTACCTCGGGGCCAAGCGTCTGTTGCCTCCCCTGCCTGAGCCTGAGCTCTGCCAGCGCCTCCGTGGGAAGGGTCTGGCAAACCCAGGGAGTCACCGCCCGACAGACAAGAGACCCTGGTGGGGCTGAGCTGTGGAGGCGGTGGGGTTATGCTCACACTCAGTTGGCAGCAGACAGAAGGCAGCAGCATGCTGCAAAGAAATGTAGAAAATGAACTGAAAGCAAGCCCAGGGCAGGGGAGGAAGCCTTCTTCCCAACCCCACCAAACTTTGCACTCATTCTGCCAAAGACCTCAGGATGGTGGGGTGGCACATCTTCTATACTTCTCCAGTCTTCCTGACAGGAGCTGAGCCTGTCAACTTCGGGACCGCCAGGGACATTCAAGGTATAGGCACAGTATCACGGAAAAGAGGTAGATGACAGGAAGGGGCAAAGGGATTGCATAACAGGTTTAACTCTCTTATTAATGAGGCTTTTATCTGTATTAATTACATAATTCATATTACTAGGGTGTTAAAACATAAACTGGACTGCAAATAAATTCCTAGCTCCATATATATGGCGAGTTTCTTTTTGCTCATAACAAGATTTTGAATGTAACAGGTACAGAGATCAGACCTGTGACCTTTATAAAAACTGGCATCGCATATCAAACATCTAATTTCTCTGATACCTAGCCTGTTTAAAGAAATAGCTCTGCTTCACAGTAAGCAGCTAAGTAATTTCATATTTCAGTTTGCCTGAAATTTGATAAATTATACAGTATTAGAACAGATCTTGATCCTTCAGATACCTTTCTTCTAGGCTAAATAATTGGAAATAAAATTGTGGAGTCAGTGTTCAGATGACTTTAATCTTTCACAATAGTCCTATCGGAAATGGTAGGGTTTCAAATCTACATATAAAGATGCAGCATAGGTCAGAAAATGAAACAAGAATTCTGCAGAGACTTAAAAGTTGCCATTACACCTTGGTCAGACTTACTGTAGTCCTCAGCGGCTTCCGCTGCTCTTCTGAAGCGTGTGTTTTCAAACACATCTCATTTTAGCCTTCTTTTAGAAAGAAAGGATCTTAGAGGTAAACTGAAAACAGAAAAAGCAAAAGAAAAAGAGATGATCATGAGAGGTGGCACAGTGGTAGGGTCTAATTAATACGATCCATTCATAGAATAGTACTTTAGAAACAAAGTATATAGATAGTTTCCGTGGAAGCCATAGAAATTCCTGAGGTAGGTATATGTCTGGACGGATGCATGCAAACTGTTTGTCCAGAGACAGTACATATAGCATTACTATTGGATATTTATTGTTTTACAAACTTGATCAAGGAAAGGAATAAAGTATGTTTAATTCTAAGGAGACGAGTAATCCCACTGAAATCAATAGAATCTGTTGTATGTCAGAAGTTCAGTGTAAAACTCATTTTTGTTACCCTTTTGAGTGAAAGACTTCTTTTTCTGTTTTATTTTTTTATTTCTTTATTTAAACTTGGATAATTATGCTGGAACTTCAGGGTTACTTTTGTTGCTAATACAACAGGTTTTTTCTCTTTAGAAAATAAAATTTCATAGCCGAAGACTTAAGAACGTAGTAATAGCTGTAACACTGGTTAGATACAAACAAAGAGTGTTTGACAAATAGCTGCAACACTATCAGAGCTCTGCACTTTATTAAACAGAGATATAAGGCTGAAGTCCAGAAACCTTTTAAAGTCAAAAGAAATACATGGATCTATTATCAGATTATGATTATCTATTCTGATTCACAGACATCTGTGGGTTTTCAGGGGGGTGTGTTTGGTTGGTTGGTTTGGTTTTTTAATTATTATTATTTAAATATATTTTTTTAAAATATTAAGAAATAGAAACATTTCTGTGTAGTCTTTGTTTCCCAGGATCACTTCAACAAACTTTTTCTAAAGAAGGGACAAACGCCTATAAACAGATGGATGTGAAAGCTCAAAAACTGCCTTCTTTTCACCTCAGCTTTCTGTGATCCTTCCATCCACTGCCCTCCGTTATCCCCATTACTGTGATTGTTGCACTCAAGCTGCAGCTCTAACAGATGCATTGCAATATCCTGATGATACGAAGGGTAGTATTCCTGTTTCATTCACTTCACAACAGAACAACAGAGCAAATTGCTAGATACAAGGGCGAACTGTCATTTCCCAACATTTTAAGTGTCTCTTTTATACAGCGCATAGTTGTATGCTATAAGAAATTTTGAATAGTGTTTCAATCTATGGAGCAAAGCTGTTTTAAAAGCCAATATAACTCACAACACTTGTGAGTTACCAAAAGTGTTGCTATATGTTTTTTTACATATGTCTGCTTGTCAAGATTGCACAAACATGGGGTTTATTAATTAGTAGCTGTACATGCACAAAGATTGCTGTTTCACTCATAAAGAAGAAAATGAAGTTTAAATTAGCGGAGTAGAAGTGTATCAATCAGGCTGTGTTATCACTATATCAGGATTTTGCTAATGCTAATGACATATTTCTATGTATTCACTACTTCTTTAATAAGCAACACAGAGACTAAATGGCAGCTGAATAGCCTGTTGAGAACAATTAACTCAAAGCAGATGGCACTACAAATACAACTCTTAAAGGCTCTTTTCTTGTTTGTGATTTTCGCCTTCCTTGTTGATTTTGCCCCCCGGGTGAATTAAGGTCTTTATTGATAGATTTAAGATCTCCCTGACATTTGATTAAGCAAACTTCATACAGAGATTGTATTAAATTTTAATATCTGTCAGAACTGAACAGCAGTTTCTATCGGATGCTTTCTCACCATGTCTAGTGTTTAGTATCATATAAAGTGACTGATAGCTCAGTAACTACAAATCCTGAGGAAGCAGTACAAGCACAAAGACTTGAACCAATAACAGCTTTGAAATATTAACCCTAAGGGCCAATAATGTCATCTCCAAATAGGATGGTTAATTTTCAAGGACATTAAGAAATATGGAAAGTAATTTCACCGAGCTGTATAAAGAATACATCAATATATTTTTTTTAAGTACTTGAGACATCTAAGATGTCTCGATCCTTCAAGATCCTTGATCCTTCAAGAAGCACCATGCATTAATGGAGGCTGATAGACTTCAACAAGGTGTTGCATATGTGTGGACATCTGCTCATCAAGATACCAATGTAAATTTGAGGCTTTAAGTTTGCGTAAAAGTTATCTGTGAAACATCCCTCGCATTGTAACTGAGGCTCGAGAGACAAACCAGTGTTGAAGATGGGTCCATCAGGTAAATTATACATTACAGGGAACACAAATATCCCCAAGCTATTTGCAGTTTTAATTCAGGCAGCCATTCCAGTGTTACATTAAGGAATGATTTTTGCGGCTCCTTTAGAGAGTGCTCAAAGTAGATTTCATCAGAGGTATTTATATGGACTTTTGAAGTATCCGTATGCATACAGAGTATTTTAGAGGTGCAGAATGGTTGATAGGAAAATTTGCAAAGTTATTAAGCACAGTCCTAGAACTGTAAATCTAACCTTTTGTAAGCAATAAATATTGCTTCTGGTTTATAATAAATATTTCTTCCAAGTAAAAAGAAATATTTATCTATACAGGAGTCTGCTTTTATAGGAGCTTGAAATACGGTTTATTGTATTAATGTTTTAGAAAAAGAAGAAAAACTGGTAAAAAGCTGCTGACTGCTCTGCAAAAACAGCAAATAGAATACAGTGCTGTATCAAAATTTAATAATTGAAAAAACTTTTGTGTTGCTTCCTTGAAAGAGTTGTTTTCGTAGGGTTTTTTCTGATCTTTTTACTGCAGTTTTCTCTGCCCTTCAGAATCTGAATAACTAAAATTTCAGGTTTTTGCATCTACTCCTTTTGGGTTGGCATCAGCCATATTGATCACCACCTAATCTTAATTAAATTGATTTTGAAGCAGTTGTTCACAAGTCACTAACAAAATTCTGATAAATAGTTTTAATATTTTGCATGGTAGCTTGCCAAATTCTTAAATGTGTCAGAGTGCAACTTTACATAAGGGCAAAAATTCAAGGAATTACCTCCTTTTTAAACTTATCATCAGTCATAACGGAAATATAAACAGGTTAATTTAAAGGCTTGAGTATTATTAAGTGAAAGGCAGGAAATGAAAATCATAAATAAAACATTCTCCTATATATCCTTCATGCCTGTATTATTCTTTAGATAGCATATCTGTCTCAGTCTTAGCACTATTTTGCCATGTAAGTTTTGACTCTCTTGCAGAAAAGAGGAGGTTATCATGCCCCAATCATAGTAGCCGTGCTGTGACATTTTTTAGCTTTATAATCCACATTATCAACAAAATTTATGGTATAGATTTCATTTTTGCCTTTATTATCTAAGCTACAGCAACTCTGTAAATACAATAATACAAATTTTAAAAAACATCAACTAATTGCAAGAGATAGAAAATTGTATGCAGAACATAAAAGTATATTCCTAGAAATAGGAGTAGGTCAAACTAACAGTTTCTGCATATCTCATCTGCTCACTGCTGCAAATATAAAGAAAAAAGCTTCATTTATGACTTTTGACTCCCATTAGTGTCATAGATGTGTTTCTTTAGTTATTGTTTCTTCCTGGGATAGAAGAGTGGTTACAAATTTTACGTGTAGACTTTGTTCATGTCCAGGGGCAGAAAAACTTTTTTTTTAATAGGTGAACAAGGCTTTAACTCTGCAGATTTTGACGAATCTCAAGATTCATCAATCTTGATGTGGCACCTTTTCCCATACCCTTTCACTGACCCATGCTAAGGTTAAATGTCTGGGGATGAATTAGCATTTGGGGATTTTGAAGTAGAAAGGTCTTTGTAGGTAAAACAGTAAGATAAAGTCCTCCAGCTTTTGCTACTTTTAAAGAAGGCAGAGTCATTATCAGTCATCAAGCTACATTAGAAAAAACTTTTGCTCCTCATTTGCTTTGACCCAGTGCTAAGGCCAAATTTGGGGTACAGAATTTCCTGGTTTTATTGTTTCATATCACCTATGACTTCACTAATTTTGGATTCTATGTGAGAAATTTGGAAATCTTAATTTGTTCATATGAAGACATTGATTGATCAAAAGCTGACAAAACTCTTCCAGATATTATAGAAATAGCAATTATTATCATACAAATATGACAAGGATTTTATTTTATTTCAAAAATCCTCCAGTAGGTATAGCACTACCCAAAACACAGTGCCTTGGGATCCTGATCCCAGATAATCCAGTCCTCAGTAAGCCCCATTGCTTCTCCATCTTCTGAAGTAAGTTAAGGATGGTCAGCTATATTTTTAGCTTCCATATTTGGAATCAGTTTCCAATTAAAATATGTCTTGTTTTGCTCAGTGAACTTTATCCGTACCGACCATGACAAGGAAGTATTATCTGCTAGATTATTTAGTGAAGTTTAAGACAGAGGCTGTTTAAAAACTAGAATTCCCAAGTCAAAAATAAGAATGGAAAAATGGAAAATGTCACTTAGAATCTTCAAGATAGGATTTTTTCTCTATAATATACTTTTCTAGTTATTTATTTTGCCTAACAGGAAACTTTCCACAGTTTAATGACTAATACAACATACTACAGGTGTCTGGGGCTCTTTCCCCACCCCTGATGTTCAATATGTTTCTGTCTGTTTTGTTTGTGTCTAGGGTGTTCAGTGATGCTCCCTGCACTATCCTAAATAACAAATAGTCATTAATTGAAGAGTTCATTAAGGCATACCAGCAGGATAATAAAGTTATGAGATAAGCAAATATGAGCACATTAGAAAAGATACATTTTATTACAGTGAACTTATATCTTTTAAATAAAGCTATTATTACCCTTTGGTTATCTAAAGTCTAATTCTGATCTACAATGAAAGATGGTATATTGTTTTGATGGTTGATTACTTTCCCCGGAAAGTACTTATTACCACCAAATAGACCAATTTTGTTATTCTTAGTGAAAACACTTTTTATTTTTAAAAAGTTGTGATGATGTCTAAACATTTATAGTGAAAAACAACAATTGCTTGCATAGGTGTTGTAGAGATAGGTGGCCATAAACATAACAATAAAGTTTTATAGATCTTTTAAAATGAACACTTAAAAAAATCTTCAGAAATGCATTAGAAACTAGCTGTAAAGAAGAGTGGGTCACTTTTCTATCAGGGTTTTTTAAGGCATTAAAGTTTATTGTTATTGATAAAACACATAAAAAAGTTAAACTCGTTATGTTACCAGTGAAAAAATAAGTTACACGGAAATTTGATATTAGCATCTACTTGGTCCAAAATTCTCATTAATTTATATGTATGTAAACCAGAGTTTCAAATAAACATATACATGTTGTATTGTAATTTACACAGAATGGAGGAGTAATGTGCCTTTGCAAAACATTTGGAGACAAGATGTATGTGGAACACTCACACGAGTATTAGTCTGCTACCTGACCTTGGACGAGTAGCTTCCTGTGTCTAGGAGTCTCTTTTTGCATCCTTCCTTTGATGATTCTGTCTAAACTATAAAATCTGCAGTAAACATTGTCTCTAATATAACTGTTCAGCCTCTCCTTTTGACTCCCTTTTAAAGCAAAAACATCTATTGCATTCAGTGAAGAGTGCAACCCTTGGCAGAATATATTGGGTGTGCATGTCTACCAACCTATAGATCCTAGAGGGTAATAGCTCTGAAAAAGAGTTGTGGGTTACAGTGGTTAACCACTTAAACATAATTTTCACTGCAAAGCTATAGCTAAGAATGCTAAGTAGTCTTTGGATATATAAGTATCTTGGGAATACCAAGTAGTAATAGAGCATGTAGCTTAAAGATATTTCTTAAGGAGAGAAAAGGGGCAAATGATGGGTTTTACTCCTTATTAGAACTACAATTTTACATATATTTGTTGTAACAAAATGGAATAAAACTTACTATTTTTAATGATGCTTAGGGAAATAAAAGGTTTGTAATTTCAGCACTGTTCTTGAATTTTCCTTACTAGGATGGCAGATGAGATATCAATCATACTACCACTGTATCAAAAGAAAATATCCAAATCTAATTAACCTAGGCAGACCTAGTGTACCCTGCCTTTGTTAATCATCACATAATTGAGTGACATTACAAAAATATATCTGATTATATGATAATAAAAATAATCCCCAAACCAAATTTTTTACAATCCTGAAAATTTTTGAAACACATCTATGAAGACTAAGATTCAGTATTAGCATTTTTTGGGTGATTTATACATATAAAATACTTCCACATGTATATATAGTGTATATATTTTTTATTCAATCAATATATTTTACTAATTTAATACATGCATTATAATTCTTAGATTTATATTTTATATAAATGTTAATATTTTATTTAAAAATTTATAAAATCCATATATTTTTCTAAACACAAATAGAAACCTAAATCCCCACAAAAATCTCAAGCAATTCACAGTAAGTTTTCACCAGTCTTCAGCTTCAGCACATTTTTCAATGTGCTCATTTCCTTTAGAGGTCCTCTTATTATTTAAAACCAGTGTTCATTGATTCATTTACTGTTGAGGAAGCTATTCCTTCAGCTTTCAAGATACTGAAGACCTTACATTGCAATTCATCTCCAGATGTATTAAAGTGCTTTATTAATTAAAAAAAAAAAAAAAAGTACCTTTGTTATTCACACAAAATGCACTTTCCCAGTTTTTAAATTTTTACATATCTTGATTACATGTCAGAGAGAAAAAAGTATTTACCTTTTCTACCACCAATCCTTGTAGAGATGACATCAAAGCATCACAATCCTGCCTAGATAATACAGGATATAATTTTGTCAACATCTGTATTATTCTTTTAAATTTTCCATTGATTCTGCAGTCTATAGACAAATAAAAGATATTTTTTGTTCTTGTTTTAACACACATATATATATACACACATAATTTTTCTAGCACTCATCACTTTTTAAAATCCTTGACATAGATCTCAGTTATGTTAATTGCAGTTAATTGCATTCTGGTCAGATCTCTGCTAATCCCAGCTAAGCAAATGACATATTTGAATTAGCTTAAAACAATTCCTAAAACAAGGTTGGATATTTGAGTAAAGTGTTACATCTCATTGAATCATCACTTCTGAAAGTAGTTTTGGATTCAGATTAAAGTAGCTGCCCATATTACAAAATGCAGAGGCTTTTCTCAAATTGAAAGGTATTATTATATCTTTCTCTATCAGTTATTTTGCCCCTTGGTTATGGGGGAAATTTTCTACAGTAGTGCTCAAAATAAATTTGTGAATTGCCCTCAAATGCCAATTAAATTACTCTCATAAAAAAAGAGATACTTATCATAATAACATATTATTACTATTTTTAAAACTTCATACGTTTGCCTTCAATAACTTCTGTAATGTGTGTTTCTCGTTCTATTTAGCTTGTCTTAAGAAACCAGGAAAAATTATCAACTTAATTCTATAAACATTAAATTACAAATTAGGTGAAGTCCATAACAGGAAAATATTGGAGGGAGAGAATGGAGAAGAAGAAATACAGATACAAGATTATATTTAATCTTAAAGAGTAAGAGCATTAAAAACTTTGAAATAGATGATCTTTAAGAATAGCAAGTTGACCTTTACTACTCATCTTCACTATATGGTTTCTTTGTAAAAGAGACGAAAGGGATTAATTGCACTGGTTGTAACAGCCTAGTTCTGAAACCTGTGAACTCTTGTTAGGGACTTGTTGAAACAATAGTCTAAGGTAGCTGCTCCTGTTTCAGCGTTAAAAAAAAAATAAAGAAAAAGAAATGGATTGAGGTTCTAAACCAGAATGCCTGTAAGACGTGAAATTGTATGGTAATTATTTAGATTTTAGGCAAATACAGAAGACTCCACACAGTTTTTACAAGCAGATGGAAGCATAATAATAACTTAGTCTACAAGACATGAAAAGACAGCTTGCTGGAATATGTCCACTGCTGAATCTCCATCAGACACTCAAGTGCAGAAATAGGATTTGTCGAGGAATTATCAGTCTAAAGTAGCAATAAATCTGTATGTTGTCTGCATAAAAATGATATTTAAAACCATTTTAGGTATTAATGTCAATCAGTGTAACCACAGATAGAAAGAAAGAATCTTAGAAGTAAAATTTTAAGGTGAATGTTAGGAGGAATTCATACAAATCCTGTTAGTCATAATAAGCAGGATTTGTGTGCTTATCTCTTGTGCTTTATATACCGGGCTAATTTGTTTTGTAGTACATAGAGATTTTAAGAGCAGAGATGTACCAACAGTTTCAGAATTAGACCTATTGCACAGGCATAAGCGATATTTAGGGGAAAATAATTATAGTCTGGGCCTAGTGCACCTATGCAATGCAGTTAATCTATATAGACAAGGTGTATCCTACACATCTGAAATATTTGCAGTGGTTTTACCTAACATATATACTGAATTCAACACATGTGTACAGTCATTTTAGTTAGACCATGTTCACCCATCCTGGAATTTAATAGATCTACTGGAGAAGAAAAATAACTATTCAACATGATGAAACAGAATTACCATCGTTGTAATGTCTGGAATGTGCTGGAATGTCAACAGTACATTTCTGAGAACTTTGTGATCCTTTTGGTTATTGGATTACTGCAGATAAAATAAATCTTTTTTAGTGATGATAATATGATTTCTTGGCAAACTTCAGGCAACCTTTGATTTTCTTCAGGGAATAAATTCATAAAATCCTGTACAGATTACTTCATGTTTTGTACAAAAGTAACTCACTGGTTAGGATTTCTAACATTTGTACCTGAAATGTACTTTCTCATCTAGGTCAAATCAGATTTTCAGGTTTCAGAAGAATGTTCTTTAGTTTCTTGCAATTTTTGACAGTCAAGATTAATTCTTAACTATTGAAATTATGTTGGTTTAGTATTTAATAGAAGAGGGGGTTTTGGCTTGGTTTTGGGTTTTTTTTGTGGTTTTTTTTCAGCACAACACTGTTGTCTTAAGGAATATGTTCTTTATTTCAAATGAAGAAAACCATTAGAACCAGCAGAACTGTTGGAAAATAAGAATTTTTTGTTCCCTTCACAAGAAGCTTCCAATATTCATCATGATCATCATATGTAAAATACATACTGGTCTAACAGCTTGAAATTATATGTATATACATTAACATTCAAGGTTGTCTGATGAAAAGGAAAGAAAGACTCATGAGAATAAAACAAAATATCTTCTAAAAATCTTTCGGGTTACTAAATTGTTTTAGAAGAATCCATGTTTGTAATGGACCCATATATTTAAATACCTTTCACATATTTAGATTTAATATTTTTAAACAAAAGCCTTTGTTTTAATTTTCTCCATGTATTTTCATGGTATTAAGTTACCCTGGCTTTCAGATTGTGTAGTTTACTAATAATAGTTCATTGGATGGGGCTTTTTGGTAAAAGGAAATGCCCAATGTGGAGATTTTATCACTAGAAATATTCAAGAATAATCAGTGAGGAGTAATTTAATACATTTAGAAAAGGTATGAAGTGGCCTCCCGAGATTTCTTTCAGCCTTAAATTCCCACAATCTATTAAATTTTCTTCCCTAGTTTATAGTTGTTAGTGTGGGATTAATGTGAAACTACCAGAAACCAGAAGTTCAATGACTGCTATCATGAACCACGTGCTCGGGTATTTTGGGGAAGAATAAAAGTTCACTAAAAACTTGCATTACATTGTGATTTCAGGTAACACCAACATTATTCAGAAATATGTCCAAATTCAATACCTGGTAACATTGTGTGGTGGTTTGACCTTGGCTAGCTGTCAGGTGCCTACCAAGCCACCCCATCACTCCACCTTCTCCAACAGGACAGGGGAAGAAAATGCAACAAAAAGCTCATGGGTCAAGATAAGGACGGGGAGCTCATTCAGCAATTATTTTCACAGGCAAAACAGACTTGACTTGGGCAAATTAATTTAATGCATTACCAATTAAACACAGTAGGATGAGAAATAAGAACAAATCTTAAAAAAACCCTTCCACCTATCCTTCCTTTATTCTGGGGCTCAACTTCACTCCCAATTTCTCAACCTCCTCCCCCTGAGCAGTACAAGGGGACAAGGAATGGGGGCTGTGATCAGTTCATAACACTTCAGCTCTGCTGCTTCTTCCTCCTCACCCTCTTCCCCTGCTCCAGGTTGGGGTGCCTCCCATGGGATACAGTTTTTCATGACCTTTGCCAAGATTCTTCAGGAACTACCCCAGCACTGGGTGTGTAGCCCTTCAGAAACAAACTGCTCCAGCATTTGTCCCTGCAGGGCCACAGCTCCTGCCAGAAAACCTGCTCTAGTGTAGACACTCCACTGTCTGCAGCTTCTTTCAGGGCATCTTCACCTGCTCCAGCGTGCTGTCCTCTACTGTTTGCAGTGTGGATATCTGCTCCAATGTGATCCTCCATGGGCTGCAGGGAGACAGCCTGCCTCACCATGGTCTTCTCCATTGGTTGCAGGGAGCTCTCTGCTCCAGCACCTAGAACTCCACCTCCTCCTCCTTCTTCACTAACCTTGGTGTCTGCAGGGTTGTTTCTCTCACATATTCTCACTACTGTCTCTCACAGTTGCTATTGTGCAGCATTTTTTACCCTTTCTTAAATAAGTTATCACAGAAGTACTACCAGCATCACTGCTGCGTTCAGCTTTGGCCAGTAGTGGGTCTGTCTTGGAGCTGTCTGGAACTGTCTCTGTCTAACATGGGGGCAGCTTCTGATGTCTTCTCACAGTAGCCACCCCTGCACCACCCCCCTAACTCCCACAGGTACCAAAACCTTGCTGTGTAAACCCAATACACATTGTTAACTTATTTCTTTGCTCCAGAAAGTCGAACACGTGAATAGGGAAATAGATAAAAGAAGTGAGTTAGAAAGTGATTGTTCCAGATTTAATGATAGGGATGAGAGGGAGAGATAGACCCTCTCTTAGCAGTTAGGGAGCCAAAAAGAGAACAGGAGTTGCTGATCTTCCCATGACAGCAAATAACAGTATTTTCTACTTTCTTTCTCTTATCAGTCTACTACCTGGAATATTGTTCCTTCACCAGAGTCAAATGGTTTTATGGATTAAGTTGAGAACAGGACAGAACTTCAATAACAAATCATTTCCAAACAGTAATTTCTCTTTTTCATTATCAGTGGCATACACTTGATTGACAGCATCCATCTCAAAACAAGTATGTTCCCAGAGATTTTGCGCTGTTCTCAGTACAGTTCATGCACACAACCTCTAAAGAATGAGAGAATGTGAGGACAGGAGTCTTATTTGGTTTCTTATTTTATTGAGCAGTTTTTCTGTCATGACCGTAAGATTTGCACCAGAATCATTCACAGTCTTGCCTGTCAAACACCCTCAGGTGTAAATAATAAACTTGTCTCTTGCTTCAGCTGTTAATTCAATTCACTGCTGTGTTCTAAGCCTAACAAATACCATAGTTTTTTTTATTTTAGCAAGCCTTTGCTAGTACTAATTCAGAGCTATTATAATTTAGCTATTATTAGTATTATTTGGTATTGTTAGTTAAATTGACTGATAACTGACCTGCACTGATCTCATGTTGTTTTCAATGCCACGCACAAATATAACTGTTTGTTCAGGGCAGGGTGTAAACAAATTATAATAGAAAATTACTTTTCTACATGGAGACATTTCCATGAGAAACCATTTATGGTCTCTAAAGCTGGATTGTTTGTTCTTGGCAGAATTCAAGCCTGGAATAATCAATAATAATCTATGTTTCTGTTCTTTTATTTCTCTGTGTTTATAAATAAAGTCTGTTTACATGTGTCACAACCTAAATGGTTACCCAGCCTGCTAGTGAGACGGATCATGACTGTGGTTTCATAGGATTCCATAAGACGCAAGGACACAGAAGCTTTATTGTCTAAATTTCTCTGTTTTATTAGAGATTATCACAAATTAAAAAAGAAACACCACCATTTGCAAGTGTAACTGTGATTAATAAAGCAAATATATATATATCCAGCTATTACAAATTATTATCAGCAATCATTAATATGGCAACAATTAATAAGAGCAACAGTCAATAATAACATCAATCAATAGTATTGCAGCGATCAATAATAGAAGGGATAAATAATACCAGCAACAAGTATATGTATGATTACAGCTTACTGCAAATATCACTAGTAAAGCAACTTATCAATACTATAACAGCAGATATACTTATGATAAATTACTTATATGTATATATACAATACCAAGAGCATTAAACAGATCTCAGATGGAGGCCAATTGTTCCAGAAGTGGGAGGACTAACTGAACCAACCTCAGACATAGTGCCAGAGGGAAACCAATCCATGTCACAGAGTTTGGAGTCAACCAGGTGTCCTCAGCGAGGGTTCAAGATCTAAAAGAAAGTTCACGCAAACCTTTTTAGGAAAGGGAAAAGTATGTGCAGCACAGGAATTTTGCAGAGAGAAAAGCTACATTTTGGATAAAAATGAAGTCACTTTTATATTGCAGAGACATAAGAGGGCATAGGACACTCCCACTTCAAGCAACCAATAAATGCTGTAAATTTATATTTTTTCACTTGGGACCCAATAGATGATGCCTTCTGTTCTACCAGACCATTTTTTTACATTTACAGATGGTTTCCCTGTTCTTGCAGTTAGACTAGCCAATGGCAGTTACCGATTCTTGCTTTCTCATGATGTTTTCCCCTTTTTACAAACTGAACTACTGCGTTCAGTTTTGGGCCCCTCGCTACAAGAGGGACATTGAGGTGTTGGAGCGTGTCCAGAGAAGGGCTACAAAGCTGGTGAGGGGCCTGGAGGACAAACCTTATGAAGAACGACTGAGGGAGCTGGGGTTGTTTAGCCTGGAAAAGAGGAGGCTGAGGGGAGACCTTATCACCCTCTACAACTACGTGAAAGGAGGTTGTAGAGAGATGGGGGCTGACCTCTTCTCCCTGGTGACAAGTGATAGGACGAGGGGAAACGGGTTCAAGTTACGTCAGGGGAGGTTTAGATTAGATATTAGGAGACATTTTTTCACTGAAAGGGTTATTAAACATTGGAATAGGCTGCCCAGGGAGGTGGTGGATTCACCATCCCTGGAGGTGTTTAAAAAAAGGGTAGATGGGGCACTGAGGGACATGGTTTAGAAGTGGCTCTTGTCAGGGTAAGCTAAAGGTTGGACTCGATGATCTTAAAGGTCCCTTCCAACCTCAACAATTCTATGATTCTATGATTCTATTTTTCACCTTTTCAGACTATAAGTTGCTGTAACATTTCTCTGTTTTTTGGCTTATTGATGGTATCTCAGGATGTCTCTGTTTTCTAGGTACCCAATTGTACTTCAAAGATGTCAGCTGCACTTCTGAAGGAAGCTTCTTGTTTGTGATGCCTAGTTCCCAGGCTAACAATTCCCAGGCTGGCAAGCATTTTCTCTGTCAGTACTTTAGCAGACATAGTCTTCTCAGTATAACCAGGTCTCCTTTACATGAAATAAAATTAAAAAAAAAAAAAAAGAAAAAGGAAAAAAAGAAAAGAAGAAAAGCAGCATGTGATGATTTAGGTATCCTTTCTTGTAATGAACAAGAAGTTCATTGAAAGTATTTTGTTCTTACATTTATTTGTTACCTATGGAATAAAATGGTCCTAAAAGAACCTTCTCTTTGCCCTTGTCTTTAAGGTATGGTATGTCCTTTTCCCAGATGGTCAGAGATGTTCTTCATTTCAGGTAATATTTAAGCCCAGGCAACACATTTTTTTCCAGAATGGCCATCAGATTCTTCACATTTACAATGTTCAAATTCTAATTTTGAATAATTAGATGATGGTAAATGCTGCTTGGCATTACTGATCTCTGAAAGGCATCATAAAGAAATGGAAAATATCCCCAAAGCTCATCCAATATGGACTATGGCAAGTACGTCCAAGCTAGTAAAAGATTTGAGAACTACCTTAAAACAATGATCTATTTTAATGATTTACAGGGTTTTTTTTCAATTAGTGTCATAAGGGAGAAAACAAAATTATGTCATTGTCAACAGCAGACAGCCCAAAAACATAATGAAGCTTTTCAGTCATTATCCTACATAAAAGATGAGTATTTATTAACATTTTTTCACAGATGTCATTGGTGTTCACGCAGAGTCTGTAATAATCTTTAAAAAAATAAGAAATCTGGTATCCATTCAAACTATTTCTAAGAATAAATGTTGTCAAGCACCTCAGAAATTTGTTTGTGGAATGCCTCAGAAACACTTTTATTAGACATTGGTGGATCTCAACCCAGAAAGAAAGAGAATTCTTCTGATAAGACAATTTGAGAATGCAATGTTGAATTTTTACTTTTTTTTTTGTCATTAGACATGAGATGTCACACCAGAAGAATGTATCAGAAAACCTTCAAACCACAGCTTAATGAATGTTGGAGGAGATTTTTGGAAAAGAGTCACCATATACTTTCCCTGTTTGTTTATTCATTGATAACTGTTACTGGCCACTTTCAGAAGAAAAGATAGTATGTTAGAGATATCTTCTTTAAGATACAGAATAATAATTTCAATTCAACAGAAAGCTGCTTTAAATCCAGTATTATTTGGCTTTAAATTTGAAGATTATCTTAAGTAGGGTATGGCTAAAAGCACATCAGAGCATAAAGTTAACATTTCAAACTATATTTAGTATTTTAAAGATATTCTGAAAAAAAATGAAGTAATTCCATAAGGACAAGGTATTTCACACACTTAAGCAGAATTCATTGAAGAAATACGTGATAGGAATAACTGGATAAATAGCAGGTTTACAAAGCTGCAAAGTATAGTCTATGACAGCATAAAGAGGGATTAACCATGCTCAAAGCAGTTTATCTTTGCAATTGAAAAAGTAATAAATATCATAGTGAGCTGTAGAAATAAAGACATGTGGAGTAGTTATTAATCTACTAGCAGTAATACTCCCTTACCTGAAGCACTTTGTCTACTTTCACCAGAGCTCTTCAGGAAAGAAGTAGACTGGAGAATATCAAGATAATTGCAATGAAAGTGACTAAGGATCAATCTAGAAAACATAGTCATCATGATGCACTGAAAGATGTGGGTTTGTTGAGTTTAAAAATGACCAATAAAATTGTCTTCTTAAAAGGCATAAAAGGAAGGAATCAGAAGTCCTTCATGGAAGACAGAAAATGGGGATTATATATAAGAAATACGTTTGTACATGTAAAACACAGAACACTTTGAAACTACAAGCAACAGTAAAATTGTATGTATATGGAAGTATATGTAATCATTAATCATTCTGTTCTTGGGCTCTTTAATTTATGAGGCTTCTGTACTCTGGGCACAGTATTTCACAGGTCTGTACTTGCCTTCCCAAGTGATAGAAGTGACAAAAGGGATAGGCTGACTTTCCAACCTTTCTTGAACATTTTGCAGGCGATCAGAAGCAATATGGCATGAAAAGAATTACCATGTTTTCCTTTTCTTAATCTACTTAATCTCATGATATTAATAAACCATTTAAAACAGAATTCTTTAAACATTCAAACTTAAACATCTCAGCTTCACAATATCAATCAAAAATAATAAACTTATTTTCATGATTCAGCATAGAAGAAACTAATTGCCTTTCAGAGACTGCCATAAATGGTTAAGTCTTAAACTGTGCTAACCCCACTGGATTCAGACTTTTTTGCTTATTAAGAGGTTGCAAGTCTTAGTCCAATTATTCCGTAGTACATACTTTTAAATTATGATTAAACATTTAATTAATAAAGAGGGAAAAATTTCCTTGCACATTTCTAGATCATGTTTAGTTGAGATCAAATAGTATAAAGCATTGTTATGTACTTAACACATCTCTTAGCACACCTTTATGAAAAGATGATTAGTTAGAAAATTTTGTGATAACTTCCTTAGCCAAGCTTAACTGGAAAAGTAGATATATGCATATGACAAAATACACACTTCCATCCACTTACTCTTCTACCAGTCATAACAAAATGACTATGAATTCAGAACAGGATTTTGAAAGAAAAAAAGATCCCTAATCTCTTTAACATTTCTGTGGATTTTCACTTTAGCTTTGAGTAAAAGTTAAATATATGCTTAAGTAACATGTTAGCTTAAGGACTAAAAAAGGAACCCTGAGGAATTCTAGTGATGCTTCTTAGTTCATGCTATTCCTAACTCTATCATTTTCACTATATTTTCACTGCAAGCTATTTCACTATTTTCACTATAAGCAAAGCAATCTTTCAGCAGGAGAAGATTCTATAGAAGCAAAAAGAAAAAACATTGAAGTGAAACTGATTGGCAGCTGCAAATTAAACACAATTTATAAAACCAAACTTGCAAGGCTAGCTCAGGGGAATTACACATCCATGCAAGCTTTGAAAAGTTTATTACTTAGCTAAAATATTTTAACTACATATTCCAGCTCTCAAGAATATTGAAACACCAGAGTAAATATACTTCCCGTATAAAGGTATATGCTTTTCAATGTACTGATAAAAATATAGCTGTGTAACAGAGTATAACTTACGTCAACTCTGCATTCAGCATTTAGGATGCATTAAGTCAAAAAACAATGGAGTTTTATTGACAAGCATTCCATGATCTAAATTTAGTAGCTAACTGATTTTTAAATTAACTAGACAAACTCTATAAAGCAAGTGATCTCATATTGTAAAAGGTTACCTCATGATAGATGTGTTTAATTCCTTTTAGATATGAAAATTAGATACGAAAAGGTCATAGAAGTGCTTAAACATAGTATAATCAGGTAATTAAGTCAGATAATTCAGATCATCATTGAGTGATTAAAATTCATACTAGTGACACCTGATTAAAATAAATATTTTTTGATCTCTACATAATTGCCTGTTAGAGTGAAACAACTAGCTCAGTGGATGCGGGGAGAGCTGTGGATATGATCTGCCTTGATTTTAGCAAGGCATTTGATCTGGTCTTTCACACAGTTTCCTTGCTAATGAGCTGGTAAGGTATGGACTGGACAGATGAATAGCAAAATTGCTGGAAAACTGACTAAACTGCTGAGCTCAAAGGGTGGTGGTAGTTAGTGGCTTGAAATCAGACGAGTGGAGTTTCTTGGGTCAGTACTGTTTCCAATACTGTTAAATATCTTTATGAGCAATTTGGATGTCAGGATTGAATACACACTCGCCAAGTCTGTGGATGACAACAAATTGGGAAGAGAAGTAGATAAGGCAGCAGACAAGAGTCACCATTCAGGCTGACCTCAGCACGCTGGAAGACAGACCAGCAAGAATTGCATAAGATTTAAGAAAAACAAATATGGAGTAATGTACTTGGGACAGTAAAATTATAAACTTCATAAATATAGGCATGGGACTGATGGCTGAGAAGCAGCTCTGATGAAAAGGCCCTGGGATTGTTGGGGGACAGTAAGCTCAACCTGAGCCAGCAGCATGCCTGGCAGCAAGGAAGGACAACAGCCTCTAGGGGAACATCAGAAAGAGTGTACCAGCAGACAGTGGGATATGATTATTCCATGCTACTCAGCACATGGTGTGCCATGCCTGAAAAGTAAACTGTTGTGATCCTCCTAATTTAAGAGACACATTGATAAACTAGAGAGAGTCTAGCAGAGGACTACCAGGATGATGAGAAGACTTAGGAACTTGACTTATGAAGAAAAAAGTTGAAGGAACTGGGCCTATTCAGCCATGAGAACAGAAGAGTCAAGACTGGTAGAGGTCAGGGGGAACAATACTCCAGTCACACTCTTTCGTTAAGTGAAGAGGTTACAGAGAAGAAGGATTAATATCTTCTTCAGGACGCACAGGGACAGGACAAGAAGTGATGAGCACAAGTTGCCGTAGAGGAAATTGTGTACGAATTTAATAAATGCTTCATTGTGAAAACAATTACTCATTGTCAAATGTTGTCCAGAGAAGTGATGGAGACTCTCTCACCAGAACCATTCTTTTGGAAGGGACCTTTAAAGGTCATCTAGTCCAAACCCCCTGAAGTAAGCAGGGACATATTCAACTAGATCAGATTGTTCAGATACTCATCAAGCCTGGCCTTGAACGTCTCCAGGGATGGGGCCTTCACCACCTCTCTGGGCAACCTGTTCCAGTGCCTCACCACCCTCATCGTAAGGAACTTCTTCCTAATGTCTAATCTAAACCTACCCTGCTCTAGTTTAAAACCATTGCCTCTCGTCCTATCGCTACACACCCTTGCAAGCAGCCCCTCCCCAGCTTTCTTGTAGGTCCCCTTCAGGTACTGGAAGGCCGCTATGAGGTTCTCCCCAGAGCCTTCTCTTCTCCAGGCTGAACAACCCCAGCTCTCTCAGCCTGTCTTCATAGGAGAGGTGCTCCAGCCCTCTATCATCCTCGTGGCCCTCCTGTGGACCCGCTGCAACAGCTCCATGTCTTTCTTGTGATGAGGGTTACAGAGCTGGATACAGAGCTCATTCAAGACAGCCTGATAAGGCGCTGGAGCGGGGCCCTGGAAAACCTGACCTGAGGCCTTGCTTTCAACAGATGGTTGGACCAGATGAGCTCTGGAAGTCTGTTCCAGCCTAGGTTTTTCTATGGTTCTATGATTTTACAATGAATTCTATCCACAAATAGCTGTTTTCAGGTTAAGTTGCTTTAAACATTCTTGGGGAAATATTTTTTTTCTTTCCCCATATAGAAACAAAAATACTTTGTCAAATCCCTTGAACGATGTTGACAGACATATGTAATAGATTTATTTCAGCTTAAAATGCACTAAATATATTTAATACTTGAAATATTATGAGGTAGAATACATAAATTTCCATTAATAGATCCCTCAGTGCCTTATGAAAAAGGCCAATTTTACTAAAAAAGCAAAAACCAACCAATCTGTTGTATTTAAGTGTCACATAAAATTTCTGATATTTATGTGAAGTTCTACCTGATGATAAAGAAATTTTTAAGGGTTTCTATCCTTCTCCATACACAAATATGATTAATTATACAGACAAATTAATCTAGAAGTTAACGCAAGTTCTTTTTACCCCTCGCACTAAGCAGAGTTTAAAATTGTCTGCTATGAGTTACAAAGTTCAATAATTTAGCCAGAATTCATCTTCTTATCAAAGTTCTAAGATACAAAACAATAACTTCTGCTTTGCAAGAACTGTGTCTAAGTTCTTGCAAATTCAATCTAATAACAATACTGTAAGAAACAGTGATATATCTCATATAGCCTGGAAAATATCTTTTGAATGAAGTTTCATAATAGAGTCACAGATTTACGTTTGTAGGAAACTCTGGAGATCATCTAGTCTAAACTCTCACTTAAAACAGGACTTAGTTGCTCAGGTCCAGTCAAGATTTAAATATCTGCAAGGTTGGAGATTCCACAGCTTTGCTTGGCAATCTGTTCCAGTGTTTGACCACCCTCATAGTGATTTCTTTTTCTTTATTTATAGTTGGAATTTCCCTTTTTGCAACTTGTGCTTTTTCATTTTTTCCTGTCATTGCACCTCCAAGAAAAGTCTGGTTAAGTGTTTCAAGACAGCAAAAAGATTTTCTCTTAGCCTTCTCTTCTTAATATTAGATAAGTCACTCCTCTGAACATCTACCTGTACATCATATACACTGAACTCCTAACCACGTTGGTGGCTCTCAGCTGCACTCTAGTCAATGTCTTTCTTATAATAGGGAATGTAAAACACAACACAGTACCCTGGATATGATCTTAAAATTGCCAAATAAAGGGGAAGAATTACTTCCCTTGACCTGCTGGCTACATTTTTCTTAAAGAACTTTTATCTTCCCTCAGTAAATTTGTTCTGGCTCTTCCTAACCACCTTCTCAATCACCATGTGCCTTGTCCTGGCATCCAAGAATGTTTGCTCCATAATCCTCGCAGGGACTGAAATGAAGCTGCCCTCCAGCTGGAAGCTACCTGATCCTCCTTCTTGCCCTTCTTCAACTTGGATTTGCCTTTTTTTTTTTGCATTCATCAGGAATCTTCCTTGATCGTCATGACCTTCCAAAACTGAAGGCTTACAGCAGGCTTACAATGATATTTGCCATCTCCTTCAGAAACCTTAAATACAGGCCATGTGATCCCATGAACTTCTCTATGTCCAATTTACTTACATAGCCCCTGTCTTTCTCTGCTGTGGGTAATGCTTCATTCTTTCACCGATTCACTACTTCAGTCTTTTCCACTCAAAAAATGTCTCTGCATTTCTCCATATGCAAGGTAACCCATACCTGCCCCTGCTTTCTGTGTTCTTCCTTTCTGCATCTGACTTTAGTCAGAAGGTCTTTGTTTAGCCATGTTGCTTTCTGCTCTCCCTCCTCAACAATTCACACATTGGAATAGACCATTCTGTGCTTTGAGAAGGCTGAAGACCAAACTAGCCCTTCTGGACTCTTTTAGGCATATATCACTTGGCAACTGCCAAGCAGATCACTGAACAAGCTTAGATCTGCTTTCTTGAAGCTCCCTATTTTAATCCTACTATTTGTTTTCCTTGCTTGTCTCCAGATTTTAAACTCTACTGGTTTATGTTTGCAGCTGCTAAGGCTGCTATTGGTCTTCACATCCCTGACCAGTTCTTCCTTATTCCTGAGCAACAAATTCAGTGAAGTTCCTCCTCTGGTGACTTTGTTGACTACCTTCATCAAAACATCCAGCAGTCAGAGGTGAATCAATGACTTTAAAAAATGTGCATGTCTAAATGCCTGATTAAGATTTCTCTATTGGGTGTCCCTGTCCAGGTGTTGGTAGTGAGGGGGTTGCAGGGGTGTTTTCTGTGAGAAGAGACCAGGAGCTGCCCTATGTCAGACACAGTCGGTTCCAACTGACTCTGAACAGACCCACCGCAGGACACAGATAAGCCTGTCAGCCAAGCTCTGTGATAATGTATTTAAGGGTAAAAAAAAGCTGCACAGCAGCTGTGAGAGAGAGGAGTGAGAAAATGTCAGAGGAAGAGCCCTGCAGACACCAAGGTCTGTGAAGAAGAAGAAGGTGCTCCAGGGGACAGAGCAGAGATTCCCCTGCAACCAATGGAGAAGACCATGGTGAGGCAGGTTGTCCCCCTGCAGCCCATGGAAGACCATGCTGGAGCAGATAACCACACTGCAGACAGTGGAGGAGCCCACACTGGAGCAGGTGGAGATGCCCTGAAGAGGCTGCAGCCCACGCAGCAGCAGGTTTCCTGGCAGGAACTGCAGCCTATGGGGGAACCATGCTGGAGTAGTCCATTCCCAAAGGACTGTACCTCATGGAGAGGACCCATGCTGGAGCAGTTTGTGAAGGACTGTATCCCAAGGGAGGACTCCATGCTGCAGCGGGTGAACATTGAGGAGCAAAGAGCACAGGGACAAAGTGTTATGAACTGACCTTGCACCACTCCAGGAGTGGGAGGATGTAGAATAATCAGGAATGGAGTGAAGTTGAACCTCAGAAGGGTTGGAATAGGCTTATTTTTAGTTTTGTCTTTCTTTTTTACCATCCTACTCTATTTTTAATTGGCAATATATTAAATTAGTCTTCCCCAAATTTAGTCTACAACAGTAATTGGTAAATAATCTTTATCTCAACCCGAGAGTTTTCTGTCATATTTTCCCCCTCTATGCTGTCAAGGAGGGGGAATGAGAAAGCAGCTGGGTGAGGGTCTGACTACCAGCCAAAACTAACCCAATTTCTTGTCCAGCTTTCTTCTTTATAAAACCAAATAATAAATTTGTGATGTATGGTGGTTTTTGGTTTTTTTTTTAAATCTTACTGTTCATTGCATGTGCATTACTATAAATTATTCCACTCTTATTTTAAAGTCAAACCACTTATATTAGGTAAAATAGTCATATTAACAATACCTGTAGATTAATTTGGGGTGTGTGGGGTTCTTTTTTTCTAGTATCATACAAGGGCACATTTAGGTAACTTTTTTTTGTTTTGATAACCACCATTGTTTCACAACACAGAAAAAGCTCAATTTATCAGCAGCCTTCATAAATAAATAAACTATTTTGAAGCTTGTTGTGGCCTTGGAAAGTATCAACACCAGCATCTTCTGTCTTTTCATAATCTCACAACTGATAATAGGCCAGCTGGGGATCCACTTTAACTTGGTATATCAGCTCCCAAACATAGACACTGGGTTACACAATTTTGTTCTAAGACACAGGTTTCTTAAAAAGGTAATCTGCATGAACTGTTTTAGTTGTATTTAATACTTAAGAAAAGGGTGGTGGGCCAATACTGGCAGTTTTGCTGGTTTTCCATTTTAGCATCACATTAGTTTCAGATTGAAAAATAAGATTTTTATTTTTTTTTAATTGGAGATTGAGTTATTGATTATAAAATAGGAAACAAACTCAGGAAGGTATAAAATGATAAACAAACTGGAGACTGACAATCTATCTAGCAATCACCTTACCTTTTTGAAGTTACCTTGGAAAAATGCTTTTCAGTTCATACTCTTTAATTTCTTAAACCTTGACACACTCTTGTTTTTATGCATTTATATTCTTGCTTGACAGTTTTTTCTTTCCAGGAGGAATTAAATTTCAATGATTTACATATCTTATCCCAAATATATCTACTCTGATTCACTTTGTTGTTTCCACCTCCTCTCTCCTGTCTTTTCTTTATCTCTTCTGTTGATCTTTTTCCCAAACCTTTTTAATGTAAATGAAACATTCAGTACTTGGCCTTAGGGCTGATTCATTGTAAATTAAGCATTCTGTTTTATCAGGGGATGAGGGAGGAATGATACATATTTTGAAGACTGTTACAATATTTTATAAATCGTGTATCATAAGAAGTATTTACCTTACATAGATATTGTGCAATTCAGAGTCTCCATAACACATTTACTTTTCCACTGAGATTTTATACTATGTATTAATTACATGCGTGACAAATACTAGTTACGGAACACTCTTTCTAAGCTCTCTCTCCTGTTTCTGCTTCCTTTTTGGCCGTTTACCTGCATATCACAAGTTTTACCACCCCTACCCCCCCCAAAAAAAAAAACAACAAAAAAAATCAAAAACCCCAAACAACTAAAACCCCAAAAAACAAACAAATAATCAAAATTAAATATTCCCTGATGTCTTTCTGAAGCAGAATTTCCCCCTTCAGATTATTCCCCCAGTCATAAAGTTGAGTTCCAGGAAGGGCATGATCTCAGAACACTGAAAGCACAACTCTAAATAACAGAGGCAAACATGGATAAGATAGTTTAAGTATTCAACCAATTTCCCTTTTTAACTCATTTACTTTTCACAGGCTGTAGTCCTGGACTGTGACTATCACCGACCTCACTCAACCTTATGACCAATGACTGGCATGTGCCTTGTTGCAGGTATGCTGCTAGTTCTGAGAAACAGGTACTTGCACGGTTTTTACTGGAAACATCTGTACTTAAGTTAGTGATTCAGCCTTATTTGACTCTGATCATGTAATACTCCCTATAAGTAAAACCAACAATACACAGGGAGGTCTTTCTCCCTCTGTCTTTTCAGAGAGACAATACATCATGCTTTGCCACAAAATGTAAGATGAGAAAAGCTTTCAAAAGAACATGTGGTTTCTCTGCTTTTTTCCTACATCATGTGGTAACTTCTCCTCCCTAAAGTCACTATCTGTACCATAATACGACTTTTGTCAGTTGGCACTGAAGAAACTGACATGCCGTAGGATAACCAAGGGCATCTGATCAGGACTGGCAAAAATGGTGTTTACACAAAACCCACACTTTTCTGGGTAGCAAAAAAGGACAAAGCTAATAGGCTATTCTTGGACAACCTCATATGGCAGTAGACATCTGTGTTTAGGCAAGTCAGTCCCTTCCTTGTTGTCAACTGTCACTGAAGTAGAAAGCTAAATGTGGAATTTATCCTATGCATCTTATGGAAATGTTATCCCTTCACAGCAAAAAAAAAAAAAAAAAGAATGAAGAACTAAACATATATTTTTGTAAAATTAGAAACAATTAAAACTTTTCTTCTTTTCTTTTTTAAGATAAGCTCAAGAAAGACTATATGACAGTGCAATTTCATTTTTCTCCAATATTTCAATCATCTACTCCCTACCTACAGCAAAAGTTAATAGTCTGAAATCAGTGAAAAAATTTAGATTTGATATGAAAAGACAATAAAGGAATGGGACTTATAGGTTCAAATACATTTTTAAAACAACTTAATTTGTGTCATTCTTTCCTTTGACTCTAAGCCTTGAATGTGAAGGTCTTGTCTTCTTAAATGCCAGTGACTTTCAGAGATCTACATATGTCTTCAGTCATTTTCCATGGGTTTTCAAGAAGTTTTTTCGCTTCTATGGCACAATCAAGAGTCCACTGAAACAAAAATTTGCCTTGAATTCTTTTGAGATAGAAAATACTGCAGAAAAAAAATGCAAACATTTTTTTCTGTAATTCAAAATCAGATGTATAGCAAAAGTTTATCCTTTCCATATACCTATATTGTTATTTCATCTGAGACATACTTAGTACAAGGTGGAGACTGACTTCATATACATTCTTCTTTGTTCCTTGCAGAGAAAGTTCTTTGCATGCACGTCTATTCCTCCCATAGCTCTAGAAACTCTTGAAAGTCCTATCTCAGTATATACATAATATGCATTATTCTAATGGACATTGTAACCAGTTCTTAAGTCTGTTCTCTTTATCTGGGCAACACTTTCACCATACATTTTAACACTTCAATACGATCAATAAAAATATTTCCATCCCTGATAGATAGTATCGGTACTGGGCCTAAAAATATCTGTTTCAAGCCATGGAGAAAAACTTGAGAATAACTCTGATCTCAGAAAGCACTGGAAGCATTTTTTGTACTTTAACCTCGGCCAAACTACTTATCAGAAATTTGTCCAGACAGTAAATATCTTTGCGATGAGGGCTTTTGGCTACATTCCATGTAAAATTGTCTCTTCAGTCCTTTCCTTTACTTCTTAATGTTTTGCTACATAAGATGTCATTTTTCCGTGGCTTTAAGGGATATTAAAAAAAAAAAAAAGAGAGAAAGACAGACAAAAAACACACAAAACACCACAAGAATATTGAAGGACGACATTATAAGATGACCTATAGCAGAATTTGGTATGGATAGAATCTACCCGTCATTGTAAAGGCAGCTTCATAGGAAAATATCATTTTTTCAGTTTGATAGTGTGGTTAGGGGAACAAGACCTATATTTAGCCTTTTTCAAAGGAAAGAATCAGACATTTATCTAGTTGGGTGACTGTGTTAAATTGAACAGGTTCTGACTTACACAAATTGTACACAACCCCTCAAAACCAAATAAACCAAAACAAATACAGCCTAACATGTACAATATCCTCATCTACTTGCCAGCCAAAAAGTGGTATATCCCAGTGATCTGTCGGTTATTTATCTACTTATATTCAAAGTATTTCTATGTCATCAAAATCCAAGACAGGATCTTTGTGTGAAAAAACAGCAAAGGAAATTGTTTTGAACTCAGCAGCTTAATGACCCTGGTTTATAATTGCTCTTTCACCTCTCCAAAATATTTCCTTTAGCTAAGCTTTTCTTTTTTTTTTTTTTTTTCCCCTTCCCCACTTAATACAAATTAACCCAAAAAGTAGAGAAGCTATTTCTAAAAGTTCAAAATTATTTCATGGTAAAATATAATACTGTGCAGTATATTTTTCTCATTTTTTGGATATACATTGCATGATGAAGGAATTTGTTCTTTGTGAACATTAAGAGTCTAAAACATCTGCTGGACAAGTAATATTATTTTTTAATATTTTTATTTACATTACCTTTACGAAGCCAGGTTTCACATTTCATGCCTTGGTGGTTTTAAAGTTGTTTATTGCTCTATTTTTCTTATCACTATGGAACATGTTGAGAATTCCTGTTACTTATCTGTCTTCAAGGACCTGTGTACTGGACCGGTGTAAATTTTTAACAGAGGATAAAATGCCTTTGTTTTACACCACCAGAGAGCACTGTTGGATCATTAAGATTTAGCTTTTTTTCTTTCTAGACATTAGCTAAAGTAATGATAACCAGGGAGGCAAATAAAACTTCGCTAAGTATTCTTTCTTTCTTACCACATGACAAATGCCACCTGCACATAAGGCATAATAAATCAATTGGTCTTTTTGTGTTTATAATTCTGCATTCTTTCAACATTCTTTTCTTTTAAATAAATGAAAAGTCCAGTATTCACAAGTTTTCAATTAGTGATACAGTTTGTACCATCAACTTTCATAAATTTTATTTTACTCACCAGTCCAGTGGCACAGCTGTGAGCTATATCACAGGACGACTGTGAAGATCACTTCTGGTTCCTCATTCTGGGAAACAGAAAAAGTATCACTTAATGACTCAATAAATTATATGACAAAAAGTTGAAGACCATGCTGCAAAAATACCTTGCCGCTGTGCCAATCAACTCACCCCAGCAGAAGCCATCCATTCTTTCAACTTTACAGGTGATTACTGCAACAATCACAGCAAGACCAAGGAAATCGCGTTCAACTAGAAAAAAAAAAAAAAATGGCACCTTCAGTGAATGAGGAAAAGGGTGGTAACTTGGTCTTCTGGCTTAACTGTCCACCAAAACCAAGAACTACAATGAAGAACTCAAATGTTTGGAAGTCATTCACTATGTCTGCATGTCTGCATGTAGGTATATGCATGTGTGCCTATGGCTACATATACATGCATATAGCCTTGCATAAAATACACATATGTATAACATACTAATTTATTTAATTTTCTCTTAATTTGACAAGAAAGCTAAGTACCTCTCTCTATGCAGGTGTTTAAATGAAGCTTTATAGTGAATTCACCAAACATAGGTTTCAGGCTTTTTTCATAATTCAAAAAGTAACCATTAACTTAACTAACAAAACTGCTTGACCACTTCGTAATTCACAGGTTTAGGATTTAGGTTTTAAAGATGTTTTGGGATACTGTTTAGGAATTTTCAAAGACAGGGGAATCCTGTCTTCTTAAGCTCTTAGGATTTTTCAAAGACAGAGGAATCCTAATTTAAGGTCATAACTTCTACTTAGATTCTAAAATTCCCATTTAACTTTAGGTGTCTATGTGCATTTTTATTTTGAAGCTTGGTGATTAAAAAATTCTGGAAAACTTGAAACAAACATATTTTCATTAACCAATTATAAGATTTCTGGTGTAAATAAATAAAAATTAAAAAATTTCTAGAAAAACTCCTAGAAAATTAACTGTGTTCCAGAAAAGTGTCCTCTGGAAAGATACATTTCATAATTTTCTTACACCTAAACTTCATGATATTTTTGTTGTATTGAGGAATATTTCATTAGAATTGTACATTTCTTATGGTACTAGGAGAAGACAATTATTCTAAAATTAACAATAACAAATGTCTTTATTCCTTCCTTGATTATATCTCATTTTTCCTAGCTTTCATTTTAATATAATATAAGGAAATTATTCTAAAATTATGATGTAATGATTGAGTGTTAACAAGAATTTTCTCATCACATTGAAGCTTGGATATTGAAATGCATAACTATCAGTTCTACTGATTATTTCTAAATTCTAGCCATAGCACACAACATCAAACAAACCCTTACTTTTATTTTTTCCTCAGCATAGCTTACACTAGTAGCAAACTCTGGAATAGAATACAATGCAAAAGCATCTTTCAGTGTTTCTGAACTGCAGGGTTAAACAGTCTTTTTCTTTTGATGCATCTGCAAAGTAAGAGTTTTTCCTTTCTATCTTTATAAAAATATATCTTATAATGAGCTTTCTCCCATTACAGAATCACAGAATCACAGAATCGTAGGGTTGGAAGGGACCTCTGGAGATCATCTAGTCCAATCCCCCTGCCACAGCAGGGTCACCTACAGCAGGTTGCACAGGAACACATCCAGGCAGGTTTTGAATGTCTCCGGACACAGAGACTCCACCACCTCTCTAGGCAGCCTGTTCCAGTGCTCTGCCAACCTCAAAGGAAAGAAGTTCCTCCTCATGTTTAGGTGGAACTTCCGATGCTCAAGTTTGTGCCCATTACCTCTTGTCCTGTCCCTGGGCACCACTGGAAAGAGCCTGGCCCCATCCTCCCGACACCCACCCCTTAAGTATTTATAACTGTTGATAAGGTTCCCCCTCAGCCGTCTTTTTTTCAGACTGAAGAGACACAAATCACTCAGGCTTTCTTCATAAGAGAGGTGTTCGAGTCCCCTAATCATCTTGATAGCTCTCTGCTGTACCCTCTCCAGCGATTCCCTGTCCCTCTTGAACCAGGGAGCCCAGAACTGGACACAGTACTCCAGGCGTGGCCTCACCAAGGCAGAGTAGAGGGGGAGGATGACCTCCCTCGACCTGCTGGCCACACTCTTCTTGATGCACCCCAGGATGCCATTGGCCTTCTTGGCCACAAGGGCACATTGCTGACTGATGGTCATCCTCTTGTCCACCAGGACTCCCAGGTCTCTTTCCACCGAGCTGCTCTCCAGCAGGTCAGCCCCCAGCCTGTGCTGGTGCATGGGGTTATTCCTCCCCAGGTGCAGCACCCTACGCTTGCCCCTATTGAATTTCATAAGGTTCCTCTTTGCCCAGATCTCCAACCTGTCCAGGTCTCTCTGTATGGTGGCACAGCCTTCTGGTGTGTCAGCCACCCCCCCAGCTTTGTGTCATTGGCAAACTTGCTGAAGGTGCACTCTATCCCCTCATCCAGGTCATTGATGAATATATTGAAGAGGACTGGGCCCAGTACTGACCCCTGGGGAACACCACTCGTCACTGACCTCCAACTAGACCCTGTGCCCCTAATCACGACCCTCTGAGCTCTGTCTTTCAACCAGTTATCTATCCACCTTACTGTCCATTCACCTAGCACCACTCTTCCTAAGCTTCCCTATGAGGATGCTGTGGGAGACCGTGTCGAACGCCTTGCTTAAGTCAAGGTAGACCACGTCTACCACCCTCCCCTCATCTATCCATCCAGTCATGCCATCATAGAAGGCTATCAGATTAGTCAGACATGATTTCCCCTGGGTGAATCCATGTTGAGTACTTCTGATAGCTTTCTTTTCCTCCACATGCCTTGAGATGACGCCCAGAACGAGCTGTTCCATCATCTTTCCAGGACCTTTCAAAGATTATGGAGAGGGGCCCAGCAATGACTTCTGCCAGCTCCCTCAGCGCTCTTGGGTTCGTTCCATCGGGGCCCGTGGACTTGTGGATGTCTTAATTGACCTAATTGATCTCTCAACCAAGGTAATACAGACTATACTGAAATTATCTAAGATTTTCCATTGGCTCAGAGATGATGATAGAAAACGCTTGTTTCCACAATATTAATTCTTGTCCTTCTCCTCCATGCTTGACTTAGATAAAACATGCATTGGAATTTTTGCTTGTGTAAGGACTTCAAGATATCTATATATTCAAATGAGAAACAGGAGAAATGTGATAATCTTCTTAACCTGTTTTCTTGATTATTGCTTTCTTCTGCTATTGCAGTTTTTTCATATCTATATCATACATTATTTATATGTAAAGTTTATTCTCATGCTTTAAAAATAAATACAACTCAAATATTGAAAAATATTGTGTGTAAATAACGCTTCCATATCATGCAATTTTTTTATAACTTTATCATTGGTTTTTTAAAGATATTTTCATGGGAATGAATTAGAACTTGGAATAGGGTTGAAAGGAAGAAAAAGGGGTTTGTGGGAATTTTTTTTTTTCCTTAATTAATTTGATCCTTCTACTTATTCACTAACCACTGTGTCATAACTGTATTGCTTCATGATATTAGGGCAATATCAGGGTTGATGTTGTGATGTCAAGCAATTTATACGTAATTGAGAAACTTATTCCAAAGTAATCTTGACTGATAGCGTATATATGTAAGCCAACTTGAGAAACATTTGCTGTAAATCAAAGATCAAAAAACGATTGAATTATCAACTGGAGAAGGAAAGAAAAAACAAGCAGAAAACCTTATTTTGTGACTTGGGGACTAATCTGAATCTTGAAAAGCTTGTGTGCAGTCTCTGATTGCAATACAAATTGCCAGGATGACCTTGAACTAGTTATTTAGGGTCAGATTTTTAAAAGAGCTTTAGATAACAGCAATAGCAACTTGGAATTTTTTAAAACCATGTAGGAGATCAATTCCTGTAATGGAAAAATAGCAAGAATATGACAAAAATAGTTTAGTTTCTAGTAACAAATAAGAAACAATAGACTTGCATACTCTTTGTTCAGAAGACTAAAAAAAAAAAACCAGTAAAAAGAAAAAAAGAGTAATGTTACCCAGAAGTTTATATTTCATGGTTCATTTTAATTCAAATTAGGGGTCAGCATACCTTTTCTAACTGTGAAGGTGATTAACTGCTGGAATAATGTCCCCAAGGAAGATGTGGATTCTTCATCTTTTGACATCTTATAAAGGAAACTGGATACCTATTGAGAAGATATATTTTAATTCAAATGAAGTCTTTTTATGTCCACGCTGTATTATTTGTTTAGTAATATCCACATTATCTAATTGACAAAGTTTAGCCTGGATAATCTCAGGATTTTTTAACCTTAAAATCTCTGTGACTACCATAGGGTAACAGAAGTTGCAGCAACATACGTGTTAAATATTTGGTTATGCCTGTGGGCCAAGAGATTCCACTGTCCATGTGTTTCCAGATTAATTGTAAAAATATAAACAGAGAGCTTGAGGTTAATAGGAATTTTAATCAAAGTTTGAAAGACACTGTTTTAATTTTGTGAGTTAAGAAAAAAAAATTCTTGCTACATGACATTTCTTCAAAAACCACGCCCAACTGTGTTCAGTAGAACTTCAAATCAGTAGTCCTGTTTCATTTAAACAACATAACCGCCTACGCTACAGCTGCCACAACTCTTAAGTCTAGTAAGTTATTATCACTAGATGACAGTAGTCTTTACAAGTACGTCCTACTGCTATGAAGCTAATTCTAAAGACAACTCGTCCTCTGACAGGATTTATTCATAGAATCACAGAATTATGGAATAGTTTGGGTTGGAAGGGACCTTTAAAGGTCATCTAGTCTTCCCCCCCCGCAATAAGCACGGACATCTTCAACTACATCAGGTTGCTCAGAGACCCGGCCAACCTGACCTTGAATGTTTCCAGGGATAGGGCATCTAACACCTCTCTGGGCAACCTGTGCCAGTGTTTTACCACCCTCAGTGTAAAAAATTTCTTCCTGATATCTAGTCCGAATCTACCCTCCTTCACTTTAAAGCCATTACCCCTTGTCTTATCACAACAAGCCCTGCTAAAAAAGTTTGTCCCCATCTTTCTTGTGCGCTTTCAGTAGTGAAAGCCCACAATAAGGTCTCCCTGGAGCCTTCTCTTCTCCAGGCTGAACAACCTCAACTGTCTCAGCCTGTCCTCATAGGAGAGGTGTTCCATCCCTCTGATCATTTTTGTGGCCCTCCTCTGAACCTGCTTCAACAGGTCCATGTCCTGCTGGGGCCTCCAGAGCTGGATGCAGTACTCCAGGTGGGGTGTCACCAGAGCAGAGCAGAGGGGCAGAATCACCTCCCTCGACTTGCTGACCACGCTTCTTTTGATGCAGCCCAGGATACAGTTGGCTTTCTGGGCTGCATGTGCACATTGTTGTCTCATGTCCAGCTTTTCATCCATCAGTATCCTCAAGTCCTTCTCCAGAGGGCAGCTCTGAATCCCTTCATTCCCCAGCCTGTATTGATACTAGGGGTTACCACAACCCAAGTGTGGGACCTTGCGCTTGGCCTTGTTTGAACCTCATGAGGTTCACAGCGGCCCACTTCTTGAGCATGTCCAGGTCCTTTTGGATGGCAACCGGTCCCTCAGGTGTGTCAACTGCACCAGTCAGCTTGGAGTCATCTGCAGACTTGCTGAGGGTGCGCTTGATCACACTTCAGTTTTATTTTGTCATGAAACACCTAGACCTCAAAAGAAGTTAAGAGTTATTCCCAGAGTTTTAGAGGACAGAAATTCTGTAGGAATTCAAATTGTTGAAGTAATTCACTATGTTTTAAAAGAGTTCAAATCTGAGAACCAAGGACCTTCTGCCATAGGCTATTCTACCTTCTTTTTACCATGTGTGATTACAACATCTCTCATGTTAGTAACTCAGGTTTTAATATCCTCCCCTAGTAACTAATGACTTGTTCCAATAAGATCCCAACCCTGTACTGTTATAGTACTCTGTGGGATTGATAAGTTTCTGCTATAATAACTTCTTTTTCCATTCTGAAAATCCTTTTTCAGTAATAGCATTGACATGAAAATTTCCTCCACATCACTTGAGAAAATCAAGTATTAAAAAGGTCTTAATAAGTGCAATCACATTTTAATCCAAAGCCATTCTTAGTAAAGCTTTTTAATCAAAACTCTTTCACAATGCTGGCAAAAATTAGGACTAGATTTATGAACTTATTCAAATGACTTGACAGCAAAAATAGGTCAGTGGGATGCAAAAATCCCACATTTCTTATACAGCCTTTTGTTTCTAACTAACTGTCTTTTGCTTTGAAACTTTGCATTCCTTGGACACTTGCAAAGACTTTAAATTAGCTTTTACTCAGTAAGCCACTTACTTACACGCTCTGAGGTAAAGACCGTCATCCTGACTGCAAAATCTACTAGCTTTAAGCAATTAAAAAGCTAAAGTCCTTCCATGTTGAAAGAATAAGGGGATGTGTAATTTGCATTTGATGTAAAAATTGAACAGACAGCCTTTCTAAGAAAGCAATCATGCTGACCCCACTCAAGACATCAAAGCCTTGCTGAAGTCATCTGAGGGGAGGGAGAGAAATCCACAATACTACGAAACACCAAAACACACTGCTTTGCTTGCCATCTCTATTTCTGCAAATACCTACGCAAGAACAAAGCTTGTCACCTTGGCCATTTTAGAAATCTGTTAAATGAATTCATATGGAAGGATAATGAATCATAAAGTGTAGGGAAGCATGGATTCACTGTGAACAGATCATTTAGAGCATGCAGAAGTTTAAAAGATAGTTATAAAATAAATAATAAAAAAAAAGTAAATATGCTAATAATTCTTTCTGTTCCTGCAGAAAGAAAGAAAGCATTTATTACAATAGATACTTAATTTCTTTTGATTTTACACAGTGGATAATCTAGTTATGGAAATGCAGAAAATTTCCCATGACAAAAAAACCACTTTCTACAAATACTGAATAAATGAACTCTAGTAGTGCAATGAAGCAGTCCTGTTCCTTAAACTTCTATTTTAGGTTGAAAAACTTTTGCATTCTCCAAAATCTAAAGACACCACATTCTTGCTCATAATTCCCTTTCCTGGTGCAATGCTTGCTTCTATAAGTTGCTGTAAATCTTCTGTAAGATGCTGAGCAGCAGAGAAAAGCCTAAAGGAAGCTCAGTAACCTAAATAAAAAATCTGCCTTCATGAAAGAGAAAATTCATCTTACAGATTAAAGTATATTAGAATGCACAGCTAAACAGTTTATAAATTCAGTTCTATAGCTGCTCGGGCACAAATTCCTTTTGGCACCAGTTGAGGTCCACTGCAGCTGTCTGGTATCCTACACAGATAGAACTGAGCATATATCTCCAGTAATTCTTAATGGACTGTCTTAAGGAACAGTTCTGTGATTCAACTTAAATTTTAAATGAATTAGAGACTTATTTCCTACTTTGTGTGGACAGTGTCAGCAATTTATGTGCATTGTTGTGACCTAGTCCCAGGATTAGTTCAAGGGGTCCTTGAAAAAAAATATTTTGTAAGAAAACATCCACACTGTTACAGTTACCAGTTGAGGCACCATTACAATGGTAATAAGTACCATTTTAATTAGATAAATATCTCAGAAGCAATATTTTTCACGGTTACCACTGATTGCAACTGTTAATTTTTTTTTAATCTCAGACTGGTTGACTGACAATCGGTGAAGACAATATCATTAAAATTGGTATATCAAGGCGCCTCATTTCCCAGTGAGAGCTCTAACTACCAAACTGTTATGATCATGATGGCAATACTTTCACCACCACTCTCCCTCTTAACACTTGTGTTGCTCCCATTAACTCTTCAAACATCTGAGGAAAGAATATAGGCTGGCTACTTAAACTTGGATCAGAATGCAGCTCTCAGAGGCAGATATCTACTCAGAAAAGACCACTCTGAACATCTATGTGAAGTAAGATCAGGCACTGAGGAAACTTTTAGGCTTATCCAATGGTCCAGAAAACCCTATAATCACTCAAAGAGGGTTGCTGTCTTGTACCTAAGTAGCAGACATTCATTGCTGATGAGATTTAGGTGGCAAATATTTCTTCCCTGCTATTTAAACGTGTTGCTATTATTTTAGCAAATACATATTTTTAATTTTTTTATGATAGTATATGTTCTGGACTCTAGTTTTGAATTGAAAAGACACCTGATTTAATTTGCACATATTTACCTTTTTTACAATGAAAAATTTCAGTGTATACACATTTTTTCCATCTTTCACTATTTTAAAACAACTGATCTATTCCTTTTTTTTTTAGTTTTATTCCTTTTTTGAGTTGTATTCATTTTTTTATCATCAGCAGATGATACAAGGTAAAGTTAATATTTACCTTCCTTTTTCTCTCATCATTTCTTTCCTATCCAAGATTCTTCTGATTCTCTGTTTATTGCCCAATGAAATGTAGTTGTATCAGGCAGGTTTGATAGGTGTAGCAGACGCTGCAAGTCATATATGTGTATGGATAAATATATGAGAAATACACCAATGCTTTGTAGTTATTGTATAATAAAAGTTCCAGATCTAGGATAGAGGCATCTGTTGTTTAATAAAGACAGCTTAGCATATAGAACTTTATTAGGTACAATGCTAACTAGGGCAGAGATGCTATATACACTTATATTCTTTCATATTTTTCTGTATATCACATGTTTTGAATAACTCATTAGCTGTCAATTTTGCCTGAGTGCAGCAAATGAGTGTTGCCTATTGGCTTTATTCCAAGGACACTTCACCCTCTATGTATAAACTTTTTCTGCAGCTCTTTGTAGGTGAACTACATATACGTTATATCCCTGCTGGAGAGGTTGCAGTCAATCTAAAGCAGAAATCTTAATGACTTGTAGGTATTTTGATACCTAACAAGTAAGAGATATTTCAGGAACATACTGATAGAAAAGTCTGCAAGAGAGTTAACGAATCTATAGAGTGGATCTCCCCTTTAGTAACTTCTAGGGAGTTTTAAATCAACATCAATAAAATCACAAAATTAATTAATCAAATCATGCCATTGCATCTCATTAAACTCTGTAGCATTATGCAGTAGTAAAAATATACAAGAGTACCAGAAATTCCATTACCTATTGAACTCAAATCTCCAAGTTAACTACAAAAGAACAATGAGTAACCTTGGAAGCTGAGTTGATTTTGAATTCGCTACTCTAGAAAATTGGTCATTGTAATGGTAAATTCTTGGTACTGATAAATATATGCTTTTAAAAAGATGTTGAAAAAGCAGTTTGAAAAATTTGCAGAAGATATAGGTCCCTTTCCTGCTTGACTATGTATGCATTTATGCATATAATATTAAGTAATCCGTGGATATTAAGAAAGTATTTCTGAGAGCCTGGACTACCTCCTCTCATCGGAGTGCTGTAACAGTAAGCATCCGAAACATACTGTTTTCACTTCCTCTGCTCCTAGTGTTAGGACCTTTATATTCTTATACAGTTTTACATACACAGAAATGTCTTTATTACTGCAGAGAAAATGGAATAATCTGAAGCCAGCAAGCAGTATTCTTTTGGAATATGGAAGATACGGATTAAAAACCTGCGGACAGGCTGAAGGGAGAACTGAGGTAGCCAACACCAATTTTTAACCTCTTGTGAAAAAAATGGACACTATCATGTGCCCTTTGCATGGCTATGGAAGATGCAAAAACTGGCAGCTAACTAGATGCATCCAAATGTATGACTTCAGCCTCTACATGAAGGAAATGACTGCAGCCTTTGGATCCTATTTTATAAAGATATTTTTCTCCATCCTTGTGTTAAATGTCAAAATCCATTCTAGTGCATAACCTACTAAGGCATTCAACTGCTGTGAATACCAGTGTTAGAAAGCTAGATCTCACCATTCATTGCAACTTATTCACCACTATTGTGAATCCTTCTCCCCAGGCCAACAATTTTGATAGCAGAGCATTGTGCTTCACAATGCCAAAGTCATTATCTGGGTTCAGTACAGAGTGTACAGTTGGATTTTGACCATGTAAAAAGATTTCATTACTGTTCCTGACAGAGATATTGTTAGAACAAAGGAGTTAGCTCCCAGAATAGGCACAACAGTGAAATCTCTCTATTAGTGGGGTTTAGGTATTCAGTCATTTTTTGTGGTGAGTGGCTTTGTTTTTTGTTTTGTTTCTGTTATTCTTTTTAAATATATATAGTTACTGTACTATTGCTTCAGCCTTATCCATCATTTCAAATAAAAAAATAATTATTAAAAAATCCAGTCTATGATGTGTTTATTATTTTATTTTGCACACAAAGTATTGCATTGTAGCATAGCATGAAGATTATATCTCCTGTAAATCACAATAATCTGTTTTTAAAAAGACAGTAGAATACAATGGAATCTTACTAAAATATCTAGATGCAATTCCTTAAGTTTGTGGAGAAAAAATTCAATTATGTGAGCATGGAAAAAATCAAAATTTTCTTTTTCTCTAATGAGGCACAACTTACCTAAAAGGTCTGTAATCTAACATAATTAACTTAAATATAGTTTACAGGTGTAGTAAAAGGACAGAAATTATTTTTGTAAATTAAAATATATGGCAGAGACTTCATTTATTGCTATGATGTACTAAACAGAACTCTTCTTTTTATGTCTGTACAGATGAGCCTGTTTTAAGAGTACCTGGATCCATACAAATGCATAACATCATTAGGCTGTAGTTTTTAACAGGGAAATTTATCACTAGTTTTCAGCGGTAAACTGAATATTAATTTCCTTTAAAAAATTTCACTTTTAAATATATTAATCCTGTGCTATGCAAGTATTTATGCATAAAGTGTTTGGGAAGGAGCTAATTTGCGAAAGATAGCTTTGCTTTGTTCTTGAACTCTTTTGTTGTTTTGTTGTTTGTTTTCTTTTAAAATTCATTCAAAACAAAAACAAATTAACAAATATGCATGCATACACTTGAGACAAATGAGATAATGAAATAATTCATTTTGTTTCCAGAGGTGCTTAAGGGATGTTAACAAATACACTGTCTGCCATCAGGTGGTGCCACTCTGTAGGAATGTAAGTCATGCGCCAAAGCTCTTTGCACACCTGCATGACTGGATGTGCATTCATCCACTGATCAAATGCATCCCTTTTCATTTGATAGGCACAGGTCCCTTCATTTGATGGAACATTCAAGTTGCCTCAGTTCACGTCATCCAATACATAAGCTCTTATTACATGAGCAAATGTGTATCTACTGCAGGACAGAAACTCCTTCCTCATGAGGTGCTGACATGGCAGGTGTACACTCAGTAACTTCTTTCTCCAAAACTCTGACATCTCCTTCCTAAGTATGTAATAAAGAATAAGTTCTGTACAGGATTGTTAGCAGTTTTGCAGAACAATCTGGTTGAGAACTTGCGAATGGGGGAAAAAGGCTGATTCTGTTTTATACTAGCTTCCCAGAAGGCAGAGAATGTCATGAGTATATATTTGGATGAAACATAGTTTGTGGTAATTTTTAAAGTTTGTGTTGTTTGGCGTTGGTCGGTTTATTTGGGGGTTTTTAATATAATAAATAAGTAAGTAAATAACACTTTTTAAATTGTCACAGAAGCTGTGTAAAGCAATCTCAAAGTCTTCTAAAATGACAACTTTTGAACAAGTCATATGAAGTCCTGACAAAATAGTAAGACATTATCAGTAGCACAGTGCTGAATAGGAAACTTCCTGGTAATTAAAGAATGCCAAACCCACCATAACTCTGAACTGTTTCTGTTTGTCTTGAACCTCTATTTCATTACAAAACCATGAGCTATTTCTTCTGCTTGTGATAAATTGGTAGATAATGCTTTGATATATGTGTGAAAAACACACAGAAGAAGTTATGTATGAATAGTGGTAAAAATAGATCTGGCATTTGAATTATAAACGAGAAGTAGGTTTAGATTTCCAGAGAAGAACTATCTCTTCTGGGGATATTTCTATATACACAAGAATGACTTCATGGTTTTAGCCAGAACTGAAAAATACAAAAGAGCCTTTGATATTCTGTTCTGGGTCACCTTGTTTGCTGCATTTTTTCTTGATCTCCACTGGCTTTACTAACTAACATCTGAGTCTTGTTTTAAGCTTACTGATTGCATTGGCTTTGTATTTGCTATGCAATAAGCTGGCACTAAGAAGGATTTTGATCTTTAATCTGGTTCAAGGGATTCTAAGCAGCTCTGATTGCAGCCATAGGCAATACATGTACTAAATGAGATTGAAGGACAAATTAAAATAAATAATGTTTGACTAAATCACTTTGTCCTGGTTAAATGCACTTAACAATTTCATTTTCCCTTGCAAAGCAGGTTTCAAAGAAATTAACAAGTGTTTTATTTTTTTGATGTAAGTATAATGAATCTTTTTCTGCACAGAAAAACTAATGCCATTAAAGTTGTGTCTCTCCTCCATGTATTAGAGTAGCTTCAAAGCTTTTGGGTAGAAAGCTGAGGAGAAGTCAGAGATCTGTAAAATATATCGTTGTATTTATTGCCAAAGGCAAAGCATGGGAAATTGATTAAGGCTTTCTTAACAATCATAGTTCACTTGAGTAATGACTTTTTAGGCCTTTTGACTAACAGCAGCTCCTGCAGCCAGACCATAGCAACTTTATATAGTTTGCATTGCTCTAAGAAATAAAGTCTAGTAATGAACTAGCTAAGAAACAACAAAAAGCAGGTTTATTTGACCCAGTTATTTTAGCAATCTTTCACCTACCAATTGCTTACTTATTCTACATTTAGAGTAACATTTTTATGATATGTTGCTATATTTGCAGAAGAGAAAACTAAACAGTATACTGAAAGAGTTGTCTGACACTGTAATAAGGGAAAAAAACTAGAAAGGTTAATATTTATGGTTTAAAAAAATGTTACTCCAAGAAGCATATTTGTCAGATTATCTATGTTAGACAGGTGAAAATACCTGATAATCTGATAGACTAAGCCCTGTTTGGCCACAAGTCCAAACAGAAAAAAATACTTATAAATGTTACAGCACTTTGGGACCTATCATTTTATGTTCATAAGTTACTTCTCTGTATGTGAATATGTTTCTACAATTTAACATTTATAAATATGAAATGTCAAAACAGCATATGTATCAATTCAGAAAGGAAAAATGGTCACAGAATAATGTTTTAGTGGTCTTTTCTGAGCATTGTTCTGGGGAAAAAACTTTTTTTTTCAGTACAACTTAGTGTTTCTTATAGAATTCAGAGATAAAGTCCTAGCTACTTCTGCATTATTGCTAAAATTTCTATTGATTTCAGCTAGATAAATATTTAATCTGTTTTGGATCAGGAATTATTCAACTCTTGTTTATTTCATCTACCATTATTTTTCCATGCTTCAGTATTCCCCTTGCACTCTTAGGTAAAATTTCTTGTGTGCTACAGAGCACGGGAATGAATCACTTTTCATATAACTTCCCTCACATTTAATATTGGAGCACCTTGAAATAATTTGACTGCATACTACCACTGCTCAGAGAACTGTAGTAGTTGGGATGTTAACTATCTGCTAATATTTCAAAGTCTTTTTCTAAACACAGGCTTATACTGCTGCTTATGTACCTTTCCCCTCTCCTCTCTTAAAGAGAAATATGAAAAAAGTTTTAATTATAACTAAAAAGAAGTATTTGGGCTCATTGAAGTTGTACTTTTCTTCAGTTGTGGCCTGTGTGGGACGCAGTGCATTCCTACACTGCTGCTTTGTTAAGAAACAGGATTAAACTAGACAAGTTCTTCCATTATGGAATCTAGTACAGCATTTTGTATATACTTTTATCATATACTCAAGTGATAGCTATAACACTGTCATGAAGACCTTATACTTGTTTTGTCTCTTTTAGAATACCCAAAGCACAAATAAGATTATAAAGGCAACATTTCCCCAGGTCCTGCCAGCAGATTTTTCTGTCCCTTCCCCGTGCATTGATATTTCACCCGGTATTGTTGGTCCAGGTCATTCTATATTCTAGTCTATGGTAGTACTCTGTGAATCTGAAGGACCCCTATGCATTGGTTTGAGAAAAAAATCTAGCTTTAAAAGCTATTTTTTATGGTATAAATCAAGTGAAAATGCAGTTTGACTCATCTTGAAGAAAAGTGCTGATGTTGTATTTAAAAACTGTAAGAGAAAGAGTTCATTTCCTCTAAAAGAATTCCCAACAGCATGAGAAATAGTTAGTACTGGTTTATAGCTTTCTTCCCTCAAGATGATTTAAAACTGTGCTTCCCAGTAGAATATTTTAATCACCAAACTATACTGTACTCCAGTGCAGTAGGTGTTAAACAGGTCTTAAGGGAGCTGTAAAGGTGAAGTGCACCTACAGAGAAAACAACAGTTTTTTTGGGACAGAGATGCCTAGAAGATATGGCCTTTTAGCAAGGCTTTTGATCAGAGGAGGAAACTACATAGAAAAAGGATGTATTCTATTTCCTTTGAGGAATGGGAAATGTTGGCACAATGCCTCTAGCTCACTTAAAGGAAAATAGCAGTTCTTCAAGATAAAATTAAATATTTTGAAATGTTTCATGTGAATGCAGAGGGGTGAAAAAAAAAAAAAAAGAACAACTTGATGTTCCTTTCCCCACCTTACCAAAAAAAAAAAAAAGAGGGGGGGGAGGGAGGGTGGGTGAGGAAGAAAGAGATAACATAAGGGAGATGAGTGCTTAATTCCCTGCAGTATATCAGCCAGATGAATAACAGTGAGTTGGTTCACCCATGTGACCAAGCTAGCAGGATATACCAAAACACAAAACTCTTTGAAATGGCTATTAAGAACACAAATTCCTACAGTTGATGGCCAAAGCTTGATAACAATTCGGTAATCCCTGATTTGGTTAATGTTAAGAATCCCCTTCATAGGATTCGGAGAAAGGAAATAAGAGATCTTCATTGGATGCTTATAGAATACATGGAAGATTGTAAAATCTAATTATTGATGGACCAGTTTTGCATTTGGTGCAGTTCTGCATGTTTTTTAAGCAAATACTTATGCCATTTTATGTAAACAACTGTATTCAATAACTATCTTTTGGAAATATTCAATCAGATTTAGCAATAAAGTGCAATAGGTCCCCTGGAGCCTCTTACTTAATCCAGAAAATATATAGTGGTCTATTCAGGATTTTGTTTGACATTTGGAAAGCATATTAGAAGATCACTTGCTGGTAAATGCACTAGTATCTCTTTTGATAGCATCTGCATTATTTGATAGCCTGTGACATCTTTGCATTACGAAGAAGCACTACGAGACACTCTGAATTAATTAAAAACAAACACATGTTTGTGACTGGTTTTTGGTTTTTTTTTCATAATGCACCAAAACTGCACAGGGTTCAAAATTTATATAATACAATATCGGTCCATTTACCTGTAACATAAATAGAACTTTTCTCCTATACAAGGATAGACTATACAGTCTACCAGACTACAGCACCCCAAGAAGGGTGTTAAGGTGCTTGAATGTGTCCAGAGGGGGTAGTAAAGCTGGTGAAAGGGCTCTAAGGCATGTCCTATGAGGAGTGGCTAAGGACCCCAAACTTGTCTAGTTTGGAGAAGAGGAGGCTGAGGGGCAACCTCTGCTCTCTACAGCTTCCTGAGTAGAGGAAGTGGGGAGGGAGGTGCTGATCTCTTCTCCCTGGTATCCAGTGATAGGGCATAAGGGAATGGTTCACAGCTGCATCAGTGGAGGTTTAGACTGGACATTAGGAAGGATTTCCTTACCAAGAGGGTGGTCAAGCACTGAAACAGTCTTCCTAGAGTGGTGGTCAATGCCCCAAGCCTGTCAGCATTTAAGAGGCATTTGGACAATGTCCTTAACAACATGCTTTAGCTTGGTCAGCCGTGAATTGGACTAGATGATCGTTATAGGTCCCTTCCAACTGAAATAGTTCATTCTGCCTTTCCCCAAGTATTTCACGAATGTTTTGTCAACAATCTCTGTCAGAAGACAGGAGAATGATCCAATCGTTATGGGATCTTTTTTATACTAAGGGTTATTGTTTTCTTCTGTCCAAAAACATTCATGGCCCCAATATATTCTTCTTTCCCTGTTTCAATATTACATCAAATGATTTCTTCCTTTTTCTCTGATCTTGTTACTACTTGGTTGATTTGACTACAAATGCATGCAACCAGGACCTACTGACTATACATATCTACAAGTGGAGTTGCAAAATCTTCTCTCAAGGCAAGACAGTGTTAAAGTCAAATGAGCGCAGGTGATAGCACAGGCATTTTTATGATTTCTAAGACTTTCTTAATTTTATATATAAAATTTCTCATCAGAGAAACTCAGAGATAACTGGAGACTTAATATTAAGATAGGCTGAGCAGTTTTGATAATTATAAAGACAAAGAGTTATGACTGGTGACATTTGTATAAGCAACTTCATCGTATAATATAATCTTCATGTCCCAATGACAGAGTTGAAATATTTTCTTGTCCACAAAAGGCAGCATGGATAGCAGGAAGAATTTACATATGGAACACTATTCTTAACCCTTGGGTGAAGTAAATTCTTTGGTAAGGTCTTTCTGCTATATCCTTTTTGGTTCATTTTGTTACCTTTCACTGTAATTCACGAATCCTGGTAGCTCCAAAACACATTTAGTTCAACCAGTTCATCAAAATACTTATTTTTATTAATTTTTAAAATTAACATTGATTAGGTGAAATTTGTAAATTGTTAGAAGGTAGAAAAATATTACAATGGGTACATTAGATTGTGCCGTTATGACTAGGTGAAAGCATTAAATATAGACAAGTTACAACACTCAGTAGTGTAGGGACCCTAAAAATTTAATACACTTTAGCTGCAGGCAAGAATCTAGCAGCTGCAGGGACTGAGGTGGAGGAAGGTCTAATTTATTGGTAGCATGTATTTTGTTGGAAAAAGTAGTGTATCATCATAACCTTTCTTTCTGTTTTATTGCTGAAAGTTCTCACAAATTGTCATCTAGTGTATGTATCTATGCAATTACCTATTGCTCTTCTTACATATTTTGCAAAAGTAGTAGGCAAAACTTCATACTCCAAAAAATCTTATTTCAGTTTTTCAGAAATATTAAGTCTCTGCATATTTGTCCTTTTGTCTTCTGAACTTTTGTCCTTTTGTCTTGTCTCTCTGTTCCTAATAAACCTTCTATGACCATGAGATTGATCTTCATGAACAAGACATCTTTTTTGATAAATATCCTGTAAGAAGAAGCTATGTTCAGGATATAGATACTGAAACAATATGCTGTTAAATGAAAATGATCAGTTCAGTCTTACAATAACCATGTTTAACAGTCAATGCATAAACAAAAGTAACAAAATTACATTGTTTTTTAGCTATTTATGCAGATCTATTCTCCAACTTTATTCTCCAATCCTGCTGCAGAAGGAATGGTATCAGAGCACACGTACTGAAGACTAATAGGCTTACAGCACATGGGTTTTCTTTCTGGAGTTGCAGGCCAAAAAATGGTGTTCTTCATGTTTCCAGCCAACCTGGAATCTACTTTAACTGAATCTGAAAGAGTCTGAGTCTTTGTTACTAGAGTTCTGAAAAAGAGCTGTGGCATATATTATCACTATTACATTATGATGTTGTGATGTCAGGATTTAGGTGGTGCACTGTGAGTGAAGTAGTCAGCTTCAAAAGATATTAGAAAAATCCCATTATAGGAGTCACTCATTCTAGAAATACTTCACTCACACTAGGCTAAACTACGTGAGGTTAACAGACTTCCCCCTCCATTTAAATGCTGTGTAGAGGTACAGCTTTTTCTTGTTCAATTTATCTAGAACTTTACCATGGGTAGAGAACACCTGTGCCTAGAGAAAACCTGTGTCTAGAGACACAAAGGAACAAAACCAGCCAAAATAAAACAAAACAAATTTTTTTTATATGATTATCTTATTTTGGGGAACAGTCTTAACACATTCTGTTAATCGTACCTTTTTGTTTGTAAATATAGAGCTAAATTTCACACTATAGTGCATAAATATGCTTTTTTTTTTCAGTCCTGGATCAAATGACATGCACTTTAAATTTGACGGAAAGTAATGGTAAGATTAAGTTGTCTATATGAAACCTTTCAGTTCAGAGGTGAAATGCAACAACTTTAACAGTATACACTGCAATGTCCCAGTCACAGAGAGAATAAAAGCAAAAAAGGACTGTAGAGTAGAAAATATTATTTTTAAAATGTGAAAATGTGTAGCGTGTTGACCCCAGACAATACCCATCCAGCCTCTCACTCTTTCGCCTCTCCACAGGACAGGGAGAAAATAAAAGGAAGATGAGAAGACTCATTGATCAATATAATGACAGTTTAACAGGGAAAGTAAAAATTGCGTGTGAAAACAAAGAAACAAAAAAAAATAAGGAAAAAGAATTCATTCACTACTTCCCATCAGCGGTTAGATGCCCAGCCACTTCCTGTAAAGCAGGGACATTCATAACAACTGCTTGGGAAGACAAATGCCAATGTCAGTATCATCTCCCTTTCCTCTTTGTTTTCCTGAGTGTTTATTCCTGAGCAAAGCATCCTATGGTATGGCATATCTTTGGTCAGTTTGGGTCAGCTGTCCTGGCTATGATCCTCTTGCTTACCCTCAGCTTACTCACTGAGGGGGTGGGCAGGAGGAAGGAAGAGAAAGGAGGGAGAAGAGAAAAACTTGGCACTGTGCAAGTACTGTTCAGCAATAGCCAAAACACTGGTATATTATCAAGAGTGGTTTAGCCATAAATGCGAAGAACAGAACGATATGGGCTGCTAAGAAAAAAACTTAATCCCATCCCAGCCGGGTCCAGTACAAAATTATATCTTCCAAAAATGATCAAGGCATTTATATCAAGGTATTTATAGAGAAATTGTGATTGGGATTTTCATTAGTTACCATTAGTGTTAGAGCTACCATTTTAAGAATAATTTTATTTAGAACTAGATAAGAAACAATTTTAAAAATTCAGTATTTGAGGGTAAAACTCCTTCTTAAAATCAAACCTTTAAAAATGTTTACAGCTGAGCAAACTAATATGAGATACTTCAAAATATTCATAATTTTTGGCATGAGCACGTACACTGGTGAATATATTGCATCTGGGGTTTACATAGAGCAAGAATCAACATCTTCTCTTATGGAGTACCTTATGCGGTTAGGTTAACAATTATAAAATGGCTCATTAAAATTCATAAATGTATTTACAAATGAAGAACAAGCTTTTGATCTTCCAACCATTGCAAATATTATCTACAAAAGAAGCTGAAACACTAGACTGACAAGGAAATTCAAAATATGCAAAGGTTTTATCAGCAAATACAGACATTATCCTTCCTTGCAGCTATCAAATCAGTAAGGTAAAATTACAGAAATTTTCAAAATAAATGAAAATTCTCACTTTATGCTTAGGATCATGCTAGGAGGGCAATAGAGAGAAAAGTTGGTATAATAGTTTTAACACAGCTGGGATGAAGAAAAGCATTGTCAACATGAGGTTGACTTGGTTGAAACATAAGATGAAATACTACTTCTAAGCTATCAGTCTAACCCTCAAGTTCATACTCACACAGAAAACTATCCTTCCAGACTACAGGTGCGTAATATTAATATTTATATTTTAATATACTTTTCACAAGATTCATCACCAACTATATAGCACTTATTATCTATGGGTACTATAAATACTTCCTGTTGGGAAACTTGACTTAAACAGAAAAAAAACCCACACTTGCTACCTTATAAACATTAGTCAAAAGACTGACTAATCACACTAAATTGCACTAGCACAGGATAGATTTGCTTCAAGAGGTAAAATTATTCATCCTTTTCATAGAGCAGGCATGCTACGTCACTCCTGAGCTCATGGAAAGGTACAGTGGAAGGATAATAATTTACTCACCAGACAGAAAGATGTACAATCACCAGAGAACAAGGTTTTTGCCCTTTCCTGCTAGGGTCTATTCCCAAACTCTCGTGCTTCACTAGCACTGCTTAGAAAGTCACTAAATTTGGAGTAAAATGGATTTTCAATATAATAAGTCCTAGAGATCTGATTTCTCCACTCTACCTGTCTTTTGGTTGATTTTTCTATACTTTAGAGCATATGGACAAAAGATGCAATGATCCATCAGATGTAAATTCTATGGTGCTACAAAAAATTACCAAAAGTGACATTTCTGATAGCAGAACCTTAACTTCTTTCAGACTTAATGGCTCACAACAAATGATAGAGCATCAAATGTAAATTACATTATATTTGACTAATAGAAAAATGTTACCTTTTTGCATTAAGGTCATATTTCAACAAAAAAAGTTTAAACTAAATTTGAAAACATCTAGGAAAAGCTTATAGACATAATGTGAGCCATTTCTAGCTCAGTCAAAGTAACAATCTAGGAAAAACATCAGGATAAGAAAATCCAATAGTAGACTGGATATGTACATAATCAGAAAGTAGCTTTCAATTTTATATGACATATTAAAAGTGAACTTGTCATCAGACAATACAGGCTCACTCATTCTATCTATCACTGGGAATAAAGAGCTCCAACATCAAGCCATGCACCAGCATAATAATTTTCCTTTTCTTTGTATTATAGTAAGTTTTGAACTGAGTACGTATTAAGGAAAAAAGTCTAATTAGAACTGTGTTTGCAACAGCAACCAGTCTATCTATGATCACGGAAGAAAAGCTAATTATCACGGTATGATTTAACAGTAGATGGTATTGATCAAAAGCATTATTGACATCACTGACTATGTTGAGCTGTAAATTAAAGTTTTCCTTATTCCTGTCCCCAGACAGTGAGTGAAGACCCTCTTAAAATACCAGGGAGATTATGTATCTACCAGTTTCTTATTGTCAAAGATTTTTCTTAAGCCTCCTCTCTCCTTCATTTGTTAAAGCTCTACTTCCTTACCATCAGAAAGAGGTGGTTTCAAGGAAGAATCACAGGACAGAGTGTAAAAGTGACTTTGATCCAACTCCCATGAAGGACTAGATTTGCTGTTTTAGAAGGGTTGTTAGGGGTACTTTTTACCTTCACTCTCCTCACAATTTATATGGGACGTTTTTGTGGCCATCAGTGCTGCTCCATTTCACCCTTTGTTGTTCAGTACTGATCCTCCACTGAAATTCAATATTGTAGGGAACATTCCTGCATTTTACTTTTACAGTGGGACAACAGCAAAACCTAAGAAAGACAGTATTGAAGAATTATGGATCTCTCTATCTGATAAATAGGAAGAGTAATATACACTCCTCTAAGAAAGAACTTGGCATAGCTTCAGAAATTAATGAAGTATGCCTTTCAAAAATGTGTAAAGAATAATTTTACACATGGCCTGAATTAACTTAACTTCTTGTATTCAGATAACAGCTGCTATAATAAACTTATTTTTAAAAAGCCCTGCATCTATTGTTATCCGTTTTGATGATAACGTACGAAAATGTGGGTGAGAAATATGGCAGTTAATTTTAAAATCATTATGCAAGTCTATATGAAACAAATTTTCTGTGTCGGGTGTAACAAACAGGTTTTAAATGAATGAGTGGAATTTATGTAAATGTATCAGATTCTACAATATCTAAATGCTGTATGACTCATTGGGAAGCTCTCACAGTTAAAATTCTGCTGTCTGCATTTTCTAGGAAATGGCAGGAAGCCTATCGCTTTCTTTTGTGAGGATTCATAATGCTTCTAGGTTCTTTATTGCCCCAGTTGCAATTTGTAGGAAAGATTCTGGAAAATGAACTTTTTTTAGTATCAGTACAAGTATTTGAAAGCCATTTTACAATGGAAGTATTTCCATGGATGACTGGAAAAAGATGATATTTAGTTTTTCTTTTCTTTTTTTGCACAATATGATGATACAACAAAATATTTCTGAATGACTTGCGAACAGCAGATTTTCAGATTTTAAGAGAATTTAATTAGTATCAGTTGATTTAAGTAACAAATTGTATGGAAACAGGAATAAAATGACAGATAAAGAAAACTTTAGACAGCCATTGAATGAATTCATGAATTTGCAGACATTCTTCAGAATTAGTTTGTATGAGTAATTTTTAAAGTGATTACCTGTAAGAGTAACATTCATTATTTATTTATTTATTAAATTGCAAAGATTTATTAAATAAATTATTTAATTTATTAAATATTAAATAAATGATTATATGGAAAATAACTTACCCTGATCTCCCTTAAAAAATGTAGACATAATAATAACATCCCTGAGAACAGTTCTCCAGCTAATCTTGATTCATTGTGCCACTTTATGCATGGGTAGTAGAACTGGGACCATTTTATCTTTTCCTAAATGTCTTTTGAAGTTTATGGTCATTGAAAAATCCATGCAAATAAATTGGTGAAGTAGATGATATATGCAGATCTCATACAGAGTATCAAAGCATTATGGTGGCTTAAATCCCTCTAGAAGCAACAAGAGACAGGATGAAAGAGTTTTCTAACAAATGTCTAAGGTATTTTTTCCCATTCAGATGAATGAGTTCTTAAAAATAGAAAAGAATATTATAAGATCAATTTATAGTAGATCTAATACTTTATGTTAAGGTGTGTTAGAAGCGAGGCTGCCTCTAGCAGCGCCAGCCCAGGAGTCCCTTCTGCCAGCCACTGGAGCCCAGCCCCATTCCCCCAGGGACCCGGGGTCTCTACCCAGGCTGAGGGATGCAGCTGCCACTTTCCTGTTTTCAGGTTCAACCAGTGGTGAGGCTCAGCACCTATCCCAGAGAGAGACGCACACAGACACACACATGCAGGACACTGACATGGCCAGTCACACAGGCTGCCACAGACAAGGTTCTGCCTTCAACAGCACCTGCATACAGAGCTCACATACAATGCAAGTACAGACAGGCAAGTCCCCGTCTCCTCTTGCGCTGGCAGAGACAGGAGGTCACTAGTGCAGCACACACACGACACTCTCCAGGCTCACAAGCATATGCACGTTCATGGATCCCCTAAGTACTGGTAGAGCCCCTCTGTTCACCTGGCACCCCTGCCCCCATCCCAGCCCCCTGACCAATCCCATGGGTCCCCTACTCACCCACTGGTCCAGATCAGTGCTTGCTGCACACGTGCAGGACTCACACACTCGTGCCACAGTTGTGGACCCCCTGGACACCACCATAGATCCTCCACCCATCTGCAACCTCTGCCCCAACCTGAGGCCCTCCTTCTCACTCACTGGTCCAGCTTGATGTTTGCCAGCAAATGCACACCCGGACTGCGGAAGATAAAGATGATCAGAGACCCAGCAGTTGGCACCTGGCTGGTCGTGGCACGTGAGGTCCCTCTCCAGCTGCCGGAACTGAGCTCCTCAATCACACCATTCCCCCCGGTAGCTGGTTTTTGGGACATGCACTGTCCTCACCCCATGGCTGGAGGTTAAAGACCTCCACTCGCTCCAGTAGCTGACACTGAGACCCCGCTCACCCCCGTAGCTGAGACCACAGGTCAGGGGCACCCACGCCCCTCCAGTAGCTGACACCAATTTTCACTCACACACACAAGAGGTCCACAAGTAGCTGGCACTTTGTCCTTGCAGCACACACACACATAATCTCACAGACAGTGAGATTATGCTGAGAGATATGCCGAGGAGAGGTTTGCAATGATTCCAAGCATGAGATTAAGACACAAATGAGGTCAGATGCCACTAACTGCAGGTTTATTGTTATTCCCCAGCAATAGTCACTGAGACGAGTGATGGAGTAAAGGCAGAAGTAGAGGAAAAGCAAAAAGCAGTAGCAGTATTATGGAGCACAGCAAGCGTATAGTCACTACCACAGGCTCGACAACGTCTCGACGCCTTAGTAGTCCTCTGGAATTTCAGCAGCACCTCATTGATCCACGGTTCTCAAGTCATGATGGTGGGAGGGGAGGGGGGGGGCGGTCCCAGTCCCCACTTTGTGGTAGATCACCGCACCAGTTATGGTCCAGGTCAGTCCATAGCTTGACCAATTGGCGTGACGGTTGCCTTTGCCCAGCTAATTGTCATTTGATACAGTCGCTGTATGAGCTCTTCCTGCGCCCTGTTGCTTGGGCAGCGCTTGGCTCAGCACAGTCATGTGCCTAAGCAAGCTAGGGGTTAATAGGGTCTAGCCACTCTGATAACCAAAGGTCTACACCCTTTTCAGCTGACAGTAACACACCCTTTTCAGCTGGTGGCAGTCTTGGGTGGTGACTGATAAGCAAAAGAATGGTCTGCAGAACGTGCTAAATAGACACAAGCAAGGTTCTTATTGGCTTTCAAGCTTGCCATTGTTTTGCAGAGGCTTAAGCAAGCTTTGAGACAATTATTTTGAGGTTCCTGTCTCTCACAGACAGTTAAGAAAAAGTTTAAGAAGATACAAAAGATAGGATAGACTGCTGTGATCAGACACAGGTCTCAGCAAGGCACATGTACTGACTGGTTCCATTTTACATGCAACCGGACCCTTTTATACCCCTTTCTGTGTTCTCCCCTTCATTCCTCCCTCATTTGCTTCCCCTGCATGTTCCCTCATCACAGTCACATTGACCCCCTCAAACATCCTGGTTCCTCAGGTTTGCATCTTTACCATTTCCAAAGTCCTGGTTTGTCTGCAGTTTCGTGATAGCCCATTAATTAGTGCAACTGACCAGGTGTGTTTCTTCTCTTTGCCTCCATGTTGTTTGTCAGGTTTGTGTCTCTGTATATTTTGTCTATGGCTTCCTCCTTTTCCTTAGTATCCCATTGGACAAGGTCCTCAATCAGATAATAATACTGAAATAAATATTTTTCTGTTCTGCCTACTCTTATTAGCTAGTGGTTCTGACCATGTTCAATTCTCATTATTGCATGGTTACTTTGGTGTCTCTGTATGATCTTGCTTATGGTTTTCCCCTTTTCTGATTATCTTTTTTTGCACTGGAAAGGCCCTTGACTAGAAACACTTAAAGGAGCAAATGATCTCACCTTTCACATACCCTTCTTAAACTTTAATACTGCTACAATGTTTGACTTATATCCTCTTAGCATATTTTATCCTAATGCTCTTTCTGCATGTCTAGTTCAAATGTAACACATTAATAATTTTTTAATTTTTTTCTCACCTTCAGATAATTTTTTTGAGTATTAATAAAGATAGCACAACTAAAACTTGATTACTTTCTGAAGTAACCATTTATTTTGTTCTTTTTAGTAAATACATTCCTTCATACATTCCTGCCATCCCTCCTTCTGCAATTTGAATGATTTTTATTCACTAGAAATTTGTTCTAGTTTCAACCTTGGATAGAAATGGCCCAAAGGGCTTGACATACCACTTAACTAAAAATCTCCTCCAGTTCAGCTGTGGACTGTACATTACTCAATTACTTTTACTTCTACCTGAGAAATGAATTTTAAAAGTGCTTCCATGACAAATCAATGATAGTTATGACAATTATTAGTTACACTTTATATTCAATGCCATCCTAAATTAGATACAGTAGATAAAAATATTAACACTGAAGTTAAATACAAGATTCATTCTTCTACTTGCATTTCTAATCAAATATACAAGTTGCCTTCGCTGGCTTGTCATTACATTTGGGTATGAGCTTGTTGCTTCACTGGCCAGCCATTGTATTTCACCTGTGAAGGTATCTACAGGATGTGGCGTTAGATTCCCAAGCTGAAAAATGTCAGACTTTAAGAAAAGGAGACAGGAGTTTCATAAATTAAGCTGTCAACATATTTTTATTATACATTGCTACAGTGACATTGTATAGTTTCTGGGAGGGGAGGGAAGGAAAAAAAAAAGCAAACAAAATTCTAATATTTTCCTTACTATTTGATTAATCTTTCTGGCTGAATTTTTCTCATATTATTTTCTCATATTAAAACTGAAGGAATGAATTTAATGTTCTCAAGTATTTAGTAACGATATCAAGAACTCACAATGAAGTCGGTGTGGGAGAGAGGAATCTTCTCTCTTTGGAACTCCGCAATTCTTAAAGTAATACAAACATTAGTCCAAGAACTGGTTTTCCATGGAAATAAAAATAAATGTGGCCTGAAGTATTAAGAAGAGTTCTTTCCCTTAGGAACTTGGGAAAGTAATTCAGAAAAAAACAAGCATCTTGTCAAGACGCTTAAACTCAAAGGGCAGAATCCCTTCTTCTGCTTTAATACTGAATTAGTTAAAAAAATGGAAATGTTTAAAATTAGCATTCTAGACTAAGAAGGTCTCTACTCCCATGCCTGTATGCACACAAAGAATAATCATACCTGTATACTTCTACAGAAGATATTAATTGAGAACCCAAAAAGTATGTGTCCCAATGGAAAACAATACTCTCTGCTTCCATCTCCTGGTGGAAAGAGTTTCAAGCAGAGTTTAATTTGCATAGATTTTTTATTCATAATTCCTTCAGTGACACATGGGAGTGATCATCACTATACACAAACTCATAATTATTTGAGAATTGGAATTGCATGGAGAGAGGTGACAAGGGATTTCTTTCACGTAGCTAAAAGAACATCTGTGAGGTAAGGACTCACAGATGTTCAAGCATCCTACAAGTTATTAGTTGTCAGGCCCTGCAGGCTATGTGCTGTTGAGAGGTGAAATATAGGTGCCTCCATAAAAGAGTCTACAGAGGGCAGAAGAAGAGCTAAGTGAAATCCAGTGATTTTTTTTTTCCTAACAGGAAAATAAGGCTGCATTTCACAGCTTCAGGTCTTGCTTATTCATTAACAGCAAAGGAAGCATGGATATTAGGTGATCAGGAAAGGTGTTGTTTCTTTGGTTGTTTTTTGTTTTGCTTTGTTTTGTTTTTTACAATCTAATAGAAATTCCACCCTGAATCAAAAAAAAAACACTCCTAGTGACATTTTCTTTAGAACGCTTCATTTTGATTGAGAAAATTAGTAATTCATAATTTTAGAAAATTTGAATAGAAGCTCCTCTTGCTATGAGTTTCAACATAGTATTAGCTTGGACTTAAGAAACTGTCAGCATTTTATGGAAGAATCACAGACCGTGCTTCCATATTATGCATTCATTTCCCTGCTTTGTTCCAGTGGTCTAGTCTCCTGATCATACCTGCAAGGATGTGAATGTGCTCCTGGGTTGTATTCACGAAGGAATCAAGCTTCTTATTTGGCAAGGAAGCAGACCAGCTGCACACACCCATATCTACACCCAACAGACGGTATAGATAATTTTGTTTCTTTTGCTTGAAATAGTCTTCTAATAACTGACTTACTTTTCTCCACTCGATGCCGTCCTTCACATCAGCAAATTGCATACTTTCACATTACTTCCCACAATATACATGTCCCAGTTTCAGCACGGTGTTGTAAAAAAGCAATCTGGAGAGTAGCAAAAGCCTTATTATTCATTTTTCTGTCTCAGGTATCAGCACACAAAAGCTGGAAGAGACCGGCTACCTGTAGGGACCTTGTGTTGTCTCAAAGTTTTGTTGTCAGGAGGATTCCCAACAGTATTACAAGGAGGTCACTTGCCATATCTGCCATATGGTCAACATGCCGCAGATGGTTACTGTTACTCTCAAAATCTTTTTATGAGCACAGGGGAACACACCCTGTATGCAGAGCCAAGAATTTATTGTTAGTACAAGTAATGGTTTAACAGTGTAATCAAAATACATCAAACAGTTCTTATTAGTCCAGTTACAATAATACTAACACTCATAGTCCAAGTTATCTAATGAGTACAGAAAATTCTCCTTGATAAGGCAGTTAAAACTGTTATTCTCTAATAATATTTAGCTATTCTCTACCTTTTCTTGGGTATTGTTCTCACCTTCCCAGTGTTCCTCTAGTCCTTGATTGATTGCGCTAGCTAGTCTTCCTCAAGAAGACTTATTCAAAAAGAGTGTGGGGAGTTATGACAAATCATCCTTTCATCCTTACTTCTTCCTCTAGGAAGAGTATGATGTTCATAGTGGAGAGCTTCTTCCTCCTCAGATTTGAATCTGCTTTAAGTTGGTTTTGAATATTTTCTAACACAATTTGCTCTGTTGCTCTTTCTTCATTACAAACTCCACGATGCATTTGTACTTCTGTCTGTTATCCCTAACAGCAGATTCACCTGCCTCACAGGGTTACACTTGTTTAGTGACCACTTATTAATCACTATGATATGTTTTCACAGTTTCTAGTATCATTCTTTATCTGTAGTCTTCTACTTCATGTTTTTGTTCTAGGGCCATAAATAGGTTATTCTACACAGAATAAATATTTTTACTACTACTTGTAAATTAATACTTATTAATTAAGGTCACATGTTACATCACACAACTGCACAAAGCTAAACTAGTGCTAAAACAAATTTAAACAACAGCCATCTGACTGCTAGGTAATTGTTGTCACAGATAAAACAAGCTAAGGTCAAAACAAGCCCAAACAAGTCCTAAATCCATGCTATGTCCTTTTACTAGTAATGGTAAAATCATGTTTACTTGGCAAGATTATGAACAAATGGCCAGGTAACATTAAAAATACTGATAGTACCGAATACCAACATTGCACTCAGTTAACAGGCTCAGCAAGGGGATCTGATGTTCTAGCAGAAAAATAATGAAATGGCCATCTCTCTCTAGCTTGGGCAACAGGTTCCTGACACAAGACTGACTGCAGAGCAAAATGAGATATAGTCCCACAAGGGAAAGAAATAAGAGTTAATTTTAGTGTTTTCACACATTACTCATTATGGGTTTCTGTTGTAAGTGCTCTGTGAGCACAGTCTCCCCGCTCCCATTCTGGGGGTTTAGTTGCCTAGGCTCAAGGACAAGTTGCACATGGCACATCTGGTGAACTTAAGGAGAGTTATTGTGATGAAAGCTAGAGGCCTTGGTGAAGTTCAGCCCGTCCTACCTTCGGGAGATGCCTAAATTACAGTTTCATCTGTCTGGCTATGCATTCTGACGATACAGAACATGTCCTTTACAGCTGTCCTCTGCCATAGACAACGGTCTTATGCAATAGCCTTTCCAGGCAGTTGGAGTTCGGTTGGGTTGTCATTGGAAGAGCCCAATGCTACTCTAGATCTGTAACAATGAGCCTAAAGATTTGAATATATCAAACAAAACACAATATATGTAGGAAGATTTTCTGCTGCAATGTGCCAGCAGTGTGTGCTGTTAAAGGAAACTAGGTACGAAAGTAACAATTCCTGTGTATATTTCACAAAATTCAGAGAGCAAGAAAGTAATGAAAAGAAACTTAATCTTTTAAAAAAGTATACTGTTATATAGTGCGTGCTTAGATTTTAATGATATATTGACTTTTCTATGTAGACATTTCATCACCTTTTCTTCAGCTGATCTTTCACTATGTAGAGAGTTCAAAGCTCATGAGCTGCCTCTCAGTTCGTCTGAAGGAACACAGATTTAGAACAGTGGCAATACCATGGTAAAAACATATGAAGCAAAAATTACTAGTATACTTTGGAGTCTTATATTGACTTCACTCGAATCTGGATTTTGCAAACAAAGTTACTTAGTCCTTGCATTTCTAGCAGAGGTATGAGAGGGACTACAGTCATGATTTCGAGGTTAGTAAGGAACAGTGTCTGAGACCTAGGAAGAAAGCTCATTTGGATGGCCTCCAAATTCAACTTCTCTGCATTAATAGGGACTAAACGGTGACTACTAACTAAAATTAAGGGAGGAATTCCCTACAGGAAATTTGCCTGTTTTGTCATTAAGCTTTACAAGAAAAAAATATGGTGTAAGCTAGAGAGGCTAAATGCAAAAGGATTTAAAACTAATTCTTATTCAATTGTATGCCAATACGCAGTATGGATTTGATCTGTCAATGTGAAGAAGCTATAAATCATCCCTCATCTGTGATATAGAAAACAGAGCTCAGTCGCTGGGACATGCAACAGTGACAGCACAGACATAGTCAACGAATACCCAAAATCAGTGCTGGACTGAACCTGATGAGTGCCTGGGCAGGCTGTGTCTTTGATACCCTTTCTCTAATTATTCACTGAAACTGGAACCTCATGTAATATATTCCACAAGGCCTCATGAACAGTTAAGGAGAATCAACATATTAAAATGATATAACAATTAGCCTAATATGAATTAACATAGCTAGGCAGGAAGGATGATCTACATTTGAAGGAAATAGACTTCAGGACTTGTTGTTCTTCAATAGTCAACAGCAAAGCAAACTAATGACAAGAAGGAGGCATTCTTCTTACCACTTTGGCATTAGGATTTACTTTATAGCCATCCATTTACTAGAATTTGTTTTGAAATTAAAAAAATTCCCAAAGAAATATAAGTTTAAAAAATCTCAAAAATCACAGAAACAGTCCAACAGTATCTAAATTTAGAAGCAGAATACATGAGAAGAACAGTGAAGTAGAAACAGAATAGAAGTGTAGAACCCTAGTAGACCAGAAAAAAAGGTTAGAAAAAAACAGAACAGGCAATATAATACTTATTGAACAGATAACAGTAGAATATATTTCTGTTGAAATGAGTGAAAATTGAGGTATAGGGTTCTTTTTTCTTTTCAGAAATGAGGTAATGTGTTCTTAGACATCTTAATAATAAATGTCTCTGATAGGAATTTATCACTTTTTCGCTTCCTCTTTGATAGGCCTACAACATTTTGGCAACAACAGAGAAATTCAGATCCAAGCATCTGTAGATGCTCCAGATGGATTTCAGTCAATGGTGATGTGAGGAAATGACTTCCAAACACACTCCCTGCAGTTCTTTCACTCCACAGTGATGAAAGTTTCCTGACAACAGCAGGCAGCTCCCACCATGCTGTGCATGAAGAGAGCAATCACAGAAGGTGCCCTAAATATTCATAGTGTTTAAGGCAACACTTGGGGTATGAAGTAATTCATATTACTCCATATTACTCCATAGTAATGAAGTAATAATGCCTTCTGAAAGACACTGTTAGAAAACTAATGTGAAGATCATGTGATGCTCAGAAATGTAAGCAGAAAGAGATACACTAATGGATTTAGATAATCTAGGGACTTTGGGGTATGTATGTTTGCTTGGCTGCAGAAAAGCCCCCTCTGTAGGCAAGTGCTTTGGCCTCATTACTACTACAGACAGTAACTTCATGACACCCAAACAGGCCATCTGTTGAGTTGGATAGCATGCAAAAAATATGTTTTAGACATAAAAGCTCCTTCCAAGGTCTTCTCACAGTGACAGAACTGTGATGCAACCATAAGAAACCCACTTTTCCTCTACTTTCAAGGGTATAGATTGAAGAGAAGTGAGACTTTCCATGCAATTTCAATTAACTATATTGGGATCACTGGTAACTCAAGAAGGTAACGGTTTGGTTTTTTTGTTTTTTAATTTTTGGAAATAAAAAACAAAATTTAGATGTCATTATGTTCATTCCAGGAATTGAAATTTACTAAACGCCTGCCCACACTGTAGCGGGCTTTTGGTTGAAGGAAAATTACACCAAGAGGAATTTCTATGCCGCAGATTTCATTGTGTTGCCTGAACATTTCAGACAAGTGTAAAGGAACAAGCTCATATAGGAAAAGCATTCTAGCCAGTCTAACCACACAGTCAAAGAGCTCCACGTGGCTTAATTTACCCAGCCCTCCAGTTCATGCTGCAATGGTTAACATGCTTCCAGTTCTCGAGTTAGCTTATAAAAATCTTGCTCAGGATTTGGAAACTATACTGCAATCTGCAAAACACGTATAACTTGAGAATAAATGGCCACTATACACGCTAGTTGGATTTAATTTTCAGGGGTTTTTTAGCTGCCTTATCTGCTTGTTAGAGATTTATGTTTTTTTCAGATTTAACGTATAAAGTGATGACAGCAGTGTGTGTTTCTTTGTGGATGTGAGTGGAAAGGATTCACTAGTAGCTGTATACCATAAACCATCAGTTGTTAGGGAGAAATCTTTCTGCTTTTCTGATGCACTACTTCCTACTTCTCTTGTTTTCAGACTCATTGTCACCCATGAACACATGGTGCACAAAGGTTTTGTTCATATGATACTACCCACGTAAGGGAATTTCTTTTTCCTAGGTCACCCTGTAGATTTTTTGTCACCTACAGACATCAGTAGAAAATCTGCTGTTTAGCAGTCATTGTAAGTGAACTGTTGCAACTCACAAAAGAGAGCTTTACTCTTTATGCTCTTTATGTTTTTAGGAAAAAGTCATTAACTCTTCTTTAAATCTATTTGGATAACAATAATCTCTATGACAATAAAAGAATGAAAATATCTTGCTTTAGTTCAGCCCCTTATTATTTGTTTTAATATGCTTAAAGAAAGTTAAGAATGACAGCTAGTTATATACAGATTTTCAGAAACAAGGTAATACAGTACCTTCAATATACTTTACAAGCATTTTTTCCTCCCCTAGATTTAGCATTCAGCCTCTTACTCGCAACAGGATTACAGTTACAATTGCTGAAATATTTCTTTCCTTCTTATTTTTGTGTTTACATGCATTATTAGCCCAACTTTAAAACTCATAGCATGGATCTTCTTCATATGAATAAAATACATAGTCACAGAAAATTTATTGCCTTCTCTCTGATTTCACTTGCTTTTGTTATCAAAAACATTTTTACATCAACAATTGCATATTAAGACACCATGACATGGGAATTAAAAATGAATCACTACGAAGTGCTGGAACTGTTCATTTTAAATGGAATTAAACGAAACTCTATGATTAAGCGTTCCTTCTCTGCCACGGTATGTGAACTTAAAATAAATATATAATAATCTATTCTAATTCTGAACTTTAAAGTCATGCCAAAGTGGTTGATACAAAGCCAAAAAGATATCAGTTGTTGCTGGTTATGTAAAAATATGAGAACACTTCAAACAAAAGGTGTTTGGTGTCAGAATAAGATTTTTATGATTTACTGTTTTGTCAGAAAAAAACCCCAAAGTTTATAAATGTCTTAGAATTTGTTGTGATTTGAGATTTTTTTGGCTATAAAAGAATTATTCATAATAATGTATATACATATTTTATTGTATTGCTGATCTTTTATTATATTACATTCAGGATACTAAAAGAAAATAAATCTCTTTAATATAATGAATGCATAAAAGCTCATGTCGCTGGTGATTATATAACTTATATGCAATAAGAATAAAATGCATAGCCCAGTAAACGTAATTTTTGCCATTCCTAGTAAACAACTTTGGGAAGCGTCCAGCAAACTCAGAGGGTCTCTGCCGAGCAAACAAAAGCCTCTGGGGGACTGTGCTTGGGGGAGGCTGTGGGGCCATGCTCACACTCAGCTGGGAGCAGTCAGAAGGTTGTGGCTCGTGGTGAAGAAATATAAAAATAAACCCAAGTAGATCCCGTTGCTGAGGAGTAGGGAACCCCCACCATGAACATCATATTTGTCTCAGGAAAGACTTCAAGATGCTGTTGGCTCACCATAGCCCTCCTTCTTGAGGAAGATTCCACTGTGACCTTCAGGATGCGTTGGAAGGGAGAGATCTAGGAAGGTCTTTTTGATATAACAATCGCTACTACATTTTCATTGAGGCTTTTCTGATTTGGACTGATTTGGTTAATGCATAAATGACACCAGTACTAAATTGTTATCTCTCTCTATATATGGTGTGTTTTCTTTAGCTCATTAAAAAAGATTTTGAGAGTCACAATGTGTGGATTAGCCATAATCTTTCAAGCTTGAACTCACTGGTGAAGTTAAATTATTTTTTAATGTCCAGATACAACAAAACAGAATGAATTGGGTGGTAGGTATCCAATAAATTTCTAGTTTCCCTTGGCCATGAAATCTGCTCACCAAGTCATTTTTAGATGATGCTGCCTGTGTTGGGAGTGGGGCCATCCCACACCTCCCAAGTTGGTGAACCCCCAAAAATGGGGCTCCCAGCTGAGGTGGATCAGGGCAGTTATGACCCAGGGGTGCTCACTGACAGCCTGTTAATCTAACCCCAAGTTTAAGAATATTAAATAATTAAATTTCAAAATTCATGCTATTACACAGTGTTACACTTTGACACTTAATAATGCCTCTATCTGATTGGGTTGATTTGAGTTTCCTTGCTTGAAGCGTGGCAGCATGTGCCGCACACTTCTAAGGCAAACACAAAAATTGCTATTTCAGTACATGTTGGTCACTACATTGAATTCATTTGTTTGTGGTTCTCTCATAATTATTTATTTTCAGAAAAATAGACTTTGAATCCTTAGGTTATTTTAATACCATTGCATGGTTAAGTACAACCGATATGTGCTGAGTGCTTGTAGAGCCCTGTGGCAACCCAAAATCTAATTTCCTCATTACCCAGAAAAGCTTAACATTCTGCGGTTCAGGACTAAGAATGTTACTGGTGCTGCTGAAAGGAGGATATAGTGCACTAGAGGATATAGTGCTTGTCTAAGATACAGGCAACATGGATTCTAGGCACTCTTTCTGCAGATTAAATATTCACTGTCTCAGCCACAGCACTGAGAATTCCAAGTGGAAAAAAAAAAAAAAGGCAAGTATTTTCTAGTGGTTTGCTGTGCTCTTAATGGAGAAAAAAAAAGTGTCTAATTTAGGACAGAGGATTTCCCTCTGCAGATATCGGAGGTGTCTTCCTCTACTGGCTATATGAAACATTTAGTCATTTTAGGGGAACAAGCTCATACTCCGGGGCTAGACACCTAAAATTTAGTGGAAAAAGTGCAGAGATTAAAGTTTAATAGACTGAGTCCTATAACTCATTATCTGCCAAAATACATCAATATATTCCTATATGATATTTCCATTTGCACAGACCAACATTTTCTCACAGCAGCTTATTCTAGGAGAAAATTGCTAGCCAAGTTTAAAACACAAAGAGTAAATACAAATTAATAACACAATAATATTAATATAATAAAGCAAGAATGCCCACTGAAGAAACAAGGTCTGCAGTAGCATAAGTAGAGGAAAAAATTCAGCTTACTTTTTGGTATGAAAATACAACAAGAGAAATGAAAATAATGATGGTGTGGGAGCCAAAAAACACACATGCCATTACTCATATGTACCATATACAATAAAAATACAAAACTTTAAGGGTTAAGTATGAGTCATCTGGAAAATTTTGTTATAAAGGGAACCACTACTTTTGCAAGAAAAGTAGATTAAGACTTGGGGATTTTTTCCCTTTAGATCTTTTGGGAGCCTTGACAACATCAAAAGGTCTCTATGGACAAAACATATCATACTACAATACTTAAAGTGTATTTCTATTCAAAAATAAGATTCTCTGCAAATTATATTTTGTTGATACCATGTTTATACGACCCTTGATGCTAGCCAAGGCAAATTTGCTCAGTTTCAGTTGAAAGACAATTCTTCCGGTTAATAGCCTTGCAAAGTCACCCTGGAGTTCAAGAGTTAACATATGTATGTTCATCTATAATATAAAACGTGAAAATGAGACCAGAATTTGTTGTTGAAATTAAAACTTAATGAACAGTTCTGTCAACGATGGACAAGGAAAAAATAGAATTTAACTTACTCTTTCAGCTTTCCATCAGGTCTTGAAAGATAATAAGATGTAGATTTTTTTCTGCAGGAAAAAGAAGCAGCTATGACTGCAAAATCCATATATGAAACATATCCTTTCAGTGAGAAACCAACCCATATGAGTAATTGCTTTGTTAAACAACACTTCACATATTAACACTGTCTGGCTGCCTCTACCCATCATTCCCGAATATTAAAATGAACTCCTTTAAATGGTACTCAGAAAAAAAAAATGAAATGCAGTCTTAAATGGGGTGCCTGTCTTAAAGCAATTCATTAAATAAAGTGACTGACTCCTTGAATAATACGAACCTATAACTCTAGTATTTGGACAGCTGATTAATTGACATGATTTTGTTTTTACCTTGCCATTTCAATTAGGTGGATAACACTGTACCATAACTTAATAAAAATTGTTCAAAAGCAATGAAGAAAGCAAATGTATCAATTTTATTTGCATAATGCTATCAGTGGAATAACTTAATGGATACTGCAAAAATCTAACTCCGACAGAAGAAAATGGGTTCATCACAATTGTGTAAATTATTCCATCACACAAATGGCCTTTACTTGTTTGACAATTTGAGAAAGGAAGTGAATAAATTAAATTGAAAATCAATTTCTAGCTCCTTGATCACAATTTGATGGTCTTTTATACTTAAATGTGTTGTGAGCAATTTATTTTAAAGAGTACGAAGGACTTGAATCGTTGCTGTTTTCTGGAAGTGAGGGTTTTACACTAATTTCATTTATACCAATGAAGCTACAATTATGTCTTGAAAGATCGATTTAAATTATTACAATTTCCCAAGATTCAGAGGTCTGAGTCCCAATTCAATCTTTTGCATACATTATGAGAAGCAGACTTCAGCTGTGACTGTTGAATTCACTTCACAAATGAATCATTTTGTGACCACACGTATTTGAGAAAAATAAGTCTACCAGCCAATGTTTAAAAAAGTGAAAACCTAAAGCCTTCAAAGTCTGCATTTTTGTAACCAGCTAAACATGCAAAATGCCATCTACCTTTTGTTTCAATGGCAGCTGTTAGAAGCAACTTGGGAAAATGCATGCTCAGAGCAATTCAGTGAACCATGAAAAAATTACTCCTGTCTTTAATAGGCACTGGGTTCAGGTTCTCACAGAGTATTTCACCGATTTATTTTGAACATACATGATACAATGAAGAACAAGACAGAGAATACAATGATAATCCTTTACTGATTTAGTTCCTATGTTTTTCATGATAGTTAATTTTCTGTTTTTTCCTTTTTCAACAGTGTAAATATTTGTTGTTAAGTTTTCTAACTATGTGATGACTGATTAAATGATAATTGATTAATTACATATACAGTTAATTTCTATTATGCCTGTCACCGATTGTCTTAGAGTAATATCCATCATAGTATTGTATCACAACATATAATGGATGAATCACCTTTTGTTGATAACGTAAAAATACCAAAACTCTTTTAAATTTTGTTCTTCAAAGATGTGCTCTAAATCTGTAAGTGAATTAATTAGGCCTAAAGTTTCTCTGCTGCTCTGACCTTTCCCAGCATTGGGACGTTTTTCTCTACTACTCTGACTGTTATCACTGGGCAGACATAGTGATGTTGAAGTTGGATAAACAGTGCATATTTAGTCGTAGCAGAGAAGGATGAGAAGTAGCTATACAGTTTTCCTGCTTTATTCCTACTTTACAATTCTATTAGCTAGGTATTTGTTACTGATAATACAAGAGCATTTGGACAATGCCCTTAATAACAAGTTTTAACTTTGAGTCAGCCCTGAATAGCTCAGGCAGTTGGACTAGATGATCGCTGTAGGTCCCTTCCAACTGAAATCATTCAATCTAGTCTAGTCTAGTCTAGACAATTTTACTTATGTGGAAATCTGTTAATGTGCAGTGTTTTTTCCCTTCAAATACATCCCAGATAAGAGCAGAAGGGATACTTGTATGTGATGTAGTTTGGGGAAGTACCAGTGTGTTTGAAGGAATGCAGATGATATCTCATAGCCTATTCATTTTTTTAGGATTTTGTGCTCGCATAGCAATCCATAGCTGAGGCATAAGTCTTCATATCTCGAGTAATTAATGTTTTTCCTCAAGATACCTCAACTATTCATAATGGGAATGCATGTTTGTTCAGAGATCCTAGTCAGGCTTGTGAGTTGACAGGCCCTTCATGTTCATCTCAGGTTTATGACAGAGAAGGACCATTGCTGGGTAACATCAGGAAGACAGCTTAACTATATATATACACACATTCTTTACATTAACCATATATTGATACTTCTGCCTCATTGTTCACGTGAGCTTCTTTCCAACTCCAAATTTGAATTTTTTCAAATCAAATGGTTACTAAGATGTGAGGTCAAATCCTCTAATTTCCTCAATATACAGACTCATTACTCTTGAACACAAAGCTTTTATGAAAATGCTATCACAAAATAGCTATAAATATTTCATCAAATGTGATATTAAACTATAATTAAATTTCAGCTTTTCCATATTACAATTTTAAATTTTTATTTAGTCCTATTAATATATTTAACATTCAGCTTCAAAAGTGTACAATATTTTGAAATGTTTATAAAACTAAAATTTACAGCTATTAAAAAATTCTGAAGGCTTTATGCCAAAATGTTAAAATTTTGTAGAGGCATCTCTCAAAAAGGAAGGTAAATATTTAACAAAGTCTAGAAGTCCTAATTTTAATAAAGATTAAAACTGAAATGAGAAATTGAAATTACTACTGTAAAAATTGTAAAAATCATCCTGCAGTAACTGATCTTATGCATGCTTTTAGTCACCTTCTAGGTAAAGTTAAGTGAGCATGTTTAAACTGTCTTTGAAAAGAAGGGGCTTTCACTTGCTTATGTTTAGCAATAGAGTTACAAAACAATCTGTACATTTCAGTGTATTTAACTATTAATTTTTTAGCTATCCAGCTTTGGAAATGTCTAGCACTTCTAAGTAGGTCAGTTCCTTCTTTATTCCAGATATGCAATGGAAGGCCAAGAGGCATGCGTATGAAAGCATTTGCTATACTTTTAATCTTTCTTGTTAAAGCTGGAATGCCAGAGCTTTTTTCCATTTGTTAATGAACACCTCAAAATACACAAACAATAAATCTGATATCAGTACTTGACAACAACAATTAAGATATGGCCATTGTATTTGCATAGTCTCTTAAGAAAAAAAGATTCAAGTATGGCTCTAAGGCACCAAATCTGCATAATACATGTACCACACACACCAGCAGTAATTGGATATATTGCTATAAACAGGATGTTAAACCCCTTGTATATTCCTTGTAAACTTTGATTGATTGTCTCTGTTTAACTTATGCCCTTGTGTATCTCTTTTGAGAACTATACTAGACCTACATTGAATTAAATACTCCTGGCTCACAATGGACTCCTAATACATTACAATATCTTTAGAAGACAGACCTGATTTTTAATGAGCATGTATTATTCTTGAAGTACTACTTTTTGAAATCAGAGCTTAGATGATTAGAAAATCTGATTAGCAACAGAAAGAAACTGGTCACAAAAGACAGTCTTAAAACACCAATTTTTCTTTTAGGTTTATTAGTGTGTATTCGTTTATAAAAAAATCTCACGATAAGATGATTTAGAATCGTGTTATTCAAACAGTACAGGTTTGTTAACGGAAACATTTAAGAAATATTTTAAACATATGTTTCAATATGGATCTTTTAATATATGGTTATGAATAAAAAGGTAATGTTATAAAAAAACCCATTTCTATTAGAATTTTCAACATGGAATTCAGTATCCATGCACACAGAAAACAAAGTATTTTATATTGTTCTGTTTTAAAATTCTATTTCAGAACTTGCATGCAATGGGTACTTATGTGGGTGTTTCACATAGAGGACCCCTAGCACACAGACCTGAACTGTTTCTCTAACAACCTGTATCACCTTCCTTCCTAGAAGTGTTACACAGCTCTGGTATAATGCTTTTATTCCATTGGATTAGCATAAGTGACAAATCGCTCTTCACCACTGATTCCAGTTACTGATTCTCCTTCATTAGAATAAACTGTGGCATAGGATTTCTATGCACAAACTTCAAACACAGCAGAACTTTTGGTGCCTTTTGCGGCCCAGCATGGACCTTCATAATGGCAATTACATGACGGTTATTGCTAGTAATTCCCCCCACAGGCATGTACTACCATAAGAGATATCCTGGACATACAAAAAGCTGGGCTGGGGAGATGTCATAAGGACTGAAGGGAGAGCAAAGGAGCTACGGGTGATGCATGCTCTAGAATGGCAGCTGAAGGGCAAGTATTTAAAATGATCTATGACCACAAAATCACACTTCGGTACCCATACTGGTGCTCAACAGCTACCTTGTTCTGCAAGGAGTAAATAAGCTACAAGAAGATTTGGAGAAAGGAAGTATTAAGAAAACAAGACTCGGCTCATTGTCCTTACACAACTATTGAGTATCATTCCTTCTGTTGTTGATCTTTCTTTTGCATCAGTGTTCCAACTGTCTGTGTTAGGTGTTTTATATACAACCCAGTAAGTAAATGGTAGTTTAACCTGGAGAGTAAAGATTAGATGTCTTTCAGGCAAATAATTTAATCTTCTCTCATCTGGATAAGTCAGACCTAAACAAAAGTGCCAGAACTTTTTATCGGTGAACAATTCTTCATGATGATCATACTCGCGTTTTCCTTAATTGTTAATGTACAAGTTATAATTTACTTTGGTAAAGAGGAGATTTTAAGCATGAAACTCTATATTTAGCTAATAGTCTGCTCTGTGCTTTTCTTCTGTGTGCAGAAGGAACCCACAAAACTACAATTTGAAAGACTTACTTCCTTTACTTTGGTGTGAAAAGAAAATTAACTCAATGAAAGAGCATAGAGCGAGACAACTTTTTTTTTTCCCCCGCACTGAGGGAGATTAAGGGATACCTTAAGAACTTTTTATTTTTTTTTTTCAAAAACTGGTGCTCAGTGTCTCATTTTTCTGAGACCTGCCCCCTTTTGTGAGAAAGGGGGTTGTACTGGGTCTGGTTGGGATGGAGTCAACTTCATAGCAATCCATATGTTACTATGTCTTGGATTTGTGACCAAAACAGTGTTGGTAACACATCAGTTTTTTAGCTATTGCTGAACAGTGCTTGTACAACAAAGTTTTCTCTGTTCTCTCACTCTGCCTCAACTAGTGAGTAGCCTGGGGATGTGCAAGAAGTTGGGACAGTGCACAGCTAGGACAGATGACCCCAACTGAGATACTTCATGCCATATTATGTCATGCTCAGCAATAAGAAAGGAAAGGAGGTGGATTTGGGGTACATATCCATTGCTTGGGGACCGGCTGGGCATCAGTCTGCTTGTGGGAGGTGGTGATTGCCTTTGCACTATTTGGTTTTTCCAGGGTTCTGGTTGGTTCCCCATCATCCCCCCCCAATCCCCCTGTCCCCCTCTTTTTTTTCCTCTTCCTTTCACTTCTTAAACTATCTTTGTCTCTAACCACAACTTTTCTTGCTTTTGCTCTTCCTATTCTTTGCCCCATCCTGCTGCAGAAGGAGCAGTGAAGGAGTGTCTGTGTGGTCCTTAGCTGCTGACTGGGGTCAACCCAGCACAGGGCATGAGTATTAAAAATTAAAATCTTTAAAGAAATGTGAAAACTCTTGCTTAGAAGTTCCTCAGAAATGAAAGAAATTCCATCTTTCAAAAATACACACATTTAATCTTTTAAAAATACATGCAATTGGATAATATTTGAATATTAGATGGTGATTCCTTTTTTTTTTGCGTTTTTTCTGTGGGAATGGCCGACTACTTGAAATTATAGACGAGCTTCTAAACATGTGTGAAAATTTTTTTATATGTTCAGTACTGCTGATACTTATTTTAGAGCAAAATAAAAACTCCAAAGTGACAGTAAAAACTTTTCCATCTTCATATTCTCATTAAGAACATGTATTTCCCAACAGTATTATCCAAACAGCACATGCAACATGAAGAAAGTTAGGAAACTCTCAGGGTAGAAAAAAGATATTGTTTTCAAATGGATAGACAGCTTCACAGATTCAACAGAGAAAGATGGACCTGAAGAAATGCAATTTTTGTTTGAAACTATAAAACATAGCATAGTAATAATAATATTTAAAACTTTGGTTGAAACATGTGAGTCCGTAAAACAAAATCTTAAATATTATTGCATCAAATATCCTATGAGATGATTTTTATAGCTTTTCTCCCTTCCAAAGACATCATCAAGTTAAGTCAAATCTCAAAGATTTCATTGTAAACTTCTTTGACTTAGTCCCAATAGCTAGAATACAAAGCAAGAAAGAAAGAAAGAAATGCATAAGGGAGGTACTATCTACTTTGTATTAATTTCTATCTACTAGAGTTATTAATCTTTACACAAAAGCCTTTGAACTAGAAATTTATTCTTTTTATTTAAGTAGTCCATCCTCAATATTTTTTAAAAGTCTAGCATTCCTGGGAATTATATTAATTATTAACCTTTGATCAGGTTCATTTTTATATCTTATCTGCCTGTGTAAGAGGAAATGTTATCTGTCTCCATTTTAGCTGAAACCACACTGCCATTGTGTGTTACAAATTAAAACTTAATATTGTTGGCTCCTGAAAACTGACGAGGGAGATGTGGGATCAATGCTTTAAAATGTTCCTAGTTTCAGGGGAACCATAAAGGGAAATGCCAGGAAGGGAGCTGACACACAATATCACTATATCCTGCTCTAGCTTTTAGATGAAATTAGGCTATTCAGATGAGAGTTAAAACCTTGCAGAATTTGGAGCAATCTCTTGTTCATCCCTCAGGCTGGTTTCCATCCTCTTCGTTTATCCTAGTGTGATCCTGTGGCTTGTTTTCTACCCCACTTTATTTCTCTGATACTTTAAACTCTTATTCAGAAACTCTCTCTTGAAGCACTGAACAATTCATTACTTTCATATGGCTATCATTTTCCATTTCTCTTCTTATTTCACTGATCATTCCCCTACTTACTCTTCAGAAAACCCTGATGTTACCCTGACGTTACCATATTCTTGTCAATGACAGAAAAAAAATGGCTGTATAGAGAAAAAAAAATAATAAAGGCGGTGGTTTGTTTTTTGGTTTTTTTTTTCCAGTGGGTTCATTGCCTTAGACCAAGTACCATAAAGCTGAACATACTGCTAGACTGGTTTTATGATCCCTGTGCAACTGTGGCTGTTCCTGTCTTTTGCTTTCCTGACTGCATGTAAATCACTCAATATAAAAAGGGCCCATAAAGTTATCCACAACACAGGTCTCTCAAAGACCTACCATCTTAGATTTGCTTCATTTCTATAAGTATGGAAAAAAAATTAATCTCAGGAAAGTCTCAGTGGGTGATTGAAGAGTCTTCTCGGTTGAGTAAACGTAACAGCTTTGAACTCCTGATTGTCATTTGAAGAACCTCAGTCCACAGATTTTATCCATGAAAGCCCAAGTCTTAATTTTTTATCCCATTGGTCATGTATAAATGGCAAGAAAATTGCTAAAAAATATTGTTACTTAGAAGTCTAAATATGGAACAGATCCGAAGATCTGGACATTAATCTGAGATGTGGGAAGTTCAGGTATTGTAACATCTAATGTTTAAACTTTAAAAATATAAAATTTTTAATCTTGGCTTCTCGTTTTAAGATTAATTTTAATTTGATTATCTCTGACCTTGTGTAACTGTGTTGGTTTCGACTTCTCTTAAGGAATCTTTATCCTACTGAAACAAAATTTAATATATTATTTAGGTTGGTATTAACTAAAAGTTAATACTTTTAATACAACTTCCTTCACAGTCATGAAAAAGTACTGGAGGTTCTCTTGTCAGCAAGTACTGGTGTAGACACTGGTGTTTACTTTCTCTGCTCCTCTCTCTCCCCATAGGAATAAAGTAATGTATCGGATATTCTTTATTAATATTATTGATACAATCAGTGTTGTGACTGTACATAATGGATTCTACCATTCGTTACTTCTGCTTTATTTCAACCAATTTGTAAAATCTAATTTAAATAAAATTCTTCAATTAATGCTTCTACATTGTGTACAACATAAGTCATAAGCGCTTATGAAAGTAGATCATGTATCAAGTAAACCAAGATCTTTTCTTTTTCTTTTTTTTTTTTTACATATATTCCAGTAAAAGGTTTTCTTAGGCTTCCGTTAGCCTTGTCTTGCCTTGCCTTGCCTTCTCTTCCCTTCCTTTCCCTTCTCTTCCCATTCTATTTCTTTCCACCCCTTCCCTTACTTTCCCTGCCCATTTTCTGCCTATTCCCCTTCCCCTTCTCATTCATTTTCCTGTTCTCTCTCCCATTGTATTTCCCCTTCTCCTTCCCCTTCTGCTGCCCTGTTTTAATTTTTGTGATGAATCCAAGCTAGAGGGAAGGGAAGGGAAGGGAAGGGAAGGGAAGGGAAGGGAAGGGAAGGGAAGGGAAGGGAAGGGAAGGGAAGGGAGAAAGAGAAAAAAAAGAAAAAGAAAGAAAGAGAGAAAGAGAGAAAGAAGGAAAGAAGGAAAGAAAGAAGGAAAGAAGGAAAGAAGGAAAGAAGGAAAGAAGGAAAGAAGGAAAGAAGGAAAGAAAGAAAGAAAGAAAGAAAGAAAGAAAGAAAGAAAGAAAGAAAGAAAGAAAGAAAGAAAGAAAGAAAGAAAGAAAGAAAGAAAGAAAGAAAGAAAGAAAGAAAGAAAGAAAGAAAGAAAGAAAAAGAAAGAAAGAAAGAAAGAAAGAAAGAAAGAAAGAAGGATAGAACCATAGAATGTCACGGTAGATAGAGTGACATGATCATAATTTATTATTATCAGATTTACTTCCCCTTTCTCTTAATTTGATTTGGTCTGTGTTCAATTTTCCATCTGTCTTCAAAAAGCCCTTAAGCATGTGATTACATTTAATTATGTACTTAAGTCTAATTGATTTCAGTAGGGTTTTAAAGCACTTCCTTTGTATTTTTAACATATCTTAATCTACAAAAAAATTGATACCCATAAAATTATGCTTGATGGTCTTCTCTGGTTGACAATTATGTTCAAGAATTCTTGAGATCATCAGCAACAGATGTTGAAATATCTCACAGTTTCAAAACTGATTTCATTCTTTGGTCATTAACAAAGTTGTGTGAGGAATGGACAAAGGATTCAGAGTGCAGAGTAGACTATTTCATGTCAGAATGTGGTAATCTTCATCTTTTCTATAGCTTTAGCTATAGACTGTACAGTCTGTAACCAACTATTGAGTGACTTGCTAATAGTATTTTTTATTTGATGGAAGAAAATACTTTGCTGCCATTAGAAGCACTTTAAGTACTCCTTAAAATTTATCTTCAAAACCTCATAGGTTTGTTTTGTGGTGAGAAAAAAAACCTACAAGGAGAATGGTTTGACCTGAGATACGTGAAAACAAATCACCTATAATTTTCTCCAGACATGGCCTTCAATGTGAAGTGTCAAGACAGGCAGCAGGCCAGGAGAGAGGAGGGAAGGGGAGGGAAGGGGAGGGGAGGGGAGGGGAGGGGAGGGCAGGGAAGGGAAGGGAAGGGAAAAGCTACCTATTTTAACTAAACAGGACCAGGAGATGGGCTGAAACATTGATATGAAAAATCCTTGTAGATATAGTGTCAGCATGTTCCCTGGTAAAAATTTGGCCAACACCAACTGCTGCTTTTACAAGTAATCCCCAGGGATTACTGGTTAGAAAAAGCAGTCTTTTTCCTTCAAAGCATTTGGGAGAATCAGCTAGTCATCAGAGAAACACAATTAAATCATACGTGTATTTTTTTATAAATATGTTTGTTCTCATATGCTTGAATCCATAGGGAGAGGAAATAAGTAGCTACAGTCACTGCCTGCAATATACAAATATGCATGTTTTACATCATGTTCTAAGCCAATACTTTTTCTCTATATGGTGAAAAATAAGCATAGAAAATCTTTTCCTCTTACCAAAATAAAATACAGAACTCATGACACATGTGCTTGTAATACATATATTAGTTTTGCTCCACTACTTTTAATTCCCAGCAAACAGTTTACATCATAAGTGGGACCCACTAAATCAGGTCTCTTCCATGTTAAACCAAAGCTATAGCAATTGCCTTGGACTCTGCATTACATTGCTCTGAGTCATCCTGGAGTTGTAGAGATTCATTAATTTTTTTGAAAAATTCTCAGGAATTAAACTTATTTCAGAGAAATCTTTCACCAGCTCCTCTCATTTTTGTTGACTTCACTATCCCCTGGCCTAAAATGATTTGGTAAAAAATTAAGCTGACCTTCAGCTACATTTGCTTGTGGGGAGTGGCTTACACTTGACATCACTACTGAACACTTGCTCAGCTTTTCTAGGGTGATTATCCTCTCTACAAACCTCCCCAAAAATGAAGTAAAACTCAAGTGTGACAATTCTTTGTTTAAAATGAAACTTGACCATAATTCTTCTGTGTATTCTTTTTTCTCTTCAGAGGCCACGAGAGGATTAATAGATGATTCATGGTGTGCTCCGCAGACTATCCATTTTCTGCTTTCAAGATACTACTAGATTTCTAATTAAAATAAGAATTTTTTTTCAGTCCACTAAAAATAATCAGTGATGTCTATTTAAGCAATGAATAGTTTTTCTTTGGCAGCAAAGCATAACTTGATCAGATTTTAAGGCTGAGGAATTTTTTTGGCTTTTTTATTTCTTTTTTTTTTGTCTCTCCTTGTGGAACTTTGGAATAACTGAGCAGTTAAAATTCATGATCTACACTTTTGTGTCATTATTATTGCATTAGTATGAAATTATGGTTCTAGTTAGTCATAATTATACTCATAATTATTCAATTTATCACTATAGGTCCTCCTGGAAATTTTATTGGAAGAGTTATTAACATTAATAAATTGTTTTTCTTCATATCCATATTATTAATTCACCTCATGTGTGATATGAACTTTCAGCCATAAAATTATTACAAACTCTGTTCTCTGTGTAGCTGATTTAATGATGAAGATTCTGATAACCTTTAGCCAGTTTTCTGGTACAGCTGTTTGTCTTCTTCACCAAACGTAAACAGAGGGAGACAGGTGGACAATGAAATGTTCTGTCCCGGATGCACCCAACACACTTGATGGAGTTTTTTTCTTTTTAGCACAGCAGTCTTTCTGTTTTTCTAAAATTTGTGACAAAAGAAAAAAAAAAAAAAAAGAGAAGATATTTCTATGAAGCAGTCCATCAGTTTCACCTGACAGATATTTCTGGTCAAATTCACAGAAATGCTTGTCAGAGCCCAGAATAGCCAACTCCAAGATCCAGGCACTCACTGCAGAATCCAACTCTAACTTTGCAAGTACTTTTTCTCTGATGCTTTAAACTTGAATACACATGTGGATCTTTACAGTGTCACAAAGCTCTTCACACCTGAGTTGTACCCAGAGCTGATGCACTATAGCTGCATCAGTGCAGTTAAGAAAACATGGAGCTGGCTTTCAGAATCTAAATTAGAACTCTGCATAGACCTACACCATTTGATCTACCTCCACATTTTCTGAGTCATATTCCATTATGTATTCATGTATAAATACTTACACATCTGTGTTTATCTATAGATATACACCTACCCTGGCTTCTTTCTTTCTTTCCCATCTGCTGCCCTCCTGACAATCTTACCAATAACCGTGAGGTTCTCCATTGCCTACTAACCCTACGTGATATAAATGAAGCAAGAGACCCAACTCCATTTTCACACATCAAAATGAATGTCCAATTATTGGGTCATAGTTTCAAAGGTTTTTTTGTGGGTTTTTTTCATCTTTGAAGCATGTTGATTCATCCCAAAATTGAAAATTACTTAAAACCAGAAATCTTTTTGGAGATGGAAAAAAATAGCTGTAGCAAAACATTTTTTAATATATACGGCAGAGGGCAGAGGAATAGTCATTTATTACCTAGCCTTGTAGTTCTTTTAGAATAAATATCAATACCTGCATTACTGTACAAATTGATTTTTTAATTGTCAATTCCTAGTTCTTTCCAACACAAGAGGTCAAAATATTGTAATTGACATATAATCTTTCATTTAATAAAACTGATGGTTTATGTTAGATCTTTACATTGAAGCTGGGACTTGGTGTGGAGTACTTTTTGCTGTTCCCCTTTCTACTTGTTTTCATTGAAAATCTTTAATTATAATTTCTAATACTTTCACACTTAAACAAGGAATGTAAGTGATCTGCAATTCCGCAGTGCAAAGTTAGATAGGAGAAAGGAATCAAATTCAAAAGCTAAAGACTTTTAAGACTTTTAAAATATGGCCTCAAATAATAATGCATCAAATATTTTTGGTGGATTTTCCTGAGTTCTGAAGAATTTAATAATAGATAAATGAGATACATAATACTTTAATTAAAACCTTCTATGTAGAAGTCTCATTGTAGAGACCAGCATGGAACCATAGAACAGATTTTTCATCCTGTATATTGCCACATTGCATGCTATCTGTTTTATGTAGCAACTGAGTTATTCAGAAACTTATATTTAAGTTAAAATTATTGTAAATCAAAGGCAAAATGTAGTCATGATTAAGACATAAAAGAAGCAATGATGATCACTTCCTCATTAGATGTTAACACTGTCTGTGCTTTACAAAATCATTGAAATATGAACACAAACAGAATAATTAGCATAACTAAAACTGAAAAGAAAAAGCATCTCATTATTTCAAGTCCTCCGTGAATGAGTTTCCGATCTGAGTACAAAGGTTTTGTGGATCTGCTTTGGTTCCTATTAGCCAGCTCTGAGGCAGTTACATCTTAACCAGAACATATATATGTAGATACATTTGACTATGTTTGCATTACAAGATGGAACTGTTGTACGTATGAGTAGCATTCTGACTTTCTTTCTCAAATTAATGGAGTACTTTGCAAACAAAAATAATCATACAATTCATCCCAGTGAAGGAGGTCTCTGGAACATTTCATATATGAAAGCAGTTGCTGGAGGATTCTCTACCAGGGAATCTTAAGATGTATTTAGTGTATTTATTCACTTCCACTTATAACACCAAACATTTGTCAAGCCCTTGTCTGAACTGGCTGAGCCTTGCAAATTTGGGACAGATAAAGAAGAACAAATTAAAGATGCTTCTGTAATTGATATTGCTGACAAGGAAGTGTCACTGGAGTTACAGATGGATTCAGAGCTGACGCTGAGAAAAAGGAATTCAAATAGTTCATGACTAAGTGCTCATTGAGAAGCAAAGTACAGATCAGGGAATAGCAGAGGAAGCTGTTGGTGGTCAGTTTCAATCTAAGCAAGACAGGAGGAACAAGAAGAATTTGAACCTGAAAAAAGTGTTTCCAGGGAACAGGTCAATAGATAGACAAGTCAATAGGCGTCCAAGTACAATCAAGGAGAAAGCTGGCCTGCCTTGAAGAAGGTAGCTGGGAAATGTTAAATGGAGATTAGTTTACAGAGGACAAGAATACTGATAGAGAGAATTCTCAGGACAGAAAAATAGAGAATAAGGATTTAGGAACTGAATGCATGAAGAGAAAACACCTGATACACAGTCACAGGTGAAACTAAAATTGGAAGGAAAGATTTGAAGATTAATGCAAAAGCAGAATCCATATTCATATTGCATAAAAGAGAGGCAGGCCCAGCATAACAGATAAAGTTACAGCCAATAAATATAAAAGCTAATACACTCCAAGAATTTAAATAATAAATAATTAAGAAAAAAAAGCAATCTGATTGGCCACAGAATAGTTTATGCCAAGCTTCTGGGTAACTAGGAAACCAGATTAAACATGTTTTTCAAGAAGGATGGCACTAAAGAGGCTCCAAATATTCTAGATTATTCATCTGACCATTATGACTATAATCACATGTGATCACACTGCATAATTTTGGTGTTTGTATTCCAGTAGAGGATTCAGGCACTTAAAAGACGTTTTTTCACCCAGCTCAGAAGAATCTAAATCTTTTCATGGTATTTTATTGGATATAACAGTAATTTAGGAAGACGTTCTTACTCACCTGCAAAAAACAGTCATGAAGAGCCTCACACTGGAAAAGGGGTTGCATTTGGACCATATGAACACAAGGACAGACACATATGGAAACTGCAAGATATCTCCCAGGCTACATTTTGGCCTTCCTGTTTGAAATAACAACATACAGAAAATTGGCAACCTCAATAGCCATATCTCAATATTTCTAAGTAAAAATATTAATTTCCTGCTGTAGATGCGGATTCCCAAATAGTTTTTCTAGTACACCAGATGTTACAAAATGTGTTATAAATACACATTTACTATCAAATAGTATTGTACGCCCCACGAACCTTTTCAGATAACCTGGCAAGCTGTCTCGCAGGTTTGTTCAGTTGGTGATTGGCAATGGCCCTCAGCTGCCTTTTTTCTTTCTTTTTCTTTTTCTTTTTCTTTTTCTTTTTCTTTTTCTTTTTCTTTTTCTTTTTCTTTTTCTTTTTCTTTTTCTTTTTCTTTTTCTTTTTCTTTCTTTTTTTTTTCTTTTTTAAATATGTTACTGCAATGGTAGAAAGAATAAAACACACTGCAAAAAGAATGTAATTAGAGGAAGATCTCTCTTTATGTTCATAGAGCTACTTATAAATAGAAATTGCTTCAATGTGAAGTGTCTTTTTCTGAGCAGATAAAAATAGAATATTATATTAGGGTAACCTTATAATAAAAACAACTCCCTAAAATCTCCAGCTTGAGTTGGGAAAAACTACTGGCTAATAAAGATGGTAAGAAAAAAAATAATGTGGTACATTAATATAATTTAAATATTAAAGGCCTCTCCTTTAGGGGATTAAATAACAGTCAGTTATAAGGATGTGCTGTCCTCTGACTTTGATAAAGAATCGAAAGAGTCACTGGCACTGAAAAAAGGAATACATTAGAATAAAGAAATAGTCTTGTCCCTAAAGCAACTCTCTCTCTCTCTCAAAGAAAAGTTTCTGCCTAGAATGTTCCACCTGGCTGACTTTCTTCCAAAGAAAGAGCATTCACCTCCAAGGGATTCAAACACTGTTATAAAAGGAAGAGATGAAATTTCAGACCCGTGTCAGTGAGGTTTTTAATGACAAAATACATGACAGTAGAAGCTATTTACACTTTATGAGGAAAAGAGAACAGTAAGTAAAGCAAGCTCCTTCTTTTGTCCTCATTTGCAGCCATTATGTTGTATGTCTGATGTGTTAGGCTGGGGCTTCAAACCTCGAGCACAAGACTTGTGGGAAGCCTCTGCTACAGAGAACTAGGGACGTTAATTCTAACAAGAGAACTTTTTCTCTTGCCCTGCCTGTCAGGGCAATAAAAGGCTCCCTGGCTTCTTTGCAGTGACTTTGTTGCTCTTAAAATGGCTAAGCACTGACTTTGTGCATTATTTCAGGCTTCCTTCTCCCTGATAAAACTGATATCTAGGTGAAAGAAATATCCTGCGCCTCACAAGGTACCTGCTACACGTCAAGCTTGCCTTCTTGAGCCTCGAGGTGTTGTCTCCACAGAGTGAGCAAAGTGCCTGAGGCTCTGCTGTTTTGGTTTTACAGCAGCATCTCTGTTTTCAGCTTCACAGACTGTAGCCAGCAGCTTTTGTATTTCCTTCGTACTCCCACTGAGTTTAGTATAATTTTAAAGTATATTTACATGCATCTTCTGAAGAGTAGGATATTTCATTTAGGACTTTTTTTCCTATACTTTTCTGTTCTGAATATGCATTTTGCTGCTTTTCTAATATGCTGGTGGCAGGCTCTTTGCATCTTTGTTCCCAGTACAGCATCCCTTCCAGAAAAAAAGGGGTGCTATGCCAAGTGGAAAAGCATTTCTTCCCTGAGAGTACTGGACACAAAGAGCTCTCTAAGGTTGTCTCTGTTTTTTTATCTGAGCAAACACTTGGGTCTCTCAAAATGTCTGTCTGAATAGAGTCATGCTCAAGTATATTATCCATACACCATTTTACAGGACTGTAAAGTGTGCTCCTGAAAGGACATATGCTTGCTAAGGCAAAGCAAGGGGTTTGCTTGGCACTGTACACAATTGAAAACAAGGCAGAGGCACTTCAGTAGTTAATCCAGCAGCAGCTTTTATGTATGCATATACATTTCATAGGAAGTGAGTGAGCGATGTTGAGAGAAAACTCTCTTTTTTAAGGGAGAAGTAATATTATCTGAAGGTATCGATATTGCCTGCATTCCTCAGTGATTTTTTTTTTTTTTCCTCAATTTTGATGGCCAAATGGTGACTTATCCAGGCAGATGGGATGGGCTAAAATGTTCCTTACTGCTCCCCTTGAAACAAACACAGGGCTCAGAGTTCCCTCTGAAAGAATATTTTTTCTCTGGATCAAATTTCAGTTATCATCTTATTTTCTGGCTTTTACAAACTCCCACCCAGTCAGATCTGCAAAATGGATATTTGAAATATTATTTTTGCTGTTAACAGTGGCTTAGGGAAGTGAAGTCTATTGCACTTCATATGGGCTGCTGTAGTCAGTCCCTTCCTGATAACTGTTCTTAAAATGAGGCTGTGGAAATGAGGTGTCCTATGAGATGGATGATCTCCTTTTCCTACTTACACTAGCAGCTGTTTCTTTGTAGTCTGACTTTCTTTTGTATATCTCTCTAAGATCTATGGCCAACTCAGCTATAGGACACAGGGCAGCACAAGCTTATAATGTTTATTCTAGAGCTTTCTGACTTTTATAAAGCAGAATGCAAATGTAAAAAGCACACAGTCACTAGCATGACAGAGAGGAGATTAAGAAAAAATAATAATCAGTAAGTCATTAAAATTGCAGAAAAAATGTATTGGTGGCTTCTTTCTTTTATTTCAGAAAGGACTTGTTTAAAATCCTGGTATATTTTTGCAACAATATACAAAATACTGACAAATAAGCTGGTAGCTGTAACAGCTGGCACAATGTAAAGAAAGAACCTAATTGCCAGAAATATGTAGGTAATACAGTACTTCACAACATAAACTCAGACATCTGTGTCTGTTTTTGTAAAACCTGAATCTCTGTGATTAAAGGTGGTTTCTCTACTTCAAAAGTTGATTCTACGGCCCCAATATAGTTAATCTGTTTAATATCCTCATTACATTGCACATAATTTTCATAGCTTATTGTATATCAGGTGAATCTAATACACAGCAAGCAACATAATCTTGTGATTTTTCCATTTAGTGTGAATTACAGAACTTCTTTGGACCAAAGAATAAGTACAGACTTACTATTTTTCTCCTCTTAACCTTTCCCATGCTTCCATGTGGTTTGGAACATCTAACTCATTAGAAGTAATACACACATGGAGACCACAAACATTGAGATCAGTTTCTCATATATTAGGAAAAGCATATTAATATCAAATTATTTGGGCATTTTTTTACTTTAAAGACGGTGAGATTTTTTTCTTTTTTTTACACGTGATGTCTAAAACATTTATTTAATAGCTGTAATATCTAATAATTATAAATATCAGTGATATATCTACACCCTTAGGGGTTTTGACAGATCTGTGACATTTCCTCAAGACCAGATTTTCTCTCAATACCAAACCCAAACATGTTTTACAGGAACAGCTGGAGGACATTCTCTGGAGACGGATGCTCCTATTGGTGATTTACTATACTGCTATTATGGCTGGATGGTAATTGGCACACGTTCCAGGGTGTTTGTATTTAAAGCAAGCATGTCACAAAATGTAATATGCACACAGCTGACTAGACCTAGACTATGAAGACTCAAGGGTCACAGCCACTGGAGTCTTGCAGGCAGTGTAAAACAGAAATTAGGAAATAAAAATTGTATAATTAAAGACAAATGCTGTGAATAGTTTATAACCTGTTTTTTGTTTTTTTTTTTTTATTTTCTTGTCTTTTTTGGCTGTCCATCGACAAATCTTTTGATTTTTTTTCATATGAAAAGGTAGTAACAGTATCTCTTAGTGGGTTCTGTTCTTTTGGGGTGTTTTTTTTTTTTTATTTTCTTGTCTTTTTTGGCTGTCCATCGACAAATCTTTTGATTTTTTTTCATATGAAAAGGTAGTAACAGTATCTCTTAGTGGGTTCTGTTCTTTTGGGGTGTTTTTTTTTTCCTGTCTGTGAACTTTAGGTTTTGTCATTTCAAATGTCGCTGTGTTTTACAGAAATACGTTTACAATGTCAAAAAGTGTGTAATTTGTATTTCAATTGAGTCTTGAAAACGACTAAGAGTAACTTGCTATATTACAATTTAGAAAGGCCTTCTAATGTATAAAATGGTGTAGTTATAACATGAAAAGCATAATTGATTTTACACAAGTATTATTTGGATTGATTTATTTCTATGATCAGTATTTCTAAATTATGTAAAAAAGGTAGACCTTAGTAGATGTATTAAAGAAATTATACCTTTTTTTTTGTTTATTTGTCAGTGCAAATATGGGTTTGATGCTTGATCTAGTTTTGAAATTACAGCATTGAACTGATAATGGCCATAGATTGAAAGGACAATAATACTTTAAACACCTTTTTATTTATTTGGGTCACAGCTGCCTCAAAAGTATTTATGAAATGATATAATTTGAAGAAGCTTTTATTGTATCCATTTGCTTGGTTTCATATTTTCCTAGAAGACAGAACCACGTACGAATTCAAGGATGTGGAAATGCAGATGTTAAAACTGAAGATCTGGATTGCACACATCTATTTTAAGACATGTAAGTAGAGAATTAAATACCAGACTATTTTATTCCACAGAGTTAATCTCCACTTCCATTATAATCTTTGTCACAGGATGAATTAATTTTATACTATTTTCTTTTCTCATTACACTCCTTGACACGAATATAGTCATATGTCCTTTTCGGAATGAGCAGATACTTTCAGAACTCAGAATAATTCTACCTCTGATGCTCATATACACAGTAACTTCAGAACACTTTAAAAGAATTACAGTTGTATCATCATAGAGCCGAGAAGATATACACAATATAATCCACAGAATATAGAATATACACAATATAGTCCACAGAATACAACAGAGATTTCCTTTTTTTTTTTTTGGTGGGTTAGCACTGCTCCAATTCTGATGCTAAGGCAAATATTACCATCTGACAGCCACATGCTCTTCAATGCTTTCCAATGCTCTTTCAGACATTTTCATTATGTTTCAGTACCTTGTCATTGCCTTTTTCTGGAAACAGATTCATCCTCAAGAACCGGTTTCATGACTTGACAGTCTCAAGTAAACAGACTGGATTTATACATTTTCAGTGTTCCAACAAAACAGCACTATGTTCTCACTTTGTTACCATCGCTGTTTTGTTACTGTTTCATGTTTTTCAGCATTGCAATGTCATAGTACTAGTATTGTTATTTCTTTTGGTAATAAGTATCTGGCCAAAAGTCGAGCCATATAAATTGGATTCAGTTATGGGAGAAAATGATGCTCAATCCCACTGTTTTGTTTTGATTTGCCATTGTTGTTATTTTTGTAATTCTGTTTATTTAAAAGTCGTGTACAAAGTCCTGCTACTCTGAATACAGCACGAATAAAAAAGAAGGCAACTGTTGTCAATAATAGAGGAGAAAGAGAGGTACCATTTTTCAATAATATTTAGATTAAAAATACTCCCTCAAAGCTACATTTTCTGTATCTTCTATACCTCCCACACTGCCTTTTTTAAAAATCAGTGTACACCCAGTGAGATCACAGAATCACAGAAAAATGTTAGAATTGAATCTTAGTCTACCGTCCTGCCAAAACCCTGGGATATCTTTATGGCAAGAACAGGCTGCTCAGGTCCTTCTCCAGACAAGCTCTGAAAATCTCTCAAGTCAGTGATTTCCCATCCTGTCTAGGCAATGTCCTATGAGGTTTAACCCACTTCTGGTGAAGAATCCTTCCCTATCCTATAACTGCAGTTTACTTTGCTGCAGCATTGTGAATCTTAGAATCATAGAATCGCTTTGGTTGGAAGAGACCTTTAAAATCATCAAGTCCAACCATTAACGTAGCACTGCCACTAAACCATGTCCCTCAGCTCTTTTACATCTTTTAAATTTCTCTAGAGATGGTAACTCAACCACTTCCCTGGGCAGCTTGTTCCAATGCTTGAGAACTCTTGTGGTCAAGAAATATTTCCTAATATCCAATCTAAACCTCCTCTGGTTCAGCTTGAGGCCATTTCCTTTCATCCTATCACTTGTTACTTGGGAAAAGAGACCAACCCCCACCTCTCTACAACCTCCTTTCAGGTAGGTGTAGAGCGCAGTAAGGTCTCCCCTCAGCCTCTTGCTGTTGTCTTCTTGGTCACCTGGGCACACTGTTGGCTCATATTCAGCCAGCAGTCAACCAACACCCCCAGGTCCTTTTCCACCAGGCAGCTTTCTAGACTGACTTCCCCAAGCCTGTTGTGTTGCATGTGGTTGTTGTGACCCAAGTGCAGGACCCAGCACTTGGCCTTGTTGAACCTCATACCATGGTCTCAGCCCATTAATCCAGCCTGTCCAGATCCCTCTGTAGAGCCTTCTTACCCTCAAGCAGTTCAACACTCCTGCCTACTTGGTGTCGTCTGCGAACTCACTGAGGGTACATTTAATCCCATCATCCATTGCCTCTTGACCTTTTGCTGTTCATCTTTGGCAAGGGTCTGTCCCCATCTTCTCTGTAACTCCCTTTTAGGTAGTAGAAGACTACTGCCCCTCCAGTCTAAACAAACCCGGTTCCCTTCATTTCTCCTTTCATGTGATGTGATCCAACTCCTTAACCACCTTGTTGGTCCACCACTGGTTTCTCCCCAATTTGCAGTCTCTCGCTTCTGTTGGGAGAGCTGAAACAGGCAACATATTCCAAAGATGACCAAGTTGAGGGGAATAATAACCACTCTGGACCTGCTGCAATGTTTTTGTTCATGCACCCTTCATCACCTCAAGGGCATGCTACAGATTCATACTCAATTTGGTGCCTACTAGGATGCCCAGGTCCCTTTCTGCAGACATGGTCCTCAGCCAGTTGTTCCACATTCTTCTATCTATTTGTGCCTCACCTGAGGCATCTTGATCAGTGGCAAATGCCTGTGTTTTAGGAAGTAGCTCCTGTTGCTGAGGTAATATGATTTTGCACACATCTGGTTTTATCCTAAAACCAGTTCACTCCAGGTCAATGAACTCTACTTTAAAAGTCATAGCCTCTTCCCAAAGCAGCTGTTAAAATCTGACTTTAATAATCTTTACTCCCTGAGGCTGTTGCCAGTCCCTCAGGAAGCTTCACCTTTTTGTTCTTATTCACTCACACTCAGTTGTGGAAATTCCCACTTTCCAAAATGCATAGATTTGACTGTTTCACACCAGTTTCACCTCTGATTCAAATTGCTCCTCAGACCAGCCCTCAAAGACAAATGATATATTTCGGGCCATAAAAAAAAATAACCTGTTTCTCTAACTTAAAAAGTGAAGAATGGGGGTTTCAGCCACTTGTTTCAATATGTTTCAATATCTTTAATAGAACTCACCCTTTTAAAAAGGGACCCTAAATTGTTAGCATGGGAAGAACACCCTTAACAGATTTTAATTACTCACCAAGACCAATAAGGAAACAAGTAATTAAACAAATTACAGATGCCATAACCTTTATTCTTGACATCTTTTCATAGTGTCAACCCAAAATGGGGTCTCTTTCAAAGTCCTCATTACCCAGTGTTGAAGATGAGATTTTCCCTGCCCATTTTTTTTTTTTTCAGCTGTCAAGATGAAACTTTTTTTACTGTGATCCTGAAGAACATTTATGTGTTGGTTTTTTGATTTGGTTTGTTTTTGTTTTTGTTTTTGTTTTTTTTTTTCTGTGAGCAGCTAAGAAAAATACTATCTTGAAGAAAACAGCAGTTCCTGTTTCATTTTTTTTAAAATCTCATTTTCTATTACTTATATTACGTTTAGCGTTTGGGGACATGTCAGATATTACAAGAAAATAGGGAAAGATGCTATTGATGACAACAAGGAGGTCTCTGTGGTAGGATGATTTGTTTGTTTGTTTGTTTTCAGTGTGAGCATCGCATCTCCTTGATCAGCCTTCTATGGTTTACCTGCATTTTGCCTGGGTAAAATATAAATATAGTGTATCATTTGCTAAGGTATTTGACAACTTCAAATGGAGAATAGCTTTACAGACACAACAGCTCTGGAATATTTTTCAATGTAGCCAGTTGATCATAGTGCTTATTATACTTTGATTTACCCTATTACTTTTACAGTATTTCCCATATTGACTCCAAGACTTACCACTGCGACTAAATGAGCATTTACCATAACTAAAGAAGGTTTCACAGTTTCATTGATGTATTCAAATTTGGTCATGTCTGAGAGAACTTTGCCTTATACAGTTGCATGAACATGTTAAGTTTCTAATTTCTTGGAAGCTCAAGCCTAACAGATCCACAAGGGTACAAAATAGGAAATTGCACCTCATATAAATGTCTTAGGGATTGAGACTAGAAGATAATCTTAAAGTGAAGCTGGTACTTTTTGTCATTTCTACACTACTTGCTCCTGTTGGCATTAAAAAAAAAAAAAAAGTCACCCTGAAGATTTACACAGATGCCAAAAAATAACTTTGCTTTTATATAGCCTTTCGTCAGGTTCTCACTCTGTACTTAATTCATAGTAATTAAAAGAAAAAATGTCTTAGAAGCAACTCACATTTACTAGATCTTCAGATTCAGATATATGCTTCCAATTCCATGTACTACATTTGCTTTGAAAATCTTGGGCCTGCATGTACTCTGAGTATTTTCCTACTCTGTACATGTACGCCTTTTCAGTACTCTTTTTTCCTTAGGTAGAAGATGAGCACTGAGATGATGGACTCTGGATTACATGTTGTGTTGTAATCAAACTGTTGAAATTAGAACTCTATTATATTGTATACAAATTTGGACTAAGCAATGTCATAGTCAATCTTTGGAAACCTGTGGGGCTTTTTACATCAGTGGGCTATAATATAAGTTCCTAGCTATAAAAATAGGAAAACCAACATCAGCCCTTAAAAGAATTACTTAAATACTTCTGAAGCTGTTAAGGATTTGAGGAACATTTCTGTAGGGGATAATTTTAAAGAGAGGCCAGAAACATTTGAACATGGTCCAGAGAGCACTTCCTTCACACACTTAAGTTACTTCCCTCATTCTGATTATTTATGGAGGAAGTATGTGTTTCCTGAAACTATTCATGGCTAATAGAAGTTGCACACAATTCTCAGTTTCTTGAATGGAAATAATTCCTTTTGATCACTTCCCTCTCTATACAGTCACTGCATGCAATTTAAAATGTTGAAACAAAAAGGCATATCTGTGAAAGCACACACTATGACATCCATACGAATACCAATGTTTTAACTCTATTTAATATTACAAAGGATGCTAGCAAGTATTTACAGTAGAAACAGTAAACAAAATGAAATTTAGTTTAAATTGAATTAACTGCAGCAGGATGACATTGTAATACATGGAAGTGACAATCTGAGCAAATAACCTGAAAGCTTGTAGAGATTGGTCTAAAAATCAAATCCTCTATTCTTTTGTTGCTCTTCTAAACTAAAGTGTGTGTGAAAATATTTTATTTGTTTATGTAAGCAAAATAATGCATTAAATACAATAAAATTCTCACCATAGAACAGAAAATCTATTGCATCTCAGGTCTTTTTATTCTTTTAAATCAGTATTGTGATGCAAAAGAAAAAAAAACAAAACACTGTAGTTTGGTAAACCACACAATGAAATCCGCAAATAAAGTACTGCCTAAAACATGCTATTTTAAGACTACATTATTTCCACAACATTTCATCTTATGAATGAGGTCTGTAATGCTAATGTACCAATAAAAGTGTTCTCTGAATGTGTCAAAAAAGTGATTTCAAAATACTTTTTCCTCCATTATCACAAGTAAAATAATTTTTTGCTTAAAAGTGACTTTTGTCATCTTTTTACGAGTGTTTAGTTCTTGGGTAGATGTGGAACTTCTTGTCATGAAATTTGTAACATTCATTCAACTAATACTGTTTCACTTTTCCCTTCTCAGCTACCTAACATTTTTTCATACAAATGGAGCTTTTGAGAACAGACTAAAATGAAAAACACAGTGACAGAGGGAAAAAAAGCCCGAAATCTCATACAAGAATATTCCCTTTCACTGATAGACAATATATTGTTCCTATTTTGTATCGTAACATTTCGAAGAATGCTTTCAGCTAGTAGCCTAACGTTTTCCTGTGCAGGCATATATCTAAGAGCGGCAGGAAGGTTTCTGCTATTTTAGCAGTTTCTATGATGCAGCAAAGAGACAAGACAGTAATTTGCTGCAACACGATGCAACACACTGCATCAGCAGGGAGCATCCCGGTGATCTGCAATGTACATGCACAGCTCAGTTTGAGGCATGTTACAGATTTCTGTCACATTGCAGCTTTGCTGAGACATACATAATTGTCGGCAGTTAAGTTATCCTTGTTCAGTAATGTATGCCTCTTGCCATATTCGCAATGCTAATAAATAAAGGATGATCAAATGGAAACCAGGGCTGCTGCTGCTTTTACAAATATAATTTGATTCCTCCAGAATCACTGAATGCAAACTAAGCCAGTGAGAAAGTCAATCCTGTCCAATGTTGCTGCTAGCATTACCATTCACATTTTCAAAATTTAAACAACAACCAGAAGAAGTTACACAAGAAAGAATACTTACAGAATTGTTTGGGGTTTTTTTAAAGAATTTTATTCTTAGTGAAATTCATAAGTCAACACAAACAAAAAATGGTTCTTTTTTATAATACTTGGCTGGAAGTATGAGATTAGTCCTTGAATGGGCGTAAATAAATAGAGCTGTACCGACTTCAGTGTTGGTCCACTAATGGAACCAAATAACTATCTAATCTAGTCAGATGTGAGACAGGTGTTGCCCACATGTTCATGAACAAACAAAGCATGTCCTACACAATTCAGAGCAGATGATCACCTCTGCCATCAAAACCAGACATGGTACACGGAAAGTGCAGAATTAATTAAAGTACACCTGGTAAGTATATGAACACTTGTGACTGGGAGAGATCAATACGCAATGCTTCTGAAAGTAGGCCAAAACTGGCTTTCACAGACACATATTACCATTACAGCTTAGTAGACTGAATTAAATCTCAGGTGATAATGCATCCACTATCCCATTACAGAGACACCAATATTTCCTTTGCTCTGACAGGAAAAATTCTTGTCCTAGACATGCATGGACACGAGATGTTATTGTTCAGCCTCCTGTGATCCTGTAATGCATTTACCTCCAATAATATATAGCCCTAAAAATAAACAAACCATTTTCTTTTGTCATCTTAACAAACAGCAACTCTACATAAGCATGATCATAAATATTTACATTTGTGTTATTTCCTTAATTTAGATAACCAACCTAAAACATAGAGTGATTCTTCTGTTTCTTTGAGCGTCTAGAGAGTTAAATAATTACTGTACTATTAACTTCAGGCTCATCTATTTTGACCCTCTCCTACCATACAGTTATAGATGTTGCCATTATGTTAATACAATATATGATTATAATTCTTCCATTGTGACATTCAGCTTACACACAAATTAGTGGCATACCTACATTTACTGCAGCCTCAAAAAATTATCTTCCAAGTGTGGTTAAAAAGCTACACATATACTACTTAAAATCTGCCCCCTCCAAAAATTATCTTCCCAGTGTGGTTAAAGAGCTACATATATACTACTTAAAATCGGCCCCAAAAAAAGCTGAAGGGAGTAGGGATCGAAAGGACTTTGCAGAATTTTAAAATGCATGAATAAATCAAATTTTTGCTTGTTGAAGAATGGCTATTACTGGAAAATAAAGTTACTGGTGTGTGTCACAGAAGGACACTTGATAGAACTGGAGGTTTATTCACTCTGCCATACCAAGCTTAGGTCCTTAAAGTGAAAAGCTTTAATGCAACGACACATGGCTGAATCTTCATATACTTCTGCTTAAGACTTCCCTGTAGAGACCAGCAATAAGAGTGCTAACTAATGCCAAATGCAGTTGGTATTTCGTGTCTTGGAAGGCTATTTTGTAGCAGTCACCAAACACCTGGCAGATGGTAATAGGTTTTAATCGCTAGTTGAGGAAACAGTGAAAGTAGAGAGGTAAAAGTCTGGGTGGGACTTTAAATCCTATAAATGGAATCATAAGTTTTAAACAGGTAGCTATTTGCACCTTAATATATGTTCATAATCTGCTGAATATGAGCATAATGTAAACAAAGGGATAAACAAACCAGTAAGTATATGACCAATTTTAAATGCAAGTAGAAATCTCTTTAAATAAAAATATCAATATTCGGTTCTGGGTAAAAAAAAGAAAGACATATTTTAGTACAGTGATTTATTTCATTGGTTGCATTGTAGATATTCCCAAATAGAGGCTCCATCCTTTTTAAAGAAAGTCAAAGCATAATAGTTGTAAGGATATATTCCTTTATAAGCATTCTCTGTTCAGTGGCATCTTAATGTCACTGGATCTTGATAATTCAGCGGAATAAATTTAGTAAAAAAAATGTTTCAGTGAAATCTTATTTGTATTTATTTCTAATACTAACACATGGATTATTGCTATCTCCAGACTAGGAATTAAAACACCCCAAAATGAAGGATGAGAACTGGTAACAAATTAAATCCTTTTAAGCAAAGAATTCAGCTTTTAATTAAAACTGCTGAATTCTCATAATTTCATTCTCCTCTAAATATTTAGTTGGAATCAAGTGTGTCCAAATTATTTAGAAGCAGTTGTAGAACCTGTACAACAGACTGTTCAGGTTAATAATCTCTTCCATTTTTGTTGTGAAATGAAGAACATCATAGTATTTTTATCTTTCACAGATTTATACAAGAACAAAAAGCTATGGAAAGCTCACATATGTTGCCTTTGAGGACAATAAAAGTATCTCATGGAAACACAGAGTGAATAAGAAGAATTAGGATAAAACTTAATTTATTTAGAAAACTTACTCATTTGATGCTAGAAAAAAGGACATATACTCTGCTTTATCGTTGTCAATAAAGTCAACAAAATGCTATACGTGGCTTAGCACATTTTAATACTGTTGTGACAAATATAAACATACATCTAATGTCATCAATGCACAAAGCATCTGTTTATCCTTCCATGACTCTTAAAGTTCATTCAGCAGCTATGAGCTTCTTTAAATATGTTAGAAGTTTACAGCACCATGGCTGAATTCATATGATCATATACTGATTGAACAAAACCAAGTTCCTTAAAGTTCAGAGAGAATTTAAGAAGGAGGGAACTTCCATTGTTCTTTTTTAGGAAAGAACAATGCTGTGAGATCACGAGCAGTGGATGCTTATAGTAATTTTGTTGAACTGACTAGATCCTTTCTGATGAAGGAAAGTTGGTAACTGCTCAGTGTTGGTGATTTAAAGTAGCATTCACGATACAAGAATAGTGCTTTAACCAATAATATTATCTAATACATGTGGTAGGATTTTTTTTAAAGTTTCTGGTCTCAGATGCAGGTCTATAGGACCATATAAATTCATCTGCTGTTAATATTATGCATACTGTCAATCATAAACTGGGGCTCAGATTTGCAGAAATCATTCAAATGCTAGAAAAGGAGGCCCTGCAATTAAAGAAAATAATAGATATTTCAGATTTAGTAATAGAATCTATTCATATAAGACACATTCAACCTCCCTGGTGTCCTATTTACTTTTAAGAGCAGTCTGGGTCACTGATATCAGTCCAAATTTCTGTTATTACCAAAGTTAACATTATTCTATGTAGCTGTCGTGGTTTGGGATGGACTGGCCAATGAAACGAACGACAGATGCTATCCCTCATTTCTCTCTCCAAGGAGATAAAGAGATTTATGACTTTAGAAGGAACTTAACTACTTTAATGAAAATATTAATAAAATAATAAAAAGAAAATAAGGAAATATATACAATATATACAAAACCAGTATTGAACTCCCTAATTCTGCATAGGTCAAAATTTAATGTCCCAAAGCAATTAGCAGCTTTGGCTAACCAAAAAGTTATCACAATAGGATGAGTGAAGGTTAGTTTTCAGCCTTGTTATTAAATTATCTGTCTTGGGTACTTTCAGTCAAGTTCTCAGTGTCATTGTCGTGTTAATTTTTGTATGTCTATTTGCTTTAAAGTTCAATACAAGAAATAATTAGATGTATATATGCAGTGCCTGGTACAGCTGATAAAAAAGAATAAAAAAGCATTTATCTGAAAGTCAATAGCTCTGATTTAGTACAGCAACAAAGATGTTGATAGTATTTCTACCTTTTATTCCCTGGAGTACTTCCTGTAACTTTTTTTTTACTGTTAGGAATGAATCTTTCTCTTTGCATTAAAAGATGTCTATCTTAGATTTTTAAGTCATATTACTTTTGTTGGTAACTTTTTCCATAAAGAAGTGAAAAACATAGCACCCTTATTAGCAAGGTAGAGCATATAGCCTTTAACCAATATTAAAATGCACAGATTTACATTGTTGCAAGGTTGATTTTTGTATGCTAATACTAGTAGACTGATTTTCATCTGAAAAACCTAGTTAAGATATGGAAGCAACTTTCAGGGTAAGAAAGACGAATACATAGATGTGAAAATAAATCTGGAAAATCACCAAAGAATGTGCAGGAGTAAAGAAACTCGAGCCTTAGAATTTGAGCTGAGATTGAAGAAAAGGAAAAGGTAAACTGCTCCCTTATATTTGCAATGTCACTCATGTTTTCCTATATCAGTATAAAAAGTCCAAAAAAAGCATTATCATAAAAATATTTATTTTGTTTCTAACTAAATTCATTGGAAAAAATACAGTGTTTATACATTCAGTTATAAAAGTATTTTTACAACATCTATATGGAACTTCAAGGATTTTCAGAAAAAAAAATAGAGGGAAAAACTGAAACTAAAAATAAAAAACTTACATTTTAAAATCTGATAATAATTTGACTCATTTTGCATGTATTATGCACAGTTATTTTCAATGCCTACTATTAAGAGATCTTCTGAATTTTAATAAACCATGTGCATCACATTTCCCCCAGACTTTGCTACTCACTTAAATCAAAGCTTGGTACAAAGTTGAAATAATACTTAATATAAATGATACATGAGTCGGACTATGAATAACCTAGGTTCAAAATGATTTAATATATTCCTACAGTACAAAACCCAGACAATTTAGCTTGTCTGTTAGCCTTTACTTAAATTCAGAAATCCCATCAACGTATGTTTCACTAATGTACATGTAACATTAAATGTATTTGCTTTCATTATGGAATCATACTATTATTATTAATATTCAAAAAAACATCCCCAGTAAAAAAAAGTTAATGTAGTCCAAATCTTTCATTACTTGTATAGTGATCAGTTTGTAGTTTTGAAGTATATTATTAGATTGCATTCTTTTAGGACTTAAGTAAATAAAAAAAATAAAGATACCTGTAAAACTCCAAAGGACTTTTTAATTGCCCTTATAAGATGATTCTTATTTAAATTATAAACTAGCATTACTGACTAAGTAAGTAAAATAAGTCTTGTGTCATGTCACAAAGTTATACACTGTGAAACTATGCAGAAGTCAAACTTGAAAACTACGCTCAGGCTAATCCCTGGAAGATGTTTTAGGTCTGTCTATCAAAAGAGCCAAAAAAGTGCTATATTGTAAGCAGGTCTAAATATTTATGAAATGGCACCTCAAGCCTAATACTTTCTTTATTATGCTTCCTTATTATGGGATAACTGAGGATATAACAGGTCTTGATTTCTAAACCTCCATTTCATCAGAAACTGTCATGTTCCTGTTTATTAAATTCAATATTAATTTCACTCAGATGTCCTGAGTGAAATTCATTCATTAGAAAAGCTTGGAAGTCACTCTTGTCTTTTCCAACTGCATCTTTTCCTCCAATGTTTCCTTCCAATACGACAACTTTAACTGGTTCTTTGGTCACGAGGCAAGCATTCTTTATTCATCAGTTCTAAGGCCTACATTTTGTCTCTTCAGCAAGCAAAACCCCTGCAATTCTTGGGAGTTTTCCAGTCTCAGATCCTACTGCAGACATGCCAGGACCTGTGAGTCCCTTCCTACCAACCCCATTCTGTAGAACTGCACCCACCGCACATGACCTATCCCTCCCAGTGGGCCACCACCCTGGTCCCCAGAGCAATCTCTTTTACAGAACATAGTATACTGTGATGCACAATAAACTGTTTGGGAATGATTCTACAATTTACACAAGTAAGAATTGCTTAAAAACAACATAATTCTATGACATAGAGAAGTATTGTTGAATAAAAGCATAAGAAAATTTATTTTCAAATTGGTCATATTTGTATGTATGGTTTTGATCATGACCTAGCCCTCAACTAGCATCCAATTTATGTAGTTATATACTAGACACAAAGAACAATAAAAAAACCCAAAAAAAACCCCAAACATTATTTGACATCACTTGACAACTACTACCTAGAAATATAATGCTCGTACTACAAGGTGCAAACATCAGTGTTCAAAATGATACAGGTTTGGGGGCATTCATCTTCCCCTTACAAGACACAGAAGCAGAATATCACTGTTCCACCTCACTAATCTTCCAAAAGAAGACACTTTGGTTAAGATGATTGCCTGAAAAATATGCCATATCAGTGCTGGCTTGGTCACAATTGTCCTATTTATTTTTCTTCTTTTCTCAGGCTAGAAATGGATGATCCTGAAAGGCCATAGCAAACCAGAGGTTTTAGATGCCTTTCAATTCCCTCTTGAAAGAAATATGACATTTTTTTGTAGCCCAGTGTGGAGCGTGGCTGCTTGTCATGTTCCAATTAGTGAAGCAGATGTGAAAAGCTTGTTATCATCACCTGAGCCTTCAATTTAGCTTGAATTTGAACACTCCTAACTATGCAGGAGTTTACTAGTTCTGTTCTTTTTCCCGAAATGTGTATTAACTTATAATATAAGTTATGTCATTTAAACTTTAAAAATATTCTTCTGCTCCTACTTTTACTGTTCCTGGACAAATTTTTGTTCTTGGTAAGTTAATGGCAGTTTTGTCATAATCATCAGTGGGAATAGAAGTAGTTCCTATAATATGATAATTATTTTAAGCCAAATCTTAATATGTAACAGACAGTATTCTATTGCTATATTATCACTTAATTTGCCATAAGATATACTGATAAAAATATACTTAATCCACTTTGTTATGTGTCAGTTTCATATAATTTTCTATCTCATTATGAGTTCTTCTCCATAATAAATGCAAAGCCTTACACATACCTAAGAGACTGGTAGCTTTTTAAATGCTTTTTAATGCACTCTGATGATTTCAGGGGCTACTTGAGTACAGGCTAAGTCCTTAACCAAATCACTAGTACATGAGGAGCTCTGACCTCCACCCCCACCAGAGCTTTATTAAGAGCTACCTCAGTGAAACCTTCCTCAGCTGTTTGCATCTTGCATGGCACAGAGGGAAACCACTGTACTGCAGCAGAGAGACCATCACCACCACATGCCAGCACGAGCAGCTTAGACAGGAAGCAGAAACATGCCACCCCTGCACAACAATCATGGCGAGTGGAAAGATTCCTATTAAGTAAAAAGTGGTACAGCAGCCACTGCAACACAGTATTCTCTCTATTCATAGTTGAATTTCCAGTGAGTGGTTTGGAACATAAAAAAAAAAAAAAAACTTTGGAAAATAGATTATTAGACTTTATACCGCAGGCAACAGGAGGGCAGTGACAAGATTCAAAGAAGACACAGGCCTAACTGTCAATGCAAGGTTAGTTACCATGTTTATGAAAGGACTCTAGGAGGCCAAGATGGAAACTGAAGAGGAGAGCTGCATTAGTTTTGTCACAGTCTAACCAAATAGTTGATGGATAGAAAAAAAAAGAAACAAAAAACCAGAAAATTTTGCACAGAAAAGAAAAAAGAAAAAACATATTTTTTACTTCACCTAATACAGAGAAGGTATCTGCATCTCTCTATTGTCTGTGGAGAGAAGCTATAGAACTAATTTAGTTAAAAAGCCTTGTATTTTAGTCAGCTCTAGTGAAAGGAATCTTAACAATGAATGCTAAAGAAATTTACTCAGTGCTAAAGGGAAAAGAGAAGAAAAAAGTGGACAGAGATTGCTATGATACCTCACAATAATACCTGCTGACATAAAAAAAAAAAAAAAAGAATGAGAAGAAAGAAGAAGGAAAAACAAAGGTTGAAGAAGTCAAGAGAAATTAGTTTTATAAAGAGTAACCACTCAGACTATGTAGACATTCTTGCAAATTTATGACCTTTAATAACATTAATTACTGTAATAATAGTTCCAAATATGGTAACATGAAATAACACAAGAATAAATGCACTCTACCTATACCAGTGGATAAGTTCAATGGTCTATATAGTCTGAACACTTTTTTCCCAACAGTATGCATAAGCAATCCCCAGGCTAGAAAAAAATACTTTTTCTAAGTACGGTCCAGTAATTTGCGACTTCCTGAATCAAACTGGTTTCTAAGAATGTAGAAAACTTTAATAAATTTATTCATTGGACTTGTCTGGTCTTTCCTTAAATCTAAGGATGCTTTCAGTGTTCTCAGCATCCTGAGAGAAGGTGTCACCAAAATAAACAGATGAAGACTTCTAATATATATTAGGAACTACCAATAGCGCTTCAAGCCTCATGATATTATAATATCAGACCAAAATACAGAGAGGTTGTGAACTCACAGAATCACAGAATGGTAGGGGTTGTAAGGAACCTTCAGAGATCATCTAGTCCAACCCCCCTGGTAAAGCAGGTTCACCTAGAGCAAGTTGGACAGGAATGCATCCAGGTGGATTTCGAGTATCTCCAGAAGAAGACGACTCCTCATCCTCTCTGGGCAGCCTGTTCCAGTCACCCTCAAAATTAAGAATTTTTCCATATGTTCAGATAAAATTTCCTGTGTTCCAGTTTGTGCCCATTTCCTCTTGTCCTGTTGCTCAGCACTGCTGAAACTCAGATAGTTTCTATTTTACATTTATTTTGCCATGTAGCTCTTCAAAGTTGTAAAATTATTTTAATCACTGGAATATGTGGGACCAGTGCTAAAAGTGATTTAGAAATCATGGAGGCAGTTTTGTCAGATGTCTTGGTGTGATTTTGTGATTCTACTGCTCTGGTCCTTAATACGCTTTGTTTGGTTTTTGGTGCTATGACGAATAAATGAATAACATGGTCTAAAAATATAAACCACATGAGGTCATAAACAAATATTTCCTTATTATTCTTTTTCCTGGACAAATATTTAATAGTGTATTATGCTGTCATTTTCACTAAAACAGTACATTTTCATTAGTTGATCAATCTGAAACTAATGTATCATTTGGAAGAAATTTTTTTAAGAAAGCATTCACGAAATTGAGACATTAAGCTGCTAGTTTATACTTATGATAAACATTGTCACTGAGTGCAATAAAAATAATGACTTGCATTAATTTTCAATTTATTACATTTTCAAATCAAAACATGAAGTTAACAAATCTTGTGATTTTTCCTTTGAAAATGTTGCTAAATTGTATTATTTCAGTTCAGTACAGTGTCATCAATTTATTAAGTTACCATTACATATATCACTAGGGCCTCTATTGAATATGACAGTTACATTTCCCTGTTCTACTTGAATGTTTTCTCCACAGCCCATGAAACCGCTATAGCAATTGCTTATCAGCAAGTAAATATTCAGTAAGTAAATGCTCTAAGATAGTGCCTAATTGAGAATGAGTGAACAACGTCAGCTGAAACTGACTCTAAGGAAGGCATGTTCATAGTGGCTTGATCAGCCATGCTTGTTAATTCTAATCCTGACTAGATCATTTATTTCTGGAAGTGTTAGTAATAGCAGATAGTAATTATTCCACAGTGAAGAAGAGTGCAAGGGGTCAGTTTCTCATTAAAAAAGGAAAATTAAACACATCAGATTTAAAATAGTTTTTCACCTTTTATTTAGCATTCTTTTGGAGAAATTATTTCCAACTAAATTAAATAATTTATGTAGGAAAGGAATTATTTTTATCCTGTATAGAAAAAGAATGCCTTCATATCATACATTCCCAATAGAAATGAAAACATATTAAAACTCTTTTAGGCTACATTATGATCAAACATGCTTTAACATTAGGTCTATTTAGGAATAAGAATAGGAATTCCTCTCATCTTAGTTGTTTCTAGACCGCAAAGTAAGTTACATACCAAAAAAAATATTAAAGTAAAAATACATTTCACTGAGGTGAGGATGTCCAATAAAAGTATTGATCATTTTGTCTATTATGGGTCAAAAGAGTGAAAAATGAATGAGAAAACTGCTTTAATACAGTTTCAGTTTACTTAGATTTTGAAAAGAATTGTCATAATTCATAAATCAAGTAAATTTCCTAACGATTAAACCACATGATTAATATAAAACCCTCTGAATGTTAGAAGTCTAGCTCCTTGTAGAGATTAGCTTACAACTTAATTCTGAGATAGTGACTCAGAGTGTGACTGTTCTTGTATATTTTTAGAGATGAGAACCATAGTCCTTTATTTTTGTGAACTAGAGTAGGATCTAAGGATCTTCCCCACCAGAGATATAGTTTGACAAGTAAATCCATAGTAATCGCCTTTAAATCCTATTACATTTCATGCAGAAAACCAGAAGTATTCAGATTGTCCTATCTGAACTGTCTTATATACCTATGTAAGGCTGGCCATACTCCTAAAATCAGAATAATAGAATGGTTTGCGTTGGAAGGGACTTTTAAAGTCCATCTAGTCCACCCACCTACCCTGCTGCCCCCTGGCAGCTGAACCTGATGTCCATAGCCACGGACTTCTTTCACCAGATGAGCTTGCTCAAAGCCTCATTCAACATGACCTTGAACACTTCCAGTGACAGCACATCTACAGCTTCCCTGGGCAACCTGGTCCAGTGCCTCTCTACCCTCTTTGTAAAGAATTTCTTCCTTATATCCGATGTAAACCTACCCTCTTTCAGTTTAAAACTGTTGGCCCTTTTCTTGTCATTACAGGCCCTGGCAAAAAATATTTCTCCATTTTTCTTGCAAGCCCACTTTTAGTCTTGATAGACCACAATAAGATCTCCCCTAAGCCTTCCATTCTTCAGGCTAAACCAACCCGACTCTCTCAATTTTTCTTCATAGGTCCTAAAAAATTCTTATGGTGATTATCTTCGGATATGAGAAAAATTAAATCAGATGAAACCCATCAAAATTTCTAGAGGAAAACCAGAAAAAGAGGTAAGTCTGTTGGAGTCCAGTTATGCACAGTGACAGACCTGTGCACGCTCAAAAGTATCCACTCATATAAAAGCAACCACCAACTATCAATTCTGATTACTGAAATTTGTCATCTGTGAAAAAATTTACACTCTGAATAACACCGAATCTGTAAAATGTAAAGAAAAATAATTTTTGTTAGACTTTTGAGAATTATTTTTTATAAACAATTCCTATTAAATGAACTTGTAAAAATGCAAGACAAACATCAGAATAAAACATCAGTCTAAAAAAAAGTAAAAACTTTTGGACAGGTATGATTTCACAAAATGTATTAAATGGCTTATGAAATTTAATGTAACTGGGTAAAATTTCCTACTGTGAACCTGTTCACTAAATATGTTAATTATATTGACAAATTAAGTCAAAACTGCAAAACTTGAACTCTCAATGAGATCCACTCGTTGAGACTGACACTGAGAGTGACCTTCAGCAATACTGTAATTGAAAACTTGTGTCTGGAAGGAAAATAAATACTTGGTCTGTATATTTGAAATACAGAAATAATAATGCCCACTTATATTTATAAAAGCATAATGACATATGGGCAGAAATGCTCTATATTTTGTAAGAGTCAGATGTTAAGTCTTCTCTACTAATTAAAATGCAGACAAACTCTCACTCAGATACAAGACCATGAATAACTGTGACACTTACCCAATTGCACCTTGCCAGTTCACCATTTAATTTCAGCTGTGAATACCATTTCGTTAATTGATTGTTTTTCTTCTAGCTGCAAATAAATGCATAATAAGTGTTTTTATAGCTATTTACTACTTCAAATTTCAGTATTCAGTGTTTTGTCACTTGAAATTCAGTGAAACATGACCTAACATATTAAACAAAGAAGCTACAATATATGGTGAAATATTTTCCCCAAGTGTCCTTCTACACTGATATATAGATATTTTAATTTATGGAATTATGTTAATGGTGAGCCAGATCTTTGAGTTTGTATCCGGATCTTATGTCCTTTTTTTTTTTTTTTATTTATTTCACTGGTTCATCTATTTTGTTATGTGTGACTTGAGTAAGAGGTCACACTTTCTGCAAATAAGATTGCTGGAAAAAAACATGATAAAATCATGTTTGCTCTACACTTCAAATACCAAGTGGTTAAATAAGAGAGTGAAATAAATTATGTCTATTCCTATGCAGTACCGAAGGACAACAAGAATTATTTTTTTAATACGTTCAGCCTTACATTCTTGTCTCATTTTAGTCAAATATTAGAGAATCTTTTCAATAAAGAATTCTCAGAATGCTTTTACATCACTATAAATTATTTCTAAATTATACTTCAGTAAGAGTAGAAAGACGTCCAACTTATAATTCGTATCCTAAAACACCGCTTCTCCCTTTTGCCAGCAAAGGGTGAATATAGCTAAACACTTTAAACACAAATTGGTGATCAGTAAGTGCATATATGCCCAGGACTTCGAGAAATAATGCTGACCAGCTGTAAGGTTATTGTTGACTTTATATTTCATGCAATATATCTCATAACTTGATCCTTCTTTAGCTATAACCCTTCTATGACATAAATTTGTTGTAACTCAGTCTAGGTGAAATCACCTAAAATCATGTTGAAGCATGACTCAGCCACTCACACAAAGGCATTTAGTGTCAGTTGAAAACTCACCCGTATCTAAGAGTTGACAGGGAACAGGCAATTATGAATTTGCAGCAAAGGAACTGATGGAAATCTAAGCATGTAATACGGCACTATACCTATACTCAGACAAATGAAACCCTAGGTGGCTACTTTAAGGTGACACAAAACTCTCCCTCTAAGCTTCATTCACTGTATTGATGCCCCTTTTGAACATCTCCATGGCAAGAACGAAGACACCTTGTGCTCAGGAATCTCATGCACATACAGACACCCTCATGCAGGCCTACTCATCATACATGGATTGGAGGCAGTCTGACTCCCAGGCACATTAACTTCAGGTAGCGTTGACCTTCAAAAAAGGATTATTAGAAGAGAAAATGTTCTTTTTCCTCCCACCCCTGCTTTCAAATCAGATGTATGCTGCAGCTAAGGCAGGATTGTACCATAGATATTGATATTTGGAATTAATTTCTTTGTTTTAACTCTACTTAAACAGTTTTCATACTTTTTTTTTTTTTTTGTAATGGGATATGGAGCTCAAGAGAGCTAATCTGTCAGGTAGAAATTAAGAGATCTGAGATGGGTATTCAAATGTAACAAAAGAGTTTTAGAACTATCAGTTCTTAGGATTTGGTCAGCACAGTGAGAAACAACAAAAGTCTGACAAAAATGTATAAGCTATTAAAAACACTGGAATAGATTCTTGTTAATTAAAAATAAAATTAAATTAAACAACAAAAAGCTTTTTACATGCTGCTTAGGTTGATTTTACCATAGGAATAAAATAAAAAATTTTTCATAATTTCCACTGGAATCAGTGGAATTCATCAGTCAGATCATACCCATAGAATTTCCACCATAGTGGAAGAGTTAGATAAACAGATGAAAAAAAGACTTCTTTTCACAGCAATGACCCTGTATACTAAAAATAAATTAATTCAAAGCAATACTCAAGAGATATGCATATTACCATAGCCAACAACACACCATCTCATTTTCCTATTCCCTAGTTGTTCAGGAGTAGTAAAATGCATATTAGTATGGAGATTTTTTGCAATGGGGCACACACTTTTTGCTAATGAAGCAAGTTTGTCAGAGCAACAAAGATGGAAAAAAGGGTAATTGGATCTTACTTGAAAACCTTCAGCTTAAGTTGTGGTCTAGAACTGACAGGTCCTGTCAATATTTACAGAGAGATTTATTGGTATGCCATATATGCTCAGAATGACATACATTTTTGTACTATAATAAAAAAGAATTGCATACTGTTATTATATTACTTTGAACTTGTTTGTCTTTTTAAAGTACAAGAGGATTTTTTTTTCAATTGCATAAAATTTAGAATTAACTGCAGGTTTTGGTCTCTGGTTTCATTGAAAATAAACAGATTGTTATAAAAACTGTGAAAGCTCATTATTTGCATAACTGAAAACGAGGTAGTGAAGCTAACTAAGAAAGAAGGCCTGTTCTGCCTATTTAGAGAATACATTTTGCTTATTTTTATAGTATTAGAACATAATTTTAAAGAAATAACAAGACAATTGTGAATACACATTTTTAGTACCTAGGTTCTGCTAAATATCAATATTGTATTTCATGCACAAAGACATGGTCGGAAATAAATCACAACAAAAAATAAATACTGATAAGAGAAACTTTGAAATAAGCTAAGGTTAATTTTTTTAACACTTAGAGTGTGCCTCATGAGAGCTTTATGTTTCATCGTTTTCAGTGTCAATATTTTATTAACATGTTTTCATATGATGGGAAGAAGAATAATTGTCTAAATGAACAGTGGCTGACAGAAACCTTCTTTCTAGAAGAATTCTGTGTTTAAGGCTTATCTCCAGCATCTGCCATGTTTTAAATATGAAGTTGAATCTTGACCTGTACAGAGAGTGTGACAGATATGTGCTTTATTTCCTTTTGATTTTTTGCCTTGAAATAATAAACAGAAAGGATACCTATTTCTGAATATAAACTGAGATCTGCTATATATGTTTACAAGGGAAATAAGCAAATTTCAGAAAATCCTTGGAATTTGCATTCCTGAAATCAGCCACAAGGTGAATAATTGCATTCCCTCCTCTGCTTCTGTTTCTGTTTCGTTTTTACTGAAGCTTTATTCTCACTGAAAAAAAATCATATGAAAACTTTGAACAAAATTGCATTAAGAGACATCAATCAAATAAACTATGACGTTTCATGAACAAAGCTCCCTGCTTCTAAAAAAATGCTGGTAACATCTGCTGAGTATCTGTAGGTTCTCAGATTTAAAATTTGTTGGGCCATTTTTCTCACCCAATTATGTTTATCAAAATATCAAAAGCTTCTTTTAGACTGCTAGGCTATATTAACTGTGATAATACATGGCTAAGCTATCTGAAAACCACTTTTTGCTGACCAATGTTATTAGCTGAAAAAGCCTGAAGATGAGCTTTTTTAGAGAAGAAATTTAAGATTTGTACATGTGTAAAAATTTATCCTTTATTTTAAGATATAATTCCATAGCTCCCAGAGGAGATTTTAGTCACTAAGTTCTCAAAAATACCTAATTGGAGTCCTGAATTTAGTACTTACATCCAGGACAGAATTTAAGATAAACTTCTCTCTACTGTTTTGCAGAAGTGACTGTTGGGAATTGCACTGAAGCTTTGAGTGGCTGAATGCCTACATGCTATTTTGCCCCAATCTTAAATATCTATATGGCATTTAGGTAAGGTCTGCATGCTTAGATTTCAAAAAAATTACAGATTTTTTTGAAAAGAAAAAGAAGCTCAAGAAGCTCGTTGCATGGTATCCACCATATGTTTTTTATAATAAATTTTATTAACAGCATTGTCATTTTGTCTTTATATCTTCCTAGATCTGTTCAAAGAAATAAACAAACAACTTTTGCATATTTTTATTTTTAACTTTCATCTATTTACATATTTTATACTATTGCTTTCAAGTCATAAGGAGATATATTACATAGTATGTAAATATGACTAGATTCTGATCTCTGTTACATCTGAATAATAAATAACATAAGACTGCCTTACAATGCAAGCAACAGTACAAGCACAAGATGTAAAAATGATTGAGAACTGGAGTTTATGAGAACACACAAGTAAAGGGAATAGAGGTAAACAAAAATTAATCAGATATGCTTGTGAGGAAGCACAAAATAAATCTATGTGGGTTACTCTTCTCCATCAAGCATGTATAATTATATTGTTTCAAAACTTGCTTGCTGGCTCAGTTCACAAATGTGTTCAAGTCTTTGGAAGCTTACTGTTTTGCATTTGTGAGCCATCTCCATGAACTTATACAGTGCAACTGTTTAGAGTGTTGCTTAAAAATATTCTCCAAATTGAGCTCCATGTAGGGGATGTCTACTGTTTGCAATATAAAGTGCAAAGTGGATAATATCTAAATGTCAGCTGATTATATTCTCCCTTAAGCTAAAGGAAGAACAGGAGAGGAAGGGAAGGGAAGGGAAGGGAAGGGAAGGGAAGGGAAGGGAAGGGAAGGGAAGGGAAGGGAAGGGAAGGGAAGGGAAGGGAAGGGAAGGGAAGGGAAATTTTTCAAAAATTTTGGCTGTTAGACCTAAAATTTTGTAATCCCAAAGACCCCCCTTCTTTCAATATATCTGTACTGTGGAAAAGAGGTTAAAACTCTCCTCCCCTACAAACCACAAGAACTGTTCCTTGTTCATGAAGCTTTTTGAAACTCTCTCTAAAAGAAATCAAGTGAAGAGGTTGCCTTATAGGAAGACATAGTATTTGCCTCGACAATCCTTGAGAGGGTAATTGTTGTATAACACTGCTCATTTTACCACTGGCTACTGTTTTGAAGAGAAAATGCTTAGTATGCTGAGGGAGAACACATTGTAAATTCACGTCTTATCTCTATCAGCTGGTTTTGCTGATCATGGACAGTCTATAAACCCTGTTCAGTAACAGAGCTGGAAAGGATGAATCTGAAGAATGAAAAATATGCTGGCAATGAGACAGGTCATCCTGCTGGCCAGCCCATCAGAAATGGTGCTGAGTGTACCTGAGGATGGCAGATGATGAATCAGTGAATCAGACTAACAGAAGGACGTGAACAATTTGACAGTTCTGTCAGCTAGCTCTTGGTGGAAAGCAATTAGGTTATGATGAATAAGAGAAATAAATCATGCAGAAACTGTGGACATTTAATTAGAAGAAATCTCCCTGAAACATACAAAATTACAGCAAAACTTTCAAAGAGGAAATACAGATTGTGTTGCCACTGCAAAAGTAAAATGAAAGGCAGACGGAAAGAGCACAAATGTCCACTGAAAATACTCATAATTAATTTCCTTCCTTCTGCCTTTCTTACTGACTTCCCTATCCCTTCCCTCTCTTTCCCTCCATCCCCATATTAATTTGAATTTTATTACAGAATAGCTATAACGTCTCCCCCTCTCAGAATGGAAGTGGCGAGAAATACTCCTTTGACAGCTGGAGCTCAGGGAGCTCAAGGCCTCTACAGCTGTGGAGACAAAGAGAAACAATAGTGCAAATGTGGTGGGAGGTCAGTGTTGGCCCAAAGAAACAGGGTCGCACCTGGGAGAGCAGGACTTGCCAAGTCCTGTTGCCTTTGAGAAAGCCTGAAGTGTAGGACACGACAGTTTTAGCATTCCCCCATAGCACTCTTTCTCTCAGAAGCAGCATGAATAGTTATGGTGGTCTATACTGGTCAGAACTAAAGACAGGCTGATTTTTTTTTTTTTTTCATTGACTAAACAGAATCATGACTTCTACTTCTCATCCTCTGAAATGCATCAAATATGATTAGCTAAAGTAACATAAAAATGGAAGTGTGTGTAGTTTTATATTTTCAGTATTAAAGTGGATCAAAACGGAGCTCAACACTGATCATTCTCTACTATGCAAAATCACTTTCTTTATAACTTTATTTAGCTAGCAGAAACAAGCTTTACTTGTCAGCTGAATGATAAAATATAAGGGAACCATCTCTCTGACTGTCAAGAAAGAAGTCTTGCAACAGGGAGTCTGAATTTGAAATCTCCCGTTCTTTCTTAATATAAACTTACAGTGCTTTTACTTTCTCCTTCTACAAAATTCTATATGTGTTCTGTCAGCATACATAAAATGTGATAGCTTATTAATAAAGAATCCAAAAATAATATCTCTTTTGGGAGATTTTTTCCCTCTATTTTATCAGTTACTTTCAGATTACTTTATGTTTCCTTAATGTCTGGTTTTGATTGCACAGGGGGCATTGTAATAACTTACTAGTTCTTAAAAAAACTTATTTTCTTAGTATTCCCCATTGTAAAGAGTAATTTTTGCTGGTATTAGGCATATTAACATATGTTTCTGTGAATATTTTTTTTATTTTTTTTTTCTAAATCACCATCATCTACCATCCACCTATCAGTTAAAAACACTGAGAAACTCTTGGTGCCATACACAGAATAAAAACTATTGTTGTTTCATACAAAGAAAAACAAAAGTAAAAGAAAGAAGGCACAGCCACTTGGTCTTTAGAAAAAAAAAGGCTGTTAAAACTAAATGAATTAAATAGAAGAAACAAGAAGAAAACCAAAACCAAACCTCCCGGCGAGCCAAAATTGTTCCACACAAAAGAAGTCTGGCTTTGAAGCCTTGCTAACTCATTGCAAAATTTTGGCTTTTTGCTAGCAATGGCAATACTGGATGACTGGGTGACTATGAGCTGCTTTCAGGGTTTCTCAGTTCCTGTGTTTTGGGTTTGGTGGTGTTTGGTTGTTTTGGCTTTTTTTTTTAATTTTTCTCTGATTGAAGGCCCTTGCAATCTTTGGAAAATAGGTATAAAAATGGATACAGAAAAAAATAAACCTTCCCATATGAAAGAGTAAATAATACCTACATTCTCTGTAAGTCTTTAACCAAATGGTGACTAAAACAGCTGATGAGGACAGGAGACTTCAGGTTTTTTTCTTATTTTTTAATTGGTGACCCAGGGCAAGTACCTCCTTTTTCTAGTGTCCACATTTCTTTTCTGTGGTTTTAAGGTGACTTATCTGCCTTATGACTCACTCCTCCCTTACTAACCACAGTGTGATCTAGAAACCTGAACCTTGCAATTCTTTATTTTAAACAGGGTTATTACTTTTTTCCGGGGGAAAAAAAAAATAATCAAGGAATCTGTGGGTTTTTGTTATTTCATAAGAGTATTAACAAGCTCCCAAAACACTGCATCATAAATAGGTTTTCTCTGATTCTTGTAAATCAAATATTTCCTGTTTTGCAGCAGGGACAAGAACTAGTAATTGGATTTTCTTTGACTCTAAGTTTCTTCTTTAGCTTTCTATTAAGCCTTACACAGGATTTTCTAGAAAAGATTCTATCTAGAGTACTGTCTGAGAAAAGCTGACACAAAGTGACAAGGATTAAACGGATGTTTATTATAGAGATAAATGAAAGGGAATATAATACATATACATACATATAAGTACAGAATCTATACAGTGCAGATTACAGACTATGTATACAAAGAAGGAGGAATGGTATAATGGGCACAGTAAATAATGAAAGTGATTGAGAAAAGAAGAAATATTACACAGTATTTCTTGTAATTTATATAAAATACTTCATGTTTGAGTACAGATTCAGTATTCTAAAATAATTACATACTTATATATCAATTTTGTTTATAGAAGAAAAACAGCGTTGAATTAACTGATTTGCTCCATTTAACACTAAATCCTCACATGACTTTCCTTTCAGTAACTTGTGTGTGTGTGAATTCCGTGATGGGATCTTCTACTTAGCTCCAGTAAAATATCTAGAAAAAAATGTCCATTCTCCTGTTTTCCAACTGGAACTTTACTGAGGAATAAGAATTAGGTACCACTGACATCTGCACCAATTGACAAAGACTGCAATTATGCACAAGTATGTACCTCCCTATCAACATCTGCCATTAGTGTCTGTCTCTTGGCTGCAAACTGGGCTCCTTTCTGGTTAAAAATGCATTTATCATCTGTAACTACGGTGGCAATGGTTTCTATTATTTTACTGTTATACAAACCTCCATCTAGGGATACAGAGTGACAGTGTACCATATTGAGTAAGCATTTACCAACTTAATCTCAAACAGCATTTGGCTACTTGTGATGTAATCCAAAGCTAATAAACTTAGTTTATGCAAATGCAATAGCTATTATACTACACGTAGTTTGCACGGGACACTGGTGCTGATTCAATTTCAACTGGAAATTGGCAAAACTATCTAACAATGTCTAACAATGAAGATCAGTTGTGTAATTTCTTTTAGGTATGTTGTTTTCTTAGTTAATATATGTAAAGTTCCATAGCCTGATTAGATTAATATTTACTAGCAGAAAACTTCCAAGGAGTGGAAATCAGGGCAGAGGCCAGTGGGTAGAGGGGGGAGGGCAGCAGGAAAGGATAGTAAAGAAAGAAGTGTACATGTATAAAGTTAGTTTGAAGGACCTGAACTTAGAGAAAGTAATGTTTCATAGACAATTCCCGCTTTCATTATCTTGGTTCTGTTGTAGAATTCTTGATGATTTTATTTTTATTTTACTTGAAGTGTAAACTCAATAATTTCTACACAGTTGAATAAATAAGGTCTTGAATTTAACTTAAGTGAAGCATAATGTATGCATGTACATTGAATGCACAATAAATTAGATTTCAAGGGCATTAATTAAGTGTATTTCTCATCAACACATGAGTAAGTTGTATTCAATAATGTACCTTTTGTTCAGAGAAGATAGCAGTACTAGAAGCAACTGTCAGAAACTGATAATGATTCAAATTGCACTATCGTGAAATGAAAACAGTCCAACAAAAACTAAGGGAATCACAGACTGACTAAAGTCATGTCCCTACTGGAGCTGCAAAGATTGAACCAGTTTAATAAACCCGTCATACTGTTACTTACTATAAATTGAAGAAGTATTTTGGATTTCTCATAGCGTATTAGCATTCTTCCTTTTCTAAAATAAGCATAGCTGATACATATACCAAGAACTACATCTCTTGGGAATACACATCTACTTTTCCCACTGGATGCCACTGTTTGATCAAATTCAGGCAAACAATATCCTGGAAAAATCTTGAAAATTTGTAGTTGAAAGAAGCCATTAATTCAAATTAAAACACAGGCTCCTTAGGAAACATATGAAGCATGCTTTATTAAAATGTCTGGAGCACAATTACTGTGGTTTTAGTATGGATTACACAAAATTAAAGATTGTATGAGGAAGTAAAAAAGAATTTAATTTTGACTTCATCACGAGAATTTATAAAAATAAGGGCATGATAGGATCATAGACAAATTACTGATGTATAAAAGCAGAACATACTTGTTGAATAACACAGATAAATGTTTACACCTTACTCATTTTGAGAATGAGTTTGTAATTTGAAATTCACTGATGATGAGACTTGCCACTAACATTAAAATATTTCATGGCTGGAATATCAAGTACTTTTTTCTTCTTCTTTATAATAGAATTAGCTCAGTTTAAGCAGAGCTATGGTTGCAACTCAGGGAGAATTTATGATCTTTGGAAGAAGAGGCAGGCCACTCATGAGGACTATGAACATGTTGTGAGGCTATGTAGGGAGAAAATTAGAAGGGCTGAAGCCCAACTATAACTTAATCTGGCTTCTGGTGTTAAGGACAATAAAAAAAGTTTCCATAAATACATTAGCAGTAAAAGGAGGACTAAGGATAAGCTCCATCCTTTCTTAGACAGGTGCAGAAACGTAGTGACAAAGGATGAGGAAAGGGCTGAAATACTTAACACTTTCTTTGCCTCAGTCTTTAGTAGTAGGACCATTTATTCCCTGAGTTCTCAGACCCCTGACCTGGTAGAATGAAGCCCCCATAATCCAAGGGGAAATTATGAGGGACCTGCTACAGGGCCAGATGGGATCCACCCAAGGGTACTGAGGGAGCTGGCAGAAGTGCTCGCCAAGCCCCTTCCCATCATTTGCCATCAGTACTGGCTAAACAGAGAGGTCACAGTTGGGTGGAGGCTAGCAAATGTGACGCCCATCCACACGAAGGGCTGCAAGGAGGATCTGGGGAATTACAGGCCTCTCAGTCTGACCTCGGTGCTGGGGAGGTTATGGAACAGATCATCCTGAGTGCCATTACGCAGCACATGAAGGACAACCAGGCGATCAGGCCCAGTCAGCATGAGTTCATGAAAAGCAAGTCCTGCTTGACTAACCTGATCTCCTTCTATAACAAAGTGACCCACTTGGTGAATGAGGGAAAGGCTGTGGATGTTGTCTACCTGGACTTTAGTAAAGCTTTTGGCACTGGTTCCCACAGCATTCTCCTGGAGAAACTGGCTGCCTGTGGCTTGGATGGGTGTACTCTTTGCTGGGAAAAAACTATCTAGAGGACAGGATCCAGACAGTGGTGATGAATGGAGTTAAATCCAGTTGGTAGCTGGTCAGAAGTGGTGTTCCCCAGGGATCAGTATTTTGGCCTGTTCTGTTTAATATCTTTATCAATAATCTGGATACGGAGATTGAGTACACCTTCAGTAAATTTGCACCAAGTTAGGCATAGTGTCAACCTGCTTGAGGAAAGGATGGCTCTACGTAGGGATCTGGACAGGCTGGATCTATGGTCTGAGGCCAGTGGTATGAGAATCAACAAGGCCAAGTGCACTTGGGTCACAACAACCACATGCAACACAACAGGCTCGGGGAAGTCTGTCTAGAAAGCTGCCTGGTGGAAAAGGACCTGGGGGTGCTGGTTGACTGCTGGCTGAATATGAGCTAGCAGTGTGCCCAGGTGACCAAGAGGCCAACAGCATTCTGGCTTGTATCAGGAACAGTGGGGTGAGTAGGACTAGAGAAGTGATTGTCCCCCCATTCTCGGCACTGGTGAGGCCCCACCTCGAGCACTGTGTTCAGGTTTGGGTCCATCACTACAAGAAAGACATTTAGGTGCTCAAGCATGTCCGAAGAAGGGAAATGAAGCTGGTGAGTGGTCTGGAGAACAAGTCTTATGAGGAGTGGCTGAGGGAACTGGTGTTGTTTACTCTGGAGAAAAGGAGGCTGAGGGGAGACCTTATCGCGCTCTACACCTACCTGAAAGGAGGTTGTAGAGAGGTGGGGGTTGGTCTCTTCTCCCAAGTAACAAGTGATAGGATGAAAGGAAATGTCCTCAAGCTGCTCCAGGGGAGGTTTAGATTGGATATTAGGAAATATTTCTTCACCAAAAGAGTTCTCAAGCATTGGAACGGGCCATGCAGGGAAGTGTTGGAATCACCATTCCTGGAGCTATTTAAAAGATGGACAGATGTGGTGCTTAGGGACATGGTTTAGTGGTGGTTTTGTCAGTGTTAGGTCGATGGTTGGACTCAATGATCTGAAAAGTCCCTTCCAACCTAGACGATTCTATGATTCTTTGATAAAAGTTTCAGTTATTTCTAAAAGCATGCAGTCAAATATTATTGTCACTGGAATCGATGGCATTTTCACCACTCACTTTCAGAGGACATGATCAGGCCAACATGAATATTATGAATGTACTGATTTAGCAGTTTAACTCCTTGAAGTAGCATGGTTCACGTGGCAACAATAGTATTTAAACAATGATAGATATTCTAGCACAAAATAAGAAATGGACTTTATAATCTAGGTTCTCAAAATGCGATACCATCAGACAGGAAAAAAAAAACGGTAAGAATATGAACATACCAATACGAATAGAAGATACAAGGATGCTATGAAAAAAGCAAAAACTGCAAGTAAAATTAATTCAGTTTTCAGCGTTTATGTCAAAAGACAAGGTACTATCAGAAATTTAAAAAGAAACATGGGAAGAAAAGGTGGTGATAGTATTGTAAATCTTCTGTTTTATCTAGATTACCATAGACTAGTCACTTGTATAGCATTTGAAACTCTGCTTTTCCTTTTTTTTAATAATGTGTGATTTCACATGAATTCTGACAACATGAATTCTTGACATTTTTAAGTACGTTCCAAAAATGTACCACAGCTAAGAAATTACAGTTATCTTATAACAGACACATAGTATATTTTTTGTGATAACATGAAGTAACCTTTCCTATTACTTTTCAGCATCTTATACATTGCATAGCATTTTCTGATCTGTTTACCTTATAATATTCCTAGAATTCTGAAAATGCATCATACCCCACTCTGAAATACATTCCTAAAGCTTGCTTTACGCTAAAAAGGAGCAGCTGACTCTCCTAGGTTTGATAAATTGCATGAAGGCAAGAATAACAAACCCTTACCTGCTTCAAAGATGTGTTTATACGAAGTCCAGGTTTTATGCAACACTGCAACTCCCTATTTCAGGACTTGGTTTTCAGATTACTTTAAACCAAGATTGCGCACTAAACATTGACATAATTTTAAATTTGGCTGGAATAGTGTAATACACCTTTCATGGTACTTTTCAACAGTGTCTTCTAGTATTCCACAGCAGAAAACTTTTGGTGTCTTGGTTGGAAGCAGACAGAGCACTGTTGTCTCAAGCCTTTGTTATCAGAGGCAGTGCTGGCACAGGACAGTCAGCTTGGCAAAGAGGTGGAATAGTAGAAGTTAAGAATCAGTAACAAGAAGGAAGCAGGATGGGGTAAAAGTTGAAGAGACTCAAAATCAAGAAAAAGGGAAAGGTTTGGTAGAAAATGATAAATAAAAATAGAGAAAAGCAAAGAAAAGAAAAAATGAGAAACAAAATTGTAAGTGCTTTATAAAACAGTATTTTTTTTTTAAATTTTATTATAATTTTTTCTGCATTTATTCTTTGGGTGGATTTGTTGAGGTGATATACCATCTCAGACAGAGTGTTCTCTGTATTTTTATCTACAGGTACAAATATGTATGTCTGCCTGTGTCTCTTTGAACGTATGTGTTTCTAACTATACCATTCTATATATAGAACCACTTTCCCTATGAAGCTGTCCCTAGCTCTGATTTATTTTTTTATTTAAATAAAAATTAGTGCAACTAAATAAAGAGAAATTAAAAAATAAATTAATTAGGAAACTTTGTGCATTGTATCATATAGTAAAAAACCCAACCAACCAACCACAAAACGGAGTCATACATCTCATAACATCTCATACATGTGATCGTGAGGTTAAAGTAAGTGTCTTCCAGGCACTCATACAAAGTACACAAAAATGAGCCTGAATTCTTAACTAAAATTCAAGGAGTTTTGGGGATAAGACAAACGTAAATTTTCTCATAACCATGTACATCTGAAGATGTCTGTAATCTTAAATGTCAACTTTTCATTAGCCTAAATAAAAGTATAATTTACTAGATCACAAACACTAAGGCGAAAAAGTATCAGTGTCTTATTAAATAATTTGTAACTACTTTGACTGCACATGACAGCACATTTCTCTTATTTCATTTCCTTTTTCTGAGAGAAAAGCCTTATTTGACCATGTTTTATGATAGCACAAAAGCTAACGTAAACTGATTTTACAGGAAAGAGAAAAGTAACACAAAATAGTCTCAGCCTGTTGTATTTGTTAAGTTTTGAGCACATTGTTTGTAAGACAAAATGATACATAAATAATCAAAAGGGGTTCAGAAAGAACTGCAAAGGTAATGCATCTTTTTGTCTCTGTTGTTGACTATTACCTTAACCTCCGTTTTGGACATATGAAGGCCTATTAGTCAAGTAATTTATTTGATGATGTTCAATGAATAGGCAAGTCAATGAGCAACAGTGAATTCGCAGTACAAAATGGATACCTTAAAAGACTAATCAGCTGTCTTTTTTTATATTTTTTAATTCTACTTTTAGGAGAAGTAGTAGAAGTTGTATCGTAGCACATAAAAACTGTAATCATTTGCGGTGCATTTTGTATTATTTCTTGTGTTCTTGTGTATCTCTGTGAAAACCTTTACTGTCTGATACAAGTTGGTATTCAGATATATCATTCTATATAAAAAATGTAAAAATCATAGTCATAATACATTTAGTTAATATGGAGCCATTATAACTTTGTTTCTGAATTTCAATTATTGAAAAACTAAAAAAATTATTCTAACATAAAGGATAAAGCATAATTGGCACTGGTCACTTAAGGATGGTGTAAATGGCTCATCAGTTAAAAACTTGGAATGTGGATACTGCTTAGAAGAAATAAGTCTACACAGTCTTTCAGGAATAGAGAAATATCTTCTGCCCACATTATGAACCAGTCAGATAAGAGCCAGCCCTGACTGTCAAGGTGGCAAAGCTAAAAGACCCCGCAGGAAAAAGGCACAAATCTCAAGTGAGAGCTGGTTTGTGTCAGAGGAGCTTGAAGCAGGCAAAGCAAGCTCCTGTGCTCCTGGAACTGGAGATGCAAACACGTCCATGCCTTGTGTCGCGGGTTTCCAGTAGTGTGTGCCAGCTGTTCAGGCATTACAGGAGGCCTGTCATAAAGAGGACAGTCCAGGTGAATAAGTCATAGCAGGGACTGAGCTTTATGCTCAGGGCAATCAGTGCTGTCTACTGCTGCGAAAGCAAGCAATGAGGAGGCACTAGTAAGGGTACAGGAATGTGGGAGGAAAAGAAACATGATATGGTCTTAAATAAACATCAGAAGATACTACTGTAGACTAAATACAGTGACAGGGAAGAATGCAGTTGAATTTTCAGCTGAAGATCATTTGATACTAAAGCTTCCTTTTGGCCTCAAGATCTCAAATACATTACAAAAAAGAAATAGGACCTGATTCTGAAAATATGCTTGTGAACAATATCAATTACATGAGTACATGAATAGACATTCTGTAGGATTGAACCAAGGCTAGCAGTACTGCAAATGGTCAAAGTTAGTGTGCTGATCATCCGTGCAATGGTTGAAAAGCATTTCTGCATGTCTGAAATGTTTAAGAAAAGCCCTTTCATATTACCCTATTTTAATAGTTCCTAAAATGACCTGCCTAAAATCAAGCCAGCCGTGAAATAGAGCTATGCAATCTGACTTGGCTCATTCTGTTTATGCACAAAATAATAATAGCTTCATTATTTGATGTTAAAATTTTCTTTTTGTGTTTTTGATTTTCTTTTTCTCTTATCAGAAATACTTAAAGTCCTCACTGACCCATCTTGTCACTTAAATATATGCTAGACCTGCAGTTTCTCATCTTACCGTAGTCTTCTTTTTTAATTCTTTTGCTTTCTGAGGTTTGTTGTAGGGTTTTTCATCTCTTACTTCAAAGATTTACTAAGAATCTTCACCTGTAAGTATGGAAATTGCAAACAAAGAGCTCTCTCTTGATGATAAATCAAGTATAGTCTTTCTGATTTATCTGAACTTTAAAGTAATTGTTGGAGTGAGCGCGGTTACCATGCTGTGCTTGAGGACAGTGCAAAACAGAACAGTTTCCATCTTGAGCAGAGCTATTCTTCTGTGATCCAATTCATGATCCAGTTAGAAAGAAATCTTTCTATGACATTTCCATATGCTTTTATTGACAAATCTTCGTTCATAATTTGTAATGATGAAAAAATACAAGGATATATCATTATTTTCTTTGGAAACAATACATTTTTTGAAAAGTCTACCTATTGACTTCAATACTGTTGACAATAAATTTATCTTTATGGTGGATTTGTGATTTTACTGATGACGTATTTTACCTAAGCCACAATTTATTTTGAGGATTGTCAGATATCAAAATTTGTAATAATCACATTGATGTCAATGGAGTCACTTTGATTTTGGAAGACGAGAAAATTATTCACTCCATTTTTTGTCAGAGATCATAGTAAATATTGGAAGATATAAACTATCACTTTGAGGGACTATTATAAACAAGGTATATTTTTCCTATTATTTTTAAGATATGAATAACAAAGCTTAGGACCCAGTGAAGCTCAGGTCATTATACCCAGGTATTAAAAAGTCTCCTTTATTTGAAGTCTCTGCAAAAAAAATATATCTTTCTGTCTATTTAATTCATGGTTAAAATTAAAATTAAAATCCATTGCAGGTCTTCAATATGGAAAAGTGAATTTTTATGGAAAGGGGTTAAGTAGAACACATCTCAAGAACTTTAAACTCTAAAATAAATGCTACTCCATGACCTTCATATATTAAAGTTAGTAGGAGATCTGTCATTACATTTTGGTGAAAAAACAACAGCAGTTCTTTTTCTGAGCAAACGCTATATAAAAGCAGCAATTTTTTTTCCCAAAAATTTCTTTTCCTATCTTAAACTACCTGGTCTACCCTAGATATTATTGTTTAATGTGCCAGTACTCTAAGATATTATACAAGCAGATAAATTAACTATAATCCCTGCCCCTGAAGAGTTTCATTACACACAACTACAATGATGTGAGAGAAGGCAAAACAAAAGAAAGTATTAGCAGGGGATAAGGGGAGAGAAGGAAGGAAATCAACTATGAAATTCTCAGCTTTAACAGTGCTTTGCATAGCTTTCTATTTGTTAGATTTTTATCTTTCATCAAGGAATAATACAATAAAAAGCAGATGGGAGCTGTGGAACAGATGAGAAAGCTATGAAAGTGGACAAGTAGGGACAACTGAAGGAAGGACACATTAAATGAAATGTGTGGTTATAAGAGTTTTACAAGAAAACCAGCTGCAGTCAGTGGTGAGGGAGACTTGCATGATATACAAAGCTGATCCATAAAAACAAAACTACACAACTTTGAGAGGTTTCTGGTCACAAACCCCATTGGGCAGAGGGGAGAAAAATCTGAGGAGAATCATCTCATGGCTATGATGATATAGAGACAAAAAATGAAAAAAAAGAATATTACACTAGTATAAAATTACTTTGGGGTTTGGGGGATATTTGTTGCAAGAAAGAACAGCACTGTCAGAAAGGCTAACTTCCACGAACATGAAGAGATTCAGAAAAAGAGACAGTGCAAGTTAGTCTGTTTTTTTCTTACAGCTGTTTTGCTTTTTCTGCATTGTTTTTTGAAACTACATTTCCCAATAGAAATAAAGGACTCCTGCTTTGGAGGAGGGATGCTTCAATATGTTGTGAAAATATCTCTGGAATCATCTGAGGGGGAGTGTTTTGAGAGGTGTTTACAGCACTACAGAAGTAGCTAGCAAAGCATCAATGTATTAATATATCTTCTGTTCACAAGCCTTCTTTGGATTATCCCTGCGATGTCTTAAATCATTTTGCAATTGCCCATTAAGGAAAGCAGTGGAAAACGTAATCCTTTTCCTTTGCCTTCTCTCAAATCATCAACTATACATTAAACTGTTTTTTGCCTTACTATATACAGTGCAAACACAACATAAATCCCACAGCATTATACAAAATCCAGACGTGGAAAAAACCTAAATATTTCTGTTTCATAGAATCACAGAATTTCTGAGGTTGGAAGGAATATCTTGAGATCGTCTTGTCCAACCCCCTGCTAAAAGCAAGGTCAGCAAAAGCAGGTTGCTCAGGACCATATCTAGCTGGGGTTTTTATATCCCCCAAGGACAACTCCACAACCTCTCTGGAAAACTTGCTCCAATATTTGATCACTATTAGAGTAAAAAAAGAGATTTTTGTGTATTGAAGCATAATTTATCATTTCATTTTCTTGGTTCTTGTCTTATTGTTGGATATCACTTAGAGGAGTCCAGATCCTTTTTTATTCCTCACCCATTTATACACGATTAAGATCCCTCCTGAGCCTGCTGGTCTCCAGGCTGAACAGATACAGCTGTCTCAGCCTCTCCTAATACTAGAGGTGCTCCAGTCTCTTGATAATAATTATCAAAGATTACCATGTCTGTGGCCCTTCACTGGACTCTTTCCAGTATGTCCCTGTCTGCCTTGTACTGGCAAGACCAGGACTGGGGGCAGTACTCCATATGTATTTCACAAGTCCTGAACACAGAAGAAGGAGCACCTCCCTCAGCCTGCTGGCAACACTCTTCCTCATGCAGCCCAGGAGGCTCTTGGTCTCCTTTGCCACAAGACTGGAGAGTCAACTTGGTCTCTACCAGGATCCCCAGGTCTTTTTCTGCAGCACTGCTTTTCAACTAGTCAGCCCTCATTAGGTACAGGTGCCTGGGGTTATACTTTGACATTTCCTTTTGTTGAAGTTCATGAGGCTCCCCTCTGCCTTTGACGTCCCTGTGAATGGCAGCACAGCTATCTGATCTAACCAACACTCCCAGTTTTTTATCTTCTGCAAACCTCATGGGGGTGCAGTATATCACGTCATCCATATCATTAGTGAGGTGAAAAAGTATTCGTCCCAGTCTTGACCCCTGGGGCACAACATTAGGGACCTCCCTCCAGCTGAACGTTGTGCCACTAATGATAACCCTTTGATCCTGGCAGTTCAGCCAGCTTTTAATTCACTCCACTGTCCAATTAACTAGCATGTAATTCATCAGTTTGTCAATGAAATGTTATGACATTTTGAAAAAAACTTGCTAAAGTCAAGTTATACAACATCTACCACTCTCCCCTCATCCACCCTGCTAGCCATTTCATCATAGAAGATGATTATCAGCTTGATTAGGCATAATTTCCCCTTCATAAATCCATGCTGACAGCTCCCAAGGGCCACCTTCTCCTTCATATGCTTGGAAAAGGTTTCCAGGATTATTTTCTCCACCACCTTCCTGGAGATTGAGGCGAGGCTCAGCAGCTTACTAGGGATCACCAGATCCTCCTTCTCGCCCTTCTTGAAGATGCCAGATCTTGCATTTAGTTACTTTATGTATGCCATATACCTGTATGCGTACTATGTTGGCCAAACTTCTGAAAGTCTGAAAGGAGGAATTCTTTCATGTGAAAAATGTCACAGGGTCAGAAACAGATTCAGAAGTGAATGTCGCCCTGTACCTAGGGGCTGTGTGTTGAACAGAGTGTGAGCTGACCCTGCTGCAATGCCCGGTCTCAGCCCTGATAAAGGGGGACAGACACATCCTCCTGCTGGAGGCTTATGATGGTGTAGGATGAAAAGCAGACTGTCTCTGATGAAACTAGCCTGGGAGACCAAAGACTGCCTGTGAATGATGATTAGTTCAATTTATCCAAATCAAACATGTTCTTTGATCTTAAAAAAAAAAAGAAATCTTTCAACTGTTATTTACATTTAAAAAAAACCACCAACACAACTACCAGAAAAAAACAAAAAAAACCCAAAACGAACCTTGAAAGTTGCAATGCAGTTCCATACAGAAAGAAATTTCAATTAAATCCCTGATACAGTTAGAGACATCATTGACTGTCCAAAAAAAGGAATTCTCAAGAAGTTGCAAGGATGCTACCAGTTTGATAATGATCATAATTTAAAAATTATTTATAAGTACATTCCTGCATATTTAAAAAAAAAAAAAAAACAGTATTTGTGGTTCCCAAAGGATTTCTTCACTGCATTTCAACAAAGGCTGACATTTAGAAAGCCCTTTTTGATAAAGTTTACTCTGTAACAAACCACATACTGTGATTTCAAACATGTTTTTGCATTAGATAGATTCACCATTGCAGTTACTTACTTGTTTTTCTGTAAATCAGAGCCACAAAATATAACAAAATCTAAAATGTACTCCTTACTTTTATATGGTAGCAATGGTGTGTAAGAAGCCCATGCTGTGTCAATAACAGATAATATCCCTGCACACTGTGCAGAAAGTTGAATCCCCTGAAGTTTGAGCTATTAGGTTTACATGGGACAGCAAGTATGCTGTTGTGGAATATCAACAAGACAAAATGGCAACAAGACATTTGATTCCCCAAAAGTGGGGAACTAAAATGGAAGCAGTAGGAAATGAGCTACAAGAGAAGCAGGGGACATGCTCTTTGCTTCCCATATGGCAGACAACAGATCTCACACCCCAGAGAAATACAGGAGTTGCAAAATACTCTTATTTGCTGCTTCCTTTGTCCAGTGCTAGAACTTCTAGACATTTGTTGAGTTAAAATCATTGATGATTTAAAAAATATGAAAATGTTGTCAAGTAGTGGGTGAACACGATTATATCACAAACAAATTTAAGTATGTCAGTGCAATACATTCCAAACACAGCAAATTAAACGTATACCAATTGCTGTTGTCAGATAAATTTGATTCTTATTTATAATACATTGTACATGGTTCTGTTTATTTAATTTTCTTTGTTTATCTAAACTATGTCATCTAACCATAGCGAAATAAAGACATTTACATGTCATGCCATAAAGACATGTGATTATTCTTTTAGTTCACACTGAAGGAAAAAAAGATATATGCTGAAGAAAAATCTTATTCTTTCATTGGAAAATCAAAATTGGTATGGTTCCAAAATTATTCTTCAAGATTAATAACCTAAGAATTTAAATATTTAAAAACTGCATGCATATGCAACATGGAAAACAACTGCCAAATAAGAAAAATAAATCTGTTGTCTCATGTCCTTTTCATCCATGCCCTCTTCCCAAAAACTCAACATAAAAAAATGCAGCATCAGTGAATCCTCATTTCCTGGGAAGAAAAAAAAAATATTAAATTTTCAGGTAAAGCAGAGGTATTTCTTCTTTAAAAAAAAAAAACAAAAAACAAAAAACAAAAAAAAACCACAAAAAGCCACAAAAGAACAAAAAAGCCATCAGCACAGCGACAGACATGTTAACACTTTTCAATAAAGAATCAGTTGCCTATAAGCTGCACATTGTTTTCAGTATATTAAAAATGACTTCTCATAAAAGTACACTGCTGGGAAAATCTAAGCATGCTTAGATGCCCATGTCTTTCCTGTGCTAAGGGCTCCAGAGCTTGATACAGTACTCCAGGTGGGGTCTCACCAACGGAGAGTAGAGGGGCAGAATCACCTCCTTTGGCTTCTGGCCGTGCTTCTTTTGATGCAGCCCAAGATATGGTTTGCTTTCTAGGCTCCAAGCGCACATTGCCGAGTCATTGCCAGCTTTTCACCCACCAGTACCACAAAGTCCTTCTCAGCAGAGCTGCTCTCGAACCCTTCATCCCCCACCCTGTATTGATACCAGGGTTGCCCCCACCCAGGTGCAGGAACCTGCGCCTGGCCTTGTTGAACCTCATGAGGTTCACACAGGCCCACTTCTCAAGCTTGTCCAGGTCCCTCTGGAGGTCATCCTGTCCCTCAGGTGTGTCAACTGCACAGCTCAGCTTGAAATTGTCTGCAACCTTGCTGAGGGTGCACTCAATCCCACTGTCTATGTCATTGATGAAGATATTGAACAACACCGGTCCCAACTCAGATCCCTCTAGGACACCACTTGTGTCATCTCCATCTGGACATTGAGACGTTGTCCACTACCTTCTGGATGTGACCATCCAAACAATTCCTCATCCACCAAAGTGTCTACCCATCAAATCCATCTCTCTCCAATTTAGAAAGGGCGTTGTGGAGTACCATGTCAAAGGCCTTAGAGAAGTCCAGATAGATGACAACTGTAGCTATTCCCTTGTCCAGTGAGGTAATCACTCCATCATAGAAGGCCACTATTTTGGTCAGACAGGACCTGCCCTTGGTGAAGCTATGGCAGCTGTCTTGAATCACCTCCCTATTCTCCATGTGCCTTAGCATAGCTTCTAGGAGGATCTGTTCCATCATCTTCCCAGGCACAGAGGTGAGGCTCATAAGTCGGGAGTTCCCAGGATCCTCTCTAAGTCACCAAGGTATTACTTACTATGCTATTGTTCTGGTATGGTGTTATGGATATATTGGGCATGGGCCTGGAGACAATGGATTAGAAGTAAAATGAATGTCCAATAGTATTTACTCCAGGGAATGAATAAAACTGTTAGTACTGTTAATAGTGGAAGTCTGCTCTCTGCTAGGTATGAAAGGGAAGCTATAGAGCTGTGTTGAGACAAATACCTGCACATCAATGCAATGTGCATATTGCATAAGCTAATGGAAAGATGAAATGTCCTTCATCAACATACGCATCTGTGCTATAACAGAAACATGTCCATGCTAATAAATTGCTGCTTTGCATGTTTCTTTCTTACTAAATATTGATAAATCAACCACAATGAAGCAAGCCAAATTGCAGGAGTGTCTAGAAATCAGAGAAATCAGCCACTCTATTTCACCATGTTTTGGAGGTAGCCTTGTTGCATTGTTTGGTTCTATTGTAAATTTATGAACAGTTTAAAACAAAAATAATACAAAGTATTAGAGAAATTTACTTAGTCTGGACAAATTGCAGTCATGTGTTTTATCCATTTAAAATCCAGTACTTTAAAGTAAAATATCACTACTTTATTTCCAGAGTAACTTAAGAAAACATTTACAACAAAAGTAAACAAATTCCTAATTCGATAACTTTTATGTCTTACTACTACTAATAGTTCTTTTTCTCCCCCTTTCAGATAATAAAATTGCATGTCTTCTGCTGCACTGATTGTTGGCCCAAACTCGTCTGGCTACTCTAATGAACAGGGGTGGATTATTAATCATTGTCTCTTGGACTGATTACTACCTGGCTGTTTCCCAAAGACATTACACATTAAATAGATAATGGAAAGTCTGCTGCCATGGATAAAAGACTATAAGATATGGGAAGACAAAGGAAAGATGGGGTCTGAAGGAAACTTGCAGCTTAAATTCTCTTCTAACCATGCGTATTTTTAAGGGACAATTCATGTTATCTCTTGACTTGTCCAAAATGTGCCAAGAGAACCACCCCCAGGAGCTGTTTATTTCTTTGACTGTAAAGGGAGCCTCAGTCACTCACATGATTAAGCCTCAGGCATCTAAAGCACGGTCAGTTGAATTCCATCCATGAGAGAGTCTTCTGTGCTACTTTTGACACATAGACTCCTTTCACAAAAGAAACAGATAAAATGGGAACATACTTCTGTTCTAAGACAAATTTACACATCTCTTTAGCTCAAATAGGACAAGGTACCTAGAGGTGCATGGAAATCCATTTTTTTCATCAGCTATGATCTGAAGATTTGCAGGAAAGTGATTGCTTACATTCATAGGCATTCTGTGACTATGGTAAAAAAAGATCAACATGAATTTTTCATATTCGCATAGAGGATTCACATGTAGATAGTACAAAACATAACAGGGACTTTAATCCCAGGCTTTCCAAAAGTAATGCAAAAAATTTGTGGGAAAAAAGGATAATTCAAGAGGCAACAGGATATGACATTAATTGCAATTTTACTAATAAAGGACTGATGGTGGTTAACACTTTTGGATAAAGACGCATTACAGTGTCTAAATTCTGCAAAGATTTTGATTATAAAAATTCTTAAATCAAGATTACTGACTGATTTCTGTTGACACGATGTCTTTGTCTTCATTCTAGATTCCCAGGATTTTGGGGGGTATGTGTCCAAAGAGTTTCTTTTTCCTCCTTTTGTCTAGGCCCTGAGTCTGCCTGCTGTTATTCCTGCAACATCACACTTTTCTGAATGTTAACAGCTTCTGGCCCTTCATCTGATTTCCTGAGCTTATGATGCTCTTTTGTAAGGAAAAAATATTTGCTAGGAACACTTGCTAGGAAAAATTAAGTCCACCTTAACATGGAGATTTGAAATGTTCTGAATAGTGGAGTCCTGTCTTTTCCTCACGCTAGCCCTGTTGAGCCACTCACCTGTGTTGGACACTACATGTTGAGATATGATTTTACTGTTCATTACACATGGAAAAGCACTGCCTTTAAACTCCTTTCTTTACCCATTATTAACTGAAAACTGGGCTTCTGGATTGCTGTTACAAAGCGGTTTTGAGGACAAGAAAGGACAAAGAATGACAACATTGTCTGCTAGCATCCTTGAAAGAGGATATCACCCTGAAAGAAGAAATCCCTACTGATACAAAGCCTTTCTTCCTCCTCTGCAATTAACACCCTAGCAATTAGTCAGACTCATATCAACCCAGAAATACTATTCAAACAATACATTTGCATAAACCATGACAGCTCATTACTTGTTATAAGAGGTTTACATAGAGAAAGGGAGAATGTGAAGGTCCTATTTTTTTGAAAACCATCCAACAACATTCAAGACAGATAAATCTGCTCATTCTGTCCCCACTCTTGTTGGTCTTATTGGTAATAATAATTTATAATTTGGCTTGAGGAGAAATATAAACAAATATACATCTACTTTTCTGTCATGAAGATGTAGGGAGTACTCTCCTTACCTGCCTTCACAGTCTCTGTGACTGATATGCTTGATAGCCATATGCTTGGTAAACTGGATTTCTGAGCAGCTATAAGATGTCTTTTAAAGCTCTGACCCAAGGGAAGAAAAGTGTTTTTAAACTGCTGTAGTGAACAATAGTTATCAAATTAGACAAAAGCACACAACAGGAAAACAACACAAGAAAAATAATTTACGAGTATTTGCTATTAAAATTTATTATGGCTCCCAAGATAGCCTGCAATAAGAAGATGGTCTCTTTTTTCAGATCGATGAAAAAACAACCAAAAATCCCACAAAACCTTAAGCTGATGAGAGCAGACCTCTTTGAGAAATGTTATTTTTAAAGATTAGCAAATCAATATATACATCAATAACTGCTTACACCCGTAACATTGCAGTTTTCCTGTTTATTTTTAACTGACAAAGTTAAGCATGAGAAGGCTTTTATTTTAATTCTTGTATATGAGTGATGCACTAACACGGTTTACCTCTTGGTAGAAGATAATTAAAATACCAACACAATTGTGATTGTGATAGTCTAGACTCTACCCTTATTTTTTGATGTTGTACACTGAATTCTTCATTCAGTATGTGGTTGCTTAGTAAAAGCTGAAGTACAGTTAGCCTGAATTTAATAGCTAAGTGTTCATCTGGAGTGAATCATTGACTTTGATGACATTATTGACATGAATTGATTCACTTTGGATTTATGGATAAGTAATTTAGATCTCAATCTAACCTACAAAATGTATTCTAAAAAGCTTATTTACACACTCAGGAAGGGGAGTGGGGGTCAGAGGAATTAATCTCACTTAACTATGGGCATGTAACTGAGGCATATAAAGTAGAAGCCTAATCTTTCTACAGATTCTCTAGAATGACATGACAAGAGTAAACTCTGCATCAGCCTTAGGAAGCATCTGTTTTTCTTCACAGTTTATGCACAAAGCCCAGAATGAAAAGTGCCATTGTGTAAGTGTCTTGGTTAGGTGCTTAAGTTTAAATTATATATTTTATTCACATGATAGAAACTATTGGCTGAGTGAATACTAAATTTTGATGCTGTCACTCAGTCTTACACCTGGGTGTTTACTGGATGCTTATAAGTACAGGTCTCGGGACCTGTCTCTTCTTTCTCTATACGTGCTAATATTGTAGTTCAAGCTCTGCAATAAAGGCTGTTCATTGTAGAAATCATTCACTCAAAGTATTCTGAATAGAGCATTAGGGTATTTTTATTTTTATTTTTTTTAAAAAGAGCTCTGACATTGGGAATAAACCCTGTAGGATATTAAAAAAAAAAAAAAAAAAAAAAAAGTAGAACTAATGGAAGAGACTTTATATGTCACTTATTTATTCTGAGAGGTTGGAACTGTATATAGTTTTAAACATCATGTGTATACATTGCAGCAATTAATAATCCAAATATTGGAATGTTATTAGTATTTTGGGAAGATCTTCTCTGCTAATATTTTATACCAGAAATCACTACCCTAAACAGAATTTAAAGACCTGAAGCCAGAAAATACAAGTCTTCTTTCTTTTCAATTGTTTTTGTCACTGAGGACCAGACATATGCTGTATTTCCTCTGAATGTCATTAAATTACATGCACATAGTCCCTTGTAATGACCTAGGGAATGCACTTCATCTACATTCCATAGTCATGTAAAATTTTAATTACTTTGCTCCTCTTAATGTATTTTTTATTACATTCATAAAGATCAAAGAGCATCCTCTGTTGGCTAATACAACACCTGATTCTGTTGTGCTACTCGCTTAATGTAGCCTTGTGAATAGGGTAACTAATGGTGTTATGAAAGGGTATGGGTTCAATTCCTGTAGAGGATTTTCTTTCATTAAAATTTCTTTTATTAACATCTACCTTCTTCTTACTGGGATGTGACTAAATTAATTTTTAGTTTTAAATTATTTTTCTCATATTTCTAATTGGTGTATCCAGAAGTCTGGGAGCACGAAAACAATAAGGAAGACATTAGAATGACAAAAGAGATCTCTAGACAAACTTTTCTATTTTTATACAAAAAGATAGTATTACTTTGAAAAAGAGAAGTTTAAATTCTGACTTAAACTTCTAAAGGAAGCTTATAATTTGATCCGCAGTTGATCTGCAGTTTGAGCTGAACAAGATTTGGGTTCTATCTTATGATTAAGAATGGCAAATACAGCAGCTGTAAAAGGAATAACTTTCTTGTTTTAAGACGAAGCATCCCTTGTACTGGATAAACAGAGATCAGCATCTTTCTGTGAGTTCAAGATGAAATGTAGGAAAGGATTACCTTAAGCCATTGTAAATTAGTTCTGGATGATCAAGGTCACTCATGATTATCTGGTGGGTTTGATTATGATCATTCTTTTCTACATAGGCCTCGCTATTATCTTTTTAAAATGATCCTTCTTCCAGGCCAGGAGTTAAAGACTCAAAAAAACCTATCAGGTGCGTAAGCAGGGGCATTTACCTACTACCACAAATGTAAATCTGTAGTATCATAATCTCACACACAAGGTGTAGTTCAAATTGCTTCACCTCAAAAAAGGTATTATAGAATCAAAAAAGATTCAGATAAAGGACAGAAAAGGTGGCAACCATTAATGGAATGACTTTCATTTACTTAAAATATGGTCAAACTGCAGAACTCCTTACTACAGGATGCCTTGTGTAAACTCCAAGAGAAATCGAACACATTATTAGAAGATAAAGACACAAATACCTACTAAACTTATAGGAACTTATAGGAACTACCCTGTCTCAGAAAATCCCAGGCCTGGTGGAGTTGGCAGTGTTAGGTTAATGGATGGACTCGATGACCTTAAAGGTCTTTTCCTATCTGTGTGAAAGTGCATAGAAAAAAGTTATACAAGATGGGAGAGCTAAGATTGCTGATACAGGGATAGTTAGCAGTTGGGGGATAGAGGAGGAAAAACACTGACATGAAAATATATAAAATCCTAAGAAAAAAACAGTGCGTCAAGGGACAGCATCTCAGTAGCATTGAGTATCAGCCCATTCAAAGGAGCAATGGAGGCCAATCTGTTTGACCTGATTGGTAACTCACAAGCCTGCAAAGACCCTTCAACTACTTTATTGAAGTTGGTGAACATATTGATGGTTAGTTAAGTTACTACATTGTCCTAATTATCTATCATGTGTGTTAGTCATCTACCTTATACTTCCACCTTGTGTCTAAAGAAACTTTGTGGAATCTCTTCACATGAAGTGAAAGGTGCCCAGAAAAAGTGACGCAGAAAAGGAGGGCTACAGTATCTTTTGAAAGCATTTCACACTCTGCATGGAAATACATCTTGTTTGATCCTTCAGACGTTGACTTTCCTCACTGCTCATTAATTTATAGCAATTGATTTCTTAGTTTAAAAAAAGGAAAAAATAAACCAAACACTTCCATTAATTTTAAGTTTCACTTATCTAGACCATTATAGGACTTGTTTCTTGTCCATCTTGATTGTAACAGAAAATTTTGCCTGATTGTAATTCACATAATTAGTCTTCTTTCAATCCTGATAAATACTGTGAGTTCAAAATCTGACTTGTTCCAACGCATATAAATGTTAATTTTCACCCCATTGCCAATAAGAGGATGCAATTATTTTGCAATTTCAAATACAGTTAGGAAAAGAAATGACCATTGAATTTAAGAATGATTTGAACCTAATCTCTGTGGTGAGTTCATAAGCTGTCTTTCTTTTGATGACAGAAACTGCTCTTATATCTAAAACAGTGATCTCTATGCCTTTTATTTGAAGGTACTCTCTTTTTCTGTTTTGGATCTGAAGTGAAATGAAATTAATCTGAAATTAATTTGGCAATTGCTTTTGATTATCACATGCAGTATTACAGAATCCTTCTAGAAACATAGAAAATGGCTTATTTCAGAGAAGTCCCATTTCATGTCTAGATCAATTCATTAGCTTATGTTCTTTTTTCTATTTAGACATTGCAACTGGGAGATATCCTAAAAAACAGCATTTTGTCCTGTCACACATGTATTGGATTTTAAATATATCTCTGCAGTTTGGATGATGCTTAGAGCAATATTTTAGCATGAGATATTGACAAATATATATATATTAACTTTTTTACTGTGTGCATGTATCTATACCAGCACAGTTATCAGAATGCTTTCACTAGCAGAGGTTAACTAATTCTGAGGGTTGGAAAGTTATTGTTACTGTAATATCTAGTACCTCTTTTAAAAAAAAAAAGAATCACAGAATGGTTTGGGGTTGGAAGGGACCTTAAAGATCATCTAGTTCCCACCCCCCTCCCATGGGCAGGGACACCTCCCACTAGACCAGGTTGCTCAAAGCCTCATCCAGCCTGGCCTTGAACACTTCCAGGGATGGGGCATTCACAACTTTCCTGGGCAACCTGTTCCAGTGTCTCACCACTCTCATAGTGAAGAATTTCTTCCTAATAGCTAATTTAAATCTATCCTTTTTCAGTTTAAAACCGTTACCCCTCATCCTACCACTACACTCCCTGATAGTGTCCCTCCTCATCTTTCCTGTAGGCCCCCTTTAAGTAGTGGAAGGCTTCTGTAAGTACATAAAGTAATTATATGATTGAGTTTTAGCTGCTCAACCGTGTCACATTCCATCCTTAACGTTGGTTCAAACAGATTTCTGAAAGGTTAGATGAACTTTTTTATGAGTGTTTCAACCTCAATGAACTATGTGCCATGCTACAGAGTTAGACATATTAATACAATTATTGATTCTGGTTATCAGTGATGGGTTTATAATGGATACTCAGAAAAACCTCTTTGGCCTTTGACACAGCAATGCAAATCAATCCCTAATTCTCTGTTGTCAATCAAAGGAACATTACTTCGGGACAGTGTGCTGCACCACATCCTTTTGCCAGCACTAGATCATAGATTTTTAAGTACCTGGTGGTCCCAGGATTCCCTACCAATCACAAGAACACTTGAGGCTCACTATTAAGTTTGGTATGAAGGCAGTACTGATTTATATTAGACTCTCAAACATTGCATAGATTTCCAGGTTCAGATGTACAAGGAAAAATCTTTTTTCAGCTTAATTTTATTTCTACATGTAGCATTTCATTTTCCATATAGAATATGTAGAGTTTCAAATAACTACAATTGTACCGTTAGGTTTTATCTCTCCAACAATCTAAATCATTAAAGATTTAGCAACTCTCCCTGGAGAGTTCAAAAGTGTGATTGCATATTTGACTGTTTTCTGCAATCCATATCAGTTAAACAGGAAGCATATTTTTCCTTTTCTTGCTGAGGAATGTAAAACAGTGGATTTGAAGACAGTAGACCTCAGTCTAGAGTTAGTAAACTCCATCCTAGTACACACATGCAAGATACTGCTTTTCACTAGCAACTCCATTGTAGAAATGCACTGACTTAAAAGAGGAAAACTAAACTTCTCAAAGAAGCCACTTCTGTTGGTTACCATTAAATACTTTCCCACATGAAAAATACTTTTCATGTGATTCTCTAACTTATATATTACTCCTCACATTTAAAATTCTCTGAGGTCTGATTCCTAATTGTTTTTAGATTTCCCATTCCTTCTTTTATTTCATCTCAGTTTTGTCACTACTTTGGTTGCTTAGACACCTTATAAGTGTGATTAAATATCTGAAAATCTTTTACCACAAGCTACTTAGATATCTAAGTTGGTTACAAGGTTTTCTAAACTTTCCTTTTTTTGGCAGTTTTATATTCTTTATAATCCTCTAGAATTTCTCTGCAGAGTTTTCTGTATGAACTGGGTTAGGCTGGAATTTCAGTCATGCATTAATTCACTCACATCTGGCTGCATCAGCTCTTTTCATTTGGGTTTTGTTTGTTTTGTGGTTTGTTTTGTTTTGAATTTTTTTTTTTTTTACAGTTAGTTTATGGGCAAGTACCACTAGAATAATCACTGCATATGTTTAGTTATTGTGATCTTGACAGCATATATTCCGAGACTATAGTTCATTTCCCATCATTGTATTTAGATACTTTCAGTCTTCCTCAGTGTTCAAAAAAACCAACCCAACCCAACCAAGCAATCAATCAAAAAACCCCAATGTGCTACTTTTTGGACTGTTGTAGTGCTTGCCTCATGCACTCTGCGGAGCTGTAGACCCTGATAAGTGTTTTACACCAATCAGAATCACAGATTTCTTTGGTTGAAATTTGAGTTGCTAATTCCCTTTTACCTAAAAGAAGATTCGTTGTGATGTGTCTCCTCCCCACCCACTCAATATTTCTACCACAATTTCAATTTTTGTGACAATGTGATTATTAATAGTATCAAACCACTATTACCAGTAATAGAAAAATGAATGGCATATTCACTAATTCACTTACATGGTTTACTCACCCATTAATTCACAGTTACGGAGTTGGAACAACAAAGGGGAAGCCAACTCCAAACTCAGTACTTTACTCAGATGTGGAGGATTGTACTGACACAGCAGTGGCTTCTAGGCTGGTGTTCACAATGTCCTTAGAATCATAGAATCATAGGGTTGGAAGGGACCTCTGGAGATCATCTAGTCCAACCCCCCTGCCACAGCAGGGTCACCTACAGCAGGTTGCACAGGAACACGTCCAGGAGGGTTTTGAATGTCTCCAGACACAGAGACTCCACCACCTCTCTGGGCAGCCTGTTCCAGGGCTCTGCCACCCTCAAGGGAAAGAAGTTCCTCCTCATGTTTAGGTGGAACTTCCGATGCTCAAGTTTGTGCCCATTACCTCTTGTCCTGTCCCCAGGCACCACTGAAAAGAGCCTGGCCCCATCCTCCTGACACCCACCCCTTAAGTATTTATAACTGTTGATAAGGTTCCCCCTCAGCCGTCTTTTTTTCAGACTGAAGAGACCCAAATCCCTCAGGCTTTCTTCATAAGAGAGTTGTTCGAGTCCCCTAATCATCTTGATAGCTCTCTGCTGTACCCTCTCCAGCAGTTCCCTGTCCCTCTTGAACCGGGGATCCCAGAACTGGACACAGTACTCCAGGTGTGACCTCACCAAGGCAGAGTAGAGGGGGAGGATGACCTCCCCCGACCTGCTGGCCACACTCTTCTTGATGCACCCCAGGATGCCATTGGCCTTCTTGGCCACAAGGGCACATTGCTGACTGATGGTCATCCTGTTGTCCACCAGGACTCCCAGGTCTCTTTCCACTGAGCTGCTCTCCAGCAGGTGAGCCCCCAGCCTGTGCTGGTGCATGGGGTTATTCCTCCCCAGGTGCAGCACCCTACACTTGCCCCTATTGAATTTCATAAGGTTCCTCTTTGCCCAGATCTCCAACCTGTCCAGGTCTCTCTGTACGGTGGCACAGCCTTCCGGTGTGTCAGCCACCCCCCCAGCTTTGTGTCATTGGCAAACTTGCTGAGGGTGCACTCTATCCCCTCATCCAGGTCATTGATGAATATATTGAAGAGGACTGGGCCCAGTACTGACCCCTGGGGAACACCACTCGTCACTGGTCTCCAACTAGACTCTGTGCCCCTAATCACGACCCTCTGAGCTCTGTCTTTCAACCAGTTATCTATCCACCTTACTGTTCATTCATCTAGCCCACTCTTCCTAAGCTTCCCCATGAGGATGCTGTGGGAGACCGTGTCAAACGCCTTGCTTAAGTCAAGGTAGATCACCTCTACCACCCTCCCCTCATCTATCTATCCAGTCATGCCATCATAGAAGGCTATCAGATTAGTCAGACATGATTTCCCCTGGGTTTTGTGCAGATAACAGTAGACTCAATCTGTCCTGAGTTTATAAGTTCTTGAAGAGTCAAAGAGTCCACTTATCCCCAGAGCTCATCAGTCCTTGGGAAACTTTCACATATCAGTTTCTCAACAGATGCATTTCCTCTCTTAGTCCTCTTAAGGTCTGGTAAGTAGTTCTCTATTCACACCTGCAGACACTTGTAGAGTCCATTCTACACACACAAAATTATACAGGGCCTTTTATGATGTTTGCAGAGTATAGCTCTGAGAAGAAATAACAGGGAGAGGTGGGCTCTTTTCTTCCTACTCCCTGATTTTTACAAAATTTCTGGCCTCTGCAATGAAGCTGTCATCCAATGAATAACAATATTTTTTGCAGTTATATCTCAGTAGGAAACAGTTTATCCATTCATGCAAAAGCACTCAAGATTTAAGAAAATATCTTAGTCCTCCTCATGGGAGGAAATGGAAACTTTTCAAGGTGCTGTTTTTCTTTTCTATTATCTATTATTATGGCCCGGAATAGTTCTTTAGACAGGGCTCTCACCTGGGGTGTGAATGATCCAGCTGTGATTCTGTTGTACCTCATCCAGATCAGAGATTTCAGTGTTAATCTCTAGGATTCTGGACATGTATTATCTGTCAGATTATTAACATCTGTCCTGTTGAAACAGTTGAATTTTCTCTAAATAAGTATTTGATGAGTTAGAAAAAGTAATCAAGTAATTCAAACAACCAACTCTGAAGGATCATGTTAAAACCCTCACTGATGTCATAATGAGTGGGCTGATGACAACATAAGAATCAGCATAAAACCATCCTTCTGTCACACATCATATCTTTTCATACTGTGCATAGTTAATGAGCACAGGGATTATTATTAACATTTTTATAATTAGTAATAATATAAACACTACTATTAACAGTATAGACATTATTCATAGTATTCTGAATTCTCTGAAAGAATCCTGACACAAAATAGGCTGCAAAACTAATTGTTTCTTTTTTGGAGCCATAGCAATAAAAATTATCAAGAAGATCTTGAAGGCAGGAAAATAACATTGTAGAGTTGCTGACAAGGGACTTCTAATGAAGGCCTGTGTTTCATGGGTGAGTTACAACACAAAGTAAAAGGATGGTGAGCTAAAAAATGAAGAAGAGGTATGGGTCAACCTCATGTAAGTATTCAGCAAGGATTCTGAGGTCACACAGAACAGCAAAATTATACAGCACTGAGATTTACATTAGATGATTATGGTATGTGAGATTAAGGATTACCTGAAAAGTAATCCTGCCTGTTGATGTAGCTGTAATCACAGAATGATATCTAACTGAGCTAATCACATCTTAGGTGTTTTCACTATATAAATATTTTATGTATTTAATGAAAACTTTTAATTTTAAGTCAAACATTACAACACCAGAAGCTGAGAAAACTGCACTTTAAGGATATAATACTACAGCTCTCTACAGTTTTCAGTGGATACAGCCTACCATGTCTGAAAAATCAAAAAAAGTTGAACTTCTTTTTTTCCTTGCTAGCATATGATGATTTCCACAATATTGCAATGTCTGTCCACATTGCTCATTGACTTTCCCCAGAAAGAATGCTTATTGATAAATTCATAATCTGAAAGAAATAAAACAACCACTCAGAGTGAAATTGTAGAAAGTATGATTTGAAATAAAATATTGTCTCTTATAATAAATCGTACTTTAAATTAAAATTGCATGCTGGACATTTCAATACAGTGTATTCCTCCCAGATTTTTCATTTTCAGTGATTAGAATACTATCAGCTGTCATTCACAGCAAATAGTGAATATTTTGCTATACAGATACTTGAGCATTTAGGAATTGCTGGAAAGTTACCTCAGTGATCTCATGGGAGGAGTAACCTACCAAAAGGAAAAGACGAAAATGAGCATTCAAAATGTCATGCTGCTAAATAGCAAACCCCATCTTGTTGCAGCTGCAGAATAGCATTTTGGACACAGTCCACTCATCTCCCCCTGCAAATTACTGAGAGAATACAGCTGCTGTCCAAAATGTTTTCTACTGGGACCATTTGTATATCAGGCCACGAAGTAAAAAAAAATAAGCAAATAACTGTTAAAGGAACTTGGCCAGGTTTACGTCTGATGTAACACCACACATTTCAATTTGGCTATGCCAAAAGTTCTTTCATTATGTTTTGGTTTATATCTACTTTTAGTTTATATTGTTTTCCATATTGTTCATACTACTCAATATGGTAAAAAGGAGCTACAAATAATTCTAGCAGGACATCTATCTGATGTTCAGTCACAAAAAACTTTTTAACCAGATTATAGGAAGCTTTTTATCTGAAACCTTCTAGTTACATTCTACCTCAGAGAAAAAGAAATCAAGCACATGTCCTTTTTCATCAATTCACTACCTGAAAAATGCAAAGCAAAAATGGACAAAACATTTACTCTTTGCCTGACTCATATCCTTCAGGACTGTGAACTCCACCAGTGAATGATTGCTGCAGCCCAGACTGCCCCCAGTCTTGATGTCACCAATCAGCTCACTTGTGCTGGTGACCATCAGGTCCAGTATCACATCTCCTTTGGTGAAGTTGTCTATTACCCTGCTTAAGAAGTTATCTTTGATGCACTCCAGGAGTACCTCGAAGTAGCCATCAGTGTTAACATCCCTACCCTGATACAGCTTTGAGCAATTCCCACGCATGCTATCAGTGGATACCAGGGAGAAGAGATCAGCACCTCCCTCTCCACTTCCCCTCCTCAGGAAGCTGTAGAGAGCAATGAGGTTGCCCCTCAGCCTCCTTTCTCTAAACTAGACAAGCCCAAATTCCGTAGGCACTCCTCATAAGACATACCTTCCTGTCCTTTCACCAGCTTTGTTGCCTTCCTCTGAACACATTCGAGTACCTTCAAATCTTCTTAAACAAATCTAGGGGGACATCTTTCCTAGTTGGCTCCCTTAGTACCTGCACCAAAAAGTTATCATCTTCAACAGGCTTCAGGAATTTCTTGGACCTGTTTGCGTCCACTGTACGATATTCGCCGTTGACATCTGGCAAGTTAAAATCACCCATAAGGACAAGGACAGCTGATCTACAGATATCCCTTAATTCCTTGTAGAATAATTCATCGGTGTTGTTTTCTTGGGTGGGTGGTCAGACGTAGACTCCCATAACAACATTAGCTTTATTTGCCATCTCCTTCATCCTTACGCAGAGGCTCTCAACTATGTCATTGCCAGCTGCAAGCGACATAAAATCCAACCCCTCCCTTACATACAGCACCACCCCCCTGCCTCATCTGTCCTCCTGTCCAAACCGGGGCACCTCCCCATCCCTCCTGAAGAGCCTATAGCCATCTATCATGACCCACCGGTCACAGGATTCATCCCACCAGCTTTTGCTTATGCCAATGATGTCGTAGCTCTAACACCAGGCCAAGGCTTCTAGCTTCTCTTGTCTATTATTTCTATATATAATATAATATAATATAATATAATATAATATAATATAATATAATATAATATAATATAATATAATATAATATAATATAATATAATATAATATAATATAATATATACAGCATATAACATATATGATATATAATATACAACACATACAATATATAATATTATATACAATAATATAGTAGTATTTATATTAATATATTAATATTAATCATTATTAGTTAATAATATGTATTATATATTATTATATATAACAGACTAATATATATCATTCTATTATATATTCTTTCTGAAGTTGCAATACTTTAAGCTTTGTGCTTTCAGACTGCATAAAGTATTTCTGAAATGAAAAGTTAAACACATACTTAGGGATTTTTCTGTGGAACACAGCCAGTGCTACTCATCAGATTAAAGGAAACTTCTTTTCAAATTGGACATGCCTGAGGTTTTCCAGTGAACAAGGCACTGATTGGTGGTTGAGAAATCACTGAGAAAAAAAAAAAAAAGTTTGGTTTGATGCTAACTAGTGAAAATTAAAATGGTATCCTTCAAAATAAATTTTGTGAATACTGTTTTTTTTAACCAAAATGCTTACTTTTTTACGTTAAAGAGATGTATAAATAGATCTCCTTATGAATGTAAACTATAATATACAATTTAGATGTCTCCAGATGTTTGACTCATCCATAAATCGAAATTCTTCAAGACAGTTTTCTTTAGTGTGAACAATTTTATTCCTGAAATAAGTTGTACCCATTACCTAGATATCCATACTACGTGAAGCAATCTTGTGCTTATTAAAGAAAAAGTGTTTTACGGTCTTCTCAATGATGGGCTCATTTATCTAGGAACCCACTGGCCAAATTATCGCTTTAGCTATTAAAACTGACCGTAATAAGAAATTCTGTCTGAGAGTAGAGATAAAATACCTACTGCTAAGTAGATTTGGTCATTTTCTGACACCCTTTATATAATCTCCCACTCATGGAATGAAGCAGATGTTTCTGATATGTAATCCAAAGAGTACCTTATAAATACTTTTTTTTCACTCTGAATCAGAAGCGAATTCTGGCTGTGCAGAGGTCCATACACTCACTGGTGGATTCCAAGAACCAACAGCGACTGTACTGATGTAGCTTTGAAATGGCATTCTCAGAGGTAGTAGGCACAATAGACTTTTTTTGTGGCCCCTATTTGTTTCCTAGTATTTCTCTTTTTCAATCCTGTCTCGTACTAGAGTCAACAAAGCAGTGAGGATACGGTGTTTATATGCCAGCTCACTTCAGTTGAAAGTAGTGAATCTTTATCTGAATAGGCAAGTAAAAATTGAAACAGCTCTTAGGTATAAAACCTGTCTTCTGTAGTGCTTAAATAATAAAAAAGATTGCAGTAAAAAAAGAACATTGCTGGTAGCAATGAAAATGTTATACAAATATAAAAGAATAGATTTAAGATGAGATGAAATAAAATAAAATACAAGCAGAAAAGCTGACATATTAGTTAGAAAAAGTGGAAAGGAGTGTAGAGGGACACATTATAAGATAGCTATGTAAGACAACACCATAAATGATCATACGTTTTGTAAGGACAGAAGCATTTCTTAAAATGAAAGAATTCAATGAATACAGCAAAATGAAATCCATAAGGTCTTCTTGAATTAATAATAAAGGCTTCCCTGCAGCATCTGCAATACTGTTATATATACCATTTGTATGTAGCAAATGCTTTGTATACTAAGTTCTCTAGTTTAATCATTTTTGGGAAAAATCCAGATTTTACAACTTAGCACTTCAGTGCTAAATTACTTTTACATCAAATCTATGTGAGTTAAGGACACTTAATGTACTTATTGTATATTTTACTTATTCTAGTCAGAATAAGTAGTCAGAGCTCTAAAAATGGTTTGTTCATCTTACATGAAACAGTTTAAGACTAAAATGCATGGAGAAGAACTGGAAACAAACCCTTTCTTTCTTCCTATATCACCCTTTTTCCATACTAGAGCGAATGAGGCTGGCACTTGTGCTTGCTGAGCCTGGCACTCTTGTCAGCACATTCAGCCAATTTTGGAATGAAAGATGGAGTTTCCTGTTCCCATCCCACAGCCATTTTACTCCCACTTTTGGGAAGAAGGTGCCAGATTCTCCAAAAACAGCAGAGAGAAATGGGTTAAGATCTCAAACAAAGCTAAGCATGTGTCAAACCACAACAGCATGTTTTCTAGCAAGTAAGTATTATTTATGAATATACGAAATAAGGTAGTTCTGCTGCCTCATTATTTAATTATTTATACTTGAACATCATAAATTTTTCATTAAGATGTGATACTGTAATAAGGGTGAACACAGAAATAAATATAACTTGAATCTTAAAAATGAAGGTGACAAATAACAATGTCAAAAAGTAAAAACTATCCCGTATAAAAACTTCTCATTGAAATTGCTATGAAACTGTGTAATATGAGGAAAGAAGCGGGTCACACAGCTCGGTATCTGAAAGAAAAAAAATATATCCAAAATAGCAAGGAGTCAGCTTTTGCAGGCTGCTTTCATGTCGCAGTTAATGGGGAAATCTTCAGCTTTTCAACGATATGTAAACAAAAAAAAAAGTGTAGATAAATATATGTTGCCACAATCATCCGGAAGAGTATCTTTATCTTTGGCTCCAATGGCATATTATAAATATCCAGACTGAAAAAATAAAACAGAACACTACATAAGCTCCGGTCCATTCTCTTAAAGAAGACATCTGTCAGTCAGCTACCGCTGGTCATGACATCACTTCAGTCTCTTAAAGTCATTGCAGAAAGTTAAGACTCTTGAGCCAAGCGATTCACAAAGTGACTGAACTCTCACAAGGTAATTGTAGAATTTGCTGAAATGTCATTCTGTTATCTATGTGTTGCACTTATAAAATAAGCACTTTTATTCCACTTTTACCATTATCAGCATTACATTACCATTATCTTTCCCTTCCTAAGAAGCACAAACACTTTTCGTGATACAGTTTTCTACCTTAATTTTTTTTCCCCAATTGGCAAGAATCCACTACTGTTGCATTCTTCATTTTCTGTATCAAAAAGCTCATCAGGAAGTCATTGCATAAAATCGTTGGCCTGTTGACTTTTTCCAATGTATGTTGAAGTATGTATAGTCCCTTGTTACCAGCATATCCTGATTCTGCTTCTTTATTAAACAAGCAAGAAGGGAAGAGAAAGGCAAAGAGAAATTCTTCTCCCTTTTTGTCCCCAGTGGAAAATCGATTCACTTGGCTCAAACAAAAGCAGGATCTAAGCACTTAATGGATTTATTAACCAGCAATCGGTGAACTACACATTCATGATCGATGTCTCCAATACAACGAAAAAACAGTATTCAATGAACGTTTCAAAAATTGTAAATATCCTTCTAAAACTAACCCCCAACACTTCTAACACACAGCCATATGTACTCCACTCCCCCATCCCCTGCCCGCCAACCCCAGTCAGCAGCGGTGTCTCCAGCTGCAGGGCCACCCCCCGCTGCTGCCCCACACCTGCGGGGGGTGCCAGGGGAGACAGCGTGGCCTGGCCCGGCTGCAGCCGGCAGCACCCAACCTGACCCCGTCCGTCCTGCCGGGATCTTTCCTCATTAGAGATCTCGATGTTCCTTTCATACTGCTTATCAAGCGGACCCCTTCTTTCTTCCAAAAGTCTCTGTCATTCCCTCTATCTCAGAGTGTACATTAGACCTTTGATTTGTATGTACCCCTTTCTCTTTTGCCTAGTTTTTTTGAACATTTCTATGGGAATATACCATTTATGTTCCTTAATGTAAAACTCTCTGTTATGCCAATTAACTCATAAATTTGCTTATGTGCTAAGACTTCTCACTTTGACTCACTTTGTTCCTGTCTGTGGCATGACCTTTCCATGAAGAGAAAGAACAGGCCTTTTGTCATTTGCATTTCCTCAGCCTTTTAGGTTTTATCCTTAGTTATGGCCTTATGTTTGCCTCCACCATTGTTTGTAGCTTAAAGCCTTTCCCATGAGAGTACTAAGCCTCTGTCTTTGTGACACAGAATCATTTCTGCTCAACAGCCCTTGTGCTTTCCCAGCAACATCAGTCACCCAGTCTTGTCATTAATTGTATGCCTTTCCCTACATGTGCACTCCTGTGTGGTCTAGAAAACTTCAGGTAAAGAAGACTATAGCAGTTTCCATTTTTTAAATCGCTCATCTGCTTACGGTTATTCCCAAAAGAACTGTTAATGCTCAGATGAGTGAACAGCACAGGGTTGTAGCCAGAGAGTGGATGTGGATCAGGATCTACTTTCGGAGTACCTAAGCTGCTGTCTCAGCAGCTGTCTGAGGTAGCACATCATCCCAGGATTTTTGTTAGTGAAGTGTGCCAAAAGACTCATTCATTTCAGTCACTAGAGAGGTACCAGCCACCACCCTTCATCTCTTCTTGAGTGTGGTGGCCATGAGTCTGACGGGCTTTGGAGTTTTCTTTGTTTCCTCTCTGACATCAAGGCAGTACCATGACACCAAGAAGCATATAAATTGTTGCTTTCAGCAATGACAAGGCTAACACTAGTTTCTTCCTATGTTACAATACCTCCCTCTTTGTTGTTCCTTTTCTAGCCAACTGTTTTATATTTCCTTGGAAATACGGCTGAGTGCCATAGGCAGTTACCATAATCACAAATGCTGGCCACCATCACCTAATCATTTCCCGCCTGTTTCCTAGAAGACTCCGGATGGAAGCTTACCTGGCAGAAGGTGTCTTCACATCCTTCAGTGTTAGGGAAATGCTGCCCACAGCCTGTAAATCTAATCTACATAATAGAGTGCAGAATCTGGTTGTGTTTTCTAGAAGAAGCTTTTGCAGGCGCAACAAGAGACAGACTTAGCAGCAGACTTGTATGTAAAGATTTTATCTTTGCAATAAGTGGACAACTTTCTTTCATGGGCTCTCTTCCCTTGGATTCCCTCACAAAATTTGCCTGCCTGCTGTTTTTGTTGGCTAACCTCATGATTATTATGCAATGTTAAAAAAAATAAAGATGTGATTGGAGAAACTGTAATTCTAATTATAACCAGCATACAGATGGAATGTTTAGTTTACTGTCACCAATGTTTGTCACTGAGATGGAAGTAATATGATTTTATTGCTTACAACACTATGTTTGGTCTTGCAGTTCTTCCTCTTATTTTACTATTTAGGCTATTAATTCTGGTTAGCTTTCTTAGATAAAGAAAATTCACTAGATAAACAGCAGTCTTCATAGACTTTCCATGAAAATGTAGTGATATGTAGCTATGCACTTCAAATTCACATCTCAGATGACTGTTCAATAATTTCTACAGATGTAGATGAGCTAAAAGTGTTCTAAACTTCAATCACATTAGTGTAAATACCTGTGTTGTTATTGAAAGAAAAAAAAAAGAAAAAAACAACTACAGTTTTAGCATCTTCCATAAGATTTTCATTCAATTTTTCATGCCTAAAGTGTAGAATAATGTCAATATGACCAAAAAATGGTAATTTACTAAAGTGGCTTCATTTGTGCTTTTCTGCTTTCAGATTATGCTGTTATGTTATATCTCAACATCTGAAAAATGGCTATATGCAGAAAAAAATCTAGAATCATTGAAAATCCTGTAACTTATCAAGTTAAAAGCACTTTCTGTTGTTTTAAACAATGTATATTAAAGGAAAATAATTTGTCCTTTGAACTGTGTGCTACATTTATGCTAAAGTAAGCAACCCACAGGAAGCTTAAGTAGCAGGGAGAGAATTTCTGAAGTTGTACTGTTATTCAAAAGTGTGTACATAGACTGTTGCACTAGAAATATTGGTAAAACATAAGGCAGGTTCTTTGAATACTTCAAATTATGCAGATGAAAATTAAATGTAAATTACTGCATATGGTTTTAATTCACATACAGCTTTATTGTAGACCTGTGTCAGCTTTTTTTTTAACCTCCAATTTTAGTCATGCCTACCTTAGCCACAGAAGTGCCCCGCGATAGAATTGAACATACATTGAAGACATATTTTGTTATTAATTTATTACTGTTTAATATGTCATATACTTTGTGTATAAACCCAGAAAGTTTTTACTTTATGAAAACAAAAGATTAAGGACTTGAATTTCTTTTCCTCTTTCTTTCTCTTTCTTTTGATTTTGCTGTATAAGGATCATCTCAAAGAGTATAGGTTAAGATATTTTTGTCAAACAAAAAGTTAACTTTTCCGAAGTGCATCCATGATAAGCATTTTATTTTGCACACATCTTTTAGCCCAATCCTTTTCTTGTGTCACAGGAATAATCCTATTCAAGTCACGTATATGTAAAATGGGATTTAGTTGCACAGGGTGTTTTTTACTGTCTGAAGTGACAGGCAGTTGAATCCTTCATAACTGCCTATAGAGGCTATTGTGCTATGTTGAGTGATCGCCCCTTGCAACATTGTGTCTCCCTACCACTATCAGAGCTTATTTCCAATATCACTAATTTTAGTCAGATAACACATTTGTATTTACACACAAGAACAGGAAAGAACATAATGAACAGCACAGCTGCTCACTGTGTCTGTTTTCCTTCATTCCCTAGTTCCCTTTGACTAAGGACAATGGCAACATGTTTCACTGTCAGAAATAAAAAAGCAGTAGTTAATATGTGACAGAGCGAAGTGAACCACATATTTAGCCAGGACTATCTAGCAAACACTCTGAGACAAGAGTTTGTATTTTTTAATAATTTTCAAGCACTAGTCAGAAGCTGTTTGCTTTCTGCTCATTCTGCTCTCACATGTCTGTATTGGGAGAGCCCTGGTAGTCATATGCTAGGAGCATGGGTGATCCCAGACATGTATATGGCCCAGAGGCAGCATGACTGACCCTTCCTATGGAGCAGAAAGTCCAGTATGTCACAGTGTTAACGAATGCAGGCACATGACTTGCTCTGCTTTTCTTCAAGTGCGTCAAGCACCACTTATACTTTGCGTTGCTGTTGGGGAAAAATTTTGTGAGCAGGATGCCTACAGCGAGAATAAAGGCAAGGTTTAAGGCAGAATCTGAAGGAGCACTCCTCTCAGCTGTAATTAATCATCACAGAGCAGCTTACGCTTACCTAGCCTTTAAAAGCTTGGTTGAAGATCCATGGCCTGTGACAAAACAGTGTTCCTTCAGTGGGATACATCACTTAAAAGACTCGTAGCAAAGGGCAAACCCAGGTGAAATGAAAGATTCATTATACTCGACATTGAACAGTACTGGAGGCGGTAAAGCACAATTCCTTCTAGGAACAACTTGTAGTAAACAAACCAGACATATGTAAGTTAAACATGGAAACAGAAGCAAAGGCATTTTCTACAGAAAAAGAAAAAAAAAGTTCCAACAAAGAAACAAGCACAAAAAAAACCCTTTTTTTTTTTTGGAACTAGAAGAAGATCTGTTTACTTGTAGCTTGTTTTCAATCAGACTATGCTGTCCTTCCTACCAGGAAAAAGCATACACCACCATGAAAAACTACATGCTTTTGTAATACTGCAAGGGAAAGTTGCACATCAAGCCAGATGACCTAAATTCTCTGTAATGTGAAGTGAGGGAAAGGTATGATCAAGGGTAATGCCACATTTTCAACCAAATCTTCAGAAAAAAGATCTCTTGAAACATGAATGAGTACTCAAGGCAAAAACTGAAATTATTTAACATTGATGACCATTTTAATGGGAACTCTAATTGACTGAATAGTTCCGGTTTTTGATATGATTTTCCAGAAGACTGACGCAAAACCCAAAGAATTGAAAAGGAAGTCTTTATAAGTGTCTGTCTTGCTTTCCCTAATAAATGAGAGCAGACCAATAAACCTAGTTATATTTTAAATTAAATTTCAAAGAGAAAATAAGATGGTGTCTTCCAAATACACCATTCACTGTGAGGAAATTATTATTAGTGTTTACATACTTTAACAGAAAAGTATGTTCAAGGGTATATTATCAGCTTGGTACTTATGTAAATATTAATAGGAGTGAAGTGCGCATATCACAGAGAGAATAGGTATAATTATGTAAGTGGTATAATATTATTTTCATGGATTTCTGTATAATGAAACCTTTCAATCTGTTAAAAATCCACTTGGGAGCAACACAAATAACCAAAGGGATGCAAGGTGGTACACAGAATTCAATTTTGTGTCAAGGTTAAAAAGCTTTATTCAGTATAGTATCAGTTCAAATGACATCACAGCAACTGAGGTTCTTTATTTATTTCCTTCAGCTCAAAGTATAGGCTCTAGCACAAAATTTTCATGATATTGACAAACTGCTTAAAAATCAGCTTCTATGTACAAATAACATTAGTCTCCTCTATGCTGCATCTAACCCCAAGATTAAAACAGCAGCAATGTCATTGATCTAGAAGTTAAACATCCCATTGCTTCAGATTCCTTAACCATTCAAGATATTGACTTTAATTTTATTTACTGCCAGGAAAATACATTTTTCCTATAAAAGGAAACAAGTATCAATAAAATATTAGAGTTTTAATTATTACAACTCATGATATAACTTCCTTTTAATATGCTTTCAGGGCAATATTCCAAGTAGAATTAGCAAGAGATATATTGTTCATAGGGCTTCCCTTCCCTTCCCTTCCCTTCCCTTCCCTTCCCTTCCCTTCCCTTCCCTTCCCTTCCCTTCCCTTCCCTTCCCTTCCCTTCCCTTCCCTTCCCTTCCCTTCCCTTCCCTTCCCTTCCCTTCCCTTCCCTTCCCTTCCCTTCCCTTCCCTTCCCTTCCCTTCCCTTCCCTCCTCTCCTCTCCTCTCCTCTGGAATAATTACTACAATGGCCAAAAATACAACATTGTTCACACATTAAGGAAAGTTATAAAAACAAGAGGCTTCTAGGGCTGAATACAGCCGCAGCTGGCATGCAAAGAATGCAACATCTGTGATTCCCTGTACAATATTGCTTGCGAAACTACACAAGGGATGGAACGGAATGTAACCTTCTGTGGCCTTGCCTTGTGACGAATAGCAGACATGGGAATAAGATGGTACTATGAAACAGATAAGCTGCCTACTTGCTACCCTGAGCCAACATTTCATCAAATTTTGATGAAATGCTGTCCTTTGTGTGAAGTTTGCTCATTATAATGTCATTATAATACCAAAACACACCTCCATCCCAGAGGCTACCCGCCTCCAAGGTGCGACCACTCCTCCTTGAGTCTGCACCCTGAATTTTTCATAAACTATACCTTTAAATGTGAAGCAAGAGAATTTTACACCAATCATAATAAAAGTATTTATGACTAAAGTCACTCAAACTCCACTTTGAAGATAAAAAAACAGTATAAAATTATAAAAGTATAAAAAAATAGTATCAGTGACAACAAACATAAACAACTATATAGGTTCTTATAGGCTATAGAAAGGCTCAGCCCGTCGGCTAGTCCTGGAAGTCAGCGATGGAGTTCTCCTGACTTGTTCGTGATGATGTCTTCCCCTGATATCCTCCCTCTCTTGGGCTATTTTTATACTATTTTTTTATCTTCAAAGTGGAGTTTGAGTGACTTTAGTCATAAATACTTTTATTATGATTGGTGTACTCAAGGAGGAGTGGTTGCACCTTGGGGGCAGGTAGCCTCCGGGATGAAGGTGTGTTTTGGTACATTGTAATGAGCAAAGTTCACACAAAGGATAACATTTCATCAACATCTTATGAAATGTTGGCTCTGGTAGCGAGTAGGCCGCTTATCTGTTTTGTAGTAAGCAAGTAGGCAGCTTATCTGTTCCGTAGTACCATCTCGTTCCCATATCTACTATTCATCACAAGGCAAGGCCACGGAATAATCGCATTCCGTTCCATCCCTCGTGTAGTTTCGCAAACAACCTTGTACAGGGAATCACAGATGTTGCATTCTTTGTGTGCCAGCTGCGGCTGTATTCTACCTCAGAAGCCTCTTGATTTTATGACTTCCCTTAATGTGTGAACAACGCTGTACTTTTATATTCTTGGCCAATTTAGTAATTATTCCACACTCCTTCCACACATCTCCCCTCCCCTCCCCTCCCCTCCCCTCCTCTCCTCTCCTCTCCTCTCCTCTCCTCTCCTCTCCTCTCCTCTCCTCTCCTCTCCTCTCCTCTCCTCTCCTCAACTCTCCTCTCCTCTCCTCCCCTCTCCTCTCATTTCTGTGTGCTTTATTCTCAACAACAAAAATTAAATAACCTTCTCTTACCCAAACAAGTTCTAGCTAGTCCCCAAAGACAATCAAGGTAATTTTTATCAGGAATATTTTCATGATCTGAATGATCCTTCAGCCATTTAAAACATCAGGTTAATGTACACAATAATATATCATAAGTTAGTATAAATAAATCCTTGAATGAAAAGCTTCAATCAATAATTTACGGAATGAAGAAACACTTTAGAGATCTGGGAGTGTGAAAGAAACAGCAGGATAAACCTAAACTGCAACAGTCTTGTACAAAAAGAAATTATACATTGGTGAAAAAGGAATAATAAATTTTAAAAAATTAAGGTTAACAAAGGCAAGACAATGAAAGATTCTGAGAGTTAGAGAAGGAAAGGTGACTTAAGGTCTATAGACAATTGCCAGTGAAGGCAAACCACATATGGGAACGTTTTGCCAAAGGAATAAATGCAGGTGACAAATGTGGAGAGGAGACTGAGTTAATGGGGATGTGTGACTTGTGGAGTGAGTGGAGGAGCATGCAGTAGACTGTGCAGATTAACACTGCTCAGCAAAAAAGGAAGTTAAAAGAAATATAATTTGAGGTGATCATTAGCCTATATTCAAGATGTCCACACTGGTGCAACTGGAAAAGAAAAGGCTGAAACTGAAGATGATATCTGAGGTAGCCTGAGGGAGAGAGTTAATCAACCAAGTTGGCTTTCAAATTAAAGCTGATTAATGGCCTGAAACACTAAGACTGTGGGTATTAAATGCACTCAGAGACTCACGAACTAGTAATAATTTGGAATTTTCAGGTAAACAGCAAATAAATTTGGGAATTCTAATGCAATTTTTAAGTAGTTTACTTTGGAGATCCTGTTTGATATTTTAAAAGCTGCTTGAGTTCATTGATTTCATTATTTTAAGGAAAGGGAGGTAAAATTATATATTCTTCCATTGTCACTTGAAATTCTAATAGCATTTTTGGCGAGAACCGTGGAATTTGTGAGATATAAGAATGAAATTTCACCTGGTCATGTTGTTAAAGTGGTGTGGCTGGGAGCATGGCTGTGGCTATGTGCACATGTGCTGCACTTAGGACATTAATTCCCCAGGTGGTCCACAAATTCATTAGCTAGTCATCTGCATAGACAAGATAGTGGACTGCTGTATGATGGACTGCTATGAGAGAAGGCTGAAGTGCTAGCTGCCTTTGCAACAAAGCATTGAAGTAACTGGTGCAGGAGCTCTCCAGGTGAAAGTTTTGGACTACCCTGAAGACTCCCTCAGGCAGCACCTGCAGTACCTAGATTATTGCCTAGACATTATACATGTCAATGTGTTGATTAAAATCTTGGGGAAGAAGCTGGACCTTCTGGGGACTCCCTAGGAGATTACTACTGCAGAACTGACCAAATCCTACATAGATAAGACACTTGTAAATGGTCAGAAACTGTTCTTCCAGATGCAGACATGGTCAAGTAGGACATGTTTTTGTATACAGTTGACATAGTTAGCTGTTTTATATGTGGTTGTCCTGGTTCCGGCCGGGATAGGGTTAATTTTTCCTGGTATTCCATGCCATGTGAGCCATGCCCACCCTGAGCTGCCGGGGGAGGGGGCAGGAAGTCGCCGCTTGGGCGTCCCGGGTCCGGTTGGGGAGCGGCGGGGAGCGGCGGTTCTGTAATCGTGTTCGTATATTCCTCTATCCGTGTTATTGTTGTTTGCCTGTTCCCTTTGCTGTTCTGTTAAACTGCCTTTGTCTCAACCCAAGAGTCTTGCCTTTTCTTCAGATTCTTCCTGTATCGGGAAGGCCCGAGCGAGCGGCACGTGGTTCTTTGTTGCCGTCTGAGGCCAAACCACGACAGTCCTTTTTTGGCGCCCAACGTGGGGCTCGAAGGGTTGAGATAACGACAGAATTCAACTAGAGCTTGAAAAAACGAATGTGTTGTATGCGTTTATTGCATTAGGCAAATAGTCGCTGGTCACCATGTTGCTTGGTTTGTTCTCATGGCTGTGTTATGTGAATTCCTGTATGGCTTATGTACTCCTTCCGATGATTTTTGTTACTTCTGGGAGAGGGATGAGGATTATCATTTTGTTGTCCTGTGCAATATCGGCTTATGAGATGATAACATCACTTGTTAGACAGTTATTTTGGGGCTTTTATGTGGTGTTGCTGTCCTGTCCGTACCTTGGGCATCGTCTCTTAGAATTTATTAATAATTACACCCAGTCTGTGGGGGAAACAGGGGGGGACACTTTCCTCAGCTCTTTTGCCTCCCTTTTCTCCTTCGGGTCAGGTATGGCAGCTTTTGAGAATTTTGAATATCCTTGGGATACTCAAACCAGCCTGGTCCTATTGTTATGTCTGCTGAATGTGTTCCAGGTCCTGTTTAAGGTTAAACAGCTATTTAAGACTGCCACCCGGAGATCTGCTCCGAGGCTGGATAGTCAGGGGTGGCATGGCATGTGGGAGAGCATGGGCAGGTACCTAGAGAACTACTCACCTCCAATGGTCTGGGACTTCACCCCTGAACAATTACAGGACCCTGATAAAGTGGTAGAATATTTGAAGGGAAAATGCTGTGGCTATTCTAGAGAGGCACAACTCACCGCGCTGTGCTGGGCCCTGGCCAGTATCTACCAGGCACTGCTCAGAATTATGCAGCACCCTCAGGGGGAAGAGATGGAGACCAGACCAGCAGCCACTGTGGCTGCTGCAACCCCTGCGACGAACACTGCGGCTACTGCAACCCCTGCGGCAGCCACTGCGGCTACTGCAACCCCTGTGGCAGCCACTGCAGTTACTCCAACCCCTGTGGCAGCCACTGTGGCTACTCCAACCCCTGTGGCAGCCACTGCCGCTGAACCAGGGAACCAACCCGTGCCAGTATCAGTTGCCCCCATACAGAAGAAGAAGTACACGAAGAAATCAGTTCGCTTAGTAAGAGATGATGATGAACAAGGGTCATCACAAGAGCAGGAGGAAGAGGCAGAACCAGAGATAATTGCTCGATCCCTATCCTTGAGTGAGTTGCGGGATATGTGAAAAGATTTGAGCTGACTTTCAGGTGAGCACATTGTCACCTGGCTGCTCCGGTGCTGGGATAATGGGGCCAGTAGCCTGGAATTAGAGGGTAGGGAAGCCAGGCAGCTGGGATCCCTGTCTAGGGAAGGCGGTATTGACAAGGCAATTGGGAAGAAGACCCAAGCCCTCAGCCTCTGGAAACGACTCCTGTCAGGCGTGAGGGAGAGGTACCCCTTCAGTGAGGATGTTGTATGTCAGCCAAGCAAGTGGACTACCATGGAAAGAGGTATCCAGTACCTGAGAGAATTAGCCGTGCGGGAGATGATTTATTATGACTTGGACAATGCAGACTTACCCACAGACCCTGATGAGGTGCAATGCACAAGGCCCATGTGGCGGAAGTTTGTACGGAGCGCACCATCGTCATATGCCAACTCACTGTCAGTAATGAAATGGAAAGGTGAAGAGGGACCAATGGTGGATGAGGTGGCTGGCCGGCTCCGGAGATATGAAGAAAGTCTCTCCTCTCCCCTTGTCTCAGCTGTGGAGAAACTGTCACGGAAGGTCCAGCAACTTGAAGAGAATATGTTCTACTCCCCACCTGCACGGGCCAGCATCTCAGCTATTAGAAGCAGGCATTTCCCCACTCAAGAGAGAGAGTACAGAGGGTACACACCACGAGGCACCCTGTGGTTCTACCTGCGTGACCACGGAGAGGACATGAGGAAGTGGGATGGACAACCTACTTCGACCCTGCGGACACGGGTACAGGAGTTGCAAGGAAGGACAACCACAAAAGGGGATCCCCCCAGGAAAAGTGCCGCCCCAGTTTCCAGTGGGCAGTTCCCCAGACAGAGCAGAAGGCCTGATCTTGCTTCTGATCCTCTTGAAGGAACTTCCAAGTCATTTGTGCAAGAAGCGAGTAATGGATACTATGACCAGTATTAGAGGGGCCCTACCTCTGGCCAGGTGGAGGAAAGGGACAACCGGGTTTATTGGACGGTGTGGATTCGATGGCCTGGCACATCAGACCCACAGGAGTATAAGGCTCTAGTGGACACGGGTGCACAGTGTACTTTAATACCATCAAGCTATAGAGGGGCAGAACCCATTTGTATTTCTGGGGTGACAGGGGGATCCCAAGAGTTGACTGTACTGGAGGCGGAAGTGAGCCTAACTGTGAATGAGTGGCAAAAGCATCCCATTGTGACTGGCCCAGAGGCTCCATGCATCCTTGGCATAGATTACCTCAGGAGAGGGTATTTTAAGGACCCAAAAGGGTACCGTTGGGCTTTTGGCATAGCTGCCTTGGAGACGGAGGAAGTTAAACAGTTGTCTACCTTGCCTGGTCTCTTGGAGGATTCTTCTGTTGTGGGGTTGTTGAGGGTCGAAGAACAACAGGTGCCAATTGCTACCACAACGGTGCATCGGCGGCAGTATCGCACTAACCAAGACTCTCTGATTCCCATCCATAAGCTGATTCGTCAACTAGAGGTTCAAGGAGTGATCAGCAAGACTCGCTCACCCTTTAACAGTCCCATATGGCCGGTGCGAAAATCTAATGGAGAGTGGAGGCTAACTGTAGACTATCGTGGTCTGAATGAAGTCACGCCACCGCTGAGCGCTGCCGTGCCGGACATGCTAGAACTCCAGTACGAACTGGAGTCCAAGGCAGCCAAGTGGTATGCCACAATTGATATAGCGAATGCATTCTTCTCAATCCCTTTGGCAGCGGAGTGCAGGCCACAGTTTGCTTTCACTTGGAGGGGCATTCAATACACCTGGAATTGACTGCCCCAGGGGTGGAAGCAGCCCCACCGTTTGCCATGAACTGGTCCAGACTGCACTGGAACAGGGTGAAGCTCCAGAACATCTGCAGTACATTGATGACATCATTGTGTGGGGAAACACAGCAGAAGAAATATTTGAGAAAGGGAGTAAAATAGTCCGAGTCCTTCTGAAAGCTGGTTTTGTCATAAAACGAAGTAAGGTCAAGGGACCTGCGCAGGAGATCCAGTTTTTAGGAATAAAATGGCAAGATGGACGCCATCAGATTCCAATGGATGTGATCAACAAAATAGCAGCTATGTCTCCACCAACTAGTAAAAAGGAAACACAAGCTTTCTTAGGTATTGTGGGTTTTTGGAGAATGCATATCCCAGATTACAGTCTAATTGTGAGCCCTCTGTATCAAGTAACCCGGAAGAAGAATGATTTTAAATGGGGTCCTGAGCAACGACAAGCTTTTGAACAAATCAAACAGGAAATAGTCCATGCAGTGGCCCTGGGGCCAGTCCGGGCAGGACAAGATGTTAAAAATGTGCTCTACACCGCAGCCGGGGAGAACGTCCCTACCTGGAGCCTCTGGCAGAAAGCACCAGGGGAGACTCGAGGTCAACGCCTAGGGTTTTGGAGTCGGGAATACAGAGGATCCAAAGCCCGCTACACTCCAACAGAAAAAAAGATATTGGCAGCATATGAAGGGGTTCGAGCTGCTTCGGAAGTGGTTGGCACAGAAGCACAGCTCCTCTTAGCACCTCGATTGCCGGTGCTCGGTTGGATGTTCAAAGAAAGGGTCCCCACCACACATCATGCAACCGATGCTACATGGAGTAAGTGGATTGCACTGATCACGCAGCGATCTCGAATGGGAAACCCCAGTCGCCCAGGAATTCTGGAAGTGATCATGGACTGGCCAGAAGGCAAGGATTTCAGAATGTCACCAGAGGAGGAGGTGACGCGTGCAGAAGAGGCCCCACCATATAATAAACTGCCAGAAAATGAGAAGAAATATGCCCTGTTCACTGATGGGTCCTGCCGTATTGTGGGAAAGCATCGAAAGTGGAAGGCTGCTGTGTGGAGTCCTACACGACAAGTTGCAGAAGCCAGTGAAGGACAAGGTGAATCGAGCCAGTTTGCAAAGGTGAAAGCCATTCAGCTGGCTTTGGACATTGCTGAGCGAGAAAAACGGCCAGTACTTTATCTCTACACTGACTCATGGATGGTGGCAAATGCTCTCTGGGGGTGGTTACAGCAGTGGAAGCAGGGAAATTGGCAGCGCAGAGGCAAACCCATCTGGGCTGCTGAACTATGGAAAGATATTGCTGCCCGGATAGAGAATCTGGTTGTGAAAGTACGCCATGTAGATGCCCATGTACCGAAGAATCGGGCCACGGAGGAACATCAGAACAACCAGCAAGTGGATCTGGCTGCTAGGATTGAAGTGGCTCAGGTGGATCTGGACTGGCAACATAAGGGTGAACTATTCATAGCTCGGTGGGCCCATGACTCCTCAGGCCATCAAGGAAGAGATGCGACATATAGATGGGCTCGTGACCGAGGGGTGGACTTGACCATGGACACTATTGCACAGGTCACCCATGAATGTGAGACATGCGCTGCGATCAAACAAGCCAAGCATTTGAAGCCTCTTTGGTATGGAGGGCGATGGCTGAAATACAAATATGGGGAGGCCTGGCAGATTGATTATATCACACTGCCACAAACCCGTCAAGGCAAGCGCTATGTGCTCACAATGGTGGAAGCAACCACTGGATGGCTGGAAACATACCCTGTGCCCCATGCTACTGCCCGAAATACTATCCTGGGCCTTGAAAAGCAAGTCCTGTGGCGACATGGTACCCCAGAGAGAATTGAGTCGGACAACGGGACTCATTTCCGAAACAGCCTCATAGACACCTGGGCCAAAGAGCATGGTATCGAGTGGGTATGTCACATCCCCTATCACGCACCAGCCTCTGGGAAGATAGAACGCTACAATGGATTGTTAAAAACTACACTGAGAGCAATGGGTGGTGGGACTTCAAAACATTGGGATACACATTTAGCAAAAGCTACCTGGCTAGTTAACACCAGGGGATCTAACAATCGGGCTGGCCCTGCCCAATCAAAACTTCCACGTACTGTAGAAGGGGATAAAGTCCCCGTAGTGCACATGAAGAATATGCTAGGGAAGACAGTCTGGATTAGTCCTGCCTCAGGCAAAGGCAAACCCACCCATGGGATTGCTTTTGACCAAGGAGCTGGGTGCACTTGGTGGGTGATGCGGAAGGATGGGGAAGTCCGATGTGTACCTCATGGGGATCTGATTTTGGGTAAGAATAGCCAATGAATCAAATTGTGTGTTGTTAATTACTAAGTAACACTGTCACTGTATGTCCTCATTACTATAATTGCCATCAGTTGTACTACGAGTAAGGCACAGGGATGATGGGATAAGAACTGACCTCAGCAGCTGGTGCCCAGCAACTTCCTCAACATCTACATCTCCAGCCCAGGGACTATGTGCATGTGCACCAGTCACAAGCTCCGAAAAATACAGCATGCAACAGACCAGCACCACACAGCATCTCACCTGCCCTGAGAGACTGTTCTAACAGATGGAGCCCAAAGCCATGGATTACAAGAACTCAATGGACACTTTTGGAGGGATGGCCCATAAACTAAGGGCATTATATCTGCATGAATATATATGTGTATATATATGACAGGGGAGAGTGGTGGCAATTCATTGGAACCTGTAAGATCTGGGCATGGCATAGATGGTATGGAATAAGGGGTGGATAATGTCCTGGTTCCGGCCGGGATAGGGTTAATTTTTCCTGGTATTCCATGCCATGTGAGCCATGCCCACCCTGAGCTGCCGGGGGAGGGGGCAGGAAGTCGCTGCTTGGACGTCCTGGGTCTGGTCGGTGAGCGGCTGGGAGCGGCAGTTCCGTAATCGTGTTTGTATATTCCCCTATCCGTGTTATTGTTGTTGTTTGCTTGTTCCCTTTGCTGTTCTGTTAAACTGCCTTTGTCTCAACCCAAGAGTCTTGCCTTTTCTTCAGATTCTTCCTGTATTGGGAAGGCCCAAGCGAGCGGCACGTGGTTCTTTGCTGCCGTCTGAGGCTAAACCACGACAGTGGTTTAAGGCAATAGGAACAGGACAGATTGTGCCTGAGCTGGAGTGGTCATGTAGGAGTACAAACCAGCTGTCTACGAGAACCTGAGAACTGAGCAGAACAGCAGCTGGTGGAATCTCACCCAATCCAGCTGAAGACATCATTGTAAGGACCCTTGTAAGAGAGATTCCTTTCACCTTCTGTACAGCGCCTGAGCACCTGACTCAGAATTTTGGATTTCTTGTGTAAGCATTACTCTGTTGCAAGAGCTCAGAAATTCAGGATTTTTTAACAATTGTTCTGTGATAGTGCAGCAACTTCTAATTAAAAAGAGGTAAAAAAGAGCAGATCCATGTACTTGTATATTCTTCTGAGTATAACAAACTTTATGGCTCTAAAAGACACATGGATCCACTCAAGTTCAAAGCAAACTGGAATTATCACCATTCAGATCCTGTTCCATAGCCGATTTGTTTATCTCTCCTAAAAGGGATAGCTTAATATTCAAGCTCTTGTAACTTGTTATAATCATTATTTGAAGTAATAATCAGTTGAAACCTTTACATGTAAGTATTATTATTATCACTCCTATTCTTGTTAATGTGTCAAAACCAAATACTGTAATGATGAAAACAGTGTGTTGTAAGGTATTTGTGAATGAATTTGCTATTGACGCCATTGGGTATTTTAAACTCTAAGACTAAATTAATTCACATTAAGATTCTTCCTCTGTGGTGCATGAATCAGATGGAATATTCACAATGTATATCACAATATTTTGTAGCTTGTGTTTTTAAAATACAATTCCTTAAATCATTCCAATGCACTTACTCTGATGAAGATGACTTTTTTCTTTGAAAAGAACTAGGACTCTGAAGAGATGGTGCTAATAATTCTGAAAAAAATTCCTTTTCAACCTCTGGAGCTGTAAAAGATCCTCAGGCAAATATTCTTACTGTTACAGTATCATGGTAAATTGTTTAACAAGAAAAGATAAGATCTACATAAGACACCTGGATGTAATAAACTATCCTCAGGGTAGGAAAAGGGTGAGAACAAATGCTTTATGTTGCTCTGCTGTCACAAAACAGTAGGGAGATCAACACATTCGGTGGTTTGAAGAATTTGCCTGTCAGTGGCATACGCATGTCCAATGTCAAGAGGAAGTGTCTGGAATAGACCTTCCTACACCCTATTTGAGCTCTGCCCTTGAGTTATGAATTCCTCCTTAGTTTGACCTTGAATTTTCATAGGCGTTGAAATTACAATCATTACAGCAAATCCTAGGCATCATTACTTTAAGCTGCACACCTGCAAAACTTTCCAATGGTAGAACACTGCTTTACCAGTAGTATACAAACAGTACACTTTGTCACACCATAGTATATTACTTTATTGGCTTTTTTCCCCACGGGTAAATAAAAAACAGTTAAATTGAATTTTGAAATCTTTGTACCATATGTAATAATTAAGCTGTTCAGTCTTATGGATATTCCATTAAAGACTTCTGCCGTTAAAAAATATAAAATGTATTGATGTCTTTATCGGGTAAAACCATTTCAACATGCTGAAATGTAAATGTTATCTTTTCTAAAGTATTACTGCAATATTAATGTTCAAATGAATAAGCGAAGTAGAAAACACAATATATTTCATTTTAAAGGAGTAGAGAGATAAATATTAAGTGGATTTCATGGATTTGAATATAAATAGGAATTCCAGATTTTCTACAAATATTTAACAACATATTTGAAAGGAAGAATGTGATGGCCAGTACTGTCTTTTAATTAATTCAAGGGTAAAGATAATTGTTATTAAGTGTCTCAGTTTTATACTGATGTTAGTAAAAATCTTATAGCTCATTTCTTATACAATCCAGACAGTTTTCTGTTTTGTAAATGTAGGTGAATTACAAAAATACTTATGAAAATGAGTTTTGATTCATCTTGAATCGCTTCTCATCTTGAGGATACCTAGGATGAGAGCTTTCCAAGCACAGTTCTTTCTGGCACTGTCCAAGAAACTACCAGCAGCACACGACATCAAGACCAAGGAAAATAATCTCTTTTTTCCCACCTGACAGCACTTCTCGTAAAGTTTCCCTTTTAATCAGTCTTCCTCTCCCTCTAGAAATTTATAAGAAATTAAAAGATTCTCAGGTAAAAATCATGATTCAACACTGTAACTCAAAAGAAAGCATGCAAAAAAATAAAATAGTTTACTAGTGGAGATATAGCTTTATTAGAGGTTTTGAAATTCAAAGCATTTCAGGCAGAAGTGAAAAATATTTTCATTTTCCAAATTGAATTAAAACCTGCAATCATTTTGGTTTGGATATAATTAAATCTGTTTGTCTAAAAGCAAGATATTTTTTAAAATTTTTCCTTTTCTTGTTTTTAATTCTAGTAAAAAATCAATTTAAGAAGATCTTTAAATGAAGCAGTGATTCAAAATGAAAAACCAAAATGTTGAGAAAATATTGAAATAAACATTTAAACCGTTTCCTGTTCTAATTTTTCTTTATTAAATCAAACTATGATTAGAAATTGCATGATTTTACTAGCTTTTAATAATCTCATCTGTGTATTTAGTGATAGAGTTCAAAATTTTTCATGGAAAATACGGCAGTTTTTACTACTTAATAGATAAAAAATGTTTTTCTTCCTAATGCCCAATTAGAAAGTGATTTCTTAGGATCAAGCAAGAGATTTAACAAACACATTTCATATCTAAACAATGTAAAATGTATCTAGGCAGTAAAATCGTTTGCTGATAGATCAGCATGGCTTGTCCTTACTCAAGCATGTAGGCATACTGATTGTTTACTAGACATACGAAGCATTAGCCAATCAGGTAATAATAGCATCTAAATCATTGGATTAAATAACCATTAGTGAAAGTGAGCATTACTAAGGCACATCCCTAGCTATATGGCCATTTTTTTCAAAAATAGTTATTACTAGTTTTAGCAGTATTATTAATTCAGTGACATATCCATCAGAACAGATAGAATCTTTTCCATTCTATTTCTATTTTTATATCACCTTCATAACTGTAATAATGAGTAGCTTTCAGTGATGCATAAAGTATCATTAGTAATATTTTTCCTATGAGTTTTGCTCGCTCTCTCTCTCATCCTAGATAATGATTATTGTGATATAAGATTTTTTGTAGAATACAATGTAATACATCCTTGACTAATTATGCACCAAATGACCATTTAGCTGTTTAACTCCTTTAGACATTTGGAGATTTGACACGTAGCAAGCATTAGGATGTCAGATATTTTTAGTTTTATAAGTATTTGTCGTATCACTGCAAAATTTGTTGATCACCTTTTCCAGTAGAGCAGCCACAACAGTAGCTTTTATTAATCATCTTTTTCAGCTAGTCTGTTTTTTGTTGTCTTATTAAGAACTAACAAAATGTTATAAATAATCCAGGAAAGAGTTCTATATGAGCCCAGGCTAAAGACACTTAAAACCTGGCAAGCAAATATATCATATATACACCAGCTGCAAGGCTTTTGATCTATTCATGTAGTAATTATTCCATTTGTGTTCACTTCTCAATTCACACACATTTAAGAAAACAAATGAGAAAAATAATTAAAAGTTTGAGATGAAGTTGACTTTGTGTTATCAAAAATGTACACCCAAGATAGAAAAATGCACAGAAGTCTTAATGTCTCGGTGCTGTAAAATTGCCTTAAAACAGCAATAATAGCATTTAAAAGCTGATGTCATTTATGGCACCGCAAAAGGCAACAAAAATTCTGAGTATCCAAAATTGACTTTTTTTTTTCACAAGGTAAATTTAATATCAAGAAGTTAGAAGTATACTGCAACTTTAAAAAAAGTTAACGTATTTCTTATCTCCTAGAGAAATGGCAGAACAGACTTCTCGGAAGAATTATGGAATATGTAATTGTTTTAATTCATTTTGCAAATGAGATTACATTCCAGCTTCACCCCGTTACTTCCCTCCCCACCCCATCCTCAACATTTAGTACTTTGTAATTACTGTGAATAAGATTTATAAAAAGATTTAATTGCCTATCTCCTTTTCAAATCTCAGCCGTGCTGTGAGTCTGTAAATCACAACCACTGGTCTTAACTACATCTTCAGGCATAATCTTACTCAAGGGTGGAGATGAATGAATGGAAGCATCCTCTGTATAAGCTGAGGAGGCACTCTACTTCAAAGGCACCCCTCTGAACACTGGTACCAGCTTCCCAGTCATTCTGGAGTAAAAGCCATGTAGTGCAACTCACTGGTATGTGTTTTGTCACAAAGGTAACTGCATAAAAAAAAAATGTTTTATACTTCAATTCTGCCAGCATGTAGCCTTTTCTAGAATTACCTGGGTTTTTAAAACCACGCTAGCTGTTTTTAACTAATGTTTCAGCAAGGCATTGTTAATGCTTGTTTTCGATGGTCCAGCAGAATAAAGGCAAGATCTTGGAAAGATGTTTCCATTTCACAGCTCAGAAATTCCAGAGTTCAAATGTTATTTTCAGCCATTTTTCATAGTTTTTTCTCTTGTTTTTCTAATCCGTATATTCCTGAGTACAAATAATATTTCATGGTTTTGTTAGTGAACTCATGTCACCAGATTAACCCCGTATTAAACCTGTACCTCTGTGTTATAGCCTTGCATATATATTCCCCTGTGTATAACCCTGTGCTGATCCATCTCATTTTATTAACCCTATTTAGGTTAGTATAATTAAATAGGAGTACCAGCATGTGAGCACAACAGTCCATTTGATTTAACTGGAGTTCTACTAAGGAAGATGGCAGTTGAAAAGGCTATTAAGACCTGAGCTGACATCCTCCCTGGGCTGAGCTAAAGCATAAGGCAGTAAGACCTGAATAAAACCTTCAGTGACATTATTAACAGAGGATATATCAGAAGTACAGGTCGTAGCTCAGATGCGAGTTCACTAAATCACAACCCTCAGAGCAGAAAGCAGCTCTGGGTGATGCCATTTCCTCTGGAGGTACACCTGATGGCTGCTGCAAAGGGGCAGGTTAGAGGTAAGGTTGAGCAGTCAGATGATTTTCTGATATAAAGTTGAAGTAGAAACAGGATCAAACCCAAAAAATGTTCAAATGAGGATGTGGATATCATTAAGGTTAGCTTATTCGAAGTGATTAGAGAAAATTCCTATGTGTCTCTTTCATAGAAACAATTGAATGATTTAGCTCATTTACCTAGAATAGCTTTTATTCTTCTATAGCTTCTAGACAATAGAAGCACATGCTTGTAAAGGATGTCAACTCACTCACCAATTTTTTACAGAGATATAGAAAAGAAATCAGCCAGGATGCAATAAATAACTGTATTGGATTGCTGACATGAAAAGAACTTGAGATGGGTTTTTGTCTGAATTGACAAGTGGCCTTTGGTTTTGTAAACACAACTTTGGTCTTTCTAATAAATATGTCTGAAAATCTTATTATGCCTGAAAATCATATCACTCAGCCTAAATCCCTCTGGAATTTGGGAAGAAATCCCCTTCTTTAAAATTATCAGCACCAAGCTTTTAACTTTTTGATATTATTTACATTCACAATGAATTGAAGGTCAACTATTTGCAGATGCAGAATTATTTACAAGACAGAAGATCAAAATAAAGCTTTTAAATTGAGCTGAGTTGTATATGTGTGGTCTGTTATATTACCTGAAAAAGAGAAAGTGAGGAAATAGAAAAAGGTTACTGATGACTATGATAACAACTGCTGTAAGGTGAGATTATATTATGACTGTTATTATTTTTGTTCTTAATAGCAGTAACACCACTGTTTGCCAACTCTTCACTCCATTTTTATGATCATGATTGTTATTTTTGTTCCCAGTGTGGGTAGTTATAGCTCCTGAAGAGCAAACATTTCAAACATTTATTTGTACCCCAAAGCACATTCAAAGCCTGATTCCGTTAGTTCTTTCAAGATCCCACTGAATTGTTTATAAAGACTTCTCATGGCAAAGTCCAATACAGACTACATATTTTGTTTAGGACAAATGGATCTGGAGATACATGCACTTGGCTTTAAATCTGAGGAAGAAATTGTATGAAGGTAAGTGTACAACAATGATTCTTCATTTTCTTGTTTAATAACAAAGTACTGTAGTACTTTTCTTGCCATGAAGAGAAATAAGGAAATAAGGAAAACACATTTAAAATAAATACCACACCTGCATATTTAGATTTCACCTGCCACAACTTCATTTAGTTGTGGCAAAGGCTGAAATGTTTTTACATTCTCCAGATCTATGGATAACTACATCTGAGCATTTCACCTATAGAAGAAAAACAACCAAACAGTAATACAGTGAAATTGTATTTCACTTGAAAACTCTTGAAAATCACATTTTTTACATTAGCATAAATATTGAAAGATAAAACAGAAGGGTCTAGGAGATTTCATTTTATTTTTTCTATGGGAATACATTCTAAATTTTTGAACAGAAGATCAGTATTACAGCTTCGGAAGTTAACTGGTGTTTATATGAGTAACAGCGTTATGATAAGAATGTGGTAGGACAGTTGTTTGACACAGAATTTTTCTTGAATGCTCAATAAATGAAAGTAGATAGGTCTTACTCCTGATACTTGCTTTAGCTGTAGTCTTAGAGTAGCTGTAAGAGAAATATCTCAGTGAGCACTAGACATGTCTTGTAATAGTGCTCATGTTAGGAATAGGATTAATGTGACTGCCTAGTGAACTAGATTGCCTTTATAGTCAACAGACTGTTACATTTTACACTGCAAATACCTGAAATGGGATTAATCTCCTTTTACTGTCTTTGTAGGACAGCTATGTGTACATCACAAAGGTAGTATGGAGTGTACTAAAGAAGTTCATTCCACTAAGATTTTAGCACATCTGGAATACATGTTGTAATTGTGCTCTTTTCAGAGCTAATAGGATTATTGAATTTAAGAAGGACTATCCTTCTTATGGCAGGCGAATAAGCAATTTATGATACCTTTGCATATTTTACTTATGCACATTTTACTATACATAGAATCATAGAATGGTTTAGGTTGGAAGGGACCTTAAAGGTTTCAGTCTCCCTTCCATGGGCAGGTACGCCTGCCACTAGACCAGGTTGGTCAAAGCCCCATCCAGCCTGGTCTTGAACACTTCCAGGGATGGGGCATCCACAACTTCCCCAGGCAACATGTTCCACTGCCTCAGCACCCTCATAGTGAAAAATTTCTTCTCAATATCTAATCTAAATCTACCCTTTCCTAGTTTGAAGCCATTACCCCTCATCCCATCACTACATGCTCTTGTAAAAAGTCTCTCTCTGGCTTTCTTGTAGGCCCCCTTTAGGTACTGGAAGGCTGCTATAACATCTCCCCAGACCTTCTCTTCTCCAGGGCTGAAAAACCCTGATGCTCTCAGCCTGTCTTCATAGGAGAGGTGCTGTAACTCTTTGATCATCTTTGTGGCCCTCCTTTGGACCTGCTCCAACAAGCCCATGTCCTTCTTATGTTGGGGGCTCCACATCTGGATGCAGTACACCAGTTAGGTTCTCATGAGAGCAGAGTAGAGGTGCAGAATCAATTAATTTCCATCACGTAAAATTGCTGAGCTTTGCAGGCAGGATGTGTTTTCATTTCAAGGGCTGTCTCTACCTTTTGTTAAGTGTCGGACTGAATCTATATGGACTGAAATATATCTAAACAGGTGCTTCATGACTTCATGATCTATCTTAATCTCTAGTACTAGAGATATCCACAGAATTGAAATCCCATTTTTATTAGCTGAAAACTTAAAAATTTTCATTCCCCTGCAAGATATGCATGATATTTACATGTTCTCACAACCTCATATTCTCAGAGTTTATGTCTAAAATGAACTCATGTGATCTTCTCCGTATAACTTAATGCATATTGTACCACAGAAATGGTAGCTCCTGAAATTGAGGTATTTTCAGTTCACAACAATTGGTAATTTAACTAGAACTTCTTCTAGAAGTTATAACACATCTTGCCTTAAAGGCTACAAGTGATGAAGCACTTATAATTTGAATTCTGAAATTCTTTTTCAGAAGATAATTACAGTGTCTGTTAAAAATTTTCCTTTTATTCTCATCTAGTGAAATGTTATACAAGCCATTAAATGTCAGTGGATTAAGAGAACTCAAACTCAAAGGTCATTTAAACCTTGATGCAAAGCTGCCTATCTGTTGGACTTGCATCCTAGAAATTGCTTCTTTTTTAAAAAAAAAAAAAACACAACCCAAACAACATATATTTTCTTTGAAACATGTGTCTTGCACTACATTTAAAAGCCAGGACATTCATTAAGAATGTGAAAAAGAGTCAGCTACACCCATGTATGTGCCTTCCCTTTGGCACAAGGCAGTGTTTAGAGTAAATAGGAACAAGAAACATACTTTTATCTTAATTAAATGACAATTAAGAGAGTTCCTCCAGGTACCTAGGCAGATGCTTGCAAAGCTGTAACTTCATGGCTTGTTGACAGTCGTTGTAGCTGTTAGGTCTCACTCTTAAAGTTCTAAGCCACAAAGGTGCTGAAGAAATGTTTGTCTAACACATGGTTTGATTAAAAAAATGTGTCTCTCTTTCAGGACCCTGGAGAAATTAGTGCAAAGACACAGTTCAGTGGACCTAAAGATATACACAGTAAAGATGCTGGCAATTTTATTATCCTGAAAGTATTGAAAGCCAAAGGTAGTGTCCTGAATATTTTTTTTTATTATTATTTTACTACTTAGAAAAATGCCTTTGGAGAAAACAAAATTCGTCTGTGACTAGGCAGTGGTTTTACACAGAGCATTAGCTTTTAGCATAATTATACTGGGTCAGAATCTGTCTGACCATCTGCTGGATGCAGAGGTTGTACAGCAAAAAAGGACAAAAGAGCAAGTCAAACATTTTCTCTCTGTGAAACCCAGACAGGCAACACACAAAACTGAAGTCTAGGCAAAACAGTAACTCACACTTTCTCTCCTTACTGTGCTGGATTTAGCTTCATTATGAGGTGAGGAGTGTGAGTATGGAGATTATGGGGTGTTCAGTGCTTTGTGTATGTAAAAAGAATCAAATTATGAGTACTGCTTCCTGTGTCCCATCATTTTACTTAGTTAGTTGGACAAACATTTGTGTAAATTTTATAAAGACACGTACAGACTACTATCTGTATCCCACTAGAAGAGGCAGCACATCTCTACAAAACATGCTACATCATAGCCTCTTTTTTGTACAAACCTGATCTGTGTAAACATTGACAAAGTCTGGAAAAGTTTTTGCATTTTCCACCATAGGGATATGAAATGTGAACAGCAATGTTTTCTGTTTTTCTCAGGGCAAAATTGCAGGCACTGCTGATGAAGAAATTGCAGTAAAAAACCCCAACCAACCAAACCAACCAAATAAATAAACAAAACAACCCACCAGATTTTGTCCTTCCAGTCTACAGCAATAAGGAGGGGTAGTAATTTCATTTCATCTTATATATTAGGTTCTACCTTAGGGCAAAAGGAGAGCTCTAGCAAATTGTGAAAGAGTTGGGTTTTTCAGCTTTGTTCTGTTCAAAGGCTTCCTTATTCCCATTTGAGGATAAAGATATCCTCAGACTCAATTTTCTTACTTGAAACTTCAATGATACAGCTTCTGAGACTAAAAACTCAACATATTATTTATAACCAAACATAAGTTACTTTTTTCCTGATCTTCTCATAAATCATACATTTCCTTTTTTTTTTTGTTTACTCATATATTAAATTTTTGTCTTTACTTCATGTTCATTATCATAGCCCAAAGTTTCATTCAGTTACTCACTACTATGTCTATGAGGCTATGTAGGGAGAAAATTAGAAAGGCCAAAGCCCAACTAGAACATAACCTGGCTTTGGATGCTAAGGACAATTCAAAAAGTTTCTATAAATGCATTAATAATAAAAGGAGGACTAAGGGGAATTTCCATCCTTTATCAGATGAAGGCGGTAACATGGTGACAAAGGATGAGGAGAAGGCTGAGGTACTTAACGCCTCCTTTGCCTCAGTCTGAAGTAGTAGAATCGGTTGTTCCCTGAGTACCCAGACCCCTGAGTTTGTAGATAGGGGCAGGGAGCAGAATGAATCCCCCGTAATCCAAAGGGAGATGGTGAGGGACCTGCTACAGCACCTAGAGATACACAAGTCTATGAGGCCAGATAGGATCCACCCAAGGGTAGTAAGGGAGCTGGCAGAAGTGCTCGCCAAGCCACTTTCCATCATTTACTGTCAGTACTGGCTAAACAGGGAGGTCACAGTTGGGTGGCAGCTAGCAAATGTGATGCCCATCCACAAGAAGGGCCGCAAGGAGGATCTGGGGAACTACAGGCCTCTCAGTCTGACCTCGGTGCTGGGGAGGTTATGGAACAGATCATCCTGAGTGCCATTATGCAGCACATGAAGGACAACCAGGCAATCAGGCCCAGTCAGCATGAATTCATGAAGGGCAGGTCCTGCTTGACTAACCTGATCTCCTTCTATGACAAAGTGATTCACTTAATGGATGAGGGAAAAGCTGTGGATGTTGTCTACCTGGACTTTAGTAAGGCCTTTGACACTGGTTCCCACAGCATTCTCCTGGAGAAACTGGCTTCCCATGGCTTGGATGGGAGTACTCTTCACTGCATAAAAATCTGGCTGGGCTGGCCAAGAGAGTGGTGATGAATGGAGTTAAATCCAGTTGGTTGCAGGTCACAAGTGGTGTTCCCCAGGGCTCGGTATTGGGGCCTGTTCTTTTTAATATCTTTATCAATTGTCTGGACAAGGGGATTGAGAGCACCCTCAGTTTGCAGATGACACCAAGTTGGGTGGGAGTGTTGATCTGCTTAAGGGTAGAAAGGCTTTGCAGAGAGATCTGGACAGGCTGGATCGATGGGCTGAGGCAAATAGTATGAGATTCAACAAGGCCAAGTGCTGGGTGCTGCACTTGAGTCACAACAACCCCATGCAGCATTACAAGCTTGGGGAAGAGTGGCTAGAGAGCTGTCTGGCAGAAAAGGTCCTGTGGGTGTTGTTTGACTGACGGCTGAATGTAGGCCAGCAGTGTGCCCAGATGGCCAAGAAGGCCAGCAGCATCCTGGCCTGTATCAGGAATAGTGTGGCCAGCAGGACTACAAAAGTGATCATCCCCCTGTACTCAGCACTGGTGAGGCCCCACCTCAAGTACTGTGTCTAGTTTTGGGCCCCTCATTATAGGAAAGACATTGAGGTGCTGGAGTGTGTCCAAAGAAGGGCAACGAAGCTGATGAGGGGTCTAGAGCACAAGTCTTACGAGGAGCAGCTGAGGGAGCTGGGATTGTTTAGCCTGGAGAAAAGGAGGCTGAGGGGAGACCTTATTGCTCTCTACAACTACCTGAAAGGAGGTTGTAGAGAGGTGGGGGTTGGTCTCTTCTCCCAAGTAACAGGCGATAGGACAAGAGGAAATGGCATCAAGTTGTGCCAGGGGAGGTTTAGATTAGATATTATGAAAAATTTTTACACTGAAAGAGTTATTAAGCATTGGAACAGGCTGCCCAGGGAAGTGGTGTAATCGTCATCCCTGAAGGTATTTAAAAGATGGGTAGACATAGTGCTTAACAATATAGTTTAGTGATGTTTTTTATCAGAGTTAGGTCAATGTTTGGACTCAATGATATGAAAGGTCCCTTCCAACCTGGACAATTGTATGATTCTATGATTCTATGACTACTCTTCCTGTGCTACTATTCCTTGCGTTTGCTCAAGTTTGAGTTGTAAACAAGTGTCCGTGTGAGATGCTCATTTTCTTCTAGGCTGCTAGTCCACTTCTCTTCTACCACACATTACCCACTATTCTTATGAGAAATTCCACTCATCCAGTGGCATTTCTGTCATCCTCTACCTTTAAGGAGTACATAACTTTCCTGCTGCTTGTCCACTGTAAGGTGGCCTGTTTATTTTCTTTCTTTGTTTATTTTTCCCCCCTGAATATGGATTATAATATTGACTGAAGTTTATTATACTTACCCATATTTATTAGATTTTGTTAACTCCTGCATCAAGCTCAGTGTATCTTTCTGTCTTGGGTAACATTTCTTATTTTGGTCTATTAGCCATTGCATCTCCTGTACTAAAAAAACTATTCACACTTCATATGATTCAGACTGGACAATGTCCTTTAGTTTGCTTTAGTAAAACTACGTGTAGAACTCCAAATAGTGATTTATTCCAAATCCTTGTCTGGGCTTCTTTTAGACTTCCTTTTAGACCTAAAGAAAAAAAAAAGAGAAAAAAAAAAAATGAACAATGTATCAAAAGCCCTGTCCAATAAAATGACAACAGAAAAAATTAGGAGAAGGGAAGAGAATATTTTGGGTTTTTAAAGGATTCAATAGATGTCCAGAACTAGTTACTTTGAGAATGACCATGACCACACACAAGAAAATTCAAGAAAAATAGCTTCACAGTTGTACAAGTCAGTCAAGAAGTAATGCTTTCACTGCATCTTTGTTCCAATAATAGATACATTTTGTTGTGTTCAAAGAAGTATATTGTCACTTGTACAAATCATTGTGATATCTCTTGCTCACGAAGAGATTGGAGCAGCCTTGTTTGTTTGTTTGGGTGGTTGCGTGTGTGTTTCGTTTTGTTTTCCCTGAAATATCTAATGCTTTTGCAAGTATGTTCCTTGTGGAAGACAGAGGGAGAAGATAGAGGATGAAACGGGGGGGAAAAAAAGAGAAAAAAAGGCCAAAAAAAAGCAGCTAAGAAATAGAAGGGTTGGGCAATTACTGTAACTACTGTAGCATGTTATCCTATTACTGCTAAGTACAAAAGTTTCTGAGCTTTTGCTTCCAAAATGTCATGTCAGACAAGACCAAGATTACAGCTAAAATTTTTTAATCTTTAGACTTGCGAAGTCCAACATTTTTATAATAGGATATGAGCAGTGATACTCTATTGTCAATGACACTGCTACAGCTTTTCATTTAACTTTGGCACTAGCTGCATTTTGTATCTGACATTTGGTGTAGCTCATTATTTAAACTTAATCTTCAGGAAATTATTGTTAACAATATATTTCTATGAGATCCTATTTTAAACAGTGCTTGTAATCAATTTATATAGTTTAACATGGGCATGTAAAGTGATTTGTAACCCATATTCCTGTCATATTTGATGTTTTGCAGGAACTCCTTAACTAAACAAAGCCAAATATGCCCAGTACTAGAGATGAAAACCCAAACACTGCAGGGCTTATTAGTGGTTCTGTATTTACTTGGAATCCTTCACAGTGTGATCTAATAAGAGTTTCAATACTGCAGGGCAAGAATTTCAAAACCTTTTGAAGTCAATAGAAAGCCAAAACTGATGGACAAAGATGAGTAGGTCTTTGTAGTGAAAACATTAGCCCTAACATATTGGTTAAATTTGAAATTGTATGTTTACATTCTCTCTACTTACATTCTCTGCTTGGTAACAATTAGACACAGTGGGGCAAATTCTATCATCTGTTATTGAAGACACCTGCCAAAGATGTACCAAATCAAAGTAAAATGTGTCTGAGAGAAAGTATAAACAGGAAGAAAAAAACCATTAGTGATTAAGACCACCACATCAGAATTTGAGGAGAATAATTAATTCTTCTATTCTGCTTTTTTTTTTTTTTAGCTTTTTTTTTTTCCACCCAGGGTGAGCACCGTGGTCACATACATATATCTCCTGAACTACCAGGTGATAAGAAGTAGTTATAGAGAAAAAAAGGTAATGGAGAAGATTTATGAGTTTTATTGCTTGCTTCAAAGTGTATTAAGTTCATGAGGACCAGTTAGTCTATATGTGAATTTGATTATTAAGATTGAAGTGTCTTCTATATCAAAACCAAAATAATTGGCACCTAACAAAAGAGACACCCTCCCTATGCTTTCTTTGTTTCTTCTGTTTTCCTTTCCTCACTTTTCTTCTCATGTCTTTCTTCTCTGATAAAGTCTGTAGAAGAGACATACTTTGAAGTATATTAAAAAATTTTTATCGTTTATTATGTCATTCAGGAAGAAGAGTATTCCAAATCAAATGGATCACTACAAAGGTTGAAAACACCCCAAAGCAAGCAGAACATGAGTATGGATCGCTGAAAAATGGTAGATTATGCTGCCACCCAAAGGCTCTGTTGAATAAATTGGTTGCTTTTATAATATACTAATATAAGTTTCCAGGTGGAATAAAGATTTAGTAAGTTATTGCTTGGTTGCTAGTTATCATGACTGATGTGCCAGCATCAGTAATTTTATAAAGATTTTGTGTGCTTTATTTTAGTTGTGAAGTGGCTTGTGCCTCTTTTGCAATAATATTTTTTTAAATTATTAAAAAACACTTTCGTATTTCTCTTTGACTTTTGTCAGCTAATGTTTTTTATTAAGGCGCTATCTGCCTTGGATTTAATGATAAGGTTTTCACATTCTATAACTTTCTCTTTTCACCAAGCAAAGAGTATAAAATGGTATCCACTTGAGTAGAACTGGTTGTATCCTTTTGGAAATAACATCTTAGATGTCTCTCAGTTGTACAGAATGATTGATCTGGATCCCATTTGATAACTTACAAACAGTTCATCTCCTTATTTTTTTATGGGTGTTTTCTTGTCCACAACATATGCATGTCTAATTTGCCTAAGTGTGACATATGACTTTCCAGAACGCTCGTTTTGTCTGGAAGCTTATGTGTTGTAGATAGATTTGGAAATCCTGCTCCACTCTTTTTTCTACTGTGTCATTGAGTGATTGTGTGCTGTATAATTTGACAACCTCCTCTATCAGCTCATCAGTATAACCTGCAACATGCATAATAATTACAGCTTCATTTCAGGAAATACATGAGAAAGGGTCAGAAATGTGTCAATCTGTCTAACTACTTCTTCCATCACATCTGTTCTACTTAGTAGTTGGACAGAGTGGGACTGCCTTATAAAATAATAATGCATTTTTAAAACTGGGGTAATCTTTTATGCTGTCACAGCGCTCATTCAATGTTATTCTATAACCTGTCTTTTTGAGGATTTCCATATAAAATGTGGTATTTCAATAATATTGTATGAAAATCACTATGACCACATTACCATAAACACAGAGTTGTCCTCCACCAAGGCTTGAATTATATCAATACAGGATAAAAAGTTTGGTGTAAAAGTTCTGTGTGAAATTTAGCATTATCTAGTGGGCCACAGTTAATGTTTCAATCATAAATGATTTACAGGTTTTTAAAGTTTGTTACAGAGACCTGCTATGTTATAAACGTATCACCAGAGGTACATATGTAGATCCATAAACAACACAATAATTTTATTTGCTTTCTGTAGTATATAATAATTGATTTCATGAAATGTGTTGCCTGTAATGGTTTTGTATGTACACAAATTCTATCATTGCTATTTAATAACTGGTCATTAAATAATAATTTCCATGTTTTCCAGAAGACCATTTTTTTTACATCAGACTTCATTGTTCTCTTTAATTATACAATAGCTAGACATGCATATCCATCATAAGCACTGTGCAATTTGTATTAGAATTTTTCATGTTATCCCTACAATTGAGGCAAAACTTATTTGTTGTCTGATACATATTAGGAAATGCTGAAGAAAATATTACATGTGATGGTTCTTTATATTTCTTAAACTTACAAATTCAATTGCCTTTTTTTTAAGTAAAAGATCAAAGATGATTTACAGAAGCAGGAACAGCGAGTTGTAATTCATTGTAATTCAAGTCCATTAACTAGTATATGCAAACACTCCTCAGAAATTGACAGAGCCTACAGCCTGTAGAGGGAGGAACTTCGAAGTGTACTTGAAATTAGAGCCCTTTAAAACAAAGGTGCATTCAGGGGAAACTATCTTTCTCACAATAAAGCTGCAGAAAGAAAAGCTGACATTGCAATAGACTTGTCAGAACTATTTTATAAGAGGTGATCTGTTTTCCATCTGATGAGAAAGCTAATGTCAAGGACACTGTCCAACTTGGCATTTTTGTCAAAGGTTTCAGAGAAAAAATTATTTTTAAAGAAAAGCAAGCGTCTTTTTCAGATTTTGATTTACACTGTGCGACAAAAATGTTAAATGTTACGGTGAGAAAGGTGATGAAAAACTGTCTTCAAGACGTTTGGTTTTGTATGAGTCCCTGTGATAGAAAAACAACATTTGATGTATTTTTTCTTTTCATTGAGACAAAAAAGAAGTCAGAGACAAGCAACAAAAAGTTAACTATGTGCTATGGTTTGGATATGTTTCTTAAAAGATATTGATATGCTATATCAAAGAAGCATCAAACAGTGATGGGAGTGAGCCTTGTACAGATATTTACATACAGCTAAATAGTCTGAATCCCAAATCTGAATCACATTGGTGACCAAATTCTTATTTCCTTGAATTTTAGTTCACATAAGCAAGCATATTAGAATCAAATTCTGTTTTGTTTTGTTTTTATCTTTTTTTTCCATGCCACTATTTCAGATCAGGAACATGAACCAGGACATAGTGCCATATTTTGTTATTCAAAATTTGTTGAGTTGAAAGCATGCGGGTAAGAACTTCTCTGAATTGTACAATGGAGAATATAGTACCTTAGAAACTGTGTGATATTCTACAGAACCAAAAAATAAAAAGTACAGGATATTCTTTGAAAAAAACCCCCAACATCTTAGTTTGATTCTCCCACACCCTTTTCTGTTGGGGTAAAATTTCTAGTCCTCATTCTTAGATGAATACCTTGATCAAAAATTAATTATGCCCAAAAAATCAGACTGAATTTTCTTTTTTCCTTCAGAATTTTTATCATTTGATTAATTCTACACTGAACACCAATCTCCTTATAACAGATATGTTTTTCAGGAAGCAGAAAAAATGTTTTGCAATGTGACTTGAAATCTATAAAGTATGTTGATTTCATATCATCAGATCTGATATTTTGTTACAGTTGAACAACACTGAATTCATTCTTGAGCCATAGGATGAAAGCGTATGCAATTTTCATTCTCTTAAGAGAGCAAGGATTTTTGGAGTTGGTAATAGTGGTGCTGTAAATTGGACTAATGACAGTAATTGTACTTTGTTTTGATTCATTGATAAAATTTTAATGAGCTTAACAATAAACTCTTAGCTCATATACATGGTGTGTTCACTATTGCCTGTAACAGGATTTTTTGATGGAACAGAGGGACCTGTCTTCTTTCCTAGGAATATCAAGTCCACATATTAGGAATGTAACTCAGAAACAAACTTTAAAGTCAAGGGTAACATATACTAGCAAGTTCCTCTGTATTCTCCATTTTTAATTCACGTTTTTAATGTAGAAAATCAGAGAATCACAGAATCACAACCTTTTAGACTTTAAAACATATTTGTGCTTGTCAAGCCTAACTCAAACTGTCCACACTCAATTGTAACAACTCACTATCATGGTTACAAAGGTTCTGGATCAAATTCTTCTTGCTTCCCCACAAATTCCCATTCATTTTGAGATTAATTGTGGAAATGGATAGTTAAATATTCATCTTTATGATAAAAATGTATAAAATGCCTAAGGGCAAAAATTAAGGGAAAATTGGTAGTCAGGAATTAGACGGCTTTGTTCAAGCCTTGCTGTACATATCAAGTGATGCTGTACTACTCTGTGGTAGAGTTAATCAGAAAATTAACATACTGATAAGTCCTTATGCTCCAGAATAGTAAAAATTAAACAGTGTCTTACTTTGTCTAGTGCTGTTTTTTAAAGGGCTTTCATAGCACTTTCCTGTTCTGCTCTTGACTGAGACAGTATTCTTTGCTTCTGAAAAACGTTACAAACTATTGCCAACTTGGTTAATGTTAAAATCACAAATAAATCAGATCTTACACTCCCACAGCTCCCTCAAATGAAAAGGAATCTTCTTGATTTAAACAGATTTGTATCTCTTTGCCTACTTCCTCAGCAGGTGTGTTGGAAATGACCCCACACATTTCGTCAAGGACTCACTCAAATGTAGCCAAAATCACTCTGGTTGGACTTCCAGAACTTTAAGAGACATACCTTGTCATTGTTTGCACACCACTGCTTATCAAATATATGAAACCACTTACAGAACTTCCATGAAATGCTTTCTCTGTGATGAAGTTAAAGACAAATGTTGGTCCTCCGATTCGATAAAAAATACGAGTAATTTTTTTTTTTTTTTGCATGATACCTTTAATGGATTGATACCTTTAGTGGATCGATACCTTTAGTGGATTGATACCACATAAGTATGTCAGATATCTCATACTGCTCTCTTTCTCTGTACAGTGCTATGTTTGAGTAGTGTTATTACTCAATACGATTCTTAAGGTGATTTTCTTAATCTTTTTAAAAAGTGTTCCTTAAATATATAAAATTATTTTGTAAGTATGTAGTCTTATGACTCATTCAAGCCTCTGTTTCTCCCAGTGTTTGTTCTTTCCTCTAATCATATATGTTAAAGCAGACAAGAGTAGCCATCTTCTTGTGCTCAGTACTTCACATGATTTTAACAAGGGAGAGTCTACACTTCAAAGGGCTACAGAATAAGACAGTATAAGATTCTACAGAATAACGAGGAGTTTATTTTACAGACAAGCCCTAAGTATGTCATTAGGCATGTAAGAGATTTTCAAAAGCAACTAAGCAGATTAGTTATCTAACTCCCATTGACTTTAGGATAGTCAGATGTCTTTGGGAGCTGTGAAATTGAAAATATGACAGGACAGATGATATCTGAATTACCAGAGTGGAGTGACATCTCTAATACCACACCAAAAACCTGATCTGTTTGGGTGGTGGGGAATAAAAGGTGGTTGGGCAGAAGTGAAAGATCTGGGGAAAGATGGAATAATTTAGAGAGTAATTAACGAAATCTGTGCATGTAAGGTATTAGTCAACCCCTAGATGTATTATAAATACACTATGATGAATACCGTGGGAATTGCATAAAGTTAGGATAGAGCTCTCCAAGACTGTCTCTTTTATCCAATGTGATTTACTTCATGAAAGTTTATAAACAATGACAATAGAGAAAATTAAATAAAAATCAGGAAGAAAAGCTTATCACAGGCAACATAAGATGACAATTTCATCTTACGGTAGAGGAGCTAACTCATAACTAAGGACAAAATGCTACCACAAAAGAAGAGGCTTGGTAAATATCTGTGTGCACTATTTTGTGGTCTACCAATTTGACACGCTATGGAAATCATACAAGTAGCATCTGAATAAAACAGGTCTATCAGACAGAAATTTTTTTGGTGTTATATTCAGTGAAATAAGTATGCTCTTGGCTCCCAAATAGTGTCCAGATGAGACCATCCTCAAACATTTTTCCTTTGCTTAAAGCTTTCTTCAATGCCAAGGTGATTTTCTGTCTAAGATCTGACTCCAACCAATTTCAATGAGCATTGGATCAGACACTGGAAATTTTCTCACTGTGCAATATTTATTTGACTGTAAAACTACCCACTGCATTTGGTACAATCAGTAGGATCTTAAATTTGCAATGCCATTTTTAAAAACAAATTAAAAAGCAATCCAAATCTTCAAGTTTAAATATTTAAAATAAGAGATCACTAAGATGACTACCTGACAACCCACAGAGACTACCACCTCCTTCTTCTCTTTCTTTTCTGTTCATCTTCTTTTCTCTCAGTGTTAAGGTCCATACGCATATGATTTTCATATTAATAATAGATTTCTCTGTTTTTTCTAACTGGAGACCATCTCTGTCTCTATATATATGTATATAAATCTGGTTGAATACTGCTTCTAAATTTTTCGCTATTACAATAATATTTTATATAAACAGGCAAACAAAACCCATATAAAAAAGAGCAAAGCCTTCATCATAAAACACTCAACAACTTCATGTCCTGTATGCTAACTCCATGGTCTACAAATTATATCTTCTTTCTGTCAGATACGTCTGTTATTCTTGCAAAATAAATTAAATGAAAACCTACAGCACAGAAAAAAATGAGAAATGGGATAAATGGAGAGTTTTTCCAACCTGAGTTTTTCCTCAGGAAAAAAAGGAAAGCTTACATTCTCTGGAAGAGGAGGTTGGCAACTTATGAGGATTATCAAGATGTAACAAAGCTATGTAGGGGGAAAATTAGAAGGGCCAAAGCTCAATCAGAACTCAGCTTGGCCACTGCAGTTAAAGACAATAAGAAGAGATTCTTTCAGTTTATCAATAGAAAAAGGAAGACTAGGGAAAATGTAGGCCCACTGATGAATGAGACGGGTGCCCTAGTGGTGGAAGACACAGAGATGCCTTCTTTTCTTCGGTCTTCACTGCTAAAGCTGTCTCTCACGAATCCCATACCCTGGAGGCAAGGGGGAAGGTCTGGAGAGAGGAAGATTTTCCCTCAGTTGAGAAGGACTGGGTCAGAGACCACTTGGCCAATCTGAACATTCATAAGTCCATGGGCCCTGACGGGATGCACTCGCGAGTGCTGAGAGAGCTGGCAGATGTTATTGCTAGACCACTCTCCATCATCTTTGAAAGGTCATGGGGAACAGGAGAGGTGCCTGAGGACTGGAGGAAGGCTGACATCACTCCAATCTTCAAAAAAGGCAAGAAGGAGGACCCAGGGAACTACAGACCGGTTAGTCTCACCTCTGTCCCTGGGAAGGTAATGGAGCGACTCATTCTGGATGTCATCTCCAAACACATTGAGGAACAGGAAGTTATTGGAAGTGGTCAACATGGATTTACCAAGGGTAAATCGTGCTTGACCAATCTGATAGCTTTCTATGATGTTATAACTGGTTGGCTGGATGAGGGGAGAGCCGTAGATGTCATCTACCTTGACTTTAGCAAGGCTTTTGACGCTGTCTCCCATAACATCCTCATTAGGAAGCTGAGGAAGTATGGGCTAGATGAGGTGACAGTGAGGTGGATCGAGAGCTGGCTGAGTGACAGAACTCAGAGGGTTGTGATCAGCGGCACAGAGTCTAGTTGGAGGCCTGCAACCAGTGGTGTTCCCCAAGGGTCAATACTCGGTCCAGTTTTGTTCAGTATATTCATCAGTGACCTGGATGATGGGACAGAGTGTATCCTCAGCAAGTTTCGCTGATGATACCAAACTGGGAGGGGTGGCCGACACTCCAGAGGGCCGTGCTGCCATCCAGCGTGACCTGGACAGGCTGGACAGCTGGGCAGAGAAGAACCTAATGAGGATCAACAAAAGCAAGTGCAGGGTCCTGCACCTGGGGAGGAAGAATGCTAAGCACCAGTATAGGTTAGGGGTGGACCTGCTGGGAAGTAGTTCTAGGGAGAAGGATCTGGGGGTCCTGGTAGACAGTAAATTATCCATGAGCCAACAATGTGCCCTTGTTGCCAAAAAAGCCAATGGAATCCTGTGCTGCATAGGGAAGAGTGTGGCCAGTAGGTCGAAGGAGGTCATTCTCCCCCTCTACTCTGCACTGGTGAGGCCACAACTGGAATACTGTGTCCAGTTCTGGGCTCCCCAGTTCAAGAGGGACAGGGAAATGCTGGAGCGGGTCCAGCGAAGGGCAACTAAGATGATTGAGGGACTGGAGCATCTCCCTTATGAAGAAAGGCTGAGAGAGCTGGGACTCTTTAGCCTGGAGAAGAGAAGGCTGAGGGGAGACCTTATTATGGCATACAAGTATCTAAAGGGTGGGTTGAAGGAGGATGGTGCCAGACTCTTTTCAATGGTTCCCAGTGACAGGACAAGGGACAATGGGCACAAGTTGGAAAGTAGGAAGTTCCGTTCAAATACACGGAAAAACTTCTTTACAGTGAGGGTGACAGAGCACTGGAACAGGCTGCCCAGGGAGGTTGTGGAGTCCCCTTCTCTGGAGATTTTCAAGGCTCGCCTGGATGCAGTCCTGAGTAATGTGCTCTAGGCAATCCTGCTTTAGCAGGGGAGTTGGACTAGATGATCTCTAGAGGTCCCTTCCAACTCTGAAGTTTCTGTGTGATTCTGTGATCACACTTCCCCTGTAAACACATTCTCATCCACATTGCTAATGGGCCACATCACTGACGAATTTGTCCTAATCGCCTCGCTACTGATGTTCTGTGAATACCTGGGGATACATGGAAGGCTGGAGGTACTTATGCTACTCTTACTTGAAGCTCTCTCATGACATAGTGTTCGCCTGGGCACAAGCTGAATCTAGATGTGCTGTATTTCAGGAAAGCGTCCTGCCTTCAGACTGAAGACACATTTAATCTTTTTTTTTTTTTTTTGGTGTATTTTGCAGATAAATCCATAAGGTTTTGCCTAGAGTCTGTCATTTAGAAAACAGGATCTCTGTTTGAGCATAGTCAGTAATGGTTTGGACACAGATCCAATTGAAGAAAAGTTTCATGAAACTACCTTGAAAAAAAGCTGTCATAGCTCCAGCTTTTCTTTCACAAGACCTCCCCTGCCCACCCACACCCACCTCCCCCTCTCCCAAAACAACAGGAATTTGGGCATTCATCTGAGATTTTGTTAGATCTTATTGAGCTACGAAAAACTGTAAATCCTACACAAATGGCCGTAGCACCTGAACAGGTCATCTGTTCAGCTCAAATTCATTAAGTGATGTATCTCAGGCTGTGGGCTTTTGAAGCAGCAGCTGTGAATTTAGTGTATTTGAACAAAATAATGAAAATATAGTTTTTGCAACACTCTGCAGTGATGCAGGTAATTTCCTTTGTGGAAAAAAGACAAAGTGGCCCAATGTATAGTACAGAGAAGCAGGTGTATGTCATCCTGGCACATCTATAGGTATTCTTCCTATGATTTATATCTTTCTTGCCTGTTTTTCTGTACTGAGAGCTCCCCTCCGTATTTTCAGTAGCAAGAGAATTCATTCGAGGGAAAGGGATTCCCCACATTTTCTTGTTCTGTCACTTTCTCAACCAGCCAAACAGTATTAAAAAATCCTTAAAGACTAGGACATCTCTAGATTTCTTGTGTCACCTCCGTCCTCTCTCCCACACCATGGCCAGGCATAGCATTAAGACTTTTTAATAGTTTCTTTGCTTATTTTATTTATTTATTTATTTATTTATTTTAATGATCCTGATCTGGACATAAAATTATGTGTTGGTAGATACCTGATCACATTTCTTTGTAATTTTTTTTATTTTATCTTCTTGCTAATTACCTATCTGGAGCAGGCAGTTAGGTAATCAAACAAATGTGCTTTCATGGTTAACGGTACCCCAGCTGAGAGAAATACAGATAATAGCTGTTTAAGAGTTTAGAGATCAGACGCTGTTTTCCAAGTAGAGATTATGCCAGCAAAAACAGGAATGAGAAAAATCTATAGGTTTTTCTTTACAGTTAATTAAGCATGAACAAGTTTTTGCTTTGTTTTGTTTTATTTTATTGTTTTTGTCTCAGAAAAATCAATACAATTGCATGATGAACCATTGCTCACTGGTACATTTTTATCTTTGCTCCTCCCTTCTGCTCTTCTGTATGAAATATGACCACATTTTTCATTATCTATTTCAGGTCCTTCAGCCTTCAGAATAGCTCTCTGATGCAACAATTAATAGTCAATTTAAATATAAATATCAGGCTATCTCCAGTTCTGGCTAGAATCATTGATTTGATTTCCTAATGACAGAAGAATTAAGTAATAGGCCCTAAGTAGGAATGCAGGCAACCATGTGAAACCGTGTGCCAAATTGATATTTCAGCAACCCTGATAACTTATTAGGATGACAGCCATAGGATGTCACAGAGCTGAATGATAAATCTTCAGTCTGCTCTTTTCCTACGTTAAAATTATTTTTGTATTGCAAAATTAATTGGCATTTTTGTTGACAGTCAGTGTGGTCTTTAGTAATGTTTAAAGTAAGAAACTCACAATGTTACTAAATGTTGAGAAAAAGTAAAACAAGTCATCTTACACAATAAACAGACAGATAAAGGGGGCTGGAATCTATTTCACATAGGGCCATTCCAAGTCTGACATATCATTTAAGCTCAATCAGGGCAAGATACAGCACTTAAGAACTGCATAGGCCTATAAACAGGGAGAATTTCATAAAAGAGGAGTAAATTAGAAAAGTAGGTTTAGAATTGCAGGCCTAAAAGCACAAAATGCCAATAGGAGCAGAATAAATACATTTGAAGGCTGAAATAAACTTTTGGCTGCTGTGAGGATTTTGGGGAGGAAGGGTAGAAACACAAAGTAGCCATGAATGAATCTCCTCTGAAATACTCTGGTCGTATATGTTTTCAAGTAATTGAAAAGGGTCAGTGAGTTTTAATAAGAAAAGCAATGTCGGTTATGCATACAGGTTAGATTTTATGTTTTCAAATGAACAGAGAAATTTTTGAAAAAAATTAATGGTTGTGCAATTAAATTATCTCCTGTTACATCCAGTAGCAGTTTTATCCCTGATTTTAGAAAGATGAAAAAATTGTACCTTACCTACTTCCTGAAAAATATCACTGATCCAACGCACCCTTAACAGAAGTTCTTGGGTTTTTTCCCATCCTCTCAGTGCGCTAAATATTGACAGAAATGTAGAGATTTTAGCTTATAACAACGAACTTGTATATACTTCACCATACTCCCTTGCTCTAGCTTTGGTTCCAGAAAACTACTATGGAGGCATTTTTTTTTCCCATTTCATTTTGTTTGACCAAAAGACCTAGACTTTTCAGATTATCTTGAATATCAAACAAACTGGGAATGCTCCCTGGTAGCATGGTGCACCTCTATTCCAGCCTTAGGTTCTTAAAACAGGTTATGTATTAGTTGTTTGTAGTGCTTATAACATGGAAGAAAAAGCTCTACCTAAAATATAGACCGTGTAACTCCTGAATGACACCAAGAATCAGGGTCAGCATTTGGAAAAGGATTTGTTAAGCAGTATTATGAAGGCAATATAACTTGTAGAACAATGGTACTGTTGTTCTTTATAGTATGATTTATAGTGATTTTCCACTGTGCCTAAGGAATCTGCTTTTTGGACAAAAAAATGCCTTTGGAAGTCAATGCAGATATTTTGAAAATTACACTCTCAGGTACAGAAACAGGAAACAGGGTGGGTACTCCATAAATGAGACATGTACCTTCCCTGAAGCATTTGTGTCCCAGAACTCATTTGCAGGTTTGCAACAAGCTTTGTGTAAGGGGAGCACACATTGTTTCTGCTGCAAGAAACCAGGGACCGAATTGTGAGGATGTACGTCTTCACCGATGTATAATTGCTGAATGTATGTTCCAAGCCCCACACCCTCACTCCAAACCCCACAAAACAAAACAAATCAACTGAAGAAATACGAGTTTCTCTAACACTGTATATCTAGGCAGTTGTGACATTTGAATAGGTAAGGCAAAAAATCACCTTATAAAATAGTGATTAGAGTACTTTTAATATGAAAAGTAATAAAAAAAACAGTTATGAAGTTTATACTTTCAGGCAATTTTTTAAAGATTAAAAAATACAATTGGAGCTGGTGATCCCTGTGTGAGTTAAAAAGATACTGGTATTAGTAAAAGAGATACCCAATGCACCCAAAAGTAGATGAAGCCTTTTGAGACATTATTTCTTTCTTCACATACTGTAATGGCTGTATAAGAATTTTCTCTGAGTAGTGCAAAGCTTCAAAATGTTCAAAGAAATAAACCCTATCATTTATTATGAGTGAGGTAATTCTAAATAAACAGAGTAATTCAAAATGTGAACAAAAGAACCGCAGACTTAACCTTACTAAAAGGTCAAATTCTTCCTTCAGATACCTGAACTTTGAAGGAATGCTCATGGGCAGAGTTTGGGCTCTGATGTACATAGTACAATTTAGCAAATATATTTATTGAACCCATGGCTCTGTAAAGAAATTTCAAAATCATGTGTGTTAACTATGTTGCATAGGAATAGGCCTTTGTGAAAGAACTCAAGAGGATTGAAAGTAATTCACTGTTGGAGGTAATGATAGTCCTGAGGATTTCTGACAGTTTAAGGTGACATGACTGAAATAATGTATTACTTACAGTTACATTGATGAAAATAATGTCAGTGTGGAATTATATGGACAGTTGCTGGCACTCTGATATTAAGGTTATTCAATTTTCCTTTACAACCTACCATTTTCAGTTGCATGTCATTTTGCCAGACTTCAAAAGTGTGGATTGAATGAATTGATACTTGGCTTAAAATTGATTTTTTTCAAATATTACTATTTTTAGAGTTCAGCAAAACTGTAAGGGATTTTAAATTTGTTATGTTGGGGGGAGAAAGGTTAGCAACAGATCCTAGAGGTAGTTTTACCTGTTTGTTTGTTTGTTTGTTGTTCCGTTATTCTTTAGAAAAAGTCTCTGGTGAAAAGTGTATCATATTTGGCAGGAAAAGTTCTGTGGTCCAAATGGTGCCTTACTAGAAATTCTTCCCCACTCAGCTTTATTTAAATAACTGGAAATTGCTGCTTTGGGGGGTGGGGAACAAACTAAACACCCCCAAAAACCAAACATACAAACAAAGCAACCCAGGACCTTCCAAAACAGAAACCTGACCAAAAAAAACACGCAGGGAAGGGGCAGTTACTCTTGTATATTGAGTATGATGAGTGTCTAAAGTGCTCCAACACTGATTTTTGAGATGAGTATTCAGTTTCCTCATCCACCTGGGACAAATTAAGACCCACATCCTGGGAAAATGCTTTAGGCAGAAAGCTTTAAACAGTTTTTGTGTAGGGAACTAGGGACAGAGAAGAAATTAATATCTCCATTTGAAACTCTTCGACTGTGCAATGAAAATGAACATGATTTTCTAGTCTACTGTGTAGGGCACTCAATAAAAGGAGGTTTGTAGGTCCCAATCCCCAGCTCAAAGCCTGGTTATGTAGTTTAGTGAATGATCTTTTTTATATAAAATACATACCCAGTCACTGAAGCCTAGACGTATTTGTCGGTTCTTGCCAGAGCAGCAGCAGCTGGTAATCAACCCCCTCTGATACTGAGAAAAAGTGAATGTAGGTTTCATCCAACAGTAAAGTAAATCCTATGACAGCTGGAAATCCACTGCATATAAAGGAAGTAGGGAACTCTATTTCCATACAAAACCAACAAGGAAGTGGTAATTGTCATTATGGGGGACAAGGGACCTTGAGGGAGAAAGAAATAGAAGGAGCAGTTTTGGATTCTCATTGTCCGAGAAGGAAACCAGAGGCTAGCGGACACGTAAGCAGTTAGTTTAGGGGACTTAGATACTTATTTTCCTGATAAATCCCACTTTAACTTCCTAAAAAATGCTTCAATATAAACAGTTAGAAATGTGAATGTCATTGATTTCAATGGGAATGAAGTTTCCAGATTCCTGCCTGCACTGGGGTGACCATCACCTTCTGGTTTCTCTTCACTTGTGGAGAAGCCTCGCTTTTGCTCCTCCCTGACACACATATTGTGGACCTTAGTGAGGTTATTAGGTCATTTGTCTCTGAAATGGAAATCAGAATGGAAGTGTAATGCAATGTCATTATATTCTTTTTCACACACTTATCTCTCCTCTGAAGCTGTGTATTTACTTGTTCATCATCATCCATTCACGGCAAATGAAGTTAGGCAAGTTAGGTGCTCCACTTCTGGTTTCCAGTATCTTAGATTTTATTTAATATAGTGGTGTTATTCAAAGGCTCTGGGTGTACTTTAGGATACTCGTTACCTTGCAATGGTTAGCATTAGCAGAGATTCAATTGTTTGCAGAGCTGAAAACCTTTATTGACAGATAGTAATGACATTAAGACTTTCTTTTTAAAAAATGCATGCAGTCAATGTGTTTTAGCAATGTAGTATATCAATTAAAGCCATACACAAATTCAGGTTCAGCTGAAATAACACCACCTTTAGAGCACAAATTCTTCTTTAAAGTATAAAGAAACCAAAAGCACATTAAAACACTTTAAAAGGACCAGGTATCAAGTGGCCCATGTCTCCACTGACATGTATGTAGCAGAAAAAACGCCTTCTTATTTCGTTATATCACTGTGAGAAGTGGCTTAGGAGAAAAAAGTCTATTGTGCTTTGCCAGGGACATGATGTTTTTTAAAAAAAATCAAACAGAAAACTGTATGAAAAATATTTTAAAATATATGTTTATTTGCTTATCCTGAAAGTATTTCATTTTTGAAACTTTTGAAATGTGTTGTGAGAGAAAAATGGTACTATTTCCTTTTAAATAACTCAGTCATTTCACAGGAAAAATAAAATGTCATGAACTGCTAGTCATTTTAGTTTACAGAATCAATATTTTTCAAGCAGCTTCCCAGTTCCATGTAATAATAATATATTTCATTGTATTCTACCACCTGAAAGTCCCATCTCTATATCATCTGTGAAAAGATGAAAATGCCTCCAGCTAATACTGCAGTCACCATACTGTTGAATTATGAATTTTGCTTTTCACACACACAAACTGCTAACTTAGCTTATGTGAGTAATATTAACCAAAAACTACATAAGAATCCGAGATTCACTCATGTTCACTAATAAAGGAACAAATAGTAGGAAGGAATAAAAGAGGGAGACTAATCGGAGAACCCTGGGTCGGGAATGGGCACTGCTGAGACATTTCAAATCACTTACTGGCAATTTATAAAATAGCACACCTGTGAGAAAGTATGGGAAGTCCTTGTCAGATTTTTCAATTGTCAGTGTAATTGGGGTGTAAATGTGGGGAATAATATTATGCATAAAGACTTCTAAATCAGCAATGCAGTCTAGAAAGAGAGCAATTACGGCTTCAAATTTTAGTTCAAAAATGTGGCTGCTGCTGCTCAGTCACATGGAGCTATTTTTGAAATCTCTATAAGAAGCTATGAACTAAGTTCACCAAAATAATCTGAAAAATTATTTTGTGATTTTTTTAAAGATGAAAACAAGAAAGAAAAATTAATCAATTCCTCAGTTACAGTATATTTTTTTAGGTCACTGTGCAGGGATTTCACTGAAATATGTTTGCTTCTTACATTGATGGGGTTCTTTAGATAAATTAAAACCACATCCCATAACTGGAATTATGGAGTATGGCACTTACTTTAGTGCCACTTCTGGTTTTTACGCAATGTCTATATCTAAGGTAAATTACACAAATAAGGGACTGAGTTCTGAGTCTTATACCTCCCATGAAAATTTCCTCCCTAGCGGCCAGGAAAAAAGATGCTGATTCTCATATTTTTTTCTCTGTCTTGCTTTCTTTCAGGAGAGTGGCACAACTTTTCAAAAAGGGTGCTTTTTAATCCCTTCCTGCTTTCCTGATCTCCATCCTTGTCTACAACTAGATGATTACAGCACACTTCTGGAAAGCAGCAGACGTGGTTTCAAATCCTGGCAGACTGAAGTGAGAATAAAATCAAGTCTTCCGCCTCCTGGCAAAGTGCACTAACCACTATGCTATTATGAAAATAAGCCGGTGGTAGTAGCAGCATTTGAAAAGAAAGCAGCAGCTACTACAGTATTGTGTGAAGTGCCTGATCTTGTTACTATGTGTTAGGGATTCTCTGAAAAATACTACGAGCTCAAGCCCCTCAGGGGACTTGCACACAAAAGTGCTAGTTTCTGAAATCCAGTTGGGCACTGACATTTATATGACAACATATATCTCATCAATCTCAAATTTGAGGGACCTACTGCCACATTCAGGACAAAAAGTTTTGTGTACTTAAGGAGCACTTATAATTAAGATTTAAAAAAAAAATAATACGAAAATTAGATGTCACTAACCTTAGGTGGATATTTGAGTTTTCAGGATTACCACTTTTGACATAGAATAGTGTATTCTATCTAGCTAATTCAGGGTCTATATACATAGGACGGGGCGAAAGCGGGCAGGCGGGATTAAATCCGTGCCTTTGTTTTATTCTCAAAACAGATTCAAAATGCTTGCAAAAGTATTTCCTGAAGTTAGCTACATTCTCAGATTTCATGACCCAGCTTGCAACTTGATGGAGTAAACCATTTCTGTGTATTTTATTAATTAGATTGAAGTGACTAATCAAGCAAATATTCACCTAAACAAGCATATTAGTACAATTAATTAAACTAATTATGGACAGAACAATTTTAATTGAGGTCACAGTAAAGACTGAGCCAATAAATAACTATTTTCAAACATCTAAATCTTCAACTGTAACAGGTAATCACTGAATTATGGGTTTGACACGAGATGAGGTTATTTTATACTAAATTTGCTTTAGGAAATATAGTTCAGAGTCATTAAAACTGGGGAACAAGCAATTCCAGTCACTGCAGCTACAATTTCCTACTAGAGAAAAGCAAATAAATATGCAAGATATATGTGTTCTTCATTTAAGTGTCTATTCTGAGCTAAGCTGCTCAACAAAGGTTTTAGATTCTTAATCAAAGGAATTGTCTACTCTTTCTAGCATGCTATTTAGTCATTAAAAAATATTATTTCCTTCTAAAAAAAATATTTTAAGTAATACCATTTTTTAACTCCTGTGTCTATTGATTTATTTATTGGCAGATGCATTTATTTTAGAAAACGACAAATGGTGTTTTTCTCCTACATACCTGCATTTGTGCATAGCTACGCAAAAAGGAAAACCTGATTAATGTAAAGTTTAAGCTTCGTCTGCTTTGTCTCTATAAAGGACTTGAACTCAGCTCATTGATGTTGAAAATATGTGCGTGGAAGTTTGATTGGAACTCCTAGAAAAGGTTTTTGGTAGCAGCCAGATTATGGTACCAGCAAGTCAAGTCTTTTGTCTGTTCCTCCTCTGGATGATAACATCCAAACATAACAGCTGAAAGAGGGAAGAGGCACACAGCCATTGTCACAGGGAGCCTGGGTAAGGTTGTTACCAGAAGAGAATCACACCACGCAGCAACAAGGCATCTCAAGTTTATTGGCTTGGCAGGACAGGCAGTAGCATTAGCAGGGGAATAGCCATTCCTGCTCCCTAATGCACAAGCACACATGCAAATCAGAACTCGAGCTCCTCCGGGGCAGTTTGTCTCAGCACAACTTGGCTCAGGGGAGCAGAACACTTCTGAGATGTCAGGTCTGTGGCCAGCAGTTCGGCCCCTGTACATAGCAGTTCATCCTCAGCCTCCAGCTTCCACAGATATCCCTGAATTCTGCCTACTTCTTTTTGAACTATTTATTACCTCTTTTTAACTATCTACTGACTTCTGTGGTAGTTTATCAGCATAAACTGCTGATGGCTTTGTAGTTCTGCACCCCATGCCAATCTGCAGCTGCCAGGGTGGTTTTTATCACCCTCCGGCTTCCACCAAAAGTGTCATAAAAAAGAAAAAGTTACCTTTGTTATTCTGCTCCTTTGAGATTAATCTGGTTGGTTTGAGAATGGCAGATGCCATTCTTCATCTGGGTAGCAGGCCCAGGTAAGCTACACCCAGGGGTGCTGCTGTCCACAGAGATCCCTTCTTCTGTTATTCTGATGAGAAATCCAGGTCTAACCTTTCAAGGTTTAGAGAGACCAGAGTGCAGACTGTCTGTCTGTTGAGAGACAGTTTCATTCAACAGAATGTACAAGTGATCTGAGCAAACAGTATTGTATATAGCAAAATGATGACTCCTTTCGCCAGAAGTCCCCTACGTCAGATGGCAGACAATCCCTAAATGAACAGGGGTTGCGTAATTCTTTTCATGCAGGCTTCTTCTTGCTATGTGTCAGGACAATCCAAAATCATAGCTCATCCTCAATACTTCACAGGAAAACTAATTATTTAACATTTGATGGCATCCACTCTGTCAGAAAAAAGCAATACATATTCCATTTTTTCCATTTTACATATGTATTATATTTTCTGCAATCATTTTCAAATTCAGACTCGGTAAACTGAGAAGACATTTATGCCAGTAGAGTAAAGATTTGGACCTGCATTTTTTATGCTTGATTTGAGTTGGAAATCTATTTCAAAGAAATTCAAGAAATCCTGTTAAAATGCTGAAATAAAATTATTCTGAAATATTTAAATTGAGGCATCACAAAAGGTTCTGTGTCTATTTCTTACCATTGTATTAAAAATTCCCTTTAATCATCTTCTGTTTATTAAGAAGTTATTAAATGTTTGCCAAATCAATTAACTAAAATATTTCTATTAATTTAATTGCTATGAATATTTTGAAGGTTTCTTACCTTAGAACTGATTAAAACATCAAAAGACCTTAGTGTATTGGTTTACTATGCATTTTACTACTCAAATAACAAAGAAAAAAAAGTCTGCATTTAAATTTATTAATTCTCAATGAAAGGATTGGCTTTTTTTAACCATTTAAAGAATCAATCAATTTTGCTTAGGGAAATAGAAGCATTATTTTTTCATGGCAAGTACCTCCTGGAAATTATTTTACAGAATAGATGTTTTTGATGTTAAAGAATAAAGAATTTCAAGTATTTATAAAAGAAATCAGTTCCAAATGTCTGTCTCTAAGTTCCATTGAAAAAAATATGGAAGGCTCCTTTTTTTTTCCTACTTCTGTGACCCCATTGTAGACAGAGGCATCTGCCCCCATTTTGAGAAGATAATTTACAATTGCAACTTGATCAGTTGATTCCTGCACTTGGTGTATACTTATAACTTACATTTAAGCAATCTCAGCAAATACCTAAAATGACACAAAATGTCAGCATGAATAATGCAAATGTATATACATTACAAACTGCATTACAGATATTCTCTGATAATTTGGGGAATCTGTGCAAATAAAGTACATGAATATTCTTTGAATTTTGAGTCTCAATATGTCTCTAATTCACACCCAAACTCTGCTTAGACAACAAAGTTGATTTGGATTTTCTACAGAATTTAGTTTTTTTTAATGTTCACATGATCCTATGGAGGGGTATGCTATGGAGCGGTAAAGTGACAATTGTCATGAAATTTAATGAAACAATCTGGAATAAAAAGAAATTTTATCTTTCTATGCAAAACATCATCTATATGTAGTTTATCCTCAACAAGGTTGGTTAAAAGACAGTCAGCTAAAAGCTATGAAGGTTTTGTAGTAATGGTAGTAGTGATAGTACTTTGTGTTAGTTCTCCACGGTCCTTTGAATGTGAGAAAGGAAGTACAGCCCTTTAGAGTTCTTTGACAAGTACAAAGAACAATTAAGAATACTAAATAACATGTGGCAATGAAGTGCATATATGTTTTTGTTTGTAGAAATAAAATGGAATATTTCATTTTAGAGGTCTTAAAAAATATGCGTTTCAAACATCTTTAAAACGTAGTAATAGTGGTCTGGGAAAGGTGAGCATTAACTACCAGCAAAAATATGATTCAGTGATTATGATCATCCACATCTCCTAGGATATTTTTTTTTTTCATGGTAGAGGAAGAGATAGAGAATCTGAAAGTGCCCACAAGATATTTCTGATATCCAGAAAAACATTGTTGAGACTTACTGGAACCATTGAAAGCTGCTGCAGGGAGCAAAATGAGACCAAAGATAGGAGGGTGAATATGTCTGGAGAAGGGGAAACCTGACAAACACCGGCTTACCTCATGAAATGTTCTTCTCTATCTAAACTCTCCATGTGGAGTATTATGAATCTGCCAAGTGGAACAAATTTTAATCGTCAATTAGGCTCATTTTGGAAAGGCAATGCAATTCTTTTTATTGAAAATGTTCCACTAACGTAAACACTTAATAGTAACTTACATTATTCTGTATCTGTAATATAATGGACGTTGCCATCCACTGCCATATACAAAAAGTATCAAGAGCAGGCCCTGCATCTGCAGAACCTCAGATAAAATTCTGAACTCAGCCTGAAGTATAATGGCCTGCACGTATATGTGTCCCAAAAGAACTAAGACTTCAGTGACATACTCCTATTTTCCTGTAAACATGCAGTATTTTTTTTTATTTTCACTTGCCTACACAAAAAGTTTATGGCTCCTTATACTCACAGTTTAATTTCAGAATAAAAAACACAAAATGTAAGCAACTTGCTTATCATGACCAACATGAAAAATGCTAACTGAGCTTTAACTTTGTTGCCGTTTTTTGTCCCTACTCTGGAACAAATATAAAGTGTCATAAACTCATCCTTGCCCCAAAGTAAAGCTGATGGTTTTAGCTGTCTGACCAGTAATAGAAAAGAAGAGGTCAGCGGTCTTTTAAGTATGGCTGTTTTGGTGATTTAAGTAATAAGAAAGATGGGTTGCAAGTGTGGGTAATCAGGTGGGTGTGTTCAAGCTCAGAACACTGAATTCTTGGAGTGTGTCTTAACCAACAAACGCTTGGTGAAGATGGGATGGCACTTGTTTCCTTACCTCTAACAGGAAATGTGCCGTTGTGAAAAGAATATAAGATCTAAAAGAGCTGAGAGTGAATAAGTGATTTAGTAATCTAGTGAGGCTGTTGAGGGCACTGCTCACTTCCTCATTCTTTTTCCGTCATCCTAATGTGCACTTAAATACTCCCCTTACTCTCCTCTACCTGCTCCCAATTAGAAGAAAATGATGACTCTGATACAATGATGTTGTAAATGTCACAGTACTGTAGGATTTCAGCAGATCTGATTTTTTTCGCAGCTTAGAAGCTCTGCAGAACAATTTCCGATTTGCATTTCATCACTACCTTAATGGAGGAACAGCAGTAAACTTTCGAATTAAAGCTTGCTAGATTAGGGAGTTTGTGCACAAGATTTCAAGTCTCTGGTGAATGGCTTGCTGCAGCTCTACAAATCATTCTGTCAAAGCAAATTGTGCTGTTAAAATACACCTTTAAAACAATGCTCCCCAAATAGGTAATATGGAGGTAATTGAAAAACCCAAAGTGCATACAAATGATTGGAAAAAGTGAGCAGTGAGGGAATAAGGAACTAAATGAAAAAAGAAACCAAAAAAAACCCCCACCAAACCCCCAAAACCAAGGGAAATGTAAATAAACATTACTGTAGAAAGAAGAAATATCATTTACTTTATCACCAACTGCAAATAAACCACATACTTTGGGGCTTAACTCTCACCTATTCTGCACACAGTGCTATCTACTGAGATGTGATGGGGAATCATGGGGAAAAATAAAGAAAACTTTATGCCTCATAAGTCTCACACTGAAATGCAATGAGAAACGTGTAATTTTCTGCAAATGCCCAGAAAACTTCCAGCTAGGAGCTCTTCATTTCATTAAATGGCATCATCGATTTCCATGGGAAGTTACAACTAAAAGAGAAAATAGAGGCCAATGACAAATGCTAATCCTATAACATTTTTTTTAAATCAAGCCATTAAATAAAATTTAAAAAATACTCAGCAGTGTAGAAACTCACAGCAAATGAGTTTGTAACTTTTATGAACCCTGCTATAGGCTATGTAGTAGGTATAGTAAAAAAAACTTATCTGCTCAAGTATTTATCAAAATGAGCCTCATAAGTTAGTATGTGTGCATACCTCTGGCACTTATCATAAATGCTAAGAAAGAATAAAATTGAATTAGATTTTGCTCATCCCAACCCCTTCAGTATAAATCTATATATTAATAGGCAGGGGATATAATTACTAAAATAATCTTAAGAGATTTACAGGTTCATATTTTTAAGATTACAAAAGGTATACTGAATATTCAGTTCAACTCTCTATATAATTAACAGCACAAGTTTTTAGGTGAGATAAGGATGCTAATTAAGGGTTCTGTTGAGTAGATCTGTTTCCATTAAACACCTGGGCCAACATAGATCCCTTCTTCATATGCATGGAAAGGAAAAGAGAAAACCTTAATAGCATGAGCAGTGGATTTTTATGGATTCAACTGAAATTGGAAAAAAAAAAAAAAACAACAAAAAAAACCCAACCAAAACCAAGAAAACAAAACCACCTTTCTTCATTGAAAGTAAAATCAGTAATCCATACATACCAATGAATTTATACTGAAATTCCCTTCTGACCCACATGTATGTTTCACACCTCATTTAAAATTAAAAAAATACATTGAATTAATTTAATCCTTTGTGACCTTTTTTCCCCAGAGTTCTTAATCAAATGTCTCAATTGATTAATAGGTCTTCATATGACCTTATATTGCTGAAATCTTGTCCTTTTCCTCACTCTCTTTAAATACCAATTAATTCTAGAGCAAAAAGGAATATCAGCAAATGTTTGCCCATCCTCTAAGACAAGCCTCATCTCTTAAAACAAGCTTAGTGGAATATAGACAACATAATTTCTGAAGTTTTCATTACAGTCAGTTCAGCAAAATCGTAGGATGACTTTTGCTAAAAGTAAAGCATCTGCATTGCTCTTCCTATCCTTAGGGGCACATATTTCATACATTATATATTATATTGAATAGTTGGGTCCTCAAAATTTAAAACCAAAGATGGGTTCTTTTTGTTTGGTTGGTTTTCTTGGTTTCATATGTATTGGCAGAGTTGGCATACTAGCATTTCCTTTTGAAGCAAAAGATATGATTAGAAGATATAACAAGAATTCCAGCTTCTACATCTGGAAATACTTCCCCTTCAAACGCTCTGTGGAAGTCCCAGTCCCTCACTATAATTTAGGATTGATTCTCCTTTATGTATGTAGAAAATAATGCCCTAAAAGTTTCGGAACTTTTTCCATTTGTTTCTGTCACACTGACAAATCAGGTGTAAAACATCAAAGAAACATTTCCTGTTTGTTTTTTTCATATCAACCAGAGCTCTATTTTTGTCAAAATCACAGAACAAAACTTGTATGGTTATTTTTACAGAACCTACATGCAAACCTGTGGATCTTGTAATGACACAAAATTTTAACACCTTTAATTGATCACTTACAGATAAAACTATACACTGGAATATATTACTGACAACTACACTATTGCCTTTTTTCTTCAGTGTGGTAACTCCATAGAATCATAGAATCATAGAATGGTAGAGTTGGAAGGGACCCTAAAGATCATCTAGTTCCCACCGCCCTGCCATGGTCAGGGACACCTCCCACTAGACCAGGTTATGAATTTCTTCCTAATATCTAACTAAATCTACCTTCTTTCAGTTTAAAAACATTATCCCTTGTCTTATCACTACACTCCCTGACAAATAGTCCCTCCTCATCTCTCCTGTAGGCACCCTTTAAGTACTGGAAGGCTGCTATATAGTCTCCCTGGAGCCTTCTCTTCTCCAGGCTGAACAACCCCAACTCTCTCAGCCTGTCTTCATAGGAAAGGTGTTCCAGCCCTTGCATTATCTTCATGGCCCTCCTCTGGACTTTACTCCAACAGGTCCACGTCCTCCTTCTGTTGGGGGCCTCATAGCTGGACAATACTCCATGTGGCATCTCACAAGAGCAAAGTAGAGGGCCAGAATCACCTCCCTTGACCTGCCGGCCACACTACTTTTGATGCAGCCCAGGATGTGGTTGGCTTCCTGGGCTGCGAGCATGCATTGCCAACTCTTGTTGATCTTCTCATCCACCAACACCCCCAAGTCCTTCTCCTCAGGGCTGCTCTCAATCCTTTCTCTGCCCAGCCTATATTTGTCCTTGGGATTGCTGTGACCCAGGTGCAGGACCTTGCACTTGGCCTCGTTGAATTTCAAGAGGTTCTGTTTAATCATCTGTTGAATACTGCAGAAGGCGGCAAGAGTATTTGCTCTTGTAGGCCCTCATACCATCCAGATGTGACAGCTAAGCATATTTTAGTCATGGCAATAGAATTTTAACTCATGGTTCTCTCTTTCTACTCCCCTCCTTTTTCCTTCTTACACAAACTATAACCATGATCACATTTGTTTATTTATTTGTTTGTTTATTCATGTAAATTCATATTCCCATTTAATGTAGTGGCAAGAAGTATTTTAAATGTAGCATGTGGAAAAATTCAAATATGGAAAGAATTTGAATGGAAAGTGAGGGGAAAACGAAGTACTTCTATGAATAGTTAATTAATTAATTGATGCATTTCCAGATAGGAAAGGAAGCGTAATGAATATTAATGACTGTGGGCTATGAATTGAATCCATTTTTCTCCTTCCCAGAGGAGCAAAACTATTTGAACCAATCTTGGCAATGTTTTCCAACGGTTTTAGTTTTGTGTTTTGGGGCTTTTTAACCTGCCTTTCTGTGCAATGTCCGTTTGGTTTACCCCTTCAGATTATTTGTTCTTGAAATTTTGCTGTAAATGAAGGAGAAAACAACCCTAAAAGACCATGAATGGAAAAATAGAAAAATGCAGTCATAAAGAAATGAAGGAAAGTAAATCTTTTCTTTGAGTACCATAAATTGTGTCTCTTGATCATTGTACAGAGTCTTGGATCTCAAGATAGCAGCCTTAGAAATTACGTGTGGGTTTTGATAATGATTTGGGGTATTGGGACACACCAGGAAGCTCAATGTAATCCCCCCTGTAGCAGGTAAGTGCGGAATTTAGATCATCAATGGTATTTTGTTTCATATGATAGCGATTGGAGTTAGGTAAACTATGACATATTAGCAGTACTGGGGAAAAGTGCCCCATTCAGAGTGAAATAATGTTTAAGGGTGGGTTTTTTTGGTTTTTGGCTTTTTTTTTTTTGCCTTAGTTATCAAATTAATTAGTTGTTAATAAAGTTGAATATAAAGGGAATATTTGCCATAATTACAAGATTTTTAAATAGTTTCAAATAAAATTTATGAGTATTTTGAATACAAAAACTTTTTTTTAAATTTATGTACTTTTAAAATATCTATATTGTTGATTTTAAATGTTTTAAATTGGTATACTTTCTGGAAGAAAAAAAGTTAAATGAGTATGTACTTGCTGAAAGTACTTCACACTATTTCCATTGTGGCTCTTACACTGTAGAGCAATATCCTTCAAAAATGAGTAGGAGGTGAAAACATTTCTTAACTTAATACTAAGAAGTATTTCCTTAATGTCATGGAGAATCAATAGATATATAGCTACATCGTTTTTTGGGTGTTTCTGACTGATTTCTGGGCTATCTCACAGTTAGCAGTTCTGCTGTCAGCTTTAACATGTTTTGAGGGAAAAGTATCACCTACTTATTTTGAAACACCATAAAATACAGGTAGTCTTGTATTTCAGTTTAGGCCTCAACATAAAAGCTTTCTGAAGTTTTACTTAATTCATTATTATCTTTGCTGTCTCCAACTGCAAAATTGACATCTTCCTATATGCTAGGTGAATTTAATTTCTGGACATGCTGACCTCTTTTTCAGTTGAAGAACAGCTGGAAGAACCAGCTCCTTCCTCAAGACAGCTGGTCATAAAGCTGGGCAAAGCCTGAAGTGAAGCTGTTCCCTTCTTTCCCTGTCAGAGAGCTTTTTTGACTGTAATATAGACATTTCTGTAGTTATTCTTCATTCTTCCCTCAAAATGTTAATTGAGACAGATAATAAATAGTAATGATTTTCCAGTGTATGGGTGCATCATCAAATATCACAGTCCATAAAATAAGGACTATCATCAGACTCAAAATTTGAAAGGCACTTTGAAGATAAAAAGTCCTCCAGAAGTGTTCAGTGTTAAAAATACTTTGTCGGATGTAGAGCGTATACAAATGATTGAATAAGCCATAGGACTGAGCTAGGACCTAGGCATATAATTTTATATATTTTATATATGTCTACTTTATCCCTGTTATACACGTATCCAGAATTTAGAGCCGTGACTCTGAACCTTTACTCAGCTTTCAGTAATTTCTCAAGTTTCATAAGCACCAAAAAATGCATCCCTATTCATATCCTGACCCATCTCATAGGTGAACTGGTGGGCAGGTTAACTCATATCTAAGCCCAAGTAGAACCGACAAACTGAACTTTCTTTTGACCTCATCCCAGTTACAGTGTGAGTGGGGACACGCTGACAACAGTCAAGTTTTCCCCAATACACTCCAATGCTGACAGAAGGGCTAGTGCCTTCCTCCTAATTAGCCAGTAACTCTGGGAAAAGTACACAGGGAAGCAGAGGGAGAACTGGACTGAGTGTTCTTCCCTGACCATAATTTCTGCAATGTTTGGAATTCCCTGTTCTGAACAGTTGCATCTTACAGCTCCTGCTGTCTGTATAGAGTCCCCTAAGTCGTGAAAAAGATAGAATTTTCTTCACTTCTAAGGAGATGCATTAACACTGGGATATTGCCTGCAGTGAATTTAACATTGTTTTGACAATGTCAGCACCAATAAAGGATCTAGTTTACTGTTTGGCTGCAACAAGTGCATTTGTAGTCATCTGGCTACAACAAAATCTCTTTCATTTTTCTATCATGAGGAAGATGAGCCTGACATGAGCATCTAAGTTCCAGACAGATGTTTACCGAATGTTCGCTATGATTTCTGAGAAAAAGTAGGTATCCAACCATCTGTGTGACAGGCCAAAGACTTGGCCTTCCCTATGGGCAATCTTGAATAAACTGTGCAGAATGGTCTTTGGTAAAGTTTCCAATTGTAGCACCTAATAATCAAGATTGGATTTACTGTGTGTCTTGTGTTCCCTAGGAAGAATGGTGTCTTCAGTAACATTAAAGTCCCATTGTAGATTTGGCTTATTGCATTTCTATAATCATTAACTTTAAAAGACTAAATGGCATTATGAAAACCGTCAGCCTCACTCTATTAACAGAGATAAGGATGTCCATAAAGAGATCATTCTGAAAATGGGATGTCTGTTAATCATGATTTTCAGTGCACTTTATGTTTTGAGAATATCCCACAAATATGTTTTATTCAGTAATGCTACCTTGAACCTAAAATGCCGTTGTGTTCACCATCCCATGATCAGAATTTTTTATTTTTCTATAACAAGAGATAGACCAGAAATTTCAACGTTATACTTTGGTAAGTTTCTCCTACTAAGAAAAGTGACATATTGCATCCTTCCTTGGATAACAGTGTCAAAGGAAGTGATCCGTAGAAATACTTCAATGATTGGCATTAGCAAGGCTTTGATACGTACTATTTATACAAAAAACTATTATGCTTCACTTAGTTCCTTTGATGTCCTTGAAAGAGATGGCACATAATTCCCCATGTAGAAAATGTGCACAATGCCTTATAATGAATAAGGAGATTTTCCTTTACACATTGTGGAGTGTTTCATGTGCAGTCACTAAGATTTATGCTGGAGTTTGAGAGACTACAACATGGTGGTAACTTTGCAGTTAGGAATAAGAGTAAGCTGTTGGTTAGGTTATGGGCTTGAACTTCAGATCTCCTGGCTCTACATACTCCTATTTACGGCAAGTATGGTAATAGATAATTAAAGACTGGACAAGTATGATGATGAAGTATGGTATTTAATCTGTGTTGGTTAATGCACGCTTGTTTGGTTGTTCATTATAAGATACTTAACCAACCTCTGTAATTTCAAAAGTATCTTTCAGAATTCCCCTTGACCATTAATCACAAATAGGTGCTAACTTCACAAAACTTCGTTTTGTTTATTTGTTTTTAATATCTGTCATCTGTGCATGTGCAACCAAAAAAGAACAAGTGACACAGAAAGTTTTCTCTCTTGGCACTAGCCAATGTCAGCAGTTGTCCCCATATCCTTTTATTGTGTTGTAAGATTTATAAACATTTGCTAGTGATTCACTAAACTGCTTTCCATACAAAATGTTAGAGGTGACACATGTGACTTTAAAAATTATGTTGTGTTATTACTATTCGAAAAGCTGGTGATCAGTTAGCTGTGCAGAAAACAGCTGTCTTAGAAAGAGTAAAATTAGTGTTTTGAATTCCAGCAAATTCCCAACTGCCTTTTCTTTCAAAGACTTTCGAGAACAGAGTATATCAATAGTTAAACAGAGAAATGATAGATGAGAGACTGGGGATTACTTAGGAGGGTAGCCTGGAAAAAAAAAAAAAAAAAAAAAGGAAGAAAAAAACATGCTACGTGAATGTATGATGGAATTACAGAGGGATAATGAGAAGCTGCAAAATATGTAAACTGAAAAACATATCACAAAGAAGTTTCTCAGTAAGTGCTAGATAATTTCATCACAATTGGATGTAAGTCTGTTGTCTTCCATTGTATTTGGGGAAAGCTGTACAAAGCATTTTGTTTAGCCTATGTTTTGTTTTTGCTTTAATAACACAAATGGTGCTGACTTCACAAGATGTTTCCTCGAGAGGTTTCCCACTGTATGTGCTTGAGATTATTATGATGGATTGTGATTTACTGTACACTAAGTGGGGCCTTCCAAGTGCTGCTGTATTCTCATGCAGGTTAAATAGTATTCAGTATGGAATACTGTCAAAAATGTTTTCTGCTGTGGCGAGAAAACAACAGAAAAAATAAAGGAGCACCCATCTACCCACACTCACTGTGGCCAGTCTACTTTCGCTGCCAGGTTGGAGCAAGCCTCAAAGAATGGAGGCAACAGTTTGCGAGTGAGTTCTCTGATGCTAGATAACAACGTACTGGTGTGACTTCAAATTTTTAACGAAGTTATTGATTCTGCAGCACAAAAATGTCTGTTGGAGAAAAAAAAAAAAACACCAAAAAAACCCAACTAAACTGTGAAGCTATTCATTCTATCATTTTTTAACTTACTATATTTGGGCCGCACCTAAATACCAGTGGAGCACCTATTATTTGTTTTTTAACTTAATTTCAGAAGAATCCTACAGTGTGAAAAGAGAAGCATTAATTCTCCTATATCTATTCCATGCTTCAAGAGAATGGTTTAGAAGTTTAACTTATTTAATTTATAAATAATTTTTTATATATGTATATATATTATTTGTTTAGATAATATATTTATTTTCTTTAAAATATTTATTTATTTTATTGTTGCAAGAGTCAATAAATCAATTGCAGTACAAAACAAAGATGGGCTGAAAAATGAAAGTGTAATTCAAATTATTTTTTAAATAAAACATTGACAGTATCTAGAGGAAAGATGTTGCTAGCACAATTGTCACAGCAACTTAAACCTGAATGGCTTTTGTTTGACTCATGTCATCAAGTGATTCACTTGTGTATTATTTTTAAAAATTCTGTCTGACACTGTTGACATATCATGTCCTTTGAGTTTCTCCCTCTTATTCAGAAATCAAGGCAAAAAGTTTGCTTCATAAAATATTAATAGGTGCTACTATTGTCTCTGACCTTACTTGATCAAAGTTGTTAGTGTCAAAGTTTAATTGCATTTCATGTGTTTTGGTGACTTCTCTAAATCTTTCATGGATTCAATAAATTACTAGCATCACAAGAAAATCTCAGACATCTATAATATAAAGTTGGAAAATTCTGTAAAGTAAACTTGAGACTTAAATGAAAATTTAATTTATTTAATCTTAGTCTCTTCCTCCAACTCGTAGTAAAGAAGATCAAAGCCTGAATAGCTCTATGAGGCAGGGAATATTTGGGGTGGTTTTATAGTTGAACCTAGAAAGAGAGTCTACCTTAATTTGAATAGTTACTATGATAATCTTGAGATACCAAAGCTTGTTTGCTTCTTTGTATTTTTTGCAAGACTGCTGTAGACCTTGTCATTTATAGTCAGAAGCTGATTTCTGGCCCTTGTACTGAGCAGACATGCTGACATTTAACACAGTTCTTTCTCTTCAGTGAAAAGGATTCGGTTATTTTGTTTCCATCTTTATGTAGTTGGTTTCCTTCTCTGTTAGCAGTTTTGCTAGTATTGTACTCTTCCTTCTAATGCCCGTTTGAATCTATGGTCAACTGCCAGTCTTCCTCAAGCAGTGGTGGTAAGATTTTACAATAAGCCATCCATGTCCCAAGGTCTTTGTTGGGAAGAGTATAACACGGATGATAGAGTCCCTTTGTCCTCAGTCTTGGATATCTTTGAGTTTTATGGTTTTCCTTGCCCCATGTTGCTGCCTTCTGACTGCTCCCAGTTGAGTATGAGTGTGATCCCACAGCCTCCCCAGGCTCAGCCCCTCAGAGGTTCTTTGTTGGGCAGTGACCCCCTGGGTTTGCCAGACCCTTCCCACGGAGGTGCTGGCGAGCTCAAGCTCAGGCAGGGGAGGCAACAGGCGCTTGGCCCCGAGGCAGGTGCAGAAACCAGCTCAGCCCAGCCCTGGCCAAGGTGAGCCCAGGCCAGCCCTGGGCACATCTGTGCTCTCAGCTCAGGGTACAGCCCTGTACAGCCTAACAGGCTCTGTTTTATGTCAAAAAGTCATATTCACCGCACTACAGTACTACATGTGGAATTTGTTACACACTTAACCTTTTTATATTTCTAAGACAATTTTTTAACTGGAGCTTTTCAAGGATCAGCTTTACACAGTAGATGCAAAAATGACCATGCCAGTGCAACTGAGGGAGCTGTGAACCACAGCAGATGAGCCCAATGGAGGCTGTGACCCAGTGGGAAGCCTACACTGGAGCAGGCTCCCGGCAAGACCTGGGGACTCATGGAAAGAGGAGCCCGTGTTGGAGAAGGTTTGCTGGCAGGACTTGTGACCCCATGGTACAGAACCCATGCTGGAGCAGTCTGTTCCTTAAGGACTGTACCCTGTGGAAAGGACCAACCCTGGAGCAGTTCATGAAAAACTGCAGCCCATGGGAAGGACCCACCTTGAAGTTCATGGAGGACTGTCTCCTGTGGGAGGGACCCCATGCTGGAGCAGGGAAAGTGTATGAGGAGTCGTCCCTCTGAGGAGGAAGGAGATGCAGAGACAAAGTGCGATGAACTGACCACAACCCCCATTCCCCGTCCCCACTGTGCCGCTGAATGTGGGGGAGGTAGAGAATTTGGAATGAAGTTTAGTGTGGGAAGAAGGGAGGGGTGGGGAGAAGGTGTTTTAAGATTTGATTTTATTTCTCATTACCCTACTCTGATTTGATTGGCAATATATGAGATGTAAAGACAGGGAAGGATGTAGAGTCTTTACAGCCTAACAGAAAACAATGCATTCAGCAAGACATCTTAGGTGATCATTTGTACGCCACAAAACTAGTACCTTCCTTATACATGTAGAGTGCTCCTAACCCCCTTTGATGATTTAATCATTCATGCGCTATGGAGAACCTTAACCATAAAAAAGGCTCACAAAGTTTCTAAGATGTATGTCTTGGGCAACTGCATCAAAGAGGGCACTCCTGCAAGGACAATAGTATCAGTTACCCAGAGAAGTAAATAGTCCAACAAGTTACTTCCAATTTATTTTTGTTGAGAGCAGCTGATCAAAACGGAAGGAAGAAAGGTGCAGAATTCAGAGACACACACCAAGCCACACACCCAAACTTAAATGGGTCTTGGCTATTTTGCAGGCTGAGCCAAAGGTCCATGAAGAATTGAGATAGCTACAGCAGGTGCATCCCACAACTCCAATTCAATGTGTGCAACAGGACAAATGTCCCCAGCAGCTCTCGGATTCTGTCCTTTTTTATCTTCTAGGCTGCCAGGTCACACTCCCACTAACCTTCTGGGCCATCAGGAGGATTTCTTCTTGGGACTGGCTGCACTTGCATATTCCACTCAGACTCAACCAATACATTTCAGGATGGGGTCTTTATTTGGGCCAAGCTTGGTCTCACCAGTTCTTCCTCTTTCATGCTGGGGAGCTACGAGTTTACCTCAAGCAGTATGGGAAGATGTGGATATCTTTGAAAGAATTCTCAGCATAGAAGTAATAGATCAGTAATAGCAAGTGCCAAAGATGCCAGATCTGCAGTCTTTGTCAGAGCAACACTCCTTTAAGAGGAGTGACTCTCAGTTCACTGATATGATAGGACGCCAATTTAGTCTGTAGCCATCTGGACCTTCCTGAAACAGGACAAGTGACCCTGACAATTTTTAAAGGACATAATTTAGGTCCAGCTTCAGGACTTCTGAAAAATATGATACTTCCTGCTTAAAAAAAAAAAAAAGTAATGTATATATATGCATGTATAGGTTTATGTATATGTGTGTGTATATATACGTATATAGAAAACACCAAACACCCACATTCATACACACAGCAAAATTGAGACAACTCAGTTTTTTCTTGAGATAGCATCATATGAGAAGTTCAGCAGGACTGACTCCAGTAATGGACAAGGAGGGACAGCTTTGTTTCTCATCACCATCCATACAGTTGATTATTTGCCTAGAGATTGTATGGCAGAAACTTAAATTAAGTTACTTCTTCTGAAGTCCTTCAACTAATCAGAGATGAAGGCTGTTCTATTACTGAATATGCCAGTATCTGCTGACATACGAGTTGTGAATGAATGGCAAAGTGCATAAAGTGTCATGTTAGATATTTGTGATAAGAATGAATCATCCTGGGCCATTTTAAACAAAAGTCTAGTGTAATCATAAGTTCTTGGGAAGAGTCTCAAGAACAAGAGACTTGGAAAACAATACATTCATTTACCACTGTCTTCACAGAGGTGTTGATTCATTAGCAATTCTTTCATGGGAACAAAGCTCTGATATGCTTCAGAAAGATTACTAGTGGGTCTAGACTGCTGAGTCAGGAAGAATAATATTATTTCCCCACAGGAAGAATCTTTTGTCACAGTCTGCTCATGCTGAAGAGTGAAAAGAAATCACACCAGCAACAAGTTTCTCTTCTGGCCATCTCTTCAGACTGTATTGTGCCTTTATTGGATCACTGACAATCATTTCTGACCTGAAGAGACCAATCAGGGAATGATTCCAGTATCAGCTTTTCAGATAGAGGTGAAAGTACTTTGACACTTACATCCGCAGCCAGCTCATCATGTCAATTTTTCTGGCTTGCAAACAGCTATGCAATCAAAGGGACCATCTCTGCAGTCATCAGGATGTGACTGGCAATGTCAGCTTGTCTTTCTCTAGAACATATTCACGATCTGTGTGAATCTCCACCTTAAAACTAGAGACAGCATTTAGAATTTCAGTAGCAAGCACTCGTCTCGTGCATAGCTTCATTCAGTTTGTGTCAAAGTTCTTGAATAGTAAATGATAAGCACTTCATTCCCATCTGGTTATGTGTAGCAGAGATTGACTCCAATGCCATAGACTGGAACATCATAAATGATAATCAGCAATGTCTGGTTGTCATAGTGGATAAGTGGAATTGGATGTCACTCATTTGCTCATATTTTTGCAATGCACTTTGTGCTGGAAAGTCCATTTCCATGGAACTGTCTTGTCAAAGAAGCAAAGAAGAGGTTTGGTGATCATTGCTTTTCATGTTAGGGAACTGTAGCAGAAGTTCCAAGGAATATCTAGAGACCTTGTTTGTGCTTTGTGTGAGATAAATTAAAAATTGCCTTCATTTTGTGCTGTGAAACATATAGGTATCTATTTAGCCTCTTTCTATAACTACAGTACCTAAGAAGGTGACAATCTCCTAGTCCCTCCTCTACTTTCACTGTTGTTGGGGCCCTCCATGGGCTGCAGAGGGACAAGTTCCTTTACCATGTTCTTCTCCATGGGCCACATTGTGAATCTTTGCTCCGGCACCTGGAGCACCTTCTCCCACTCTTTCTCCACTGATCTGCACTGTTTCACATTTTCCTCACTTGTCTCCCTCACAGATCCAGTGCAGTATTTTTCACACTTTCTTAAATGTGTTGTCACAGAAATGCCACCAGCATCGCTGATAGTCTCAGCTTTGGCTAGTGGTGGGTCTATTTTGGAGCTGGCTGGAACAGACTCTGTCTGACATGGGGGCAGCCTCTGGTGGCTTCTCACAGAAGCCACCTGCGCATACCCTCCACAAAAAAACCCTTGCCACATAAACCCAATACACACATCTAGCTGTGTTTTTGTGAAACTTTTGTTCTTCTGCTCTTGGATGCAGCTCAATGATTGCTGGTGTTTATGCTGAAACTTCAGCAGATGATTGCCATTCTTGTGACCACATTGCAGTTGTGGTTTTATAACGGAATACATAGTGCTGAAGTCCATCAAGTGAACATAATTCCATGTGCTAACTGACCACGTGAACAATCACATACAGGTAGGACCACCTGCTTTTCTCTGGCTGCTACTAATTTAATAGAGAGAGGGAGAAGACGTGATGTCAATTCTTTCTGCATCAATAAGAAACAACCTCCTACCCACAACTCATACTGTGCAAAATAAGTGCAGTAACGGAGTGTCCTTGAGCAAATACAACACGCGCTCTCACAGGACATGAAGCAGAGACTGATGTTCTACCATTAGAGAAGTACAAAAAGATAGTTAAAGGCGTGTAAAGGCGTGCGCTGTGAAATGGATGGCTTTCTTCCTCTCCTTGCTTCCTACATAACTTCACAATAAACAGCTCGCTTATATGTAGTCACTGTAACCTCTATAAAACACTGTCCTTCAGCACGATGTTTACCTGGTAAAAGAAAGTTCATTTACTAAAACAACGCCCCCTCTAGAATACTAAAAGTTTTTTTAACTTTGTGGCTATTTGTTGGTTTGCTTTTTTTTTTTTTTTCCTACAGTCATATGAGAACTGTTTTCTTTACTGAACAACTGTTTTCTTTTCAAGTAGACTACTCAAAAAGTAGAAGGAATTGGTGAAAAGCCTTCAGAAATGCTTTACATCCAGTTATCATTTAACTGAAAGATTTTCACTGATTCTCCTAGACTTATGCCTGATGGATTGTACAAAGATTTGAATCAGGGAGCCAAATAGGCATTTTTGTACTCACGCAGCCGTGAATACTGGCACCATTTGTTAGGAATACCTACCATGTGGTATATTTAAAACACATTTCAGTATTTTGGGTGCCTTTTCCTCAGGATTTTTTTTTTTTTAAACAAGAAAATTATGCAATTTTCTCTATGAAAATTGATATTTCAGTATGTTTTAATTCTTTTGAACAAACAGATTGAGAAAGCAAATATGCAGAGACATATAAGACTAAAACCTAATGAAACCAAAATAAAATTAAAATTTGAATTGTGAAATTTAACTTCATGTCACAGATGTTTAGAATATTCACAGAATCATTCTAAATGACTATCTATTTGTTCCATGGTTCATGTCATGTATAGCTCAGCAGTGCTTAAAACATTTTTGTATAAACTGTTAGCAGTTGAAAACAGCACTTAGTGCACCAATAATTGCTGAAGTCAGTTACCTGCATAAACATCTCTATGGGCTAGAGCAAAAGCAAATAGAAACTACTCAGTGCCTGCAAAACTTGATGTGACCTCAAGATCTAAAAAGTGTTATGTGGCCACATTTTAAAAATTCATAGTTTTTGTATAACATGAGTTCAGTGTTTGATCTCTGTTTCTCCAGTAACACTGGATGAGCAGCTCAGATCAGGATACTAGTAATCCAACTAGTATCACATGGATAAAATATAGCTAGTCCTGAGGATCGTTTTTTTTCCAATTCTGCTTTATTTGCATAAAAGTCATTCCAACAGATAGACACAGTTTGTCAGTTTCTCTGTCAAGCACCCTAAAGGCTGCCCTTCCCAATCTTCCCTAATACCAAGGCCCGCACCTGCAGTGAGTAAAAAGCTTGCAGCTATAATATTTTTATGTAAATTGAATCTATAAGCTTCAAAAGTAATCCAGATTCTGTTTTGTTCCTAAGCATTTGCTAGTCTTAAGTACACTTCAGATCGGTTTGTGTAAGTTTGCGCTCACGCAACTCAAAGACAGTTACATAGATATAGGAAGGGAAGTTAAAACTAGAATGGTACTTGTCAACTAGCTTAAAGTATAACGAGATGTAAGATTTGATAAAAATACACAGTGTGTAAAAACACACAGGAAGGAAGGAAGGAAGGAAGGAAGGAAGGAAGGAAGGAAGGAAGGAAGGAAGGAAGGAAGGAAGGAAGGAAGGAAGGAAGGAAGGAAGGAAGGAAGGAAGGAAGGAAGGAAGGAAGGAAGGAAGGAAGGAAGGAAGGAAGGAAGGAAGGAAGGAAAACCACATAGTGTGTTCACATACCCACAACTAGTAAGAAAAACATGCAATAAAGACTGCATGAAAACATTATTAGAAAAGACTGTCCAAGTATACACTCTTTTTAAAATTGAATCCACCATTAAAATGAGATTTTGGGCATACCTATGTTCTAAGGTATGAGTTTTGTAAGTCTGGTGCATAAGAAAGAAGAAAGCACAGCAATGAAGGGAAAGGAGAACTGTTTAAAATAACTTGTGACTTTTGTTGGTTGACAACTGGCAATTTGGAGGAAAAATCATTTCCATTTGAATAACAGTAAAAAATTTAAGAAGTATTTTAAGCTCTGCAAAACATTTTCTTTGATGCAATTATTTCAAAATGAGATAGAACTTTTTTAAGCTAAAGCAAATTAAACTGATTTTTTTCTTTTGAAAATGTATATATGCTTTTATATTTCATTATTAAAAAACATATAATCAATATATAAGAGGTTTCTATGTGGCCAAGTCTATACATATTGTGACAATAATGCAGAAACATTCAACTGTCATCTCCAGCAAATTTGCACCCCTCCCCCTGCAACTAATGAGCGTGTATGAAATATGGAGGGGAAAAGAACTGCAGAGAAAATGCTGGTGACTGATGCACAATGGTGTTTACTCAGTCAAAAACTAGCAAAGTGTTCAGTGAATGCACCTACGTCAAAACACGCTCAAAGGAAAGAGCCGTGGTCTGGCTGAAGGAAACAACACAGCTCACACTTTGGTGGAGCCAGAAGCTTCCTATTTGCAAGGACATATATTCCTGAGCTCAAATCCATGTCTCCCATTATCTTAATTTCTGTATAATGCAATATTGTGAGGTCTTTTATTCCAGACAGGTCTCATTCAGCTGCACTCACTTAGAAGCAGCAGAAATGGAAGTCTATTTAGCAATATAAGTTAGCTGAGCTGTTCTACTCCCTAAACTCCTGTTCATGTCTCTTCACACTCTGGCAGATGCATTTTTAATTGGTATTTAGTAATAACAGACATTAAGTCACAGTTGTATATTTGTCAAAAGGCTTTTTTAAATTTTACAATACCTTGTCTCCCCAACTAGTCATAGCTTTGTCAAGCAGTGAAATTAGAGAACAAGTTAATTTACATTTCAGCAAATGTGTTGTCTTTTGCAAAAATATCTCTGTATCTCAACCTTAATTTTGTCCAAACTGTTCCACAGTGCAATATCATCAGTCAGCAGATGCTGTAAAACTAGTTGACACATTCTTGAAATGCAAAAAAGGAAATACACTCTCTCTGCCTTATGGGAGATGAAGTATGTATGTGTACAAAGTGAAACTGCAAAAATAATGTCAGGATTGAAGTCAGTACTAGACAAAAGCAGGTGACACAAATGGGAGAGAGCACAGAACTCAAAGTAAATAAGTTCCCAGAGAGGATACACATGCTAGAAATTATTTCTGTCACTGAATCATAAATCACTTAAACCTGGATGGGTGTCTGTGTTTCTGTCTCTGTCTCTATATCTATATCCAGCAGCTGTGTAGATGGTAAGAAACTGTAAAATAAAATTGGAGGAAAAGGCAAGTACCCACACTTAAACGAACAAGATAAAAGTATGCAAAAAGAACCATGCAAATAACGGGAAAATTAATATGAGAAAAACTGAGTTATTAAAAATTAATGAAAAGAATTATAAAAGGACAGTTTCTTACATCGTTAAGACGTCAAATATAAATTTTAAATTAGTGTTTAACAAGAAAAAATAAGGAAAGCATTTTGCAAGTCATGAAAAGCTCAGAAAAAAAAGGCTTTTCAAAGAAGAGTCATGGAAATGATTAAAGGGATGAATGGACTTACTTATTAGAAAACATTAAAAGGATAAATACAAATGTTTAGTGAAGTAATTAGGTTAGGGAAAAGAGGAGGAAATAATAAACAACTACAAACATCTGAAGGCAGTAAACACCAAGGAAGGAGAGGAATAATTTAGCTTGATACAAGAGAGTATAATTATAAGTGCTGGAATTAAAGTTAGAAAGGAAAAAAAAAAATGACACTGAGCAGCAGAAAAAAATCCCTCACTTATGAGATGAAAAAAGGTGGAAGCGGTGAGAGTCCATATCTAAGCGTAAGCAGATAAAAGGACTGAAAAAATATAACAAAGCAAAACGACAACAACAAAAAAGATTAGAAATTAGTTCTAAAGGACTGCATGCATCTGTCTGACTACAAAATCTGCATTCCATGGACATTGTTTACCTTCTAAAATAATATATTTTTAAAAATAACTGGAAATATTCTTTCAAAGATAATTTTCTCTACTTCTTTGTAAGTCTTTATCAGTACCTGTCATCTTATTGAAACTTTGTGGACTGTTTGGTGTAGAAAGTCCTCTGGGAAGATGAAGAAAGCTTCCTGTACGATCACAGTGAACATCTTCAAGGCATGACAAACCCAGAGAGCACATGTGCAAGAGTTAGGTTTATTCCCAAAATCCCAGGGGAAGCAATGAGCAGAGGGAGGTATGAGAGGCTCAAAGCTTGATATTCATCTTGCTTAATAGTAAAAGTTACGGCTTTATAGAGAGGCAGCGTTAGCCTTTCAGATTTGGATCCTGCTGTTTCCTGACCAGATATACTCCCCAGCTCTTTCTGTGACTCTCTCCTTTATACCTTATCCTCTCTCTGTCTGCTTCTTATGAAGTTCAGACTCCGTCACAATCCCTGTTGTTTTCTTTCCCAGCTCTCCTTCTTTTCCTGTCTTCTTGCCTCTCCTCACAAATAACTTCCTGCAAGTTTCCCTTTTATTTCTTTGCAAGCACACTAACCTTTCTCTGTCTTCTTTCCACCATTACTTTCCACTATAGTCCTTTCTCCTGCCTCCATTCTCTGCTCCATCTCCTTTAATATCCCCACTGGTGTTCCAACAGTGACATGGAATAAATATCTCAGTCCTGCACTCCCTCCCCTGAGCCTCCTTCTTCTTCACCTTCCAAATTTCGTCATTCAAAGACAAGCTCTTGTGGTAGGAGGAAAAGAGAGGCCAGTGAATATTTTTTCTATATTTTATGTAGGAATATTCACAGAATCAGAGAATGGTTCAGGTTGGAAGGGACCTTAAAGATCATCTAGTTCCCACCCCCCTGCCCTGGGCAGGGACACCTCCCACTAGACCAGGTTGCTCAAAGCCCATCCAGCCTGGTCTTGAACACTTCCAGGGATGGGGCATACACAACTTCCCTGGGCAACCTGTTCCACTGCCTCACCACCCTTACAGTAAATAATTTCTTCCTGATATCCAGTCTAAATCTACCCTCTTTCAGTTTGAGGCCATTACCCCGTGTCCTATCATTACATTCCCACTAACCTATATCATTTCTAGTACAAAACAAAAAGCAAAGAAAAAGTTCAAAAGGCAAGCCACAGGCCCAAATTGAAACATCAGTTTTCAAGCTCCTTTTCCGGTTTTCACAAGAAAATGTATGTCCTAAGACACTTTCTAGGACTTTGTTTCTTTTTTGGGCAAAAAGGAAGGCAGGGTTTTAAAGTGAATAACTTCAGTTACTGCAGGGGGTTGGACTATGTAACCTTTTAGGGTCCCTTCCAACCCAACACATTCTATGATTCTATGATTCTAAATTACCATGAGTTTTAACTGAAGAACAAATAGAGTGGCTCAGTTGTTAGATAACAGTCATGCAGTGCCATAGGGCTGAGCTCTAATTTGACTTCCTGTCTTTAGGTTCCGTTCCCAAGACATATAATCCAATGGTAAAGGCAGTCAAATACATTCCTACTGTGTGTTACCGTTCCTCAATGCCCTCCATTAATCCTGATGCTCCTTTTCTTAACTAATGGATACTGTTATACTGTCTATCACTATTCAGACTTGCATTTGTAATTTAAAATCATACTAGGTTGTAGTGCTTTTAGAAATTTAATGCACACATTTAATGCTTATCTTCCTATTGAGACATTTAAGGTATAAAATAAAAACAGATAGACAAAGGGAAAATTAATCACCAGTGTAAAGATACCTTTTAACCTCTCTAGGTACAGAAAGGTGTTTTTTTCTACCTTTTTTCGGGTGTTCTGTAATATTTATGACAGATTTCAGAATTACATGTCGTAACTTTTTAGGAAATTACATACATTGTTAACATTGATTTGTAAGTTGATGATATGATCAATTTTAAAAACAAACTTTAAACTTAATAACGTCTTCCAGACTCCCCCACTAGCTTGACTGTCAAAGAGGCCACACTGGCCTTGATATGCTACATAAAAGAACTGGACTGCCCTATGAAAGGGCCCTAAAAGATTCGGGCTGTTCCCTTACTTTGAGCAACTCAAAAATATCTGTAAGAATGCCTCACAGAATAATTACACAAAATGTCTCTCAAATTTGTTTCAAGCACCGTAGCTGCACAGTTCCTTCCTTGAAATTCTGCTTTGTGAACTGTAGCTTTATACGATCCTTACCCTAGTCTTCACTGAAAGCCCCAAGGAAAAAGACACCATAAAAGCAGTCCCTGAAATCACTTCCTTTTGAAAGCAATACTCGAAGTATATAATCCAGATGATCACATTACTCTTTCATTTTGTCTCAAATTAAAATCCAAATTAAAACTAATCTTGTGCGTTTCCTGATTCAAGTCTCGTTTCTTAGTTATTGCTCTAAAGACCCTACACTTATAGTTCAGAAATGGTTAGCCTTAGCCTAAGAAAAACAAAGTGTGCTCATGTGTTCTTTTGAGGGAGTGACTGTTTTTTGTCACATTATATATTTATATATACTAATATATATATATGCATAAGTGTGTATGCAAGTGATTTTCCATATGGTGAAAATAATAAAAATATAGTTTTACTTTGCATTTTCATTTTTTAATTAGCATTCTTGATTATTGAGCAACTATGAACAGAAACAGTATTAAGAAATCCCCCTAGCCCCAAAATTCTTAGATTCTGTTGAAGATTGTAATAATTGTTTTCCTTTAAATTTCCCAGTCTGTCATTTTCTGGTGGCTCAAGTAACCCTTTTTTCATCTTGCTCTTGATTAGATGACTAATAGATGACTCACAATGTGTGTTAGAATTAAAGAGATTTTGCAAGCTGTGGGTTATTTATATAATTTGAATTGCTCCGTACAGATCCATTTGGGAACATTAAGTTGTTTTTAGTGATAGCGTAAGATCAAACTATAAGGCATGATGACAAGTCTCACATCTGTTAAAATTCTATTTACTTACTATGAGGTGTTCTTATATTCTCTTCTCACTGGACATATTAGCAGATCACAGGTCATGTGCTGAAGGAAATACTGCTGTGAAGTGCCACACACCTGCTTGCTTTAATTTGACACTTTAAGCTTAGTGAATTGTGAATAGAGTTATCAACATTAGCCAGTCCAGCTGGACCTGAATAGCACTTGTAATCATCTAGGAATAATGTACTACAATGAAGCATCAGACTGAATCTGCAAATAAAGCAAATAGAAAATTCCAACAAAGTGTTACAGAGAAAGCAGAAGTTGTGTATTTAGTTTACACCAATATAACAGATTTCCATCTTTGTTTCTATCGTGAGTGCACTTAAACATTAGTCAGATTCTTACAACTTTCTTCTCATTAAGAGTTATACATCCCTGTGCTATCAGAAGTATCAGCTAAATGTACACTGTACAACTGAATCTATGCTCATCATTATCAGGCAGTTCCATACCATTCTATCTCCATAAACCAGCTCACAAAGAGAGTGCTAATAAAAGTATTTCTTCACTGAACCACAAGATTCATCTCTGAACTAGTACATTTTAGACATTTATGTTTCTGTCAGTATGACTCTGATTTGTTCAGGGTCACACCCACTTGTGTCATGTGGATCAGAGCACATTCTGGGGACACAAATTATATCTAAAAAGCCTCTTCACAATCTCAAAGATTTTTCCAGTTTTGGACTAAGCCTTCCACAAGTCTCCCCTGGTGCAGGCAATACATGTAATTATAAAAACAAAACCCTTTTCACTGCACCGATAGTTCTCAGCTGTTGCAATAGCCTTTTTGAAAAGCTGCTTAGCCTTTCAATGACTTCTTTATGCCTGATAGACTTAAGAGTAGTTGCAAAATCCAGAGGACAAAATGTCAGTTTAAAGCCGCTTTTTGTTAAATACCTCTCAGATCTCCTGCCAAGCACTTCTTTGTGGGACCAGCAGATATCAGGAGCTACACGTTGTTGCTCTCTCTCTTCTAATATTTTTGAGGTAGTAGCAGGAAAGATAGAACATGTCAGAATCTATTTATGAGTGGCTGCCACTACCTGACCTTTTTTATCCAGTGTTTTCTAATAAGTGAAGAATTAACACCCAAAGAGTAACAGTTTGTAATTTCCTGTCTTAACTGTGATATGAATATTACCCTTTTGAACTCTGTCATTACCCTCTTACTCATCTGAAAATGATACATAAAATTAAAATCAGTAGCTGAGAATATAATTCGTTCCATTCAAGACACAGGAAAAAAAAATTGAGTAAGAGAGCTTGCATTCACAATGCAAATTTCAAGAGCATACTGCATTCAGGTAAGTCTAGAACCACCTAGATAATAGCTTTGGTTCTCCAAAATCGGTGACAAAGAGTTATACCAGAACAATACATGATTTAAAATCCTTCTTTCCATGTCCTTACAAAACTAATCTGACAGGACAGAAAAGAAAAGATACCAAGACAGCAAAGCTTTATGTTTGTGTGTGATATATGTTCTCTCAGATACCAGGTCCTACCCCAGTGGTAATAAGGTCTTAATTTTGAAGCAAACTAATATAAAAATGGCCATCGGTGGGTATTTTTTTCCCCAGTATTTAGTATATATTCTTCATGCTTGTATTAACCAGTCTGATTTGTTAACTGGTGTTTCTTTTCACTAAAAATGTTTCATATTTGGTTTTAACATTATTTAAGCATTCATTTTGTTCAAAGTTTACTTTTTCTTAACCTTAAAAAGTCTAATACAATCTTTAAAAGACTTTTCCATTTTTTTCCCCTATAAAAACATTCACCACATTTCGGTCCTCTCCTGCTATTCAGAGTTGGATAAATGTACAGCTGAGAGGCATATGAAGAATTCAGGTTATCCAGACTTTGTCCAAGCGTCAGGAATAAACACAGTTATATTATGCTGTGGAATCTGTGCTTTCTAAACAGACTATAATATGTATTGATACCACTAGCAGATCAGTTTTCAGGTATATTTCTCCAGTCAGGAACCTCCTGCAAGACAGCAGAATCACAGTGACTTTCATGGATTGACTGATTTATCTTCAGACTTCTTTTATAATCCTCCAAAAATCATAAAGCATTTTCATATTGCTGTAAGAAATGGTTTTCATTCCTCTGTATTCTGGCATTCAAGAATCCTTTAAAATAAATAACTAAATAAACAAACTGCAAGTGGAAAAATTAAACTATGTACTCTTTTGTGGTGGGTTGACTTTGACTAGCTTCCAAGTGCCCACCAAGCCTCTCTGTTTCTTCCCCTCACCAGCAGGACCAGGGGAGAAAATATGATGAATAGCTCATAAGTTGAGATAAGGACAAGGAGATCACTCAGCAGGTACAGTCATGGGTAAAACACACTTGACTTGGGGAAATTAATTGAATTTATTGCCAATTAAACAGAGTAGGATAATAAGAAACAAGAACAAACATCATGAAATAAGAAGAAACATCATGATTATGCCTACAGTAACTTCTTTCACCCAAATGTTTTTATATTCATAGAAGACTTCAATTAATTATGAAAAAATGGAATTATTATTATTAATATTAAAATTATTGATATTATTAAAATTATTAAAATTATTAATATTATTAATATTATTAATATTATTATCTGCAATAGCAGCAGCAGCATAAAATTAAAGAAAATTCCACTCATAATGACTTTGATTCTAGTTTTGACAGGCCATGTGATAAGACAGAAAGAACCTAGGCTCTTTGTGCTAATCTTAACCAGTGAATGTTATTAGAATACTATTGAGGAAGAAAAACAAAAAGAAAGAAAAAACAAGAAAAAAGCTTTGCTGTTCTTAGAATGACTGCCTTAACTGGGCAACACCTGATCAACAGAACAACGCATAAAAAAGTACACACAAACACTGAGATGAAGTCTGAGAAGGAATACAAAGAACTGTTGCATGAATAAATCTGACATAGAGATTCCCAAGATTTCTTTGCCAGGCTCAACACTAGCAGCAGTAGGTGACACCTCTACTTGTGGTAATAAAAGTAGTAGCTGTTTCTGTGCCAACTCACCTGTCTGAGTGTTATGCATGCTATGAGAGGATGTAAACAGTCCTTCAGGAAATAACGAGTTAGAACAAAATAAGATGTGTCCGGCTGTTGGTGTTCCCTGTTTATTTTACTTCGCAAACAGCCTGTCTTTGGAAGCCTGACCTAGGTTGGGACCAAAGACTTGTGCATGTTTTGTCACGTTTTTCTTCTGATCTTTGCAGAACTTTCCTTTCTTGAGATTAACCTTATTTTATTTATTTATTTATTTATTTATTTATTTATTTATTTTTATACCTGTTTATTTATTTAAAGGCAGAAAATTATTTGGTAGTATCATCTATCTATCTGAAGACAGAGTAGTTATTGGCTGTCCTCGTTTGAGGTAAAACAGAACCAATTTTCTGTTCAGTAATTTTACCTTGCAGCTAAGTCTGTTCTAACTAAATGAGCTCTTTGAAACTCTCTGAAATTAACAGCATATTGTAGAGACACTGTTTGCTCTCAGAGTGGTAAAACCTGATTAGTTGTAATTTATGCCAAGGAATGGTACGCAGAAAGGCTTGTGCTTATATTTATTGCTGTAACAACCAAGGTCAGCTAACTTTGTTATTTGCCCCATTGGAAGGTCAGAAGCGGAAAAGCGTAGAGGTGATGTACCTGTGGGGAGGAACAGACAGGACAGGTGACCCAAAACTCATGAGCAGGGTATTCCATCCCATCTGCATCATGCTCAGTATAAACGCTGAGGGATTACTCCTGGACTGGACTCAGCGATGGACAGTAATTGGATTCCGGATCTGGATTCAGGAACGCATAGATCGGAATCAAAGGGTCAGCGCTCTTTCTTCCATGACTGGCGCCCAAGGAGGACTCTGTCTGTTTATCTGTCAGGTTGCTAAGGAGGGGTTGGGCCTGTGCCTCAGTGGCCTTTTTTTCTTTAATCCACCACCCTAATTTACTCTTAGACTCCTTATTTAAGACCATTTCTGAAACCCTCAAAGGTGTAAATGGTTCTTATATAGGCGACCTCATCAATTTCTTGGGCAGCTTGAAACAGTTAACATCACTCATGACTTCTTCAGCAGCTTGCAGAGTTGAGCCTTTGCTAATTTTAACTTGTTATCTCAGTAGGTTAGCACTACCTTGCTCTCCTTTGGCCTTCTGACACTGATTCTTCCTTTGAGTCATGTACTGTATTAGTAGAAGGTGTGATAATATTGATTTGATATAATTTCAGTTTGGGCATACTGCAAACCACAGTTCTTCACAGGGGCAGGTCATTTCTTTAGTTTAATTCTGGGGTTTTAGTTTTATCGTTATGGGCAGATTTGTTGTTGTTGTTTCCAGATTTACAAAATAATGGAATAGTCTCTGGGGATAATTACTAGAATTGTTCATGATAAGTAATTAAACTACAGGGCAAAAATAATTTTAATTACATTTACTCTACCTCACATGTGAAGGTTGCTTTCTATCTCCAGAGGTCTTCTGTGGTATTTTGTATAACATCTCTTCAATTATCTTTAGCCATGTTCTCCAATCCTCAGTTAAGCTTTCCTCCTAAAAGGACTAATTCCTCCTAATTTTCAGCTGTGTTACTGTTGTTGATTTTGTTGCAGCTGGAAGAGGAGTAGTAGAAAGGATGAGAAAACTAGGAATGCATGATATAAATTCTCTGTAACTTACAAAATACTAAAATAGCTTCGTTGCTAACAGCTGCTGTATCTAGATCTCACACAGTGGATGGAATTATATATGCTCCAGGAGAGAAGTATATTCACGTACATCACTGGTAGAAAAATAATAGTCATAAACAAGGAGAATGCAGTCATGGACTCAATTTTATTTCTAACCTTGTGAGAACAATTTGTGCATCATAATATATTTTTATGTTTCACACAAAACGAATTATAATAGCTAATGGATGGAAAATAATTTTATATCTAATGGACATATGGACTGATGCATATCAGAATATAGTTGGCATGAGAGTTACTAATATATGGCCTCGATTTTGTGGCCCAATGCCTTGAGTGAAAAAGGTTTAATTTTTATTTTTTCTTTCTTTTTTTTTCCCTCTGTCATTTCTCTATACTAAACTCTCTGGATTCCTGTTGCTGTAATTGATTTAAAACCAGCAGTTTTCCCACAGGGGGTGAATTTGGCCACAAATGCCTAAATAGCAAGCTGTATTCGTTGCCCATAAAATGCCATGCTAAATAAAGATCAGCACATCAATAGTCTGTATATATTTCAAGTTAAAACAGCCAAGAGGAACCTGGAAATCATATAGAATTTATATTATATAGTTAATGTCCTTATTTGCTGTCTTTCCACTTCTATTTGGTTTCAGTTTGGGGGATTTACCTGCAAATAATCAAGTGTTTGTCGCATGTACCTAATGTAACAAGGCAAACACCAAGTTTTTTCATTTCTTAACAGTAATTTTCTTTCAGAACAAAAAATTACAGATTTTTGAACTAAGATGAGTAAAGAAATGGCTTTATAACAAAAGGCTGAAGGTGTGTGTGTCCACTCTTATTAATTAAATAGAGCTAAAAAGTGATACATAGCTAGAAATATTGCATAGGGGTGTGTGACTTTGCACGTGTCTGCCTATGTGTTGGCACAGCCTTGAAGACTGTGAACACTAATATAATTTCTTTATGATGAGAAAGAGGAACTCTCGGGCATCAAAAGCTTCTTCAAACAACTACAGGAAGCCCCTCATACCTGTAGGGGACTTTAACTACCTCAACATCTGCCTTTTGGTTAATAGACTTAGATGCTTTGGAGGGGAATGGGGGGGAAGTATTCTGCATATATTCTGTGTGAATTTGTGCAGAACTTCCTGCAGAATTACATAAATGCTATTTCATTTCAAATAATATATTCCAAATAGCTTAACAGACATTAAAGTCTTGTTATCTTTTATAATGTACGGTTAAGTCTTGGTTTAGTGTTTCTATGAAAATATAGCTCAAGGTCAATATTGCTATTTTTAATTAATATTTTTTAAAAATCCTTTTGAATAGCTAGGTAACACTTTGGTGTAATTTTATAATCAACAACTGTTGTACTACATCCAATTGCAGAATCCTGGCTCTTCATAGAAAGCAATCTTTTCTCAGAACTACTAAAGTAATGTGTAGATAACAAAACTAGGGCTTGTTAGTCATTTCTGTGCTGCCAAGAGAGTGTGTGAGTTGCTCACAGATGGTATTTGTTTTCTCTGAAACCTTTTTTGTGGGCTGCTATGTAGGAATGAGGAGCATCAAACTCATATACAGTATAGGCACACCTATTTTGTTCCTTAGATCTGCCTGAAAAGCTGTCTCATAGTTCCTACAGGGAAAGTGATTGCAGAGCTTCACCCTGTCTCCAAGCTGTGAAGTCTCCTGACACAACTTATATTCAATTTGTCTCTCCTTAAACACTGAGATTGGCCAGGTACTGCAATTCAAGCCTCCCATGCTTTTGTTGGACACTAAATCTGGAAGCCTAGGAAAACACTTGCACCTTTATTGATCATCTGTTACCACTTAAGCCAGCTTTTAGGCAGGACCCTGATTCTCCTGTCCTTTTAGCAACCTTAACGAAAAGTTCAAGCAGAAACAAGCCCAAGAAACCAAAGCAATATCTTTGAAGTTGTATGCTCGCAATGATATTTTGTTACCCAAGTAATTGGCTTCCATTAGAGCAAGGCACACAAAATCTCTCCTGATTTGCATGGAATTTGGGTCTTCTGCTGTAACTAAAAATCAGTCTTTCTCACCTACATTTTATATAACTAACTTCATATCCTAACAAATGGAAATAATGGCTTAAGTCTTTGTAAGGAGTGTGGTCATTCTTTAAAACTCAAACATTAACCTCGCTCCCTTTTAAGCTTAACAGACAGAATATTTACATCCTACTGACACTGTTGCTCTTAGTTTTAAAAATTGTGTTATTTAATTATAGTAAATGTTCCACATATCCTTATAATAACCGCCAAAATGCCATCACGCTAATTACCTTTGGTTTATGAGCAGATATGTTTTATAAACAGATACTTTAATCAGAAGAAAAATCTGTCACCTGATAATTGCTAAAAGGATGGGAATAAGGCATATTGTTTATCTAATTCATATGTTACAGGCTTGTGGCCTAATTTAATCTATTCTGAATGCACAGTAAATGCAACACAGTCATTTTTAAATCATAAACCTCTCGAAAAAGCCAGGCAGAAGTCTGCTAAAGTGTTGGATGATGGATCTCCTATTTACTATTGATCTCTGAGTTCAGAGCCAATCCATTCTGAACTAGCAAACATTTTTCATATATTTTTAGAAAATATTGAATGGCTCTTAATCAGTGACAAGCCTGTTTTGTCTGTTACTACTCAAAGTAGATTAGCAACAACCTACTACATTTCACCAGAAAAATGAATGTTGTAGAGGCTGAATCTTGTGTGGTACATCTTGAATGAACTGACTTCACATTCAGCTACCCTTGAATTAAAAGAAAGCTCAGAGTAAGGATTTCCAGACGTAGTGAGAAAAGCACTGTCAGAGTTACTATGCATGGAGATCTACATAGTCTTTTGTTGTATGGACATATTATACACTGTGGTTTGAATCACTGTTGGGGGAGGATTTAACTGAAGCAAACTGGCTACTTGATCATTATAGCTGGTTTCTGTATTATCTGTCTCAAGCAACTTCTGTTACATCCAACTCGCTACTGATGCTATTTTCTCTTCCTCAAACCAACCCATTCTGATGACCAGTTTCCTGCATCTCACCCTTCTCTATGTTTTTCTATTCAAGTTTGGATGCAGAAATCCTCACTATACTAATCTAATCTCAACTTTGTGCTCTTTGGCCTTTTGTCCTGATCTGGATGATATTAAAAGAATATCACACATCCGGTCCAACTTAATATGTTGCTAAATATGAATGCAAGTGGGCATGTAATAAGCAGTATTTAATGAATAGATATTGTAGGGTTTGGACTCTTAAAAAGCTTTCCTTTCAGAAGCCTTGTCCCCCTCTTGTAGCCTGTTACTTCCTGCTTCACATCTCCTTAACCGTCCTTTCCTATTAAGGCTGTGTCATTATACTCCCACAAGACTCAGAAGAAACTAACAGTAGAGGTCATGAATACAAGAATGTGATTCAGTTCACTGATTAAGGACTCTAATTTTAAGTATCCACCAGCAGATATCTAGTTGTTTGGTAGCTGTTCGTGCTCCTACTATAGTCTGCAGAACTAGAGGGTAGGACTGAATTGTGTAAAAGCTGGTACATAGCACCACACAATTTTCCCTAAGATGTCCAAGACATCCACACAGGACTGTCAGGTAAGATACATGACATACAGGAAACCTCAGCCCTTCTGAAGTAGCAGCAGAAGGATACACAATATATTCTAGGGCATTTCACATGCCACTCCCCTCTTGTTTTTGTTTCCCTTGTTCTCAGCACAATCAGTTTATCTTAGAAAATATCTGGGGGCATTATCCCCCAGATAATGCCTACCCTAGAATAAACTAAATCCTCTTAATGCATTTGCAAAACAAACAAACAAATAACCCCACAAACCAATAAGCAATAATGGTGGGACGCTAGCTCTTTCCCAGGCTTATATAAATGACAGAAATATTTCTGTTACCTTCTTATTTTCAAGGGAGGGTTTTGTATCTGTGCATGAAGAGCAACAGACTCTTACTGAAGAACAATTGAACTACAGATGCTAAGTAAGAAAAGGAAATTCAGTGAAATATTTCTAAACTTGTCTACTACAATATGTTTAATTGCGGGAGAGCCAGGCTGTGTCTCAGAAGGTATTTAACTCACACTTCTTACAGTGATACGGGCATCTAATAAAAGTACCTGTTTCTAACCCTAGTTTAGTGGGGAAATCCCTTTTTGTACCAGCTTATAGTCACTTCATTGCAAGTTATGGTACTTTTAGTTAATTCAGTTTTCATAATGGCCATGTACAAGGACCTATACACATTAACAGAAGTCCTTGCAGGCAGGCAAATAAGCATAGTGAATATTCTGAGTGTGTGAAATATTCAAGAAAGATGCTCTGTATCTTACTGATTTTTTTTTAATTCAAATTTGTTTCTAAAACAAACAAAAAAGAATAATTTTTGACAATCCTGTAACTGACATATCTTTTAAATGTCATACCCTAATTTATATGTTTTTTATAAATTACCGATATGCCAAATTGAGTTGATTATATATTACTTTTCCTCATAAATGTCATGTTCCCCAAAAACCACTACATTTTTAACATTGACATTAAATCACATGAAAGAAATAGTACTGTTGCAGTATTGAATATTCCTCTATATCAGTCTACTGAGTAACTGTTCTCTCTACGGTTAAACAGCTGGGGAAGAACTTTCATCTTCATCTCCCAGCTATATAACTATACCAAAAATAATGCCAGCTCATACCAGCAGTTTCTTTTTTGAATCTTCCTATCAGCAAGTGCTGAAATAAAGGTTTCAGCTTTAAAAGATGCAGATACCATAATAAACTGAGTTTTAAGTTCTTGGGAAATTCCATTGTCTTTTTTTCCTATTATGATAACGCATTTTTTAAATTTCCTCTGAAAAATAAGATTCCTGAAATACAATTCACTCAAATAATTTTGTTGTCATAGGATGAAAACATTCTGAGTGTTTAAAAGTAGTTTTTCAAGCTATAAATAGGAATTTAATTTCAAAAGTCAATTAGAAAGAAAAAAAAAAAAATCTTTTTCCTTGAATGACAGAACAGGATGTTTCAATACTAAAACATTGGGGAATTATTGCTGCTTTCCTTTTAACATGTGGGTTACCTCCGAGCAGAAGACTGTTTACACTGCCAAACCAATTTAATAAAAAAAGTTCCACCTAGACTTATTCAAAATAAATATGAAAGCCTGTGGAGACTGCAATGTAGGCAGGTTAAAAAAAATAGTTCAGATAGGGATGCCCTGCATAACAAAGGACAGTTATGTCTGCTGATACACCTGGACATCTCAGGAGCTGTCATCACAATTTCTCAATTACTTGTGCGCGAGATAACATAAGGCTGGATTTGGTTATCCCTGCTCATTCCAGACAGAGGGTTCTGGGTAGTCATTGGTCACTTGTACACTTTCCCTAAAACTGCTAATCTTCAGTGTTCTACAGGACTCTGAGATGTCTCTTTTGTGATGGGCTTCTTAAGAAGTAAATAATTCCATGCACTAAAGTGAGACCCTCATACACCAGTTACAGACATGACACTAGGCCGTGCAGAGCTCCTGGCTCAAACAAAATAATGGCAGTACCAACAGGGAGAGGAAAAGGTTTTCAGAAACTTGAAAGACATTAATTAAACATTTCTCCTCTTCTCATTATACAGGTAATAGACATTTAAAGGGTTATTGAGCGCCTTGCTGGACCATGACAAATAAACAAACAACCTTTTTCTCCATTATATGTCCTCTGCGGTAGACACTTTTTTTCACCCTTAGTTTAGTTATTAAAATGCTTTCTGATGGCAATAATGCAAAAGATAATTGGAAATTCCAACTGTATACTATGTATCAACTCATCTTTAAAAGGAGATGTAGAAGAAAACACTTTACCAAAGTTCTATCTCTTTTTCCTGATTTCTTAGTATATCCGGGATTTTTAGTCTGGATCCCAAAAAGAGTACAAGCTAGAACAAGATGATGTATTTGAAGAACCTAATGCTACAGAAAGACTTAATATCAAACTTTGAATCATAACGCTTTGTAGGTCACTGCAGGAATCATATCTACATAAATCTTCTCCACCCTGATGAGCAGCGTCACAATTTGAATAAACGTAAAATACTGAAATGTTTGTGGGGTTTTGGGAGGGGGGAAGAGAGAGTATGTCCTGGCTACTGAATCTAAAATGTTTCTATAGGCTAAATTATAGTGTCATGTTCTTCAAAGCTGCTGTACTTGCATTCACAATGTTATGATTCTGCCTAGAGTTGACATAAACAAGAAAGTGGTAAATGAAAATATTGTCAATGCTATGAAGCCTATAAACCCATAAACACCACCTATTAATAATTTTCTTGTTAAATTTTTATGCATATAAAGATATTTCTCACTATATGTTCTAGGTTTCATTTGACCTATATTCTACGTCCTCCCTTGCTGTTCTGGATAATTACTTCTAGGTCAGAAGTATGTCATGAGCTATGGCTTTTAAGAGCAATGGAAAGGCATTTTATTTGAAAGAACGGGATATCAAGTTAATGGCAATTACACTTGCACACTATTGCAAGAATAAACCTCTCAATTTGCTACCTGATTGTCCCTAGATCACAGATTAGTAAACCAATATGGGTTGACATGGTCAAATGGTTTACTGTCTTGTAGCCAGTAAACAGAGTGGTATTTGTGTTAGAACTTTTTTTTCTATAAGGAATGAGACATTAAAGATAAAATAGTATGAGTAGAATGGAAGGACAGAGATGTGAAAGGTGATGAAAGAGAAAACAGAATACAGAGTTTAATTTAACATCTTTGCCATCATAAAATAAGATATTTAGGTCAGACAACACATCCTGATATTCCACAATGACAGCATTATAAAGTGACAAAAGTATGTTCTCTTCAATAATGCATAAGGTGCATTTGATCTGTTTAAAAAGAAATGTTGCTGGGATATAATGTCAGAAGACAGTTTTGAGGAGTTAAGAAAAAGACAATATAAAAATAGCTTTGTTTGATATTTTTTAAATTAATTTGCAAATTCGGAGTAAAACCTTTTGTAGATTAGCGGGATATTTTCAAAGTTCAGTCTGTTGAAAAAGTGCAACCAATAGCCTTTATGCCTGGAATGCCCTACTGGTTAATTTGTAACAGGTTACAGGGTCTGACCTTTGCTCTTTAAGAGATGCAATGTTTTGCAAAGTTCAGAGAATTCACAAATGTCAGATCAAGAAATAAATTATGCTTATGTCACCCAAGTAAAAGCTGTGACTTTTTGAAGACTTGGCAGTAGATAAATTAAAATGACAATGTCCATTTCTTCAGATAAAATTTGTACAAAATCCAAGAAAATTATAAAGAAAAATCAGTTTCTGTATTCTGCTCCTATTTTGCCTTTTTCTCAGAAAAATTCCCGTTGCCTTAAGTGAGCCATTCTGTGAGTACTACATGTAAACAGGATGCAGATAATTGTTTTATTAGATTTTCCTCTTTTTTTTTTTTTTCTCATTAAAATTAGTTTTTAAAACCTGCTTATGGTATATAGTGGTTTCAGTACAGTCCATAGTGACAGCTGATCACAAACACTCCCATTCTCAACTTTACAATTATGATTTTCTACGGTAGTCAAAGAAGTGGAAAATGGCCAGCACAGATCTCAGAAGAATCAATTCTCTTGAATGGGCCATGGGACCTGGATTATTTTTCCATTCCAATAGAGATAATCTTTCCTGGTAAAACTAACCTAAATAAAATCCATCTTGAAAAATAAATGGAAAGCAATGAGAGATTGTTTGCTACTGATCTTCTTTCACAAATACCAAAAATAGCATAAAATAAATAAACAAAGAAAAAGGCATAAATCTAATTTTTGTAGTTTGGTTTTTCAAATATTACTATTGTAATACTTGTTATATAACTTCATTTGACCATATCAACCCATATTGGTTTGATAATCTATGATCTAGGGACAACCAGTTAGCAAACTAGGGGCTTTATTCTCACAATAGTGTGGAAGTGCAGTACCCATTAACCTTAACAAATGCTGCGTAAGCATGTCAATTGCTGAGAAGTCCCCCTGAAATCTTAACACAGAACAAAATGAACAAACCAAGAAACAATATGATTGCAGTTACAGTTGTTATTCTATGAATAAAAATTGCTATTGCAAAACTGAATAATTGGAAAGCATAGACACATACAATCAGACCTCACAATCAAGTTTTCTTTCTTTTTAGCATTAGTATTACTGTCTCTATAATTTAATTTTTATGTACAAAATTTCCTGAAGGGCATAAATGCATTTCAGCTCTATGCAGTGGTAATTCAGTTTCAAACCATGCATAAAAACTCAATAAACAGCAAAATGCTAATAAGTTGTATATGGGCTGTGACCTTTCCTAGTTATTTTTCAATATTTTTTAACAGTTAAGAAACATTCACTGAAATAAGTTGAGAGAATCTTAGTCTACTATTTACTTTAGAAAAATGAATGTTTATCAAATGGACTTGAATTGATAATAATATGATAGTTCATGCTTGAGAAGCCTCACAGTTGCCCATGTGAAGAACTGGATATTGTCTCACTGGCGTAATCATGTGGAGAGTGGATTACATTTACACTTTGCATGACCTTGAAAACAGTTTCCCAGACCAATGTCAGGAACATTTTTTTTAATATTGCTGCCGCTGCAAAGCATACAGACTAGGAAAATAAAAATAAAAAATAAACATAGTGATAGTAAATTAAACGGTTGTTCTCCTTTTTTTTAAGTGTTTTAGGACAAAAAGCCCCATAAGTATAATTTCAAATGCAGATTTTGTAAGACACTTCACAAAGAGGATTTGGTATTACTGATTTCTTATATATTGTAAACCAGAATTTGAATTGCTAATGTTTTTTAAATGTACATTTAAATATTCATTGAGATTCCAGATTCCTTGATTCCATGATCCTAACTTGCAAAGATGCTAGGTTCGATTCACGAGCTGTGGTTGCATGTTGGATGTTTTCAGTAGCTTTGACTTCTTTGTTTCACTATGTATTCCTAAATTTAGCAGAATATATTTTTCTTTATTTCATGGCATTTTTCCCTTGGATGTATTCTATATCTGCATATTTTTGTCATTCTCTAGGTATTTTCCCCCTACACTGGATAGATATTAATACAGCTGTTGTGAATTATAAAGTTTTTCTTTCCTTCTTAGAATCAGCATTTGTCTATGCTATATTTATTGATCTGTCACTCAGCAGTTCTAGTGTCCTCCTTTGCAGAAGACCTAAGGAGGTCCTTATTTTCCCTGTGTTCATACCTCAACCTTACTGTATTACTATCCAGAATTTTAAAATATTTATTGCAACTATAGTTAGAAGGTTACGTGCTCCATGCAAAAATAAGAGAAATCTTGCTTCCTGATTGAGTGAACAAGAAGGCTACATAGACTTTTACCATGGAAGAAAACAACCTGGGTTTACATGCAGCTATGAAATTCCTAAGCCATACAAAGTTATCTATTTCAGGTTTGGATTCCGCCTATTTTTTTTCCAGCTGAATTTCAGATTTTACCTGTTTATCTGTTTACATTGTAGCCATGCCCCCTTATCTATATATAATTACATTCATATGTATTACATCCATATATAATCACATCCATATGTAATCCATATTTTTTCGGGTATTTTTTGTGACATTATTCTTGAGTTTATTCAAACTCTCAACACTTTGTTCAGCTGCAGAAATGCTCCACTGTATTTAAAAATTCAATGGATTACCATATTACTAAAGAAATGTTCTTGATTCAAAATGGGGATTGCAGTTATTGACCTCTTTAAGATTTGCTGGTTTTGGACAAGACCCTAAAGTGGCTCAATGCTTCCCAATTACATCACCATTTAGTGAGAAACAAACTCGTTGAGAAATAACAATCTACTTTTCAATCATGTTGCAGCACCGAGTCTGCTATAGTTACAGTTTATAATGATTTATTAATGCAGTCTGGTTTTGGTTGCTCAAGCATTTTCATTTTGCTTGATCTGAATGCTGTCTTTGACACTGTCGATTATAACATTCTGCTTGATCATTTATGAAATTATGTAGGATAAGCTGGCACCACTTTGAGTTAGTGTCAATCTTATTTATCAAACACGTCTCCATCTGTGTCATTACATATTAGCTTTTTTCTGTACTACCGAGGCACATTGTCAGGCCCTTTAGTTTCTACACAAACTCATTTTCACTTAGAACATGGTACAGTGTTTCTTTTAGGTAACTCCATTCACCATTTAGATATTTCTTCTTTCATGTAAGGTAATCAAGGACATGGGATATTAGCTTTGTACAGCTGTAGAGAAAACCACCAAACACTAGAAGGAACATATTTGTTTTTTGAACATGTATACAGACAGAGAGAAACATGTATGCATGTTCTGGGGCAGTGGTAAAAATGTTTCTCCTCTTTAGATGAAGTTAATCAGGAGAATATTATGACTCTGGAATATGTCATATCTGAAAAAGAGACTTTACCAGGGAAAATTATGAGAGTTTTCACAATTCTAAACCCCTACTTATATAATTCTTCTGGATGTTTTTCATTACAAATACAATTATTGATAATTAAGACAAACTTAATCACTGTAGAAATACACCTGGGACCATGCACAGCAATCATCAAGTTTTGCTTACAATATCAAAGTGTTTATTTATTTATAGCAAACGGGGTGCATCCCTTTAATTTGGTTTATATCAAGTACTTACATTGATTTCAATTCAAGATGCATATTTACTTTAATGGTAATATTAGCAGTTGATGCCTGGTGCATATCTTAGAAGTAACACATGATCTCTCTCGCTGTTCCTCTTGAACAATGAAATGTTTAGGACGCTCCAGATATTGGTTTTCACATGGTAGTTTTTTTCCTCTGTGAAACTGATATATGTTAATGGGAAAAAATGCTTTTATATACTCAAGACGTGAGCTGTCACATAGGAAATGCATTTGCCTTGTTCCGGTTTAAGCCTTCTTCATACTTCTGAATTGCGGTAGAACACTCAAACAGAACACTACAATGAGCCAAAATGTGTATAATAACCAAGATAACTCCAAGTTGCTTTGTCACCATAGTAACTATGCCTTGGGTCTACCCTAGAAAATTTGCCTGCCACAACGTTGTCAGCTATAGACATTTGGGAATTTTTTAACGATACTGCTTCGACCACCAAAGGCCCGAATGTAGACACAGCAATTCTGAACAAAAAAAAAAAGTCCTTTTCTCATATAGCTTATTTTGTGTGGGAAGCTGGTATATACTACATCCAAAGAAACATATTTTTATCAGTAGAAGCTTCATCTACTTTTAGAGCTTTTGCTGAGATAGATGTGTTAGCAATCCCTCTCTAGTTTAGACTAGCCCTTAGCAGTATAAAGCAATTAAAGATAATCCTAAGCAAGCCTTGAAAGGATAATGTTTTCTGTACTTCTTTTGTTCATGATTTTCAGGTGTGTGCTTTTCTCTACCACCCCTGCAGATCGTGTAATATAGATTGCATACTGATAATGCAGGCTGTTATCTGTAGGTGTTCCTAAATAATGAATAGTCCACTGTAACAGCTTTCCTTACAAATAACTAGCAAAAGCCAGCTTCAGTCTGTTTTTTTGAACAAAAGAACTTATAACATTTCTAAAATAGAAGCCTACCTCGAGGCTTTTAAATTCATTCTTGAGCACCTAAGGGTGCCTTTCAAGTCCCATTCATTTCAACTTCTAAATTATATTTAGCTCAAAACCGACCATCTTTCTTTAGGCTAGACAGTGCCTGGACAAGCACAAACGCTTGTCCTGAAGCTACAAGGACTCCTACCCAACATTTTAGTCCCTAAGGAATCAAACCTAGGCACAACATTCTCTAAATGTCCCTATATTACATATCTTTACATGAGAGGCAGAAAAAGGCTAGATTATAGCACATAAGGAAGCACGCCTTACTCTCTTGAGAGTGTGTCTCCATCACATTGTAATTATATATATGTCACATCTTCCTCTGGGAATTACTTTAAGAAACCTTTGCAATGTGATGGTATGTTGAGGGTTCTGGCTTTCTTCTCAGTTATAGTTTGCTTTAGCTACTTTTTCATCATAAATTTTCTTTCCATTACAGGCACCACTATGTACACAGTAAGAGAAATCTCGAAACAGGGGGGAACACACTGTGTTTAGTAACACAGTTTTTCCCTAGCTGCAATCCCCTGACCTTTTCTTTGTTCCATCAGCATGGCTCATGAGGTTTCTCTCAGCTCTCTAATTGCTGGAAAAGCTGTACTCATTGTTCTGCTCTGTCCTTCATTTTAAACTAGATTGCAACTTTTTTGAGGCCTTGATGTTTAATTGATCCACATCTAGCCGAAGATTTTCCTTACAAAAGTCACGCTCACATTGACTCAGATGTGAGAATTCTGGAAAAGTGAGAGGAGTGTACTCTAGATGGTAGTTTGCACAACAGCAATTGAAGATCAGAATTACTACAAGCTCTAATTTACTATCAGAGACAGAGCCACTAAGTACACCAATGATAATGGCATCCCTGTTTTAACTTGTTTGTCTTTCTTTCTATAACTGTGATTCTGGGAAGATATCAACAGGAACGTACAGAAGGACATAACGTCCTTTTCTTTTTTTGTCACAATCTTGCCTTTGTCTACAAGGGAATTATTTCAATATATCATTAGTCATCTTGGAATTAATTTAAAAGTTATTCCTGGGTGATCTTAAGGGATTTCAGCATACTTAACTTATTGGTCCTTTTCTCTGCTATTCTCAGCTGACTCATTTAAAAACAAAAGCCGTATGAACATCCCTTCCCACCACCCTTGTTTATAAAAGAAAGTGTTGCAAATTATGCTCTTTTTTTTTTCTTTTTCCCCCAAAAAGAAACAGCTTTAACACAAGCACAGGTGTCTTGGTTAGAGTCGATTTACAGTATATATAGTAACAGGAAAGGAAATGAAAGTATAAGGAGGAATATACATAAAAAACCAACAAGCTCATAAAATAAAAACCAAAATGAAATATCAGAGAAAGAAATCAAAATGTCAGAATTTTTATTATAAATCCTTATTTTTAGAGGTTTTATTCCATGTTAGAACCTCTAAAGATGAAAACCTGGCATATGAAGTATGACATTTCAGTCTAGAAACTAATTTTAATCCATATATATATTGGGAAAAGTTAATTTGTGACATTTTTAAAATATTGTATGATTGAATGAAAGGCAGCATTACAAGTTGGAATCATTTCAGTCTATCATTTCAAGGATAAGTTAGTTAAATGTTGGCATAAAAACCCACATCTTTGAGATTCAAGATTTCTTAATAAGTTTTGGGTTATACACATTTCTATATGTATATTCTGGTATAACTTTTTACACTTGGTATTATTGCCATTGCATGTTAGCTTTAGAATCATAGAATCATAGTATAGTTTGGGTTGGAAGGGACCTTTAAAGGACATCTAGTCCAACCTCCCCTGCAATGAGCAGGGACATCTTCAACTACATCAGCTTGCTCAGAGCCCCATCCAGCCTGAACTTGAATGTTTCCAGGGTGTCATAGTTTCAGTTGGGATAAAGTTAGCTTTTTTACTATCAACTGGTATAGTGCTATAGTGCTTTTGATAGTGAACTGGTGTTTTTATTTGTTGCTAAACTCTCACGGCCTTTTCTGCTTCTCATACTGCTGCACTAGCAAGGGCTGGGAGTGCACAAAAAGTTGGAAGGAGACACAGCTGGGACAGCTGATGCCAACTGACCAAATGAATATTCCATACCATGTGACATGACGCTCAGTATATAAAGCTGGGGGAAGATGGAGGAACAGGGGGGATATTTGGAGTGATGTTGTCTGTCTTCCCAAGTACCCATTACACGTGATGGGGCTCTGCTTTCCTGGAGATGGCTGAACACCTGCCTGCCAACAGGGAGTAGTGAATGAATTCCTTGTTTTGCTTTGTTTGCATGAATGGTTTTGCTCTACCTATTAAACTGTCTACATCTCAACCCATGAGTTTTTCCTCACTTTTACTCTTCTGATTCTCTTCCACATTCATAGAATCATAGAATCATAGAATCATAGAATCATAGGGTTGGAAGGGACCTCTGGAGATCATCTAGTCCAACCCCCCTGCCAGAGCAGGGTCACCTAGAGCAGGTTACACAGGAACACGTCCAGGTGGGTTTTGAATGTCTCCAGAGATGGAGACTCCACCACCTCTCTGGGCAGCCTGTTCCAGTGCTCTGCCACCCTCAGGGTAAAGAAGTTCCTCCTCATGTTTAGGTGGAACTTCCTATGTTCCAGTTTGTGCCCATTGCCTCTTGTCCTGTCCCCGGGCACCACTGAAAAGAGCCTCGCCCCATCGTCCTGACACCCACCCTTTAAGTATTTATAAGCGTTGATAAGGTCACCCCTCAGACGTCTTTTTTCCAGACTGAAGAGACCCAAATCCCTCAGCCTTTCCTCATAAGAGAGGTGTTCCAGTCCCCTAATCATCCTCGTAGCCCTCCGCTGCACCCTTTCCAGCAGTTCCCTGTCCCTCTTGAACCGGGGAGCCCAGAACTGGACACAGTACTCCAGGTGCGGTCTCACCAAGGCAGAGTAGAGGGGGAGGATGACCTCCCTTGACCTGCTGGCCACGCTCCTCTTGATGCACCCCAGGATGCCATTGGCCTTCTTGGCCACAAGGGCACATTGCTGACTCATGGTCATCCTGTTGTCCACCAGGACTCCCAGGTCTCTTTCCACTGAGCTGCTCTCCAGCAGGTCAGCACCCAACCTGTACTGGTGCATGGGGTTGTTCCTCCCCAGGTGCAGCACCCTACACTTGCCCTTGTTGAACTTCATAAGGTTTCTCTCTGCCCAGATCTCCAACCTGTCCAGGTCTCTCTGTATGGCGGCACAGCCTTCCGGTGTGTCAGCCACCCCACCCAGCTTGGTGTCATCAGCAAACTTGCTGAGGGTGCACTCTATCCCCTCATCCAGGTCATTGATGAATATGTTGAACAGGACTGGACCCAGTACTGACCCCTGGGGAACACCACTCGTCACTGGTCTCCAATTAGACTCTGTGCCCCTAATCACAACCCTCTGAGCTCTATCTTTCAACCAGTTTTCTATCCACCCCACTGTCCATTCATCTAACCCACACTTCCTAAGCTTCCCTATGAGGATGCTGTGGGAGACCGTGTCAAACGCCTTGCTTAAGTCAAGGTAGACCACATCTACCGCCCTCCCCTCATCTATCCATCTAGTCATGCCATCGTAGAAGGCTATCAGATTAGTCAGACATGATTTCCCCCTGGTGAATCCATGCTGAGTACTTCTGATAGCTTTCCTTTCCTCCACGCGCCTTGAGATGACACCCAGAACGAGCTGTTCCATCATCTTTCCAGGGATGGAGGTGAGGCTGACCGGCCTGTAGTTCCCCGGCTCCTCCTTCTTGCCTTTCTTGAAGACTGGAGTGACATTGGCTTTCCTCCAGTCCGCAGGCACCTCGCCTGTTCTCCAGGACTTTTCAAAGATGATGGAGAGCGGCCCAGCAATGACTTCCGCCAGCTCCCTCAGCACTCTCGGGTGCATCCCATCAGGGCCCATGGACTTGTGAATATCTAGATGATCTAATTGGTCCCTCACTCGCTCCTCCTCAACCCAAGGGAAGTCGTCTTCTTTCCCTGTTACTTTATTCAATGCCTGGGACTCCTGAGGGCTGGGCCGAGCAGAAAAGACCGAAGCAAAGAAGGCATTCAGTAACTCTGCCTTCTCCACATCCTCCGTCACCATGACTCCTGCCTCATTCAGCAGTGGGCCTACAACTTCCCTGGTCTTCCTTTTGCTTCCAATATACTTGTAGAAGCTCTTTTTGTTTTGCTTGATGTCCCTAGCCAGGTCTAATTCCAAGGCGGCCTTGGCTTTCCTTGTTTCATCCCTGCACGCTCTGGTGGCATTCTTGTAATCCTCCCAAGGGGTCAGTCCCTTCTTCCACTTATTATAAACTTCCTTCTTCCACTTGAGCTTTTTCTGAAGCTCCCTGCTCAACCATGCAGGTCTCCTGCGTCCCTTGGCCGATTTCTTTCTCTTAGGGATGCACCGATCCTGAGCTTGGAGGAAGTGGTCTTTGAATATCAACCAGATAGGCAAGTAAGCTGTGTGGTCCTAGTATCTGTATGGGGTTAAACCACGACACAAGGATGGGGGATCTACCACCTCTCTGGGAAACCTGTGCCAGTGTTTCACCACCCTCATTGTAAACAATTTCATCCTTAGATCTAAGCTAAATCTACCGTCTTTAAAGCCATTACTCTTTGTCCTATTGCAACAGGCCCTGCTAAAAATTCTGTCCTCATGTTTCCTGTAGGCCCCCTCTAAATACTGGAAGGCTGCTATAAGGTCTCCCCAAAGCCTTCTCTTCTCCAGGCTGAGCAACCCCAACTCTCTCAGCCTGTCCTCACAGCAGAGGTGCTCCAGCCCTTGGATCATCTCTGTGGCCCTCCTCTGGACCTGCTCCAACAGGTCCATGTCTTTCCTGTGCTAAGGGCTCCAGAGCTGGATACACTACTCCAGGTGGGGTCTCACCAGAGGAGAGTGGAGGGGCAGAATCACCTCCCTTGATGCTGGCCACGCTTCTTTTGATGCAGCTTAAGATACAGCTGGCTTTCTGGGCTGTGAGCACACATTACCAACTCATGTCCAACTTTTCATCCACCAGTATCCCCAAATCCTTCTCGGCAGGGCTGGTCTCAATCTCTTCATCCCCCACCCTGTATTGATACCAGGGTTGCTGTGCCAGGTGCAGGACCTCGTAGTTGACTTTGTTGAACCTCATGAGGTTCACACGGGCCCACTTCTCGAGCCTGTCCAGGTCTGTCTGGAGGGCAACCCATCACTCAGGTGTGTCAACCACAACCACTCAGTTTGGTAAGTCTGGAAACTAGCTGAGGGTGCACTCAATCCCACTGTCTGTGTCATTGATGAAGATATTAGACAGTACTGGGCCCAACACAGACCCTGGAGGGACACCACTTGTCACTGATCTCCATCTGGGCATTGAGCCGTTGACCACTACCCTCTGGATGTGACCATCCAACCAATTCCTCATCCACCAAACAGTCCACCCATCAAGTCTGTATCTCTCCAATTTAGAGAGAAGAATGTTGTGGGGGACTGTGCCAAAGGCCTTACAGAAGTCCAGATAGACGACATGGACAAGCTCTTCCCTTGTCCACTGAGGTAGTCACTCCTTCATAGAGGGCCACTAGGTTGGTCAGGCAGGACCTGCCCTTGGTAAAGCCATGCTGGCTGTCTTGAATCACCTCCCTGCCCTCTATGTGCCTTAGCATAGTTTCTAGGAGGATTTGTTCCACGATCTTCCCAGGCACAGAGGTGAGACAGAAGTCAGTAGTTCCCAGGGTCCTCCTTTCTACCATTTTTAAAAATGGGTGCAATGTTTCCCTTTTTCCAGTCACTGGGAACTTCATCTGACTGACGTGACTTTGCAAATCTCATCAAGAGTGGCTTGGCAACTACATCAGCCAATTCCCTCAAGACTCTGGGATACATCTCATCAGGTCCCATAGTCTTCTGTACATTCAGGCTCCTCAGGTGGTCACGAACCTGATCTTCTCTTACAACAGGAGAGGTACACGTTCTTTGACCTTCCTTTTCCAGCTGACCTACTTGTAGAAGCCTTTCTTATTATTCTTTGCTTCTCTTGCCAAGAGTGCCTGGGACTTCCTGACCTCATCCCTACAGAGCCAGGCAGTGTCCCTATACTCTTCCCAGATACCTGTCCCTGCTTCCAGTGCCTATACATTTCCCTTTTGCCCTTTAGTTTGACCAGCAGATCTTGAGTCAGCCATGCTGGTCTCTTGCCCTCCTTTCCTGATTTCTTATACCTAGGGACTACTCTTAGATTTAGACTTAGACTACTTGTACTGTGGTTTACAATCAAGGTTGTCCTCACATTTAAAGGAAACGTGTGTGTGTGTATGTATGTACGTATTTATGTGACTGTGTACCCATGTGTGTACATATACTATATAATTTTAAAATTATACTTGACACTATAATCTTACTTTAATTGCTTTTTCTTTGCCAATAATCTTGCATTTGACTTCTGTATGCTTGAAGAGAACACAGGATATTAGAAAATATGCCGGTATGTTATGAACAGAGCCATCACGTCTCGCATAATGAGCACAAGACTCAGACACATGGCATATGGTTTGCACCTTCTCACAGCAACACTTCTGTACCATACATTTTACCAGTGAAAAACCAGATCATTTGTCATACTTTGCGATCCCACATGCCAATCACAACTGCATGCCTTAGCTGTGATCTGTCAAACAGTTATGCTTGTCACGTGGGGGTCAGAAGAAGGAGAAATACCTTGCTGCTATGCTTCAGTTAGAGGAAAGAGGGAAGGAGATTAACGTAGCAGAACAGCCTCAGAGGAACTCCGCCACAAGGTAACATTACCCATCTGAAAGCTAATGTTATTACACTGGTTCACCACTTGAATGTGTTGAAGACAAAGAAATTTTAGTAGCCACTGAAACGGACTGTATTTCCATACAATCTCTTAAAACAAAACTACCAACGAAAATACTCATGCAGTTACACTACAGGACTTTGAATTTCAAATTGTTGTTGTTGGAATGTTGCGGAAGTTTCAGTCTACTGATGATTTGGTTGAAGCAGAAATATAAGCAAGGAATTCAGCTTTCCGCAGAATATTGAGAATGCAGATCACTGTGCAGACTAGTACATAATTGCTAGCCTAATTACACATCTTTTGCCACCATTCCTTGGAGCATGGCAATCAAGTATTTCTGCTCAATATGGCAACCAGAATTCACAGAGAAGCAGAATTCATATAAGGCATTTCCTTCTACCAACAAAAAGAGAGAAGCTATATACATAAACCTGAGACGTCTGACTATATTCCTGCTTTTATGCTTCACCAATAAACATCTCCTGCCTTCCCTCTCCAGCTGTATAGGTAAATAACACCATTTCCTTTATGATCAACAATGTTTCCCTGGCTCCAAAGTTTTTCATCTGAAAGGTTTGAAATACTGTTAACCTACTGGGTGATCAAAATAATCTGCTCTTTGCCATATATGAAACTATCAGTCACTTCACATTTATTCTTCTGTTGCTTAATGTATACATATAGAAAAAAACTGAGAATGTAGACATAGCTTTAAAGAACATGTCTTTAATGGACACCTGGAACACATTTTTCAATTAACGGCAAACTGCTTACATACATGCCTCGATATGAAACAGGATAGCAAGTCACAAATTCTTTGCTGAATGAGTAGTGCTGTGCTCCTGACTGTTCAAGAGGGTTATATGAATTCTAAGGAATTAAAAAAAAAACGTTAATATGAGGATTTAAGCTGCTGAGTTTGGTAACTCAGCAGTGAATTTTTCAGAAGAACTTATGTGATTAAAAAGAACAAATGCTATTGAAAATCCAAATAATCCAAAAAGTTTGGTCAAACTAATGTGGAGGAGTTAAGATGTTTCCCAGTAAAATGTCTATAATATAGACAGACATTTTAAAAAAATAAGAACTGGAAGTGAGATTCACAGCTCTAGACAGTTCCAGTATTCCTGCATTGTTATGAAATACAAATGGTCCTTTAGATGAAAATGTAGAACTTAAAAGTCACCAAAATGCATAAGAAAAATGTGCATGTTTCGTGCTTTTCTTGTTTGCACTTATGAACTTAAAAAAAATCCGTACTGTTTTTGTGGGTCTGGTAGCACTTTTGATAATTCTAATTACACACTTGTAATTATTGACCTGTCCCTTAGGTATTGATATTTTCTGAACCATAACCCCTACAGTAAACCTATAAATAAATGCCTGTTTAGTTGTAGCATGAAAAGGGGCAAAGCGGTTTTGGCAGAAGATAAACCCCCTTGCGTTCTAACACTCCTCACCGAGGTGGGAGGGTAGGTGCGGCTTGGTTTAAATTCTGAGTGATGCTCAATTCAGCACTATCAGTCCAATCGCGTTTAATATGTATTAAACCGTTACAATTTGGATCCACTAATAGTGGACTGCACCTTCAGTCTAGTCGTGCTCATGAACTAGCACGGCCACTCTCGAGTCTTTGGTCACGTTCAGTGAGAAACCGAAACCACTAGCTACTTAAAAAAAAGTGCAGTTTATTTAAACAAACGATACAGCCTGGCTATAAATGTAGAAAAGAGAATTTCTAGAGAAATTTCTAAGTTTCCTGAGAAAGCACTCGGTATAATCTAAGTCTTATCCAAAGGCGTCCCTATGGGGGGGAAGGGAGGCTCAGCTGTTTACTGATCCCAGAAGTCAGTGATGTAGTTCTTTGAGATGGTGTCTTCCCTGGGTATCCCCCCTCTCTCGGGCTATTTTTATACTATTTGTTATCTTCAAGGTGGAGTTTGAGTGACTTTAGTCATACATACTTATATCATGATTGGTGTAAAATTCTCTCGCTTCACAATTAAAGGTATAGTTTATGAGAAATTCAGGGCGCAGACTCAAGAAGGAGTGGTCGCACCTTGGAGGCGGGTAGCCTTAGGGATGGAGGTGTGTTTTGGTATTATAATGACATTATAATGAGCAAAGTTCGCACAAAGGGCAGCATTTAATCAAAATTTAACAAAATGATGTCTCCGAGTATCGAGCGGGCAGCTAATCGGCAGTTTATCTGTTTCATGGTATCATCCCATTCCCGTATCCGCTATACATCATAAGGTAAAGCCATGGAATAATTGTATCCCATCCCGTACCTCATGTAGCTTATCAGGGAACCACAGGTGTTGTATTCTTCATGCCAGCTGCGGCTATTTTCTACCTCAGAAGCCTCTTGATTTTGTACTTTTCCTTAATGTGTGAACAATGCCGTACTTTTGTATTTTTAGCCAATTTAGTATTTATTCCACATTAGTTTATAAATTCTCTTTTGCCACTTATTATTTGTTTCTACAGTGCCTATCAGCATGAGCCTTTATGGGTGCTACTATATACTAATAATATACTAGTAGCAATTTCATAAATTAATATTTCCTATAAAAGGAAATAAAATTGATTGTGTGTGACATCTTCCACAACACAATCCTTTGCAAGTAAAGAAATGTGAAATTTTCTTGCAAGTCTTAACTACAACATGATGTCCATGTACATCAGTGACAGACACCAGAGAGACACCAAAGAGCTCTCTTCTGTCTCCTTCAGCTAAGGAGAAACACAGCATAAATTAATCTCCTTCATAGCTTCACTCAAAGGTAGTTATAACTTTAGTGGCGTCAACAAAATTGGAGACTGAAACACCTGCATGCATTCAGTTTGTAATGTATTAGCCATTTAAAAGACAAGTCACAATTAAGGTTTTGACTACTTTGTTTCTTCTAACCTGGCTCTTCCCCTTTGTTTTTAGGATATAAATTGATTAATATGACTAGTTATAAAAAATTAAATTAAATTAAAAAAAAAGAAACAAAAGCAAAAAAAGTCCTACCTAAGATTAGTTTCAAGGATCTGAGGAACCCACAGTCAAATCTTGATATCATAATTTAGGGAACCTTCTAGACAGGGAAGGAAATAGATAATTTATGTCTTCTTTCAACAAGATTCAGGTGCCTAGAAATTCGTGGCAAAAATCTAAAATTTCCAATTAATTTCCACTACACAATTGCTTATACCATTAGAAATGTATATAACAAACATCACATGGTTAATAATAGACTTAATTTTAAAGTGAAAGCATAAATAATATTTCTGGGGGACTTGAAGGAAATGGCTGTTTTTCTAATTTAAACTGTTAACGGCCTACCTACTCAAAGTCTCTATTATGTAATCAATTCCCACCTTAAATTCAATCCCATATACATTAAAACCATACATACTAACAACCATGTCTTACAACAAACATGTAATAGCCTCATCATTCTTTTTGTTAATTTTATTTCCTTGTCATTCTTGCATCTTATCTCAGCTTTCCCTGTATTTTCCTACTTGTCACACATATTCCTAACCTATGCTTTCTCTGAGGTTTTCAGAGCTTCCTTTTCCCAATTTGTTCCCATATCTGCCGTTATTTGTCTTCACCGTTGCATAGCTGTATTCCCATCCCTTTCCTCACAGTATCTCCCCAGTATCTCTTTTGACGTTTACCAGCACCAAGCCTCATTGCTTCTCTTACCCACATTTCACCCTAACATCTTCAGCACTTTAGTTTTATCTCCTCATGTTCCCAAACTCCATAGTTCTTTGTGTGATTTTATTTGTTCATTTTTGTTTTGACTACTTGCTATGTTCTGTTTAGAGGATGAACATAGTATAATAATGTATGTTGACAGACCGTTGTCAGTTCTTCCAAGACAGGTGGGGAATAAGGACGATTCACATTAATGTTCTTCCATCTGCAAAGACTGTGTTACCTATGTTATCTGTGGCTGTTGTGAAAGATTCAGTGCATCATAGACACTGTGGTGGGAATATATCTCAAAACGTTAGATAGTAGGTTTCCTCCCTGATGGCATTCTTGATTGAGAAACTTCAATGATCCAGACTCGATGGAGAGCTTTCTGAGAAACTGCTTAACAGTAATTCTTTTTGAAGATAACGAGAGTTTTACCATTATTTGTTTCAAAAAGAACGGGATCAAGATAAGGTAAACCCAAGACTGGTTTTTACTGTACTCCAGAAAAACGGGGAAGATTCTTACGCAGAAAAAATATTACTTATCTTTGTATATATCGACTGATGTCTTACATGGAACAATCAAAGTGAATTGAATCAAAGAGAGAGTCTACAGTTTAAAAAATGCTGTCTATTTAAAATTCTAGGATAACTTTTTAATAATGCAAATGTTTTTCTCAATAAAAACATTGGATTTATGGTTCTGTTTTTTCACATTGTTTATATATTAATCATTATGTAAATTAAGGCATTCTTTTTATAAGGAAAAATTGTCACTTTTTAGTGCCTTTTTTTTTTTTTTTTTGCAAGTTATCCTGTAAATTTCCTTATATTTTATAAGCACTTCCTTACTTGAGGCAGTAGGGAAAAATTGGGCCTTTCAATTAGCTGAGACCATTTCAGACTGGAAATTTCCAGAAAGATATGGTTTCCCTTTGGGGGTGTTTAAAATTAATCCCTTTCAAACTATGGCAGTGGATTTTAATTAAGTTAGCATTAGTCCTCATGTCAAGAGGAAAAAACCACTGTAAAGCTCTCTCTCTCTTGACCTTTGAAATAATAGTTAACCTTAGTATAAGCAGACACTTTAAACAAGACTAGAATTAGGGGATACCAATTTTGCTGAAAACAGGGAGGAGATTGTGTCTGTCTTAAGCTTATTTACCATAAAATTTGTTCTGTTGCTTGTCAATCCATCTAAACGAAGATGTGTGACTAAGCTGAGTCTTTATCAAACTGCCTGTCTTTCCCAGGCTCCAAACCACTGAGTTTGTCAGCTAGTGATTTGCAGTGGGACTGGAAACAGCCACGGGGCCTGCAGTGTCAATCTCCTTTGTTCTCTTAAATACGTAATAAGAAAGTTTGAAAGTACTTGAACATGTGTTGTTTTTACCTGTTAGCTTTCACATTCACATGCAGAACTTACTTTCATGATACGACTGTTTCTATCTTCTCATGCTTTTCAGTAGTCACCAGTAAAAAAGGTTCAGTTAACTCCTGGTATGAAATTTTGCATACCAACAACCCATCCAGTTGCTGCTTTCATGAAAGCTAGTGGCTTGACTAAAATTGTTATGAATTTCCAGAAAGGAAGGACTTAATGTTTGCAGATTACTGTAGATTATTTTTTTTTCCATTCTTATGGTTTGTGTCTAAAAATAATTATTGTAGGCTCTTAGTATCTGTTTTATTTTATCACAAACTCATATCGTGGTTTGGAGTATATTTTTCTAGGTCTCCTACTCAAATGTGGTTTCCTCCTCATAATGTTTACAATCAGTGCCAGAGACAGCATTTTCCATTGTTCTTTGGAAGAATTTCAATTCTTCTCTTATTCAATTTCTTCTTTGGAATCTCCAAAATATTTTCACAAATACATTAAGATTAGTAGATGCATCTTTGGATACCCAACTGCTTCCTTACTTGTTCTAAAAGATAATTTACACATTTGCCGTTGCTTTCTCATGCTGATTGTAATGACAGTTGAAAGACAACAGCGGAGGACACAGATCTAGGTTTAATTCCCACTATGCCACTCACTTTCTCCCTTCTACTTCCTATGCCATGTAGTATCTTCTCTATTTAGAATGCAATTTTTTTTTAAAATGACATCTGTTTCCTATCATATGCTATTAAAAGCCAGGACCAGGTGATCTTTGATCTTGTTACATCTCTAGATTCCACTACACATAGGTAATAACAAGTAGTATAACAAAGATAATGACAACACCTATGTAAATGGGGGAATGAAATACGGGTTTAAATGTAAAGCCAAATTCTGTGTGTGAGGAAAACAATATGTAAAAGCCAATCATCTTCAAATATTTTTAAACTTTCATGCTATGCTTAGAAGAAAAAGATTTTTTCCTAATGTTTTTCCTGGTCTGAAGAATATAGTACTACCGTTTGATTTCCATGCTTGTCATATTAATTCCCCTGGAACAGGAAAATACAGAGCTATCAGGTGGCAGGAAACATTTGGTACAAGAAGCCTGATGAGGACTGGAGTTGTGCAGTGGAAAATGAGCTAAAATACAAGTTCTGGGCTAAACACTCACATAAAAGGGTACTATATCTAAAAAGCAAAAAAAAATGGATATATATTTTTCTGGAAAACCTCTTCCCAATACTCTTGTGCATTTCTAAAACCTAATAGCAGCTTGAAAAATGGACTGAATAATAGAAAAAAATCAAGGATAAAACCTCATGGGTTCTGAAGACTTTCTGTACTAGAACACAAAAAGATAATAACTTCCACAAGCATTTATAACTTCTGTTACGTATCTACATAGGCATGAATTGAAGAAGCAGCTGAAAGCATTCCCTGAGGAAATAAGTCAATGGAGAACTGACAAGCAATAACAGCTGGATTCAATCACCCCTGTAAGGTACTTTCCTCATATTCAAAAAACTTAGGGAAAAGAGAGTTCACTCCTTGAAAATTATGTAATTCAGGACTGCCAAAAGGGTCATCCAAAGCAAAAAACAAGACTCCAAATATGAATCACTGCATAATTAATCGAGAAACTTGGAACAAAGAAAAGAAACTTCATATCAAGGAAGAATTATTATCACAAGAATACAATGGTCTGAATCCATAAAAAGCACTATAATTTTGCAAGATGCTACCATGACTCCTAGGTTTCAGTGTGTTACATAAAATCTTTTATGAGCAACAGTGAAGGCTAATGCTGCTACTGAAAATTGTTTTTAATGAGTCTTGAAATGTTAGTTTAGGTCAGTTTCTCATGTTATTTATTAAGTGCAGTAAAATGGACTGAAATTTAATTTGAATTTAGGTTTCATTAATGTTTCCTTTCGATATCATTTCTTTAACAAGCTGGTGAGTTATAGGGTAGAATGAGGCTTTAAAAAAATGCTACTATTGTGGCATATTTCCATAACTACATTAAAACTTACTGTTACTTAGTTAATTTCTCAGATTACTGAACTTGTAAATTGATAGAAAAAATTCTTTAAGACAAATCAAACACAAAATCATACACAGGTTTCTGGCAATAAAGTGTTTTTTGTTGATTATGATAATTAAACAAAATCAATATATTAAATATAAACATAATCATCCCATTTCACTTTCCTCTGACTGGGATTTAAATTCAGATGGTTGTTTTATTTGCTTTTTAAAGTGCATATCAAATTAAAGTGTCCAAAAAAAAAAGGAAATAGAATCCTGTTAAAAAAAAACAGCAAGGGAAGGGAAGGGAAGGGAAGGGAAGGGAAAGGTCATAAAAACAAAACACAACAAAAAATATCATAATATACTGTATTCTTACCAATAGGAAAGGAATAAACTAATGAGATCAAGTTGTAACCTTCAATGAGGTGTTTCAATCCAAAAAAATATTTAGCAGAAGTAACAAATAGTATCCTACTGAAGATAGCAATTGGGAGCATCTAGAAAAAAACAATTAAGAATATTAAAGGAAATACAGTGGATTTCAATCATTCAATAGCTATAGGACCAAAGGAAATAAGAAGCTTTTTTCTTGGTTTTTTTTTTTTTTTTCCTGACTCAGTGTATCAAACGCTAAAAGTCTGCAAAAGATTTCAAGGTACGGATGAATTAAGAGCCATTAAAAGGGCAGTTAAGCCAGTTAGGGGAGATAAACACATTGCCATAGACCTAATGGATTTATTTTTTCTTTTTTCTTTCCCCTTCCCTTTTTTTTTTTTTTTTTGTTAATCTCAACAGCTGATAATGTGGGGAAACATTAAGGGCTCAATTCAGTTGCGTAAACATAGGTATCTGGTGCCTGAGGGTGTTCAGGACAGTCACAAAGGTCTGGGAGGTAGGAAGCAAGACTGCATGGGGGTACAGCCCTTCCACAGAGGCAGCTGGAGGCCAGGGCAGATAGGCAGGAGTGTGGGCATGGCACAGAAGTTTCTGTTTAGGCAACTGACTCAATGTCACCATATTCATGTTCCTCACCGGTGGTAAAGTTACTGTGACAGGTTTTAGTGTAAAACTTCAGATGGACCTATGGTTTACTGATCATCTGTCATGGACCCCAACTTTGTCTTGCCCCTGTTTCACTCTGAGAATTTGTCAGGAAGACAATTTTAGGAAATCTTGCTTTGAACATAAGTAGACAAATGATTTATCATCAAAACCGGAATATTTTTCTATCATATTGAAACATCAGGTAAACCAGACAGTCCAAAACAAAGTAACTTGAAAATGGGGAACTAATTATAGATCATCTTTGGAGAAAATTTAGTATCTTTTTTCTTTTCTGTTAAACAACGCAAGATGTGATTAAAAGCTGGGTCACAAACAAAAGGCCAAAGAAAGAATTCCAATGTCAAAGACTACCTTGACTGACGCATCTTTTCTATTTTGCGTATTTTGGAATAAAATTTGTTTAAAGTCACCTGACTTTTGTTTAAATGGACTCCAGCATTAATTAGAATCCTGTTCCCTTCATCCTTACTCATCCTTGCTCATTCATTTGCTACAATTCTTTCTGAATAGCAAGATCTGTAAATTAACTGTGTAGATACACACTTATTTAAACTAAGAAGCTTCAATCCAGTTCTGCTGAGCAAAAACCAGTACATGTACTAAAATATACTTTTAAAAATTAAGCACCCCTGGCAAGTTTTATTTCAGAGCTCCTAAAATACAACAGCAAATGGATAAAAATGTGGACAAGTCTGCTTGTGAAACTAGTATAAACTCTGAAAAGTCCTAATGCCATGAAATAAATACAGTGGCTAAGTTACTAAAAAGAAACAAAGCAAAACCTGAAGAGTGTCTATAACTTAATCACATTCTGTTAAAGTACAGTGCCAGTTGCAGAGAAAATGAGAAACGACAAATACTGGCAATCCTATGACCTCTTCTAATATATTATAGCAATGCTCAGATTATAGCTTGGCCTCAAAGATACAGTTAAGAGTGTTTAAAATATTTCATTCAGCATTCCTTAGGATTCATTCCCTTTTTTCTTTCTTTCTTTCTTTTTTTTTTGAAAGATAAGTTTGGGGTTTGTTTTTGGTTTTGGTTTGTTGTTTGGTTTTGCGTTTTTTTTTGTAATGGAAAATGGCACTGGAAGCTTTGGTAAAATTTTGTTCACCTTCCCTAGCAATGCTGCTTTCCATCACAGGTGCATGAGAAAATAAGATGAGAAGACATTTTTAATAAGCTTTTGTCCCACAGTCACTTCCTCAGTTATAATCACTAAGTATTTGTCACTAGTTTTATTTCCCCTTCCTATTATATCAGTTTCTAAATATAATTCAGAAACAAAGATGTCCTAGACACTAATTCTTAAATTAGTGACCACTTTAAAATAACATGATGTGATTGCTATTAAAATGTAATTCAGCTTTCAATAGACCGCTTGTGTCTGACAACTAATTTTTTTGTTTCTCCCTTGAGTAGTTGCTAGAAACAGTCCCCAGTGTAGATCCATCCTCTGACTGAAGCACAGAAAGGAAAAGCTAAAAAATGAGCAACGGGAACAGCTTGCTGATGAAGTTGAATGAAGAGCCAGTAATGATATTGATGACATTACTAATTACTTAGCAGGCAGAATTCAAAATGAGAATTAATTTGTCATCATGATATCATCAATCAGCTTTCCATTGCCTTGGGTAATAGGTTTGTGCTTGCTTGGTGCAGTATAAATTCTGCTATATAACTCATTTTGTTTTGTACATCCGTACTTCTTAATTTTAGCTTTTAAAGTTTTACTCTTCTAGGTATTGCACAGTGGTTTTATGAGTGTCCTATTTCAAAGATTTGGTATTTCATGCTCAAATCAGATAATGAGTTTAAAGACCACATAATCTCTGCCCCTCAAAACAAGCAAGTGTTCAACAGATTATTTAAAAAGGATCATAGACTAAAGTAACAACCATCACTGATACAAAAGGGAGCGTATTCAAATTTGATACTTAAAAAGATTCAGATAGATTTCTAGACAGATATTTTAATTAAAAATTTACAGTAAATTTATTCAAGTTCCTCTAATTTGGAGTTGCAGGATCAAAAGTCATAGTTCCTGAGTGCTTGAGTAGAAGCAATCTCTTTGGCACTGATTTAAGGAAATTAGTCTTTTCAAACAATCCAATATTCCTAATCCTTCAGACAGTGAACCAGTATCACAGTCCCAAGAGCCTGGAGCCTCTACTATCTCTTCCAAACAGCTGAGATTCCTGGCTGAGTCATCCTGTCAGAGGAGGAGTTGGCCAGACTTCACCAGCTGTGCACTCCAAGATTTTCCTCTGTCCTGTCCAACTTGGCATCTCCGTCTTTTTCATCTTCTTTCTGGATTCTTCTATTCCTGCCTCGGCTTTCACAGGGCCACTTTCCATTTTTGTGGGCTTATGCTGTGATCATTAGTGTTTTGCTCTGAAGTAAGTAGAGTATATCTGCTGAGTCATGAGGGAATGGCTAATTGTCCCCTTCTAAGTCCCCAGAGCTGTCAATGACTCACCCTGCCAGCCCTGTGTCTTGGCAGTGGGGACTATACCTGAGAGTCACCCAGGGTCCTGAACATAAATGTTGTCATCACAGGGGGCTGCTAACTAACTAATCGGCCAAGGAACTGCTGACCTGAATCATCAAGTACATTGTCTTTTAATACACTTATAGTACTATAGTTTAGTAATATATACAGCTTAGAGGTACCCTAGAACTCATTAAACAACCTAATGGATCATCTGACAGTTGGAAAGGTTTTCTGTGTGGGAGAATATTAAAGAAAATGTGTTAATTTGAGGCTATATTGTTATGCCATTTCATTTGCACTGTTTTCTATCATTTTGATTGATGCCTAGATTTTGACTAACACATAGAAGGAATGAGGGATAATATGCATAAAATTGTGTCTGCGGATGTTCTTGTCCTCCTTCTAGTTTGTTCACCTGCAGAAAGAAAACACATAAAAATAGAGAGGGAAAAAAGTGTTAATAGTGTTAATACTTTTTTTTTTCAGTTTTGTAAAATTTGTAAGATTATAAGTTTATTTATTTTCTCTATATATCATTTATTCTACAAGATAGGAATGCAGTAGGTTTTATTTAGTTAAATATCACAACCAAGAAAAAGCAATGTCAAAAGCAGAGGAAAGCTTTAGAAATGTTTTTAGTATCTAAAAGCATTGCCCTATTAAACAAATTCAGGAGAATTCGGGAGTTCCATTTCAGTGAGTTTATAATTGTGTCATAGATTACATGAAGGTCATTAGTTTCTCCAGAACCCTTAGAAGTACATATGTAGCTTGTCAGAAAATCTCCACAGAGCTGACTTCATCTATTATCTATCTATTTATCTACATTATTTCACATTGAGTGACATTTCACAGAAGCTGAAGCCTTTTTTATTTCTTCTGTTTACAAATGTTGGACAGATTAAAAAAAAAATTAAATATGGCAATAATTAGGTATGTTTCAAAAAAATTAATAATCACTAAGGAGGTAATACCCAGGATAGTTTTACAAGTATTAGATTGCATTACAGAGAGAATTCTTAAAGTACTCTACACTTGCGCAATCTACAACTCTTATGAAAATGTAAGAGACTTAAGTGGATTTTATCTCTTTCTTCAGGAGTCTAACTCCTTACAGTAATTGCTCCAGGTAGAGTTCAGAGTGTATTACTGTATCTCCTCTGAAAATCTGAGTTCAGGAAGCTCCTACAACTAAAGCAGAAAATGGCATTGTAAACCTCATCAGAATCATAGATGGAGATGTCTTTCACAGAACTCCCCCAGAGGAAAGAAGTGCATCTTAAACCAGCAAATATATGGTTGTAAATCTGAACTCAGTTCTAGACAATTGCGTTTGAGGGTGTTTGAATATTGCATTATCTGCACATTGACGTGCTCTGCGTATTGGCAGCAGAACAGACATCCAAAGTTTGACACACAACACCTGACTCTCCTGCATGTCTGTTTCCAGCCACTGTCATGATAAGCTCTTTCAGAAGAGAGAAAAGGACCTCCATAATGCATGCAAGCCAAACATTCTTGTGAGATATGACGATTTTAAATGTCAACTTATTTTTCTGAATAAATGAACGGTGTTTTCCCTTCTTGTATGAGGGGGGCGTAGCAATTCCATTGGAGGCTGGATTATATTTGTTATTGGACCAATACGTGCAGTCAGCTTAATCTGATAGTTTTCAAATAAAAACACAGTTTGGCAAATTACTTTTTATCTTTACTATTATTTGAACTTTTTATTTTCTCCTCTGTAAACTCCTTTACACAAAAACACTCAAAATGGCCTTACCTTTGCGTAATGGAAGATTTGGAGAAAGAAAGATTTCATCTGCTGTAGCTCAGGCTGCCAGCCTTGTCATAGGCCCCTGTTGACAGAAGTCTACAAGGTAACAAAAATGGAGCAGAAAGCGAGCAATTCTATGACCCTTTTTTGATTTCTTTTCTTTTTAATCTATCAGCAATCTTCAGCCATGGTATTGTGCTGGGAATAGCTTATTATTGCCAAATTTGTTCCTATTTTTTAAACAGACATGACTGACTGGGCTCTTTGAATACTCATTTGTTTTTCTCCCTGTCTTTATCACGTCTTTTTTTTTTTTTTTTCCTGAATGCAAGAACTAGTACTCTGAAAGAGCTGTTGATTAATCAAATGACATTTAATAAGATAAATAGGTGGAATGGAAAACAGAAGAAGGGGAGGCCTTTGATCTTTTCAAGTTATTAGACTAAATAATAGTGGAAATTTCTTTCTCAATATATGTAGGAAGGTTGCTTTGGCCTTTTAAGTCTCTAATATTGTCAGTTATTCAAAGACACCTCTCAAGATTTTAACCTCAACTTAATTAAAAGATATATTATATAAATTGACTTCCATTATTTCAGCATCAGAGAGTCTTATCATGCTGTCATTATCTTAAGTAAATGGGTTTGTTTTACATAATGTACATAATTATAGTAGTCTCCATTAAAAACATATCTCTTCAATACCTCTTCAAATTATTTTAGCCATAGGTAAAGAGTAAGGTTTTATATACATATATTCCAATCAACCTTTCTATAATTGAGGATTTCTCCAGTTGGAAAGCTTATTCATTCTCTGACATGTTTGGGTTTTTTTTTTTTTTTGTTTGTTTTGTTTTTTTAAATAAAACAGTTATTAATGAAATACTGATTTATTTTTTTTTTCAATAGTATTCTTTCCTGGAAAGCAGGAACATTTCAAAATGAAGGTCAATGTGAAAAAAAACTCTGAAAGAAATTTTTTTTTTCTAAGAAATTCTTAATAGATATTCTTAATAAATTTTTAATTATTAGGTGTCGTCTAATGGCCTAATGGTAATGTATTACCATCTTTTCTACATTACAGATATTTATTTGGGTGTACCTTTCTTTGAAAATCATCTCTTTTTTTTTTCCTGTACAAACAAAGGGTATTGTTTAATCTCTTAAAAGTTTGTTTAAGGCTTTTATTTTTTATTTCCTCCCATGTTTTGATTATACCTATGGGTTTTTTTCCCCATTTTTCTTCACATTCAAAGCCTTCTAGCCTATCAAAGATTTCCTATTCACTAGTAAAAGGACAACTGTCCAGCCATCTTTACCCATTGGTTTGTTTTTCAGAAAACGCCTCTGAACAAATGTACTACTACTCTGGTTTGGGATGATTCTTCTGCAAAAAGAACTCATTTAAATCTTCTTCAGTTCCAGCTTTGCAATTTTTTACTATGATTCCCATGGAAAATTTGTCAGCAGGTTGGCTGACAATCTGTTCTTGCCATTGTCTGTCGATAACAACTGTTAATCATTATAATCTCATAATTTCTTCAAGGATGTACCAGTATATTGAGGAATACCTCTCTTGGCTTCACCTTTTGCCTAGATTGTAAACTATTTGCCCAAGGGACCATCTTTTTGTTCAGTGCTTTTACACTGCCTGGCGTAATGGAGTCCTTATTTTGTCCTTATTTTTGGTAAGTGTTATTCCATTACTGCAACAGTAATACAGGGTAACAGAGTGACTATATTAATAAATAAAATTTAAACAAAAAAGAGGAAAAACTTGATACAGCTTGGCAGTAATATTAAAAATAGTATGAAAAGAAGATTTTTGCTTCAGGAGTTTTTCTTCCTTTTATTTGTAACCATTTTGATAGCAGATTCAGAGTCTGTACCATGGTGGTAGATAGTCACAAGTAAATTATATTTGTGATTGATAGAAAATGTCTTCTACATACTGTGTTCTCCTGTAAATTAGTCATGTGTAGGTACTGCTTTTTGACTGCATTGAACTGAACTGCATTATATTGACCAGAAAAGAAATGTATCCACTTCAGTGTTCAAATTAGTAAAATTATTAAACATGAAGGTAACATACTGACATATTTTTGACAGCATTTGACAGTCTGTGTTGTATTTCCTCATATTTTTCCAATCTTACACCTAAACACATGACCTTTTTCACCTGCTTCGATGGTGCTTTTTGTTAAAAAAAAAAAAAAAGAAAAAGTAGTCAATTACTTTTCTGAATTTCACAGAATTTTCTCACAGTTCACAGTTTCTTCACTGTCACAGTGAGTAAGGGGCTTCAGGAACTCTTTCCTACAAATTAGATGGAAACTCTTGAAGTTCTGGCACTTCCTCATTGCCCTGTTTCAAGCCAAAGATAATCTGATGTTCATCAAAAGAAAATATTTTAAGAAACTAACTAGCTTCCAAACCAGTGCAGCAGCACCTTGATAATTCTTGAATATACTTCCTGTTGCATGAGCCAATGCAAAACTGAAGACAGTGCCTTTTTTTTCTTAATATTATTCTTGCATTGGAAATTAAATATTTGCAGTTTGCCTGATTTTCTGAAAATCATTTAGCACAAACATCAAGTTAAAATCATGCATAAAAATACAATGATTAATAAAGCAGTTGCTAGGTTTTAAGACAGCTTTATGGAAATAAAACAAAGCTGGGCTTAAAGTGACCTGCATTTGATTTCATTCCACAATTTTTTTTTTAATCTAGTTTAAAGTGGCACGATGCTGACACAAGCACAGTCTACAGGTCAGACTGTGATCCCACATTTTTGGTTTGACCAAATGAGTCCTTGATGTCAGGATAAGACTATCCTTATGTGGCCATTTTCTGCGTACTTTTAGGCACAAATCACTCCTAAAAAATACTTATTAGCACCACTTGTTATTAGTAATTTTCACTCAGTTATCTCATTTCTGAAAGAATTCTTGTCGTTGTGCAGCTCTAAACACAGTCATATCATTTCTAGGGGTGTTGTTCAATAAAGACCAATCAGACAATAAATAAAACTCTCTAGTTACTAAATTAGCCAGTCCTTACGTAGTATGTCAAACAATTGGTTTACCAATTCACTCCATTAACCAATGAAATGGTTAATGAAGATGCCATCTGAAGACTCATTAAGCAGACTTTCAGTCCCTGTACATAATTTCTTACACTCTGAAAATTTTATTTCATATAGTTAAATCTGTAAGTAAGCAGCTATACAAACACAAAAAAAACATTGGCTGAGCTAAAACTGAGGATAGCACCCTTGGAGTGAATTACGCCTAAGATGAATTATATACCTGTTTTGTTTGTTCATCGTGTACTATGTGTGATGCTTCTTTAAAAAACCCACAGCTGTGCAGCAGGGATAAAAAGACTGCCTGTCTGCCTTGTCCTGAGAGGGAGCCTCTGGAGGCAGGGGCAGGTTACTCTTCCATTGGAAGTGACTAAGAAAGACAGGGAGAGGGCAAGGAAAGGAGACAGAGGAACTTATTTAGCATGGTTTACAAGAGGGAGATGGAGCTAAACACACAGTGTGGGAAAGGCTGTAACACAGACAGAAGTTTAAGAGACTGCTGAGAGTAGGAAGTGGACAGTCAGGTCTGATATGTAATATAACAGGAAGAAAAGAACATTTTTAGTAGGCATCTACTGGGGATTGTGGGGAACATGCCTCACATGTTTTGCAATCCCAAGCACTGCACACCAGAACTACTTCTCAAATACTGCTACTTTCTTGGGAATGAATTAGCTGCAGTTTGCCAGACATCCTGGAAATCTTTTAACATTAGCCAAACGTTAAGGTAGACAAACATCTGGATTGCTGCAGCCCAGAAGGATACTAAAAGTTGCTTGTCCAAGTATAAAACTAGCAGGAACAGTCTATTCTGTGGTAACACAGCAGCCAGGATGTTGCTTACAAAGTTCTTCCAGTCCATTGTGTTTTACCAGCAGAACTGAGTTGTCTTTATTGGTTTCGCTTATATGATAATTAAATATGTCCTTAGAAAACAAAAGCCCCTTCTTATTCTTAAAAAACTAATGAAAAGATGCAGGTAGATCTACCTCAAAGCTCTAGCCAATGTTTCACTGTGACCCGTAAGGCCCCTGCTCAGGGACAAAAGGACCTTGGATACCCTCCCTTAGAAACCGACCTACATCAGAAAGTTCCCCATCTAACAGCCTGTTTGCCAATCGCTGGCACTCACAAACAATATCCACTAGTCACATTTTTTAATTATTATTGTTTTCAAGGATTAAAGAAGAAATCCATTATCTCCAGACTTCATTCTAAACATTGGATTTCTTAAAGTTGACAACACTGGTATTTATAGATAGATATATACAGATACCTATATATCTATATATATATAAAAAAAAATGAGTACTGGAATGTTTGGAAGCAGAGTTGAGGATGTTACTGTATGATTCCTCTTAGCTCTAGGGGGAAATATTTCATGATTAAATCTGCTGCTCTGTTTTGGAAAAGCTCAGCAAGTATATTTTAAAACCTGCCTTCTAATATTCCATACTCATTTTGCTGGAACGGGATATGCCCAGAAGACAGTTTTCTAGTTGTTCCCAGAGTTCTTTGGTGGGAGCAATCCACATCCCATTAGTCCTAGTGGCATGTGTCTGTGCTGCAATCCCGCATTGGTTTATCTCTTTCACTTTCACTCCTTCTTGTCTCTCTGTAGGCATTAAAATCATTCTAGCTTTCTTACATAGCCCTTATGACTCTTTACCAGTCTTACCTATGACAAGTATGTGATCTTGTGGTGAAATATCTTCTCTGATATGTGAGATAGGGCAAAGAGGGCAATAAAGAGTGCAAAGTGCAGCTTTTCTTGTCCTGTTCTCAGCTTTTATTTCAAAGGGAATATAAATCACTCTCTCCCACAGAGATCACAAGAAACATTGGTTATTTCAGTAGCTCAGCCTGTCATCAAGAAGATATAGCTACAATAGCCTGTATCCCAGAGTATTATAAGAGTTTTGTCTATTCTTGAATTTTAAAATATGCCACACCACATAGATAGTTCCTGTAACCACTTATTTCTGGACAAACAGTTTAAACTCAGGACACTAATTCAAAATTTTTAATTTAGTTCATTTAGCCAAAAATATACTTCTACCAAAATAGTCAATGTTTTCAGCCTATGAGCAAGTTATAAACAACCTGAGAACAGCTCATTAGATACGTTTCCCAAAGCACGCTCATTTCACAACTGGTTGAGTGCAATGCTGCCCTCTCTCTGCATGTTCAGAAGAACCTGTTCCATCCTTGTCATTTTTAGCCCTCTTCAGTTTGTGGACCCAAAACTGTTTCCAGTCAAGATGAAGACCCTAGATTAGCAAACGTAAGCCTGACGACAAGCTTGTTTTCCATCACTATATTTCAACACTTCTCAACAGTAGGCCGCTACTATGCTACCAGGAAATGAACCAGGCTAGTGAATGTTCCTTGGTATCAGACCTCAGTCATCAATATTAAATATTTCCTATTTGTGCCAGCTAGCGGTTTTCCAAACAATCCCTGGGCAGGGTTTAGGAGCCAGAACATCCCAGGAACTATCCTTAACAAGCTATTTGCCTGTCATTTCCTTGTTCTGAAGATTAAGAGAGTTTATTAGCATAGACACACATCATTCCATGCCAGTTGGCCTCAGTGCTCAGAAATTTTCCCAGGCATATTTAATCTACTTGCATATGTAAAAAATCTGAAGGCCTTATATTAAAATAATTTATTGTAGTGTAGCTAACTTGTTGGCTTATTTTTCCTTCCTTTCTTTTTTCTGCTTTTGGTTGTATGAGAAAAAGTTTTTAGCTGTTTAACTCTTTGATCTTGTATTGTGGTTATCTTGATTTCTGTTTTCATCTAATTTTCATTACAGTGAATACAAACTTTGAAAATATTGATCTATTTAGACCCATACCTAATTTGTAATTATTACAGTCTAACATGAGGAAATATGAGGCCCCTCGAGGCATACAATAAATAATTTTATCGTGAATATTTGAATTGATAACATATTTGTCAGGTATCCAGATTAAGAAACAGTGACAAATTATTTGCATGTATTTCACTCTTAAAAAGCAAGAGGCCTTTACAGAGAGCTTCATTCATTTTCCTTGGGCTGCAAGAAACAAGTTTTCCCTTGTTATACATATCAACTATTAGGAATGCTCTAAATTGTCTTGGTTAAAGTAGGCATTTCTGAGCCTTCCTACAGCACCAATCATACTTGTGACAAGAGCAGAAAAAATGCCCAATTTCAAATGCAGTAAATCTATTCCAATTCTTCTTTGAATAGTAAAATTGTGAAACATATTTCTACTTAATATTTGCTATCTTAAATGTTCCCTGCATGTGAAGCACAAGTCACTTCACCCATAAGCAAAATGAACCTCAGCAAGCAAATTGTACCCTCAGCAAGTTTGCAGATGACACAAAGGTGGGGGGAGTGGCAGACACAGCAGAAGGCTGTGCCGCCATACAGAGAGACCTGGACAGATTGGAGAGTTGGGCGGAGAGGAACCTTATGAAAGTCAATAAGGGCAAGTGTAGGGTGCTGCACCTGCGGAGGAATAACCCCATGCACCAGGACAGGTTGGGGGCTGACCTGCTGGAGAGCAGCTCAGCTGAAAGAGACCTGGGAGTCCTGGTGGACAAGAGGATGACCATGAGCCAGCAATGTGCCCTTGTGGCCAAGAAGGCCAATGGCATCCTGGAGTGCATCAAGAAGAGTGTGGCCAGCAGGTCAAGGGAGGTCATCCTCCTCCTCTACTCTGCCTTGGTGAGGTCACACCTGGAGTACTGTGTCCAGTTCTGGGCTCCCTGGTTCAAGAAGGACAGGGAACTGCTGGAGAGGGTACAGCAGAGAGCTACCAAGATGATTAGGGGACTGGAACATCTCTCTTATGAAGAAAGCCTGAGTGATTTGTGTCTCTTCAGTCTGGAAAAAAGACAGCTGAGGGAGGATCTTATCAACACTTATAAATGCTTAAAGGGTGGGTGTCAGGAGGATGGGGCCAGGCTCTTTTCAGTGGTGCCCAGGGACAGGACAAGAGGTAATGGGCACAAACTTGGGCATTGGAAGTTCCACCTAAATATGAGGAGGAGCTTCTTTCCTTTGAGGTTGGCAGAGCACTGGCACAGGCTGCCCAGAGAGGTGGTGGAGTCTCGGTCTCTGGAGACATTCTAAACCTGCCTGGACGTGTTCCTGTGCAACCTGCTGTAGGTGACCCTGCTGTGGCAGGGGGGTTGGACTAGATGATCTCCAGAGGTCCTTTCCAACCCTACGATCCTGTGATTCTGTGATTCTCTGAACAGAGTCCATACCTGATAAAAGAATAGTCAAGGTTCCCAATCTCTACTGGTATTTTATTTTTTTGATATGTATGGAACAGACATATTACATAAAGCCTACTGGAGTAGACAAGGTATCTGGTAAAATTTCAGAATTCTAATATAAGAATCTATGCTAATATGTGATACGTTTATTTTGTTCTTTCACTAAGAGAACACCACCACTAGATTCTCCTGAATTTCTTGAAACATTACTTGTATCTTTTTCAAAGGTGTTTCTGAATCTGTTTGGTATCTACTTAAATATAGAGTACCTCAAAAGAAATTTTAACTGGTAAAGCTTGCATGTAGATGGGTGAGAGAGAGACATGAGGAAAGAACAAATGTATGTATAAGTCAAATACATTACCATGATCTACTGGATGATGACTTCATTATATTAAATTGCATTTCTATGCATTTATAACACATGCTTAATGCTAGAAGAGCTTCTTTTTCTATGGAATTACTGTTAACTTACAGTATACAAGATGATAAATAGGCTTGCTCTACTAAGAACTACTAGTTTATACAGATCAGGAAAAATAGTAATGTCTTACGAGTCTATCACCCAGAGTAAACAATTATTTTTTTACAATTATAGACTCCTTTCATAATTGCTAAGACATTTCTGGACATAAGAATAAATGAACCAAGATTTTTTCAATGTAATAGAATGTCTTGCCTTTAAAAAAATCAAAATTTGGTAATGTTACAGGATAGATTCACAGAATCATAAATCATAGAACCACAGAATAGTTTGGATTGGAGGGGACCTTTAAAGGTTATCTAGTCCAGCCTCCCCTGCAGTGAGCAGAGACATCTTCAACAACATCACATTTCTCAGAGCCCACTCCAACCTGACCCTGAATATTTCCAGGGATGGGGCATCTACCACCTCTCTGGGAAACCTGTGCCAGTGTTTCACCACCCTCATTGTAAATAATTTCTTCCTTAGATCTAGGCTAAACCTACCCTCTTTTAGTTTAAAAAACTTACTCCTTGTCCTGTCACAACAGGCCCTGCTAAAAAAATTTGTCCCCATCTATCCTGTAGGCCCCTATTAAATACTGAAAGGTTGCTGTAATGTCTCCCCAGGGCTGCCTCTTCTCCAGGCTGAAAAACCACAACTCTCCTCATACGAGTGGTGCTCCATCCCTCTGATCATTTTTGTGGCCCTCCTCTGGACCTGCTCCAACAGGTCCATGTCTTTCCTGTGCTAAGGGCTCCAGAGCTGGATAGACTACTCCAGGTGGGGTCTCACCAGAGGAGAGTAGAGGGGCAGAATCACCTCCCTTGATGCTGGCCACGCTTCTTTTGATGCAGCTTAAGATACAGCTGGCTTTCTGGGCTGTGAGCACATATTGCCAACTCATGTCCAACTTTTCATCCACCAGTATCCCCAAGTCCTTCTCAGCAAGGCTGCTGTCAATCCCTTCATCCGCCAACCTTATTGAACCTCATGAGGTTCACACGGGCCCACTTCTCAAGCCTGTCCAGGTCTGTCTGGAGGGCATCCCATCACTCAGGTGTGTCAACCACAACCACTCAGTTTGGTAAGTCTGGAAACTAGCTGAGGGTGCACTCAATCCCACTGTCTATGTCATTGATGAAGGTATTAGACAGTACTGGGCCCAACACAGACCCTGGAGGGACACCACTTGTCACTGATCTCCATCTGGGCATTGAGCCGTTGACTACTACCCTCTCGATGTGACCATCCAACCAATTCCTCATCCACCAAACAGTCCACCCATCAAGTCTGTATCTCTCCAATTTAGAGAGAAGAATGTTGTGGGGGACTGTGCCAAAGGCCTTACAGAAGTCCAGATAGACGACATGGACAAGCTCTTCCCTTGTCCACTGAGGTAGTCACTCCTTCATAGAGGGCCACTAGGTTGGTCAGGCAGGACCTGCCCTTGGTAAAGCCATGCTGGCTGTCTTGAATCACCTCCCTGCCCTCTATGTGCCTTAGTATAGTTTCTAGGAGGATTTGTTCCATGACCTTCCCAGGCACAGAGGTGAGGCTGACAGGTCAGTAGTTCCCAGGGTCCTCCTTTCTACCCTTTTTAAAATGGGATGAAGGAATAGTTTTGTCCCCTAAAATAAAAGACTTCTGAAATGGAATTGTTAGTAAAGAAGATTATATATTTTCGCTTCAAATAGCCTACTTAGCAATCAGATTTTTATATATTTGACCACCATCTATCTGTCAACATTCAGTTTTCTGTTCTGTGGAAAGGTGATCACAACTTTGAGGTTTGGATTATTCTAAGGCAGGACTCTCTCAGTCGGTCTTCTGGCTCCATTTCACTTCAGTGTCTCTAAGAGAGACTCAAATTTCCAAAATGTGCTGTACATACCTGCTACACTATGCGCTATGAATTTATATAGAGTAATACAATTTTCATGTAATGCACAGATTATTTAACTCCTAGAATACCCCGTTACTTCTTAGTTAAATCATTAATTTAGAATAAAAAAAACAGAATTACAAGAATTATGCTTTCATCTTGCTCCCTCACATCTAGATTAATTGCATTGCTTTCCTAGCTGTTGGTCCCTTTCATATGTGTTATTACTGCATTTCTTTTCACTTTAAAGACAATTTAATTTTACATATCCTTATAAACATCACCTAGTTATGGTATAATTCTCAAAGAAAGCAGAAGAAGAAAAAGACAAGGCAAATAGATGAATAACATTATATTTCACTGTGAAAATCACTATGAAATATAAGGATTTTGTATTTCTTGCATAGGAATTTTTCATATCATAACATGACATGTAATCATGTTAACATAAAATATTGACAGCTTTGACAACAATTCAAAAAAACATTTCACAAAGAAGGTTCAGTGCATCAACAGTTCCTCTGCTGGGGGAAAATAACTATAATGAAAAAAAGAGAAAGAAAAGGAAAAAAAAGGAAGAAAAGGAAGAAAAAGAAGACAAAGAATGAAAAGGGAAAGGGAAAGGGAAAGGGAAAGAAGAAAGGGATATAGAGAAGAAAAAGAAGAAAAGACAAAGAGAAAAAGGTTTTGTTTATTTAAGTACTTCCCTTGGGGCAAACATAGACTCTGGCATAGTAGGATATCTTCTCATTGATGATATCTGTAAAATAGCTGTTTGAACGACTCTTCTTACATTTATGTCCCATTATCTAGAAGGTGTTTCTGGTCTATTCAGCAATTCTTTTTTGAAAGCATCCTGTAAAACATAATTAAGGTACCCTATCTCATCTTGGCCCAGCTCTGGCATTTCTACTAAATGGAGAAATAAAACACCAAATGTATCTCCATAACCATCTCAAACTGATTGCTGCGGCCTGCATTCTACCTAACAGCTGCAAAGAGAGGCAAGAGAGGGAACTTCCCACAAGCCTTCAACCAGTCCAGAAAAGGACCAAAAAAATGACAAAAAGAAGTCTTATTAGTTAATTGACTTCCTGCTCCCCTGAACTTTGCAGCATAGGGAACTTTCCATTACTGTTTCAGTGACACAATGATAACAGAGAACCTCACTGAACGCCTTTTTTCATTCCCGCACTGAGCAGCAGAGCAAGCCAGCCATAAAATAGGCAGCAAGTTACAATGTTCCTGGAGGGACTGAACTGTACAACCCTCTTCAGGATTCCAAAAGGGACTTTTGCTGGACTGTCCCTGTGCTCCAGACACAAATCCCTTTCCATACCTGACAGCAAAGAAGCCACACTCCTATCTTTGCTAAAGTTATATCTTTTTATTGCTTTTTCTCCTTTCCAAATACCTAAAGAGACTAGACATTGATCCTATCTATTTATTACCTAATCTGGAATATGAATATTAATTAGAATATGAATATGAAGGAAATAATCATGATTATGAATAGACAGACAAGCAGACAGGTAGACTCAGACCCAGGGTAGACAAAGAATTGAAAGTTGAAACAACCTAGAGAAGATCAGGAAGTTTCAAGGAATTTGGGGAAGAGTTGAAGAGGTGAAGAAAAATAGATGTTTACAACGAAAAGGAAAAGAAGTTGTTAATTCTAAACATGAAACCACAAATACAAATAATAATTGTTATTTTGGGGTTTACCATCTTCATGCTGGAAGCAGTGGGACAAATTCTGCAATCTACCTCATGCTGGCTAGGTTCTTTATTTTACCTAACACATACAGCTGACCCTGTATTATTACATCTTTTTTTACTTTTTTTTCTTTTTTTTTCTGAATGACAGCTTTAGCTTCAAGGGAAAACCAGTGTCCTCTCTTGATATACACAAAAGCAATAGCAATTGTCAGTACTAGGTCATCTCCAAGCTCACTTTTTGTCCTGCTGTTGATGCTAAATAAGTGCAAGGGCTGTGAGATGGATTGGTGTTTTTGCCGCTAGCAATCACAAACAAACCCTCCTGGGTGCAAACTCATGGCAGCGTCCACTGGCCTTCCTGAGCAGATGCATTTGCAAATATTTTCACCTTGAACAAACATGTAAAACTCATAAACTCAGTATGTTTCTTGCTGGTGGAATGCAGTGTCTAGCTACCAGGAATGGGAATTGTCTCCATTTCAGACCTTTCTTGTTTTAGCAGCTTTCACTTCTGCCACTTCCCTTGTATCACATGCTAGGTATGACGTAAAACTTAGGGCAAAATCCTAAGACATCTGCCTCTAAGGAGTTTTCTTGTACTCTCTGATGAAAAAGAAAGTAGGCAAAGTGAAAAGTCAACTTGCAAACTATGTGTATATTTTACTACATAGATTTTAATGAGCATGGTAGAAAGGGAAAGAACTCACAAGATGGAAATAGAAGGCAAGTGTGTGGCAGATAAAGCATAATATTGGAGCTAGTGATAAAACTTGTATTTGATTACAGTACTAACTGTTATCATTTATGCATATATTTAATACCTAGAGTAAATAAAAACTTTTATAAAATATTAAATCTAATAAGGTATCAATTGAAAATTAAAAGAAAAGTTCCCTGCTCCCAAAACACTCCAACAAATAATTCCAGACAGAGGATCACAAAATTTGGTTCTGTGTTAAGCAGTGTCATCCTTAATTTTAAAGGATGTGTAAAACAGAAGTACAGAAGATAGAGGTGAAGGGAAAAAATTCTCAAACAAGGAAGGGCTACGGAACAGAACTAAGCAGTTATTTATCTAAACCGTATTTTTGTTTCTCAGTTCAGTCAGAGATTGTTTTCTTCTCATGTTTGACCAAAAACCAAAATCTATCTCAGTTATGCCCATGTTTTTCCCTTCAAAATATACTTAAAAGAATAGTTAAGAAAAGAAAAGAAAGTTTAAATATTAACATTTTATTTAGCATATAACATTCAAGTTGAGAAGGCTAAAGGGTGAAAGGAACATACTTATTACGTCCTATAACAGTGTCACTGAAAACAGCAATAAGAATAATAAATTGGACATACTTCACAGTTTTCCCAGACACTTACATAATAAGACACCCACCTTCTTGGTCTTCCAAATGGTCTAAATTGGAAGAAAAGCCAAGAGATTAATTAGGGTAATGCTGAATCACATTTCAAAGCTCTGCATCTATGGTGTATGTTTATCTCTAACCCAGTACAGGGATGATTTAAGAACTCAGCAGTTTGCTGAATGGAGGTCCCTGTCTTCTCCTTTTGTATGAGGCAGGGTGTACCACAAAACACTGAACTCAGTGTTTTACTGAGGCTGTAGGAAGGCTGGAAGCCAACTCACATTGACTTTCAGTGGAATCTGGATGTGCGACTCCCAGCGGGGCTTGTGAAATGTCATCTTTAATCGACATTGAAAAAAGCTTACATTATTCTGCATTCGAATTGTGGTGATTTCATAGGATTGTCATAGAAAATTATTGGAATTACACAGTGATGCATGTTAATTTTTCCATATCACCACCCAATAAATTCTGCAATTAACCCATATCATTGCTCTAATATCATGTACTTTGGGGAAATCTTTTCAATTAGAAACTCAACAGTAGGAGTGGAGAATTGGATAGGATGTCTAAAATTGGATTTATGTTGCTCGTTTTCCCTTAAGGTTAAATAGGGTTTTGAAAAATAGCATTTTTTCTTTATGTCTTTTCTTATCGGCTTTTTCTCTCCTTCCAATGAATTAATGAATGATATAAAGTCAGAAAGCACAGGAATAAAAGTCAAAGAAGATTTGTGCATTTAGTAAAAGGAGAGATATCATTTAGAATAGTCATAAATGAGTGATAGCTGTTTTAACCATCATCAAAAAATGAACACAGACCTTTTTCTAGCCCATTTAATTCTTGGCAAGGACCTCAAAGTGAATAATTTTCATTGGAAATTAAAAAAAAAAAAAACCAACAACGACAACAACCAAACGTTATTTAATCTCTAAAAATGTATGTTATTTACCATTTGTAAATAAACACAATTAAATACAAGATACTTATCATAACTAGAATGTCTACTGAACTCTCTCTACTGAGAGAGAAATGGGATATATTTTCTATTCTAAAGAGAGGACAAGTGTGGACATATTTGTGGAGTTTTGCCAGAGGGGACAGGCTAGGTGTTTATGACTTTAGTTTGTTTGCTTTGGTGGTTTATTGTTTGGGTTTTTTATTTGTTGTTTTTTCTTTATCCGTGTTTTGCTTTTACAGCTTTTTTTACAGTGTCATTGGCACTGACCCAGAAACTATTGCTCAAAGTCCACATTTTGCATTAGTGCATTTCCTGACCCTAGCCTGGGGTTGGTTTTATACGAAATCGGAATTGAGGTTCTCAATATGCTTTTATAGTCTCAGTACATTTTTTCCTTTCACATTCTATTTTCATGTTCTCACGCTGAAGGATACAAGGAGATCTCATTGATTGCAAAGACTGAAACATATGCCCTAGGTTTGGAAAACATGGCTCCAGAAATTTTGTAAGCTAGCTCTAGAGTGATTGTGACAGCTTCATTCAGACACATTGTTAGAATAGCAATCAATGTGTGCCTTTACAGTTGTGCACCTATGCAAAGGAGCCATGAAGAAATTTATAATATTCCTTTGCAAAATTCCCATACTGTGACTCTTCTTGGTATAGGAAATTCCCAGGACACAATTCATCAGCAGCACAATAATTTTTATTACTCTTCGATATGCTTATAAGGATGGCTATTATAGGTTTAATTAGACTTTATAGAAGACTATTCTACCCATTAAATTAATAAATGAATGCTGGCATTAAACAAACTTGGACAATAATCGTTACTGTTCTGAAAGAGAAAGATTTGTTCTTTGCCAGATGATATGAGAATCTCTCTTTGAAAAAAAAACCTCAAAATCTAGTTCATCTTGAATAGAGGATTTCTCATTAGTCAGGAAAATATGTCAAGTTTGCAGGAAAAGCTCCTAATTCACAAAAGGCCTAAGGTCAGGTCCAGTTTCCTTACTCATTTGAGCAACTCTAATGTAGCAAAGTGAACTCTTTATAGAATAAGAGTGAACTGAGGGATTTGTTTCTGGACAAGCCAGCAATCAATTTACAGCCATGTCAATCACAACATCTTGTATATGTTGGGGGGCACATGACTGCTGAATTGCATAAATTCCCCCCTAGGGCCTGTGTAAAGTCCCTCCTACAACCTCCATAAAGTCTTTAGTAACTTTGGTCAGTAAAGATCCTGTTTAGACTAAAAAATAGAGAAATATACTAAGACATTTTTTTCAAGGGTCACGCATTGATTAAGCAAAGAAATTTTTTGTAGCGCTTTTCTTTTTTCATTCATGTCACTTTTATATTGCATATAATATCAGTCTCACATAATACTAGTAATTAAAGATTTAGATCCACAAAAGGACAACATTTGAGAGCTACCCGAAGCACTTAAGCACTTAAGCATTAAATTTAGATTCTCCAGAATGTCAATCAACCGACTTAATGTCCTTTGATGTCCCTTGGTGCTCTTTTCCACCTTGATAAAGGTTTTGGAATCTTTCCCCTTAAGGTTGGCTGGATTTATTTTCCACTCAGATCAATAAGTTAGGCACTCCGCAGCCCTGTGCAAACCATTCTGGGATATACTTTCACAGTACCTTTCCCAGGTATCCACTGATCAAATACAAAACCAAAAGAAGAAATTTCCTTCATTCTTGCTCAAGCTAATATGTTAATTCATTTTCATAGCACGTGTGATACAGGAGTTAGAATCTATGACCTTCCCCCAATGCCTGAATTTCTGCCTTTTCTTTATCAATTATGCTTACTAACAACTAGTTTTCAAAAACTCAAAATCTAGTCTAGGGGTTCAAACTCCATCGTCCTCTCATACACTTTCTGCTGTCTCAGACAACAGTTCTGTGGACTGTTAGAGATTCTATGAGACAAATTAAAACCTCTCCAGAGCAAGGTGCCTAATTCAGCACTGATTACGCCTTGACGACAAGAGATGTAAAAGTTTCAAGTTATGAGGCTTGCAATACCGATGGCTCAGGTACCTATAATGTGTGACTATTTGGACAGAGTTTAATTTATAGAAAAGTATTATCTTTTCTATAGATGTCATCCTGGAACTTGCATGATAACTTGAATCAAGTATAAGAATAGCAAATAAAACCCTAAACTCTAGAAAATATTTTAAAACTGTTTTTCTTTTGTCAATATTGCAAATAATTATCTCTTCACTAATCAAATCCATAATGCCATTGTCATTTTTGCTTCCTGATAAATGAAAAAAGATGTCAATATTTCATTCTTGTTCAGTGCAGACTTTAATTGGTTTAACTTCTTATTTGCATTGCTATGAAAAATCCAATGTTGCATTAGAACATCAGAAAAAATGGAGATACATTTCTATCTTGAGATGCAAAATACTATTTGTTTTTCATGTTCCAGTCTGGTTTTGGACTTAAATCCCCTATGGATGTATTTTAAGCTAAGACCCCAAAAGTAAACATGCTTATTTTTTCTCTCTCTACGGAGACACAAATAAGTCAGACAAACTGGTATTCATGATCACGCATAAAAAAGATCCTTCAGATTTCTAGTCCTCCTTTTTTGTCCCTTGAGATTTAGACAGTCATATCCTAATTCATTTTATTAGCACTTTCTTAGGAACATACAAATATTTCGAGTTCAAACGACATATTTTATTTGTTTCTCCTTTTTATTTTGTATTAAAATTATGATCTATTCATTGGTATGCTAGCAGTAAGAAACAGGTTTGTTGTTTTTTTTTTTTTCTGAAGTGTTTTTTTTAACTATTATTTTTATTATAAATTGATTATGGAGAGAAGCCTCTCTACAGCCCAAACATTGTCTAGCCCAGTGTTGAGGTTCACTAAATGGGAGGCAGCATAGAAACTGCAGTGAGAAATCTCTGAGTTTGATGTTAAAATGTGTTTCACCAAAAAAATACTGATTTCTACTAAAAAACAGGTGCTTAAAAAGCCGCTTCATGTTGAAGTTATTATCAGTGAGTTTAGCTTGGATAGATGTTTTTTTCAAGCCTTTCCCAGCGCACAGCTAGATTCTCCCCTGCAGTATGTAGGAGGCTATCTGAATTAATGCTTCTGCAGTTTACAAAACCTCTTGTGCTACATAATTTTGCTGGATGGAAAAAGATGGAATTAGATCTCTTTTGGCAGACTCAGTGCAACCACTCACATATGAGCTGTCCTGCTGTTCCCTCTCTGAAAAGCCATTGTCTCTCTATCATTGCAGACTTCCATCTTGGCAAAATTGCATTGCCACAGTGTGATTTCCATGGGCTTTGTTTTAAACAGAATTATTTATGCTATTCTTACAAAATCTAAATCATCCTGAGACCCTCTAGAGTGAAGGTTAATTCTGTTGCCAGCAGCTGTACCTTCGCCCTCTGAAGCTGAAGCTTGTGGTGGCAGCAATTACTGGCCATCCCTGTTCCGATAAATTTGTGTTTTCCCTTTGATCAAATATGTCAAGCTTTTAATTCTGTATAATCATTGATCGCGTGAAGTGCCAGATCATCTTGTTTTAGCATCATTCACATCTGCTGCTATCTTCTAGTCCCACAGGTAAAATGCATTGACCTGGAACATGCTACTTTAACCTCAGCACCCTTTTGTGGCAGAATGCCAGCTGCTTCTAAAATACTTTTCCCAACCACTTGAAATCCCAGGAGACGGCAAGCTAGCTGAAATTATTAAAAAAAACTCAAACGCCCCAAAACTACAAAAACTAAGCCAAACAAAAAAAATCAACCACCATCCTTCCTACCATCACGTACTTGCTAAATTTGCAATGCTATGTACTGCAGCATCTTTTAGTTTTATCGCAAAACACTCCCCAGCAGACAACTGCCATTAACCGGAAGTTCAATGAGTGATTGTGGTCAGGAGGGAATTGTAGTGAAAAATAAATAATTAACAAACTGCAGCCTTTATGTAACACCTTTTTTTCCACTAGATATTGAGGAAACTTTGTATAACTGCATTCACCTTTGAAACACAAAAGTATAACAAAAGAATGCAAGATCCAAGGTACCAAAAATTCTAAGAATGGTCCCAAAAGTAGAGTGCCGTAAACTAAAATGAGGTGGAGGAATGGTATCACAATGGGGACTATAAGGCCTTTGATGTTTAAGAATCCTGTTCATCATGCAGAATACCTGTTAAATATATGTTACACAGTAAAGACCTTCTGGAATAACTGGAGCATGCTACTCTAATGACGGGAAAAAAATGAAATGTCCAGACTGCAAAAAGCTGGTGCTTATTTTATTTTATTTTATTTTATTTTATTTTATTTTATTTTATTTTATTATTTTATACCAAGTTGGGGCAGAAAGCCAACATTTTGAAAATAAAGTGTGACATTAATTACTATCTATTTAAAAAAGAATTGCTAGTTTCAGATTTTTATGCTGTTTCAATTTCTAAATTATGTATTTTCAGCTTAAATTTCTAAACAGAAAACCACTTGGTGAGCAAACTGAACTTTTCATTTTGAAAAATGCATAAATGGGACTTTCTGACTATTTCAGAACTGTTTATTCTCACTTTTTTCATAGTGAATAAATTCATGTAACAAGAACATTTCCTCCAAACTTTCCGTTTCAATGGAACTAGACTTTCTGATAGTTTCCATAACTTTTAAATTGCAGTAAACACAATAGCCAGGTAGCGTCATGTAATGCTCTGATAAACCAAGTGGAACCATTTAGTACCTGTTATCTCCCTATGTACCTGAGGTTTAAACATATGCTAATTCAGAAAGTGGGAAACTCCTAGAACAGGAACATCTTTCCACCACTTGGTTAAAACTGTACTCTTGCAGCCGTGATCATTTTGTATTCTTTGTATGCCCTGATACACTTTCAACTCTTCAAGACAAAAGTGCTATGACAAAGTAGGGTTATATGTGGTTTTAAATTTTTTCTGAATTGTGTCAATTCAGTTTTTACATTAATCACCTTCAAAATTTAGCCCTTTGAAGCTGTAACTTAGAAGCCTAAGTTTTAGACTTGAAGCAGCAAACTGTTACGTTCAGAAGGGAGGGTCTACATGTCGTATTTTCATATAAGAAAGGATAATTGTTAGTGTCTACATCAAGCAGGGTGGTATATCTTTTGACCACATCCAGTAATGCGCACTCCATTTTATAGCAACTTCTAAGGCTGTTGTATTAATTCAGCTGTATAACTGCTCTTTAACATATTTTTAACATATTTTTGAGATGAAAGTTCATCACTGCAAAAGTTCTAACGTAAAAAGATTTTTTTAAAAAAAATGGCAAAAAGTAAAAGAACAGGAAAATACATTTACAACTGGATATAAATTAACAAAGAAAATTTCTGAACAGGTGTTAGCCATCAGAAAGTTTTAACACATTTGAAAATATTGAAAGAGTTTGGTCATATGGTTTGTTTTTTTGTTTTGTTTTGGCCAACCCTTATTCACACTTTCACACTGTTTTTTATATACTCCAGTAGAACCAATGGATTTGAATTCCCTCCCTGTTATTACGTTGCATAGAAAGAGTAATTCTAATTAAAGCAATAGTGCAAAGCAGAAAATATTTAGCAATAACAATACACATGTAGATTAAGCTCACTTAGATAAAAATTTTTCATCTTTTTTAATAGTGGCCCTTTTTTTCATCTGAATGACTTTTGCGTAACCCCTACTTTTCAACATTTAATTCCTTGATAACTGAAGGAATGAAACACATGATATTTAGCCATTCCAAATGCCGTCCTAGATAGGGATCTTTCGATATTTTGAACCCTACAAGGGGTCATAACTACACTTTGAAAATACATATATGTTCTATACTGTGACAATGCACCATTCACAATATACCATATGTGAATCAGGGCATGGAGGTTTAAACCACAATGTACATTTTTCTGAAGGATTACTAACATAAAGCTTCAGTTTCCTTTGTATAGATGTGGACATCCATAGAATAAACAGCTATATCATAGGTGTTAGGCAGTTCTTTTTACATATAATGGAGATGAACAGACATGCATAGGCATCATTCAATTTATCTTAAGTTAGACATAAAAAAATCACAGAGGAATCATACCCTAAAAGTACTTCTTCATCCCCTTAAAAATTGAGTTTATGACAAGAGTAGCTCAGCTATGCATGTCTAAATTGTAGACACCAACATTACCCAAGGCAATTTCCATCCTGTCTTTCTCATTTTGAAACACAGATGGAGGCATCCTAAGGTAGGCCAATCTTTTACTCTTTGAAAACAGGGGGAGTTCCCTGTCATTCCAGGTAAACCTGGATTACCAAACAGATTAGAAATTAAGACCACATAAAGCTTTCATTATCAGATATTAAAAATAGTGTGTGTTTGTTTGAAAGTCTTTGGGAGTTTATAAATAGAGTGTTCAGGCCTTTGGGTTTTTTGTTTTTTGTTTTGTTTGCTTGCTTGTGTTTTGTGTGTAAAGCCACAAATTAAGAGATACTTAACTTTTTTATTGTAAATAAAATTTTCAGATGCATTGCTCATGTTTATCAAGTAACTTGCATCACATCTTTAAGGGAAGGCTGTAAAATACTGAATATCTAATTAATTCTTTCTCTGTCAAATTTAATTTAAAAAAAAAAAAAGACAGCCATGGTATGTATGATTTTAAATCTATCAAACACCAACATTTCTGCTGCTTATGAGTTCTAGAATTAAAGCTGTATTTTTATTTAAGAATGAAAGGATGGTACTTATTATGAAAAATACTAGAAAGTAGTTTTTATAAGCACCCATTTTCCTTTGTAAACACCTGTCTCCTTTTATATAAACGTAAACTTTAAGTGAAATAACTGTTCAGCATATTTTAGCTACAATGTTGTTACTTGGGGAATTTAAACTATTAGTAAATTATAAATGATAACATTTACCTCAATGCACTAGTCACAAAACCACATACAAAACTCCAATAAGCTTCATTAAGAAGATGCCTACAGTTATTTGTACAAGCTTTCATTAGCTTTAACAGTACATGACAGTACATGCATATAAACATCTTGTGTACTTAGTTATTTGTTCAGCAGTAAGCTGAATCAGGAAGAAATACTATAATTATAAAAATATCTTCTCGATTCACATATTAAAAAAATATAAGCAGACAAGCCTTTCCCCTTTGTTCCTAATTTCAAAGGTCTCTTTAAACATAGGATGAAACTTCAGCTACGGAAAAATAAGAAAGTACAGCAAAGGCAAGAGGCTGAGATTATCTCGGGTACATTATCCTATTGTCATTTCACTTCTGCTGAGGAGAGATTGCCACTACAAAATGCAGAGAGTGTGCTTTACCCACTAAGTTTACAGGGTTTTCCTGCTGAATTCTTTGAAGAAATGGATCTGCATATCAGGAGATCATATACACTCTCAGGAGCAGCCTGAGGGCTCAGTTGTGCTGCAGAGCTTGTCTACAAGAGCCAAATAGTGCAAAGCAAACTGGGCTATGAGCTTTACAGCTCATTCCTCATGTGTACATAAAGAAGGCTTTCCTGAGGGGTAGCTTTCTCACCTTCAAAGATGGAAATGATTACACTTCAAATGGCTGCACACAGACATACTATCGGTAAGTTAGGATACCATAAATTCCGATCTAATCCAACCGTGCTCTGTGCACAGCACAGTGAACCACAAGGAGGAGTGAAATTTTCATTTTGTTTTTACTCAAAAGATCCAAGTCCTCAAAATGAAAAGCAGCTATTTTGACAGCTGCTTCCTACAAAAAGTGGATTGTAAGCAGGGCCCAAGACAAGAGCCAACGTACAGACTACACTAATTTGTCACCAGCAGAGGCCAGCAGCAGCAAACTACTGTCCTATAGAAGAGCAAGGGATAAATAGGAAAAGAACTGTGGCTCCTGTAGATAACCCTTGGAGGAAGTGATTACCTAAAGAATTGCAGGGCAGTGGGGTAACCATGGAGGGAGATTAGCAGTTTCCAAGGCTCCACTCGAGCCAAGGGACAATGCATAAACACAACATGAAGACAACCTGTTAAAGTAAGATATCAAAAGCTCACAAGCACTTGGCCACTGCTTCTTTGGAAGAAGTACTAATGATTTAAAGGGTATGTGTACAGCAAAGAGCAGAAAAGACTTTGACGACTTCAAATGAAACCATTGCATCTTCCATCAGAACCTCAAGCAGTAACCCATAATGTACAACAGTATGAAATGCAATGTAACACTTGCTGAGGGTATTACTATTCGCAAGAACTGATATTGTAGCAGTAAGGAACACATATATAAACTACCAGCTACTAGTTGTAGTGAAAACTACAATTTCTTTCATAATCATTAAGCCCTACAAATAAGAATTACCTTGTGTTTATACTGAAAATCTTTTTCTGGACAAAGGGAAGATCACGTGTATGAGAAGCTTAGAATTTGCTATTAGTCCAAATAAAGTTTAACAGTCTATTAGTGCAAGTTATCTACTTAATCTAGAAAAGCCTTTCACTTGCAATTGCAAAAAAGTCATATTAGCTAGGCTACACTTCCTAGTGAAAAAAATAATGAATGATAAATAAAGTTAAGGTTACCAGTGGGATTTTCTGACATGCCAGGATATTAAATATCAGTGAAGTCAAATTTGTGGAAAAGGAAACAGAAAGTGGACAGGCTTCTACAACATAACATTTATTCCTCCTTGTCAAAACTCCATATACTCACAAAAGACATACACTTGTTCTACTTTTAAAGGTTATTGACTACGGGCTACCATATCTGTCTGATTCCAGTACTATATTTTTTTACAAGAGCATCATATTTTCTTAATATTATTGTTGTTGCACTAGCACTGAGAAATAGGTGGAGCGGGACTTAAAAAAAGTGAGCTCAGATAAAAAAGAGTATGTGTTCTTTTATCTTTCAGGTGGTCATTTCAATTATGCTTATGATAAAGATATTTTTGACATGCAAGTCTGGATGACATTACTATTTTAATTGTGGGCAAATAATCCACTGTAAGATAAAGACAGCAATAGAGAAGCATTTATTCCGATTCCATTGACTGGGTTCCATGAGCTCCGTTACCAAAATGAACTTTCTGTTTCTACTTGATCTAAATAAGTATAAGCTAGAAAGAGTTCAAGCTCTCTGGGGGGGAAAAAATAAAAAAGGTGTTATTATTGATGTTATCATTATTTTTTTTCCCTCCAGTTGCAAATAGAATCTTTAAACTTGCATGTGTTTTAGTCTAGCTCTGATTTTACACTGATGGATAACTCTAGACATCCCAATTATAAATTGATATTTGATCTTTCAAGCTATTAAGTGTGATAGTGGAGACATTCTTTCCCATTTGTGAAATCTAGTTACACTTATCTTGCTATGCAGGTTTAGTTATAGACAGTGTCCTACTTCTTTACCCATGTCTAGTCAAGATGAAAACAAACAAACAAACACACCAACCCACTGCAACTGAACAGTTTACAGAACAGCTGAAAAGTTCCTGTTGACTGAAGAAAGAAGTCTGAGGACCGATCTAAATTTCCTCAGGGGTGATAAAAAAATATCAAGTATGTTAGCATTACAAAGTAAATTTACAGTGAAATACCAAAGACGTTACATGAAAATGCACCTTAAAGGCAGGATAACACCTTGTTTGGCAACTGCTCTTCTTTCAACTTACATATTGGAATCTATCTTGTAACTGTAAAATTTTCGACACCATACGACACGTAGTTTTATGGTTATCTGATGAAAAGTTAAATGGATAAATATATTGGTCTATTGTTTTCATATGTTATACCTTTTTAAATGTAATCAGTAAGCCTTTGTTCTATCAAAGAAGATAGAATGGTAAAACTAACACCCAAGCAGTAAAAATTGAGTAGTAAAACTACTGAGAGCTTATCTGATTGAAGAAAATTTCTCATTTTCAATTCAGTAGAGAGCTGACTCTAAACTGATGGACCTCAAATTTCCTTATGCCTCTTATTTGCTGAACAACAGACGATAATCCCATCTTTGAAGACGAAAGTGTTTAAATGCTACCCTTTTCAATGACCATAGAGGTGGAGTTAGCTATTTCCTATCAGCCAGTTATCAGAACAGCCCAGGACTTTATTTCACCATTTCCTTGGCTACAAAAGAGAAGCATCAAATCCCTAGCTTCTACTGCAGCTTGTTCAGCAACTGTCACTGTGCTCCAGATGCAGAAGTGGGGTTAAGAGTCAAGACCCCCTAGGCACAGTTTCCAATTTTTCAGATGCAAGCTGAAAAATCATTTTCCCACAGCTAGATAAAAATATTCCAAGGACTGCTTCCATTTAATTACTGTGTGAAAAACAGTAAGTTACACTAGAAACCATAAGGAAAACAGGCACCTATTTTGACCCCAAATCCTTTAGTATATAGTCACAATGCTAATCCACTATCTCACTTATAACAGTGGACAACTTATTAGTTGTTGGGAATAGGAAGTTGTATTAAAGAGGGTTGAAAATTTCATGGAAGCATTATATATACCACAAAAATACATAAAAAAAATTAGTGGACTAGTAACAACACTTTTCTATACTAGAACTACTCTAGGACTTCAAGGACCAAAGAAGTGCAATTACAATTACAATGCAATTACAGCATTATTTAAATATGGATATTACTCTTAATTACAAGATACGTTCACTGGCATGTAAAATATTTTTTTCCAAATAATTAAAACTTTGTCTTAAAATGTTCTGTAACGAATAGTGACACACTAACGCTGCACAGTTAAAATAGATTATTTGGAAATTGAATCTAAATGTACTGTAATTCACACTCATTAAAAAGCTAGACATTTTTCAAGTGAATGAGACTGTTCTATAAAAATCAATTCACTATACAACAGTAACATAGTACAAACCTGCAGTTAAAGTGTAGTCATTTAAATGGGAGGAACACTAATCCAGCAGTAATAATTCCATTAACTCAACACTTATTCATATTTAAAAAAATGAAATACCCACCCTGCATCTGTGAGGCAGTGTAGGGTATCTTTAGACTCAATAATTGTTGATTAGTCATGAAAAGACAAATTATTATACATAACAAGTTTAAAACATACATTTAGAAATGGAAAAAGGAAATGACTTGCAGAAACACTTCTATCTTCCATCTATAGCTCTTGGTCCCAGTATTCGATATTTGACATAAAATTAATGGGTTTGTTTCATTTTATTATCTTAATGCAAACTATCAGATGATTTATAGGATATAATGACACATAAGTCCATAATTAACGTTATACTTCTACTGAAAACATAAGCTGACACATGTCATTTACAGATTTTCAGGGCGTTTTGATTCACTGAGGGGAGTTGCAGAAGTGACTTTTGTTTGCCTCTTCAATATTAAACATTAAGCTTCAAAAGGCAGAATTTAGAAAACTGACAATTGGTTATCTTAAGTAGTTGAAGTCTACCTTTTATTAAGAATAACCTAGGCTCCCATTGTGGAGCCCACATTCAGCTTCATATATCAGTGTGAAACTTCAGACATTTCCCATTGCAGAGGTGGTGATTATGATCATGATTTTTTAGTCTAAATAGCTTATTTCTTCCTTCTCAAAAAGTCAAAATAGATTGTTTGCATCATATTAAACATTTCTAAGCCTTTTGTTGCAACAGACTAACATTCTTTTTTTCAGTTTTCATGAATACAATATAGAAATTTGGCAGGGGAGTAACAGTTGTACAAGAGATATGTCTACCCCCACCCAAAGGTAAATCTACTCCATTTCAGCCCAGTTATGAGCCTTTTAAAAGTTGCAGTTTTCACAAGTTGTAATACTTGGCCTTTAAATCCATGCTGAAATCTGACACGCTTCAATCTTTCTATCTGAATTGGGTTAGCTGGAGTGGGGATTGAAAACCACACACGCAAGTACTTGTAGAAGCCCACAATGTCAAGGTACTTTTGGTTTGCAAGTCTGTGCATCAACAAGTTATGCTGCATAAGGCAGCAGAAATGTCCCAGCATTTGTTACGTGTGATAAGTGTGTGCTATATAAACTTCCTTCAGCATCAAGTGCTTTTTGGACAAATGATGTGCACAATTCTCAATAACTATAGACAAGTCCAGTTTCATCTGGATGTTCCTGCACTTCAAAAGATTCCTGATGCATAGTCCATTCTGCAGGGCCATAACACTGAAAGACTGAAATTGACCTTTGCCAAATGTTGCTTCAGGTAGACATCTGACTTTGGTAGCACGATTATTTTTCAGGAGAAACTGAAATTTGTTACCACGGCCACATCCCACCACAAGTAAAAAACATTACATTCTCTTACATTTTGGTACTCTAGTGAAGTTATTTCCTACCTGTATTTTAATATATTTAGCTGTCGAGATAATCATTTCAAGAAAAACTCAACCTGCCTTTGGGCAGATAAGATGCAAACGAGCTTCAGTGTGATTAAAGGCTTCAGTGTGAAGAGATAAGCACTTACAGTTTGGTTCCATGTTACCTGAAATTATGACAACGGGTGACAAGGCAACAGAGTTGGTTTCACAACTAGTCAAACCCATGACAAACCAAGAACATTTATGTCAAGAACACTTAAGGAGAAGCAGCTCACAAAATGTATCCCACTGGTGAAAAAGAATCACTATATTGTTTATGGGCTTTGGGAAATTGAAGACACTGTCTTTGGCTATATAGATTCAAACTGCGTACAGATCATAGCTCTTTGATGACATTGTTAGCAATAAAAGGATTCAGATGAGCAGGAATGCAAATTGCCTGATGATCAGTGAGAATATCTCCATTTATGTATGACATGAAGTATGGATCAGAAACTGAAAATGTGATGGCTGACTGCTTATCTCATCTGCCCTTATCTCTACCAGATGCCCAGATAAATAATGATACAGAGTACTTGCACAGATTACAAGCATACTTACTAAAGCACAAGAGAGCTATTTAGATCTACAATTTAACATATCTCATTCATCAGAAAACTATGTGATTCCCTGATAACAAGGTGGTCTAACAATCCCAAATATCTTGATTCATTTCTACAACAGCATACTATACTACAAAAATGAACTTTTCTTACAAGATATACATGACAGGTTTGTTCACTCTTTGGTTTTGTTTTTTTTTTCCAATGGATACAGTTGTTTCATGGCAAACATCAACAACTGTCAGAACAAAACAGTAACTATAAAAACTCAGCTGGTAGCCAGAATTGCATGTTCAAGTTAAAGTTGGTCTAAACTTGAAGCCAATCTTATGCGAAAATGCATTAATTTATATGCTATCACTAGAAAAAATTTTGATTGATATTTAAGGCCCTTTTGGTCACACCTGCTTGCTGTTCTACTGCACTGGTAGGTTATCTGAAAAAATGTTTATAAACTCTACTCTCATCTACTATTAAAATCAGCTTCCCACCTATTCTTTTCAGGATACAATGAACAATCTCATTCAATCTCATTTTTTCAGAGTACCTTCAAAATGTTTTTTTCTCAGAGGGAAAGATTTTATATACAGGCAATGAAGAACATTCTGCCTTCGAGACAACAGAGAGATTGAATGCCTCAATAAAACTTTGAAAAAGATTGCTAACTTGGAAAGAAAAGCTTGAAAATTCTTCACTACAGACTTTCTACAAAGTTACAAGGTTACATGTCATCCAGCAATTCAAAGAACACCTGCTGATTTACTGCATGGATGGAGAATGCATACAAAGCAAAATGTTAAATGTTAATGGATTACCATTGTCTTAAACTGAAAGATCACAATTGGAATCAAGACAGAGCCCAAAAGAAACAGCAAAAATTTGAAATATACACAGATTGGCAGAAAATACCTTGAAATACGCATTTGTGAAAGTATGACAATCTGGAAGCACTCCGGAAATAAGATCTCATAGAGTGTTTCTCTACTGTCAGTTTGATTGCTCCTTGTTTCATTCCACTGCATCAGGAAATAAGAACGGGGCAATACTTAATCTTGCTCCCTCCTCCTGGTTCACACACTCATGTCACAGCTCTCATCATGTAGAGCATGCTCTTCACACTATTCCGTGACAGCCTGTGAGGCAGTCTTCTTTTTATTTTGTCTGTATTGTAAAGAGATACTAGTTGTTAAAAGAATTAATTAACACCTGGGGTTTTTTTGTGGCTTAAGCCATACTAGAGTTGGGAAGAGAAGTGATGGTGGGAGACCATTTGTGGCTGCAGGAACATGGGCACGTAGAAGAACATGGAATTATGACTTGATATGGTGGTACTCAAGATCAAGTCCAGATAGGGTCATTCAAGCACAATCATAAGAATAAAACCAAATTGTTTTGACATCCATCAGGAGAACCTTTGTGTGTGTTTGCAGCACCATAAATACTGTGCAGCCATTCTGGGTCAGTTGGTAGGGGGAACAAGGACTCAGCACCCTGGAGCAGATCACAAAAAAGGATAGGCCAAGGCCATGCCTCTCAGGGTACCTAACATAAAAAGACATAAAGATCCAGAATCTGTCTTGAATAGCTATGGAAAGTTGCTCATCTCTTAACAGAGACAGTGCAGTGCTTTTATTCACTAGTTGTCTTCAGTAGGTTGCTCTCTGCTATTCACTGCAGTGCACGGAGTGTGACAGCATCCTGACTAATCAGCATCCTCCCAGGTACAGATTATGGAGATCAGATACATATATACTGAAAGAGTATATAACATTATAACTGACATTATTCCTAACGTTTAGTCTTAAATCATAGGTCATTGCATTATTTGGCCTTATTAGTTGGCTAGTTATTTACTGATTGTATAATTGCTGTTATAATAAGACAAATTCTTAATTAATTTCTGTACTTTAGGGCCATCCAAGACAAATGTGAAGAGTTGTTGCGTTGGTGCTTCTGAGTACAGGAAGTCACTCAGTTGCTATTAGGTGAAAAGAGAAGCAGAGACCTTAAGCTGTGATATGGACTACTAGTTGTGATTGTTTTTCACAAGATTTGTAATTGACAGTCTATACTGGTAGAATAGACTTGTTAAAACCTACACACACCCTTTCAATTTATATGTGCAGTGTTTACGTAGAAATAATGTGTGCAGCCAGAAAGACTCGATATAGTTCTTAGCTTATGTGTTTGGAAACTCTTTAGCGTGTTTGCATTGGACTGAGTCAGATGGTGGGGACATTAGCCTTCTTCCAGTCTTCTGGGATGTCCCTCACTGTACACGACTTCTCAAAGACTATGGAGAGTGGCCTCACAATGGTGTCAGCCAGTTCTCTTAACACCCTCAGGTGTATATCGTCAGCGTCCATCAATTTGCAGGGGTCAAGCTCCTGTAATAGTTCGCATACCAATTCTTCCTTCACTGACAGTGGGTCTGTGTTTGCATCAACCTGGATTTTTATTCCCAAGACCCGAGGCCCAACGGTGCTGGTAAAGACAGAGTTGAAGAAAGCATTGAGAACTTCTGCCTTTTCAGCATAGTTCGTTGTCCTGGTTTGAGGTAGAACAGAATCAATTTTCTGCTCAATAATTTTACTTTGTAGCTAAGCCTCTTCTAACTCTCTGAAATTAACAGCATATTATGCAGAAACTATTTGGTCTCAGAGTGATAAGGTCTGATGTTTGCAGTTAATGCCAAGGAATGGTATGCAGAGAGGCTCTTGCTTATACTTATTGCTATAACAACCAAAGTCAACTAACTTTGTAATTTGCCCCGTTGGAGGGTCAGAAGTGGAAAAGCATAGAGGGGAGGAGTCTGTGGGGAGGAGCACCTCCCCACCACCTGTAGGAAGGAGCAGAGAGGACAGGTGACCCAAAACTGACAAACAGGGTATTCCATCCCATCTGCATCATGGTCAATATAAAAGATGAGGGATCAAAGGGTCAGCCTTCTTTCTTCAGTGGCTAGTGTTTGAGGACAACTCTGCCTGTTCATCTGCCTTTGATCCCAATCCATCCATTCCTGACTCCAGATCTGGAATCCAGTTCTCATCCGTCACTGAGTTCAATCTGGGACTTCCCCAGTGCCTGCTGGTGACGTGATCATCATCCTGTGAGGTTGATACGGTTTTGTATATCTTGTATCTATTCCCGTATTTTCTTTTTATTTTTTTATTAATATTTTCATTAAAGCAGTTTAGTTCCTTCTGAACTCATAAATCGCTTTATCTCTCTTCCTCCCCTCCTTGGAGAGAGTGGTGAGGGAGGGTATCTGTCATTCTCATTGGCCAATCTGGCCCAAACCACTACATTGGTGACTAGTTCACCTCTCCTGCTTAACAGTGGGCCAATATTTTCTTTCTGTTTCTGCTTGTTGCTTACGTACATGAAGAACCCTTTCTTGTAGTTTTTGACATCTCTGGACAATTTCAATTGAAGCTGAGCTTTTGCTTTTCTAACTGTACCTCTGCATGCCCTGGCAGTGCCATTGTAGTTCTCAACAGGTATCCATCTGCTTTTCCCTCTCTGGTACACTTCTGTCTTGGTTTTGAGTAGATTCAGAAGCTTGAAGTTAAGCAAAGGAGTGTCTTGCTCCACCTAGTTCCCTTACCTTTAAAGGGGTTGAACTTTTTTTGTGCTTTCAAGGGAGTGTTCTTGAAGAACTCCCAGCACTCACTAGCTCTTTTATCCTACCTGCAAGCTTCTCACGGAATCCCTCTCAAATGATCTCTGAGCAAGCTGAAGTTTGCTATTCTAAAACCTGAAACCTTTGTCTTAGTAATAATCTTTGGCGTGCTCAGCAAGATCCCGAACTCCACAATATTGTCATCACTTCAGCCAAGGCTATCACTGACCGGGATGTTACAAAGCAGCTTTTCTTTATTTGTGAGTACTAAGTCCAGCAGTGCCTCATTCCCGGTTGGCACATATATGAGGAAGAAGTCCTCTGTGCTTTCCAGGAACTTGATGGGTGACATGTGAGCTGCTGTATTGCTCTTCCAACAAACATCTGGATAGTTGAAGTCACCCATAAGAACAAGGTTCTGTTGACCCGAAGCTTGCTTAAGTGACCCAAATATTGCTTCATTGGCCTTTTCTTCTTGGTTTTGAGGTCAGTAGCAGATGCCTACTGTAAGATCCCCCTTGAAGATGATCCCTCTGATCTTGACCCAGAGGCATTTTATAGGGCTTCCACGATTGCCGTAGTTGACTCCTATACATTCAAGGTTCTCCTTAACATAGAACATGACTCCTCCTCTTCTTCCCTGCCTGTCTTTACAAAACTGCCTATAGCCTTGTGATCCTCTAGTCACGTGAGTTTTCCCACCATGTTTCAGTTAGTCCTATGATATCATAGCTTTCTGACTGGGTGCAGAGCTCCAGTTCCTCCTGTTTGTTCCCCAGCATGCATGCATTGGTATACATACACTCAAGGTGGCTGTTCTTCTGGTTCTCATCTTGGGAGGCAACTAAGGAACATTTGTCACTACTCTAGTTGGCCTGGCTTATTCCCCAGTTGTTTGCAATGGTGTGAGTGTTGCCGCTTTGAACCTTGCCACCTGAGTCCTTCAGATCCTACCATTCAATTTTTTAGATCCAACATATAAAACAGAGAGAAAGGAGTAACAGCTAAAGGGAAAAGAACTAGAAATGCTTCGCCTTCATTTTATTCAATTTATATTTATATAGTTATATATATATATCACACTATTTATGTATATTTATATATATAAAAATATAATATATAATATATATATTTATATATCACAATATTTTTATATATATCACAAAACATATTGTGGTCAAAATCACAATATCAACAGGATTTATTATACTTGTGGTAGAAATAAATACTTTAGCTGTGGTAATATGATCTTTTTAGGCTATTAAAGAACATTTTGCAAAGTACAATCAGAGTAATTGCAAGCTAAATTTTATTAATCTACAGTGGTTTCCATCTTCAAAGCATTACAAACAGAACAAATTCTTAAGTATTTCCCAAAGCACAGAGTGTGCCCCATGAGAGGTCTGATGAAGTAGTTAGAGGCAGCAGGCACAGAACGACCTCCAAAATGCTCTCTAGAGTCTCTGCTGTATTAGTGGCAACAGAGCGTAGGTAACATTTTCGAAAGTATCCATGTGATTTGGATCTGCCAAGCTAGTAAATGAGATCTAGCAAAATCACTTCAACACGTGTAGATGGTAATACCCTACAGTGATCTGTTTTCTACATCAGTTCAGAGTTAATAGTCTAAAGTAACCTCAGCTGTTTGCTTCTGTATACAAGAATTAAAACTCTATATTTTCTAAAACTTTTCAGGCACAGGAATATATAGGCATGTGTCCTCAAAGAACTTGTGTACATTATGTGACTAACTCTTGTTGTCTCCCATACAGTCCCAATTTTTCAACGGTGTTTTTGTACTGAACTGCCTACCTTCAGAAAAAAAGAAGAAAGAAAAAAAAAAAAACCCAAGAAAAAAAACCCCAGGAACTAGGACTTAGGCACCTGGGGGAAATGGTTGTATTTCAGAATTTCCCATCCGGAATTTTGAAACAGTTTATGAAGTAGAATCTCAGAAAGGTGTTTCAAAGGTTTCCCAAAATAAATGTGCTTTCTCGAATACTAGAAGCTGCTAAATAAAACTTTTTAGGGATCTCAGAGTCTGTATCATGGTAAACTTCAAAATTGTGAATTGTCCTAAAGCCTAAAGCAAAATCTCTGGCTGTCTGACTGTTAGAATCTGAGGAGCAAGTAAAGGTCTTCTGCCTCTGCCTCTGAATTGGGGTACTTCAGTGGTCACTTGATTAAAAAGAGCAATTTTAGGAACGGGAACTAAAGTGGTGCTTCTTTTGTGCTCCTTTTGATCCCTGTGTTACTGATTAGTCTATCTTCCAAAGTCAAGGACATGCCTAGGAGGAGGTAGCTATCAGTTCAGACCTCCTGAGCCTGAAGGAGAGGACGCTTCTTTTCTGACACAGCCCTTTCAACGCTGAGAGTTGAATGTACATAATTCCTGATGTATGCCAAGCATGTTTAAGTTCGTCTCAGGACTTAGGTAATGTTTAAGATATGGATTAAAAACAGTATACTTCTATACCTGTGTTGTCTTATTTTGCACAGTATATAATTTTAGATGCCTCTGAAACTCCCACGATACCAGCAAAGATTCATGTAGTATTATGTAGTGCTAGACTTCTTTGCTTATGTTTGCCTTAAGTTCTAATGTAACTGTTTAACCTCTCCTAAAGCTTTTAACAATACGGTTGCTAAGAAAGCATTAAAAAAAATGTTACCAGGTTTTTTTTCTGTCTATGTTTGCAAATACAAAACAACAACATTAACTCACCTTCTCCATTTAGAACACTGAAACAAGACAGGATGAGGCCTGGAGGTCTGCTGAATTGAATCAAGATGGTACTATTTTCCTGACAGAAATTTACCTTTCAAAAGTTTTCATATTAAAGTTTGGGCTCCTGAAAGGGTTCTGACATTGTTGATAGTGTTGCTTTCCTGCAAAAAATGTGGAACACGAGTGAGAAACCTCTAAGGATACACCATAGGTATGAGCCCAATGATGAAGTCATTACATGCATCTTTTTGTTCAGCTCCCTGTGTTGCAAATACTTCATGACAAAACAGGGCAGTTGGAAAGTGTTTATAAATTATAATCTCAGCTGCTCAGAAATGGAAAAATAATCTTATAAAAAGACTTGACTGTATTAAAATACATGCAGATTTATTAATTTTTTAAGCCATACTTAACTGCATATTTCTTATTTGTTTTCTGGATTTTGAACATTTAGTATATGCACATGCTTTTCTCTAAAGCACAAGGCCAATAAACCTTTTTTATTTTTAAATTAAAGATGAGAGTCTCATGAAATGTAATAATGTTGGCTTCAGGAAAACCACCAAATATCATGACCGTAACAACGAAATTGTCAGTATAGCCAACACTGCTCTTGTACAATGACTTTTGATACTCTTATAAAGTTCATTATATAAAGGTAAATCATGTAATGTATCTTAAATTACAAAAGCAGTTAAAAATTGTATAAACACTTGCCTTGTTCAATTTCATCCATTTCATCCACGATGTTACTGAGCTGCTGTACATGGAACATACTAGGGGGACAAAGCAATTTAGCTCCTTTTATTCTGATGTTAACATACTTTAGAATTTGCTGGTTTTACTGCGCTGGACTCCAAAGTTGAGTTTTCATTCATTTTTTTCATGTGCTGGCTGCATCTGTACATTATTTTTCCCCTACAGAAAACAGCTCATAAAAGCTCTAGCCCAATACAGATCTCCACAGCTCAGTTATAAACCTACAAAGCCAGGGGTGCTGTATTTCAAGAAAATACTGCCAGACCCTTAACTGAAGGGATTCAAGAAACAACTCCTCTAATATTCTGTTTGTTATTATGTTCCAGAAAAGAAAGAATTTGTATTGACAAGAAAGAATGAACATAGAGGCCAGTAAAGTGTATTAAATTGGCTTTTTTTTTTAAAGCATTTCATGTTTCCAGCTACCTTGGCCTCTTGAGTCAGTACTGAATCAGATACTGTAGTGCGGACAGGCATTTCTATGATTGCATGATAAGACATGGCCTTTACTCAAAACTCACTGTAAGACCCATTGCCTCAATGGCTTGTTTTAATGCAGTCCAATGCAAGATATGATATGACATAGTGACGCAATTTTTGAAATATTAATCAAGAATGTAAACCAGGAGTACTTTAGTTATGACTTCAGATATACACTTAAATCTCAACAGTGGGTGACTAAGAAATATATTCTAAAAGAAAAATATCATTTCTACACATCAGACTACTGTTTATTTTTAATGTTCTTCTGCAGAAATTCATAAACTTTTTCTTTAAGAAAAGCATTCTTTCATCTCATCAGAAGTTTTACTTTATTTTTTACTTTATTTTTACTTTATTTTTTATCTTAAGTCCCTATCAATATAACAATATTACCTAGAAATACATTCTTCTTTCCAACTACCAGAAAAAATGAAGTCTCAAAATATGGCTTTAGTTCCAAATAAAGTGTGAGGGAAAATACCAGTTGTGAATAGTAGCCTGCAAAATATTTGTAGACAGCTGTACCATGATTTGATTCCCAGAAATGCTACCTTGAAATATTTTCATTGCAGGAATCAGGTTCAAGACCGTCTGAGGAACCTGAAGGTACCTAAGTCCATGGGATCTGATGAAATCCATCCATGGGTCCTGAGGGAACTGGCAGATCAAGTATCTAAACTGTTTTCCATTATATTTAAAAAGTCATGGCAGTCCGGTGAAGTTCCCACTGACTGGAAAAGGGGAAACATAATACCCATTTTCAAAAAGGGAAAAAAGGAAGACCCGGGGAACTACAGGCCAGTCAGTCTCACCACTGTGTCCAGGAAGATCATGGAGCAGATCCTCCTGGAATCTCTGCTAAGGCACATGGAAAATAAGGAGGTGATTGGTGACAGCCAACATGGCTTCACCAAAGGCAAGTCATGCCTGACAAATTTAGTGGCCTTCTACAATGTTGCCACAGCGTTGGTGGATAAGGGGAGAGCAATCAATGTCATCTACCTGGACTTATGCAAAGCATTTGACACTGTCCCACATGACATCCTGGTCTCTAAATTGGAAAGGCAAGGATTTGACAGATGGACTACTTCCTGGATAAGGAACTGGCTGGATGGCCACACTCAAAGAGTTGTGGTCAACGGCTCATTGTCCAAGTGGAAACCAGTGACAAGTGGCATTCTTCAGGTGTCAGTACTAGGACCAGTGCTGTTTAACATCTTTGTTGGCTACAGGGAGAATGGGATTGAGTGCACCCTCAGCAAGTTTGCCGATGACACCAAGCTGTGTGGTGTGGTTGACATGCTGGAGGGAAGGGATGCCATGCCATCCAGAGGGACCTTGACAGGCTTGAGAGGTGGGCCCGTGTGAACCTCATGAAGTTCAGCCAGGCCAAGCGCAAGGTCCTGCACCAGGGTTGTGGCAATCCCAGGCACAAATACAGGTTGGGAGGAGAATGGCTAGAGAGCAGCCCTGAGGAGAAGGACTTGGGGGTGCTGGTGGATGAGAAGCTCAACATGATCTGGCAATGTGTGCTTGCAGCCCAGAAAGCCAACCACATCATGGGTTGCATCAAAAGAAATATGGCCAGCAGGCCAAGGGAGATGATTCTTACCCTCTACTCTGCTCTGGTGAGACCCCACCTGGAGTACTGTGTCCAGCTCTGGAGCCCTCCACACAAGAAGGACATAGACTTGTTGGAACAGGTCCAGAGGAGAGCCACGAAGATGATCAGAGGGCTGGAGCACCTATGCTATGAGGACAGGCTGAGAGAGTTGAGGTGGTTCAGCCTGGAGAAGAGAAGGCTCTGGGGAGACCTTATAGCAGCCTTCCAGTACCTAAAGGGGGCCTGCAGGAAAGATGGGGAGGGACTCTTTATCGGGGAGTGTAGAGATAGGATGAGGGGTAATGGTTTTAAACTGAAAAAGGATAGATTTAAAATAGATATTAGGAAGAAATTCTTTACTGTGAGGGTGGTGAGACACTGGCCCAGGTTGCCCAGGGAAGTTGTGGATTCTCCATCCCTGGAAGTGTTCAAGGCCTGGCTGGATGGGGCTTTGAGCAACCTGGTCTAGTGGGAGGTGTCCTTGCCCATGGCAGGGGGGTGGGAACTAGATGATCTTTAAGGTCCCTTCCAACCCGAAACATTCTATGATTCTATGATGATTCTATGAATGTTACCAGCTAGAGTACTACATCCAGCCCTGGAGCCTTCAGCGCAGGAAAGACATGGACTTGATGGAGCAGGTCCAGAGGAGGGCCACAAAGACAATCAGAGCGCTGGAGCACCTCTCCTATGGGGACAGGCTGAGAAAGTTGGGGTTGCTCAGCCTGGAGAAGAGAAGGCTCCAGAGAGACCTTATTGCAGCATTCCAGTACTTAAAGGGGGCCTATAGGAAAGATGGGGACAAACTTTTTAACACGACTTCTTGCGTTAGGATGAGAGGTAACGGCTTTAAACTAAAAGAGGGTAGATTTAGCCTAGATCTAAGGAAGAAATTGAGGGTGGTGAATGAGGGTGGTGAAACACTGGCACAGGTTGCCCAGAGAAGTGGTAGATGCCCCATCCCTGGAAATGTTGGGCTGGAGTGGGCTCTGAGCAACATGATGTGTTGAAGATGTCCCTGGTCATTGCATGGGAGGTTGGATTAGATAACCTTTAAAGGTGCCTTCCAACCCAAACTATTCTATGATTCTATGATCTCTTTGGCTAATTTGGTTCAGCTGTTCTGGCTGTGCTCCTCTCAATGTCTTGCCCATCCCTCAACTAAATCTGGGAGGCCACAGTGGGGGAGAAAAAGAAAGCCTTGATGCTGTGCAAGCACTATTCAGTAGCAGCCAAAATACTGTTGTGTTATCAGCACTGTTTTAGCCACAAATACAAAATACAGCACTAGATGGGCTGCTATGAAGAAAGTTAGCTCCATCCCAGCCAGATACTTGTAATGGTGAAAATCACATTAACAGAGCTATAATTGATTGGCAGTTAAGTAGAGGGAAAGACAGAAAAAATATTTTATAGTTTTTGTGACTGTACATTTTCAGACAGTGCTACCCAGTTTTGCCAGAAGTATTGGAATACATTAATTTGCATGTGCTTTTTATCATATTTTATTTCTGATTTCTTGAGAAAGTTTTACATTGAGGATCATTTCATGAACATGGGGAAGCAACTGTTTCTATTACATTACGTCTTTCCTGTTTTTCAAAAGTAGTACACTTCGACTAAGGTGAGAAAGAGTTCAGGAAGGAAAAAAAAATTCTGAATCCCATAAATTGGTATTTTCATAGAATCAAAAACAAAGTATTTGGAGAACTAATTATATTGTAATTCCTTAGCAGAGTTCTCAGTACTAAAAATATGTATTATTTGCATCTCAATTTTTTGTAAGTAAAATTACTCTTGTGGAACTGGTAGCTAGGTCAGTATCAAAGAAATTAAAAATTTGGATCTCAAGCTGCAGTGCTTGATAGTCTTTGAGAAACTGATGAAAAATGATTGCCAGGAGTTAAATACAACAATGAGTTAATGCTGCACCTGACATAAAAGCAGGGAAAGGAAAAGTAGCTCTATAATGACTAGTTATTCTAAGGGCTCAGAAGCCTGAAAATCACCTCACTCAAAACCCGATGCTTTTACTACATAGCTTTTATGCATTCTTTAGGTTAGTACTTCCAACAAAACGCATCAATGTCTTTGACCTTTCATACAATAAAAACATTAAATCTTCTAAATTGTTTTTTTATAAAAACATAGGTGAGTTTTTTAACGATACTTTCAAGAGCCAGATGTTCAAATAGGAATTCATCAACATCAATGCATTCAGAAAATTACTTTGTCAGAAGGTAAAAGACAAAAAGATTTTACAGCACGTATTGTGACAGTGATCATAATTATGACTGAGGTAAATCGTGTGATAGAGCTCAGTTTGTATCATATGCTTTTTTTTATATATTTCTCATGTTTTTTCAAGATCTCCATGAATCTGAGGCCAGGTAACATTTCCAGTGAACAGAACTATTCATTGACAAATGATGACGCTTTTCTTACCATTGTATAGCTCTTCAGCCCCTCAGGCATTTTCTTGAAGTATTTTGGTTTTTACTGATTCTCATTTTACCATTTTTTTCCGATTCCCCTTTTTTTCTAAATAGTAATTTGACAAAGGTAAGTCAAGCAAGAAGATAAATTGAGAAAGATAAAAATAATTTCAAAAGTCTGCATTTCATTTAAATTATGGGTTTATACCTTTGAAATCAGTTTGTTTAAAGAGATCAAAATGAGTCTTTTAGCATAAATATAACATGGTTCTAACTAAACCACTTGTTTTCTAAAAAGTCTTTTTTGGTCCAAATTGAAATTTTAGAGAGCAATTTGTTTGTGTTTTGAAGTGAATGTAAATTGAAGTGATGCAACTGAAGGTTCTTGCTTTTGTTGCCATGATGCTGAGGCATGTGATTTTTTCCGCTCACCAGATGCACACTGGCATGTTCACCTTTTAAACAAAGTGACGTTGGCATTAATGAGCAGCACCAAAATGCCCTTAAACAGAACAGCATCCCAATCCAATGATGTGGAGAAAAGGTCATTCACATAGCTCAATCTTTCCAATACTGCCATCTGTAATTTAGGCATTTTAATATGTTGGCATGTTAACAGTGCCTGTACTGCTAGTGACTGAGAAGTACTTGGGCAGTGGACTTGCTCTGAATGATACTGCAGAAGTTTTGGGGGAAAAAAGATTATGAACTACACAGCTGTCAGTAGAGAGCTATGTAAGAAAACTCTTGATAAATTTGATTCCTTTGGAGGCATTACTCTGCAAGGCCTTTTAAGACACTGTTCCATTTTGTCTATAATGTGATTATTTTCTGGTGGCTTACATGCATTGACAACCATTTTGATGGTTGCACGCCCCTACACTGTGCACTGCTGTGTGTATACAACACTGGGAAACACGTAAGATTGCAGTGGATACAAGGCTATATTAAAGTTAATCATAATAATAGATTCACGAATCTGTCACCACCTTTTAACCAAAGAAGTGACAGTATCTTTCTACACTGTAACTCATGTTGTAATTCCCCCCCCCTTTCTTTTTTTCCTTTGCTTGTCAGTGTTCCTTGACATTTTCTGACATTTGAGTCTTTTTTCTGACTTTGCCCTGAAGATATGGGTCTTTTATCAAATGTGTTCTTTTGTTTAATCCTTAACGTTGAAATATTTTTCAATGTCCATGGTAAGTTTAACTAGCTAGTACATGAGTTACTGTATATTCCCTATTGCTGCTGATTGTTATAATATTAAATTAGTGAAAGTACATCTGGTAAATTTGCTTTGCTCTTAAACCAGCAGAAAATAATTCTATTTGTAGCAGAGGAGTAAATTCTGCTTTGGCAGGATTTAATTTCAATGTCTCTAAGTAACATCTACTGTTGTTATATGTACTTAAAAAAAAAAAAAAAAAAAAACAAAAAAAGGTTCTTCCATATGTATATAATATTTAAAGCATCATACTAAATATAATATAGTCCTAAGCAAAAAACAAATATAAGAATTTCTTCTACATTTAAGTAATCCGTACCTCCTTCTGCTAACAAAAAACTAATTCTGCTCTGAAAACTAGAAAGACTTACAGACTGGAACCACACTTGCCAGTAAATCGTTTACCTCCTCAATATGAAAATACACGAGGAACAAAACTATAGATTTTTAACTGAATTCAAAGTGTGCTCTGGAAAGTAAATAATTCTGTCAGAAAAATTGGTTTTTTTACTTAATATATATCCTAAAAGCCATGAAGAAAACAAAAATTTTGTTTCCTTTTACATTTTGATGGGTATTGTAAGCCATTTTTTTGTTTGTATTGAAAAATATCTAATTTCTCACAGAAAAGAAAGCAAAGATACTGAAGCCTTAGAGTGCTTAGCTGAAAAAAGATGAAACAGCTGTTGTATCTCCTTTTCCCTTTACATGCACCCATGGTGCGCATACGATAGGCAGGAAAACAATGTTGAAAATAGTTATGATCACAGTGAATTAATCTGTATTATTGAAAAAAGAAGGGAAGAAGTGGCAGTGTTTTTAACATAAAACAGATCACAGGTACTGTAAATCATGCACATGTGAAAACTTCACAAGTTAATTTGCCTTGGTTAGTAAAGTTGCATACATATGTATGTATATGTCTCTGTATATATTTATATACAAATATATTTCAAAAAAAGACAAAATTACAGTTTAGGTAAAAATATATATTTAAACTATTTGACTAAAAATTCTTCTTGTGGGAATAGGGATTAAAGAATCAGAGATGGGAATTTCTCTAAAGTTGCAACAATCTTGTTAAATACTCAAAAAGAACACACTAAACACTGGGAGAAGTAAGCAAAACATTGTGCTGGTTTTGGCTGGGATAGAGTTAATTTTTTAATTTTTTAATTTTTAATTTTGGATTTGCGCTGAAAACAGTGTTGTTAATACAGAGATGTTTTCATTATTGCTGAGCAGCACTTTCACAATGTCAAGGCCTTTTCTGCTTCTTGCACCCCCCTACCAGTGAGTGGGCTGAGGGTGCACAAGAAGTTGGGAGGGGACACAGCTGGGACAGCTGACCCTAACAGACCAAGGGGATATTCCATACCATATGACGTCATGCTCAACATATAAAAGTGGGGGGAAGAATAAGGAAGGGAGGGGATATCTCCAGTTATGGCATTTGACTTCCCAAGTAAATGCTACGCGTGATGGAGCCCTGCTTTCCTGGAGATGGCTGAATATCTGCCTGCCAATGCAAAGTGGTGAATTAATTGTTTTCTTTCCTTTGCTTACACCTGCAGCTTTTGCTTTACCTTTTAAACTGTCTTTATCTCAACCCATGAGTTTTTTCACTTTTATTCTTCTGATTCTCTCTTACATCCCACCAGGGTGGCAGTGAGCGAGCGGCTGTGTGGTGCTTAGTTGCTGGCTGCGATTAAACCACAACAAACACAAGAATGAGGGCCTTCCGAAGGATAAAGTTTTAATTTTACTCTAACATTAAGTACTATTAAAGATATATTAAATTTTATCTGCAGTCCAATTTATAAAGTACCAGGCACCAGATGGAGAACTATTGCCTATCCAGTTGGATGTGCTACTTTTTTCCTGTGTTACTGGTGCTGGAATTTCCACGTACACCAGAAAAGCAGATTATATATTTGGGAAGGAACGCCTTTCCTTGGTATGTTTGAAGTACACAGCACAGTACCAGGGACTGTTCTCTATAGTTGAGAACCAGCAGTATTGCTGTGACTTGAATGGATGGGGTAGACTCCTTAGAGACACAAGAAAAAAATGAAATTTTAACATAAAGAGTAAGCTTTAAAGCTGAATACACCTCGATCAGCCTTTGCTACTGTCTTTCTGCGGACTTGATATAAAATCGAGAAGGACTTGTTGGTAAGACTGTTCCACTGTGCCTCTCCAAATATTATCTCAGTACTCTTGTCTCTTTGAAAGTCTTCAGGAAGTTGTCCAACTGTAAATAAACTGTATGAAATACAGGAGTTTTTGTTAGAGATCTATAGAATTCAAAAGGAAAGCTAATAAATATATGGAGCTAGTTGCTAGGATTCAAGCATATAAAGATTGCTTTGTAGGTGTACATTGCTGGACGCTGCTGATATTTCCTCTGTGCAGCAATTTACAACAGTTTTTAGTACACTTCTGCTCACTTTCTAAAATAGGTAATACAAATACAGAAACATGTTACATTTTTTAATATTTACTCCCATTCACAGATCTGGTAGCACTGGTGTGGTACAAAGAATAAAATAATTAAGATAATGTATCCATCATCTTCATAATTTTACATATGTGCTTTATTCCTTGCAGCTTACTTTTCTGACAATAGTGGTTTATAGGCTATGCTTTGTAATTTTTCCCAAGTTAACTGCATGCATTGCAAAAAAATAAAAAAATAAAAAAATGCACATCATGATAGGAAGGCATATATGTAGAAAGCATAAGTTATAGATCTAGTTTGCTATATTCTCCCCCATTAGTTTAGTGGCTGTAATAATAGAATGTTAGGTCCTAGCTTTAGTTTTAACTAGCATCCTATGCCAGCTTGTTAAAATACTTACCAAAACCCGGATGAGGCAAAGCACAGACAACTACCTGCTCAGCTACGCTTGCCTCTGGGTAGCATAAAAAGGAGGGCAGGGCTGCAGTCAATTTTATTATTCCTTAGCTTCTGGGGTTACAGCTGGCTCCATATTATTGCCCTTCCCACATTCATTTTGGCTAGTCTAGCTGTACATCATACTTCCTATTATCATCATTTCTAGCACTGCAGTGTTGGAAAGGATTTTTGTGCGTTATGGATATTTTCTTCCTTTTCTGTTTACAAGGCAGGAAAATGTAAATGGTCTCTTTAAAGAGAAACTAGGCACTGTACCATTGCGAAAGGACCTTCAGGTCAGTGGCAAAAACTGCGACCCTCTGAGGGTGGCTGCATATACTTAAAACCTTTTGCTCAGTCATAACTTTTTTCTCTGTGTAGTGATTTTTCAGCTCCATGTAGCTGTGCAGATAGGCTGTGGTGAGGTATGCCTCAGCCAGCTTTGAGAACAGTAGGCTAAATCTCACTACAGATGGAGTCTGGTGGAGAGCTATTAATCAAATAACCAATTAGCCATCTCTCATGATAGCAGCCTTCAACATCATGTGATACAGCACATACTAGGTGTAATTACACAGGACTGATCACCTTTTGAGAGAAGTTGCACATAGCCACTGAAGTCTTTAATATAATCATTGTGTCCTAGAAAAAAGTGTCCATTTGAAATTAAAACCATACTTAATATAATACGCAGCAGATCTTGTTAAACAGAAAATAAAGAAGAAAATTTTGTTGTTTTTTTAACATGAAATGGAAAGGAAAATTCCATCAATTTTAACAAATGGCACTCAATAAGTTCTACCTTAAAAAAAATTGTTATTTTTGTTATGAAACAGTTGCCTAGTCAAAGGCACCCAGATAAAAAGAAACAAGAGCATCATATGGGCAGCAGTACAATAATATAAGAAAGAAAAAATAGAAGTCTCGGAGACATGCGGATTAAAATAAGAGGGGGATGTGGGAAGAGTAAAATGATAAGGATTTGTCCCTATGAGTAAAGTAACAGAAAATCTAAACTTGCCTGCAGCCAAGGAGAGAACTGTACTTGCCTGTTTAACCTTTGGAGAATCAGCAGTAACAAGACCACAGAGGCCAGCTACAAGGATTCTACTCAAGGGAAGCAGCTCTAACTTCTGCCTTGGGCTTCGTGAGATCTGGCTGCCGAAGGCAGCACAAGACATCCTGTGAATCAGCAGCCCTTATCTGTGCACTGTCTTTGCCTAAATGTTATGTTTAGCTTCCTCCTCATGTTTTTACCACCTGCATCCCACAGCTTGTTGGAAGACCAGATCTTGTGTCAGAAGGAAAGATGGGGGATGAAAATGTTTTACTGAGGATATGAAAATGAAGAATCTCATTAACAAATTGTATCATATCATAATATGTCAGGAAACAAAAAAAAACCTGCTGCTCCTTCCTCCTCATGCTCTTCTCCTGCTCCAGCGTGGGGTGCCTCCCACAGGATTCAGTCCTTCACAAAGTTCTCCGTCATGGGTCCTTCCCACAGGGTGCAGTTCTTCAAGAACTGCTCCAGCATATGTCTCCTCCGCATGACACAGTCCTTCAGGAACAGACTGCTCCACTGTGGGTCCCCTGCAGGGTCACAGTTCCTGCCAGAAAACCTGCTCCTGAGAGTGCTCCTCTCCATGGGCCGCAGTTCCTGCCAGAAGCCTCCTCTTGGGTGGGATCTCCATGGTCTCCAACTTTCTTCAGGGCATATTCTCCATGGGCTGCAGTGTGGATATCTGTTCCAGCATGGTCCTCCATAGGTTGCAGGGGGACAACCTACATTATCATGGTCTTCTCCATGGGCTGCAGGGGAATCTCTTCTCCAGTGCCTGCAGCACCTCCTCGTCCTCCTTCTTCACTGACACGGATGTCTGCATAGTTGTTTCTCTCACTTTTCTTCAATCCATTCTCTCACAGCTGCTGTGCAGTGTATTTTACTCTTTTTTAAATATGTTATCATCACAGAGGCACACTGGCATCACTGATGGACTCAGCTTTGGCTAACCAGCTTTGGAGCTGGCTGAAACTGTCTCAGTCTGCCATGGGTCAGCTTCTGATGTCTTCTCACAGAAGCCACTCCTGCAGCTCCCCTGCTACCAAAACCTTGCCATGTAAACCCAATACTTTACCAAATTAAGAAATAGAAGACATAGTGTCAATTTAAGTGTAAAACTTCACAACTTCGTCCAAAGAAAGGAGAGTCATACAGAAGTCACGGATTCTATCACAATACATGCTTGGTTTCTGTTTGAACATGAGGATCCTGTACGTAAGAAAGACAGACCTGATCCAAAGCCAAATGAACCCATTAACTGTGTTTCTGGTGAATGCTAAAAACATTAATAGAAATCAGTCCATTAATTTTTCACTGCCTCAGGTAAAATAAATTGTTTTTAACTTCAAAGGCATGCACAAAGTTCCTAAAAAAATCCTGTTACTTGGCACTACTGAAAGTGTAAGCATGAAAAACAATTTAAAAACAGTACAAAAGATAACATACAAGTAAATTATTAGCTGTCACTTTCCCACAGGGAACAATTGCTAGCCTTGAAAAAAAAGCCAGACAGTTATCAAAAGGATAATAGAAATCCCTAAACTATCCTAAAAGTAAAGTACTAACAGCATTTTTTCTTTTTACAATTAATATTAATTGTTCTTTTGGCCCTAAAGTCTTGAATTTTTTAAGCCTGTAATCCACTTACTTTCTATTCCCCTTGTTAAAAATAGAGAAGAAAAGTAATTATTGTCAGAAATAGTAAACTCATATTAATCACAATTACAAGCAGTAATGTCTGATTATAATTTTTAATCAATCATGCTATTCCATGTTTAACTCACTGATGTTGGGACCACTAGAGTGGACAGCCATCTGTGCTTCTGTAAAATTAGAAATATGATGAATTATAGCTACTGGTAGTTTGAGGCTATACCATGAATACAAATCATTAGAGCTGTGACAATTTTAACATACTGCCAAACAAATGTTATCTGCTGTGTTTGCAGTTCTTCTTGTCATGAAAAGTACCTAGAGAAAGATCTGCACTTCACTCAACAGCTTTTCATAATGATTTACAATGAATGAGAAGACTAAGTTCTCCTGACTTTCTGTTTACATAGTGCAAATCCTTTTTGTCATAGTCAATACTACAGTTTGAAGATCACATTCTTCTCTTATCTCAAGTGGTCACTATCTAGAGTAAGTCTATTAACTTCCAAGATTCACAAATAACATATCTCTCAAGTATTACTTTCAGTCGAGTTACTGCATATTCATCACCATTATAACTGAGTGCAGAATCAGATCCCTTAGGAATAACTGTGTTCGCTGATTTATCAAAATGATAAATTTTGGTCAGCAAGAGAATAAAATGGCAACTCCTTTGAAACTACAAATGTAATACAAATAATTCCTTATAGAAGTTGATAATAACATAAAGTCATAACACGCATTTTCTGAATATACTTAATTTATGGGCAGAACCAGTAATGCAGACTTCTATTTTTTATGCAAAATATCTTTTGTTATAGAAAAAGATTTATTAAAAAAGAAAACCAACAAACAAGCCGACTTTGTTTTTGTAATTAAATTTAAAATGGCTGTTCATCATTTTTTTTGGGACTACTTTAAAAGTCTGCCACATCATAGAATCATAGAATGGTTTCGGTTAGAAGGGACCTTAAAGATCATCTAGTTCCCACCCCCCTGCCATGGGCAGGGACACCTCCCACTAGACCAGGTTGCTCAAAGTCCCATCCAGCCTGGTCTTGAACACTTCCAGGAGCGGGGCATCCACAACTTAATTCAAGTTGCAAGGAACTTAAGAGGTCACCAGTCCAAACTCCTACTCAAAGCATGGTCAGGTATGTGGTCAGACATGGTTGATCAGGGCCTTATCTGCTCCCAAGCATGGAGAGAGACTGCACAATCGCTCTGGGCAGCCTGTGTCATGTACTAAGTGTCCTCATGAGGAAAAGATTTATCCTTATATTCAGTAAGAACCTCTCAGTTCAGTTTATGCCCTTTGTCTCTATTCTCCCATCTTGTGCTGTTGTGCATAACCTGGCTCCATCTTTCCCATTGCCTACCTGTAGGTGTAGGAAAGCTGCTGTTTGGTGCCCCTAAAGTTGTCCTTGCTTCAGGATGAACAAGACCAACTCCTTCAGTATCTCTTCATGGAGAAACTACTCCAGGCCACCAAGAATGTAGTGACTCTACACTGCACTTGATCCAGTTTTTCTATGTCTCTCACGTATTAGAAGATCAAAACTGGATGTAGTACTCCAGATGTATAGCACTAATAAATGCCTAATAAAAGGAGATAAGCAGTTTCCTCAATTTACTATCCATGCCTCTGTTAATACAGCCCAGGATGTAATCAGCATTCTTTACTACTAAATCAAATACCTGTTTATAATATGAATAAATACCTGTCCAGTGGCTACTGTTTTCAAATACATGCAGTAATGGAGAGGCATATTGTAAAAAAACCCCAGCTGTTTTTATTTGTCAGTCTTGGTCTCAAAACAAAGATATTCTTTTATTCCCTTCCAAACCACTGTGATTTTTTTCTCTCTTTACATTTTCTCAGTCACGTTAATTGTTTGAGTAATTACCCTATTTTAAATGTTCACTGTAAATATGTATTCAAAACAGACATGGAAAGCAAAGATGCAATGAAGAGACTTTCTCCAGCTGTATTGTTTCAAATCATTGGTTAAACATCATCCCCTTGAAAAAGATAGACGATAATCACCTTGAACCATTTAGGATTTAACATTCTTTCTCCTTGGTATATATTGATCACAATTGAGAGTGATGTTTTTACCTGAAATGTTAAATGTTTCTGTTATCATTAAACTGTACCACAGCCAGTATTGCTTTTTAGAATAAGATCCCCAAGCATCTCTCCTGACAGAGATGACAGTTGTCTTTGAGGCTTTTAGGATGATAGAGCTGGAAACAGGGTTAAATGTGTGACTTTGTGCCTTATGAGAAAAGATTGGGTTGGAACAAAAGTTAGTAATCAAATAAGAAACTGGACTCCAATCTTAATTCTGTGAATAAACTTACTCTGCTAATAAAAATCTTTCATCTAAACTTACCTAATGTTTCAGGCATTACAATCTAAATTCAGATTTAGCTCCAAGTTTCATGGTGTCAGCTATTTTTTTTTCATTTAAAAAAGAGTTTTGGATAGTCAGTTTAACAAAAAGAGATAAAAGTGGTTACTTTCACATAATTCTTTGGTGATTATCATTCATTCAAAATTTTGAGAAAGAAAAAAATAGACACAATATCTTAGTTCTTGGAATGTCTTACATTTTATATTGTTTTTTTTTTTCCCGAAGCATCTTATCGCAACTTCATGGTAAGCATAGTCACTATATAAGAGTTTGGCAAGAATATATGAAAGGAGCAATGAAACAATAAAAGAGAAAATCTAAACCTTTGTCATCAGTGTTTTCAGTGTTTGCCTGCCGTTATAAAGAAAGGCATGTTTTATTCTCAGGCTGTGTCATGTTTCACCATAATGAGCACAAAAAAATGCAAATATGTATCGATTTTATACAGAGGTCAGTACAAGTGACAAGCAATCTGTGAAAAAGTTAGCAGTCCTAAGTAAGGAAAGTAATTAGAAAGATGACTATAACCTTTCTTTAATGAATAGCAATAATAAATGACTTCCTTGGTGTTCTTGTGACCCTGTCAAGTTAGCAAGGTGGTCTTTCCTGAGTCGATTCTATGTTTCGATCCCTTTTGTAATCACACTCTCACAGCTGTAGAAAATAGCACCATCCATTAATTGATCACTGATTAGTTGCATATGTAGTGGACAACAAGCACTCAGGTTCATCTTCATCTGTTCTGAATGGTTCTTGGGAGCAAAAACGAGGGGTATTTGTCATTCTTACATCTTGAATGTTGTTTTTATTTCTTCTTGGCATTGTTGCTAGAGTCATTCACTAATCAGTGTCACAGTGGGCTAGTGAGCAAGAAGAAATTATAGCTTTAGCAGCCACATCTGATGCATGAAGCATGCAAAAAACATCCTCCCAAAAGCAGCCCTCGTGGTTTTATTTTCATCAAAGCTGTTGTCCAGTAAAAGACATACTTGTGTACACGAATTTGAAGTTTTGCGTGCTAGTACGAACATTTTTCATGAAAGGCAACCATTGGACAGTAAACACTGTAATTGGCATCCAATATTTTGAGGCTTTTTGCTTTTAAAGAATCCCAGACAATATAGTGTCTGGAACCTCTTTGCCAGGTATGGGATGGGTAGGCTCTTACTCCTGTGAGATAAGATGCAACAGCTATTTTAACATTTCATTGAGGAGTGGGGAAAAGGAGGAAAAAAGCCACATTCAATTCATTTTCAAGCAGTATACCCACCGAGGCAGTACCGGAGAGCAGCCTGTGTGTTAACACATCTGATTAATTTAGTTGTCATGATTTTCAAAGCAGTTATGCATATGAGATAATATTTAGGAATTTCCATAAATAGACTTCTTGACCATGTCCTCTAGGCTTGATTAAAGTTAACCTTCCTCACATGGTTTAAAGGCAGCCCTCTTTTCTGGTGTTAGTATCTCTTTATGCCTGTAAGAGTATTAAAGGAGGTAGTAAATTAGAGATAAGATAATCACCCCATGGGTATTCAGTACAAAAATAATAATATAATAAAAAAAAACAGAGAAACTATAGACTGACATTGGGGATTTTTGATACTAAAATTTTTTTTCAGAAATCTGAAATTCCATTTTTTAAGCAGAAAAAGCACTGAATGAGCATACTCATGAGCCATGACATATGCAGCAAGAATATATAATTGCAAGAATGTGTTGGTTGGAGTAGAAAAGTGACACTACAGCTTCTAAATGGGGTTATATCTCTGCTTATATCTGAAGTTAACGCATTCTGTCTTTTATTTATATCTTCACAATTCTGAAACAACAATAATGATTGGACTATTACCACTGATAACTCAATTAAATAATTATTAATGCATACTGGAAAAAATCTTAAAGTCTTCTCTTCCTACAATTACCATCAATGTATAGATTTTCAAAAACTGGTTTAAAAAAAATCTTTTCTTTAAGTAAAACTTGATCTTTACCACTAGCTACTACAAATGAGGAGTTTAAATCCAAATATGCTTTCTGATAGTATTCTGATACAGTTTTTAGCTGAAACCAAAACTTACAGTACCTATTTTTCAGGTTTAATCTACAGTCAGGTGAAGTCGCACACAAAAGATTTCTACTATTTGGAGACAGAAGTTCACATTAACAAATTCTGAGACTTAATTTAATTTGGATCTGAACCCAAGTGCCGTTACTATAGAGAAATTAGTCCAGATTCAAACAATTCTCTTTTCAGTCCACCTCAGTTTTCAAGATGGGGCAGAAAAATATAAATAAAATTCTAGGTTTCTGTAAGGAAGAAACTGTGTAGACTTTAACTGTAAGACTTTCCCACCCTCCAAATTTTATTAAAAAATATATATCAGAAGATGAACTAGAAGATTCTTGGGGAACTTTCTGCCCAAGCCACATCCTCAGTCATATATCTGACTTTAAAAATGCTGAGAGACAAGCTAAATGTCTTCATATTTTATTGTAGACTGTAAGAATGAACTACAATAATGGCTTTTCGAAATACTACTATTAAATCCTGTAAACATCAGGGGACTGAGAATCTTTCTAGGCTGCCAGTCTTGTCATATGGGTAGAGTCCAAAAGCCCATCGAGGATGTAGTGTTTATGTTCTATGAGCTGCCAAAATGTAATTAAAATTTTTTGGAATACTTACATGTTAGCACATTTGAAAGAAAAAAGCATCATAAAGGAAAAGGGAATGTAATTTATCACACTAAAATAAGTACGCTGAAGAAATGTGGGCTGCATTTTAGAGACATTGCCAACAGCCAGTCATGCATGTCTGTTCTTCTGCCAGTGTTAATCTTGTGCATTGTACTTTCCTTTCTTTCCCTTTTTTAAAAATCTTTGTTCTATTTGAAAAATATGAGAGGAACACAGGAGGTGTGGGTGGAAACAGTCAAGGAAAAAGTAGCGAAAAAATGTAATGATATCATCTTATTTTTTACCATGTGTTCTGACAGTGGGAATTTGGGAATACATCCAGTGATACTCCAGATCACTTTGAAAATCTTAAACATATTACCATTTTACTTATCCATCAAGCGATATAGCCATGTAACTGCAGTATCTATCTAAATAAAACTATTCAAATAAAAATTAATTTCATAGTCGTAACTGTTGCATTTTTAAGGCAGAAATTAGCAAGTATTTGTCTTATATATCTCTGTCTTTGGTTTCAGTGAAAAAAGATTTAGGGCAATGCTGACAGGGTATTTTATACAGAGGATTGTACAGAAGGGTAGGACTACTAACGGAAAGCTCACCCTAATCTTGGTGGAGGAATTATCACTTTATTGCCATTTCATTATGTTATTTGTGCCGTTTATCTTTGAATGAACAAACACATGCCTAATTTAAGTCTAATACCTAGTCTCCTTCCATAATAAGGGATAAGCACCTCTACATATCACTTCTTTTAAGCCACATATAGGAAGGACATATGCCTCTTGTAACACATCTCTGTCCAGTGACTACAGGTCTTTGCAGAGGATGTTTGGAATCTCTGAAATAGGAAAAAAAAAAAAAAAAAGGTGGAAAAGGCTCAGCTTAAGTATTTGGGCCCATAAAAACTAAACGAGACAAGCATCAGAATTCCAGGCTTTTAAAATACAGCACTTATCTGGTTTCATAAAACTCAAAAACCTACTTCCTTGCACTCTGTTTTTTTTCCAACTTTTTTGATAATTTAACATGTCTACACCCACATCCTGGTACGTATACTAGATGTGTAGCTCACCAGATCTGATTTCATTGCTTTCTTCTTGTGAGTTGAGCAGATCTTTGGCTTAGCAATGAAGGAGAGATAAATACTATTTATTCAGAAAAGAGGTTGAAAAATGCCTAAAATAGTCACAAAAGTTACCAGGGGAAGTTACAGTTCATTAAAATACTTAAAACCTCATTGTTTCTCAAGTATTTAATTGTTAAACAGTTAAAAGGAAGATTCAATTCTTAATTAGTTTACCATAACTAATAAATAACTATGACCACAAGCTAAAAATCAGACAATGGCTGATGCAAATTCAACTCATGTAGGTGCAACAATCTTGCCACGCAGGTGGGTTGAAAAAAGAAAAGTAACGGCATGCTCTCTTTTCTTTTCTTTTCTTTTCTTTTCTTTTCTTTTCTTTTCTTTTCTTTTCTTTTCTTTTCTTTTCTTTTCTTTTCTTTTCTTTTCTTTTCTTTTCTTTTCTTTTCTTTTCTTTTCTTTTCTTTTCTTTTCTTTTCTTTTCTTTTCTTTTCTTTTTAATAAACAGGTGTACATGTGTCATGGTATTATCAGGATCATTGTAAATGGATCAGTACAGAATTTGTGCTTTTTTTGCTCCTAGAATGAGGATCAAGATGATTGTTGTCTTTTAACAAGAATAATGACCGACATTTTTACAACAAAAACTCCCAAGAGTCAGCCACAAAGACCAAGTTATTAATTATACCAATGGAACTTTCCCACTCAACCTTAACTAGCTAGCATCACTTTGTAAAGGCAAAAGTTTGAAGCACTGGATTTCTTTTTTTAGATTTTTTTTCCTTTTTTTTTCCTTTTTTTTTCCTTTTTTTTTCTTTTTTCCCCCTCCAAATTGTTTACATGACTTTCTATACTGATCTAGAATAGATCATTCTTCAGTCACTTAAATGTTCATATACTAAATATTTCCTGCAATGTATGCTCAGTTTGCCCCCAAAAGAAAAAGAAAAGTAAATGTCTTTTTTGGTTGCATATAGCTTACTATTTAGGAGTCCAAGCTAACCTTTGCAAAATATCAAACATGAATCAATTGCTGTATATTTACTTTGCTGAAGTGATAAAAAAAGCTTAGGCATGCTCTTGTTCTAGCAATGGTTCCTCTCACAGTAGCAATCCCTCTCTGATTGGCACCAGGTATTAAAAAATGGATGGTGTGATAAAGCCATTGGATTTTATTGGAGCATCTACCATTATACTTTGACACTGTTAGTCCTGTTACCAGTGACAAGGATGATGATTTTTGAAGTCCCTGTCTTTAGCCAGCATATTTGCATGCTATCCAATATGTTTAAGGAAAATTCTCTTTTGTGGAAGAGCGCCAATTTAGTAAGGTTGATGCATGGTTCTCCTTGGTAGAACTGAAAGATGGCAGAACAAGAGAGAAGAAAGACAGTAGAAGCTGATTACAGCAGCAGCAACTGCAATGACATTGAGCTGTCAAAAGACCGGATGCATGACAGAGAATCTCTGTGAATCTTGGAACACTGAACAACAGCCACAACATTCTGTCTTGGAAGATGGGAATTTAAGATTTATCTAAGAAATGGAAATAAGAGTAGTGACAATCTAATCTAAGACATGCATCTTCACAAGAAACATAAACATTTTTGTACATCAACATGCATAAAATAAACTCAAATTAGTCAATTGCCTAATGTCTTTGCCCTTTGTTAATGAAAAAATGATCACAATAAAATCCAGCTTCTCATTTATAATCTGTTCTATCTGTTTTGGAGTGCTTTGATGCAAGAGAACCTATATTTGATCATTAAAAAATTAAGATCAAATAGAGAATTAACGATGTTGTCTCTTTTATGGATGCTATGGGAAGCTTATTCTCTTTCTGTTAGTGAAAAATCTCATACAGGAGGGATTTGCATAAAATCATACAGAAAAGTGATTGGGAAAAGCCAACATGAATTTACTAAAGTTAAATCATGCATGACTAATTTAATCACCTTCTATGACAAAATAACATCTTCTGTCAACATGGGAAGACCAGTGGAACTTGTTTACCTGCACTTTAACAAAGTGCTCGACACTGTTTCTACCAGCCTCCTCCTGGATAAACTGACAAGATACGGATTAGACGGGTGGTCTGTGAGATGGGTGGGAAATTACCTAGCAGTCCACACTCAGGACGGTGATCAGTGGTTTTTACTCGGCTGGCAGCCTGTCATAAGTGGGCTTCCCATAAACATCAATACTAGGCCCCACACTCTTCTACATCTTCATAAATGACCTGGATGATGGGATTGAAAGCAGCTTCACCAAATTTGCTGACACTAAACTGGATGGTGAGGTGGACATGTCACAAGCATTGTGGTAGAGTCCCCATCACTGGGGGTTTTCAAGGTGTGATTGGACAGGGTGCTAGATAATCTCATCTAGGCTTCCTTTCCCACAAATGGTTGGACCAGATGATCTTCTGAGGTCCCTTCCAGCTTGGGCTGTTTTATGATGCTATGATTCTAACTTACTGTAGACATTTTATATGGTAGATCTGCACAAATGCAGAAAGTCACAGTCAGATCTCGTGCACATGAGAAGAGAAGCTCCTATCACTTTTGCGACTAAATCGCTTCACGTTTATCCCATCACTCATTGGAGGATACTGCTTCCATATCCTTGATTCTCCAAGTCACTAATAATTTTCCTTCATTTTGTAACTCCTACATATCTCACGTATAACAAATAGTCTTTAAATATTGGCTCTGAATCCATGCTGAATACTCCTCAGTCTATCCTGAGGGAAGAACTTTTGCAAAAGTTGTAAATTCTTTGCTTTTATTTTCACTGAATGTCCTTGGGTTTTGTACTGTCAGAGGTAAAATGAGAATGCAATTCACTTTCCCTGTGGCTTTCAGTATTTTGGTTTTTTCCCAGCATATCCAGTCTTGTTTCATCTAAAACAAACAGCCAAAATCTTTGCTTATATAAAGTCTTCTGCTTCCAGGAATGTATATATTTTATATGTATTCATATATATAAAACATATATTTTATATATACGTTTATTTATTTTTAAACTTCTAGTTCATCAGAAAGTAATAGGCACTTATAGGACATAGCGTATTTAACTATAAGGTAGGCAGCTGAAATACATCATAGAAAGTGCTTATTTCTGTTTGTTGACTAAGAAGGAGAATAAGTTGACTAGCTCAGAAATAGAGGATCGGAAATTGAGTGGATTCATTCTGCTGTTTCAGCAAAAAACAAGACCGTTCTACTCGTCACTGGAAGGATTTCGTATTCCCAGCCAGTACTTCAAGACTGTGGCATTGTGTATTGATATACTAAAAAATAACAGTGGATTGGATGCCATTGCTTGTGTAGTGCCCAATGGGGTTTTGCTACATTTTGCCTCTTTAATGGGCCAGCCAAGAATGACAGCGAGCCACTGAAATAATATATGCCTGTATGTAGTAACTTAAATATGACAGCAGAAGACCTGGTAATATCTGTATAATTGAGGAGGCTGGTTGAACCACAAGAAGTAAACGCGGAGATCTGTGGTAATGACTGCTCAGGAATCCATTTCAGAGGGACGGGGTTTGGGCTTATTTTTTTTTTTTTTCCTAAACAGCTCCATGCATCATGAAATGACAGGAGAAATGACTCTTCACTGAGATAAAGTACACAGAAAATTCATATTCAATTACTGCAAGAATAATTTCTCATGAGTGCATAAGTTTTTTCTTTCTGTTAAGATTATCCCAGAAAGGCTGCACCAATCCAATAGGGCTGTTCTTACCCTACTAAAGTCAGCAGATTAGATTAATTGAAAGATTTCAGTTCATAGAAAATGTCAGCAGATATGTTGCAATTCCTACAGTATGCACATTAAGCAGGAGCTTTTATCAAGGAAGTTCTTGATTTCAGGTTTTTGTGTTGTGTTGGTTTCAGTTTTGGTGTTTTCTGTTGTTTGAGTTTTTTAGAAAGGGATATCTGCATACACATGACTTTCACCAAAGCATATATTCATCCAATTAGAAACTAGTAAAAAGTATTTCAGTAAGAGATGTCCAAGATCATAGAATCTCTTCCCACAGGAACAAGGAATGAAACAAATGAAACTGAGTAATCATAGAATCATAGAATCATTTATATTGGAAAAGACAGTTAGTGTGTTTTATTATAATTTCTAAAACAATACATAAAATATGAAAACCACAATATTATAAGCAGATTGAAGCTTTTAAAGAATTATTTAGATATCAGACACATGAGCTCTTTAGACTGTAGAAACTTCAGTGGAGACAGACCAGTAAATTTTCTGCTCTCAGCCATGCCAGTTAACCACTACAAAAGGGACAAAGCTATATGCCTCACTCTTCCCATCTTTTTTAGTCTCTAAAAGTGGCAAGGTTACACTCCCAAATGGGTGATTTTTCCCAGCTCATCTGCAGACATGCAATGTCGATATGCATTTTTGTATATTTTCCCCTTCATTCCCACATCTCTGCACTTCAGGTCCAGATACATTCCTGAATTTAATCAGACCTATAAAAGTATGGAAAATGTGTGTAAAACAACAGAGAGAGAGACCTCTAAGGATCAACAACTGACAAGAAATGAGGTGATTTATATACTTTCATGCTGAGGAGACAGCTATAGTGTTTTGATTAGCCTGAAAACTCATAATGTATTTTTGTCATTTTGTAAAGTTTGAGGATGCTGACAAAGCAGCAATAAAGTAGTAGGAGAGCATACCACTAAAACTGTAGTACTAGGGGTAGAGTAGAAAAGACAGCTGGGATTATTAAGTATTCGACCTCCTCAGATCTCCCTGCAGCAAACTTGAAATCTCTCAAAGAGCACGAGGTACTGGAAGTGGAGTCACACTCCATATTGATAAGCCCTTAATTTCATTTTTGCTTCAAAGAAAAAGCATGAGTCAACAAGAGAAGAACTTTGAGCTACATAAAAATGTTATCTGTATTAATGGGGTAAGTCCAGCAAAATGATGTCTGGAAGTGTTGATAAATAGAAGGTAGTTTAAATTATGCTGATGTATCTATTCCGTTTTCTCAGCAGACTATGGGCAGCATAATTAGATTATTTTTTCATCCTGCATCCAAAGGGCATTCATTCCTTGTGTCCCTCTCCTTTTTACAGCAAGTATCTGGGAGTGATATCCTGTGACATTAAGGCTGTCCCTGGAAAATGAATCCTTAGCATGCTTTCATCTGGAGTACAACTTCTCTCACCTAGAACCAGCAAAGATACCTACATCATGGTCATAATGATCTGAACTATGGAAACTATGAAACAAAGGTAGAGGTCTCAGTATATCTTCAACAGGTATAGGGACCTTAAATTTTAATTTCATTTTCTTTGCCTTACCAATCTATTGTACTGGTGAGGCGTCTGGAGAATAAGTCTTATGAGGAGCAGCTGAGGGAGCTGGGGTTGCTTAGCCTAGAGAAAAGGAGGCTGAGGGGAGACCTTATTGCTCTCTACAACTAGCTGAAAGGAGGTTGTAGAGTGATGGGGGTCGGTCTCTTCTCCCAGATAACAGGTGATAGAACAAGAGGAAACGGCCTCAAGTTCCACCAGAGGAGGTTTAGACTGGATATTAGGAAAACATTTTACACTGAAAGGGTTATTAAGCATCGGAACAGGCTGCCCAGGGAAGTGGTTGAGTCACCATGCCTGCAGGTGTTTAAAAGACAGGTAGACATAGTGCTTAGAGATATGGCTTAGTGATGGTTTTTGTCAGTTACGTTGATGGTTGGACTAGATGATCTGAAAGGTCCCTTCCAACCTAGGTGATTCTATGATTCTATGATTCTATAAGGTATAATTTATAGATTACTTAATTTTCACCTGTCATTGAACAGCAGAACATGAAGAGCCCATTTAAATGAAGCCTATGTGCTTGGAAAACGACAGGATTGGCTAAAGTGTTTGATGGTCTACACTACACTGAGGGTAATTTGAGATGTGTATGTTCCACATAGTTCCCAGACGACACTCCAGAAAGGTGCGAGTTTTCCCTTGTCCCAAATTGAGCTCCAAAGATGGATTCAACTTGAGGTTAAGACAACTGAACTTCAGTGCCTACTTGTAGGTTTCTCTACAAGAGCAGGTTAATAGGCTCAAGCTAACCATAGGAGTCTGAAAAGCTCTATTATTTGACTACATCTACTGCTGCTTGAAAGGCCAGAGAGTACCTGAGATATCTATGTGGCAGGTATAATATGGGAGAAAAGGGAGTTTCACTCCCATCTTGAGTGACACTGGCCAGGTAAGCAAGGAATATTCTGACATCTTGTCTATATTAGGTGAATACGTTTACCCGATGAATAGTCTTCTGGAAGTCTACTTTAGTGGCAGCTGAGTCATTTGATATGCTCTGATCACTGTATTAACTACAAGCCTAGAAACATGCCTGTAACCACCTGTAGCATGAAGAAATGATAATACAGGTTTCTTAAGCTTGAACTGAATTAATTCTACTGGGATGTGCAACAACTTTGTAATATGAAATTTGAAAGGTACATGGCACTTCTGTACTGTGAGCTTGATCACTACAAAATTGGCTTAAGTAAACACAGAGCTTATGAAATTTTATGTAAAAAAAAACAAACCTGAATTCAGCTGTATTTCCCACTGAATAGGCAGGTTAGAAGATGAGCAGTAAAAATCTGGAATTAATTTTTCCATAAACAAGTCATTGGAATGCAAGTTGGATGTAGAATCCAAGGAATAATGGGCTAAGACGTTAATATTCCTTTCACATTTTACCATAACTAGTATGATCAGGTATGATCTATACTGATTAGGTCATTTGTGCATCTCTCTTCAACAAGTCAGTTTCAGGAAATGAAATAATTATCATACCAGGGAATGATATTACACAATTGCTGAGGACTTGAATCTTGAAGAGCAATCCGACTTTAAAATGGCGTGGGTAAAAATGCTTGACTAGTACTCCTTTACAAATGTCATTGAGAACAGCGTTACTTTCTGCACGTAAGACAGAAGTCATCATATGAGAAGACCCTCAGTTTTCAGAGACCTTATACCTAACCAAAATTTAAGTCATGTATGATGTGCTACATGTGATCTGTTATTTCCAGCAACCACTCTCCAACAATGAACATATTGCTTGCAAAAAACCTTGAAAAGATACACGTTACTATTTTGATTGCATTGCTAAGCTCAGTCTGTCATAGAAGATTTATAGCACTGTGATATCATATTAAAGAAGAAATATGCAAGTGATGTGGGGCTTTGCTAAAGTTCATCTTAAGACAGCGTAGCTTAGTGTGCCTCCGTTGAAGTCAATTTTTAATGGCAATGAACCCATGAATGGCAAAATGTGCTATAGAATTTGTAATTGGTATTGCAGCTGTTATGTGGAATGTTTCTAATTTAATATTTTAAAATGTTCTATATTAATTTACAGCTTTAAGATGTACCCAGCTTTGTAAACAGAGACATGTAATATGAAGTAATTTTATAACATTGTTTGTTGGTTTCTTTGCGTGTAATATAGCACTGGCATTCTTCTTAATGTTGACATCATAAGACTTTCTGAAAAATATCAGTCTTTTTTATTTTTCTTCTAGCTTTTAAGTATTTGATTTCATAATATTAACTTTTTTTTCTAAAGTATCTTCTGTGTGCAAATTTATTTCAGTCAATTATATCAAACACTAATGTTTTCTCTCTGTTTCTGTGCAGATGTTAACCATATAATATGTTGAAGTTCAGATGAGGGTAAGATTCCCTTTTTCTTTCATACATGGCTTCTGTAAAACTTCTTCAAGAATCCGGCCCCATGAAAGATCTTTTAGTATTTAGCAACTCCCTGCACCAGTTGTTTTATCTTTTTGCAATTAAAATTGATTACCTTCTTCCTATGAAGAGGAAATCCTTGATTCCACCTCTTATTTCCAAAGAGTCTGCAGTGCCTCCAGCAGCAAAGAGTGTGTATATAGCTGGTTATACAGCATCAGAAATGACAACTCTGAGAGACTAAGTATAAGGAAATATGCTGAATAAGCTTCTGTGCCTTATACAGAGAAATAAAAATGATGCTATTTATGCTGTAGTCTAAGAGTTGAAATTGTCACCAGCTCCAGTTAAAAAAATCTTGGAGCTTTCTACATCTGAAGTGTTAAATGTTCATAGATAAACGTATTATTTTTTGTAGATAGCTACATCAGCACTTTCCACAGACATATAGCTCTGATTTTTGTCCTAGTGTTACAATGGGCAAGTAGGGGGCAGGTAGGCTATGCAGGTTTGCTAAGAGCTACTTTGTTGAAGTGTTTACATCAGTTATATTTAGTCATACGGACTGGAGCTGCATGAACACTTGGCTGTCACATCTCTGAACAGTGCAGCACCTGAGCGTTGTTGCTTAGGGAATTCCCAGAGCCTGGAGTTATGCATCCAGGTCCTCTAGACAATGCCTGAGGAGAGACAGGCAGCTTAAAGATAAATCTATGGTGCAGTTATTTGTATGACTGCAACTTATGTAAACAGACAGAAGTTTGTTTTAGAGTGGCTTTGGTACAGACAAGAGTGTAGCCCTTGCAGAATACAAGTCAGAGGTTGCTTCTGCATTTTGCATTAAAAAACTATTGAATAAAAGGAATAAATAATGATATGACCACGTATCAGAACCAAAACTTCCCTTTCCAAGACCTTATTTCTGGGCCATAGAGTCATGCTCTTTTTTGCTTATTCGCTCACTCTGTGCCCCTTGAATTTTGCTTTCTGCTATAGTAGCATATATGGTGGACAGGAGGGTGGTCACCTTTCCTCTGTAGGTTGCCACCAGGCACTCTGCTAAGAAGCAAGAGAGATGTGGGTCAGCTCCTTTCATGCAGAGGTTTTTCACCTCCTTGATGAACACTGTAACAACTAAGCAATTGAATCAATTACATATAAAAGGTGAATGCCTGCTGGACTCCTCTAGCTATTTTTTAAAAGAAAAAGATGAGCCCAATGACTAAAGTTGACAGTAAGGCACCTAAGTCTGGTGAGAAGAGACCAATATTTTTTTCTATTATTTTTAAAGGAATAGTTATCTCCCATTATTGACTTTATTATGATTTAAGCCATTAAAATAAATTATTGATGTAAAATTGAAAAAAAAAAAGTTATTTCCTAATGTGAATGCTTTAGGAAAGTCAAAGTCTTCATTATAACAAGATCATAGAATCATAGAATTGTTAGGGTTGGAAGGGACCTTAAAGATCATCTAGTTCCAACCCCCCTGCCATGGGCAGGGACACCTCCCACTAGATCAGGTTGCTCAGAGCCCCATCCAACCTGACCTTAAAAACTTCCAGGGGTGGGGCTTCCACCACCTCTCTGGGCAATCTTCATAATCTTCTATGAGTTAGCTTAATCTAATCCTGTTGAGTGTTCTGGGTGTTATAAATTCCTCTCTCACATTGCCAAATTGGATTTATGAATTCTACTTATGAGAAAATGTTATGGACATGAAATGACTAAAAAGTAGGAATGGTGACTATCGACCTACTTAACATGTGTGTGTGGATCTGGTCCTGTCTTCATTCTCTGAATCTAGGCCTCTGGAAAGGAAAAATTGCGGTACAGTTTCAACAGCCAGACAAGGGAATAAAGAGCATATACCTTGCACCTCGTATTTGTCGTGTTTCAGTTCTCCAGACAAGAATAACAGAAGCCTCAGGGCACTGCTTATGCTCTTTGTGCAAGGGTTCATGCCAGTGTGTGCAGGCTGTTGTAGGAGGATAATCTTGCAAAGGCTGAAGTAGTTGGCATGTTGCAGGGTAACTTCCCCACAGAACAAATGGGAGCAGACGGTGACAATTTGCATCTTGCAGTACACAGCAGTCTGCTGCCCCATGTCCAGGGCAAAGCTACAGTCAAGCCCAAGGCAAACCACAATTCCAAGTAAGGGATGTTCTTTATAGTTCTGACAGGCAAGATAGAAAAGGGTTAAGGTCATTGACAGATAGCCCAGTTAAGAAAGAAAGTAACTTACAGGGTCTGTAAGAAAAATAAGTTCTTTCTTAAGGTCACTTCGTAAAATCTGGCCAAGATACTCATTGTTTATTCACTCAAGGGTACAAAAGCGATCATGCAGCAGGGTTGTGAATGTATTACGTGAACTACCACCAACTAACAGCTGTATATTTGGACCTACATTGGAAGAAAATATCAAACAGTATGACCTATATCAAAATCCATCTTGTTCCTTTTTCTAATCTAAAAGATTATCCTTCAGAATCACATTTGAAGTCATCATTTAATTATATGCCATGTATACCACTATATGTCATACTGTCAGACAGACACATACAAGCTAACATAGTTTTTTGTCAATCTTCTATAGCCATAAGTAGTTTCAGCAACAATATCCATTGAATTTTCCTTCACAAAATTCCTTGGCAGTTTGTTTGACCTTCTTTCCAGGGAGGATCTAGAAATCCTGTTTTTACTTTTATTCTAGCGTGTTCTAGTGAGAGAAAAAAATGTAACATAAAGTTAATACCATTTAAAAAATAAAAACTAAATGTATACCATCTTAACTGAAAGTTTCAGGAAAGAGAAAGCAGCATTATTTTTTGTGTGTGTGACCAATTAGGTGTCTAGAAGAATAGAAGCTGAAAAAAACCTATTAATTTAGCAAAATTTAGTAAAAAATTGCAAATATCATGTTACTAGTTCAAGGAAAACATGGATCCCTGGTGGTATTAAGTAAAAGTTAAATAATATCTTTTGTTTACTATAAAAAATATATTTTGTGAATTTATTCAAGCAAATTAATATATTGACTAATGCAATGAATTAGTGTACACTGAACAGGCAATTATCAGCTGAAGAAGAAATAAAGGAAGGACATGCCCAATTAGTCAGTGATTCAGTGCAGGTGGCTACCCTTGTTCAGATTAAGTAAGCAGGCTCCAGAGGTGATGACATTTCATGAACTGTGAAAGAAACCTTAACAAAGAAAGAAATCATAAATCTCTCATATGATTTGAAGGCTGAGATTCAATCTATGACTTGACAGAGAAGGTGGTTCAAGCTACAGCTTTAAAATGGCAAATCAGACAGCTGCTTTTCAAAATAATATTACAATTCATGTTGCTGTAATTTTGGGAGTTGTTGCCAAGATGCATTTTTCATACCGTCTGCAATTTCGGTCGCTTTCTCTTCTCTTTTGTAAGAGTAGAAGTCATATGGGAACAAGTGTATGGGGGAATCTTTCATGTTTGGTTTCTAAATAATTTGAATACTTTTGTCTAGCAGCTTTATGCAGAGCAGGTAGAAGAAAGAATCAATCATTTAAAACTTTCTTTCTAAGTTCAAGTTGTTGAATAGTTTGCTACACCATGCTGACAATATTGAGTTTTCATTAGGTTTTACAGGAGACAACTCAGACAGAATTAAATCAAGTAAAGATAGGTTGACCTCCTACTGCTCACACTGGCCTTCACTTTTGTTTCCGAGCAGTAGGAGAAAATCCATTGTGAAAATTTGCTTTTGCAATGGTCTGTTATATTATTTCAGCTGAGCAACTACTATAAGAACAGAGAACTCCCTTGCCAAAACCAGGATAAAAGCACTTAAAATTGTCTGTGGGAAGCCTGATGAAAATTTACAACCACTACAACTTGGTCACATACATTTGCATGATTACACAATAGAGAAGTTGTGTTGAGCTCAAGCTTCTAAGTCTGTGAGCCCAGGATGTATTCCCAGAAAAGACTTCAACATCTCCTCTGCAGTTAGGCAAACAAAAGTTTGTGTGCAAAAGCCTAAAGAAAATAGTTACTGTAGCAGTCATACTAGTTCTTCGTAGCTTAAAATGCTTTTCATCCAAGGGTCTTTCTTTACTTTGTTCTAGAAATCTATTAGCTGTTAAAAGATATCTTTTGGAAGAAAACCGAACCTTCCTTTTTTTAAATCCTTTTATTAAAAAAGCCAAAAGTCTGAACTGATCTCCATAATTTAGACATTCAGATGTGATTTATTTTATTAAATCTTGTATCTCAGCTCACCTCACCTTTCCCGTCATGTCCACTTTGGAAACTCACTATGCATTTAAATTTAATAACCGTGCAGAATTAGACCTGTAAAGGTCCTAGGCAATTTACCTTGCCTTCTCTCACAAAGGCTCAGAGATTGGTCCCCTGCCAATTGTTTCCCTATAGTCTCCCTAATAATTCTAACTCTTAACTAGCCCTTACTGATATAAAGACATACTATCCTAAGCTAGAGTAATATTGCCACAAGAAAACACCTTGATGAGCCAAATTCTTATATAATTAAAGTTAGAATTAATTAGTTAGTTTGCTGATAGCTCAATAGGTTATATCAGGCTACGTATTATTAAGTATTACATAAGGAAATGCTGGCACATAAAGATTGGATCTAGTGAGATGCTAGGTCAATAAGCAGAGACAATCTACTTCTTTCCCCATGCTTTCCATACTGTAAAAGGTATGGGATTATGGTATTCAACTACTGTAGGGTCAGAGTCCATTTCTGCTTCTTATTTGTGTGGTACAGAGCATTTTTACGTGATTTGGAGAGTCCAGTCAGGGTCCTTAGTCCCTAGGTTGTTTTCCTGAGCTTTGCCTACAAAAAGTGGAGAACTCACTATATAGTTGCAGCCGTTTTCTTCCACTTTGCCCTTTCCATTTCTCCTTCATCATTCCATCTTCTCTCATGCCAGAGAATTCTTTACACAAATGCTGGCATAGTTCCGTTATTCCTCTAACAGCATCAAAAGGTATACCTTATCGCTAAACTGAGGTGTCAGTGCTGTACTGGCAAGTGCTGAGATATCTGTCTTCTTCAATATTGGAGAGGATGGACACAGAGATGCAGAGTATAAGATACCATCTCCTTGGTCTACCATTTCAGGAGATGGCGAATTCGTCTTTTACACACTTAACCGGACCTACTTCTTCCTGTACATTCCCAGCAATCCTGTTGTTTTATGGCCCTTGTCCTCTTCTTGGTTTAGAGTCAGCAAAGTGAGGAAAAGCAGAGTGAACACTGGTGCCTCCAAAGCCTTTTTTAGGGGCTTTCTGACAAAATGTGGTCCAAGATTCCTAAAGTTTTTCCCTTTAGAAATGCAAAAGTTCTGGCCATAAGACTTTAATGGAGTGGCATCACACTTAAAATGATGTCAAGTAACATAAGAAAGCATCCAGGTTCATTTGGACATCTACATGGGCATGAACTTACACATACCACCAGAGATCTCTAAGAATCTCACAGAACTAAATTATCGCATTACAGAAGTCCAATGGATTAAAAGTTTCCTGTGATGGGCAATATAAGTCTGTTTTAACTGAACATATGAAGTTAAACATAAAAGTTATTCACATTCATAAGCACAGAGCAATTGATACTAATTGCTCAAGCACTGATCTTAATTTTTCTTGGAATGGTAATGAAGGAAACATGGTATGTTAAATAGTGAGTAACGTCTCTGAAATTATGTTTCTGTCAAAAGATTTACAAAGAAGTAGACATATGCTCCAGTTCATCCTGAACAAGGAATAGTGCTGAATGCTTTTCAGATTTGATTACAAAGTCAGTGAGTACAGCAAATGCAGTAGATGTTGTGTCAGTATAGAACACCCACACAGAGATTACAAAGACAAATGCCTGTTTTCAGCCTAACCTCCTGTTCTCAGCCTAACCTCCTGTTTTCAGCCTAACCCTTTCTCCCACAATTAGCTTTTATAATCTTGGGCAAAGAGACTATTTGCACGTATTTTCCTGCAAGAAAGGCACAGTTTAAGTTACCACTTAATATCTGCACACACACACCCCCCCTCAAAATCCAAAAAGACCAAGGTAAAGTATTAAATTAAAGGATGTTTTGATTTGGGAGCAATAGTTCAGTTACAGTCAAAAGGCACTGACTCTTGCTGTGTCTGTTTTTACTAAATTCATTTCTTCCTGATTTTGGAACAAAAGTAATCTGCTCCTTAATATATTAGTAGGTAGAACTAACAATTGAGATATGCCAACATAATAAAGGAATAGAAACAAGAGTAAAAACTTTCTACAGCACATAAAATGTTTTAGTGTATTGTATCCTGGAGGAAAGCCTTCACAGAACATGCTTACAAAGCAACAATTCAAAAAGATTAGGATAACTCCTAGCAAACTAGACATAAATTTGAATGCAATAAGGTGACAAAATAGCTCCTGCAGAGTCCTGCATAATAAGACACACTATTCCGAGATGATTCTACTGCTTCACAGACCACTGGCTTTTTCTAGAAACAGCCCACAAAAAGTACATAATGTAAAAACTAAGGGTCACATAAAAAGGAATTTGGATGTGTAAAGCTGATATAAACATTTCATACCTAGTGTCCTTAGCATACTACACGTTGTCCTCAGAGGTATTCCAAAGATCCCCATTCTCAGCCATACAACATACCCAATGCTATCTATCCCAGAAGACTCTACACTTTTACAGTGTTTCCAAGTCCTTCCTAAGCCTCACCTACCTCACAGGAACCATAAATGCACCAAAACCCGATAAAGCTATGGAAGGATTTCTGTCCTGCTCTCACCGATATCTATCATCACTTCTTAATCCACCTAAGGGACCAGTCTTCCCCTCGCCCCTCAGCAATGATTTCACTGCTTCTATGTGCTGTATATGCTGTCATAGGCTGCAAGCTCCTGAGAGCTCTTAAGCAGTAGGAAAACTGTCTCCAGCAACAGTGAAGGGCTGGATAATTTATCACAAGGGCAGACTAGTCACAGCACTGCACAAGTTTTTTTCAAGAGCACATCTGAGTAACAGAATCCACTAGCCTTAAGCAAGATAAAGGGAGTATGTCACAGGTGCTTTTATCAGGACCACATCTCACTCTAGATATCAGCTAGCATAGATAATTTTTCTTTTATAGGTAAGAAATAGCCTTCATAGCCCTCTGCAAGGAATACATTATTAGTCCTGGGCATGTCATTTCCGAGTTCCTCTCTTGATCATTTCAGGTCACGGAAAACTTCCTGTTTTGCCTTCTAGAGATCTGACACACAACTATCTGTGCATCAGCTACTTGTCAATCTGACCTCAGAGATGTCTTCTTGCAAGGCCATATTACCATCATCTTGTCTACCTATCAGAAAATACCACCTGTGACATACAGGTGCAATTCATTGCAGAATTCTGATAAAGCAGCAAGTCCAACTTCACCGTAAACATCAGTGACAGATATGTGCCCAAACAGTATGTCCCCAGTGGATCCCAGTAGACTATAACAGCAGGCATATTCCTGACCCAGAGAAGGACGGTAGTTACCAGTATTTTAGGGTATCCTAGGACCTTACCTGTTAGGTCAGAAGATTCAGTCACACCTTAATCACATAGATTGAAATTATTCTTCATGCCTGAACATTTGACAGGTCCTGGTACAAATTGATGTCTTATTTCAGCCTACAAATTCAACTTCTATGACATGAAAACATCAAACTGCATTCTCAGCAATGACAATTACCTCCACTGTCATGTTGCACGCAGTTTATCTTGGTGTTCAAGGTAGTAAAGTTCACATATGCCATTAAGTGGTTCATTATCTAAACAAGATGTCTGTGATATCAAGTAGACGTCAAAAATGAGAATATAATCAGAAGCACTAGGAACATACCAAAATCTGAGAAAGGATATACAGAAAGTCATTCCAACCTGTTTGCAGGAAAGCCCTGAATGCAACCTCAATCTCCAGGTTGAGCAAATTATAATATAACAAAACACAACAAAATTTATATAAGTAAAAATTCCACCAAGTACAATGATTATGAACCATTCTGCTTGATCCAGAGATATCCAGCTCCTTCTTTTTTCCTCTTCCTCTCCCTCCTTTCCTTCTTCAAGCAATTTTCTCCAGTTTTCCTTACTGTCTACAGCCTTTCTGTGAAGACCAGACTTTCATTCTGTTGTTATGAACAGAAGCCTGGCTATACTTACTATCCCATGCCACACTTCTCTGTACCTCTCACTGAAAACATTTTCAGATATTAAAAAAAAAAGTTCAGCCTCTTGGCTTCCCATCATTTGGCAACAAGTGGAAAATGTTCTTTACATGGAGTACCAATAGCCACTTTCTTCCTTATCAGAAAAAGCACTGACCAGTACAAGACAGCTTTGCCAGAACAGACAGACTTGAGTCTCTACCTGTACTGGGTCTGGCTGGGATGAAGTTAACTTTCATCATAGCAGCCTGTGTGTTGCTTTGCTTTGCATTTGTGGCTAAAACAATGTTGGTAACTCACCGATGTTTTGGCCATTGCTGGGCAATGCTTGTACAGTGTCGAGGCTTTCTCTTTTTCTCACTCTGCCCCTGCCCCCATCCCCCAGAAAAAGTAGGCTGGGAGTGAGCAAGAAATTGGAGGGGTACAGTTGGGGCAGCTGACCTGAATCAAAGAAAGGGATACTCCTTAACACATGATATCATGCTCAGCAATAAAAGCATAAGGAAAGGAGCTGGAAGGGGGAAAACTGGTGGTTATGGTGTTTGTCTTTGCAAGTAACAGTTACCTGTGCCGAGGACCTGCTTTTCAGGAAGTAGCTAAACATCTGCCTGTGGATGGGAAATGAACAATAAACTCCTTACTTTTCTTTGCTTGAACACACAGCTTTGCTTCACTTATTAAAACGTTCTTATCTCAACCCACAAGTTTTCTCACTTTTGCTCTTCTGATTCTCTCCTCCATCCCACTGGAGGAGGGCAGCTGTGTGGGTGCTTAGTTGCTAGCCAGGGTCAGCCCATGACATTACCACATATATCCACAGAGACACACACAAAAAGATTTCTCACTGTCCCTTGCTCTATATTCATTCCTACTTAGCTTTCTTCCAGTTTTCAAGTTTAAGCCATGACTTGTTGAGAGAACCATGTAGGTCACACTGAATATCTATAGTAACGTAAAGGGAGTAGTACTCTCCACATTCCTACTGAAGAGAAAAAAGTAACACAGCTACTATCCATGCTTTCATCAGCCTCTTCTATAATGACGTCTCACTGCTTTACCCTATAGTCTGCTTTCATCCTGCTGAAGCATATGACTTTGGATCAGGTAAGGATACCTAGAACTTGTGTTTTGTTGTGAGAGGATGATAAAAACAAGGACTTCCTACAGTGGAAAGACTTAAGAGAACAATTGTATGACAAGAGCAAAGTATTTTATTGCTACCAAGTTGTGTTTTTCATTTTGAAAAGTATAGCAAACTTTGTTGGTCTCATAAAAGCCTAGTAAAAAGAAATAAAATCTGAAAACTGCAGCCACGATAATTCTGTATAGGACCAGCACACAGTACTCAAACTTAGGTACTAAAGTCGTCTCAGGTAACCTTGAAAAGTGTACCAAAGGCTAACTGATGAAGCTAGCTTTGGAAACTACAGAGCTTGTTTTCTTTTCTCAGAAAGACCACAAGATTGGAACAGATTAGAGAAGGAACTGCACCAACCCTATTATTAAGTTGCTTTGTCAGGAAATAGAAATGGAATCTGCTGCAAGTCTATACGACCCAGGACCCATGATAGTATTTAATTTATATCTAGATATGTAGGTCACCTGAGCTCAAGTAGAAATATAGCAGCTCACTTCTAAATCCCCACACTGGGGATCCGATCCGATCCTATCCTATCCTATCCTATCCTATCCTATCCTATCCTATCCTATCCTATCCTATCCTATCCGTGTAATCACTTTGCCTCACGGTACAAGGCAATCATTCTTTTCCACATTCTAAAGCTTCTAGTACTGAATATTATTAAAGAATGGATAGGAAGCTAACTGAACCACAGGCCTGCTTCAGAATAAACATTTTATGTGTCAGTGCAACGTGACTACTTTTTACCATTTGTAAGCAAGGAAAAAGAAGATACTATCTAGCACTCAAAGTCATTAGGATTAATAATAAGAAATAACTATTAAAAGAAAAGGAAAGCTGAACATCATGGGGATAGAGTGGGTATAATCATATAAATCAGACTGTGTATGTGAAGTGCTGGTGAAGTCCAATAATTTCCATTAGTTTAAAACCAACAAAAATAATATACTGGAGGGATATGCCGTAGAGAACAGTCTTATATCAGCAAAAGGAAATAGACGAATAAGTAATTTTGAACAGTAATTTATATGATTTTCTTCAGCGATCTAGCAAAATAAATGGCATATCTATTTCATGGGACTATGAATGCTACTTTTGTTTTGGGGCTCAGAATTAGAACTGGAAATTTCCAGGTTAAGCAGTAAAAAATCTGCCATGTTCCATAACAAAAAAAAAAAAAAAAAAAAAAAAAAAAAAAAAGAGTTGAAGAACACTTCTCAAAACAGTAACAAAGGACTCCAAGTGGAGATCATCAATAAGAGTTTAAGTCTCATGCCAGAATATGTTTCCGGCAATGAATAAATGAACAGGCTAGTCACATACTTTCTGACATACTAAAAGCTGTGCAAGTTATTTTACATAACCTTCTTCAAAGTATTGCTGATTGAGTTAAAATTGGATTTCTGTTCAGACTGATTATCTGATATGATAGAAAAACACACAGTCCAAGAACAAATTTAAATTTCTGTGGAAAATTAATCTGTAATGTGGGGCTATCCACTGAGGCATTAAATATAGCTATATAATTGTATCTGCAGATGACAACTGTGATATGACTGAACTTCAACTGGTTTCCAGTGAGGATTTACAACAAACATGTACACAAAGGACAGATACTTCCTTTGAAATATTTGGAGGGGGTAATCAATTCCCACAGTACAGTTTTCATAAACAATCACTGTACTTGAAATTTCTGAAAAAGTAGCTCAAGTACGAAAGTCTCTGCTACTGAATCACTCAGAGTATTTTAACATTTTTTTATTTTATTTTATTTTATTTTATTTTATTTTATTTTATTTTATTTTATTTTATTTTATTTTATTTTTTCCTTAAATGCAAGATTGCCAAAGCATATTAGTTTTAAACTATAAGCTTTGCTTTCAATCCAGGTCAAAATACCTGTAAAAATGATATATCTTTTTGAAATTAAAATATTCCTAAGGAAGAGGTACACAAAATGTATCATGATTTTTGATCAGCTCAACAATGTAGTTAAGAAATTAAACAAAAAGAAGTGACTAACAACACCTACATATTTATTTAATTGCTACTTATGAACAATTCAAAAATCAATATTCTATTTAAGATTTAACTGATCTTTCCAAGAAAGATTGTGAATACGGTTATGATTGACCAAAAGCATAACTCCAGATGGACACTTCACTAGCTGTCTTTATTTGAATTATTTTTTCTGTTTTTCTATTTTTACAATAGTCTCTTCCCTGTGTGTGATGATGGGGCAGACTTCAGCGGAAGTTTGGTCTCTTAACTCATGACAACAAATGTGTGTGAAGAAGCGTAGCAGTCAAAAACCAATGGTAGATTAAAACCATTACCTTTGTCGCGCTCCTGAAATAGCCTTAACATGCAATACGGAAAGGATAGCCAGAGCAGTAGGATGTTCTTTCCACCACCCAAAAGTTTCAAGGTCCCAAGGGATTTCATATCTGAGGGACAGCTGCCAAACAAGATCCTATAAAAATACACCTGTCATCCATATCTGGCAGGTGTAGAATACCTTTTAAAAGATTTATATCCTTTATGCTTTTACCAGTGGCTAAGCTGGGGAATATTGGTCTTGTTCCACAGATAGTGTGCCTAAACATCTTTCATTGCTTTATAAGTTACAATGAATCCCTACAGATACATGTGCAGAGTTTAGCATAAATAAAGTTGTCTTGCTCCTATACTCTTAAGATGCGTGTCTGAAGAAAAACCTGTCAGGGTACAATGCAGCCATATACAAATTAGAACAACTGTTTTAATTTTCAGCAATAAGAAAAGTGTCTCCAGTGAGCTACATAGTGTTAAGAAAATAAGTGGTGGAAGATTAGATAAGTTCCAGATGCTTCACAATTTTGCAGAATTTTTTTTTTGTTGTTGCAGCTGAAGAACTGAATTTAATGCCTAGAGTTAAAATTTTGTATAGCTCTAAGTGCTTATGTGAGGCAAGAACACAATCCTTTCTTGTTGTCATCCGAAAGTCTGTATGTACTGTGAAAGTAATGACTATGTTTTACAATACATTGATGGTCATATTCACTTGAAATATTTGTTTATGCACCTAAAAAAAATGTTATGCCGTCTTCATGCAGAAAAAATTTCTTTAAACTACTCACAAGAAAAGATGCATAAATATGAACCTTTGGTAAAGGTAGTAGTTTAATATAGCAGCAAGGTATCATGATTAAAACCAGAAAAACATAACATGCTTTCACTGTTGTTGTGTGAAAAGGGGCAAAGCAGTTTTGGCAGAAGATAAACCCCCTTGCATTCTAACACTCCTCACCAAGGTGGGAGGCTAGGTGCGGCTAGGTTTAAATTCTGAGTGATGCCCAATTCACCACTATCAGTCCAGTCGCGTTTAATATGTATTAAACTATTACGATTTGGATCCACTAGTAGTGGACTGCACCTTCAGTCTAGTCGTGCTCTTGAACTAGCACAGCCACTCTCGAGTCTTTGGTCACATTCAGTGAGAAACCAAGATGACTAGCTGCTTAAACAGTGCAGTTTATTTAAACAACAGATATATAGGTTCTTAGGATTGCTGGTGATAAATACACTGTCTGCAAAGCACGTGCAAATATAGATATTGTTAAGTATACAAATGCACGACAAAGTTATAAAGAATACAGCCTAGCTATAAATGTAGGATAGACATTCTCTAGAGAGATTTCTAAGTTTCCCAAGGAAACACTCTGTAGAGTCTAAGTCTGACCCAAAGGCGTCCCTATCAGGGGGAAGAAAGGCTCAGGCCATCACCTGGTCCTGGAAGTCAGCGATGGAGTTCTCCTGACTTGTTCATGATGGTGTCTTCCCCTGATATCCTCCCTCTCTCAGGCTATTTTTATACTATTTTTTTATCTTCAAAGTGGAGTTTGAGTGACTTTAGTCATAAATACTTTTATTATGATTGGTGTACTCAAGGAGGAGTGGTCGCACCTTGGGGGCAGGTAGCCTCTGGGATGGAGGTGTGTTTTGGTACATTGTAATGAGCAAAGTTCGTACAAAGGATAACATTTCATCAAATGTTGAACCGGATTTACATCCAATGAGGATTGTTTCCTACAAGCAGCTTTACAGACTTAAATAAAACAATGGACAAGGCAAGCAGGCGGTATAAAACATATCAGGGGAGTGTGTTGCAATAGATTGATACAAAAAGGAAGTTATATATTAAACTTAAAAGGATGTGATTCATTACAATTCAGTTTTGCTGACTCTGCTTTGTGGTATGGCTATGAAAGGATCCTAACTCCCACAGTTAAGAAACTGGAAATGGTCAAGTAAACCTAAAGAGGAGGATCAAAAGAGGGACATACTGAGTGAAGGAAGCACCCATGGTCAAAGAAATCCACTTTTCAGTCATAACTAATTTTATTGTGAAATAAAAAATGTATTAAGGTTAATGAGAAGGAAAGACATATGATATTCGTATTGGTTGCAATTGCTTCTGCTAATTTCCATAGGCTTCCATTCCATCCCTCATCCTCCTAAAAAGGGAACAATTATCAAAGTAAAGAAAATGTCTTCAGAGGAAACTCATGATGATGAAAGCCTGGACCTAGTGGAACCCCTATCTAGTTGAAGATGTCTCTGCTTATTGCAGCAGAAGTTGGACTAGATGACCTTTAAAGGTCCCTTCCAACCCAAATTATTCTAGGATTCTATGAGTCCGGTGAAATTATTCCACTGCTTTCAGCATTGTCATGTTTCAGCAAGAAAACTTACAAATGCTTCCTGCCTTCCACACCTTGAGTGCTTTTTTCCAATTTTATTCGTGGTAAGTAAGTCTTACCAGCTTTGTCAGACTACTTCTTAGATCTAGTATTTTTATTATCTCATAAATTGCTGTGGAGTTTCTACACTATTTCTAAACTGGTGAAGTTGTTTTATCACAATAGAGCCTAAACTCTGCCCATTAGTATGAACACACATTTAGTATCAATTTCATGAGAGTTATCATATTTCAGATAATTTGATCTTAAAGAAGAGGCATGGAAAGAATGAAGGCATACTTTTTTTTTTTCCACACATTAAGGACAGAATAGCTTAAATCATTGAAAAACTACACTATGGGCATAAAAATCACCACAACAAATACTTTGAATCATTTAGTGTATTTATTTGCCTTGTTGCAAGAATGTATTTTAACTTTCCTAATGAATATTAAAATTAACAATTTAAAACAAAATATGTTAAATTTAGAAGGGTCAAATGGGTCTATTGAGCTCTTCCAAATTGGAAATTGTAATCTGAAAATTAAATTTGTAGTTATTTTATGTAGCAAAGACTTGCTCATTTGAAAGCAAATTATAACCTTTTGAACTGCATGATTATGATTGTTTCTTTAGGAGACAAGCCTTTTATGTAACCACAGAAGAGCAAAGTATTCCAATTACTCTACTTATTCCTAGGTATCTGTACTTCGACTCCAATTACTATTCATTTTGTTATGGTCCTTGGCCAAACTGTGTGTTTTATGCACTGAATTACTTTACTTTTCCCTACACTTTCCCCAGAAATGATGCTTTGAAAGGGTTTTCTCGCACGTATTGTCAGATTATTTCAACCCCATTGTAAAACTCTGAAAAATGTCCAAAGAAACCAAACACGGTGTACTACTTCTGAACTGAACACGTGTACTATGTCCACAAACTTGGATCATTAAACTACACATACATTATTTTACAAACATTCCTAGTTGTCTCACATCTTTACTGTGTAATGGTTTACATTTAAGAATGGGTTTGGGATCATCGATGGGCAAAGCTTAAGATGATATCTAGTGTGTTACGAGAGTACATAACACAGGAGTTGAGTAAAGTATGATCTCAATGATAAGCAATTATTAACATGTTTGACACTATTCCTCAACTCTAATATTTTTACTAATTTATCAGTGATTTTGGAGCCCCAGTTCTGTTTGAAACCAAAAAAGGTTTTACTACGAGGCAGGTCAAACTTTACCATTAGGTACATATGCAAAATGTAAAACTAAGGTAATGCTCTTAGTGCTTTCAAAATCTTGTGGAAAAAAAGGGAATACAGTCCGTATAATGAGCTAAGAAATTATTATTGGTTCAGATAATATTTTAGCAGTCCAGACTACATGATTAATACAGAAATGCCTCATCATTAAGACAATTAAAATTGCTGAACATAAACTTTCAACTCCTGTTGGTGTTTGACTTTCTAATATCCCTCTGGGTGCTAGTGTTAATGGTGCCAGGCTTTTTCAAGAAGCAAGCTTGTCAGCATCCTGGGTTCTTCAATGAGAGAAGAATGTTGCTCATGGTGGGATTTATTCCTCCTTGGTCTCTGATAGGTTGGGTTTATGTTTGTTATCAGAGGCTTCCGCCTTCTCACTGCAGCCCAGCTAAAGTCTGGAACTGGTCCATCAGCCTTTCCTAGGGTCAATTCATATTTTGTGTTTTTTTTACACAGTGACCCCCTCGGTTTGCCAGATCATTCCTGTATACAACGTTGTCTAGCTCAGGCAGGTGAGGAAATAGCAAGTGCTAAATTGAGCTTGTAGCTCTAGCGCAGGTGAGCTCAGATGCGTCCTCAGACCCTGCAGCATCAGATCTGAGGTCATTTACAAGTAATGATAAAATTATATTTAGTGATCTACTCTCTTCTTTATCATGGCTTAAATCTGGTATAAAGAGAGAAAGATTTTTTAAGAGAAATTGACCACAACTACCAGACGGGTCGATACATTCTGTCAGGATGCAGCTTTTCCATTTGGGAAATATGGTAAGGCATGTTCAAGGAGAGTATGAGTCTTGAACCTATTTTCTGTCCTGGTTCCCTTATTTTACCACTTTAAAGCTATTTAGGTGTAGATTTAAGGTCTATGGGAGCTTTGCCAAGAACTTCACCAATCAAGATATTTCTTAAAATGTATCTATTTAAAAGGATATTCTGAAAAGCATTTGGGAAACAGTGACGTCAGATTTATCACACAACATCAATGCCATAAATCCTGTTCTAGCACTGGAGTTGCTACCTCAGTAGATGAATTAGTTAAATGTTGTATATGTTATAAGAAAAGGTCTTGCTGATGAAGAAAGTGAGAATCTAACATGAACACCTTAAATACAATATGATTTACATATTCCTTTTTGAGTGCTGGGGGACAGGACAAAAGATTAACTCAGAAATTAATGGAATAAATGGACCTGATGAATCAAGGCAGCTCTTTCCAAAAAATCGAATGGTTAATTGAGGCTTGATATTTCTACTTTAGAGAGTTCAGTTTGTGTAGCAACCATCCCAAACCTGGAAAGAAAGTCATGCTCTATTTTAGAAACAAGTCACTAAGACATGAAAGCTAGTCAAAACAGGACATAGTATTCTTCAAAAAAGTATAATGGTATAATAATACTAGTATAATAAAAGTAGAAAAAAATCCTTTTCTTTGAAAAATAAATTAAACAGCTTCTCAAAACAAATTGGATCAAAAATATAAAGAATTTATTTCAGATAAGAAATACTTTGTAAAAAAAATTACTAGGCAAAGGAGTTATTAGGGGGAGAAAGCAGTCTGTTCAGTTCAGAATGGAAGATAATGGTCATTGACAAAGCAGAAAAAGAAAACCACAAACACACACAAAAAAAAGACCAAAACCAAAAACTCAAGTAGCAAAGAGTAGAATAAGGATTTTTATAAATGTTCTCAGGATCCAAGGTGTCTGATCAAAGTGAAGACATAACTACTGATAGAGTCATGTTTCATATGCTCGTTAGCCTTTCTCAGGTTAACCAGAGGTACAGAAATTAAGCAGTGGAGGTAATAACCCCTCACTGATTTTCCTGGTAATGTTGAATCCCCCTCTCTCTATATGGGAGAGAGGCAGCTCGCATCAGATGCTGGCTGAGGATGACACTCCCAGGCCAACAACTGTTGATGCATCAGCATACTCTTCTGCCTTCTGCCCTGTCACTTGTAACACACTCTTAGTCCTTCATGAAATACATGATATACATCTTCTAGGTGCTGTCTACCTGAAGATTTGAACAAGTGCCTCTTCTGCCTGGAGCTAGACCTCATGTGTTGCACACCAATTTTGCTCTAAAATGTCTACCCTCACAATTTTCCTGAATATCAGATATGATCCCAACTTCAGGTCAAGATCTCTGTTTGTTTGGGACTCTGTAACCCTGACTTCACTCCTCTTCCAACTCGCCTGCCCCATTCCACCCGTTGTTCAGCTGCACATGGTCCAGGGGCCAAGCTCCGACATGACCCAGCAACATAACCTGTGAGGAAATTCTAAGTGGTGCAAAAAAAGAAAGATCAGGTTACAGAAAAACTATGACTGTGGAGGCACTGATCAGTGGTAGCTAAAGGTTTCAAAAGGAGAAACACCAACATGGAAGACCATAAAATCATTTAAAAAAAAAAAAAGAAAAAGAAAAGAAAAAGAAAATGGAAGACAGCAACTAAGCAATACTCCGGATCTTTCCTGAGGGCACCTAAGGCTTACCGTTCCCCTCCTGACCCTCCTGATTGATGCCTGGCCAGCAAGCAAGGACTCTTCAGGCATCTTACAGAGGGTAGGAAGCATACTAGCTCTTTAAATACTTGTTATCTTTAGTGTATATTTGCAAGTAGCTAGTTCATATGTATGTGTGTGCATATGTATGTGTGTGCATATGTATGTATGTGTCTCTGTCTCTCTCCCTTTAGAGAGTGCTTTTGCACACAGCTGGGAGTGCCCGAACAAAGTCACACAGACTGACACAGGCAGGCAGTGTTATGCTAGGGAGAGCTGCAGGTGATTCTAATTTTATTGTGTCTTCTTCATGTGTATAGAAATATTCACTGCAAGAGATGAGAAGAAATTTTGAACAAGCTTATTTTACTTTCATAACATTAAATTCCAGATGGATTGCTGTCTGCTGGGACTCTGCTATTACAACTGACCAAGACATGGAAAAGAAGGAATGGCATTTAGGGTATCTTAGATACGTGAGAGCAAAAAACAACAACATCAACAAAGCAATTTAAATACCATATTTTCTGAAAACAGTGTGAATATTATAAAGTTCAGGAAGGAAAGACAAACTCTATTCTCAGTTTCACTTCAAAATCAGATGCAAAAACATATATACATGATAACAACAATCTTCTCCATATGTGAGCACATAGAAAATTACAGTAATAATATATTGAACTTCTATCCAAAAATCATGCTAAGCTTATGTGCAGTAATGCTACAAATCCTCACATAATTTCCTTGAGACAATATTTATTGTACCCTGCTTCCTTTTTGGTTCCCAAAACAGTATTTTAAATACAAAACTATCTAGGTTTTCAATCTCTGTATTATGTTTTTGTTATTAATATTATAAATTAAATTGGGGGGAAGTATGTGCAATTTGAGGCTATTAGTGATGGTATGGAAATATATTTCTAAAACATGGATTTTCAAGAAGAGATTTTAATTTAAAGACTGGTATTTAGGTAAATAAAGGTACTCCGTATTTTCCAACATACTTTAGTGAGTTATTTAATCTGATAGTCATTTATCCATGTGACTACATTTAACACTAAAATGCTTCACATTTTGCTTCACACAGTAAACGTACTTGCAGAGACAGATTTCAAGATGCATATATTGGAAATTCATGTAAATCAAGGAATATAAAGTAAGCACAAATGAACAAGATGGCAACACAAAATTTCTTGTTAAGCATTCAGACATGCCCAGCAAGAACTACATAATTATCTGCAGAAACAGTAAATTCTAGCTGAATGAAATAGCGAGGCTATTACAAAATTTTTTTAGTCTTCCTATTGCCAAATATGATTTTATGCTAAAAGCTAAGTTCAGAGAAAGTGAAGTTCCTGAAGTTTAGCTTTTACAGATAATGCTCAGATGACTTTTCTTTCTTGCCATCTCACCATGGAAAGTCTGAAGTTTGTATCTATTCAATTTTCAATACTGAAATTTCCTAGGTACATGAAAATTCATTCTTTTTTGTTCATACTACTTAGTCTTGAGGGAATAAGTGGCTGTTTGTGCCTAAATTTTGTCTGATTCTGATAATTAGGGGATTTCTTAAAATAGATAAGAAGAGTTAAATTTGTTATCAGCCTAACAGATCAGGCCTCAGACAAACTACACTAGCCACTACTTCTGCGAGTTACAGGAGGACATAGTGAAAGCACACTGAGTTAATCCACTCAACACAAGTGTTCACTTCCTTCTCTGAGAAAAGACTCTTCCAAACATTCTAGAAAGAACATGTCCTAACTATTATGCATTAACATCTCAAAGGACATAGGACTTTAAACACTTCCTGTTGAAGCTAGAAATTTAAAATTTGTGAGTCAGAAGGATGAACCTAGATGAAACTCTAAGATTCATGGTTAGAGTATATGTGACTGGCTGGGCAACAACATTTCTAGTCCTTGCTTTAAAGACTATAGGTGTGCAGGGGTTTGTGTTGGGTGGGGGCTAGGGGTGTTGTTAAAAAAAAATAAATCCTAATATGTAGGATCAGAACTTGCACCTAACTGCCTTTTCTCAGGTAAATGGATACTGCAGGTTTATGAAGCTAAAGAATTATAAACCTTTTTATTTTATCGTTAGCACATCATCTTCAGCAGAAAACACCAAAACTAATCCAAATTAGAGAGTATATTCTGGTTATTAAGTCATTCTTTTGGAAGGTAAAATGGAAATGTAAACTATCACCTAAGAAATCATTGCCTAAAAGGTATGAGGGGGAAATCTCTCTTAGCAGCTATTCTCTGAAAGAAAGCACTGACTTAAGTTTTCTGAGGTGAAGAAAGACTTATGGACACATAACTTTCATCAGAAGTCTTCAGATTGAGAATCTTCATAAAACAGGGAAATGGGATTTATGATGCACCTGTGTCATAAGTGTTGTTTGGTTGGTTGGTTGTTTCTTCCCCCATTAGCCAGTTTAGGCAGCTTTTTGTTTCACGTGGCTTTAGATTCTTACTCAATGTACAAGGCAAGGAGAACATATTCTGCATATCTTAACTTTCGTTGTGTACTGTACAGAAAGTCTGTCCTGAGACTAAGCAGTTCAAAGCTCTTCCTGGAATTTTACATAGATGCTGATCATCCAGACCTTAAATGATATAACATAGAAAACTTTGAATAAATTCCCATAACATGTTATAAATTGCCTAAGAGTTCCGGATCTGGATCATAGAGATTAATAAACTCTTAGAACATTATAATTTTCCTTTCCTTTTTTTCTTATCGGTTTTCCCTTTCCTTAATGTTTTTTATTTAAATTGAGAGAAGAGCAACTATTTTATCTTAAATTTTAAGTTCAGTGACAAATATATTATGGTCTTTTGCTTGTTTCTTTTTCTGAAAGATACCAATTTGTGTTCCTGAGGCAGTACTTTATACTGACAAGTGTTCATAATCCATTTTTCCATGAGTATTTGATGGATTTTTAAGTAGATGATAACAAAAAAGTTTCATGAATTTAGAGCAAAATATGATTTTATTAACAAAAATTCTGTTGCTCCATTAAAGTACTATATAAATGCCAGCCCAAGTTTGTCTTCTCTGAGGTCAGGTATCATCTTGAAAATTCTACTTTTTAACTGCAACTACATTATATATATACTTAAGTCTTGTGTCATTTTTTTAAGTGTCAGATAAGGGGGTTTTTTTGCCCCTCAAGATTTGTTGTAGGTTGCCCAAAAATAATAGTTCTTTACTCTCTCTGAAAGCCTTCAAGATTCTGGACACCCAGCTAATATCAGGCGACATGATTTCTTATTCTCTCATAAATACTGTGCAGTCCGTGGAAGAAAAGTCAATTTAATGGTTTATCTCTTTTCCTATTCTCTTTTACTCTGTATCTTATTCCATCTTGAAATTTTCAACTTCATCCTTCACTGATCTCTTATTTTGCAATGTTCAAAATCTTTTTAGAAATGTGGTTAGCATCTCTTAATACACATATCTATTTCAATTTTCTCTTTCTTTTCTAATATCCCCTTTATCTGTTTTACTGTTTTTCATCATTCTTCTCAGATTTCTATTTCATCTCTCTCTGCATTTTTAATATCCTTTTTGTCTTTTTTAGCATTGTTCTTAAGGTCTGCAATACACTAGTTTCCTTTTCATTTGATAGCTCTGAAAGGAAGATTCATCTAGTAATTTTAGAGAATGTTTACTTCTGTTAAATTGATAATTATATGACATCAAGTTATTCAACATAACCATCTACTGTAAACTTTTTAAAACACAAAACATTTCTTGTTAATTGATTGCTTCCTAAATATTGTTACATTTATTTGTAAATCATCCCTTCAGATATGGTCTACTTGAAATTAAATATTCATTTATTTGGGTCTTGGCCTCTTCTCTCAGATGAATAATGACAGGACCAGAGGAAATGGTCTGAAGTTGCAGCAGAGGAGGTTTAGATTAGATATTAGGAAGAATTACTTTACTGAAAGAGTGGTCAGGCACTGGAACAGCCTGCCCAGGGAGGTGGTTGAGTCACCATCCCTAGAGGTATTTAAGAAACACCTAGATGTGGCACTTCAGGGCATGCTCTAGTGGCAGAGATTGTAGGTTGTTGGTTTTTTTGTTGTTGGTTTTGGTTTTTGTTTTTGGGGTTTTTTTGTGTATGGTTGGACTCGATGATCTCAAAGGTCCTTTTCAACCATGAAGATTCTATGATTCTGTGATTCTGGTTCTTATTCATGCCTGACTGAAAAAGATTTGGACAAACACTAATCCAGGGCCCACAGTACAATTCAGCATTTCAACTATCTTTTTCTTTTATACACTGCACTCAGTATGAAAATGGCAACCCTTACTTGGGTCACTTTTTCTGGTTTCCAGGGCACACGTTGCTTCAGCCTCTCCTCTCCCTTCCAAAACTCCCAATTTTAATATATCCATCTTTCATGTTTTCATTTTATACTATGTCTATTCCAATAAATGTCTGTGCTCCTAAAATCAGTCATAACCTAAACTCTATTATCTCTATAAACCATCAGTACTTATCTGAAGATATCATAGTCTTTTTTATATTTTATAGCATTCAATTCATAACTCACCTCCATTTGTCATTCATAAGTATATCTGTTCTTTCTATGACACACTTCATATAATTCTCCCCCATCATTCAGTCCATGTAACAGTTCTGCCTTTAGTTCCTTAATGGACTGAAGTATAACTCTTGAAATTCCTATTTCTTTATATTATGAGTACCTTTTTGGATTTCTGTAGCTAAAATGAGGCTCCTCTCACACTATAGCTGGCAACGTCTCCTAAAATCTTCCTGCAAAACCTTGTGCCAGTTCATACCCTGAATGGTTATGCGGTTATGTTAATTTCTTGGGTCAGTACTTTTATTTATAAAACTAGTGGAGTTTCCAGTTCTCCCCACTAAAGTACCCTTGATGACTTGGATGCGACCTGTATCTTTCCAATCCTGAAAAGACTTACAGATACATAATCATACAGATATGCATACTCTCACTGAAACTTGTGTATAAATTATACATAAGGCTTTGCAGGATCAACAGCATAATTCTTACATCTGCCGAAGGACCTTCATGAATACTCGTATGCTATGTAAAACATTGTTTACCCTTTTTTGAGTGAGCTGATATAACCACAAACAATCTTTCTAGCAGAATTATTTTAACACATTCATAATTGTAAGCCCCAGAGAGGCAACCTAGAGACATGGAAGTGTGAAGGCCAGCTTGATTTGCATGATGATCACTCATGGTTCCTTTTACTGAGTTGCGTTGCTTGTTTGGAATATGCTCATTATCTGATTATATAAATTAAAGCAGACTACTACTCTACCCATGAACTGGCGTAAGCATTGTGAAGAATGTGTGTCCTACAGTGTGTGAGTCAGACTGTGGTCTTGAAGTATAAGTTTCAAGTTTTAGCATAATAGTCTTTTTTAACATTTTGTTTCCTCATATTTGTTTATAAGGGGGCAGGGAAGTGGGAAAAATTTTGGAAGGAATACTTACAGCTTGATGCAGTGAAGTTAGTTAGTTTAAAGCTTTAATATATCAAACCCTAGTTCAAGCTAAAAGACAGCAGACATTGTAGAATCAACACTAGCCAGGTAATAAATCATATGCAAGATTACATATTTTGCAGTCATTTTCCTTCTTCCCCAGTTTCATATACCTTCAAAAAATGTAGATCCAAAATGAACTTCAAAGTAATTGAACTTCATGCAAAAATTTTGAGGACTGACATAACATAATGCAAAAATTTTGACTCTACCATAACATGCCTAATCTATCCATTATCTTGAGAAACTATGTTCAACTACAGCCTAATTCTTCTATATTCCTTACACCCAAGATCCCAAGGGCTTCTCAAATTGTGCTTCTTATTCCTATTCTAAGATAGCTGATGTATTTTACTAAATAACTTTAACATAAAATGCATCAAAGACCTGAAAGAAGACTCTGGAATTTTAGGCAACTTCTTCTTAATCTCTTGGAGCACATGTCTCAACTTATTTTAGACACTAGGACAATGTGTGTCATGTGCTAAAAGTAACTATCTTACTCCATTTCTGTAAACATTATCTAGATGGCCAGCTCAGACATAGATATCTAGACCCAATGATAGGATCTTACAAAAATTCAGAACGTCTTCAAGAAGTCTCCAGTTCAACTCCTGCTCAAAACTGGATCATCTCTGGCTCAGATCAGTTTGCTAGGAGCTTTTACCAGTTGGGACTTGAAAGCATCCAAGGATGGAGATTGCACAACCTCCCTTGTCAGTCTGTTCTAATGCTAGCTTCATTAAATTCAGAAAAGAAGAACAGTGTTCTCTCCATACTTAAAATGAATAAGTCTGGATATAATTGTTCTAGAAAGGATCCTGAGTGAATCGCAGCATCCTTCTGCCCCCCAGCTACAGTACATGGGTGGGATTTGTTAAATTATGTTGTCAACATGCATTGGCTACTGTAGGGAAAGTCCTGTTCCCTTGGGAAGTTGTGTCCGACTTTAAGGCAATTAACTGTCTTTATAAATGTGTGTGGAGAGTAAGTAACTAACAACATGTCTCTGAATTCCATTTATGGGGCAATTCCATAATTAACCATCAAAAAGCACTTTCGTTGCCACTGAGTTTGTCTGCACTTTGTTATTAAACCCAGAACAAATAAAATTTCAAACTTCTAAGGTGTTTTTTTTTGGGGGGTGGGGGTGTTGATGTGGAGTTTTGGATGTGTTTTTTTTCCTCCCCTCGGACAGCCATATTAGTTGGGGCACAGTGTACCCTGACTACATCTGGATAATGTCTCTTCAGAGACTGTTTACGCTCAGCAAGCTCACCTCCATGAGAAAACAGCTATATATGCAACCTCCTTTATGTATCAGCTTTTAGTCTTTTGAAAACTATCCAAACTCATACAGTGAAACTGAAAAAGGCAAAGAGTGGCAGGAATATTGCAGCTGGTGGTAAATGTATATTTATTTTTTTTACACTGAAAGACTACAGAAAAAGTAAGCATCTGCAAAGGCTGATATGTTTGTTGTTTTTTTTCTCTTTTCCTACCCACTCTATCTCTGAGACTGCAGTATGCAGACTGTCTGGTCTGTTTATGTATTTATTTTTAATTCTGCAGTTATGGATTTGCCAGTTATCACATAGAACACAAATAACAATATTGATGCTTTCTCCATGTTTGAAGTCTATTATGGATGTGGCTTCAGGTTTTTATATTTACAAGCAACCCTTAATTTATGTTCCTACTGTGCATTTTAATTTATGAAACAGTCAGAGAAAAAAAATAGATATTACAGAATCCATAATTACAGCCTGGACCTTTTAAATCATCTGAGTCTATGACTGGTGAGAGTTTGTTTCATCGAGAAGGTATGTAACACAAAAAGACTTAATCTACGGAAAAATAAAAGTAGAGGAAAGTAAGAGGTTCTAAGGAATACACTACATATTGTAGCAGTGGGTGTTTACAACAGGTTAAAAACTGCTTTTAGCCAAATACCAGTGAGTCAATGAGCCAATCATAGAATCATAGAATCATTTAGGTTGGAAAAGACCCTTGGGATCATGGAGTCCAACCATCGACTCCACCCTACAAAGTTCTCCCTTACACCATACCCCTAACACCACATCTAAAAAAGCCTTAATCACATCCAGGGATGGTGACTCCACCACCTCCCTGGGCAGCCTATTCCAGTGTCTGACCACTCTTTCTGTGAAGAATTTTTTCCTAATGTCCAGCCTAAACCTACCCTGCTGCAGCTTGAAGCCATTCCCTCTTGTTCTATCGCTAATTACCTGTGAGAAGAGACAAGCACCAACCTCTCTACAATGAATTAACTGACAACAGCATTCTGATTTCTGTAATAACGTGATAAATACTGGGAGACTGTGTTAAAAAGAGACATCCCAATTTTCTGTTTATACCTAATCTTCTTTCAAATAGAATAAACAAAACCACTAGGCCTATTGATCAAAAATATTTTGTTTCTAAGAAGACAGTAAATTTTGAAATAGGGTGCCCCATATCTAAACAGGAAAAAAAAAAAGCCATCTACCCAAAAGCAATACAGAATGACGTATCCAGTTATTCCCAGCTGGAAATACCCTTTTAAATCTTAACATTTCCTTAACTTATTAGCCTTATTGAGACTATCGTAATGAATTTTGTCTTCTGAAGGCCAAGAAACGAGTTTGTTTTGGAACGAAATTTTTTTTTAATTATGAAGAATATCACATCAAGCGCCCTCTAGAAATGAAGCCTGTTTGATTAGAGTTAGCAAGACCCAAGAGAACGTCATGAAAAATCTGCTCATAAATCCTAACCCTTTTTTGTGAAAATAGTTGTTGAGGAATTCTGCATTGTCTAAAATCCTAAGGGGTTCTTGTTGTTCCTTCAGAAGCCTTTAAAAGTAAATACACTTGATAACTTAGGGTGTCAGCCTTTCCAAATTTAAGCATTAAACATTTCAGGAAGACAGACTAATCATATGTTTATTAACCTCTGCTCTGAAGCCATCAAGGCAGGATACCTTTGTTGACTTAAAATTAAGACTAGGTTTATTAACCTATTTTATAGAAAAAGATTAGTTGCTGTTTTATGCTGAATCCTCTTAGAAGGCAGAATAAATTTACTTTAATTAAAATATCAATATTTTGTGAATGATGTGTCCTATCTATATTAGGTCTATGCTGGGATGAAGAAAAAATGTCATTAGTGTCTGCCTAAAAACACATATATTTAACTAATTTGTTTAAATGGTGCAAAACAATAAAAAAACTTAATACAGTGTGGCCTACTTGGTAGATAAGGTTTTCCAAAATTAATTAAATTCATTCCTGTGTTCTAAACTAAAAAAATGACATTACATGACATTAGTTGAAACCATGGATTATGTGCAATCTTATAGTGATCAGTAAAGGTATTTTCATAGACAATGTGATGGCAACAGAAAGTGGATGTAAATAAAAAGGTAGATGACTACAAATTTGAAAAAAAAACATGGATACTGAAAGGCATTTGGGAAAGTAATGTCCTCAGTTGTAACAAGAAAAGAAAAACATCTTCCCTATGAAAACCATATTTTTTTCAGTATAATGCAGTTGTAAAAACATAGCCAAAATAAACCAACAGCTTCCCCTGAGAAGAAAAACCAAAACCAAAACCAAAGCCAAAGCCAAAACCAAAACAAAACAACAAACAACAAAAAACTCAAATAAATAGTTTGGTGCAAAAGATAGAAAATATAAAATAGAGATGGACATTACTATTGCAGTATTGAAATCAGTTGATATACTAAACAGGAATGTTATATTCATTTATAGACATACTATCACAAAAGAGCTGATAGGCACAAGAAAAAGTTAACACAAACAATTTTGTTTAAGAAGAGTTTAACATAACAATGAAACTTAAAGGTGTGAAGATGTGCTTCTTTTCTATTTACCATTTCTCTGAACAAAAGCAAGTGACCATGAAACAAAAATGAAAAGCAAAACATTTAATACTGATCAAAGGACTGTATTTCATAGAAAGCATAGGTAGCCTGCTATTACTGTAAGTTATCACACAGATAAAAAACTTACCAGGAATCAGGGGGAGTAAACAATAAAATGCATGCCCCTTGAAGGGCATGATAAAACTACTTTCAGCTTCATCAGTTCTAGAGTTTTACGTAGCGCTAGTAACTAGAACAGCTTACCAACAATCTTCCAAAGAAATTTTAAACCTGTTGTAATACTCATGTGTATTCACATTTAAGTTAAAATCTAACCAATGGTGGTACACTGTGCATAAAAAGGAACACATCATAAATGTAGATTCAATAATTACTTTTTTGTGTAATTAACCTCTTAAAAATCTAATTAAAAAACAATAGTTATCATTTGTCCACTTAAAGAAAAACTAGCATTCGAGTATAAATTAGTATAGAAAAGACTCATTAATACCCTTTATATTGTTATACAGAAAATTTACTAATATCTACACCTTCCTTTGATGCTGTTCTCGCCCTCAAATGTCCCTCTACTGTTGATGGAGACATTGTCCAGGAGAGAAGTAAGGGGTAAAACAGTGAGTTCTCAGTATCCCAAGGCCTTCACTGGGAGAGGTATGGTGTTCGTGGAGAAAGTCCCCTCCTCCTCTGTACTGGGGTCTACTTGGGCTTATTTTTATGTTTCCTTTCCCCAGGCTGCTGCCTTCTGGCTGCTTCCAGTTGAGTGTGAGCATGGTCCCACAGCCTCCCCAGGCTCAACCCCACCAGAAGCTCTTGTTTGTTGGGCAGCAACCCCCTGGGTTTGCCAGACCCTTCCCACGGAGGCACTGGCAGAGCTCAAGCTCAGGCAGGGAAGGCAACAGGCACCTGGTTGCAAGGCAGGTGCAGAAACCTGCTCAGCCCAGCTCCAGCCAAGGTGACTCCTGAGTCATGAGCTTGAAGTCTGTAGTTTTGATTAATACCAGCAAAAATGTTTGTATTTACTCAACTGCGGTGCAACTAGAAACTCCATCTTATTGATCATATTTATCCAGAGATATACCTGGTTCAAGCCTATGTACCTGAATCAAGCCACTGGTGTGACCCAGTGGCGTATAATGTTTAGTCCACCTATAGGATCCCAATGACATCTAATATCAATTCCAGACACAGACCACTGGATTCAACTCACCTTAGGCACTTGCCTGAGGACTGTAAGGCAGGAGCTAATGCTGATGTGATTTTCTCTTTACTTTTTATTAAACATTCATACAGTTCCTACTTGATGTAATTTCTCCTGATGCTAGCTTAGATAAACTTCAGACTGTAAGACTTATGAACTGCTGCGCTGATAGCAAAACACTCAACAATCTTTGACACACAAATGAATGCTGTTAGACTTTCTGTAAAATGAAATAATCATAAATTATATATACCAATATCTTAAAGAGATTTAGACAGCTCTTACATGCAGCACAGAATTTTTTTTTAAAAAAAAACAAGGAAGGTAGAAATTCAATGTGCCAGGATGCACCTAAGTATTTTGCAATATCGAAATAGTCTTCCTTTTCCTTTTGCTACTTATGCTACCAGGCTATCTGGTATACCGTAAGCAACATATGACTCAACATATCAAGAAAAGAAAAATAAAAAACCCAAAGAGCAACCGACCAACCAAAAGACCGAAAAGTGCCAAAGAAATCAACCCATGAGCTTACTTTTTCTGGACTTGGTTTACCTAATTTCTCTGCTCCTATGGCTTTAATTTCATTAGGGTCTTAACTGTATAATTAAAAATAAAGACATTCCTCAGAAATCTTACCTATTCACCAAAACCTCCCTCTCCTTCCAATGGAGACAGCTTACATCTGTACTGTTAAATAAAACAGTGCCAAGAGGCAAGGTCAGCATTGGACTGCTTAACTGTTTGCATGCTCCCTGGCACGTTTTGAGCCATTCCAATTAGCGCTTTCCAAGACATTGCCTGGGCATGATTTAGGTGTTAACATATGCTAGGGATTATTTGCCATAGACGGTAGGGAGAATAATGCACCATCTGTCTTTTTCTGACCTACATGGTCCTCCAACATTAGCCCAGTTGGCCTTGTACTTTCAAATACCCATTACATGATTTCCGCCCACATACCAGGGCTGGTCACATAAGCTATCAGTTTATTATTGTGAAAACATCCTAGTAATGGACTGTAACACAATTTCTTGACTTACTTTGAACAGAAGCCCCTCCTTCACACACAGACACGCATACATGCACACACAGAATTAGAATTATTTGTTTGGCTGTAGAGACACCATATGGGCCCTGAAGAAGCCCCGGGCCAAATACTGTACAGTGTGAATTTAGTGAGCCTGTGCCAGCTGGCCTCAGGGTCAGACAGTGGTCTCTGCTTGATTTTATTTAGCAATATGACATAACACCCTCAAGGGTGTTTTGGCCAATCTAAGTTCTGACTCACCATCTGATGATGTCTGTCATTCTGTTTTCACAGTGGGTATGTTGTGACTGTACACAGACATACATACCTAAGCATATACACACACATATGCAGAGAAACATTTAGGTATATATAATATATATAGTCATGGAATTAGAGCTTATTGTAATGGGAGTGTTTCGAAGACTGATGAATCAAGCCAGTTTAAAACTTAAAAAAAAAATAAAAATCACTAGACTGACATTCATTTACAGTACATTTTGGGTTTATACATAGTTTTTACCCACTATTTAGCATCATCACCACATGTTAGCTCTTACACATCATTATCAGTGCCTATTCGAAGCAGTCAGTCCTTAGGCATCATATCATGCATTGGCTGTGAGTATGCAATATCACAGATCTGTTGCTGTACACTTAGCTTGATGGATATAGTCCTTTCATCAGAATTGAAAATTTGTCAGTATGGAGCAGTAGTACAGAAACAGACATCATTATTCTACCCTCTCTAATTTTCATACCTAATCCTTTTATAAGATGACTGAGTTTCTAGGCATTTCACAGTCCCTGGCACCCATCCCCAGACTGGGTGCCTTAGAGATGCTGCTTCCCCAGGGAGCTGCCTTATCCTGTTGCTCAGCTGTTTGTTTTGTTGATTTTTTGCTGGGTTTCTGTTGCGGGGGGAGGGGTGTCCCTTCACTTCTTTTCTTAAAGCAAAAGCGGACTTTGGCCTGTTCTCGAGGTTGTGTTTTTTCAATAATCATTAATTGTTCATCAGTGAATTTTCACGGTTTTGAGGTTCTTTGAACTCATGCTCATGTTTTCAAGGTGTTTGCACTTACCCCTTGTTTAAACTGTACATCATAAGACACTTCTCCTACCAAACTCTGGTTCACAAAACAGGTTCTCATAACAAATTGATAATGAGCTTAACAAGCGAGACCTGTGTCCTTGCATAAATAGTATAGGGCACAATTAGTATAAGTTCCATTTCTAGCAACAGCAGTACTGTTTTTTTACTGGGCCACTGGGTGCAAAACTGCATCTTATACAGTTATGCTACTTTAGTGTGCTTGTGTTTGGGTTGAAAACAAACTGATACTAAAGTCTGCTGAGCGCACTTCTACTTTTACGGGTGCAACAGGCCTTCTCTTTTGTTAAAGAAAAAAAATTCTCACTGTGGTATGTTTCTTTCAGGCACATTAGTTACACAGGATATTGAGGTGGCTCCTTCAAGTCCCAGAACAATGAAAATGCATCAGTTGAAAATACGGATATCAACCTGAAAGCTGTTCAACCATTTGAACAACGACATTTTTTTTTCTGCAGCTTTCTTGATCCATCACTTACATCAAGCCTTCAAAAATCTAGCACTGTGTATCTTGCTTGTCCTTTTACTTGGTGTTTTGTATTACAAAGCAAATCATCTTTTTATTTAGAATGTTTTTATCATCATGGTAAAATATATAAAAACTTGCATTAACACAATAATTTGAAGCCTTTCAATTTTTCTTCCTTGCAGCTTTGTTTTCTCATTATTCATCTTCACATATGGCACTGGAGAAAGTGAACAAAAAAAACCTAGCAAACCTTCCTTCGTTTTCGGATACCTATTTTTGTTCCAACTTTAAGAATGGTCAAGTGTGATGGAATACTATTTGTTTCTTTTCATATCATTTCAGAATAGTCTACTTGAAAGAATATAAATGATCCAGAGAACTGAATTAATTAACTAGCTCTCAGCTTCACCATTAATCATGCACTTTATTTTCATTCTGGTTTTGGTTAATCAATGACATATGCATCATTTTAATCAAATACTTGATTAAATTCTTTAATAAATACTTTTTCAAACTTCAACATTAATTTTCCTGCAACCTTTGGAGCAGCGAACGAGCCTATGGTCTTTCAAGTGGTGTATACATGGGGAAAATGTTATCTTTTACTTTTTTGAATATCCCCATACATATACAACAAATATTTGGGAAAAGTCAGAGTTAGAATTTATTTTTATCTCACACCCAGCTTACTGGAAAGCCATTTATTATAGCCTAAAACTGTTCACTTTGTGATTTAAAATTATCACAGTAGCCTGAGTTCAATTCACTGAGATGTCTTGGGCTGTCATATTTGCCAGTATCATCCACATCTGACTATGTCAGACAACATAGGATGCTTTCCAATAACTACTGGCTCATTGTACTGACCGCATTTTGCAGTAAATTGCTGGATGCTCATGATTTGATCATCACTCACTACAGTAAGTTCTGTGTTTGCATGATCCTGAATTCTTCATGTTACAAGGTACTAGGTTTTGAGCAATTTAAATATTAGTATATTAACTTTAAATTAAGCGGATGGTTTGAGAACAGCATTTCACCAGAGCTGGAAGCTTATAAAAGTATTCCACTTCTGGGTTAACACTGAGATTCAGTCTGAGGATAACTCCGAGATCTATATTCATACCTGTGTACAAACTTTTAATTTATAGTAGGGCTGGAGCTCTGAAGACTCAAAAGAATATTAGCAGTTGAGAAAAGATGTCTGTTCTAATAATTTTATAAATAACTATGAAGTTACAATGTTTCATTAAGTCCAATGCCACTGTTCCTGCATTACGTGTTTTTCTGGACTAACTTGTATCAGTTAATTAACTGATCTTTTAATCACCGATCACATGAAGGAAGACACTGTAGTTCCTTCATATTTAACCAGGCTTCAGGAGAGGAGTAGGTGACCTACTTTTAGTTTAATGAGAAACAGAGTGTAAGAAATGGACACAGGAAAAACTATGAAAAAACCTTCCTAGTATAATAGGTTTGATCCCTAGAAAATACTTTCTTTTAGACAAGCGTTTAGCTTTGTTCCTGTTGCAGAGCTCTTCTGTCTCTCGGAATACCTGCTAAGCATTTTCATTTTACTACTAGATGGCTTCCCCATTTTACTGTGTCAGTGTACAATACAATTCAGGAATTAATTTTCTCTATCAAATAGGGTTTTCCAGAAGGAGGTATTGTAGCAATATAATTTTTCACAAGAGCTTGCAATCAAGAATAGGTCTTGTTTTGTCATTATTAGTACTACTAATAATAAAAATGTGAGACTTGCCATATAAAAGAGTGCTTTTATAAGGAAACTAAACTGATTCTTTGCCATTAAATTTGCATGCCAGGGAATTAGAGATCAGTGCTTTTGCATTCATTCTGTGTTTCTTTTCCATGAACTGCATCAAGAGCTTGCCATTAGGTGCAGATGTGGTTGCAAATTCATATAGCGTAAGTACATCTTTTGCCTAATCTTTGTTGTAAAAAGATCAAGCCTATTTAAACAAGTTTTCTGTTTTTGTAACTCACTAAAGCACCATAATTTCACTGTAAGCAAGAGCAATTCACAATTATGGAGTGCTGATTTAGGGATTGACTAAGAAATGATTAGAAAATTATATCTCCACAGTAAATAAACAAATGTTACACTTTTGCTATCATTATTATTACTTAAAATCAATCTGAAACATCAAAATGTTTTAAATACTGTTTAAAAATAAAATAATTTTCTTGAGTCTTATTTCAGTAAATTATCGTTCTCATTTGTCTCATCTTTCAAAATTTGGTTCATAACTTAGCTTCTTTAAACAGGTTCCTGAGTAGCATTTAAAAGCCCTATGTAAGTGGTGTTGGGATGCATAAGTAACTGTTTCACCTTTCAAATTGGTAGCTAATGAGGTGAACACTGCTGAAAATCTGCACAAGATTTCAACAGAATACTGGAAACCACTAGAAAGAATAAATTTGGATGAAAGTCTTAGAAGGAAAGAAGTAACAAGGAGCCATTAAGATACAACAGAATCTTCTGTAGGTGTGCTGCGTTGACCTTGGCTGGCTGCCGAATGTCCACCCAGCTGCTCTCGTACTCCCCCTCCTCAACAGGATGGGGGGAAATAATGAGATGGAAAAGCTCATGGGTTGCAATAAAGACAGGGAGTTCACTTACCATTTACTGTCATGGGCAAAACACATTGAATTTTGGGAAAATTTATTCAATTTATTGCCAGTTAAAATAGATTCAGATAGTGAGAAAAAAAGACAAAACTAAACCACCTCCCTATCCCCATTTTTCCCAGGGTCAACTTCTTTCCTTCTTTCCTGACTCTTCCACCTCCCCCATCGAACGCCACAAAGGGTATGGGGAATAGGGGATGTGTTCAGTCTGTAACCATTCCTCTCTGCTGCTCCTTCCTCCTCAAATTTTTCCTGTGCTCCAACATGGGTCCTCCGTGGGCTGCAATTAATTCAGGGCATATACACCTGCTTCATCATGGGGTCTTCCACAGGCTAAAGTGCGGCTATCAGCCCCAATGTGGCATCCTCCTGCAGGGGGATCTGCTCTGGCATGTGGAGCACCTCCTCATCATTCTTCTCTGACCTTAGTGTTTGTGAGCATACATATCTCACATGTATTTTCCTCATTCATCACTGATTGTGCAGCATTTTGACCTTTCTTAAGTATGTTATCACAGAGGCACCACCAGCTTGGCTAATGGGTTCAGCTGTGTCCTGCGGTGGGTCCTTTGGAACTTTGTCTGTCCAGCACAGAGCAGACCCTGGCTGCATCTTATGGAAGCCACCCCTTTAGCACCCCAGCTACCAATATCGGGATATGGACACCCAGTACAGTATGAATAACAAAAGTCAGAAATTGCTTGCTTTCATACTATCTGGAGAATAATTATAGCAAAGAAATCATCTGTGTGAAAGATTTCTGTAGCAAATGAGACATACATTGATGTTTGTAATCTGATGTACATGGTGCCATACTTCTAGGTCTGTTAGCAACGTCCCAAGGTAACACAAACATTTCTTGGCACAGTTTCTACAAGCTTAAGATCCAGTCCTCTGCCTTCTAGGGTATGTAAATGCTATGAAGAGAAACAAAAAAACCCCTGTTTTGCACAGGAAGAAATATTCAGTGTAACTCCAACAAATTTTTGGGGAACATAATTTGCAAGAAATATGGCTATCAGCTCCTCTCACATCGTGTTTTAAGGAATGTGTTACATTTTGTTACTAAGATGAACTTATTTTTATCACAACCTCCTATAAATCAGGATTATACTTGAGAAAATAATTTCTCTACCTTGCTTTATTTCTGTCTCACTGGTATTAGAGACTGCACAGATGAAACTGCTATGAGATGCAATTAGTAACATTGGACTTGATACAATGTACTAACTGGGTCAATTACCGTTTTGTATCCCTTTACTCCTTTTTTTCTCCTTTAGTAAGCTTCCTGTGCTTTCAGCATATACCCATATGCTAAATATTATTGTTTCCTATACGCTAAATATTATTGTTTTGTTTCGCACATCTCCAAAAAACAGAATAGCCTACAAATTGTAAGAATACAATTTTGTTTGTATTAAATTTAATTTTAATTAAATTAAAATTAAATTTTAGTAAATATTCTAAAATGGTATCTTGTTTTCCCACTAAATTACTTAATAGAATATTTTACTTTGAGTTGAAATCAACCCGACAGAGCCCCAGAAAGCAAATGTAAACATAATAAATATGTTTACTACCTACAGGAAAGCAAAACCTTCCTGCAATAGTTTAAATTAGGCAGAAGTACAAAACTTTTTCCTCATTTATTTTCCAGTAGCTTTGAGTATTATATGGAAATGTATCTGAGGATGCTTTGTTATCCTTGTATCCATGGATTTTGTCCATCCGTGGTGACTGAAGAGTGGCATAGGACTCAGTGACAATGATGGTGTTTTCACTTCTGCATTCTGTGACCATGTCTGTACAGATTCTTGCAGACAAATTGGCTGTCCCTGCTCATGCTTTGGACTATCTGGATAAAATCCAGTCCTATAAATCCAGTCTTACATCCATAAAGCAGTATTAGCATGTCTTAGCCCACTAAGAATCAAGACCTCTTTTGTAGACATCAATCTCATTGTCATTATCCCAGCTGCCCTCAGAGAAGGAAATTCCTTTGGACAAATTATATCTAATGAAGATAAAGGCCATTGTATCCAGCATTACTTTGGCAAGACAACTTTGGCAGAGGGAGAAGGGGTTGGTGGTCATGGGAACTAGCATGACTAGACAGCTTTTGTAGAAGATAAAGATGCAGAAAGGAAGAGGAAAGGGCAGGAAGAAGCTGGCATTATTCCAGGAACCTTGATCTTAGACAAAGAAGTTAAGTCTGTATGAAGCTAAGAGACAGAAGCATCTTGGAGTTCACTGAAACTTTCTGAGTTTATCTGAAGCATATTTTCTTCAATTTGTACACTAAAAACACTTGTAAAATGCTGAACCACAATATCAAAGTTAAATGAATTTATGTGAGATTCATTCAAAACTTGCACAGGTAGAAACCCAAAAATACTTGAAAAATACTTGAAAAAAATAATGAAAAGTGGTATTTTAGTTTTGGAAAAGAAATACAAGAATGGAAAATACTCAAAGAATATCACATATCACATTTTGAAAAGGAAAGTTAATTGCTATCTATTAACTGTAAATCCATTTACATGACATTATTTCATTAAGGATCATATGACATATTACTTGTGATTATGACAAACTAAAATCAGACAACACGTTATTTTGCACGTACGTATTGCAACAATTAGAAAAAGTCTCAAGGGGTCCATGGCTTAGTATTTTATTTAGTTACTGAGTTGCCTACTGTAACTTGTTCATTGTTGCAGTCAAGACAGTTTAATCACCTATCGATTAAGTGTTTATTTTGTTGTGGAAATGTCTTATTTGGTCTTTTCACTGAGATGGACAACGGTGAAGAACCCAGACCTATAGGTAATAACTGAAAGGTTTGATAGCTGTAAGACCAATGTTTTGGCTTAGTTCTTTATGAAAACTAATACCTGAAAGAGGACCATCCTTTTTACTAGGTCTGTGATGAGAAAAATAAAAAATGTCTCTGGTCCTGAGACTGCATTTATTTATCAACTGCCTTTTACCAGCATCATTACTTCAACTTGAAAGTCCATCACATGGATAAGTGATATTCTATTTCTTTGACAGTACTGGATTTGTAATCCTTTATATCTCAAATTCTCTATTAAGAATTCCTCTCATATAGGAATCTAACCATACCATGCTTCACAAAAAATATTGCATAACTTATTCTGCCTAATGCGGAACAGTCATCATAATTATTTTTGTGGGGTTTAGGAGCGTCAAAATGGCTTCAGTTCTACCCACATTAAAATATATTTTTAAAGTTTCTAAAGAAAAGTGTTTAGATCAGCTTTTGGTAATGTTAAGCCTTGTCACACAGAAACAAGTTCCTACAACATGTGTCTACGCTCTTAAATATTTTTAAAGCCTTTGTTTAGTCAGATTACATACAGGTGTCTGTTGAGAAGACGACAATGCATTTTTAATAGTCAAGTAAAAGGACATATTGAAGTTTCTATTTTTGTACCTTCACCTTCCAAGGTCAATTCTGTTTTTGTTTTAGTCAGTTACTGAAAGCTGGCAATTTCTTTCACTTGTCAGCACCCAACTGATATTCATAATCCAAACAATTCTTTTCCTGTCAAAAGAATACAAGAAACAAGTCACCTTTGATTCCATGATAAAAATGAGACTTGTCACTCAACGCTGGAAAAGAAATTAAGCACTGCAAACGTCCACATGTAGTGATTTCTGTTTATTTATTTATTTATTTATTTAAGAAGAGTAAAAGTAGGTTTATTCAAGGTCATGTTACCATAATAAAAAAAAAATATTTGTTTTCACTGGAAAGAACTTCTTTTAAACTTTGGTTAGAAAAAGATTTATCCATGTGTATATTTCTTTTGGGGTGGGTGGAGTTTTGTTCTTGTCTCTAGCTAGGCCTTTCAGAATTAAGACAGGAGTGATCATCATTTCATAGTAGAATGTCCTACAAACTTTTCTGTGATTGCTACTGTAAATATTTTACTCCCACTGTGAGCAGAATTAAATGTCTACCCAAATGTACAGAATATAGAGATACCAAAATCTCCTATAAAATGAGATATAATGAGCCTAATTCTTTCCTGTTATCTCCAAAAATTTGAATAAAATCAATATGAATGCAGTTACTCTTCTTTGTCCAGGTATTAGAGAAAGCAGAATTTGACTTGATTAATCCAAATCACTTTTCAACTTATGAAAGATGTTTTAAAGGAAAGCTTTGTTTAACTCTTAAAGACGGGATGTTGCAATCAGAAACATCACCTTTAAATCTCCCATTTACCAGAATATAAATCAAGATTTTAGTAAATTTATTTCTAGAACTTTCTAAGTGGTGATAGACAGTTTGGTGTTAAGGTCAGTGATTTGAAAAGAAGACTGAGAGGAGATAAGAATGATATTTAGAAGCCTGTGAGTGGTTTGCAAGTTGAATTCAGTCAAAAGCTTTATGTGCTTATGAGTGTCAATTTCCAAATTTGTGAAATAGGGCTAATAATACCACAAGAATATAGGGAGGTGTAATCATTGGTTGTAATGCTTTTTTTAGAGTATCAGAACAACATATTAACTTTACCGTAATAATTTGCTGGAGTTCCAAGGGGACATTAAACATGAGCCACATTCTCAAAAACAACTACTTTGACCTTGGGAATAGAATATAGGACTGCAAGATGGGGTATGCAATTCTCTTTCCTGTCCTTTATTGATCTGTTGAATAATATGAATTTTTAATATCATTATTTTGCTTCTGCTCCTCCTAGTAAAATTTTCTGTCTACTGACATAGACAGGCAGTATACTTCAGCATTTGTCACTTGTTCATGGAAACATTTCTTGAATCAAATTTTTTAAAAGTTAATTTCTGCTTCTAACTCTTGCATTTCCAGTTTGTCCTGGTCCCTCCAATACTAACACAATATAGCTGATCATCTGTTTTTTCTGTGTGTGTGTGGTGGTATGTTGATTTGTCCTTGTAATGTGTAATTTCTGAAGTTTTGTTTGGTAGCAATTTATGGGTTAGACAAGTTGACATTGAGGTAGATACATTGCAAACTGGCTTAATGGGTTGTCCCAAGAGGGCGCCTCCAAGTCCAGTTGGAGGCAAGCCATTAGTGTGTGATGCAAGGGTCAATACTGGACGAATACCCTTTAACACCTTCATTAATGACCTGGATTATGGGACAGGGGACATCTCCTGCAAGTTGATAGATTGTACAAAACTGGAAGGAGAAGCTGATAGACTAGAAGGTTGTGCTGGAAGGAGAAGCCGAGAGACTAGAAGGTTGTGCTGCCATCCAGAGGGACCTGTTCAACCTGAAGAAGAGAAGGGTCAGCAGGATATTATCAATGCATATAAATACCTAATGGGAGGGAATGAAGATGTGGCAGGCTCTTCTCAGTAATGCCCAGTGATAGGACAAGAGGCAATGGACACAAACAGAAAAGTGTGCAATGCCATCTGAACAAAATAAAGCACTTTTTTACTGTGAGGGTGGTCAAACCTTAGTCTTGGTTGTTTAGTGAGGCTGTAGAAACTCCATCAGCCAAACTGCTCTAGCTGACCCTGCTTGAGTAGAAGGGTTGGACTAGTTGATCTCCAGAAGCCCTTTCCAACCAAAATAATTCTATGACTCTGTGAATTTAGTATTGTAACTACTCCAAAGTGTCTACGCTACTAGAAAATGCCAGAGTGAAGTGCTGCAATGTAAAAGTACTATCTTCCACATATTCTGCTGACCTTACAAATGATTCCTGCCCAGCCATTGGTTACTGTAAACTAGATATAAATATTCCTAGTATTTTGAGTAGATTGCTGTGAACCACATACACTTCACCCAGCCTATTTTAATAACCAAAGTGCGTGAATTATCCTTTTCAGAAGCTAAAATCTAGATCTGTCCACTGAGATTGTTCTGTGAAAAAAGATAATCTTCCCAGCTGTGACCATGGTGCCACTCAGTTTTAAGGGTGCTACAGTACAGCCTTTAATAAAAAGGAATCAGAGAAGACCTTGGTATATAGCAGGAAATTGCTTGTAACATCAAACTAATATAATTTTGTAAATGGTTTTAATATGTTTGAAATTCAAAAGAGAGAAATGTAACAGCATAGATGTCAGTTATATTACACAGAATTTTCAGCTTTTCTGTATATGAAACTGAAGTCCTTATCTTACTGCTGGATTTGGTTTTTGGTTTTCCCCATTTTTACACATTGTTCGTGAGTTTCGTTTTTATATCTTTACACTTTTTACATCATGCATTTACCAATGCATCTGTCCATACTTTCTCAGATGGAAGATACATGCATTAAATGACAAATTAATTCATAGATTGAGCTAATATCAGTTAAGAAACTATCAAAAATATAAACATATATACAATTCAGTAAAATATTACTAGAAAAGATATCCCCAATCTTCACTTTAGACCTATAGACTCAAGTTTGTACTACATAGTCAGCCTTGTCTGCAAAACAATTCTGAGTGTGTTTTGAACAAAAGCTTTGCATATCTCAATTGCTCAGTACCATGGGGATTATCCCAGAACCCATATGATTCATAGTTTTTGCTAATGGTCTGGATGATAACAAGTATAACCTAGAGGTTATGTTCATTACATTTATTTCTAGTTGGTACTGTCGAAAAATTAGAAACAAGCTTAGAATTTTGATACAAAGATACTCTCTTTGAAGTAGAAGAAAAAATATTTAACAATAACATGTAGAAACTGAAAAAAGTAGTCAGCACTAATTGACTACACAGATACACGATTGGGAGAAGTTGGCTACAAAACAATTTTGCAGAAAACAGTCAGCTACGTAGTGGACGGCAAGCTGAGTCAACAATCCTGTGAAAAAAGAAAGCACCATCCTGAGTTATATGAAGAAGCATATAAAATACAGAGAACATGAGGTACATCTTTGATAAACATACTTCAAACAAGACTTCTACTGAGTACTGTGTTCAGTCAGGACCAACTGGTTAAGTCTCAGTAGAAAGCACTGCTAATGGTAAGTGAGGTAGAGAACACAGTGGCCTTAAAAAAACCCCACACCTAAACAGCAAAACAAAAACACAAAATAATAAAAAAACCCAAACAAACAAAAAAAACAAACCAAACAAAACAAACAAACAAAAACAAACAAAACCCCACCAAAAAAAAGAAACAAAAGCCAGGAATTTTTTAGTCTAATGAAGAGACAATTCCGAGGCTCCATGATAGAACTCTAGCTGTGTAAAAAGCCACTGTGAAGAGAAAAGCTAATAGAGTATTTTGCAGAACAAGGTAAGAAATAAAGGCCTGAAATGGCAGCAAGGAAGACTCAGGGGAGAGATTAGTTAATACTTTTCACTGAAACATTAGATTGCTCAAGGAGACCATAGAGGCTGTCATTCAAGACTTTTAAGAATGGTTTAAACAATGTCATAGTGTATCCTGCTTTAGGCAGGAAGATGGTACAGGTGTATATTTTAGTCTCACAACTTTATACAGTGGGGAAAAGAAGCATGATAATAAGCTATCATCATTCCAGCAACTACACTATCATCTTTTGATTACACGACATGGACTGCAGTCCTCTTGGGCAGGGATTGATTTTGTTACAGGACAGAATAGCATATGTTTCAGTGATGTTTTAACTTGTAGGTGTTATTCAAAGGAAAGAACAGAAGATCTTAACTTAGTGGAGGGAGAGTGCTGCTTCCTTTTCTCTTTCCAAAATCCAGCCTTATTTCCCACTGATAAACAAATATGTGAGAATATATAATACTTCAATAATATATCTGTCATGGAAGATGAGTTTCCTAACACACGTTGCAAACACAGTTCCTGTGGTAGGCAGAATCTATGTTTATTTTCTTCCTGGGCTCAGATATTACCAGCAAAGAAAACCACAAAAAAATCAAGAAATTTCTGTTAAAATCTGTTCTCAGTTTTGTCTACCTCTAAGTTTTCTTTCTTAGTGTCTCTAAGCCTACAATCTAAATCCTATTTCTCCACAGCAAGTCCTCCTTTCCTACTCAACTAGGGATGACTTGCAGCAGAAGATGTACTGAATCATTCCAGTTCTTTTATGCGAAGATCAATGATTGTTAACACACCTGTCTCACAACTTGTTCTTGGCAGGTTTACCTGATTCTGAAATGCTGACTGTATTATTTTGCCGCTGAATCCTAAAAAGAATCCTGAATCCTAAAAAGAGAGTCATAAAAACATAGGAGAGTATGTAGGCATTTCCATAAACATCATATCAGTAAAAGCCAGCAATGTGTAGTCCAGATGATCAGGAGACCTGTATGTTCACAAGAGATGAGTTAATCAACTGAATAGCTTACATTCAATGTGCAAAAGCAGCCTTGTGACTACTTTAATTCAGGAATTGTTACTATGATTGCTTGTAGAGGAGATGGACTTACTAATGATTCTTAAAAGTTCACATTAATAGATTAAAAATAGGTGATTAGGGAGATATGAAAGAGAAAATAGATTTCTCTCAATATAAATATAACATAACCACCTCATCAGTAATATAAGCACCTGGTTAACATAAATATCTGTAATATAGATATCTGTATATTGACACCCTGTCAGTAAAAGTGACTGGCTCGGATATAGATGTTTACCCAGTAAAAATCTAGCAGAAAAGTGAGATGAAATTCATAAATTGTTTTTTTCCCGTTCAAGAAACCTCAGTGGATATCTCTGGCCAGTATGCAGCTACTGTCCAAACATAAATGAGGTTGTGCTCTAGAATAAATGAAATAAAGAAGTGGATATGAAGAAACAGACCTGAAATATTTTATTTTATGGTTTTGGAAAACAAAAGCAACAGATAGTTAATAAGAGACAGGCTGGACTACTTATAGGCTGGATGGACTATGGAATCTTAACAACAAGAATAACTACAACATAGACTTACTGCTTTCAAAATTGTACTTTGAAAAGGAGTCTCACAAATAGCAGCCTTTTTAAAAGACCTTGACAGCTGTTTTTTCATATATGTTATTTGTTCAGGTTCCTTAAAATGGCACTGAAGAATGGATTGATCTGAGAATGAAAGTAAAAGAAATAAGAATTTTAATATCTTTAGTGATGAGCCGTCCTTGTAGCTTCAACATTCTTACAAGGATCATGGAAAACAGCCTCACTAGACTGCTGAGTTATAAGTGGCTGTTGTACATAGGTCTATAGCGCAAGGCTAATCATAATGGATGTAAGGCAATGCCACTGAAGATTGCTGTGATGCAAGCTGATTGTATTCTATTTTATCCAAGACTCAGGGACCACTAGAGCACTGTGCTTGTCTCTTGAAAACATAAGAAAAAGAGTAGTTGGCAACTTCCATCAGTCACTTCATTCTGAAGTATCATGGCCACATTTTCTTCCTTCACTCCCGCCTCCTCAGCTGCACCTCTCCACTCCCTGAAATTCTTAGTGAGAAAAAAACATATACAGAAAAGTCTGTGAATGCAATCCATAGTAGGAGCATATCTCTTGTGGTGTCCTGGCATGCCATCTGCCATCTGCCACAGCTGTGAATCTGCATGGCCAGATCTATTTCTATGGACCAGGCACCTTATGCAGGAGAATTTGTGAGACATCCCATGGGCCTCTCACAGACATGTACTTTACCTCTCATGTGAGCATTTCTGTATCTTGGCCCCTTTTTCCCACTGGGGAAGAAATTAGCCTCACTGCTCTGCCTGTATTACAAACTCATTCACTCAGTGTATCTTTGAGCTGCCTGTGGCTGATTTAACTCATGTTCCTCTTTCCCTTCTGCTCCGTCAGTGCACTTGCAGAAAAAGATGGCACATTGCTAACAGCAGGGGTGGTAACCTCTGCCTGGATGCCACTGATGATCAGTGCTGTGCACATAACCCCATGCCAAGAACTTTTTCCAGGACAGTGTTTTGGGGTTCAAGTATACTGTATTGCTAGGTACTTAGTAATTTGTATACCTTTCTAGTCTTGTTAGCAGCATGCTGTAAGGGAAAGGTTCTCTAACTGGGAGAGATTAGCTAGCTTTCATTGCGTACAATACAATTACTTTGTCTCTGTAGACATATACATTATATAATATTCCCTGCCCCTCTACTACAATAGACTTCCTCTCTTTTACTTACCACTTTACATTAATTGAATGAATGCATACTTCATGTTGAACAGTATTATCTTTATACGTAGCATCATGTCTAGGGCTTTCTGCCTCAAGACTTGCTTAAACAAGAAGTAATTTCTTTATAGTACTATGAAGAAAATTTCTTCAATGCAAGTAATGTAAATATATTTTTCAGCTACTGGCTTCCCTCAGCGAGTAATAGAAAACATCTAACAATGTCATCTGGGAAATTAGTACATCTAGAAAAACTGTAGAGTGAACTGATATATACTTCTTACGTTAACATGTACAGAGGATTTCTCTCCCTGTATGGAACCAAAATGGATTATTTCCATTGCACTATTTGTTCCTATCGTAAAGCACAGCAGAAACCTCGATTGGTTTGAAGTTTTGATATGTAGGGGAAAAAAAAAGATATTCTTTTTTTTAGAAAGCCTGAATATTATTCTTTTTTACGATCTTCCCTGACTTAAGAAAAAATATTTGCAGTCATGATGAGTTTACTTGATGTCAACTAGATCAGATTTGATTTGCTATAGCTAATACAATCCCATATACAAGGCCAACAGTTCATTAACCTATTTGTTTAACTTTATATCCTGATACTCTTATATTCTAAAGAAAAGAAATTCAACCACTATGGGCCCGATTCTCTAAATACTGAGATAAATTTTCTCAGACTGGCGTAATGCATGCACAGACATGCTTTCACGTTCAGTGTGTATCACAGCAAATAAAGAACATAGAGTTGAAGAATAAAACACGCCTAGAATAAACCCATAAGACATATAATCATGAGTTCTTGTTTTTGCAAATCCAAGTCATTGAGTATAGAGAAAACAAACTGTAAAGGTATTCAATATTTTTTTCTTGTGTTCTTAAGATTGAACAATGCCTCTAAAACTAATGGTTATGGGAAAAGGTGTGCTTTCTTATGAGTTTTGAGACATTAACCTAGATTTTTGCAAGTATTGTCAGCATTCTATGTAATAAAATGCTGTGCTACTCATCTTATGTAGATCAATGTTCTTAATCTATTTACAGTGACCCCGCCTTAAACACTCCTTGATAGAGAGAGAAAAATTCAGCATTGATATAAGTGAATGCAATTCCAATGATTTAACTTGATTTATGCCCACTTATAGCTGAGATAAATTTTTTCAACTCACTCACTTATGCATGGGCTGACCGAATGACTTAAGCACATAAAGCAACTGGAAATAAAAGCATTTTACTAATGTAAACCTCATTCTGTGAACACTTGCAATTCTGTGTATGGCTCACTAAAGCTGGTTTTGTGGACAGACTTGCACAGGTGTAAGTCATACAAAAGGAAAAAAAAAACAACTCCAAAAGTCAAGGAGCCAAAATCATACTTTATCTCACATCTTTAAAAATCATCTGTGTAGTTTTGGAGATGCTTTCTGATGAACACTTACCATGGTCTGGTAGGCATGATCCACATCAGCAATATAACACTTCTCACCCCATGAACATTTATGTTTTATTTTGGTGGAATCTTCAGAAAATTCTCTATTAGCTTATTAGCTTCCATAGAAATTTATGAGTTCCTTCATGTTAATTAGAACCTAAGCAAGAAAACTATGTCAATGAAAATGACTGTAGAACTTCAACATCTTTTTTTTTCCAACGTCTTTTTCCTTTCTCTTCTGTAAGCTACTCGGCCTAATGAAATGTACACAAGAGCTTTAAATAGAACAGAAAGCAGAACAGTGCTGTCCTGTTCCTTTTTCATTTTAATATTTCATAATACCTTGTATAGTATGGTTCAAATAGAAAATTGAAGTGCATGAAAACATCCTGCTACCACAGGTCTCACACAGATGTGGAGAAGCTGCAGGCTTTAATTGTTTCTATGCCATGGTGTGAAAGCGCTATTAATATTAACAAAGAGACCAGGAGTATGTTATCTGTAAGTCTTATAGAAGAGTCATTTAGGACTTGGTCAGGTTTGATGTGAAATAGAAATCATCATGAGTCATTTTATTTTCCTCAGGGCCCTTTGAAATCTATATTGAGTGAGCAATTCCAAACACACAGTAGATGGGAAAATGTCTGTTTATTTCATTTTTCCCTATTAAGAAAATATATAAGAGCTGGGTAGAACTTTCTGTTTCACCTTTCAATGACTAGTTACATGGTATCTTTGCCTAATCACCATGAAAAATTACCCATATTTCTGTCAGTAACAGTACACAAGTTGTGCATTAATCCAGAAACAAAACCTTTGCCTGCTATTGCATGTCTCCCAGTAACTGCTCAATTAACTCGCGACACTGATGTACAGTATAGCTCTCATCAGAACCTCTCCAGAGTCAACTCTCCAAGGACTTGAAGTTCAGCTGCTTGCAAGGAAGGAAAGGACTTCATTGTCATTGAAATCACAATGACATAAGGCGCATTAATTAGTTTATTTGACAAAACTGCTTGTTTACAGATTTGCATTTTTGGGGTCCTTTTTTTATTTGCTTGTTAATTATTTGCACAACAAATTTCTATTGGAAATTGAAATGCATCAGAGCTATTCAGCGCATTATTGACTAATATTATCAACCTAATACATATTTTCCCTACCTCTCCGCAGGTACTTGTAGTCCATCTTTTATCCTTGACTAGCCCTTGCAGTAAGACCATCATCTGCCTCCAATATTTCCACTGTGCCTTATTTCATTACTTTATCTCTGACCAACTTTTCTTGTTAATTGATAAACCTGTGTCCAGTTTTTGGGAGGTACATTCACAGACCCACAAATGACTTCAGGGAATAAATGAGTATGTAATACTCTCTCATTTGGAAGCAGTGATAAAAAGAGTCTGAAAGGCTAGTCTTCATGTAGTGTTTAACTCAAAAACTTCAGGATTAGAGAAGTCTGGAGAGCTCAGTGATCTAAAAAAGTGTACCCAGGCCCACAGTGTGCTACCGGCAGAAAGACATTGTTAAAGAATGTAGTACTTGGCAAACTGCTTGCTTAGAGGATATAGAGATATATGTGAAAAAAACAATAAAAATGTCAGAAAAACTCAAAACCCAAATTAAGTTGTGTGAGCTGATTTCAATGTATAGTTTTTTTCAGACCTAGGAAGTTCTAGCTCAATAGGAACTTAACACACATTTTTGAGAAGGCAGGCTAGAAACTGATGCGATCTATGGCTTTTAGGATTGCAAGTAGATTCCTGCAGTTAGTAATTTAATTCTTCAACATACCTAGTTCCTCCTTTTTTTCATCTGGAATGTCCATGCAATAATCCCAAATATGTACACTATCCATATAGACAGCAATACTTCAGTGCATGCTCAGTGGATCAGGCATCTTTATTGATGATCTGCATATTCAAAATATTTAAGAAACGTTTAATAAATCCATATGTCAATGTTATGCTTCCCAACAACATCAGTTTTGCCATTTTTATGATGTGTAGTACCTATACACAGACTTTTGTCTCAGGTTCACAGGACATCCTACTACAAAAGTCCTGACCATTCTTTTAAAAGCATGTCTCCCAGCACCTTCAAATGATCACATCTTACATTTTTCACAGCTCTCCTTTTGCTACTAGACTTGACTGTCATGAAAATATGAAGCCTGGAAGAATGGAAACTTTGTGGTTCTTGATATTTGGGCTGAAAGAAATTCACGCTTTCAGTTGACTCCTGCAAGGAAACGCTTAACCTTGTGGTGGAAAAACTAAAGTATGTAAGAAAGAAGATTAGACGTGTGAAGGAAACCAGAACAGACAGTTAATATGGGGAAGCAGAAAAAGGATCAGACAAGAAAACAAATAATTTTACTTCAGATTGAAAAATAAGACCAAATATTTATATAAAACCCAAAACATATCACTTTTCAGACAGTGGATTTAAGTATTCTCTTCAGCAGTTCCAAAACATCCTTTTTTCAAGTGCTAAAGGACAGCAGCAAAAATTATTTCAGCTCCTGAGGCACTGTCTTCTTTGGATTATCATGAGGAAAGTAAATGTTCCTAGTAATAAAGGTAAAGATGTTGGTCTGATTAAAATCAGTGACTGCTTCATAATGTCAAATTATAACTCCCTATAATCTGATCTTCTAAATACAAGCGAGGCGATAAAAAGTTAAACTTCTTTTAGATACTTCAGCTGTATTTGTCTATATACACAAGAAGAGATTTTTTTATAAAAATGTCACGTGTGCAACCTATTCTCCTTATAGCTTACCTGTCAAATGGAAAAATATTTTAAATATAGTAGGCATTTTTTTTTATATAAACAAACTAAAAAATATTTGGTTTTATGTTTTCAGAAAAGAATGCCTGTGAGATAACACAAAAAAGTTAATTGCTGAGTACTCAGAAATACAAAAAATTCTTGGGTGGGCAGGGTTAAATCGTGCCTAATTACTAATAACTACTATTTTTTTAAAATTTTTTTTTTTGTAATTTAATTTCATATATTTCAGGAATAGCTCCAAGGAAGATGCAACATATAGAATTTCATAAGAAAACCAATCTTGTCTTCTTCACCTTTTCTAAGATTAAGAAGGCTTAAGCTTATTTCCAGATCTGTAACTGCCAGATAACCTTTGGCAAATGATGTTTCTTTTTCTGCTTATGTTTTTTCCCTTAATAAAATGTAGCAACTCACAATGGCTTTTTCATATGTTATGTAGAATATTCACAGTTACAACAGCTGCTTCTTCTTTGTAATCAACTGCCAAGTATACCCTCTTTCATCAAGTCGTGTCTCTGAGTACCTTTAGATAGAGAAGGGCAATATGACTTTAGTACCAAACAGATAATCTTTGCCGCTGACTCAAGCAAATCAGGCATTATACTGTAATTGACACCTAAATAAAAGATCTGAGTTTCAGATCCCTCATAGTACTGTTTGTTTATATGCTGAGACAGTGCTTGATGTCATTTCACCTATACCTTTCAAAAACTTGTCCAATTATATTAGATGTTTGAATGTTTGGAAATATTGGCCCTTTTTATGAATGGCCATTTTGTAGTTGTTGGGTTTGGTTTTTGGGTTTTTTTTTCATAGAGGGTTGGAAAAGGTGTACTTGAATGCTTGGACATTTATCCAAGCTTCACCGAGGCATACTACTCCAGTGCATCTTGAATACGCCTCTCTTGTGCAGAGACTATGATTTTATTTACAATAGCTTTACAAATCTTGAAGGTGGCAGGTAAAGAGAAGTGTTTATGAAGAGAAGTATCAGGGATCAAGAAGTCAGCCAACGTTTGTGTGATTGCCAGCCATGTCCATAGTGACAATACAGGTCTGAGATCAGGCCAGGAAGCCAAGTTAGTGATGCCAGGTCAGGGACAGAAAGGTGCAACACTGAGCACAGACACATCAGAGAGAAAATTCACACAAGGACATAGGGCAAGGGCCTGAGCAACCAAGCAAGGGGGACAGAGACCCCAGGCGAACCTCCCACAACATTTTCTCACAGTTCATATGTTTTCACAGAAGACCCATACCAGGTAACATAGATATTTAAGAATACTTAAGCAAACTGAACATACTGAAGTCCATGGGCCCTGATGCAATGCACCCGTAAGTGCTAAGGGAGCTTGCACATGTCATTGCAAGGCCATCCTCAATATGGCAGTTGGGAGAAGTGGCCAAAGGCTGGAGAAAGGCAAATATCACTCAAATCTTCAAGAAGGAAGAAAAATGACCCAGGGAGCTACAGGTCTATCAGCCTCCCCTTGATCACTCCATCACTCAAAGATGATGGATCAGATAACCCTGGGAACCATTTCCAGGCACATGAAGGACAAGTTAATGAGGAGCAGTCAGCATGGCTTCACCAAGTGGAAGTTACGCTTCACCAACTCAAGAAACTATTATGATGAAATTACTTACTTGGTAGACAAGGCGAGAGCAGTGGATATTGTCTACCTTGACTTTAGAAAGGCTTTTGACACCTTTTGCCATAAGATCATCATAGACAAACAGTTGCAGTATGGGCCAGATGAGCAAACAGTGAGGTGGACTGAAAACTGACTGAAAGGTTGGACCCAGAGGGACCAGGTGATCATTGACATCAAGTCTAGTCAAAGACCAGTAACTAGCAGTGTAACTCAGGGGGTCAATACTGACCTAGGCACCAAAAAACAGCACAGGAACACCAGGAAACATTTATTTTTTATTTTTTTTCTTTTTTTACTGTGAGGGTGACTGGCACAGGTTGCACAGAAAAGTTGTGGAGTGTTCATCCTTGGAGATATTCAAAAACTAACTGGACATACTCCTGGTCAACCTACTCTGGGTGAGTATACGTGGGTGGGGGTGTTGGACGAGATGACCTCCTGAGGTCCCTTCCAAATTAAACCCATCTGTGACTTCATGAGAAGCAGTGTATCAGAGCCAACCTGTGGAGATGAGGAAGACTTTGCAAAGCTTATTGGTGTACTCAGAGCCCTGACAAAAGAGGTAAAGGTCAGGAATAGCATATTCAGGTGAAGTTTGAGTATCCTTCAGTATGGGAAAATTATGTTCTTAGGGTAGCAAAATATTAAATGTAGGATTATATAGGATGAAATAAACATTTTACAAATTATCATGTTTAAAATACTGTCTTTCAGTTGCTTTTCTCCCTGTCAATGTTGCCTGGTGCCTAGAGGCAGCCAAGTCTATTGCCTTGTCTTTGGCTGCAAACAGACTGTGAACTCCCATGTTTGGTCTAAGGCAAAAATCATGCTAGTGGAAACAGTCAAAAAAACCAAAGACTTCTTTTTAATTTTCATTCATCTCATTACATTCTTCTCTTTTTATATTAATTTTGCATAAATAACATCTAGGGTAGAATTTAATTGGACTACTCCTTCCGGGTAAAGCATAGAAAATCTGGAAAAGCCAAGCACAGACTGTTCTTAAAGTAGATGGTCTACACAGAAGACAGCAGCTCTCATTGACATTTTTGCTTTCCAGACCTTGCAGCATTATCTTGCAGAAATTCCACATTTCCCTTGAGAAAAGTTTTGTCCTTTTTGATATGGGAGTTCAGCCAGTGGGTTCATAGTCAGTGAGTTCAGAGGGGTCATTGCCTTGGGTGTCGGAAAGCTTAGACAGCAGCATTGATGTGCTTTTGTTTATCAGAATATGTCATCCATGCTGAGGCTTCCCTGAGCATTTTGGAGCATTCACAAGAGACAATGTCCGTGTATAAAAACTGATCCATAAGGGATGAACACAAATCCAGAGCAGAATGATGCCATTTAAATGCCATGTGCTGAAATTCTTTGTGTTTCATGGCTGTTAGGGGGTCTTTTGGTAACTTAATATGACATAGTCATGGTAGTAAAGCCAGTGGTAAGCAACGAAATAAATGGAACAACATCAATTCAATTTCTTTCTCTCATCTGACTTACGCCTTAGCCTCTAATGTGAGAGACACAAATTCAGCAGTTTTTTCTTTGTGCAATTCTAGTTCCTTGTAGTATATGTATATATTTTATGTTTTAAATGTTTTAAGGCAAGATTTGTTTTAAGTCAATTCCAGCATCTGTTGGAAGATGTTTTAAATAAGATTTCACACTAAATTTGATACAGCAAATCTCCATCCAGGTTGCAGATAAAAATGAACTGCAAGTGAATATGGTGCTTTCCTACAAATATTGCCTTATATAAGCACTTGCAGTGAAGGTGAACTGGAACTAATATTGTGCATAGGTGAATTGGAGTTAATACTGTGCATGCTGTCGGACCCTGCTTCTGCAGGGGCAGAATTTAGCAAACAGAAGGTCACTCACTGAGACACCAGCTTAAAAGTATCTTTTTGGTAGACATTCTCTTTAAGTACAGAAGCAAGCAAATATTCATGAACTTTACATTTATTCTTGCATCAGATTTTTTTTTTTTTTTAACATCATATGATACTTTCACAGCTTAATAACGACTGAATTATGTCTTCCCTATATTGTGTGTTGATATGTTTGCTGGTGGTTATTCCAATCTCAATCACACTATGTTTGTTTTCACAGTAGTGTTCAGAGACCGTAATTACTCTTCAGATTTACTAAGAATGAGTTATTATAAGTCTGATAGTATCTAGTATGCACAAGTACTTCCCCTGAAACCAATGTTAAGTACAATGGTGGCACATTTCTTAACATAGAAGGTAGTAACCCAGTTATTACAGCATAAACATTTACATCTAAGTCAACTAAGGCATGTAACCAAGCAAAAGCTGCTAGCCAATAATGTAAAAATTTAAGTGACTGTTTTACTTCATGAAGCATGTTGCTCACCTCACATAATATAACTTGCTGTTACTTAGTAACTTGGTTAACTGCAGTCATCTGTCTACAGAAAAGCACCATTTCCATAGAAATAAAAATGTATTGATTGTATTTCAGTCACATTGTATTGTGACATATTTGCTGATCTAATTTTCAAATGGGAAAAAAAACTTCCAGAGCTATGGAAAGAGGGAAAACACAAATATGGACCTATAACATCCCATTTTGCTTCATTACTTCTCTGTAATTTCATAGTACCTCTGCTGTAGTTATAAGGTTTCTGATGAGGTTGCTTCTAGAGTTAGTGAAAACACAATTTGGATTTCTAAATGCAATGAAGTCATGTGAGAACATTTTTATTAGAAGTGTTCTTGCAAGCATGGTGAACTTGAGAATATTTCATTAATGTTAGGATGTTTCTAGTATTTAGAAAACTGTCTGTTCTACTACTTAGAAAACTGTCCGTTTGTAAAGCACCAGCGAAAATGCTGTAACAAAGGGAAGAGGTATAGATACCTGTAGAAACCTGAAAGGTTAAATAAAAAACAAGTTTCTTGGTCTCAAAAAGATTAAAATTGTCTATATAGCAGATGTAGTATAAAACTAATAATAGCTTAATAAACTTGCACTTTAGGTCTTTGAAGACAAAGTAAGTTCCAATGAATAATTAAAACATTAAGACCTACCCTGCATCTTACATATTTAAAAATCTGTTCTTCATTATTTATTCTATGACATCAAAATATTATGACTTGTTTCAGTCAAAATATTATAATCTCATTGAATTGAAATGTTTATGTTAATCGTTCATATAACTATTTCTAAAAGTTCGACAGATCACATACGTTTTTAAAAAACAAATTGAAGATTTTATATTTTATCTTTAAAAACTACATCTCAGCACAAAACCCACTGCCTGACAGAACCCATAATAATAATAATCAAAACCAGCAAATTTTTCCCTTGAGACTGGATTTATGCATCAGAAATTGTAATTAAGCAGCAATAAGCACACAGTATTCAAGTTGAAGTATGATTATATTAGAGTTTAAAAAAGACAGACAGATACTTATATTATATTATACATTTGCTCAGCCATCTCCAGCAACTTTGGGTGAAATGTGAAGAGAAAAGACTAAAAGCCTAGCATGAACATATTTATTCAGTTTCTAAAGCACATTGGGGCAAAGCCCAAAATTCTCCTTAGCCAAATCACCAGATGAATACTTGGTATTATATAATGCTAGCAAAAAGCGAGTTTTCAGTACATATGCCTGTTGTTTCCATAGAAGTTAATTTTTCTCTCAGAAACAGATGGAGAATGGACTCCTTATGAACTCAGAATATGAACACAGATAAGAAGCTCCACAGGTGTCCTGGGCTGCATGAGGAGGAATGTTGCCAGCAGGTCAAGGGAGGTGATTCTTCCTCTTAGCACTGTCGAGATATATCCAGAGTGCTGGATCCTGTTCTGTGGTCTCCAGTACAACAGAGACACGAGCATACTAGAGTGAGTCCATCCAAGGTCCACAAAAATGATGGAGGAACTGGATCATCCCTCCTGTGAGGAGACACTGAGACCTGAGACTGTTCAACCTGGAGAAGAGAAGGCTCAAGGGGATTTTACCAATGAGTATAAATGCCTCATGCCAGGTGTAAAGAAGACAGAACTAGATTCTTCTCAGTGGTGCCCAGTGACAGGACAAGAGGCAATGGGCACAAACTGAAACACAGGAGGTTCTGTGTGAACATCAGGAAACACTTTTTTCCTGTGAGGGTGACCAAACACTGGAACAGTTTGCCCAGAGAGACTGTGGACTCTCCATCCTTAGAGATTTTCAAAATCGGACACAGTCCTACGCAACCTGCTGTAGGTAATCTAGCTCTGAGAAAAGGTGTTGGACTATGTGTTCTCCAGACCCTGAATCATTATGTGATTTTCCAGATGGTTTTAATTAAATTGTCATTATTGACTCACATTTATGATTCTATAAAGCCATGTTCAAAATGTTTAGATATAAGGTAACACAGGTTAAGATGCAGGAATTTTCATTTTTTCTAAAGCTAGTGAATTTGATCTGTTTTTACTTTAGTGTTTATTGTCCTCCATTTCTGTGCTAATGTATTGATCAATAAAACAAAGGAAGAATAAGGAAAGAAACTTGGATGTCCCTGCTTTGGCCACAGGGATCCTATTCAGAATTAATTGGGCTAGATATATCAGTTCCATCTCTTTAAAAATAGATGTTATTTAAAAACTGAAATGAAATCTTATTTTAAACGTGTGAAATATAATTATCATATTGCTTATTTATTTAACCTTTGTAGAGTTTATTATAACCATTCTAGTTTTTCTGTATTGTTGCCAGTTATGTCTGTGGAAATAGCTAGGTTCTTTGGGGCTCCTAGTTTAAAAAAAATATATTTCTACTTACTGTAAATAACCACAACTTTGGTAGAATAAGACAGAAGTTACTGTCCCTGGGACCACAATATTTTTTTCTACAAAAGTAAACAAATGTCTCATATAATAAATTTCAGCCACTCTTTTATTATAATTATTTTGAGTAGATTCCCATGAGGTATGGTTCTTAGCAGTACAATTCCTTCATTAATGAATAAGAGGAAGGTGTTAGTAAATGTACTAGTAAGTTAAATATATTTATGTTTCTTTCTCTCTTTCATGAAAAATCAGAGAAAGAGTGACTTGTGTCACAGTTTGGGCAGGCTTGGCCAATGACAAGACAACAGATGCTCTCCCCTAGCTCTTGCTCCAAGGAGAGGGATAAAGAGATTTATGAGTTTAGAAAAAAACCTAAACTACTTCAATGAAATGTTAATAATAAAATAAAAAGGAAATAATGACATAGATACAATATATATATAAAACTATATCAAGTTCCCAGGAAGATGTCACCGTCAGGCACTGAGGAAGTTCCAGACTGGACTCAGCAATGGATGGGAACTGGATTCCAGATCCAGATTCAGGAATGCATGGATTGGGATCAAAGGTAAACAAACAGACAGGGTCCCCCTTGGGCATCAGTCACTGAAGAAAGATGACCATTGAAGACGCAGCTGAAGAAAAAGCTGACCCTTTGATCCCTCAGCTTTTATAATGAGCATGGTAGATGGGATGGAATACCCTTTTGGTCAGTTTAGGTCACCTGACCTTGTCCACGCCTTCCCAAAAGAGCAACCCCTCCATGGAGTAAACAACCAAGTCAACAGTTGCCACAACAACAAGTGTAAGCAAGAGCCTCTCTCACTGAACAGAAAGTTGTCTCTGCTCCACCCCAAACCAGGACAACTTGGCAGTTACAAGTTCAACTAAAACAAAAGAATATTTCATTTGGTTTTCATTTCTTCCTTTTAGGTTTAACCACTCCAGGTGCTCTATTTCCCCCCTGCAGGGAGGAACTCTCTTCAACTTTTACGCTGAACATTCTATCATACTGAAAGGACAATAGACTCACAGGAAGTCATCAGCAAAAGAAGAAGCAAGGAGGTGGTGGCATTTGAGTAAGATTTAATCACACTGTTTAACCTTGCATTCCATTTAAAAGAATATAAAATAGTATGAGGAGCAAAGAACTATCCCAGAGGCTTCACCCCAACACCCAAAAGCACTTTGTCCTGTCTTACATAAGATTCAGTGCAGAAACATCTCAATTGAATATAATCAGCTCATGGGAAATACTTCTTCAGCAAAACAGAAGTTCTTACAATAGCACATATGACTCACCTCCAGGTTTTTCTTTTCACTTAAGCAGATTGAATTTGGACTTTCCTTGTGAGTTGATGTCTTGAGAAATTTCGTCAGGTAAACTGAAAGAAATGTATTAGCTTGCATGTCACCTTCTGTCAAGAAATAGCAAGGACTTTAATTTCACCATGATGTCAACTTTTCTTAGCTCGTTTCTGATCAGTGTTCAGGGCGATGACAAGTGCCTTCTCCAACTCCATAAATAAATATAGAAACAAAATGGAACTTTTTATCTGAACCTTTCAAAGCTTTAGGGGAGTTATTAGAAAGTGAAATAATAACTTTGTGTTTTCTTTTTTTCACTTCCTTCAAAAGATCTAGAAGGTTTGGCACTAAAGAGATCATCACAACGGACAAATTCTAAATCTGTCACTGGCTCTGAGTGTACATATATGGTTAACTTTCCAAACACACTGGAAGACAAGCACATAGAGAGATCAGAAAGACATCATTTTTTTGTCTATTCTTACTCATTTAACCTAATCACATTTTAAATTCCAAAACTGCATATTTTGTACTATCTAAGAAACTGTGGCATGCCAGGATGTGCTACCATAATCATGTGTAGCTCTTGGGTGGTATTAGTACCATAACAGTAATAATCAGATTACAATATTCTAACATTGGCATGTTTCCTTTAACAGAGAGATCTTGACCAGGTAGAATTGCAAGATATTTGACATTTAACTGGTATCTATACATTTCTCCTACTAATTACTGTAATGATATGATGATTATGCAGCTGGCCTAACACATCTAGGATGTACCAGATGAAACTGCAAAATGCCAGTAGTCTGTGCAGGGATACTGAGCTTAGCTCATACATTACACAGGTGATCAAAGAAGATACAGTAGATGTGATATGTTCAGAATATGTCAAATTCCCTGTATATGCACTACAGGGTGCATATGGACCAATTTGTGCCTGTGAAATCCCTGTCTTCACGTTAAATGAACACGTACAGTCTCAAGTTTATTCTATCATAGAAACCAACTATTTCATCTTCAGGATAGGGATAAATGCAAAGGAAAGTTTTCTATTAGCTTAATTTCCTTTGTCACATCCTGAAGCCACTAGGGCAACAACACAGCTCCCTCAGCTGGCCATTATAGTTCTGCATATGAAACAGTTTTAGGATACCTTTAAACAGAAAATTGTTTACAAGTAGCAGAGTCTTGTTGAGACAGAAGAACTAAGTGAAGTCAGATAAAGACTCCTTCAACAGCATAGAGAGTATTTAAGTCAGTAAAGCAAAGATCTAGCTGTAAGCATGATCTTCTCAAACATTTTTTGAATGTTTAGATGCATTCACTTTTGTTTAGCTGTGAGTTTATAAGAAACATCTATGAGAAAAAAACTTGCTGAACATTTGTGCTGAGCAGAGACAAACACACTGCTACTCAATTCACAAGAGCAACCTGAAAGCTAATTCAGGAAAAGAGTCCTTTTCAGGGCAAAACCTGTTTCCTTTAAAGTGAAATATGTTTTCAGGGTGAAACACTAAAGAGGGACAAGAATCATACCTATTTGTCTCCACTGGCTATAGATAGAGGGATAGGAATATTTCCTAGTAGCATTAGAGCAGAAAAACTACTGCAGTCATACAAATCTGGAGGAGTTTAATCCTACCTGCACCTCAATACAAAATTTAAAAATAAGTTTGATTTCAGCAGACAAGAGGATTTTCTGAGGACATTCCATTCTCTGCTGTTGTTTATTCCAACCACCTCTGAGTATGGTTTTCCAGAAGGACCTGCTCTGCTGCTGAATCTGACAAGCAGCAGGTGGCCGCAACTCATTTAGGTGATAAAGAAAAAGGTGTACGGTGGTTTCTAATTGTGCTATTATCTTCTTTTAGCTCAGAATTGGAAATTTCCCAAGTTCCTGTATGGGAGCAGATCAGAAAATTAACATTGACACTCAGCCTTCTGTATAAATGATCTGGGGTCACATAGTTGTCCTTGAGAAACAAATGAAAATTAAATGTTAAATATACTCTCTGTGGCCCCTGCTGAGGTACCGACAAATGAGTGGTTATCTGACAGCCTAGTTGAGTGATCATTTTGAGATATTGAAATAAGCATTCCTGAGTTCTTGTGGCAAGGAACACAAAGCCAGGTCACACTCTTTCAGAACTTATTTATTCATTTCACTAAAAGCTTCTATCAAAGTTGGAAAAGAAAAGAGAAGACATTACAAAGCCAACCTGATGAATAAAGAAATTGGAAAGTTTGACTGCATTTACAGTAGTTATGGAGTAATTTGCAACTAACCCAACCATTTTAGCAAAATAAGATGCAATACTAGAGTAAATACATAAAAACTTTGCATCACTACATCACAGGAGAGGAAAAATACGTTTTCTCTTCCTGCCTCTTGTGCTATATTTCAGGGCTAAATGTCGTACCTTCCATATGTCAGAATGTATTTTCGTTTGTTTTGCCACTTTTTGTTTACTAAGTCAGAAACATTTATGTTTTATTTTTGGGGAAAGAGTAAGGATACCATGGTGACAAGAAATCTTATGAAACCCAAGATAAACAGACAGGAACAAAAGAGCCAAATTATTTCTTCAATAGTAGTGTGCTGGTGAAAGAACAGAATATCTCTGCTCAAAGTCTAATTAACTCCCTAACAAATGCTGTTTAGAGACAATGTTAATTAGAGACTTGGCTACTATACTATGGCTTCTACACTTTGCTTATACTTGGCAACTGGAAAAGATATGGCAGAGGTCCTTGAACTATCTTGCTATCATCAGCCCTTCAGTAAAACTAAGTCTCTATTTGTGTTCTGTCTGAAAGGAGTAGATCTAGATGGGCAAGAGCTCCCTCCATTTGGCATTCTGTATTAAAAGCATGAAATAAAAAAAAAAATTAAGACCGAAAAATACAGTTTTGCCTGCACAAATCCCAGTTCTGCACTGAATGCACTAAAGAGGGTGCATCAGGCTCCCATATTATTTGTTAGCTTCATATCACAGCAGTGAATATAGCACAGCTTTCTATAAATGCCTAGTTTATGCTTTCTATTGATGTACACTTGCATGCAAATCTAACATCATGTCATTTAATTATAAGAAGCAGGGTAATAAGTGTGAAGATAAATATTTCACAGACCTAATCAGGAATTATCCTTTTAAATCACTATTATGTGTTGAGAACTATGCTCAGCAATCAATACCAGGCAAAGCCATCTAAAAGATAATTAGAACTGTGCAGACTATAGCATGCCCATTTTGGATGTTTATGTCAAAGATGTCCAAAACCAGGTAGAAAATTATACTGGGTTTTTTGCACAGCTTACTGCATTTCCTTTTATGCTGAGTAAAATATAGCTTTCTTTATAATACTTCATTGTTTTTATAAGAGCTTTTGAAATTTTACCTATACAGAGATTTTGATGTCTCATGCTACTAACAGAAGGAAATAATAGACATAAAAAACTGATTCACCACAATACTTTCCTTTAGGCAGTGCTGCGCAATAAGCATAATCACATTTGTAACAGATTTTTGGCAAGTAGTCCAAGTTTTATTTTCAGAATTATGTAATATATCAATTAAAATAAAACAATAAATCCAATTCAAATGTAGTAGTGAGCAGTTATGAAGCAAATTTTCTGATTTGAAAAAGTAACAGAAGAGAAGGGAAAAATCATATGGTAGTTAAGAAGTACCATATATTCCAAGTACTTTATGTATATGTGTTTTTTTTATGTACTATAATTTGATGGTGTGGGTTAGTTCACCTCCAGGACTTCCTCTTACTCTCTCTCTTTTAGGGACACACACTTTTCCCTGATCACCTGTCTTGGCCACTATCCTTCTCATCCAGCTGAGAAGGAAGGGTTGAAGCTCTCTGGGGAGACCATTGGTTTCACCCTTTCATATGTCAAGAGAGAAAAAAAAAATGGAAAAATTTACATCTTCTCTCTAGGACTAGAGCATTCTTTCTTGGATTCGCAGTCCTTTTCCCACATGGCTGGGTATGAATTGAGCCTTGAATTACACGTTTATATTTGAGATTTAAGGGCTTTTTTGCTTTCAGCTTTTGTGTTTTGGTTTGGTTTTTTTTTGGGAGGGGGGTTGTTGTTTTTTTTTTCCCCAAGAACTAAGGGTCAAAGACATCTAGAAACCTTCATCGTTGACAGGAACTCTAGGAACACAATTCGGTACAATTTAAAGTACATTGCATTTTCTCATCTGTTCTTAAATGATGTTTATATCTAACATGAATTTGCAATGATATTCTTGCCTAATATTTAAAAGGAAAGGAAGGGAAGAAAAATTTTATTTTCAAATAGCTTATGGACAAGAAATCTTACAAGTTCAGAAAACAAACAAATAACAAAGAACTATAAAGAAACAAAAAAATTAGTGAAAAAATTAATTATTTCTCTGATGAATGTGTAAATAAATGAGCCTTTCAGCCAATAAATGAATTGCAATTCTAGCTATTATACTCCATGATATGATATTTTCTCTTATATATTGATCCCAACGGAAGAAATGCAAAGGGAAATACACTGCTTTAAGTCACTGTAAGTAATGGGTTGAAAGTCTGCCTTGATCTTGGGCCTCGAAGGGCTGTTAAGAAAATTCTATATGTCTTTCAATTTAGAGAAAGTTTCTGTTTCAGTGAGAATTATGCTTCAGCAAAGAATATGTGGAAATATTATGGAGCCAGGCAAATTAAACACTGATTTTTAAAGGAAATTATTAATCTCAGGAAGATTTTACTTTTGGTAGGTCAGATAGCAAACTTCTCAAATGTTACAGCGTTCACTAACGCAATGTTTACACAATGGTGAAGATCGGTATAATGCATGCCTTAGCAATAATTAGATGCTTAGTAGGCTAATTATTTTGTGAATAAAATCAAACAAAATCAAGCAATTAAACAACAGGCAGAGAATATGTTAAGACTTACACTAATAATTGTTGAAGTTCCGATTTATCAGTGCACTTTATGCATTAATAATGTGATGCTGTATGCCAGTAAATCAGGGACTGTATAAAAATATTTATGTATCTATAGGCTACTGGATACTATAGGACGGTCTGGTTTTTAAGTGTTTTCATTTTTTGTTAATGTATAGGAGGCAGAAGTTAAAAGCAAGTAATTTGAGTTAGGTGCATTTAAAAAGAAAATGTTCTCACAGAAATTGCCATAGAACTTTTCTTCATATAATACAGCTCTTTCTCTGTAGAATATCACAGAAAAAACCCTCAAGGTTATTAGTAGCTAACTTCTTTAGTTTTCTAAATTAAGGTATTAGTATACATTATAGATGATTTGTGCAGTCTTGGGGACTGACAACACATATTCTACTGGTGAAACTACTTTGTTGTTCATGCAGAATGTATATTTATCAAGACAATTCACCAACCTAAAACCAATTGCATATCTGGCATAAGAAAGTATGTTGAGTAAGACTAAGGGAAATGGGAGGAGAAAGAAAAGTGAAACCTTGGAAAGTAGAGAAGGTAGAAGAGAAAGGCATACAAAGCACTGAAAAAACAAGACTTTTCTAAAAATGAATCCTGTAGCCTGACTAAATCTAACTGGAATACTTACAGGTTTAGAATTAGTTAAAAATTCAAGAGCTTCTCCAGGTCCAAATAAAAAATTCATCAAGTTGTAGCATTGAGCCACAGTTGATTGAGTTGTTCCCTGGAAATATTACCAATTTTCCTGAGCTATATATACCCATTTATTCACATGCATATGCATACACAACATGTAAAGATAATCTTTCTTCTGTTTCTCTTACATAGATCTTATTTGTTGCAAAGCAGGAAAAAGAAGAAGGAAGAAAATGGAAAGGAACAACAACGAGATTTTATCGAATCATATTTGAACTCAGCAGGAAGATCTCAAACATTAATCCAACAGGACGGATTCCTATGTCAGATTAAGCAACCTCAAAATTAGATGTTTTATTCTCAGATTAAGCACAAATTAAATAGACTTTGAAAAGTTAATTTGCATTTCATAAATCCCTGGTTTGAGAAAATACGATTTTGCAAAAGTAGACAAAACAGCAGTGATAGAGCATTTTCCTACATAGTTCAGAAAATGCAATGCAGCATTTCATTTGCAAGTTAGTATTTCATCCGTAATATATCTCTATTTCAAAAAATATCAGTCTTTCAATGGTTTGGATAGTAAGATATAAGAAAATAAGTCAGGCAGACAGTGTTCAGCTTTAGTTGGACCCAATTTTGGTTTGTATTCTGTGCCTGACATTAACCACAAATTGTTGGTGAGAAAGAAATATTTAGGTATTCTGAAACCCTTAATATTTCCAAGGGTATATCCTTTCAACTGTCAACTGTGTGAGTCTTAGGGATGTCCACATGCTTAGGTTTAACAATTTTTATTTCCATTACTTAGTTTAATTATCTTATCTACCTCTTGAGAGCTATGACCTAATCAATAGCAGTTGAACTGTGTGTACTATGAAAAATAAATACATACATATGCATTTCTTCTTACTGTTTTATACCAGCAGTCTGACAGTTTCATAGAAAAAACCCTTCATTTTCAATCTGTGAGAAACAGAAAATCATCATTATCTCTTTACATTCCCCAAACAATTTGTGACTTTATAGTCCTCTATTACATCTGTGCTTTGGTGAGGAACAGTCTCAGTACTTTTAGCAAGTTTGAGTATACCTCACCTGCCAAATACAAGTGCTCATCAACAACATCAAAAAAATCAAAAGGATGAGGGGCATGTTTTTCCTTTTGCTGTATTGAATTCTCTAGTACACTTTATTTATCCAAGTTTCCACTCTGTAGTTTTGCAAATCACTTCCTGAGCTCTTGTATTAGGTATCCCAATCCTGAAAAGTTTCCTGATTAACTATGAGGAATTTGTATGATCTTTCCCCCTTTTTCAATCGGCTGAAGTCTGAGGGAAATCTGCAACCTGAGCGTCATGTTCCTGCTGCTACATTACTTTACATACTTGAGCACCAATTTGTTTTATTCCTTGTCATTTAACTTTGGTTTGAGCTGATCTCTGATCTTGAGGCACTGCTATGCCTAGCACCAACAGACACCGGTCAAGTGATTTATGTTTCATTTTCCAAATATAACTTGGATCCCAATAATCCGTATCCAAAGGATTTAATTATCCTTCTTTCAGAGATATTCAGGTTTTTAACTCTTTGATTTTAATGTGAATTAGGAACCTCCCAATACCTTTTAAAATGATGCCAATGCAGGTGTAAGTGCCTAATTTAAACATATGAAACAATACCTTGGAAAAATACAGCACAAGTAGAAACCAGGAGAAATCTCTATAGAAATAAAGGCAGACATTCAGATGGGCCCTGGGGTAATGGAAATAAGATTTTACCTTGCAGGGAAGTCTTGTTGCAACCCAAAACAACATGAAATCTGCTTGACTTAGAGCACAAGAGAAGGAAGGAACCTGCTTTTAAAAGTAGACAGTTATAATTTGCTATTATAATTTCTCACACAATAATTATGATTTTTTTTTCTTTTAAAAAGCTACATAACATTTTAAGAAAACCTAGTTTCTGCTACTTTTCATATGGTTGCTTTACAGAAAAGATGGGTAAATTCTACCTCAGGATGAGTGGGGTTCTGTAGCATTTGTCACACTCATTAAGAAATTTAACCATCGGATATTTTTGAAAGAGCAACTAATAGTTGACCATATGGTATTGAATCGGGTGTTGACATTGACAGGTTTGCTAAGTGTGATATCATACATCAGACACAGTCATTTCATTCAGTGACAGCTGGAAAACTAGGTAAAATACCATATGATATTGGGTTAATTCAGTAAAAATATCAGTTATTGAAAACCATTGTTTCTAAAATTCTATCTATCTGTAGCATGTATTATTATAATTCTTTCAAAGTTGCTTTGATCTTTGCATAATATTTATTATGCAGCACTTTTCATTCTGGAAAAAAAAAACATACTCTTTTTGAAGCTGATGGTGTCTTTGATTTAACGTTACTTTATTTCTGTAAAGAACGGACTGAATATTGTCAGGAGTGTACTGTTATTTGCAGCTTTGCTATTATTCATTCTCTGAAGCTGCTTTAATATGCTTTGCTATTTGATTGGCTTGCTGGAAAAGTGCATGCTTTGAAATTTGAGATCATTTTGACACTGTTCTTTTGCAGGATGTGAAATAAAGCAAATTCAAAAGTGACAATAAATTGCAAAAAGCTAATTTAAAACAGATCTTTCAGCCATGTTTGCAAATGTTCACAGTTGTGGCAACATCCTACTGAATAACAGAGTGAGAGAAAAATGTAGATATTGAACCTAGGGAAAAACCTATAAACACTGACAAATCTGATGTGATACTAAGAATTTAGAAGAGCTAAGTTGCTCATGATAACCTTCCACTCTTCCAGTAGAAATCTAGTAATATAGGAGGTACCTCTCCACTACAGCCAAGGTGAAACAAGACAGAGTAGCACACACAGAGTTCTGTGCTTGCAGTTAGAATGCAGCTAATAAGCTAGCTACATCACACAGAAACATTTTCTGTAGATATACACTCACAGGGTTATCTTTAAGTGAAGAAACACCTTTGCTAAAGCACAAATTCACCTGTGACACATAACGGTACAAGTTTGGAGCCATTCTCTGTTTTATACAGACCCATAGATCTGTATGGATGTAGAAATTGCCCTTGCTGTATGGAGTGCTTTAACAGCATATCAGAAAAATCTGTTTTGTATATCTAGTGCCAGTTAGATAAGATGGTGAAAATTTAGCATATGGCAAGTGGGATGATAAATGGAAAGTACAATTGACAGGGACTGAGAAATTTAGAATTGCTTACTTCAGAGAAGACAACACTGAGAAATAACAGAAATGTATTATGTTTACTGTTTAAGGTGTGTCTAGACAGAATAAAGTGTAATTTATTCTTAAATACTAGCACTTCTCAGGTGGCAGTAGAGAGATTTAGACTTAAACTCTTCTCCTAGCACTAATTCCAGACATGACAGTGCCTCAGCTCAGTTCATGCCCAGTCATGATTTGTTTAATTCAGTAGTCTGTTGTAGTATGGGATGTGTGCTGTATCCAGCTGCAGGCAAATAGTTGCTAAAAACCAAAAATATGCTATAGCTATAACCCACTCAAGTGTAAATAGGCAGCTTAAGTTTAACCAAAGCTAAAAAAGTAAGTTTGAAGTAATGTACAGTTGAAAGAACTTGGAAACAGGTACCTCAAGCAAAGAGGATCTGCGTGAGGAAAGTAGAGAACATAACCCAGAAGTAGAGGGATAAGCGGGAAAGGTCTCAGACAGGTTTGTGAGAAGGAATATGAAAGGCAAATGGTAGGTCCCAATAAGCAAAATGTTTAGTGACTGTCGTGGATCCTGACACTCTAAACAGAGAAGTGAGTCCAAGATAACGAATTCAAGGACTGTGAAAATTATGCACAGTTTATAAACAGTAGATTATGGAGATTAATGACAGATAAGGTTATATTGAAGATCCATATTTTTCCCTTTTGAATTTGAGGAAAATACTAATTAAAGACCAAAACAGAAATAACAGTTATATAAATATGCATAGCAGTTGTGGGGGAAAGAAAAGGGGAATAAGGAGCGGGCAAAGAAGTGACAGATAAAGAAGCCATTTCCTTCTCAAGGGAGTTTCTACAGACACAGTGATGAAGGTGAGAAAGGTTATGTTTTCATTATTATTCTTAGTAAGTATAGTTTTTATGGAAATAAATGTGTAGGTGAGAAACTAGAAGTGAATATGACAGAGGAGGCAAAAGCAATATGGAAAGGTTATGGCAAGTGGGTGTTCCTCAGAGAAGGAAAAGTAAAGTTAAAGGACTTTGAGTAGTAAAAGTTGCCTGAAGCTTCTGTTTCAGTTATAGAATCATAGAATCATAGAATGGTTTGAGTTGTAAGGAACATTGAAGATCGTCTAGTTCTAAACCCCTGCCATGGGCAGGGACGCCTCCCACTAGACCAGGCTGCTCAAAGCCCCATCCAACCTGGCCTTGAACACTTCCAGGGATGGGACATCCACAGCTTCCCTGGGCAACCTGTTCCAGTGTCTCACCACCCTCACACTAAAGAATTTCTTCCTAGTAGCTAATGTAAATCTACCCTCTTTCAGTTTAAAACCATTACCCTCATCCTATTACTACATTCCTTGATAAAGAGTCCCTCCTGTAGGCCCCCTTTAAGTACTAGAACGCTGCTTTGAGGTTTCCTCAGACCCTTATCTTCTCCAGGCTGAACAATTGATTAATAATTAATAATTGAACAAAACTCCGGACTGGAACATCTGGAAGAAGACGACAACAATTGTGTCCACAAACAGAGCAAGAAAATCTAAGAACTGTGGAAGCCTACCAGAATTTTATGTGAAATAAACAATATTTTCTGTGCCCAGGGAAAATGACAGCTATGGCCTATAGATCAGTACCTGGTTATACAGCAAAAAATTCAATGCGTGAATCAAAACGTGACATAATACAGCAATAATACATATTAAAAGATGACATCATAAACACATCTCACAATTAGGAAGGAGGGCTGATGATAGTTACATGGCAATAATCCAGTTTAACAAATTAACATAATGAAGTCACTTTAAGTGAGCACTGAATTATACATATAGCAGAAAGGAGAAGCAGAGAGTCAGATAAGGCATGGGATGTTCTTGTTGTTTTTTGGGTTTTTTTTTATTTTTTCTAATTTAGGCTTAAAACTACATTTACTTATCAATACATATGGAATATAAGTGTTACAGCTCAGAGCATTTTTAGACTGTTTTGCCAGTAATCACATTCAATCATTTAGGCATTCAACTACAAAATTAAAAATGAGGTGAAAATTATATGGAACTAGCAAGCCTTGCTTCCCTCAGACACAGTATTAGTACCAACAATGATGGAAAAACTTAATCAGAAATTAAAAACATCTCAGCTGTCACTGAAGTAACACACTCAATCCATGTATCCTCTTCACAAAAGACACAGGCAGTCTACTTCTATAACTAGACATCATTCTCAGACCATTTGATAATGGCAGAGATTATTTTCTTCTTCTCACGATCAGTGTAGGAAATAGTGAGGATGACAAGAAAGACAAAAGGAACTCTTACTAGTGGGTGGATTGAGACATGTTGTCATATAGAGTTATAATAACTGTAGGTTCTGGGTTTTTTTTGCATTTGAGGTAGGCTTTGAAGTATAAATTAAAGTATTAGCTGTGAAAAAAAAAATACCTCCAGTAGACAAAATCCTTTAGAGTTTTTGAGTTATGTTAGAATTTGTTGACTCAGTGAGTGCCAGGAGTTTTATACAGCTATCTTCTCTCTCTTTCTGTGCAATACCATAATATAAAAGTTTCCTTTTCCTGTTATATCTTAACAATCCAAACTTCTTTTCTTCTTTTTTCAAGATTGATTTTTGCTTGATATACCTTTTCAATTCTTATCCAGAAGGCTTACAGACAATTAAACTATGTATTAAAAAATATTTTCCTGAATCAGGATTAAGTGCAGTTTAGGCAGCTGCTTTTTGTGGGTTTTTTTAGCCAGATGTGTTCATCAATGATTAAATTAAAAAATCATAGAATGTGTTGGGTTGGAAGGGACCTTTAAAGGTCATCTAGTCCAACCTCCCTGCAGTAAGCAGGGGCATCTTTAGCTAGATCAGGTTGCTCAGAGCCTCATCAAGCCTGGCCTTGAATGTCTCCAGGGATGGGGCCTCCACCACCTCTCTGGGCAACCTGTTCCAGTGTCTCACCACCCTCATTGTAAAGAACTTCTTCCTAATGTCTAATCTAAACCTACCCTGCTCTAATTTAAAACCATTGCCACTCATCCTATTGCTACATGCCCTTGCAAACAGCCCCCCCCCCCAGCTTTCTTGTAGGCCCCAAATTAAATCATTCACAGATTCTCAAAAAAGGGGGTATCCTCTTCATCCAGCAACCTTTCTGCTTGAATTCAAATACTCTTCTGCTTAAAGCTGCGGTAATATTTTAATTGCACTTTCACCAAACTGAAAATAAAGCATTGCTATATCTCACCTATTGACTTTGAAATTAAACCAGCAAAGAAACAATGAAATAGGGAAAATAATTGAGCTTCTTTTTCTCTGTTGAGTGTGGAGAGTTCATTCTTTCCTTTCTTTCTATGGACAGAAACTTAGTTATAATAAGAAAACTTTTTGATCTTTGAAAGATAAAAGGTGTTGCAGGTGCTCACTCAAAAACAGCATGTACATTCAAGACACCTTAATTAAAATCTTGAGAAATCTAGGGAGGAAGGTAGATTAATTTAGATTATTCACATAAACAGGGATAGATAATTAAATAGATATAATTCTAGTGTGTCTCACTGTTAAAAAACGTCCAACTACCAGTGAGTCTGGATACATCTTATTATCTGACATCTCTAGGATGCCAGGCACCAAGGGACTAGGATTTGTGCTGTCTTTCAAAGTGTCAGCAATAAAGAGAATGACTATGGCAGACAGTGCAGAAGCAGCATCCATTTACAATTCTTAGACAGATCAACATCTGCACCACTCCCACCTTTTTTCTTTTTTTTTTTTTCTTCCACATGAAGAGTGGAAGGAATAATAGATGCTGAAATGTTTCAGAGATGTTAAATGTTACAGTATTTTTCTTCCTTTCTCCTCCTCCCATTAAATTAGCAACTGCTAATATCTAAAACCAATTTACAGATCCATCTGCTTAATAAATGGAGCATTTACATCCCTGCAACTGCCTTTTCAGGCAGGGAAATAACTTATGAGTAATAAATTCAACTGGTTCCTCCATGATTCCTGCCAGTGCCAAGGGAAACCAATGGACAGTAGGAGGAATTGAAAAAAAAGACACTGCAAAACACTCGGAACTTAAAGCATAAAACTCTTGACTGTATTGGCCTGTCTGTCTTTTTGGCCCCACAGTCAAAAAACAGCTTCCTTCAAGTTCCGATGAACTCTGTCAGAAAGATTTTGTGTCGTCCTATCTATTGATTCAACAAAACAACATTTGCTACATTCCTGAGTTTCTACATTGTAAAACTTCTATTGTCTTTAGTTTCATGGATTATAAATTTAAAAAAAAAGAGACCTTACTGCTCATCTAATCTACAAGACAGATGGCAAAACTTCCCATCGATCTTGATGTTGAGATCATTTTAGTATTGTTAGTGACAGAGAATGCACTTGGTCTTCCATGACTTATAGTCATTAAGCTCCTTCATTAAGTCAAATATGAAGTCTCTGGAAGAGCTGGAAAATACAGATATTCTAGCTGTGTTAGCAGCACTCCTGTGCCATATTCTCAGCTGTGGAACTTCAGCTGTGCACCCTTGATATCCAAAATTTTACTCAAAGACCAACAGAGAAATTTTGCATGTACTTCAAAATGTTAAGGCCTATCCTTACTATGAACACACTGCAGAGCAGACAGGTGACTAAGAAATGTACCTAAAAACCAAGGGTACAGTGTCTTCAGCTAATATAAAAGTTCAGTTTAAGGAAATGCAAAAACATATACCCCAAATTTGCCTCAGAGCCTAATAATTGACAGTTTACAGATAAACAGAGATTATTATGACTGTCTGGCTGTAAACAAAAGGATTCATTCAGTCTATAGCTTTGGATTAATAAAATATATGAAACTGTTTCATTTAATTAGACTGAATTTACAGGATAATTCATAATTAGTGGATAGATAAAGATTTTTCACCTCTTCCTAAAGGATTTATTTATAAATTTAGGTATTATCCTTATCCTGATGATTACTTACAAACTCTTTTTCAGCACCTGCTAAAAGCATCCATGGGAAGGAAGGGGAGAAAGGACTTTAAATGCAGTGTGCCAAAAAGCTGTTCTTCAAAATTCAAGTGCTATTATGGTCTCAGCAATTACAGTCAATCACCGTTTCCACAGACTTCCCAAGTTTTCATCAGAAAAATATGCTCCCAACAAAATTAAACAATATTTACAGCATGCTTTCTCCAGCTGGGTCAAAGTCCTTTTAAGAAGAGCCCAAATCGAGTAAATTCAAGTTTAGGCCATGTTGCTAATGGAGAGCATATATCCAGAGTGAGAGCCACTTAAAGACACAATTCCACTGTGAATCCCAATTAGATGTTACAGCTCTGTGTGTTCACACAGGAATACATTAAAGAATTAAGGCATCGTCCTGCACTAAGAAACATGCAAGGAGAGCATTGCTTCATGGCAGAAATCAATAGAATGTTGAAGTCTGCTTATAGGAGTGTCAAGATTTGTGTCATATAAGCCAAACTGATTTCCCTAGATTTACACAGATGAAAAGCCTCACTGGTTTCAATGATTTTATCAAATTACTAAAAGAACAACCACTTATAAAACTGCAATCTAGGTATGTAGTAGTATGGATTTTACACATGTATTTATATGAGGTATATAAGCACCTTTTTCTCTAAATATCTGCCAAATGTGCATGTAATGCCAGCTGTTTATCACTAGTTTCTCTCATCTGACTAGCTTCAGGCAAGCAGCACTGTGTTTCATTTCCCAGACAGAGGATCAAGAAAGGGGATATCACTGTCACTTTTATTCCAGCTATGAGAAGACAGAACGTTGTGATGTTTCTCCTGACTGACAGATGAGTGAAGAAGTCGACCAACTGTGTCCTATGGTTCAGGTTATTTCCTTCAGAGAATATCAGAATAAAATTGAAAAATAAGTTCTTGCTATAGAACTGGCATAAAATAATTCAAAATTCGTATATAACAGCTATCATTCTTTCTTAAAATTGGAAAGCCAAGCATCCTTCTATGACACAGGCTGGTTCTCAAACTACCTGAAATTCCTATTTGTTCCTGCTGCCACTTTTTCACTTAATTCAAACATGTTTGTACTTGTTCTTCCTTTCAGAAACCTCCCCCATCTTGAAAGATCACCCTTCCTCTATGTTACTTTCAGTTCCTATTGGAATTTCTTCTATAGGTAGCTGAAAGATAGTAACAATGAAATGAAAGATAGAAAATATTAAGCACAATGTTAAAATGCGAAAGCAAATATCTGTGTTAGCTCTTGAAAAGACAATGTTTCTTGTAAAATTAATTGCTTGTTGCCTTTTTTTCCCCCTGAGGATTAAACTTGCTGAAAGCTGAAGCTTTTTAATGTTTCCAGAAAATATTTTCTTTCAGCTGGAAAGAAAGAAAAGTAAGCACTCCACAGCCAATAAATAAATAAATAAATAAATAGGAAGTGATTATCTGCATCTGAGAAAGAAAAGGAACATTCTGTCTGAGTGTGCCCGATCAATTTCTGAATGAAACTTGATCTTTGTGGGAAAAAAGAGTTCAGTTAATTTGGGACACAGAAATGAGTTTTTTGCAACTGCCTGGTATTCATTAATGCAACCTACCTTTATGCAACATAAGAAACAGGATAGGGATGTGACAGTCACTCTCAGCTGTAACACAGCTGCCCTACAGTACACCCTCCTCAGAAGGAAGCAGTGGGAATTGTCAACAAAGGGTTTGGTAAGGTGTGTGAAAGACTTTCCGGGAATCCTTTTCTATCCTGGAGTAGATTCAATTAATGTTTCTCTTCCTGATCCTGGGTTGTATCATAAAGAAAAATACCCACCTCCCAAAATGTATAATTTCCAATTCAGGGAATAATCTGGTATCCATTTCAGTCCTTTGCTTACTACAAATTAAGGCAAATATGTAAAATCTTTTTGGGCCACCATTTTGTCACAAGGACCTACATGAACACCAGAGGGGAGGCTGGCTCATAATTCAGTCCTGGCTGTTGTGCTCTGGGTCAGGGGCAGAGTTGGGCAGAGTTGGGGAGGTGATGCCTTCCTGAAAACAACTGAAATATTGTTTTCTGACTGAAAACTGAAAACTGAAAACAACAAGTGAAAACTGAAAACAACAAGTGAAAAAAAAACAAATGAAAACGGGGAGAAACTTCTGGCGTGCAGTGCAGGGATGGTAAAGAATGTATTTCACATTGAAATACAGATTTTGATTGCTACTGAAAATATTAGTCTTGTTGCCTCCAGCTGCATGTTCTATGCTTGTTCTAGCAATCATGAGCTAGAATAAAGTGGGTGCCAGACAATCACTAAAGTCAATACAAAGGGAAAAAGGAGATACTGTACTGGAATAGGAAGAAGCAAAACAACCCTTCCTAGTGAGAACTGACAGCTAAACCAGGTTAAGTATAATGAGAAAAAGCAACCTGAGATTCACAGCAAGGAAGTAGCCTATGGGGGAGATGCTGGTTGACTTATTTCTGAGTCAAGTAGAGGGAAGAAAAAAGCAGCACATCAAATATAACAGAAATAGGGACCTATTTTTATGGACAATTGGAAGACAGAATAGTGTTCTTGCAATCTAAGAAGCCATTCAAAGCAGCAGGAGCAAAAACCGGTGTAGGGGGAAAGGATCCCTTCAGTAAAGATATATATGTAGGTATTTTTAAGTCATTAGTTTTACCATTCACCCATTTTCATCAAAGGTCATTTGTTCAAGTCTCCATTCTAATAAAAACTTGCATTAAGAATTGAATGGCCTTTTACTGTTTTCAGAGTACTGACTGGAAGTGAAAACAGACTAATTTCTCAGATCTGGTATGTACAGGATCCTGATACAATGACTTAGCATGGATGCATAAACATGCATGATCTAAGTTTAACAATTCCTCAAAAGTTAGGTTCAGATTTTTACATACAAAGGTATCACACTAAATTTTTTAAAAGCAGCTAGTGGGTCTGAATGTCCAATGTAGTCACATTGAACCTAATCTTCAGGGGAAAAAAAAAAAGGTTCTATCTTTTCTAAAAAATGGGTCTTTTGTAGCTAGATACCTTTGAAATCAAAACACCAAAATTAAAACTATTTGGCAGTCAGTAATATTTTTTGATAACTTCTTGTTAAAAGATGGTCTCCTAAAAACTAGACCTGTAATATAATGATTCAGCTGAAAATTTTTAGAAATTTTTGTTTTTCTGCAAACAACTAAATGTGTCTGATAATAACTCAAGGTCTAACACAATAAGAACGAAAATATTTTTCCCTTGTAATTTGCATTAAGTTCCTCCTATGATTGCTCATAAGTACCCTTACTAATCAACTCATGTATTTATCAGAAATCAAAGTATCCAACTTCAGTATTTGTATAAATGGATTTCCAGACATAAGCATAGCAACTGTGCATGACGTACTGTTATTAGCTGGCCTTCAAATGCTTAATCACCACACTCATGATGTTATCTCAGTCACCTTTTTCTGTTTTCTACAAGTTCAAACAGTAAGTATTTAATGCTGAATAAATTTGAGATTTGTACATAGGCTACACATTTACTTTTAATATTGTTTATGAAAATCTGCAGTTTATTTCTGTGTTTCTTTTAAGTGGCCACATAAGGAAAGCTCTTAGGAAGATAAGCAGGGTGCCATGGTCCATCCTACAAAGTTACCCAGAGCTAGCTCACAACAAAAGACAACCTTCTCTTTATCAGGGGACATCATCGCAGGTGCATTTATTTTGCCTATTAGAAAGCTTCAGAAGTGCAGGAATATATGAGAAAAGAGGCACAGCACACCTTCAAAGTTTTAAAGAGAACAGTTCAAAATAGAATACCCATACAGACTGTAATATCCCAGTTTAGATACAAGGATATTATGGCAGATCATGTCCAAAACTTTGCCCTATAAATGATATTTTTGGTTCTCATTTGATCTTCAGGGCCAATCAGGTTGGTCAAACATGATTAACCTTTTGGTAAATTATGATGACTATTACCAAATGCATTCTTATTCATATGCCCAGAACCGTGCTACAAGAGGACTTGGTCTATAATTTTCCTAGGGACTAAGGTGAGACTTGCTGGCCTTTAGCTCCCCTGGTTTACTCCTGTCCTTTTTGAAGATGGATTTTTGAACATTTCCCTTTCTCCAGTAGTCGGAGGCCTCCCCCAGTCTTCATGACTTTCGAAATATGATGGAGAGTGGCTTTGCAAGGACATCAGACAATTCTCTGTTCACCTTTGCATGCAGGCTATCGGGTCCCATGGGCCTGTATGGGTCAATCAATCCTGGACTTGACTCCCATCTACTGCTTCTTGTTCTTTTCTCCAAAGGCCTGGGCAAAGGGGTGGTCTTGTCAGAGACTGAGGCAAAGAAAGTTTTGAATACTTCAACTTTGTCTGTGTTCACTGTCACTAAATCATCTACCCCATTCAGCAAAAAGCCCAGATTTTCCTTGTCCAGCTTTTCACTACTAATGTAACAGTTGAATCTCTTTTTGTGCCCTTGATGTCCCTTCCAAGGTTCATCTGTCCTTGACCTTGGCCTTTTTTAACACCATCTTTACATGACATGACAATATTTCTAAATTTTCCTTTGTAGCCCATCACTCCCCGTACCTCCTCTATATAATAATAAAAAAACTTTAAAAGTGCATAATTTGCTTGATGTAAAATATTGAGAACTACATTGTCTCCCTACTCTTCTATAGAATTTTATACTGTAAAAGGAACAGTAATTTCATCACATTTCATCTCTACACATTGTTGAAGGTGAGTGTATCTGATACAACTTTGTGCATCTTTCTGTTAATAAATTGGACACTATACGAACAAGCTGGACAATCTGTAGAGCTTCCCATTTTAATACATGAGTATCTTACCTTTACTAGCTAAAAATCTCTGTTTACTTTTTTATCTTAAAAATAGAAATTATTATTCCAACATAAAAAAATGTTCAGTCACATCCTTCCAGTCACCTACAATATGAGAAGAAGCTGATTTTCAACAAAACGTAAAGTTGGATAATTTATTATATGGCTATTATTTTTTACTTTTAATATAACCAGTGAAACCCAATGCTGTAATGGTGTTTATCACGATTAAAAAATTGACTGATTGAATCAAATAATGAACTTCCATAATAACATAATTAGGATTATATGTTGTTATGCATATAGATCTTTCTACTTTAGAATCCATTGTTAAACATTCAGAGTTGAAAAACTGTTTTATAAACAGATTATCATATAATTATGGTATCTGACACTGGTTAATTGTCAGAGAAAGTAGCAAATTGATAGAATAGATCATTGGTCAAATTTATTATGCAGCTTTGCTGTTTTCCTTGAAACATAGAGAAGTTATATTTAATACTTACGTTTGTTTTACATTAAGTAGCTCTAACACAACAGTGATCAAATCCCAGTTTTGATGGCAATTTACAAGATACAACATTGCTTTCATGATTATGAGATGATTTATAAATCCTGCAACTACAATCAACCAAATCCATGTTCATACGCAGCAGTACCTTTGCACTGCAGAACATTCCTTATGAGGAAAGGTAATTATTTCTTATTGGAGGAAACAGATTTGTCATCAAATGTAAACAGAGGAAGTTTAGGTAGAAAACAGTGGAAAGTCAGAACAGGAACTTTAAAGGGTTTTGAACTGTTATACCCGCATAACTGATCTAACTGATGAAAAAAAAAAACCACGACACTTTCATATCCTATCTGTGATGATCTATGGAAGAACAAACATATATCACGGCATACTCTTCCTTTCTTCAACCAAAATAGAGGAACATCTTTTCTTTAAAACATGGTGGTTTCAGAGCACCTGGAGTGGAGCTTTCTGTCACGAGAGACAGGAGAATATTGGTATGTAAAATCCAAATCCTGAATTGGAATAATTGGGGATCTACAATGTAAATCTGGGAAAGAAACCACTTTTAATGAAGTGAAACTTCTTGAGAAATCTGAAAGATTTACCGTCTAGCTTCATGATGTACCAAAGATTTTTCAATAGAAAGCAAAGACAGCCCTTCATACCCGTAAATAGTCCCAGAGGATAGAGAACTTATTTGACATTCAGACTTGCATTCAAACACTCCCAGCAAAAATAGGTTAACAGTACTGACTTTTAATTTAAATACCTAAGTAGACAGTAGAACTGAGACTTGAACTTTGATTGCCTGTTTCTAAATTAATTTCTTACCTACTAGTTTTCTTTTTTATTCTTCCAACCCTGGACCTGGGAAAATTAGGCATTTTAGAGTTAAAAATCTGTAGGGCTGTGTTATGTTCCAAGAGCATTATTACATTAATAAATGATCTGTTATTGTTTGGTTTCTGAAGTCTCCTGGGAAATGAGCAGTTCAAATGATCATTGTTATTTATTTCCTCTTGAAATAAGAATGTTAATAAATAAATTTCAAAGTTAGTTTTCATATATACTGCAAAAATCCTGAAAAAAAATTGCTGATAAGGTGTATTTCTTGGTGGTTAATCTTTTTATAATTCAGAACCAAAATAAATGAACAGCATGCAAATACGAAACACATTTTACAACTCTCAGGCGCTACTTCTCGTTCATAGGGCATAGCATATTAACAGGATCTTAAAAAACTGAATTAGTGCCATACTATACCAGTCACAACCATTTCCAAAGAATGACCCTTCTCCAAATAATAGTATTGTTTAGTGTCTGCACAATATCTACAGCTGAACCTGTTAAGGGTTTCTTCTCTTCCTGAAAGCAGATGTCAGATTTATACCTGTAGTATGACTGCAAATATTAATTAATCTTTTATGGCTAATGACTGAATGAGCCAGACTGGTGTGTACAGTGCTGGCAAACACAAGCTTTGCGGCAAGTATCTTCGCAGGATCTGCTTGGCAAAAGCTAGTCAGGGATGGATAGCACTTGAACACTACTTCAATAGAGACTGAAAGGCATGTTTTTCACCTACAATTTGGTACTTGCTACACTGGATAGTCAAAGCACACCTTTTAAAGAGATTAATATTTTGTAGGGTTTGGGGGTTTCTTTTGTTGTTTTTTTGTTTGTTTGGTTTGGTTTTTTTTGTTGTTGTTTACTCATCTTTTTCTCATTTAATTATCAGTGGGCTGCATGGAAAATAATTAGCCTTCCGGAAAACAAAAGCTCGTGGTGGCTTTCATGAAAAATAGGAGAGTTATCATATTAAATATAATTATCAATGTCATGGATGCATCTATTATGTTTTTCAACTGGTTAAGCTTGCCTACAGAGGCAGTGTAGAGAAAGCAAAGAGGAAGAGAAAATAACTGAAAGAATGTATTCAAATCTGTCTAACCTAGGCAACTAACTTGTGCCAATATTTTAAGGTCCCAGGAGCACATTCCTCCTAAATACATGCCTGTAGGCAAGCTGAAGAAGAAAATACCTTTGAAGGAGTAGACAAGTAGATCTTGTCTGTCTAACTTAGGGTCCTGAAATTAATCCCACCTTGATAACACATCACTGGCAACGGGAGTGAAGTTTGGACATGCTAAAAAGATACTACATCCATGTGCAAGGAAAAATTACAAAATCCAAAAGGTGCCAAAAATTTAAAAGCTTTTTCTTAGGTAGGGAAGATGACTCTCATCAGAAACAGTTTGTGGGGGTGCTGTTGCTGACATTATACCTATGACAAAGCTGCAGCATAGGGGATAAAACAGTCTGGGACCCAATCTGAGCAGAGTCAAGATGTGACAGGAGCTTCTCCCATACAAGGAATGGCTGGGGGGATAGTGAAGAAAGATTCAAGAACAGCTTGTTTCTACACACATCTGTACTGTAAACCATAGCTCAGCAGTTGCAGTGAGAAATCTGAGCAGATTTCTCTTATATTAGAAGCACGGCAATCTTTCAACTATCTCAGCTCATCATAAACACGGCAAAGATTAGGCGGTTCCAAACTCCTGTTCATTACTTGACAACCTTTCTATGCAGAGAACGGAGATACGCCAATTTTGTTGTAATTTGGATCATACTTCCCTGAAGAATGGATGCAAAAATTAGGTCTATTTGCACAATTTTGTGGGGCAGAACTATTTGGCCATGCTTTGTATCACTGGATTCCAGAGCAGGCACAGAACAATTGATGCACATCTATCCTGGAAAGGGTTATTGCTTAGAAAATGAACAGCTATATATATTCAATGGGTCATTAAATGTAAAAGTGTTTGAATTTTGAATTATTATTACAACGTATTGTGTCATAAAATTATATGGAAAATCATCTAACTGTTTAAACGAAACAACAGCAGCCATAGGAAAAACTCTAGGCAGTATAGGTCTAGATTTAAATTTCTTTTGCTCAAATTTTCCCCTGCCTGGAATCAAATTTCACTTTGGAGACATCTGTAGAATTTATTTGCAATATTAATTTAGTGAATGCTCAGAAGACATTGGCTGTTAGATAAGACTACTGAAATATAGTAAGTGGTGAGTGCACTGCAGCTGGAGTGTAAAACATGGACTACGAGCTGTTTTTCACCTCTGAGATTTGAATGAATTCATTCACTGTGGCCACCAATAGTCAGGAAGCTGTCTATGTTATGTATTCTTGGAGCTCAACAATCAAATCTGTAGGCCTTGACTATAATAAGAAGGTCTTTTTTAAGTCGCAAGCTCATTAAATCCTGCTCTAAACCCTCCCTGGTCCTAATCTCTCAAACTGCTGATTGTACTCACTGAATTATTGAGCAGTTGAAAGTAACACAATGGAGACAGATATCATTCAGACCTTCAGAGTACTTGGGACACATAAAGGACTCATGCCACCTTGAAGAAAAAACAAAGAAATCAGCTTTTACTAAGAAGCCACCTATGCTTCCATTTAAATCATTAGTTAGCCCCAAAGTCAAGAATGGGTATATAATTGCTCCGTGTCTTCCTTAAACTCACCGTCAGAGAGTAGAGATGGCCTTGAAACTACAGCAGCCTTAGTTCTATGCCCAAAGGGCATATCAGTGGCCATGCTTCCAATGCTCTTTTGTTAGCTTTTACTGTTCATTCCTCTATTCATCATTTCCCTGTCTTGTTTAATACTCTGGTCTACTAACCCTTGTCAATACCTCTTTTATATGTCCTCTACCCTTGATTGACCTTGATTCCTCTAAAAGGATGACATGATGAAAACATAACTGCTTACACAGAAGCAACAAGGATGCTCACAGAAAGATTTTTAACAAGTAGTCAGTCTCATAAATGAAGAAGCTGAAATCCATTCTGAAAAGAAAAAAAATCACAGTCTCTGAAAAAAGTTAACGAACCTGATGGTCCTGTTTGTGCCTATGCACTGTCCATACCCTATACCCAGTACCTTTGAATTTAAATAATGCAAATTTCTTAAGTGTCTGGATGCATTCCCCTCTTTAGATTAATTCTTACCACAAAAATTTGCTTTGCTATCTATTAAATCTCTAGGCTCCACTTTTCAGGAGCACAACCTCAACGGGTAGTAGGGTATGGCTACATTTGTTCAATTCTATAGAACAACATCAAATATGGCTGAGTAAAATTCATTCAGACTGTGTTGTAAGAGCTAGCCCTTTTTATGTACGTCATTTAGTCTACAGTAAAACCACTGTTTTATATCCAGGCAGATGGTTGCTCAGTTATGATGAATGTCATAGTTGACTCAACTGCGTGGGAACTACTGCTTCAATATTGCAGGCCAATCCAGGACAGTGGGCCCTTATCCCCTTGATGTGAATACCAGTGAATGTATGTATGAATATAAATGGTCGAGTAGTTGCATTGACAAATCGGTGCCTTTGCTTTTGATAAGAATGAGAGGCAGCTATAGTAGTGCCTGCAGATAGTCAAGAAACTTTAAAATATGTTAGTCAGGAACAAAGACTGCATCGTTTTGGAGTAGATACACTACCAAAGATAAGGTAGCTTATTTTTGTGCATGTTTTGAAGTCTTTCAACTTGTCTGAAGCCTCATTAACTATATATTGGTCTTCATCATAATGATGTTGACAATTTTCAAGTTACCTCAAACGCAATGTTTTCCATGATATATCCAAAGGAAAAGACAAACTATACGCCTTACTGCATGAAGTATCCAAATCCTTATCATGCATATTAGATATTTCCCTTTAAAATGTTGTTTATTCCTTTAAAATGCTGTTTGAAGTGTGGCTTTAATCAAAAATATAATATTTAGTTATATAAAAAAATTACCAAAAAAACCTATATAAGTTCTTTTATTCTTAATTAAACTTACAGAAATATTTTTATACTAAATTGTTGAAAGACAGACTCATGGGCTTAATAGCTAAGTTATAAGAAGCCATTGAACCAAAGGGATATGAAATGTAAATGCTGGCGAACCCTTAACTATAACATTGGAAGTGATGACACTCTAATATGACACTAATCATGCTATAATTCTTCAAAAAATAATGTTCTGCAAATGAAATGTAATAACTAAGAAGCCCACTTCAACATAAGTCAATAAACTAATAAGCTTGTTAAAAGAAAATAATTACTTGGCTTCAGTCTTTGAAGAGCAGCTATTTATTTTGAAATCCTCTGAAATACAAGAACAGAAAAAGGAATAAATCTTAGCATAGGAATAAACCTTCCCTCTTGGATTTCATGATAAATTAATGATTAGCAGACTGGTTATATATGAAACTAAACCTCTTAGAAATCAAGAAAAGAGTCATACAACTTTATCTCTTTCCTCTGAACTTCTGTAATAAATATACATTTTCTTGACATATTCATATACTACAGGAAATAGAAACTTGTTGTCAAATTTGAATTTCCATCTTTCTTATAATTATACTTCTAGTTGCACCAGCAAATGGGGCTTTCATATTTGGGTTGAAGGGCTGGTGAGTCTAAACTGGGGGCTAGCTGCTTGTGCTCGGTTTAATGGGGAGAGAAAAGTACTTTGGGGAAAATGTCCTCCAATCGTCCAAAATTTCAACTAGGAAGCATGTTACACCAGGACTGATCAGATGACTGCTCATTCCATGAAGGATTAATAGACATGTTTGTAGCTGCTTCTGCTTCTGAGTAAATTTGGCAATAACATGGGCTGAAATTTCAGTATCAATTTTAATTTCAAAGCCCACAGACACAAGAATTTGGTCTTATTAAAAACAACTCTTCCAGAGGAACAGCAAGAAATTTTCTGAACAAAAATAATGAAGCCAGATTTCTAATGAGTTTGTGCTTATTGATTGTTAGGACTGCGTCATAAACTACTTTCTCAGACGTGAGAGAAACCAGGAGGGTAAGGGGAGTCGTGAGAGAGAGAAGTTCGCCTGGGGAATAAATTCTCTGGTGTCTGTTTGATAAACACAACTCATGTTCAAGATTATTTACAGAGTTCTCTTAGCGATCCTCACCTTTGTATATTCTCGGGGTGTTAAGGGATTAACTCATGCTCCATTCTTTCTCTGAGAGGGAACCAAAGTAGATGCTCTCTTACCTATCTCTCTTCTCTTTCTGTCTGCAGAAATTCTGCATTTGTGATGTCTTACCTCATGTGTGTCACAGTGTCACTTCTATTTGTTTCACATCATTTTACATTAACTTGTTCTGTATATCACGCATATTATAACAAAGATGGTTGTTATAAGGGTTAGAAAATGTCCTGGCTTGAGATAAAACAGAACCAATTTTCAGTAATTTGACTTTTCAGTTAAGTATCTTCTAACTAACTGTACTCTCTGAAATTAATGGTATGTCTTTCAGACAGTGGCTGATTCTAGCAGCAATAACATCTTTAACATGTTTATAGTTAATAACAAGAAATGGTATGCAGAGAACCTCTTGCTTATACCTGTTGCTATAACAACCAAGGTCAGCTAATTTTGTTTTGTGCCACGTTGGAGGGTCAGAAGTGGAAGAGTGTAAAAGGGTCACATCTTTGTGGAGGAGCGGACAGGGAAAGTGACCCAAAACTGAACAACAGGGTATTCCATCCCAACTGTATCACGTTCAGTATAAAAGCTGACGGATAAAAGGGGTCAGCTTCTTTCTTCAATGGCCAGCGTCCAAGGAGGACCCTGTCTATTCCTCTACCTTTGATCCTGATCTGTGCATTCCTGAATCCAGATCTGAAATCCAGTTCCCATCTGTTGCTGAATCCAGTCTGGGACTTTCCCAGTTCCTGACAGTGATATGATCGTCATCCTGGGAGCTTGATACGGTTTTGTATATATTGTATGTATTTCATATTTTCTTTTTTATATTATTATCTTTTCTTTTTATTATTAATCTTTCCATAAAGTAGTTTCAGTTTTCTTTTCAACCCATAAGTCTGTCCCTTATTTTCTTTCCCTTCTCTTCTGGGAAGGGAGAGAGCGAAGTAGAGAGCATCTGTCATTCATTTAGTGTCCAGACCAGCCAAAACCACTACAAAAATGAAAAGAGAAAGATACAGGTCATGACTTCCACATTTAAGAAAAGTGGAATGTAAACAAACAAACAAAAAAGCACTACTTCTACCATTTTCAGACCTAGACAATACTCTTTCCTTAAAGAATTTTTGAGGTCATCCTGACAGATAATGTCATTCGCTGCTGAGTAATCACAATTTAACTTAAAGAAATAAACAGATGAAGTCTGTGAATGCTCTTGTTTTTTCAGTTAGCAATACCAGAATCTGTGATTAATATTACAAAATATCTAAATATTTGATTCTTAGGAATATGAGCTCCTAACAAAAAAAACATTAGAAAAATATATTCATGAACACATAGTCTAAGTATTGCAAATAGCAATTAGTAAGTGGTATTAAATAAGTCACTTTGGTTAATAAATTATTAGTAAATTACCCAGTCTTGCCTGGGACTGTCAGTTACACAGGTGAATCTGGGTTTTGACTGGATGTCAGAGCAATGAATCTGTTACCAGTATTGTCAGAGGCGGATTTTTGGAAGTAACCCCCAATAAGCTCTCTTGCTTGAAAATTGGAGGTGGTGTTCAAGTGGGGTCTTTTGCCCACTTTGCATAATTCACAACATTTTAGGATGATCTTTCATGAAGACCCCAAACTTCTGTAATTAGCTATTCAATGAGAATGGAAGTATGAGAAACTAGCAACTGTCAAAAGACAAATTATAGTAAAGAAATGGGAACTTTATGGGCATAGAGACTTGAACTCATGTCACCAAACTGAGACTCCAAATCCAGAAGCTTACTCACTCTTGTTTAACTCTAGTCAATGGGGATTAATAGATGCTTCCAGCAGTCATTTGACATACCTGGAATGTGAATTACACTCAAGCATACAGCTTTCTGTATCACTTGATTGTATAAAGAAGATACGTACACACCAATTTTACCATCTCAGCTATGCTCTTAAACCAAATGAGATCAATAAGACAGAAACAGTTTTATAATTAATAATAATGCTGTAGACACTAGAACAACATTTTGGAAAAGCTCTGCATCACTAGAGTGACTGCTTTCTTCAGAATAAATGAAATGTTGGTGTAGAAATTTAGATGATTATTCCTCTGTGCTGTGCTGTAAGCTTTTTTCAAACTACAGACAACAGAATAGTACAAAGCTATAGAGGGCCTGGAGCAGGCAGTTCATTAGGTGTGGTTTATATTAATCATAATTTTAATTTTTAAGATGTTCGAGGTATACATATATATACAGGTCATCCTCAAATCACTGAGGAATTCAATTATGTCTAGACCAGAACAAAAAAAAATCTACTGATCATGCCCTATTCGGAAAAGGAAATCAGTGCAACAAACCTGTAAAAGACGTGTCTTCTGCTTATGGCACAGTCTGAAAGAACAAATGAGCGCCCCATTTCTAAATTAAAATTCCTCTCTCCATCAGCAACAAGCCCCCATTTTGAAAGAAATATCACCCTTTCTCCATTCACAGACACAGTGCTCTGTGGAAAATATTTCCAAAGTGTGACAGCAAAGAGGCAGTGGAAATCTGTCTTCTTTTACAGATTTGCCTATTCCTCTGGGAATGGAAGCAACGAAAAATATTCAGTTCCTAAACAGAAAATTTCAGACTAGAGGTAGAAAAGATTATGCTCTTCTGTAAGAGAATGAAAGCTATGGAAAAGGATTCTGAACTTTTCTTGTATCATCTCAAAAGCTGGAGTCTGCTGACAGAATCTGTTTCAGATCATGTCACATAGTCAATACAGAAGATAAGCAAAGTCTGGTCTTCTAAATTAATTGAAAAAAATTAATGTAGATCTTCAGAACACTGTGATTTCTTCCACATGGCTTGTTTGTTCTCCATTTATCATACCTAAATATTTTTCATTTGGCATTTTTACTTCCCTGTGGGGTGAAAAGTGAAGTGATCATGATCAGAGTCCTCTCTTAAACCAAAGTAGTAGGAAAAGCAGTAGACTATTAAATCTTTCAGGCCTAAATAGTTCATTCCATTGGGTCTAGGTGCTCAGTGGTTGTCACAGTCAGTGAAAATGAAGAAAAATTTTCTATGAAAGTTAAGTAATGTAACCAAATACAGACCACTTTGTCTTCTGGAGACTGTAAGTTAACTAAAGCAGCTATTGTGCTGTGTCAAGAAAGACAGCAGTTTCATATTTATAGGCCGAGTAAATAGCAGAGTGCACTTAGGGCTCTCAAGTATAACAAATTGGGTCCTAATGCCTATATCCCAGTTTGTGATTGAAAACTCTATACCACTTCTTTATGCCAACCATTTTAGCCTGACAGTGAAGGATGACAACCTACCACCTGGCTAGGTATTAAAAAAGCTACATCAGGTACAATGTGGTTGAGCAGAGCAGCTCTGTACTAAGGCTCAGAATTTTGCAGGGTTCTAAGGGTATAAATAGATAAGATAACAGCTGCTCTGTGAACATCTCAAAAACTGCAGCTAATGTAACATCCATGTCATTTTGCTTCTACACTTATCAAAATCCTGTTTTTTGACATCTTTAAAGCAGGTTAAGCATTGACGTTACTCTGAGACCTGAATTAACTTAGAGATCCTGAAGCCAAATTATTAAGCAGAGAAGACTGTGTCAGGTGGCAACAGGTTCTAAAAAGAGGGTGTTTTTCAGATTCCACAGGAGAAATGTTAAAAGCAGGCACTATTATGCAGCCACAACACGATGAACAAGATATGTACGATAACAGAGAGAAAAAAAGTTAAGCTTGCACAGGACAAGATGGGAAATAATTACAGGCTTAGAACACTAGCTATATGCGTAATTCTAGTCTTCCTAAAAGATAAATTTAAACTTGTTGTCACCCCAAAATGATTAATTACTGTTATGGCTGGTCTCAATCATGCATGTATCCTAAACATGTGTTGCACTAGTTATGATTCTTTACATATAATGTGATGAAAATGAGAGATGCAGTACACAGGGACATTTCTCACTGCGAAAGAAATGAGAGAATGAGGAGTTTAAGAAATGACTTAATATGTCAAACACTGTATGTGACGCCTCCTTAAAAAAGTAACACTTTCATAAACAAAGAACTGTGGTAGTACTTAGTTAGAAGACTGCAAAGACACTTATCCAGTTAAATTAGTAGCAAAAACTTTACTATGCTGGCATTAAAATGACAAGAAATACCTTACACACATTTTTGGCATATCTCTATATCAAGGTAACAGCACACCCTGTTTAGTCCAAGTGCATTCTCTAGGCTATCAAAGAGTAATAATAGGTGTCAATTTAAGAATCCAGACCTATCTGAGTGCTGTCATCACAGGGGCCCTGAGAGGAAGACATGTCTTTCAGGCATTAACAATGATCAGGACAGATAAGTGGAAGGCAGTAGGGAGCAGACCAAAATTCTGAAGATTTCTAGGAAGTCTGATGGCCAGGGTTGTTTGGCCTATGTGTTTCAAGGAAAGAAAAGGCAGAACAATCTACAGAAGAAATTTAATATGCATGAGTTCTTAGGCACGTAACCTCATCCAGAAGTGGATTTAGGTGCCTAGGATGGAATTTAGGTTTCTGAGGTTGGAATTCATCTGGCCTAATTTAGTGTTTAAACTTGTAAATTAAAACTCCATCATCCAATGAAGAAGAAATAGGCAATTCAAAGGGCAAATCCTCTAAAGTACCTATTTTTCCACATAAAGAATGATACTATCATCTTTAAAATCTGTTAAAGAATCTGCTGTAAATAATTTCTTGGTAAAAACTCCAAGTAGATAAAGAAAAAAGGTACAGAAATGTTCTCCTACAGTTTTAATATGCAATTCACTGATGCTGTAATATCTGAAGTATGTTGGTTTAATTATTTTTCTCTTCTCTTTGATTTTAATAAAAATGTAATATTATCTTAAATATAGTTCTTAACACAATACAAGTAAAAAGTGGAGAGAACCAGCGCCATTATGAACAGAAAACATGAGCTCTTGTAAATGAATCAGGCTGTATACGTGTACTGTGCCTATTGATTTTACCTTACTAAGAATAAAGTCATTAGTCACAATTCTGTCACACTAACAAAAAAGTTCTATTGAGAACTCTGAGTGGGTACAGTGAAGTATCAGCAAACCTGTAAAATGAACTTATTGAGAACAAGCAGATATGGAGTAACAATTTTTGTTCAAAAAGTTTTCTATTTGAAGGAAAATAGTATCGTATAAAATTAACGTTGTTTGGTAATAGATTTACAAAAAACCATGGAATCTTTTCATAAGACTACATTGTTGTTGGGTTATGACAATGCTGCAAACGACTCAGGTTTCCTCTGTTATCTGGATGTGATCTGATACTATTGTGTGCTTATCTTTACAGGTGTCAGTCATCTTTCTGGCATTTTATTCTAACACAGATATATAAATTACTATCATAAGAGCTTTTCAATAAATATCTCTGTGCTTCCAATTAGTTACAAGGCCAATCCATCATATATATATTTACCTAGGCAAAATTATCTTTCAGGTTCTAAAGAGTTACCTTACCTTACATTGAACGTGTAAGCAATGTTTAATAGTAAAACTGTACTATTAAATTTACACAGAGGCAAATTAAAATATTATCCATCAGAGATATCATCTACAAATCTTGCATATCTCTAGTAATTTTTATCTTATAATAATAAGATAATAATAAAATCTAATATTTTTTATCTTATTCATGTTAATTTCTTTCATAAAAAGACTGGTGGGTTTGCTTCTCACTTGTTTCCATGAAACTGGAAAAAACACCTTCCACACTGTAATCCAGCAACACACCTTCTTTAAAAATCAGCTTATTTCTATCCCTGCTGCTAATTACAGAACTCCTTATTCAGGGCATGGATCTTCCTTTCATTGCCTCTCTCTGTTGTGATAGAAACTCCTATTAAAAAGGAAGATCCAAAAGAGATTTTCTAAGAGATAATTAAACACAAGGGGCCATGCTTACTAGTCTGTTACTCCACTTTTATGCTGGTGTAATTCAATTGAAATCGATGCAACTACTCTAGTGTAAGAGAATAGTGTTGCTGTAGTTATTCAGAATCAAGTTTTTAGTGTTTTGTCTATTTTGATATGTGCAGATTAGAGGCTGTTGAATGTCAATTGAAACTGATTAAAATTTTTGATATTATGACCTTTGCGGAGTAACAGTATCTAATATTCTTAATGAAGTGACTGAAAACACTCTAAATCACATTTTCTCTAAAAAACAATATATCGTGAAATGCACCATTTCCTAATACACCAACCAGAGCAACCTCCACTCAGGTATATTAGTATCAGTCTTACTGCAGCAAAGTCACTGAGATAGACAGGATTTTAGCTTTTTTAAGTGGTGTAATTGTACAGGAGGGTATGTATTCTGTCCTCTGGTAACTTTTGGATGTTAAAAATACTTGCTTTTCCACATGGTGATGAAGATAGAACTTGCCAAATATGCTTAGCAAAAGTGAGCATGTCTTATGTCATTAATTTCTGCCGAGAAAGGCCAGACCTGCATTTCTTCTTTAGCTTTCTCTGCTATCACACATATACACATACACACATATGTTTTAGAAATGAATGGGAAACATTAGACCTCAGTAATCTTCTGGGTGAAAATTTAATTCAAAGGTATACAGCTTCATGAAAATGTTGACTTCATTAAAACAGTATATTTCAGCAAAAATGTATTTTCCCAGAAATATTTCCACCAACTTTCTGGACAATAACAGTGTTTATTTTCTCTTACAAATTGTTAGATGGAATAACTTTCTTTTTTCACTTTTGTTGTTGATATTATTATTATTTGAAATCTCTTCTTCTATATAAGGTACATCAGGTTAAATAACGGAAAAGACATTTTAATTCTGAACATTCTTCAAATCTATGGTACCTCTTCAGGAAAACAATTTGTCTTTGGCCTGGAACACTGACTGGCAAACTCCCAGCTTACAGCACCTGTTTCATAGCTCACAGTGAAGATTTTATAAATACCTTACAGTCATCTAGTGAAATCATTCATTTCATGATATGACTGAAAGTCGTTCCTGGAATTATAGGCATTCTATTACACTATTTAACTGTTCCACCGAGTCATTGTATGAAATGCCTAAAATTGTCAGGCATTTCATGAAATGGCTGGTGTCAGTGTTTTAGTCATTTTATGAAACTTAGCATTATGACATTCTATTCACTACTGCTGTGAAAAATCAATTTTTTCCATGGGAAACAATGTCCTATCAAAGTCCCACTGATATAAATAAGCAGACATTTGTCATATACTCTTACAACCCTTCAGCTGCCCCAGGCCTCTGGCAGAGTGCTTTTCCTGACTTTGCTCAGACAGACACAGCTCCTCCACTTTTGCACTTGTATTCCTGGGTGGTTGTTTCTCAGCATTTCTCACTTGGAGAATGAAGGAAAAGCATAAATAATTGTTTTGGTTTGTTTTATTTTATCTTATTTCATTTTATTAGCGAACTCATACCCAAGTTTGCATTCAGTCTTGCTTAGTAAGGTGCAGCACTAATGAGATAGAGATAGTAGGAAGCAGAGATAATAAAAACACCCACTTGACCGAGGCAGAATGGGTCCATGAAACAGTTTAGTGTCATAAAAGACATAGATGAAAAAGGTCTGAAAGGGATTGGTTTGAAAAGTAAAATCTGTCATGGGAAATATTGTAGGAATTAATTGGGTTTGTGTCCCAAGTAACTTCTTCAGGGGAGGAAATTATTAATGATAATCTTGCTTCACTGTTTTGGTGCTCTACTGCTGGAGACCAGGGTTTTGTAAATGCTGTGGAGGCTGAAGGAAATGTAAAATAAATAAATGAAAATGTTACAAAGCCAAACTGAATAGCTGCTGTCCTGCTTCTGAAATAAGCAGTTGTTCAGTGTTACCATATGGCTGCAGAGTGAAATATGAAAGACTTTGTGATTTTAGAAATAAAATTATTATGGAAACACTATAAAATATTCTTTTAATTTAATATTCATAATTAATCGAGAATTGAGCATTTCCTCTAATCACTTACAACCACCTAATACTGTCATTCATTGTACAAATCACTACACAAGCCAATCAATAGAAAGAAAGCAATAGTCATAATCTTGAAGAGGAATCGATTATTTTATTTATTTTTTTTTATGATATATTTTGTCACATTAAAGATACTTGAATACTTATGACTTTCTTCTCTTTTACATGCAGCTGGATTTGGGAACATTCTAGTTATTCCATGGGTGAAAAAGAGAAAATAAGAGAATCAATTAATCAAGAAATGAGAATTAATAAAAATTATAAAATATTAATAAAACTAATAAATATTTAAAAAAAATAAAAAATATGCAGATGGATCTTAAATTCTACTAAGTGATGGGAAATGACAGACTTCTTACGGAAAGGTAATGGAACAATCTAAACGCACAGTTAATATATTTGTGAGTTGCTCTTAAAAAAAATGACACATTCTAGCTCGCATGAGGTATTTCAGATTTTTTTTGTGTGTATACTGAATAGGGGCACTCCTACCGAAGCCAGCTTAGTTACTTATGAAAATCTCTTCCCATAATCATGCTGCTAATGGTTACCTTTTCTCATTCACAGTAGAAGGAAATTAACATGATGTGAACAGATTTGCACAGTAGGAAATGTATGTAAGCAGACACCATTTTATAGTTGTTTGACTAATTTGGGGACATTTGCAGAAAACACCAGGCATGACTTTTAATGGTGTTATTTGATGTGCACTGCACTGAATTTCTCTGCTGTGAGCGAGTTAGCTGAAGACCAGGCTCTCCAATTTTTATGATAGTAACATTCTATTGTAGACAATAATTTTTCCCTGTGCTAGGATGGGATCCTTAAAAACGAATTTTTTTTTTTTTTTTTTTCAGAATTCCAATTTCTTTTTGTCTTTCTGTCTATATTCTTTACACTGTACAAAAAATTATTAGCAAAAATAAATTTCTTATGGCTGAATTTGCACAGTCTTTGCTCAGTTGGATTACATCAGAAATCTCATTGGTTTTATTCAAAGAACTGAAATGCTGTAAAGCACAGGACTTACCTATACCACACTGAGATTTCATCAGGTTCTTATATCATATTCATCACTATATATTTGAATATCTTCCAAAAGGACGTGGAAAGGACAGTGTCCTATCCTTTAATTTCAGCTATTTAAAAGCATCTATTTATATGAGTTTTGTTGTTTCTTGTTTGTGTTGGGAAGTTATCATGGAGTCTTGAGCAAGTCCTTGAAGATGTTTCTTGTCTTGTACTGACTCTGTCATGGTCTAAAGGTTGTTTGGTGGCTCTATATTAGCTATTTATTTAACAGCTTTCCCATATCTCATTAACTTTCTCCAAAAATAATTCAGAATCCAGGAAAATCCATGAACAAAGTCCTGTTCTGCTGTATTACATGCTAAAGAGGAAATAATTGATCAAAATTCCTGAGGGGAACATCCTGAGGGGATAGTGCCACCAGCACTCAGCAGCCCAAGGAGATTGTAAAGGTGAAGTACAGTAATAACCATATTCTTACAACTGCTTTGTCTCCTACCCTTCTGTTTTAGCAAATAGCTGCAAGGCTGGAGTGGAAGGCAAATACTGCAAACAGATTGCCTTGTAAATAGTAAGCACATTTGATCTCGGCAACAAACTTGCCTGCATTCTGCCTACAAATGTCAGGAACAGTCATGATGCCTCCAGCTTAGCCATATTTCCTCCTCCTTTCTCAGAACAGAATGCAGTCTAAGGGCCTTGGTTAAGCATTAAGATTACCATGTTTGAGTGATTAAAATAATTCTATGTTGTCATTGGGACTGCTAAGAGTATTTTAGATCTTATCCAGGTTCATAGTATCTTTATTAAGTTATGTGTATTTTTTAAAATGTCATGTTACCATATTTTGCTACTTTTTTCATTATATATTTGTATAGTCAAATAAAGCAGACCTTGAGGAAGACAAATGGAACCTCCATTTTCAACCTTGCACAAATAATATGGTAAAACTAAGTCTAGTACTTTCTTGTGGTACTTCTAGCACAAATACCTTTTTATATAAAAATTGCAAAGGCATAACACCATTCATTCTGAGTGTAGTACTCAAATGTTAAGTGAAATTGAAATTTTTCTGTTAAGACCTGGTAACGGGTGCGTGGATAGAAATTATTTTGAAAGCAATAGTTAAAAAGAGAGAAATCTATTCTCTCTTATTTTACACAATATGTACACAATTGCTCCTACAATGAAAGCAGGTTAGATCTCTAAAGCATGTAAGATTGAATTATGTTCCTGAATGTTCCTACACAAATGGAATTAGGCAGATTTCTCTAGAGGAAGAAATCAGCCACCATTGTGCTGCATGGATAAATTAAACAGAAGAACAGTATGTCTGAGTAAAAAAAAAAAGTGTCTTAAAATTTCCATGGTACAGTTCTTAACATTTCCCAGCACTGCATTTATGCTCAGTAGCAAAGCTTCAGCATTGCTCAGTTGTTGTAACAAAGAGTAGAATTGTACTCTGTTCATTTTTTTTGGAGAATGGGACACTTAACAAAATAATGCTGTAAGTGAACAGATAGAAGTGGGCTACTAATTTTACAAATGATCCTCTGTTACTGCCAAGTACTTCAGAAAGTTGGCATGAGCCTACTAGCAGGAAATATCCCTGTGTGCAATAGTTCTCGAAGAATGCCAGCTAGTGTAGAACAAAGAGGAGCCTGAATGTGTCATGAAGTGGTTTCAAGCACAGAGGGCCAGATATAAGACTATGGAGTTACACTAGGGATACATTTGGCTCAGAGTTTTTGAACTATGAGTTAGCAATTTCTACTAGGAGAGCTGGGCATAAAAAGCATCTGGTTGTTTTGGAAAGAGGAAATAAGAAGTGCCCCAGAAGACACTAGTGAGAAAAGCTTTTGCTCTTACCAACTTCATGTTAGCTGAACAAATTTGTGTTTGGGTTCCAGACGCAAAAACTGTACACTGGTAAGTGGATGTGGCTGAAATAGAATGTATTAATCCTGCATCTACTGCCCAGCCATTACCTCTCGTTTTTGAAAAGGCCAGCTTTCCCAGGACACTTTACAATGTCTATTTGGTGTCATGACAACTTTGTTAGATACATAGTAAAGGCACAGTTTGCAAACTGAGTAATCAAAAGGCTAGCTAGGAGAAAACCAAAATGAATAAGCAACTGAATATCTGAGGGGAGTGCAGGAGACACAGAAACAATCAAACTAAAGCTTTGGGAAGCAAGTAGAAGGTAAAAGCCCAGCAGGTGTATGAAGGTAAGCAAGAAAGATCAGAGACAACAAACAATAAGTGTAGTAATTTAACAAAGCCCTGTAGGAGTGTTTTGATATTCCCTTTCCAAAAACTCTTCTTGTTAACTATCCTTACCACATCCTGCACTTACAAACAGGCAGAGAGCATTGCATTTCTTGCCCAGCCCGCTACTTTCACTCACACTCGCTGCTTCGTCAGTAATTTCTTCCAAGAGTATGTTGTGGGTTTTTTTTCCTACACAGTATTTTCTGCCTTGTTTTTCCTCTGCAGAAGACTGTGTATCTTCTCCACCATTTATGTCCTCTTTTTCCAGGAGGAAAGAAGCAATCACAAACAGGGAGGGGTGGCTTTCATTCATCCCAAATGTCTCAGGACATTGGGAAATGTTTCTTCTTCACAGCAGCACAGCTGAAGGGCATCAGGAGTCAATCTGCTGACTCTCACTTGGTGTTACTTTACCTCTCCTTCTTCACTTGCTCAAACGAATTGATGATTCTGCCCATCAGCTGCCAATCGTCTATACACAGGAAAAAGCAAGCACACTTGAATGGCTGTTTACAGATATATTTTGTGAGCTAAGAATGATTTGTTTCTGTTTGTCTTCTCACCAGAAGAGTTAGCGTTGAAAGGGAATATAAATCCTTTTCCTTGCTCCTTAGCAATAACACCTACATTTTGAAAGAAATGCAGGGATTCAATGAAAATAGGAATGCTATAAGTCTTCTCAAGGTTCCTCAGGTATCTGTCACACATGCGCAGAGAAAAGACCCTGAAAAGAACTTAAGACTGGAAGAAAACAATGTATCCAGAGAAGGAAAAAAAGCCTTCTGTTTTGATGTATTCTCAACATTTAATTGGATCTTCACCAAAGCCTTTTCATCCCGTGTTAGTTCTAGCTGGCAAAGGAAAAGAGAGTAAGGGAGATGCTGTGGGAAGAATCCGAAAACCTGGAATAAACTCTGCTGAGTTTGGAATAATCTTAGCTTTGTAGGACTTGTCTGTTATGTATTCTGAAGGAAATCAAGCAAATAAAATTAGTACGAAGAAAATACATAGATACAGCAAATTTTAGGTCAGAGGGCTCTTCTGAGTGATATCTTCAATTTAATCCCCACTCAAGTCCCATTTTGAAGACAGGTGAATCAGAAAATCTGTGATTGACCCTCTCTATCAGGCAGAATTTCACCCCTTTATTAGTGCCTTCCTCCTGAGACTTCTTTAATTGATACTTAGAAATCAGTCAGTAAGGGAACATGAGAGTTTTGATCCACAGTCTTTGACATTAATCAAGGCAGAGTCAGTGAGGCATTGCTCATTAACAAAGCTGATCTTTCAGTGCTTCTGCAACACACTCCGTTCCTCTTTATGTTCATTCAAAGAGTATGCAGCAGGTTCAGGTACTAACATGGCTTAGAAATGTCAAATGCTACTTATGCAAGCATAAAAATCACAAAGTATTTTTTACTGTGATTTCAGTCAAGAAAGTTGATTTTCAGAAAGCATAATAGTTATGGCTGACTCAAGTGATGAAGGCATAAACAGCATTATGTAAAAGAATAAGAGGGCATAAGGACATCAGAAATCATATATCAAACTGTGTTCCAACCTGAATTCAGGTCTAGCTCTTCTAAGGATTTAGAATGAAATTAATGCTTTTATACCCCTCAACTGGTCACCAGGAGACAGCAATCCCTGTTCTTGTGCAGATTGGAAGGACAGAAAGGACTAATAGATAACAATATATGGAGCTCTCCATAACCAAAACGTAAATTTTTTATAGGCAGTATTTCCATATAAAGCCTGATCACTTGTGTACCACTAATGCAGATCTTCCAGAAAATTTCACTTGTATCAAGAAGTGTTTCATTCTGTATGTTCAAGTTTGAGCTAATTAGAGCGGTAAGAGAGAAAATTCAGTCACACACTTGCTGCGTGGAGTTATGTCCTACAATTTTTAGTTGCCTCTGATATCTTACTCTTCCTGGTCCAATAAAGCTACAGTGCACTGCCAGAGAAATGTAAATTGATCTTCAAGTTACCCTTTTGGCAAAAAGATATTTATTTCAATAACTTTCTTGTCTGGTTGTTTTACCAACCTTAGGTGTACTTAGTCTAGAATTTAAATACAGTTTTAATCCCCTGCTAGCTGCATACTTGCTTGAGGACCAATCACACTGCAAATTAGGACAGCTTTGCAGTGGCTACAGCTGATACTGGAGGCCAGTTTGGCTGATCTGGCAATCTCAGGATCAAGGAAAAAGGCTCTGAGCAATACTTGCCTCCAGTCACAGTTGTGCTGAGGCTGTGATGCTCTAGTTATTTTGTGTTCCTAAATTGCTGGGATTAATATGCTTTAAAGAATGAATTATACAATTGAGGCAAATCATATAACACTTCTAAATTAATATTTAGAAAGACCACAGTGCTTTATTTGAGATTACAGATGGTATTAAGCAGCTAAGTTTAATTCTTTGCAAAAAACAACTATGAAATCTAACGATACAGCTAATAGTATTTTGGCAGAATCCAGGTGTCTAGAGAGCTATTTAGGTACCAAATCTAGACACCAACTTTAAGCTTATGTTTGCTATATGTCAGCAAGGTTTATCACTCAACTATTAGCGTACGATTAAGGTAGGTATTTCAGATCCCTTGATCCCTCCATATCTAACTACAGTCTGGGCCATGTATCTCATCTGCCTTACAGAAATGCCTCATCATTGCATTACAAAGTAAAATGAGAAGAAATGTCCTTCCAAGAATGGCCTTAACACTAAAGGACTCAAGCAAATGGCAGTTACAGGTAGCCATGCCGCAAATATCCTAAGTCCTGTCATCAAGAGCTACATCAGGGAATATGTTGGACTTTGACTTTTTTCTGGGTTCTGTCAATGAAAATTATGGACACATTTTTTGGGAATTCAGTTAGTTGTTGAAACTGACAGATGACAGATGATGAACACCTTATATGCACGGGTACTTACTATTTTTCTCCAAATAGCTGGTGGTCACCATTAGGTGCCTTCACTATTGTGCTAATAATTCACGTGCTCCTAGGACAGTGAGAGATCTTCTCTTTCAGCCCACAGATCAGGTGCAAGAGCGTGCAGAGAGTCTGCAGCACTGCATAACAGTGCGTCTGCCACCTTGGCTGAAGTCTTGTAGAGCTGTCTGACTTCCACTATGCAACTCAGTGCAAGGACTGGAGGTATGTGATTCTACTGCAGCTGATGGAGCAGCAGTCACTCTGTGTTGTGGCAGTCAGTCACTTTTTCCCCGGAAGAACAGATTTATGCGACCACAGCCCAGGCCCCGGCTGACATTCTAAGTGCAGCTTTAAGTCAATTCACAGGATCAGAGAGAGAGTGAACAAAATTGAGTATCATCCTGGGCCAGAGTTGAAGGCGCTCTACGGGAAATCTTGAGTCCTCATATTTGTTCCTCTTACTTTTTATTTATATATAATATATATAATATAAAAAAATACTTTTTATCCAAGACTTTGTTAGTATATAATATACATGCAGACCCTGGAGCAGAGACCAGACAAACTTAATCTTCCCTCCTCACCCATTACACTTTCCTATTGTACATCAAATGACATGATGTGAGGGTCAATATTCTCAAAACTGTAAGGAGTTCTGATACTGCAGTGATAAGGCACCATAAATACTGTGAATAATCCTCCATTTCCTGCATTCTGAAAGAATAAAATTAGTAACTTTTAACTAATATAAATAACTTGTACCACATTGTTTGGCTAATTTTTAAAAGAACAATATTAACAGGCGTTACATGAGGAGCATTATCAATATTGTTATAAATGGGAATAAAAGCCTCCTGATCAGAACAATCAGCTCACTGCTCTATGCATTCCGAGTCCTCCCTGATGTCCCAGGGTGTTTGATTTAGCTTTTGAATCTCTGGTTGAGCTAAAAGATGTGTGAGAACTCATGTACTCAGACAGCTTTCTATTAGCTTTACATCTGAGGAGACTCAAGAGTATAAACTAATCCTTTCAAAGTCAATTGTAACTTACCCTCATTAAAATGGCTTGAGACCATTCTGCTTGAGGTAATAGCATATGACTAACTTAAACATTTTGCTAAACACTGCTTCTTTCCCTACCTCCTCCCTTTCTTTTTAAAAATCTGTTTGCTTTTGACATCAACTGTCAGAGCTGCAAGAATAGGCACATCTTAGACTTCTGATTTTTGAGAGGGGGACAGAGTTCTGATGTATCCAAATGTGTGATATACTACTATATAAACACTACCTGATCCTGAAGTGTCTCTTGTAAGTCGGAAGGAGGGGAATCAATGTGGATGAAAAACCAAAGCAGAAATGATTGTGCAGCCTGTGGTGGATATCCAGTTTCTATCCATTCAAGAAAGTTGTTTGCTAGTATTTAGTATGCACTCAGGGCTCTTAGTTTCCTAAGACAGTGGCAGAATACAAACACTGGCACATGTGTGGGGGCCAATGCCAGCAGAATCAGTTCTGCCATGGAGGCAGGTGAAAGCAAGCAATGCTTTAGACCTCTTTTCATTTTTCCTTGAAAATTTCTGATCTTTACTCAATGGTCTCCCTCTCCAAGCACGTTCATTTAGAGGAATATTTCTGAGCAGTGAACTCTGGGGCCTGTCCTGAGATCTACTACTTGTCTGGAGGGTTTGCTGTGTAGTATAAAGGTAACATCAGGCTTTGGAAGCTTGAAGATGGAGAAGTACATTTTCTTATATTGGTAAGTATAGACAGATGCAGTTGGATGAATCACTTAATTTAATTCAGTGAAACAAACTGTCAGCTGCCTCTCAGTCTGGTCCATATAGACGGAATATATTTATATGATTAAAAATGCCAGTAATATACAAAGGAAAATGAGGTTGGATTTAGCATTTTATCTTTCCTAATGCCTCACGTGCATTATTCTTCCTTGAGATATCTTGTGCTTACATTATTATTGTCTAGTTTCAAGTCTTTCCGGCTTACTGTAGAATTTGTTTTTAAAGATCAGTTCCTTTTTCCTTTATTTTCCCATTGTCACTATAATTTTTCTAATTTGAAAATAAAACTATTTTTTCTCAATCAACATTTGTTAAGTTTCCAGTATCTATAACTTGAGATGTTATTTATTTGAAAGGAAAACCTACCTATCTCTTTGCTTTTTACTGCTTCTCAGTTCTCAGACTTCTGGGACAGGGTTTTCTAGATCACTTTCTTGAAGGCATGTTGCTATTTCCAATTAATTCTACTTGAAAACCTGTTCAGTCTCAAAAAAAACCCAAACAACAACAACAACAAAAACAGAAGTGAAAGGAAGTGAAGCTAGTCAAGGATAATGACAGGTCTCTAGGAAAAATTGAAAAATTTAAACAATCACTTCAGCTGGCATATCTTTCCCGTTTTGACAGCTGATCTCAAAAGCAAACAGGTTTCAGAAGAAAAAGCCTCAGTGTTTTAGCAAAATGTTTAAATTAGTCGTATGCAATCATATCAAGCAAAAAAAAAGCTTGAGCCAAGTTATTGAATGTAAGATGCAATCAATTTTTTAAAACCTTCATTTATATCTTCCCATCTAAGATGGGGGTATAATAAAAAAATATATGGGTATTAAGGTTCTCACACCCTGCCTTTTCTACTTTGTAAAAAAATCAATGGATTATTTCTTTCTCTGCTACCACAGTACAGTGCCCAGCAGTCATGGGAGGTGACCAGCAGTCATGGAATCTTGACTTGAAAACAGTGTAGCACCAAGTAAGATCTTCTGATCATTAGGTTGATTCCAAGTAAGTATCTGTGAAAAAAAGGCATCCTAAGAACTTCATGTCAGGGTTAGATTCCTTATTTTTGCTGTGTTTCTTGGTTGCACTTCTGACTCCATTTCCTGCTGCTCAGCTCCTGACTTCAATTTATCTCTAATTCTGATTCTTGTGACTGTCACTTTTCGATTTCTGCTTCCTGGCTTCAGTATGTTCTGCCCTGACACTGGCTTTCTTAGTTCAGCTTTCTCCTAATCATGATTTTAATATCCTGTAACCATGGTCATAGCTGTGACACTCAGTACCCAAACCTTCACAGAGCGGAGCACCTCAGATATGTTTAATCCCCCTCTTGTTCTGTTGGAAGAACAGGGGACCAGCCATAACAGACCAGCTCCATTTCTAAATGTAAACCCTTAATTAATTTGGCAGCTTAGATGTGTTGAGATCTTGCATTGTTGTTTTGCATTGACAGAAGTTATATGGAAACTCTGGAATCCAAGCTGATGCTGGAATTAAGAGAGGCTTTGAAGGTACTTCTGTATATAAGAGTTCAAGTAATGTTCAATTTTCTTTACACTTTTGAACAGTTAGGAAAAGTCATTGATGAATCTCCCTCTGTTGAAAGCTTACAGAAGACAAACATTTCAAGAAACAACCAATTTTAAAAAAATTGATTCCTCCTCCAATAATGCCAAATCCCTTTCTTTGATGAATCTTGTAAAGTTTTTACTACTCATAAGATAAAAATACAGTATTTTTTCCAATTAACTCTCCACAATATGCTTTAATTAGATAAAATTAAAATAGTGTAAGATATTGATGTTGGCATAATCTATATAACCTCTACAAGGTTCCTTTATTTCTTCCTCAGTCTCTCCAAATTTACATATCTCCTCATGGTGCAATAAATATTTTAAATGGAGCAGAAAGACATAAACATAATTAAAAGTACTGTTGCACCATCTCCTTATAAATATTTTATAAGTTTTTACATTAAAATAATATGAGTCTGAACACAGTGAATTTGATGGGTATTAGAAGCATCTGTTGAATACTTGATAAAGAATAAATTCAATTTCATTGAACGATAATTTACAAAGCACAATGCATATCTTTGGAAAATAGGGCATATTTCAGGATACTACATTTGTTTTTATATCTCAAGGTATAAAATTATTTCAAAATTCATATTGCAGAAAGATGGCAAAAAGTTTACATCCATAAGAAGTTATTAGTGTATAATTTAGGATAGTATGTTTACATACAAAAAAACAACTGACTATGTATTAGGCATCTCATTGGGTAATTCAGTCAGATACGTTCTTGTTATATTATAATGACAGCGACAGAGAAATTTACAGTGTACTGAACAAAAATTCTTGACTGTTATTAGATCTAAAATCAGAACTGATGGAAAAGACCTATCAAGCCTGAATTTCAAATATTGTGAATCCTTGGCTCCCACAAAATAACATCAGCACAGCTACAGATCTAACTTGTGCAAACTGAAGTGGTGAGCATCTTAAATATTGAGATTCAAATAACCAGTCTGATGTCAACGAAATTATATAGCTGTATAAACTAATACATTATTGAAACCAGAGCTAAATACACATAAAAGAATGTATCATGGGCATGGGATTCTTACATATTTGTTCTTCAGTTCAAGAAATTGATTCAAAAGGATCAACAAAGGCATACTTTCTAGTGCCGAGTCCACTCTGTCACTTATTTCAAACAAACAGTAGGAAGAGATGGTCACTAGTTCATGGATACTATTTGTTTCATTTCCCTTCCATAGGTAGCAGGAGGGCATCAGGTATGCTGGAGGCCCTATATTCTTTTAAGGAATTTGTCTCTGGTGTGCAAATGGAGAGTGATCTGTTGTAAGCATGATTCTGGGAAATTTTCTTTCAAGAAAAGTTCTTCTCCCAGTGCAGATTATAAAATGTAGCTGTGTCTAAGGCTGTATGGAGCACTCTTCGGTGTGTTTCATACAGTTCTTGGCTTTATGCAGTTATGGATGTTGTTCTGCAAGCTTATCAGTATGCTGTAGTTTATAGGTTATCATTTTTTGTATGCTGAACATTGTCCTTAGGAAAATGATGTGTAATAGATATATTAAATTTCTATAAAGATATAATGGTTGATAATTTTTGACTGCAATAATACGCTTGCAATCCTAATGATTTTATGCAAAAGATGAGAAAGTTACATAGCTGTAGTGCATCATGGACTTATTCAGATCTCTCTTGAGCTTTTTCAAAATCTCCTAATCAAAGTGGCTCGGTAAAATTTTGGCATATGATGGGACAGCCAGTTATCTGTCCTAAATCTGAAAAACCATGTTTATTGTGGAAAGCAACTTTGGCATGGGTAAGGATGAAATGGATGAGACTAGAGAGTCATAAAAGTGTCTAGACAGGAAGTGGTGACATCATCATAACCTGAGTATCTGATGTACAAAATGTTCTAGACCATGATAATAATGGGAGCAAGATGCATTTAGTTGTGTAGTTTACATAGCAAGTCTTACGTGCTTTACAACTAACCTTTTTTAGTGCTCTTTCAATGGCAGTGGGTTTAGTAACAGTTTTGTGAGTCCTCCTAATTCTTCATGGAGGGTAAAAAAGTTGGCCACTACAGGCTTACTTCTTCTTGAGGAAGATGTGATCAAATGCTGCATAGGAAAGTGGAAGGTAGGACTGTGTATTTTGTCCTAGAGTTTGATGATATCTCTGAGCTATGAGAGGTGTAGACACTTTTTAGAGTTCTTAATGAAAAACTGATATAAGAGTTTGACATGCAGAAACAAAGAAAATATTAATCTTAGGCTTTCTTTTTTTCGTTTTAAAATTAAAGCAGCGTTTTCACAAAAGTAAATAATTTCTATCTGTTATTTCTTTCATATGTACACTCCAAAGCAAGATGACTTGTGCCCAGCAGCAGGACAACAGGTAATGGGCACAAACTTGAGCATAGGAGGTACCACCTAAACATGAGGAGGAACTTCTTTACTTTGAGGGTGGCAGAGCACTGGAACAGGCTGCCCAGAGAGGTGGTGGAGTCTCCATCTCTAGAGACATTCAAACCCCACCTGGACGTGTGCCTGTGCAACCTGCTCTGGCAGGGGGGGTTGGACTAGATGATCTCCAGAGGTCCCTTACAACCCTATGATTCTATGATTCGATGACTAACAAATGTAGAAGGTAGTATCTTGAGAAAAGCTTTTTCAAAACCGCAAAAGGGTTTTACACATGAATTTTCATTGACAAAAACTTTTTTTGTTGCTGTTTTTGCTTTTAGCATGCTACCATATTTCAGAGTACCTTTGATGTGCTTCATGGATACATTTAAATTAATTTATATTTGTATCCTCTATATTTGTAATTTTACTGTGTGTATACAATTTATAAAGTTTATTAAAATCTTTTAGAGCTGTAATAACTTCCTCAAAATACTATCAAATCCCTCAAATGAAAACAAAATAATTTTAGAAATGTCTTATTAAAACTTCCTCATCTTTCAAAATTAAAACTTCTTCATAAGCCTTTCAATAGATTCCAGTCCACTTATATAACTTACCTGCATTCTTCATTGACTTTTATCCTCTTAATGAAGGAAATGTATGTAATCAAAACTTATAGGAATTTTAACCAGCCTGTCTGCTCAGAATTTCTTCCTGCTTAGGATACTAAGGTGACAAGGATCTTTAAATGGTTCATATAATTGTGTGGGTGCTTGTGTGGGAAGATGCAATGACACATAGCCACTATTTTTATAGTTAAAATGAAGGCCATAACAAATTTTACCAAGCATGATAAACTACATAAAACTACAAGATTTAGTGATTTGTGTTCCAAAACCACATTTACTCATCACCAGAGATCTGATAGCTAAATAAAGGAGAGAAGGATGGAAATTATTTCATCCTAGGTAATAGAGATGAGCTGAAGGAATACCTCGCCTCATTTCTTCATCATGTCTGCCACACCATACCTGCTAATTAGCTGGCATCAGACTTTTCTAATTGCTCAGCTACAACAATACCTGGAAGGAAAAGCTCTTAATCCCAGTGCAGGTGCAGCACACCGTTCCTTTGCATGCATAACACAAAGAAGGATCAAAAGAAAGGGGAAACACAAAACAGAAGCACCAGCTTTGCTTTTATCATTAATGGAATGACCAAAATCACTTTAATGTAAGAATATGTCTTAATAATTTTTTATTCAAGCAGCTGGTTTTTTTCACCCCCAATAGCATAATCTGTCTCTGCTGATTTTGTCTCACATTTCTGCTTTTTGAGCTTTTCTATATTCAATGTTGTTTGCCTCCTCTTTCATTTCAGAAGTATTTGTGAACAACCAGGGTTTCTATTTAAAAATGTAAACAGGCCCTTGTGCTGCAAATGGTCTGTATCTTAAACTTTATGTGCTAAAGGAAAGTCAGAATTTCATTCCTGAGGGAGGTCACTTGATACTGCTGCTTGAAACACTTCAACTGATAAATCTCTCATTAAATTAGACACCTCCACAGCTGGGAGAATTGCCTTTTATGAGCCTACTGTGTGTTTTTAAGTATAAGTGCAAGGAGCAACTAGCTGTTAAAAATGATTCTGTAAAACATTACTAAACTCTGGAATCAGGATAATGATTTCAGACACTATGGGAAAAAGCTAACTGCTTTATTTGAACGAGATTTTGTTTAGCAACTACTTGCTACTTAGCAATACCTTGTAAGACATTTGATAAATATTTTATTGAGTGTTCAGTTCCTAGACTACATGAAGTACAACTAAAGACTCAACACGAACAAATGTGTTTTCCCTAATAGCATGTAATATTGAATCTTGGATTATTTTGTTCATGCTAACGTCCTCAAAATCAAATATAAGGTGAGATAAAGTGAAACAATATTACTGCCTGTTTGATGTAGTGTTGGTAGAACAGAAATGTTTTCTACCATCACATCTCTAAGGCAGCCAGATATTCTGCTTCCAAATCGTATCAAATTTTGGAAGCAAGTTTTACGTATAGGCCAAAAGAATCCTTGAAAATTCCTGTGTGGAAACAAAAGTGATTAATCTATTCACTATTTAATTTTATTCACTATTTAATTTAAATTCAAGAAGGAACTTGCATTTACTTATGGGAAATTAACACTGTCTTACAGAGTACAAAAGAATAAATATCAATCCATCATTCTTTGCATGTATATGTTCTTACAAAATCTTAATTACAGACAGCTATGGCTTATGTCATTTGGACAGATCTGTAATATATGCATCAAGTCTGATAATAAATATTCAGCATTTCATGCCACCTGAGAATCCTATAAAGGGCTGTCTACCACCTATAGCATCCCTTAATATTTTCAATAGCCTGTTGCAAGACTCCACAGGGATAACGTTTCCATCTCCAAAGATACCCTATCTTGTTACAGGACAACCACATCTCATTTGAACTAGTGCATCAAATAAAAAACATGGAAACCAAGAAAACATGGAAAATCTGTGGACAGTGAGGTTCAGTGAGATCATGATAAAGTATGAAATTTAAGCAATCATGGCTAGTGACGTCCTCCTGACTTAATGAAACTGTTCCTCTCCTAGACCAGGTAACTGCAGGAAAGACTTTTTCAAGTCACTTGAGTGTCTGTAATCAACATGTTAAGCTGCACTTAAAGAGAGTAAAGTATCATTATACACATAATAAATCATTTCAAATTACTGAATTATTTGTCTGTGCAATTACCCAGGTAATTATAAACTTTACTAATAAAAGGTTTCATTAACTACCACTTACTCTGGATAGAACTAACCCATTAAACTTTCACACTTAAATACATCCACAATGCAAAACACAATGTAAATGCTATAGCCATTTTACAATAAAATCCGAATTATATGATGAGCTCAGTTCATTCTGGGGCTGTATTTTTGTTACATTCGGTGCATTTCTGCACTGAGCTAACTAGAGATAGACACTGCAACATGAAGCATAAAAAAGGAACTGAAATTTTTACCAAAGTGTAACTAGCCAAAGTGAATCTTAGGTCTAAGATAAAGGGTTGCAATTGAAGAAAATTGACCTGTTGCACATTCAAGCAAGATTTCATACCAGCATGGATATTTTGGTTTAAAATCAGAGCCTTCCTTCAGCAGCTTTACATCCTACCATAAGCCATTTGCATGGTGATAGGCAATTTTACTGCCTTACAGAGATACAGAGAAAATTTTCTTCTGTATCTATCTCAAGCCTCTGGTGCAGTCTTTCTTTGACTCACTGACTACTGCAGTAGAGCTACATTTCTCATAAGTCTGAACATTAAGAAGGATTATCTAAACAATCTAGTATTTATGACTTCAAAATTCATATTATGCAAATAAAATTATTACATGCTCATATATCAGAACATGTAAACTGTCATTACTAAAATTCACTCATAGACGATTTTTCAAGGCACTCAGTATACCTCCCAAAAGTTTAAGGTATTATTTAAGTTGTATCAGAAGTTACTGTTTCAATCCATTGAGGGATTTAGTCAACCTTGAACATTGCACAGTACTGTCAGCTTACCATGATTAATATGGGAATTGTGGAATTTTATCAAAATCGTCCTGGATCCTAAGTTGTCCAAAGTGAATGAAAAAAACAAAAGAGCAATTAACCTTGCTGTATAGAAATGTTTGTTAAAATAAATAAATAAATATATAAAAAGCCCAAACAGACAGTAGCAGTCTGACAGGAGACAGGATTACATGACTATGTTCATTTTGACTACCTGAGCACTGAGTAACACCTTGTCTGTAGTTCTTGCTAGTAGTGTTTCCTTAATACATTTTGTTTCCTCACCATATCTTTTTATTAATCCTATTGTTTATCTTTTGTTTTTTACCGTCTCTCTATAAAACATCTGAGTTAGCTAAAGTAAAAGGGTTCATCTTCTGTAACAATATTGCTAACCTATGGCTAGGAAGGCAATATAAACTCAATGGTTTCAAAAATTCCATGCCAGAAAATTCAGTTCTTTGAGTGGTGTATAAGACTATGTGACATGCCAGCTTTTTTCAACCAGCAAAGATGCATGGGAGGGTAGGATTCAAGACCAAAATTGTGTGCTTTATCTTCTTTATCCCTTTTTACTTCATGTGAATCTAGCAATTTTATCTGTTGGAGAAAGCAGCATCAGTCTTCAGAATTCTTCCTCCCCCCCTCCCCCCGAGGATAGTTAATGCTATCTAAAGTGAAAGAGAAAACAGGAACTGCTTACATGAAATCCCTAATTAATTTTTTAATGCTTCAGTGTGAATTCTGTGTCTTTGCAATGGCTAAAACTGTTTATTTTTTTGTCAATATGATGTTTGATACAACAAAGGGCATATAGGGATAGCTTGGTCTGAAAAGCAAAAATAAAAAATATTATTATTATGAGTGGGGCTCTTTTTTCTTTTTTTTTTTTAATTATCCCCATTTCCTTCTTGTTTTAACCAATTGCTAACTCTTTCAGTTGAAATACAGAAACCTCCTTTCTGAATAAAATCTTCTTTCGCATAATTCCAAGTAGAATATTTCTTTTACAGCATTGTCAGTAAATGATGCGTGTTAGAGGCAAAATAAATTGGGTGGACCACTAGTACAGACAAGCACAAGAGTTCTTAACATTTTGAATGTAAGGATCAGTTTAGAAACCCTTAAATACTACTTCAGATTGATTAAAATATTCAAAATAGACTATCTGAAAAAAATTACATTTACGACTTTTGAAAGATAATTCTACATATGGTCTGATGCAAAAAAGTTTTGAAGATGAAATCTAATTCAAACATTTAGTAGGTCCACCCCTGAACCTGGTATACTTGGGAGAAGGCAAAAAAGATTAGGATTTGGATGAAAAATTAAGTAAACTTGGAAACCTCTTTTTAACTTCCTATTCAATCTATTCTTCCTGTAGTGCCCACAAAAGTATTTTCTTTTTTCTTGTTGTGTGAGCCAGCACAGTCAGGACGCAGGAACAACCACAAAACCACAGATGAAATGTATAGAGTAAATTTATTTTCGTTACCTTGCCATCCAGGGGATCCCTGAAACAGCACTCAGACAGAGGCATGGAAGTGGGGACGCAAGCATCACAGAGCTCTGTCCATGCTAGGGGATCAACAAACCTGTTGTTTTTGCCTGTTTATCGAGGATTCATGCAAGTGTAGTTTATCACTGTGCTTTGATCTTTCCCACACAGCAGGGCAGGAATCTCAGGCATGTTCAATAGGGTGCCTCTAAGTCTATCACAGGTCCCTGTTATCTAGATGCAGATGTTCTACTTGTCCAACACACAAGGCTAAACAACAATTAGTATGATACATGTTTTTCAACACTTCAGCTGTGAGTCACCTCAGCATGTTTACAAACCTTCTTGACGATTTTCCATTATTTTCCCACACTTATGTTAAAAAGGATTACAATTTTGAAACCAAAGGAATCGATGTATGCCAGACAATCAACTCGCTCCGCTTCACACAGGACACAAGAAGAATTTTTAAGCCAGAGGGCAAGCCACAACAGATATAGAGAAATATGGGCTGTGGTTGGATAGGACTGAATTTTTTCTATGGAAGAAAAAAGACTAGTCAGTGGGATTTTTGTTTTGTTTTTCTAATAAGTGCACAAAGATTGCCACAAGCTACTGGGACTATCCACCCTGTAATAATATACACTTGGAAGTGGAATTAAGGATACATTTACAGTCTTTCTGAGTATGTTACCTCATTTTGCATACTTAATTGCACAAATAAAGTCTTAGGAACACTGGTTTGCATGCACTATATATCTGATAGCATAAAACCAGAGAAATCCCCCCCAAAATTCACTAGAGAAAGAAATTTCAATTACTTTGAGTGTTCATTGGTCATTCTATTTGACTAAAATTTTAAAATCAGTGCCTCACTTCCCTCTTTTGCATTCACTAGCAATTGTTTCTGTTGAAAACATTTTGAAACATTTCCCAGTTTTATGTCATGCTTGTCTTGGTCTCTTCCAAAAATTATAATGTCATCATAAATATTCAAAGACTCTATACACCATTGCATGACTTGTTAATTAAACCTTGATATTTCTCAGGTGCTGATGAAATTTCAAACATCAATCTTCTGTAACATTGTGGTTTTGCATGTGTTGCAAATAGCGTGCTCATTTTATATTTAGATTCTGATTTAACTAAAGTGTTCACAAAGAATGTGATGGCTCTACAGAGTCCTCACTTGGATGCTGCAGAATAAGCTGAAGGCCCTGAAATAAACAAAACTGATACATGGTTGTAGAAGATAGAGAGGAGTTTACTGCCATGATACCTCTCCCCTTTTGCAAACCATGGAAGACTGTACACACTTAATCTATCCAATTTTCCCCACAGTTTTGTTTGCTTATTTTAGCGTGGAATTGTCAGAATAATGCCTTTGTGCAGTCAAGAGTGCAGTCAAGTCCCTATTAACAGTGCTCTTCTCTGTATTCATATTTTAAGTTCCTTGAGGACAAGAAATTCCTTTCATCAAGGCATCTTTTATACAACTGGAAACAAATAGTTCTGCATTACTAATCCATTTAGTAGGCAGATGAAAAAATTACACTCATTCATGCATGTTTTTATATATTTATATATATATGCACACACACACATATATGTACATATTTGACCACATAGGTGAATCAGTGAATATGAGTAACAGTAGAAAGGCTTGGCTTTAGGATTCAACACTTATCAGTTTCCGGTAAATAGCTCTGAGAACAGCAGGCTGAGTTCCAGCATAGGTCCTTGATGTCTACATAAGAGACAGATTCTGTCTTGGTCCTCTTTCTGAAACTATGTGTAACCTACTAAAATATCTCAAGCTAAGAGATTCACTAGTAAACATATCCAAAAATGGAAGTACGTAGGTTATAGCACCTTTACAATGTGCTATCTTGTAATGGTCGACTTATTTTCTTGTCTAGACAGGGCCTGCAACCTCTGTAACCTTTCATGTGAAAGGAGAATTTAACACAGATTCCGTAAATATCTTTCTGACGTTCTAAATAATAGCTTTTCTGTCCTCACAGGGGAAAGAGAAAAGTAGCCTTCGGTTTGGAAATCTGATCAGTTTATTCTCTGAGCAGTAGCAAAAGGCATTTTTTCTCACAATTAAATTCACTCATTAAAATCTGTGTATGTGCACACACTCATATACTGTAGCCACTATTTCACATATAGCTACATAGCTACAATAATAACTCACTGCTTTGATTTGCTTAATTTGGCTTTCACCACTTTTTAATTTTAAGGAACTGCAGGGTACCTGCGTGTCTCATATTTAGACATACATCCAATGCTAGACAAGGACCGATGATAAATCAAAAATCTGGGGAGGTTTGACAACCTGGAAGAATTTTAAAGAGCATACCAAACATGTCTATAACTAAATGAGATCATGACTTAATTGCATGAGATCCATTAGAAAACTACTTCCAAAAGGCTTACATTGGTTCATATATGCACATCTGCAGCTCCTACAGCTGTAATATGATACAGCTTAATTTTCTGTAATACTGTTCATCCAAACTGCACCTCAAAACACTTTATGGGGGTACAATAGCAGACAGAGTGAGAAATTAAAATGTAGTTTTACAACGAAATGACTACAAAAGCGTTCGGGGGGGGGTTGTGTTTATTGTGTCTCACTGATCCCATAACGAATTTGCTTAGGTTAGCTTAGTTTATGAATAACATATTGATTTATTTATTAACTACAGTGCTTCAGACTCCATCTAGGCCCTGCAAATCAAATCAAGCTGAGATATTTCCTCCATATGCATTTTCAAGGCTAATAAAAGATTGTACGAAGGAAAAAAAAAATCATGTTCAGAATACAAGACAACCACTCAACCGCTAGTTTTTAATTAATGGAGATGGGAAGCAGTGTCTGCATCATTTCACTAGCCTCTTTTTACTCTATGTGTATTTCCATTTTGATTTAGCCTTTGAAATATCCAACGAGAAGAATTTTCACTTGCCACTGGCTCTTCTAAACGTATAAGAATGTATTTTCTGTGAATAATGGTTGTTAGATATCTTGCTTTTTAACATTATTAAGAATTCTTAAACAGGAATTACTATCCCCTCGAATTCCAGTTTAGCAGAAACTGTTTTCACTGAGAAATAGTACATAGATTATTTTACCAAATCTAGAAGTCTAGTAGGTGCTTTCTAAGCAATACATAAACACAAGATTTTGTTTTGAAAAGCTTACAAAATTGTTGATAAGGTAGGGAACAATGGACAGAGGTGATATAAGGAAGAGTGAGAAAAGGATCCTGCTCTGAAAGGAAAAATAAACACATCATCCAGATGCATACTGGTTCACCAGTTCTATGTATTGTTAACCCAACTGTGTAGGCACCATGCTGCTGGCAGACAGTATGGCAGGTGTGATTGCTCTACAGTGATAGGGAAGACATGAAGACACACATATAATTCAGAAGTAGATTTTAGCGAGACACGGACAACCTGGAAGAACCGTAGGTGTGGTAGTGAGAGAAACATGAAGAAGGTCCCAGAGATAGTGTCATCAACAGTAGATTCAAACATGACAGCAGCTTGTCTGATCATTGACAGAACTCGGGGTTGCATGACTGTTCTGAAAGCAAGACCAGGGTGTCTGCATTAGATAAACTGTGCAAAGTCCAGCTAACGGCTTGCTTTAGTACTAACACACAATGCAAAATACTCAGTTGAGGATTTCATGCCTATCACAGTTTAGAAGTACAATCTCAGGAAACTGGTATCTCCTTCCAAGGGTATTAAATAATAGAGGCTGGATCTTTATTCTGTCTGTAACAGAAAAAAAAAAAAAGTCAGTCATGACAATGGGAAATATCATGGAATAAAATTTTCAGATTTTTTTTTGGTGGTGGTGGTGGTGGTTGTTTTGGGCTTGATTTTCTTTCTTGTTGTCCATACTGTGTATATAATTAAGGTACTTAATTTGATTTCATTAGTTACAATTATAACTATACTTTCATTTCCTGCTATATAAAAACAAACTAAAAACATTGCAGCAACTTTAAAATATCCATCCTCTGATTAATCAGCAGAAATACTACAGAATTCACTCCCATTCGAAATGTCTGCATTCAAGACCTCAGAATCCTGACAGTTCCTCAGTCCTCATCTAGAACATTTATCAGTGGACCACACATCTTATCAAGCAGACGGTTTCCAGGAAACTGTTGGAAGGGCTTAATTCTTTTCTCTGTGAGAAAGTGTGAGCTGAGAAGGAATTGCATTAAAGTCCAAAGACTTACCTTGTTATGAAAGCAGTCTGAAAAGAATCAGGTCTGAGATGCAGAATTGTGCAGGATTCACCTGAATCAACGCTGGCAAGAAAACACATGGCTATCTGCAAGATAATTTGCTATTCACAACCTGCCCTGAGAAAAGCGAATTTGTTATAAAATATATACCATGTGCAAAATTTTTTAGGAAGGAGCAGTACTGGAGTAAATAACATTCTGTAGCAATTCACATTATCAGCATATGACACTGTAATGCAAGGATAGAGTATAATTTATTTTCCTGCGTTAGATGTCACTCTTTTAAAATTTCTTTCAGTGCTCCACATGATAATGTAAGAATTGCCATAGAAGAACAGACCAACAATCCACCAAACAATGCCAATGGAGGGGAAAATTATGTATGAACACATCTGTGAAATTTGATTCAGTACAGGTATCTGTTTGTTTTCTTCTCTCTTTCTCTCTTATTTTTTTCTTTTCTTTTTTTCCACAAAATATTGCCTGTGTCCTGCGGGTTTCTGTAGGACAGGGTTTTCTCACTGAATGCAACTAGAAGGAACGACCTGGTACCCAAGTTTCATATTCTACACACTAAAATATTATGCCTATTTGCTCTAATCAGACTAATATATTAAAGTGCTTCTCATGTTGCTGTCTAGATTTTGGGGTTTTGAGATAATTTTATTCTGTTTATGGGTTTGGTATTTGGGTTTTGGGGAGGTCTGGGTCTTTTTTTATTATTTAGTTACTTGAGTAATGAATGATTATCATAGAGGTTTAAATGTACTGTTTGTTTTACTACCATGCGTCATTAACACACAAATAGTTCTAATTAAAGATCACTGAATGTAAAATATGAATAAATCTTTATCACTTAGGGATTAAGCTGTAGAAGAAATTATTTCATTTGGTGTGTTTGACAGCATTTGGGCATGCAGAATAGCAATATCATTAAGACTTTCTGAAGTAGTCACACAGCTTGTTGCTATGTCAGTTAGTTACTTCAGAAAGGGACTTGTGTTGCTATGATTGGAGGCCTGGGAGTCACAAACAACTTTCCCTAAATAAAGTCTACCATGGAACATTTTAAAGAAGCCAGCATTGTTTTTCTTTTTTATTTTTCCCTGCCTTTTCCTTTTGTAACTAAGGAAGCAGAATGTATCACCATGGTTCATCATCATGCTGCATTTTATAAATAAATAAATACAACAAATTATTAACGAGAAATTTCAAACTATATTCATTTCACTGTTGACATTTATTCAGTATGTGGCAGGACAAAAAAAAGCAAGTTGATATGGCATCTAGCTGAAAAGGTGTAATCGCAGCTTTCAGATGGGTTCTCAGCGTTAATTCTTATTATTTTATTCTTCTAGAATAAAGAGGTTCAAGAAGTGAAGCTAGAACACATGACCTTCCTCCACTGGATTTGGTCACCTGGGTTGTTGTTTTTTCTTCCTCTAACTTCAAGAATCTTCCAAACTTTGTTATATTGTTGCTCAACTTCAGAAAACTTCTGATATGGAGGTTTTTACAATTTTCTTAACATATGATATATTTGTGGAAGTGGAAGATCTGATTCCATATCTCTCCAGTTTGAGGATACAAACAAATTCTCTGAGAAGTATAAAGTGGTCACTGTGGCCCCTGCTGAACTATGAATGTAGTGGTGTTGGCCTTTGTTTTAAAGAGGAGGGCAGAGGGGAGAATGCTATTACCAGCTGGCCTCGAGACATCTCTTCCAAGTTCAACCCAACTTCAATTATCACATGATTCCATAGTTAGGCAGCCTCAAAACAACTCCACAAGCCCTTCGCAAGATACAGACATGGCTCTGCCGGAAGCCAAACTAGAGTTAAGACATCTTTGTCTTGAGGTAAGCAAGAGAAAAAACTCTAAGTGTAGGAGTTTTATTTATTTTCTGCCGGTGGAATGGAGTCATCTGTATGGGACATATCATTGAAATGTGTGATTTTTTAAGTAGCATCAGGGAACAATTATTCCTATGTTCTTCCTGCTAATCAAATGTTGGAGTATGTGGATACTGAAGATTGTTTTTACTTGACAATAGGCACAGAGAGTGGGCATGCTAGGTCTCATACAAAACCACCTGGAACCAAAGAAAGTCTTTGCAGCACTTCCAGAGTACTGGGTCAGAGTCACAGAATCATAGAATCATAGAATCATAGAATCATAGAATGTGTTGGGTTGGAAGGGACATTTAAAAGTCATCTAGTCCAACCCCCCACAGTAAGCAGGAACATCTTCAACTAGATCAGATTGCTCCGAGCCTCATCAAGCCTGGCCTTGAATGTCTCCAGGGATGGGGCCTCCACCACCTCTCTGGGCAACCTGTTCCAGTGTTTCACCACCATATGTGTCTGTGTTCATCCCTTCTTTGGTAGAAAAGAGCTTCGTGGGGTGCAACCACATTGCCTAATGTTTACTTGCATCTGTAGATTTACTGAATGGCAGGCACTGAGAATAGGTAACATTTTCTTATTAACACTGGCTTCTGCAGTGTACACAGCTCTGAGTAGTATCCAGTATCCAGCAGTATCAGTACTGCGCAGTTCAGGTCCACTCCTGAGGCCTTCAGGCACTGCTGCTGGTCAACATGCAGAATGGTGGTTAAAACTCTGAGCGCACTCTCTGACAACAGGCTTGTCCTCACTGTTGGGAAGTGTAACTGTGGAGGTCGGTATGGTCTGATGGTACCTCAAAGAAAGCAATAGCAGATACCTCTATTCCACCTAAAAGTGGGATGGGGATGCATCTCAGATTGCCACCACGAGATAAGAACAGACAAACTTGCTGCACCCCAGGCTGGCTGATTTTGAAGGCAGGGATGCAGCACCAACCAGTGAGGTTGCCAGTAAGGCAAAGACTGTAGAAATGATATCATCCTTCCATCCTGGTAGAAGCTTGTTGGAGGAGGCGTTGAGTCCTACAATGAGTCATATTCCTATAATGAATGAATCTGGTGAACTAAGTTAAGGCTTTTTACTATGGCTACTACCTGATTTTTTTAACATAAATTGAAATACAACCTAAATAGGAATTGAATTATCATTTTTAATTTTGTTAGTTACACTTCTGCCCAGATCCTCATTGATATTCATGTTTAGAACTAGTATCGTGCTAAATTAAGTTTAGCATTTTGCAGTACCGTGCTTATGATTTATGTTTGGTACACTAAAAAGGTAAACATGACAAAAATTGAGAGTTAACAGAAAACCACTATCTTTATGCAGATGTTTTCCAATAATACTAGTTGGGGATGAGACTCTGAAACAATCTGCTCTTTTTGGCACTGGTTTTGTCACTGAATTTTGTCCTCATACTCTCCAGTAACATGGAATGCCATCAACTTTGTTCTTATCCCTCTAAGGACTAGAAAAAACTCTACACTGAAACTGAAATAGAATCCAAATATCATGAGAGAACCAGAGTATATTTTTACTAACCTGGTATTTACTCAATCATATTTCCTGGATCTTACTTCACACCTATTTTCTATTTTAATATTTCTATTTCAGAAGAGTAGATGTTATTAAATGATAAACGAGAAGACACCTGACCATTACAGGAATGCAGTGTTGTTTGTCATGTTAAACTCTTCCCCAGAGGATTGTATACTTTATATGACATTCAGTCCTTCCATCTCCTTAGATAATCATGTACACTCTAATAAAAAATACCTGCTAGCATTCTAAGTTGCTTTAGAAGCATGGTACACAAAACAACATTTTCTCTCATGGAACCATAATACAAATGCATGATCTTGCTCTCCTACTGTTATCTATAATGTAACTAGGCTTCTTTCTGAGTTCTTATGTTCAACAAAGTTTCGTTTCTACCCTGACTGAAAGAAAGGTAGAAATGAAACCTGTCCAGAAATGTTAGATAGAGGCACTGTACACAGATCGGATTGAGATGTGGAAGGACTTATAATGACCTCCAGTCACCTGCTCTAGCATTTACTACCTCACTCTCCGTTTATAAAATTTGAGGGTCGGCACAGCTTTTGTCATCTATCCAGCTAATAACACATATAGGTATATTACATTTATGCTTCTCAAGTTTTATGTTTATTCTGAGGAGGACAGAAAAAAACTGCCATTGCATCAGTGCTTCCAGCGCAAGAAGACAATGGATGAAATCCATATTCCTTCTGAGTGATTTTTAAAATGATGGCATTAGCAAAGGTCTCAACTTTGCAATTATTTTCTACTAGAAGTGTCCTAAAAGCACCAAAGCGGTAATGTGTCTTATATAACAATCAGAAAAGTAGTAATATAGCAGCTCATTTGATCAGGTCATTGGCAAACTCAATATATAAGAAAAATGTGTCAGAGAGCTCAAAGGTCATGCTTCAGTGGATACACAGGAACTTCTCTGAGACCAGACGCTGGGTCAGATTTACAGCCCAGGCAGTTTGCTTGCCTACAGGAACATCCTTGGAACTATGTCTCGGGGAATCCAGACTTTTACAGGGGAAAAAAAAACCAACCATGGATGTTACCTAGATCTAGAAAACAATCAAGAACACATTGGTTAATCATAAAACACAGTATTCTTAATTTGGATATTAGATAACAAATATTAAATATAGAAAATAATTTGAATTTCTTACCAAAAGATCACTTGCCAAATGAGCAGCCTGAATACCGTGACATTTCAATATGCTACAAGGACAATATGGACTACCTACATCAGACAGGTACATGGTAACTGTAGCTCCAGTAGCGTGTTGAGAAAAGCATTGAAGTAATGAGAAAAGGCTGATTCTACTGATAATTGGTAGAAACAGTAGATGCAGATGCATCTTATTTCTATAGCCAAAATTTTATCAAGGCAGTGTGACTGGAAAACTAAGGGCAGATTTTCAACAGTGCCAAAAACCAAAAAGATGAGAAAGCAGTTTGGTTGAGACAAGATTTCCAACACCGGAATATTAAGTTTAAACTGAAGGTAAAATACATATGAAATGGCTAAAAGAGGATAAAACATAGATCTGAAATTTGTGGTAGGGGTAGCTAAAAATACTAGATTTTTCTTGTGTTTGGTTTTTTTGTGTGTGTGTGCTTTACTTCTGTCTATAAATACTACTTACATTGTGTTTTCCTAAAGAAACTAGATGTCTGTGTTCATTAGCTTTTTCTAAAAATGCATGAAAATGCTTGTGCTAAATTAGTTGGAAAATGTCATCATTGGTAGTTGGAAAGGTCATACAACATGTCATGAAATAAAATGAAGTCACAATAAATACTAACAAAGATATTGTAAAGAACAAGCTTGACATATAATCCTGATTTGGGGGTCAATTGCCAGGCATATTGAATCAAGTCACAACTAAAAGTAATTGGTGTTTCACCACAGAAAAGCAGTTGAGTTACAGTCTTTATTTAAAATAACCCAAACAACAAAACATAAAAAACAGAACACCAAAGTGGGAAGTTAGTGGTCCTGCCGTACAACTCAGCCTGATGGATTGTTTTTAGCCAATGTTGTTTGGATTAGTGCATTAGTTTATTTCAGTAACACACATTCCTATCACGTTTCTGATAGGAATAGCATTCACAGCAGGCTTTGGACTTTGTCTCAGTCAGGGTTTGTAGATGCTCCAAATATTTTTTCAGCTTGTCCACAGGAAAAAGCAGTTACCCTCCGTATGTCAATATTTTTAATTAGTTTGGTTTTTTATCTCAAGTAGATACATAAATATATTCTAACGGCCCTAGTGAGGTCCATGAAAAAGCTGTAATTTACTTCAGAATGAGCAAGATAGCGTCCAGAATGTGTGATCGGTCCTTAGGATTTGCTATGGTGAGTGAGACCAGCAGTACTTTTGTCTCAAACAGTGACCAGTGGCAGACATCAAAGGAAAGAGTCTAAGAATTATGCAACACAGTATGTCATCCCTGTGGCATGCCCTCCCACCTGCCAACAGCCAGAGGCCTAGGGACATTCTGCACTGGAGGTTGCATTTGTACTACAGCTTAACAATCCCTTTTGGAGTGAACCTCTGTGTTTGTTATTCCTCTGCAGTTCTCTGTTACAGCTCAGCTTCACAATTTTCTTCAGTGAAAGTCCTACAGCTGAATTACATATTGGGAGAAAAAGACTCACCAATTGCTCGTTTTTAAATTGCTGCCTGATTATTTCAGTGCCAACGCCCTTCCATGAGCTATGTGCAATCTTGAGAAAGCTTTTCCTTTAGCTTCTTGGTAACAGTGAGGATGTTACAGATATGTAATAATCATAGGAACATAGAATCATAGACTGGTTTAGGTTGGAAGCGACCTTAAAGATCATCTAGTTCCAACCCCCTTGCCATGGGCAGGGACACCTCCCACTAGACCAGGCTGCTCAAAGCCCCATCCAACTTGGCCTTGAACATTTCCAGGGATGGGGCATCCACAGCTTCTCTAGGCAGGCTGTTCCACTGCCTCACCACCCTCATAGTGAAAAATTTCTCCCTGATATCTAATCTAGATTTACCCTCTTCCAGTTTGAAGCCATTACCCCTCATCCTATCACTACATGCCCTTGTAAAAAGTGCCTCTCCAGCTTTCTTATAGAAAACCTTCAGATGCTGGAAAGCTGCTATACGGTATCTGTGGAGCTTTCTCTTCTCCAGGCTGAACAACCCCAACTCTCTTAGGCTGAACAACACCAACTTTCTCAGCCCTTCTTCGCAGGAGAGATGCTGTAACCCCCTGATCATCTTTGTGGTCCTCCTCTGGACTCTCCCCAACAGGTCCCTGTCCTTCTTATTTTGAGGTCCCTAGAGCTGTTTGCAGTACTCCAGGTGGGGTCTCACAAGAGCAGATTAGAGGGACAGAATCACCTCCCTCAACCTGCTGGCCACGCTTCTTAATGTACAATCATAGTCCATACTGAATATTCATAGCCTTTTAATCGCTTATCTAGCCACAATCAAACTTACTCTTTTACTGCTTAACAGTTCAGTTTCTCAAAGAAATTTAGGCAGAAGACATCCTTAAAAGCTTTTTAGAAATCTAGATATCTTGTAAAAGTCCACTCACTTGTCTACAAAGACAAGTATCACTGCACTCAAAGAGGCTTGAATTGCTCCTAGGAAATAACAGGGTTTGTAACACCATTACTTTATGATGTCTTCAAATAATTTACCTGCTAAAGAAATTTGTAGTCTTTTAATGTTACATGAAACTTTTATAAAAAGAAACATCATGTTTGCTACCCTCCCACACATATTGCATTGAACATATTAGTCACAGGATACATATAATACGTAACAGTTCAGCTAGTTCATGTATGATATCTTTTAGTACTTTTAGTTAGTTTCATATGGGTCTTGTCATTTCTTGTATACATTTTATTGATTTTTTTTAACTTTCTGTACATATGGTTTTGTTCAAGATATTTCATCAATGCAGACCATGTAAAGTAGGATTTCTAAGTTAATTTTTGTGGAAGAGTAATGCAACTAATTTCTTTAGGTTTTTATCTATGATCTTAGGTTTTAGATTTTAGAAGCAAACCAGCTCACTTAGAGTTCAGCTGGGAGGGATCTGTGGGAAGCTTCCATGTAGGTTTGAAAGAGCTAGTGAGTGCTGGGAGTTTTTCAGAACACTCTCCTGAAAGCACAAAACCAGTTCATCCCCTTTAAAGATAAGTGAATTAACTGGAGCAAGACAACTCCTTAGTTCAATTTCAAGCTTCTAGGTCTGCTCAAAAACAAAAGAGAAGTGTACTAGAGATGGAAAAGCAGATGAATACCCATTGAGAACTACAACGGCATTGCCAGGCCATGCAGAGGTACAGTTAGAAAAGTAAATGCTCAGCTTGAATTGAAGTTGGCCAGAGATGTCAAAAACTACAGGAAAGGGTTTTTCAGGTACGCAAACAACAAGCAGAAACAGAAGGGAAATATTAGCCCACTGTTAAACAGGAGAGGTCAATTTGTCATCAACAATGCTGAAAAGGCAGAAGTTCTCAACACTTTCTTCACCTCTATCTTTACCAGCACTGTTGATCCTCAGGTCATGGGAACAAAAATCCAAGATCGATGCAAACACAGACCTACCATCAGTGAAGGAAGAGTTGGTATGCGAACTATTGCAGGAGCTTGACTCCTACAAATGAATGGGTCCTGATATTATCCACCCAAGGGATGTTAAAAGAGCTGCCTGATGTCATTCCGCGGCCACTCTCCATAATCTTTGAGAAGTCATGGAGATCCAGGGTCATCCCAGAAGACTGGAAGAAGGCTAATATCACCCCCATCTACAGGAAGGGATTAAAGGAAGATCCAGAAAATTATAGGCCCATTAGTTTTACTTCAGTCCCTGGAGAAATTATGGAACAAATTGTCCTGGGGGCTATCACAAGTGAAATGAGACATGTGATTGGGAAAAGCCAGCACAGATTCACAAGGACAAATCGTACTTGACAAACCTGATCACCTTTTATGACAAAGTAACCTGCTTTGTTGATGTGGGGTGAGCGGTGGACATTGTCTACATGGATTTCTACGAGGCTTTTAATATGTTTCCCCCCAGGCCCCTCCTAGAGAAACTGATGTATTACAGTCCAGACAAGTGGTCTGTGTGGTGGGTGGGGAACTGGCTGACAGGCTGCTGAGTGGTGAAGTGGACACTTCAGAAGGGAGAGGCACCCTGCAGGAAGACCTGGACAGGCTGGAAGAATGGGCTGACAAGAACCTTATGAAGTTCAACAAGGACAAGTGTAAGGTCTTGCACCTGGGAAAACATAATCCAGAAGTGCAGCACAGGCTGGGATCTACCCGTCTGGGGAGCAGCTCTGTGGAAAGGAGTGTGGGGATCCTGGTAGACAACAAGCTCCATATGAGTGAACATATGTGCTGCTGCGGCAAAGAGAGCCAACAGGATGCTGGCTTGCATCAACCAAGGGCATCACTGGCAGATATAAAGAAGTAATTATCCCTCTCTACTCAGCTCTTTTCAGGCCACACCTGGAATACTATACAAAAAATATGTGAACAGGCTGGAGAGGGTCCAGAGATGGGTGACAAAGATGATCAAAGGACTAGGAAGCCAGCCACAGAAGGAAAGGCTGAGAGAGCTGGGTTTTTTCAGTCTTGAGAAAAGAAGGCTTAGGGGAGACCTCATCATAGGATCATAGAATCTTTTTGGTTGGAAGAGACCTTTAATATCATCAAGTCCAAATGTTAACGTAGCACTGCCAAGTTACCACTAAACCATGTCCCTAAGCACTACATCTACACATCTTTCATATGCCTCCAGGGATGGTGCTTCAACCGCTTCCCTGGGTAGCCTGCTCCAATGCTTGGTAACCCTTTCAGTGAAGAATTTTTCCCTAATATCTAATCTAAACCTCCCCTGGTGTAACTTGAGGCCATTTACTCTTGTTCTGTAGCCGGTTGCTTGTTCACCATGTTCTGGTATTTAATGGGTGGCTACAAAGAAGATGGAAACTCCCTTTTTACAAGCAGTCACATGGAAAAGATGAGAGGTAGTGTGTACAAGTTAATCCTGTGGAGATTCCAATTGGATACAAGAGGAAAATTTTTCACAATGAGATCAGGCATTGAAGTAATCTCCCCAGGGAAGTGGTGGATGCCGCAACACTGGACACTTTTAAGATACAGCTGGACAGGGTGTTGGGCCATCTTGTCTAGACCACATTTTTGCCAAGAAAGTTTGGATCAGATGATCCTTGAGTTCCCTTCCAACCTGGTATTCTATGATTCTATGATTTATCTTTGAGTGATTTGTCTTTACTTCATTAACCAGTTTGCTCCATCAACTTATGGCCTTCACCAACACAGGTCACCCTGCAACCTTTTGCAAACAAAACATGACAGTTATGTCCAGTGTGCATACAGACTTCTGCAAGGGCTCTGACACAGTCCCCCACAACATCCTTCTCTCTAAGTTGGAGAAATACGGATTTGATGGGTGGACTATTCAGTGGATAAGGAACTGGCTAGATGGTCACAGCCAGAGGGTAGTGGTCAATGGCTCGATGTCCAGATGGAGAGGGGTAACAAGTGGTGTCCCTCAGGGATCCGTATTGGGACCGGTGCTGTTCAATATCTTCATCAATGATTTAGACAGTGGGATCAAGTGGACCCTCAGCAAGTTTGATGATGACACCAAGCTGAGTGGTGCGGTTGATAGGCTACAGTGACAGGATGCCATCCAGAGGGACCTGGATGAGCTAGAGAGGTGGGCCCAAGCAAAACTTATGAAGTTCAACAAATCCAAGTGTGAGGTTCTACACTTGGGTCAGGACAACCCTCGTTATCAATACAGGCTGGGGGATGATGTGATAGAGAGCAGCCCTGTGGAAAAGGACTTGGGGGTACTCGTGGATGAAAAGCTGGACATGACCCAATGATGTGTGCTTGCAGCCCAGAAGGCCAATTGCATCCTGGGCTGCATCAAAAGAAGCGTGGCCAGCAGATTGAGAGAGATGATTCTCCCCCTCTACTCTGCTCTGGTAAGACCCCACCTGGAGTACTGTGTCCAGCTCTGGAGTCCTCAGCACAAGGACATGGAGCTGTTGGAGCGGGTCCAGAAGAGGGCAACGAAGATGATCAAAGGGCTGGAGCACCTATGCTACGAGGACAGGTCGAGAGAGTTGGGGTTGTTCAGCCTGGAGAAGAGAAGGCTCTGGGGAGACCTTATAGCAGCCTTCCAGTACCTAAAGGGGGCCTACAGGAAAGATGGGGAAGGACTGTTTGCAAGGGAATGTAGCAATAGGCAATGGTTTTAAACTAGAGCAGGGTAGGTTTAGATTAGACATGAGGAAGAAGTTCTTTACAATGAGGGTGGTGAGACACTGGAACAGATTGCCCAGAGAGGTGGTGGAGGCCCCATCCCTGGAGAAATTCAGGGCCAGGCTTGATGAGGCTCTGAGCAACCTGATCTAGTTAAAGGTTAGCAACCTTAGTTGCTAGTTAGTTAGTAACTAACCTAGTTAGCAACCTTAAAGGTTAGCAACCTAAAGCAACCTGATCAGATTATCTAGTTGAAGACGTCCCTGCTTACTGCGGGGGGTTGGACTAGATGACCTTCAAAGGTCCCTTCCAACCCAACACATTCTATGATTCTATCATTCTGTGATTCTATACGGTGCTTAGGGACATGGTTTAGTGGTGGACCCTGCAGTATTAGGTTAACGGTTGGGCTTAATGATCTTAAGGTTTTTTTCCAACCTAAATTCTCTGATTCTCTGATTTTAAGACCCTGCCACCCCTTGTCTTCCCTCCAATGTGATGTCGTTCCTAGTTAGTCATGGTTGCCTCAAGATGACAGGCAACAGAGATTTTTTAGTACATTTTGATGCACTGGCTTATTTCACAGCTTGTAATCATCTGAAATTCACAATGTGGAATACTGTGAGATTGCTTTCTGTCTTACTCCTATTGAAAGAGAAAAGGCTAAAAAAACCCTGAGGTACATTATTTGACTGTGATTCAACTTATGAGCGGAGAGAGGTCTTTCTTTGCTTCTTACATATATATGATTAGTTGAACAATATGACCACAAAATGCAACTAGGTTCTTGATCTCTGATTCAGTGTTGGTGATAAATGGGGAGAGGGGGAGAAAATGCTCCTGAGGAAATGGGGTATGCATAGAAATGAAAGAGATACAGCATAAAAAATAGGCAAAGTTTTCCCTTTTAGGTAGAGAAAATCACAGAATGCTTTGTAAGTGCAATAAATAATGTAGCATAAGGCACATAGACACTAAAACCTTTTCATTCAGCAAGAAAGCTAAATCATAGACTGGGAATAGACTTGAAAACATCTTAAGTGCAATAGTAAAAAAATGTTACTTTCTAATGTAAAACCGAGGCTCTGGAGGATAGTTTCAGATTCCACAAACTCTGTCAGCTCTCCCTTTAGGAGCAAAATGATGGGGATGTTAAGACATTTTGTTTCTCTCTTTATCAGCCTATTTGACTTCCCTAAAGAAATATAGCTTTTTTTTTTTTTTTTAGAACTTCTGAAATATTTAGAGTTCTGTGATGTGTCCTAGAAGAACAACCTAAACAGCTAAGCATATAAAATGCTGCAGTTTTATTTTATCCAACCAATTGACTAAGATATTACTGAATACAAGCCTGAATTTGAGTAAGGGAATAAACAAACTATGGCTAACAGCAATCATGATTCTGTCATCATTGCTGATGTATGGCCCACATTAAGCCCTCCTACATGATTCAGACCTACAGCTGATTCTGTACCTCCTCACAACCAATAGAAACATCAGTAGTTTGAAGCTGAAAATATATATCTATATAACAGATTCTTAAGATGCAATTCCTCAACAAAACAATGAAAAGAAAAAGAAGTCACTTCAAAAAAGGGGGATGACTTGCAATTAGGAAATGCCCTATCTGGGGCCAGTGAATAGTTAACTACTTAGGCAGACTGGAATGGCTGGAATCTTTTCAAGACTTATAGGACATACTTGGTAACCTGTTCCGATGACCCTGAGAGATATGCCAGCAGAGACTTTGCTGCTAGTGAAACAGACATTTCAATGCACAAGAGCTAAAATAAGATTCAATCCTCTGTTGTGCAGATTTTGAGGATGGCAGAAAGCTAACATCTTCTTTTGGAGAGAACATAATTTATATAAACTCTGAAATAAGCCTTGGCAAAACAGAAATAACAATACTAGAAAAAAAAAAAGGCAACAAAAACCAACACAAACCCAAACCCCAACGCAAACCCAAACCCCAACGCAAACCCAAAATCAAAACCAAAAAAAACACCAAACCCAAAATTAGAAACCCTTTCAAACAAAGAAAGACAGCTGTGAAATAGGAATACATCACTTTTTGAGATCTCCAATTTGTAGGCCAGGATTATGTATCAATGACTTCCTTCTCATAATTGAAATATTAAGAAAATAAGTTTCACAACATTAGAAGGTCCATGTTTTTTAATAAAGACAAGGCATTCAACGAGAATCAAGTAAATGACAAGCAGTTCTAACTTACCAATTGTAATTGGCTTTGAATCCATCAGGAAATGACTCCTAAGACAAAAAGCCTAATGACTCAATATCATCTTTGTTTTTTATGTAATTGATTGCAGATGTAGAATAAAACATTTTATACTCTTTTACAGTAGGATATCTAAACTCTATAAGAGAGAAAGAAGATGGAAACTGGCTAAAGAGCACCAAAATGTCATAAGACTAATTTCAGCATCCCTAAAAAATGCAGTGTGCGACTTAACATGCGAGCACCTTAACAACAGGTGGATTATGATCTGAGTGTCTACCTACTTGATTATTATTCTAGAACTTCATAAACACATTTGTTAAAAACTTTCTTCTGATTTCCAGCCTTATTTTATTCATGAACATTACGTACATACAGTATAATCTGTAGGAAACAATTTAAAAATGTTATAACATAGTCAAGAAAAATGCTTATTCAGTTCAAGAATAGGAAAAAATTGCTAAAGACAGGATGAGGTACATAAGTATGTTTCTTCTTCTCAGTATGGCCTCTTAGTAAAATTATAACAACTCTGTCTTGTGCAGTCAGTGCACTGATACAGCCAATGCACTGCGAGTAGTTAAAAGTGAGGAACTGTGCCCAGGGCACTGGGAAATAATCTTTTATGATTTTTAACCAGTTCAGTGTGTCAATAATAATGATTAAGCAGACAATTTGTAAATTTGAATCAAATAGGATAAGAATTATAGTTAGATGAGTAATCTCAAGCCATTATACTGAACATAAATGTAACTTCGAGATTTTGTTGTACGGTTTTCTAAAGACATGGGAGGCCTCAAGGCCTCTACCATTCTTAATTATATATTCTGAATATCTGTTTGTACAAAAAATCTTAACAAAAATAGATCACTTCCTTTATTTCTTATAAATGGGAGGGGTGCTTTTTGTAGAACTAGGTCGTATTAATTGGGAAAGCACCCGTGCTTTTAACAACTATTACAGATCGTATCAATTGTACATTTACTTCAGTAGTCTTTCTGCACAATTAGATAGTACTAGTTTTCATAGTTTCCCTGTGTGATCATCTCTAGTTAGCACCTCAATAAGTATCATAGATTTTAAAGCTATTTAATATAAATAGCCTTCAAAATATGTTTAAAGATTTGTGTGAATTTAATACAAGTTTAAAGATTTTTTTTTTTATTGACTGGAATTCAGCAATTTATTTTTGTTCTTATAATGCTGTGTGGATCCTCTTATTACTGACAGAAATGTTTAAATCTATCATGTGATTATATGTTTCAATAAGAATTCTGTATTAAACTCTGTAGAAAAGAATTGTCTTTCAATATAATGTAAAGATATTGTTGTAATTTGGATAAGATTAGAATATTTGCTTCTCTACAATTAATTATTTGCTTCTTCACATTAGTTGTTCTCCATACTATTTTTTATTGTATATATCTACCAAGTTACAAATATTTTCTCTCTAAACATAACTCAAAAACTTAACCTTGCCAAACTAGTGGGTTTTTAGTTTTATTTATTTATTTATTTATTTATTTTTGTGGTGGTTGTTTATATTGCTTCCGATAGCTCCTCAGAAGAGCTACATTTTATGAATTATCCATTCAGTAGTCTCTTGGAGCCTTGATTAGCATTTAAAGAAGTTACTGGGCACAGCAAAGACAGAATAGACCTCAAAGTCTGTAAATACGTGTATTTGACCACTTGATACGTGCTGTGTGGCTAACTTTTTGTTTATTTATTGAAGTTCACAAATTGCTGAAACTGAAAGTTACAGATTTACTTTTGCTAGTGAGTATCTATGACATTGTAATGTCCCTAGAATGATTTTTAAAGTCAGGAAAGTGTATTTGAAATATTGTTTCTCACCAGGTATGTAAAACTTCTGGCTATATGTTTCGGGGTGCACTTTTGCAAAATGGATAAAGTAACAATAACATTGGATAACTCTTAGATTTGGAACTGTTCAGGTCATCTTCACTCCTTAGCAGCTGCTGCAGAGTATGTCTGGAAAGAACAACATTCGCATTCTGAGGTCTAAAATATATTCCTTGCACTGACGTCTGAGAGGATTCTCAGGTGTCACAACTGTCGCTTTTCGATTGCTTTTACTATTTGCTGAAAGCACCTGAAAGTCTCCTGTAAGGTTGCTGTAAGGTCGACAATGCCTCCTGAAATCCTCTCTTCTGTGACTTAATTGCATCATTCTTCAAGACACTCCGGAGACTCATGTTCAGACTGAATCTTTCATATTAAAATAAGAGTTTTCAGTAGCCATGTACAATGGCTGGTCTTGTTTTCATGCTACTTTGAGGGAAATATCTGTGGTCCTTAAGGGTTACAAAGAAGTTAACAAAGATTGAAAATCAGAGCTCCTTTATCTCCTGGAAGTAAGATTAAACTACTGCCTCTCCTTGTTTTCTTGCGGTTTACCTTGGTGACATCCTTATTTTAGATACTGTACTTTCTCAAGTCCTAGCCATGCAGTTCTCCAGAATAATATGACCTTAGTATTTTCTTTTGAAATACTAATAAACAGCAAAGGAAAATACATGTGCATAGTCATGTCTTGGGTTATCCTTGCTGTTGCCAACTTAAATGAGAAAAAATATAAGGAGACAGGAAAAGCAGGGAGGGAAAGAGAAGGGAGTGAAAGGTGTACAATTTCTTTCTCACTAAAAAGCAATAAGAATTTTTTACCAGTGAATCAGCAATCAGGAAAAGCACAGATAAACTGTGGTTTGTATATAGCATTTTCTGAACTACTGTGTATTGAGTCTTGGGAAGATTTCAGCCAACAGTTTGCACTGGAGGAGAGTTTGGCAAGGCAGTGGGACAACTTAGGGACAATTAGTAGCAGTCTGGGAAGGCAGTTCATCTGGATGCTTTGATAGAATGTTCATACACTACTTCACTATACAGTCTCAGTAGGTATGGAAATAACTGCAGCCTAGAGCAATGACCACTGAGAAGATCTGATACCCTCACTCGACCCCTGACAGTGTACAACAATTTGGTGCACTTTCAGAGGGGACTTGATGTAGTTTTAAGGCTTTACTTAAAATAAATCTAAACTTATATGTCTTTATAATTAGTTTAATACAAGTCTGTGGGATAACAAAATGCCACCAAAATATACATCCTGCTAATGGAACATGGAAGAACATCAGGGTTTCACACAGAAATCAGAACACATCCTAATAAAACTCAATGGGAAGCCAATTCTAATCACACAATTTAATTTTGGTCCTGAGATTAAAAACAGGGAGAAAACTCACAATTCATTAATTCCTGCAGGAAACCAACTCTGATTTACGTTTTGAAAGAAAAAAAAAAAAAAAGGAAAAGTGGGACAAAAAAATATCTGGAATTAAATAAAAGTTAAACATTTTTAACAAAAATACTACTTTTAAAAATAAAGGTTGCTTCCTGCTGAATGTTGTATGGCATCAACTTTTACATTGTTTCAAATATTCTTAGCCTTATAGACTAAAAAATCAGATATCTTTATACAAGGAAGTTTATTCAATCTTTTAAATGATCTGCTGTCTTAATGGTCAAAATTGACACACATTTATGAAAGATGTATACAGAAACTCAAATACTAATGGAATAGAAAATATAAACAATGCACCTCATATTTTGAAAGGCTGAGTTAAAAACACATTCACCTTGCTTAATTTTGGGGGTCAGAACTTTTCTCTTGTTTTTCACTTGTTTCCTCATGGCTCTTCTTGTAGTGTGGGGCTCAACTGAAACATAAATCAGTGTTCAGTTCAGACCTTTTAGTATGTCTGGGAGGTTTATCCTACCAAAATACAATGACAAATATTATTTGGCAGCTCTGTAGATTTATCTCTAAGGCTTGGGGTGTGTGGTTTTTTTTAGATGTGTATAAACAGAAATACAAAATAACATGTCATAGAACTCCCAAAGATGAATCCTGCATGGTACGCAAGCAACAAAATCCCCTTAAAGTGTTTGGCAAAGATCAGAAATTTATTGCTAAATTCCATCCCTATTTTTATATACACAAACGTAAAGTTACAAGTACTTTGCATGTTGTTAAAGCCCTCTCATCAAAACTTTTTTTTTTTTTTTTCGCTGTTCGATCTGCAGGTTGAAAACAGATTGGGAAAACTAGGTCCAAAAAAGATTTAAATTTCCAAATAGTTGAAATTATGCAGGTCAATATGACACTGAGATTATGAAAAAGCCCTTGTGAAGCTCTGAATTACTTAAACTCCAAACCTCTTCTTAAAAGACTGCAGAGTTTTAAACTGTCTACATACAACTTCTGGACATTTACTTTCATGGCACTGGAAATATCCATGTGAGATTCAGTGTACCTAAACTACACACCTAACTGGAGAAATGCACCGTTAGATACCTATTTGGTAGAGAGTAGAATACTCTCTGACATAAGTGTATACTTCCCCTACAAATGCAGTACAAGTCACCTCCACTTGGGGTAGATCTTGGGAAATTGTTTGGTTCTCCTACATTAGGATACACAGTTCTATCCATTGATCCAAGAGGGTTCCAGAGGAAAATGCAGGATCTCTAACTCCACACAGAATCCAATTTCCTTATCCCCTAAATCTAGTCATCTAAACGGGTCTTCTTGTGAAGGAAGAAGAAAATGGTAGTATTGAGCAATCAAGAGTATTCTGCAGAGAGACTACAACCTACAGGACAATCTTCTTATGGAAAAGTGGCCTGGCAACATGGTCTTTATTTCCATGACTGCTTCTGCTTTTTAATATCTAATACAAAATGTATTTATCTGTCAGGGTTCAGGATCTTAAATGCCTCTTCCACTCCCTCTCAGTTGAGAAACTCCCTCTGGCAGTGATTCAGACAGCAAATGGTCAAGGTGGCAAAACAGTACCAGAGAGACACAGTGATCAGCTGTTCTAGCCAGACCTCAATACAGCAATTTCTGCTGCTCGTACTACTGAGAACAGAAAAACAGAGATGCTTTCTTGTCTCCTCTTTCTACAGTTCCCTCCCTGCCAGTCCATCAACTGTGCTTTGGTGTGTGAAAGTCCTGGTTTAGATGGAGCTCTAAATCCTTATAGTATGAAGGTTTTGACCATGACCTTGAAAGTTCTTGCATAAGCTGTTATCCAGAAGGAAGCTAGGATTTTCAAAATAACGTAAGCTGCCTCTGCCTGCTGGCAGCTGTGCCTTTTTTAGAATTACAGCTCTGAGGCTGGTTCATGCACGTGGGGGTTACTGACTTATCCCAGGTATCATATAAATTCACCAGCTTGGTAACACCTGATCTCACAAAACACAACATTCACAATGTAACTAAAAAAAAGTAAAAAAAAAAAACAAAACAAATTTAAAAAAACAAAAAAACACCAAACCATAAATCCAACTAAGGAGAGCCATCAAATAATCATAACCTTATCTTTGCTCAGCTTTGTGGATGTTAGCATTTTCTAGTGATTTTTGTACAAAAATGATTCAAAATGGCTTTAGTTTGCATAAGCCTTTCCAGCTTTATAAGGCTTCTTGCCTTCTCCCTGATTTGCCAGTGGCATGAGTGCATCTTCCCCATAAGAAAAGGTAGTAAAACAATGAAATCAAATAAGATAATTGGGGATGATAATGTACAAGGAGCAAGAAAGCACAAAATTTTGCAGAGGTCTCATTTGAGATGATGCAAAATAAACATCCTATTAAAATGAGAAGGGAAGGGAAGGGAAGGGAAGGGAAGGGAAGGGAAGGGAAGGGAAGGGAAGGGAAGGGAAGGGAAGGGAAGGGAAGGGAAGGGAAGGGAAGGGAAGGGAAGGGAAGGGAAGGGAAGGGAAGGGAAGGGAAGGGAAGGGAAGGGAAGGGAAGGGAAGGGAAGGGAAGATGCTTAATACAAGTAATTAAAACTCACTTAAAAAAACACACAGGTTGGAAGGGACCTTTAATATCATAGAGTCCAACTATTAACCTAACACTGCAAAAACCATCACTAAACCACGTCCCTAAGCACCTTGTCTACCCATCTTTTAAATGCCTCCAGGGATGGTGATCCAACCACTTCCTTGGGCAGCCTGCTAAAGATGAGACAGCCCCTTAGTTTTCACCCCTAGTCTCAGATCTCTGTACGTTTTGTATTGAGAAATGGATATGAAACCATATTCATCTCAGGAAAAGTGCATCCTTTATAAAAGCCTGCATGTAGATTATCAACTATTTTGTGAAATATGATAGTTAAAAGAAGTTCCCACACAGCTGAGAATCAATCATGAGAAAAAGTTTGTAACATTCTGCTGTCTTTGAAGTTTTTATAGTGTGCATTGGAATTGTTTTCAGACAACACAAACCGACAATTTCTCATTTTAAATACAGCCATACAGATGAGAGTACATTCAAAGAGTTGTTTTAAAAGAAAAAAAAAAGTTCCTGTTTGCTTGGTACTTCCAGTCTAAAGGTGTGGATATCAAAGGAGAAAGAGCCTACAAACAGAATGGAGGGTCGAGGTCCTGCAAACTGCATTACATAGGAAGAACCCCAGACCCAAATGGAGTCAGGCTGAATCCTGTCTGTGATCTTGATCTACAGTGTTAGCATAGGATCACATTGGAAGCATTTATAGTCTCTACCCTGTGGCTAGAGTCATACTGCTGTTAGGGATTGCTGAACCAAGTAGTCCAACAGAGGCAAGGCTGCCTCAGCTCCATGCCTAGGTCCTACCAGTAGCAACACTGGGCACATTTTCTCAATATGCAAACAGAGAAATACATATATTTAATACGCATACGTATCCACCTGTCCAGCCACACAGATCAGCACAGACAGAAAACATAGCATTCATGTAAGCACGAACAGCATCAACGGCCTTATCCTGTTCCCCTCACTGTCTGAGCTGGCTGAAGGTCCATTAGTGAGAAACATACCTATATACATCTATATAGTTATTGTATCTGTATATGTGTAATACAGATTTTCCCAGGAGCTCAACTTACACACTCAGTCTATGTACAAGCCCCTACATCCTTATTCTCCCAGTTGCAGGCACCTGGGCACTCAAAGCCCCAAGGCATCTAACCCCACCTCCAGCTGCTGGTGCAGACCTCCTTATATCAGCACCACATACATAAACACACGCACACACATATACGCAGCTGACTCCTGTTACTGTGCTTAGTCACCCAGTCTACTGAGTAGCTGACCTTTGGATCCTGGTTGCGTCCTGAACAGAGACATGGTCACATGAAAATAGGTCTCAGTCAAACTTCAGACATTAAAGTTTCTCCATCTGGCCATGGTTTATGTGCAACCAACCCTTTTTAGCCTTTATGCCTCTATTTACCCTTGTTTGTTCCTCATCACACCACCTTGATCCCTCCCCTTCCCTGCCTTTTGTTCCTCCCTGTATTGGTTTTTTGTGGCAAGGTTTTGGTAGCAGGGATCTACAGGGGTGGCTTCTGTGAGAAGCTACTCAAAGCTTCCCCTACATCCAATAGAAACACTGGCCAAGGCTGAGCCAATCAGTGATGGTGGTCGCACCTCTGTGAGAACATATTTAAGAAGGGGGAAAAAAACTGCACAACACCCGCAGCAGTCAGAAGAAAGGAGTGAGGAGACAAGGGAGAGGGAGAGAGAGAGGGAGAAGGGGAGGGATAGGTGGAGGAGGATGGGGAGGTGGAGGGAGAGGAGAGGAGAGGAGAGGAGAGGAGAGGAGAGGAGAGGAGAGGAGAGGAGAGGAGAGGAGAGGAGAGGAGAGGAGAGGAGAGAAAAAGAAAAAAGGAAAAAGATAAAATAAAAAAAAGAAAATGAAAAAGAGAATGATTTCTGCATTGCTAAAACTGGAAGAGGCTTGAGAAAATAATCAGGATATCAGGGACCTCATACTGAAGTGAGATAAAAGAGGTTATCATAAACTGAGAACAGGTCTCAGTACAGGCAGCAACAAAACCATGCCAGCGGAGTCACATAAACTTAATTATACCTCCACCTTTTTCAAACATGATGCATGCTCATCAGTGGCTAGAAAAATTAAGGGGTAATATCTGCTGTTAAAATTACTTTAGTTCTGTTGCCAAATTCCCATAGCATATCAAACAGAGCATATTACTTTGCAACAGTCCATTCTTCCCTCCTTTAAGACTACGTAACTTGGAAAGATAAGTGTTAATATATTATACCCGAGTTTCCTTATGCTGAACAGCTGAATTCTTAATAAAACATTACTTCTACTTTGCTTAGCAGTATGGCTAGAATTTCTCTGAAATCACTAAATTCCAGAGTGGAAATTAAGCTTCTCATACATCAAGGACACAAACTGTTCAAGACCTCATTTTTTTTTTTTTTCACTTTTGTCTTCAGTCTCAAAACAGAATGGCAAAGATCTGTGACAAATACATTTCACTTAAATTTGGACAAGCCAGCTCAGGAGTTTTTTCCCCATTTTGTTTTTAGTTCTATAATCCTATGGTCTTCAGAAATTCTACTGTGCAGACATCAAGCCTATATATATGTTTCTAGGTTCCACTTAACTTCAGAACAATTTTACTCAAAATCTCCTTTGAAATATTCTTTCAACAAAATGAGGCACTTGTGAAATTCGAGGTGAACGGGGACATAGCTGAAATGACTTGGAGTGCCTTGGAAACAGAGTGCAGCAGAATAGAGAAAGAATTAAGAGAACATTTTACTCCAAGCAACAGGTAGTGATTTTTTTCTTAGCACAGACAAAGATGTCAGGAATTCTGAATATGCTGTTGTGGATACACTCTTAACAAACAAGATACTTCCTCTGAAAAAGTTGACTAAACCTGAGATTTGCCCTACAGAAACCAACAGGGAATCAGAGGGCCTCAGGCATTCCAAAAAACTAGGTTCTTGTTATGGAGATTGATTAACTTAACTTAGCAGAAATCTGAACAGCTTGCAAATGTGCTACAGGGCAAACTCCCATTTAATGAAAGTTTCTCAGAGTCATTGGACCAAATTTTTCTTGTACAATTTTGCTGAAGTTGCACCAATACCAATGAAGTATTATTCTGCCTCCTGCTCTGTGTTTTATTTCAAATGAAAATAGTACAGGAAGATGGAGAGTGTGGGAGAAGGAAGTAAAGCATGTGGAAGTAAGTCTTTCAGAAAAGGAAAGAATTAGAGTAGCTTTCTTCTCAAATCAAAATCCCCTGAGGTTATTTATGCTATCATTTTCTTCATACCTTCTTCAGCATAAAAGAGCAGAACTAGAGATGTCCTAGGGAGAGGATGTTCCAAATTCTTAATCACTGTCTTAATATATTAAATTATTGTAACAAAAGTATTTAACTCATTAATTACTCCAACACAATGTTGTCATACCACTCAAAGGCCACTAAAACTTTCTCCCTTTGACAAGAGTCACTGCCTTTCATTTGTCTGAGTCTTGTGGGCAATGGAGTGAAAACACACAGCACCTCTACAAACAGAAATTCTGAGTTTGATGCATCTGTGCAACAGCATGTGCTTTCATCTGCTGTACAAACAGTCCTCCATCCTCCAGCAGGAGGAGAATTGGCAGCAACCTTTAAAGAGAATTTCCTCTCATCTGTTTAGTGAACCAGGCCTCCAAGGAATCAAAGAAGCTAGGCTCTCCTATTTGTCTATTCCCTCCACCAAGAACACCTAAGCAGATTGGTGTTTTCAACCAAGTGGAGTTGGGGCCCCAAAAATGCTATTACTTATCTATTTGAGAGTACATCAAAAACGGCTATCTTGAAAATACATTATTTAAACTGCAAAAGCAAGTGTTCAAGTGCTAAGACCCAGAAGATGCCAGTTCCCTGTAGAAGATAATTTCAACCTTCTAGGCACATTTCTCCTACACAGTGAGAAAATTAAGCCCTTTGTGGAAGTAGTATCCTCCCGTGTAACTAACAATGTGCTTAAGAGAAAGTTATGGCTCCAGAACTGCTATACACAGGTGCACACTCTTCCCTATTTTCCCAGGCTTCTTGCACCCAACAGGCATTCTCACATACAAACTCCTTTCCCAATACACTCAGGTTGAGCCAGCAGTCGGTGTGTCTTAGTTCTGACAACTTCTTGTAGACTGGGTAAGAAAGCACTGTTTTGATAGTGACTTGGCCAATTAGTAAAGCAAAAATCATAAACAATCGTTGTGATTTTTTAAAAGTCTTTACTCTGAAACTCTACATTAAAGACATTAGATGTTTCCCAGTTTCAGAAATTATGCTGAGGTAACTAGATAGTGGTTTCAGAAAAAAAAGAATGTTGCCCTTTCCTTGGTTACAGCAATGGGCAGGAAGTGATTCTGTATCCATTGCCATAACAAGCTTAGTTCTTCAGTGTTCCTCTATATTTTCTAACCCTGTTGTTTCTTCTGTACTAATGCAGTGGTTTAGCCTTTTTGCACATTATGAAGTATGAAGATGTCTTAAAAGACTGAATATCCATTTCATACAAATGTTAATTGTAGTTTAGAACAGCTAATCAGAAAAAAAATTGTGACGAGCTTTTTGCGTATGATGATATAACGATAGACTTTGAGTTCTGGGTGGAGCCAGATAACTGTAATATCAAAAATATCTTGAAAATTCAAATGTGCATATCTGTGACAAAACTTTTTATTTATTTTGTGTCACAGGTGCAAACAATAAAGATGACACAATTCCCTGGAGTTTTCTCTGATGTCATCTGATGATGATGCCAGACATAACAGATTCTGAACTAAAACGTCTTCAATATTTCTAGGGTAACTTTTGTATGCATTCACAAAAACTTTGTAAAAAAAAGCACTATTAAAAGTCAGGCAAAAATATTGCTTTTTCTTATTTTTACGTGTTGCTTTACAATAAACATTACATAACAAATATGAGATCATTGCACATCAGAAATTTATATGATCATTTTTTAAGCAAACAATTTCTATAAAATGGAAGTTGGTTTTGTGTGGCTTTTTTACTTATGTGAATTTTATGTTTTAGCTGAATTAAAATAAATTTTAAGCCAAATGAAGTTCATTAATTTTATTGTCAATGGTTATTAAAATGAAACACACACAAACTTCCAGTTCGTAGGCAACTTAGTGAACATTTTTCTTAAGAATATATCAGGGAAAGGTCAATTTTTACGCATGAATAACTTGAATTTGTATTTCAGATTCATATGCTTTAGTCCCTGCAGCAAAACTTTCAACTGAGCAGAAAATATTTTTCCAATGAGCCATTTACTAAAACAATCACATAAATGTAGTTCTAACACTGCATGAACTACCACTGTGACAATTTGCTATGATTTAACTTTCAAATTTGAAATTGCTGACATAATGACAAAAATGACAAATAACAAGAGCAAATACATTACAGGAAAGGGCAGCATTCTTTTTGTAATTGTCACAAAACTGTGTCAAAAGGACATATAGCTCCTGTTGTGGATAATTGTCTCATACCTTTGTTCGATTCCAGTTTCATACTGTGTATAATAATTTACAGCTCTTGGAGAAAAGTGTCACCTCCCCAAAATAGTGCATTTCCAGTCCTAGACGCTCCTTCATGTTATTGCTTAAAGCCTTCATTCCCAACATTTTGTTTTGCACATCGGTTACATTTTCTATATTGTTTTCCCTACATACTTACAGTGTATTTCTAAATGGAACATCCTTTAGTAACCCCAAATTATTAGCAATTTCTCACCTTCTTTTAAAATAGAATTTTGAAAATGAAGAAATAGGGAATTTTATAATATCTTAATATTTATTATAATTTAATATAAACATTTATTAATATTGAATAATTATTTTTTAGTCATTAAAATAAACTGTTGACTCAAAACACTTTTCCACCTACATAAAGAGAATTAAAGAACATGTATAGCTTGCCCCAGAAACAAGTATTCTTACTGTTGTGAGATATAATTGTTCCTTTATAAAGAAGAACATATCTGATTTAATAGAACTGCAGATATGTCAACAGAGGACCTAAAGACATGACATGCTTTACAAACTATTAAAGAGTAATCATTTGCCTCCTTTTAACTCCTATTCTAAATCTACTTTAAAGTTGCAATGAAAGCGAGTTTATTGGTAAGTGTAGATTTTCTCTTTGTGAAAGACTGTACTTCCTGAAAAGAATTTACATGATAGTTTTCTCCATTTTCCAAGCCGTAAGGTAATCAAACTGTTTTTAACTAGGAAGGTAAAAAGAAAATCCATCAAAACTACCTTGTGAGGGAAACTAGGCTTACGAAAACAAACAAAAAACCCCATCAAGAAAATCAATAATAAAAAAAACCCCAAGTTTTTATCCTGAAAAGTGACTTTTGAATGTATCCAACCTGTCTAAAAAAATAGAAGCTTAAAGTATTGAAAATGTAATCCCCATCAGAATGTGAACATGCATTTTGAATTTTAGAATTTCTAAAATTTTCCATTTTATTAATATTTTGCAGGAAAGAGGAAAGTTCTTGTCCGTTAAACTGATATATACACATAGGCTATCTTTGATGGAAAGGAACATGGTATAACTCTTCTTGACTTAATAAAAAGCATGCACATGAAAATTTAAACGGAATTAAATATTTGAAAATATTAACTTCTGGAGGAATATTTTTTAATTTCCCATTTGTTTATTTATATATATTTAAAGTTATTACCATATTCTCTTTTCATGCAGCTTATTAAACATTAGATGCACAAGAAACTGATTTTGTTATGCACAAAGCTAGCAAGAAATAAACTTTTAAAGAAATGAATCTTACTGTGATATTCACCTTTTTGCAGTTTATGACAATATAATGATGAATTGTCTTGCAGTAACACTCACTGAAGTCATGAAAGGTTAATAACTCATTTAAACATTCATTACATGTCCCTATCAAAGTCATCTTAATTTCACAAAGACATCTAAGTTTCTCTTTAGGGAAACACTCTCTCAGGATTCAAGTGTGATTCTTTATTAACAAAATGGCAAGTGCAAAGTTACATGTCAAAACCCTGACTGATGATGCTGCAAATTGGTTCTTCCACCAAAGCAGAAGACTTTAAATTACTGCTTTTTAAAGGTGTGCTCCCTCAAAGGCAATTAATGTGTCAGTTGTCAGTCAGGATTATTTAATTTCCCAGCGAGGACTAAGAAAATGGGCATAGCAGATTGATGAACAGAACATGGTGCTGCCCACAAGAGAATTCTAATAATGCATCTGGTTTTCTACCTTGATTGGGTCTAAAATTTAAGAATTGAAAGTTCAGTGTGTTTGTAGTATTTGGAAAGTTCTTTTTAAAAAAAAAGCCTCCAAAAAAACCAAAAAACCTGAGCTTCCTAAGAACATATTTTTACTAGACATTGTTAGCATTCCCCATGCAAGTCAGAAATAAGCATGATAAAATTGCTATTTGCGGTATATCTGCTTTGTTATTTATCTTTTTGACAAGCTATGTCCCAGACAGCCCTATCTCAGAATGAACAATAGTTCACCTAAAAGTTGTAGGTAACCAGGTTTTAAATATTCTTTATGCTGTGATTCAGGGCAGTGATTTTAAACTTATATCCTATGGCTTAGGAATGTCACAATATTCTGAAATCAGGACCCTCTGCATATCCATCATTAATTTTTCCTAGTTCAAATCAGGTGTGCACTTCAGAAGTGAATGTTCAAGTTGAATCCACATAAATGCTGTTCGGTTCAAACTGTGCATCAGCTGTATTCCTTATGGATGGAATTAAATTGGAAAATGCAATCCAGGATGCCTAATGCACTCTGACTGTTATCAGTCGTTCAGCCCATAAGACCACACTAAAGCCAGCCTGAAGTATACTCTTAGAAATTATAACAGTGTGGACATCAGGCTCTCAGCACCAACTATTACAGTGTATAAATCCATTCCAACCGAACCACATCATTTGCTTACGTACATGTAGCTCAGATCTCTCCTGCTGGTGCTGTTACACCTGTCGTCATAACACACAGTTTTCCAAAATATAAACATTTCTGCATAAATGCAAGGAGCACTGTAATTGAAGTAAATTCAGAGAAGCTGAGAAACGGAGGCCATGCAGAAGAACTTCGATGTGGAAACAGTCATCCCAGTTATGTTTTCCTCCTTGCAAGTCCTGATGCCTTAAAAAATGAAACAACATAAAAACATATCCCTGCCTTTCAACAGGATAAATGTTTGCTGTGTACACAGATGGGATTTGGTAAACCCAGAGGGGTAACTTACAGATAAGCACATGTGTAAGTTTTCTAGAAAAATGAGGCCATATGCAGTAGCATTCCATTCTCTGAATAAACATGATCATCAAAATTGCTGTCCTGACATTTGTCAGATTAAAATTTGCAGTATGTGATATTACTTACATCTATTGTTTTTCATTTTATTGATTCACAATTCAATTTTTCAGCCTTCCACTAACAAAATGCAGTGTTTCCAAAGATAGCAAAACAGATTTAAGTAATTTAACTTTAAACATCTTAAACATGCTGAGTTGCTTGAGAAATTATTACCAGAACATAGTGTTCCCTTGAAACTGAGGCTTTTCTATAATGGAGCATAAAAAATAAGCTCTCTTCACGTATTCTGCTCAACCAGACCAAAACATCCTACATACAGTTCTCTTGTATGACAAGTCTCTACATAAGCAGTGACATGAAATTATTAAATATATATTATATTGTTACTTATTCCATAAACATATAATATTCAGAAAATACAGAGGGCTGTAAACTGAAAAAATAGATAAGGCAACATGAGTTCAATTTTTCACACTGGAGCACTTATGTTCTTGACCAACAAGTAAAAGAAACTACTGTTTCATTTTCTATTTCCTCCCTTCAAAGACCTCTAAGAAAGACTGGATTTTTCAAATGTAATGTAAATGACATAGGTTTTGGTAATCCTTACAGAAGGTCATATTGCCACGAAGAAAGAATGCATTATCTTTCAAGAATCTAGTCCAACCGACATGTAGACAATAACATGCTGCTTTTACAACCCGTGCCACAGAGCCTTTTACTTGTTCAAAGCCACAGTTATCACAAGGATATATAAATAAGGACCATGTGGCCATAGAGGCATGTATCCATTAAGGAAAGAATCATAGAATATATTAATTTCACATATTAAAGCATCTTAAAAGTATTTTTACGTGTAAGCAACAGGATTGTATACAAGCCACACAATTCTTTAGAAAAATACTTAATAGAATAGGGATACTATTCATGTTGCATTAATGCCAAGAGATTTTTGTTTTCTGCAAACTTTCTTATTTCCAAATTTGATTAAAAGGTCATTTTTTAACACAAAAAAATGTACCAAATAAAATTAAATTGCATGGCCTTTTATCTTATTAATATTTATATGCAAAAGGTCTGTTATTATGTGTATGTAAGTGTACTTTGACAGTCTTTTTCTTTTCTAGAACACAGCACATGACTGACAAGGACTGAAAGCCACTCTCAATACACTTGGCCATGTGTATTAAAATATTGAATAACATGGTTACTGGAAGTCTTTCCTGAGGAAGTACTATTTTCTGAATCATCTCTATTGTGGCATCTGACTCACTTTAAAATTCATTTTTATCTGAGTCATCTTATTCTTTTTGCAACTTGACAGAATAGCTTGAGCTATTGTTAAAGTACAAAACATATTTTTAATCCCTCAGCATGTGAAAACTTCCTTGCCCGATAACAAGGTTTCCCCACATTCATGTCCTCCAATATTAAGAGTGGTCTTGTTTTCACTGCACTTATCTCCACACATTTACTCGGATTCTTATAAAAAGTCATCCAGATTTAAAGCTGTTAGAAAAGAAAAAAAATCCCTGACTCCTGCACTAGTTAGGTTTCCTTCTTGCGGGTGGCCTTTGTGTTGTTCCATTTCTGAAATTCAAAATGTACTTCACGGATCAACAAGAGGAGAAAGATTTCTTTGCATAAAGATGGAGCTGAAGCAGACGGCAATTGCACTCTGAAATCAAATGGATGGAAGGATCCTTCCTCTGTTTCATGACTATGCAAAAGACTTGCATATCTTTAGAACAGAAATCATCATCAGTCAGCCAAACGCTTTTGGATATAACAAGTTTTCTCTGAAGAGGGTTATGCAACACCCTTGGGTGGAGGCGATATTCTGCCAGACAGTGATTCTCCAGAGTCACATGAGTGCTGCCATTTTTTATCCTATTCCAGGGAAGAAACTTGCAGGCTTGACACAGCTTTTTCATTTAACAGCATTCCTGAAATTCTACCTTTTAGTTCAACTTATCACAAAGATGGTGTCACTCATGGCCAAACTGTTCTTTACCTTCAAATACATACTTAACTGGAAAGCTGGCAGGAGGAATAGAAGGAAGAACCAGGCAGTAATTAAAAAAAGAAAAAAAAATTATACATTTTTATAGACTGATTCTCATAAATACACTTTTTAATATGTGTAGTTTTCTTTTAGAAAAAATAGAATTTCCTCCATCCCAACAGCAAGCAAACCACTGAGGTTTGCACACAGTTCAGGGATCAGAATATAAACATCTGCTATGGTCTTGTTTCTGGACCGTGTCTGGATCTTGTTTCTGGATATTGGGACTAAGGATGCTGTAATCTTATTAATCTTTTTTCTTCCATTGAAGCTCAGACAAAGGTGACCTCCACAGCATCCTTTCAGCTGGCATGACATGTCTGACTTTATATCTGTCCTCCTCTTCAGAACTAAAATTATTCTGTATTATTTCTCAAACTGGTAGAGCAACCATTTATGGAAATGTAAAACAAGTCTCTTTGGAGCACCAAGTCAATTTTCTTCCAGCACTGTAAATGTTGTGTGCATTTCCATATTCTATTTAAATATGGGAAACAAGTTCTGATCCCACTGAATCCAGGAAACTACTTGTCATCAGGTTCAATGAGAGAAGAAATAGCAGGAGACAAGGCAAGGCAAGGAGAGGAGAAGGGAAACGATCTTGTCATTGTTCAGTCACAAATATTAAATTAAAACTATGAACATTCCAAAGGGAAGTTACTGCTGGGAAAACACACACTATGCAGATTAAAATGCTTTTGTTTAAATTGCCTTACTTCCCTGGCACTTTTTAAAGAAGATCTTTGTCTTATTATGAAAACACAAAAAGCAACTGGAAAGCCTTTGAGGATTTGATAACAAAGCACACTTTTACCTCCAATGCTTTGTTTCACATGTTAAAAATTTACTATAATTTAAAATGTATATTTGGATGAGTTTTAACAAATTGCAAATAGGAATGACAGAAATGCCAAAATGTGCAATCACAGGGAGTTGCTCCTTTACTGGAGAGATTTCTCTGTAGGCCAAAGATAAAGAAGATAATTAATTTGGAAAACAGCTTGCCCCTTTCCATTAGTGTCAGCAGGGTCAAGGAAAGGGAATATGCATAAGAAAACATGCAATTTGTTTCTCTTATCTTCCCCTTACTGGGATGTGATAGGTCCTTGCAAACATTTTCAAAAGGAATCACATAAACTTTAACTTTCAGAGCTACGGTCCCTAGTCTGATTATTGCCTTTTCATCTCAAAGTGTGTTGCTTAATTCTGTGCCTTTATTTAGCTAGTGAGATTCTTTTGTAAGACCAAAGCTAGCAGTGACCTTAAACTTGAGGAAATCTTAACAGCTCTCAAGTCAGCCTCTGGATTCCCAAGGAACTGGAGGAGCAGTGGTCAAGAGAGACCTGTACATTTAAAGTGTTCAGAGCACACGCAAAACCATATAGTTGTAGAACAGAAGAGAATGTGGAAAGAAGTGTGTCATGAGGGAGGAAATAAGTCATGAGCATGATACAGGGATGTAAGCTGAGTGGCTGACAGCCTAATGGAATGTTCAAACCAGGTGAGGCTTTCTGAATTCCTCTTGCAAAACAGCTCTGCTAATAAAATACATAATGGTCCTTTCTTAAGGGTACTGAGCCAGACCACTGGACTATGATTAGTATTTTAGATTTTCACCAGCTAAACAAACCCGTTATACACTTGTGCCTGAAGTTCATACCTTCCATCTAAAACAGGTTTCTTCCCCTGGGTGCTGTCAAAAAAACCCCCAAAACCAAAACACCAAAACAGGAAAACCTGGGTTTTGTACCATGCACAAGGGTAGCATTCACAATGCAGAAACCTGAGCAGAGAAAAGCATCTATCATGGGAGATTAGTTCGAGTCTTGCATTCTGCACCCAGGAAACAACTGAATCCTAACCCTTATTCTTGCATTTGATTCAGCTTTGTCAGCTTCACACTCAACAGATCACCGAGAATCCCATTCTGAAGTGCTTTCTCTCCTCATACACAATATAGTGCGTTTAGGTACTTAATTTTGTCCTGAGGATTCAGCTAAGCAGTGAATCACCTCACTTAAATTTTGCATAAGCATTACAAATGCCTTAAATGTTGCAATCCACAGGAAGGTCTATGAATGTCTCACAGTTCACTTCAAATAGCAAACCAGAGTTTTAGTGTAGTGTAAGCTATTCATAGGTCATGTACTTCCCCTATTCACAACATAAAATAATTTACAGAGTGCATAGACACAAGTGTTTAAAAGAAAATGTCAAGAGAAGCATAAAGAATGTGTCCCTATATAGATAACAAGTCTGTTTCCTTTAAAAGGTGTAAGGGGAGGATGGTAATATTTCAGTATGCCAGCAACATCATACATGTCTCGGGTATAGTGTCTCTAAAGCTACCAGCCAAGTAGATTGGTTCTTCACACTCACTATGCACAGTGCCTTAAAGTTATATTCTATATCTTTTAAGTTGTAGAATATAAGGAGGTTGGAGGTTAATATCAAGTTTCCTGTGTGCACTAGTGTTGGAAACCGACATGCTATATCCATTTAGGATTCAAGCAGATTGAACAGAGCACAAAAATGCTTTACATATATTAACTCAGCAACTCCCCAACGAAATTTGTATGTAACTTAACAGGAGACAAATATCAGCATAATATTTCAAGAGAAAGCTGCTGCAGGTTTTAAATCTGAAATCAGGAAGGAAGGTTTGAGGAGAGGAGCCTAAAGAAGAACGGATTTAAGGAGGATAAGGTGTGCTCAGCAAATGAAAAGTAGTTCAAGTAAGACTGAAAGCAGAATGTGCTACACAGATTGTCAGGCAAAAGGCAGAGTGAACCAAAGTAGCCAACAGGAAAGATCGAGTATAAAATATGTGCATACATGCATATATACCTGTATGTTTCTATACATAGGTAGGCAATTATAGGTAGGGATTAGCTGTTCAAAAATACCCACATGCTGCATTTGTTCTACATCTAGCACTGGCTTTCACAGGAAGGGCTCATTGTTCCTATTCACAAATGTGGCACAAGTGCCTTTAAAAGCCCTGTGTCCAACTCCTTCAATGCCCACATGTAGTCCAGCCATGGGATGTTCTGTCATCCCTGGCACAGGCACACCAAGGAGTTTTGCAAGGACAGAAAAAGATGAAAGATGCCTGGACAGAAGAGCAGTGTCCAAGGCCAGAGATATGCAGGAAGCGACTGCAGCCATAGGGTCAGGTTGGGAGAAAATAAGTATATTTACAGGGCACTATACTTTGAGGCCAGGTGGCTTAGTGGAAAGCGGGTGTAAGGCAAGAATTTTCCTGGAATCCCTCCTTTCATCCACCCACACTAAGACTGAAAGGGTCAGGAGTTCCCATGAAGGACCACAGTCTACTGATGAGGCAGTGCAGAATATATCCAGGGATACACAGGAAAAAGCCTAAACTATTTCAGAAAAGAAGAAAGGAGAAAATGATATAAAAATTTAGAACTTCTGTTGAATAGTGTTTCTTTACAAACAGAAAAAAACCCAGGCTAGTAGAGACTGTATTTTGTACAAAATCCAGTACACCTTATGTAGTACTGCATTGTCGTTCAGATGGATTACTAGATAAACATCTATATATTTGGAGAATATAACTGATTCATAACATTGGCCATGGTGGGTATCAGAGGAACATCATCTAATTCTTTTTTCTGTATTTCTAGAATACAGTAGTAACAAAAATATTTTCTAAAATATGATTAAGTTTAGCAGTACTTTTTAAAAAATACATTCTTTATTGGTTAGAATATTAGACATACAGTCCTGTAGCATATATGTCTGAAAATGTTTTGTATTTTGATTTGAGAACTTCCTACTTTGAAATTCAGGTTAAATATTTTAACATTATAAAAACAAAAATGCTTTCACTGACCCAGAAATTTTAATGATATATATGCTTTAATTTTGGCTTACCATTTTGTTTGAGGATCAACTCAATTCAGTTTTAAATTCCATTTCATTTTTAATTAGCTGAAAGACCTACAGAAAATTTGAATGATATGTCATAGAATCATCATAGAATCATAGAAAGGTTTGGGTTGGAAGACACCTCAAAGACCATCTTGTTCCACCCCCCCTGCCACGGGCAGGGACACCTCCCACTAGACCAGGCTGCTCAAAGCCTCATCCAGCCTGGCCTTGAACACCTCCAGGGATGGGGCACCCACAACTTCTCTAGGCAACCTGTTCCAGGGTCTCTCAACCCTCACAGTAAAGAATTTCTTCCTAGTAGCTAATTTAAATCTACTCCTATAATAGTATAGTATGCACTTGCAGTAATTGAAATTATGATACAGTACAACCCCAATTCAGACAATACTTAAGTTCAGTTGTATGTGTATTCCTATAGAAATCTTTTAGACAATTCACAGCCTGCAACAGTTTAAAAATCAGTAGATAGAAAGGTGGTATCTCTAGATTTCTGAGGTGTAGAAAATTTTCTGATTAATATCCTCTATTTTTCCAGGCAAGATTTTCTGGGTTTTTTGCTATGTGTAATTGTTAATATATTCCCCAGAATTCTACTCTGTTTCAGATGTTGAATCTTAATTAAATTGGAACACAGAGTTGACAAATTGAACTGTTTTCCCTTTGTATGATTATTTATTTCCTCAGCCTAAATAAGGAAATTTAGCTGACACAATTGTGCAAACTTTATATATGTCATTTATATGAAACTACACAGAAGTTCCCTAACACATTTTTCAGCAAGCTGGAGATGAGATTATCCCAAGTTGATACACAAGGGAAGCATAATACATGGAAGAAAAAGTATCATTAATGTTAAAGAAATTATCTCGAAACAGAAAACAGAATACTATAAAATGAAGTTGAAATGTATTTTTTATGATTATTAAAATAGACACTTATCTTACAATGCTTAAGCAGATCAAATGAAAATCCAAGGTAATATAAAAGGAAATGAGACACTTCATAACATATCTAAAGAATGGATTAGACACGATTTTAAATGATCGATTGATATTTGTTTGTTATGAATGTAAAATAAAACCAGAACATGAATGCAAAGCAGATTTTATTTAGACTGATTAATTGGCTTATACAGAGTGGAGCAATAGTACAGGTTATAATGATTATTGCATGTATGAATACCCTGATGGAAATTTGGAATTACTTTACTTGAATAAAAATGCACATTTTCTTCCTACTCACTTTCTCCATGTCAGATAAGTAAAGTGCCATTAAAAACTAAATCAGAACTATCCAGACAATATGAGAGGCTATTTATGCTTTTGTCTTTGAAAAGTCAATGCTTGTATAAACAAAATAAAAACCTATAGTTAGACCAACTGCAGCATATGTACATACCATTGCTGTCTTTCCCTAGGAAATTATTCCATATCTTCTATCAAAATATTTCAAGAGATCATATGCTTGTGTCATTTCAGAATGACAACTTTCTGATACTAATTCTCAACTTCACTATGTATTCAAGATAGTTATCAGCAGAGACGTTTAACCCTTGCTGTCAGGAGGATGAGTTTGTTGATGATGAAAATAATATGTGATACAAACCTGAGCTATAGGACAATAGAAGGGGCTTCCTTGTCAAAAAGAAAGGGGAGCAAAATGGCATGCAAAACATTGTTAGATTTGAACCAAGATTATGCTACAGCTTCAGGATAAAAGGATAAAAGGATAAAGTTTTTAGAACAGTCATTATGCCAAGTTTACTGGACATAAAAAAAACATTGATTAGCAAGGATAAATCTCTAGTGTACGTTACGGAGAGCATAATATTTGGGTGTGAAAGAGGATGCATAGCTTTTGGAATCAGGCATATTCAGTCAATATAAAAAGCTTTCCTTGCATAACATTTTCACAAATTCGACTGGAAATTTCATATTCAGGGAGAGTTTAGATTTAGGCTCTATTGCATCCACATCTACATTTCACAGACTGTGAAAAAAGAACTAAATCAAGAAAATGATAGAGCTGATCCTGCACTGAAATCAGACCAAGGATTAAATCAGGCTTTTCTTCTTTAGACAATATCTTAAAAAGAAAGAAAACTATCATTTGTCTGGTAATTCTAATAATTCAGTTCCAGGTAGGTCTTGCAAACAGCAGCATCACTTTCCACCTCATAAAACATCAGTATTAATATGAGACTAGTAGGGTAGATGGACACGGTTATTTTTTTAAAATAGATTGATAATGGCTTTCTTCTTGAAACTCAGTTTGGATTTAGTGTTCATTCCCCACCTTTCATTGAAGGCAGTAAGAGACGTAGAAAGAGGTAGAAGACAGGACTGTGCTTCAGCAGTGACTGTGCTTTTCCTGAATTCTATTTAAATAGTGTATCCTCTTTGTTTTATTCATCTAACAACACAAGGGGATTCGGATCAACTCTACTTCTGTCTTTCATTATGCTATAATAAATACATAACTGGCTTTCTGAATTACAGATTGAGCAGTGAACAAAAGTAGAAAAACTTCAGGACAGCAAAAAGATTCTTCTAAATTACAATTAGGGCCTGCAAACATGACAGAAATTGAAAAACAAAACAAACCAAACAATGCCAGTGGATGGAATTCTTTAAACATATAGAAAATTTTTGAAAATAGAAAATGGGGACATTTTAAATCAAATTTGCCAAATAGCTTTAGCTGAAAAGGAAGGAAAAAAATTGGAAATTGTAAATAATAAAATTGCTTAAATGAAATATTACATTTAAGAAATAATGAAACATTACGTTTTCCAAATTTGTCATTTGGGTTTTCTTGCAGAATAGGATTTTACTGCTGTGATTGGTATAATTAAAAAAAAAAAACAACACCAAAACCCACATCAAAAACCAGACAAAATAAAAACAAACAAAAAAAACAATCAATCAAAAAGAAGGTTCAAAAGGGTTTCATCCAAATGACACTAAATATTTCTGAAGAGTGGGTCAGCTAAAATATTTTTTGAGTAATCACATTATTTCTTTTTCCATTACTAAAATATTTGCTTGTTTCTGTATCTGTTTACTGAAAATTGTATTACCATCTGTATTCAGCTAGCTGCTAACAACTCTATTGCAAAATATTTCAGAAGTGGTAGAATATTAAGGAATAAATAAGATAATTCTGAGAATTAATAAAAAACTAGTTGAAAATTAATAGAATTTTAAAATTTTCATTATCATAGAGAACATTCTCATCCTCTGTTGCTGCTTTAATCAGCTGAATTAAATTAGATGCAAGTCCTGTTGCTTAGATTTAGCTGAAAGCGCATGAACCAAAAGTTAGAGTACCAACAATCCTCCCAACATGCAAAGGGCCAAAGGCTTTTTGATACATGGTAAGCAATGAACAATAGGAACACAGAGATTAGTGGCCTTGTCTTTCAGGTATTTCTTTTATTCCTGTGACCTGCTTCAGTTCTGAATGCTACCTGTGACCTGTTGTTTGTCCAAAACAACCTGAAGAACTTTTCTGGAAGTATCTGCAGTTTTCAAGTAATTGTGATTCCCATTAGAGAAAAGTAATTTCAAGTATGCTTTCAAATTCTCTGTCTCAAAAAATAGTTTCTGAAATCACAGAGCTATGAGAAACTACCATTTACCAATTTATTTTAAAGCAAAATAAGAGCTGACAAAATATAGTCTGAATTTTACATTATTTTATCTATGCATCATTATGTGAACATGCAAATAAAACAAAGCAATCTATATTCCTAAATCAGTAGTCTGAATATCATGTCATCTTTTATTTATTTGCTAACTTCATAATTATTTTTTGTTTCTTCACGCAAAATAATGACAAATGCAAAATACAAAATACAATATGGTCACAAGGTACCATATTCAGGAGTGCCAAATTCAGCATCAAATTCATACTGGCCTGTAAGTAGAAGTAGACACATCCAGTCTTATTTGAGTTTACTTGGTAACACAGATTACTTCAGATTTTTAGTCTGAAAGCCAAAAGGTCCAGAGAGGCTTTTATTATCACTTTTTGAAAAATGAAAAGTACTGTCCCACATAATTTAATTTGCATAATTTCTCCAGGGAGATTTTAGATATGGAGTGTAAAGGGGTGAAAGAGACCCCCAGAGTGCTGTTAGCCTGGGAAGAGCTCTGCTTTTGTGCCAAAGGGTTTATTTCCAAGTGGTAAGGTTTTTCTCAGAGGCCCTAAGCACTCTTGTGTCCTAAGGTACTCAGTGCCAGAACCTTTCATAAAGGTTTCTCATGTGAGGTATTTGCTGTAAGAGCTGTCATAAAGATTGTGTGAGAAATAACACAGTGGGCAGTAGCAGAGCTAGAGGACTCCCTTGCGACCCCCTTTTAATGCTGTTCTTTTTTAAAAGCCGATCAGTAAGCATAATTGAACTGAGCTATTCTCAATGGCATTTGGCAAGTGATTTCCTGAGGTCTACATACTGACCTGCAACAAAACACTTGATAATGCTCAATTCAGACTGAGTGAGGTCTAGTTATGTGACATGGAGTCTATAGCTGTTTTCTTCTCTGTTTATGATGGCGTTATCTCACTTTCTTATCAATTTCCTTCTTTATAGTCAGTCTTAGAGGACTTTGTGACTGGGAAAGTTATGCCTGTTAAAAAACTAATGAATTCATACTAAACTTTTCAAATTTATCAGTGGAAATTCAAAACAGTTTTGCTATTTGTAAAGAGGGCACTACTATGATCACCTTTTTTGCTGAAAAAAAGACAAATGGTAAAAACTTAGTATCATTTCTTCTTATGTTCAGATTTTCATTTCTGTCTTAACATAAATACCCTCTTTACTGTAATATCCCTTACCAAAAAAACGTTTTAAAAGTGATCCATCCTCTTCCTTAATCTCCTCACCCATAATCTTTGTTAAACCTAGCTTACCAGTGACTTTTTTGCAATTTGTTTATATTTGTTCTCATTGTCAGATTTTGCCCTTGTAAAAAAGTAAAATAAAATGTTCAAGTCATGAAGCTTGTCTAATTGTATATTTTATGACATGCCAACATATATCTCTGACACTGCAATAGGTATTACCTATAAATTGGACGTTCAAACATGATTTTTTCATAATATTTCCACAAATACCCAATCTGTGCACAGGAAACAATACTTAAAATTACATAGTAAAGGTAATGGTTTTTAATGACCAAGTTTCTCCGATACCAGTATTCTGACTAGCATTTATAATAATATAAACTTCTTGACAGCATAGAAAACAATAGATTCCTTAAAGTTTTGTACTATTTTTCGACCTTAAACTTAAAAAGAAATCTTACCTTCTCACACAGAAATTGATCCTTTGAGATATCTTGACGTGTAATCAAATCTGGCTAGCATATATGAAATAGGCTTTACCATGATACACCTCAGACGATAGTGAGAAGTTTAATGGATTCCCTCTCACTCACTGTAGACACATACATCTGCTAACCAGTGGAGATCAAAAGGCTTTTTAGTGTGACGTTTCTTAAACATAACGTAAATATTTACTCTGGGATGATATGAATCATGTCCTGCTCTCTAAAGGGAGTCTGGACAACTCTCTCTGATGAATAAAGACATTAGATGAATCTCATTTAGAATTATTAAGTACGACCTGTTTAACTCACTGCTAAGAATACATGCAGATACGATAGCTCTTTAATCCAATAGTCTCAGGAATTTGCATCCAATTTTCTTTCTCAATAATTTTTTTGATGTCACTATCCTAATAAAGCTATGTAAATTTATCACCATTTAGCTTTAACAGTTATCTATCCCAGCAACTCAACAGATATGGAAATTCATGTCTCTAGCTTTCTACTCATCTCTTTTATTTTTTTTTTTTGGCTATAACACAAGAACATTAGCAGATAAATCTTGGATGTGATTTAAAGTTTACTGATGACTACAAATAGAGAGATTCTCCTGCTTAACAAGGTTCTCCTTTTGATAGCCATCAGTAGTCATTCACAAAAGGAGGGGAAAAGAGAAGACATTATATCAAAAAAGACAACTTCAGGTTTCGGTATTTGTTTTCTCTTATTTTATTTTACTTTTAATCCAGCAGGCCAAAAATCATTTACTTCACTGACTCAGAATTGATTTGGGTTTATTTTAGTTTGTAGTGAATCCAGGTTTTCTCAGAAATATGGAATCAGTTGATTTCAAAGCATGGCATGTCTATATATAATAAATAATATTGTACGCGTAGAATTAAAAACTTAAATTATTTTTAATCTATATGTACATTTAAATTTAAACTTTTCCTAGTTGTACGAGCCAAACTTTCCTCAGCCATTTGGCACGTCCTCTTTTTCTTTCTCTCCTCACCCAGAACAATATCCCATTTCCAACAGTTTGCCAGTGGCTTTCTACATTTTTCAGATAATTTCTTTACCATCTCAGCTGTAATCATTAGCAAGTAAATGATGTTATTGCAAAGTTTGTTTGGAATAAAACTCCAGACTGTACCTGCCAACTTTATACGCGTGAACAAAATTGGTATGGAAAGAGGAGGTGTGCTGGCTGAATTGTGACACATTCTTTTCCCTTCCTGATATGATCTTGGCTCTACTCTTTTGTTTCTACAGCAGAGTAAAGAAAAGGCCTACTTCACAAGATACTAAGTAGAAAATAAAGTAGTTATAACAAAACTCTTTGTCATTAGCTAGCTTAATCACGTTTTACAACATTTTAAGAATGATCCTTGCAAAATGCCTAAAAAAATGTAAGTTAATACCAAGCACAAGCTAAGTGTGGAATATGCACATATTTATGAGTTACCACTGTTAGCACACCCTGTGTTATCCACAAAACACACAGAATTGTAGGCAAGCCAGATTAACAGACTGAATCTAATTCCACATTCCTGTAATTTCCACTCTGGATTCTCATGCTTTCTGGAACAGAACTTGGATATCTTAGGTGTAATCGTACAATATCATAACTTCGTATATCCAGAGTTTCATATTGGAATACTGAATTTCAAGGCAAGGAACTACATCTATTAAATGAGTCTGTAGAAACGTTTCACAGCATAAACACTAGTGTTAAATTCATAGCAGAATTCAGACATATCTAACTGCCATTGCTTATTCAAATGCTCATTCAGCTGCCTCCTAGCACCTCATGATGCAAGTAGAGACTTCAGGCGGAGAACGAAATTCATGTGTATGTGCATACATTTTACTTCCACCACCTACGTTCCCAGTTTCCAACTATTCAAGTTATGGAAACCTCTTGAGTTAAAAGGAATTTCTTTGTAATTAGTACCTCTCAATGGATTTTCCTTCCAAAACCTTCCCCAAATGCAGTAATAATAAAGCAAAACTGGAGAAATCAGGTATTTTTCTCTTTGGCTGCTCTGTATATACAATATTTATTAATTTTAGAAGTAATTCTACGCACTAGACTTGTAACAGAAGCCAAAGAAGTCAGAGAAGTTCATATTAGTCCCTGTAAAGAGTGGTGGTACAATCTTTTCTATTAGCTAATTTCAGCAAAAAGGTATTTTAAACAATCAAACTGGAAATACATTAACAAATGAGACAAATGAAGATCAAAAATTTCATCTGGCAGGTATGCAAGTCCCATTTCAAAAAGATCCTTAGGATCCTATATTTCACAGATTTTATTAAAATAAACACAAAATTCTGTTTCTCGCCTAAGAATTTGAAGTACAGAGAACTCAACATATTTCCTTAATGAAGTTTTAAGACTTTCTTGTAGTCTGAGATTACAAAATTCTACTGATTTCAGCAAAATTGAGATAGCGATCACATTGAAAAGGGTAACTAATCTGAGGCTCAGTATGATTGATGAATCTTCCCAGTCTCCTTCTGCGGTCGATGGAGAGAGACAGACTCCTCCAGAAGGCAATATAGAGCAAGCATTTACCTGCGGTGTTCCAAATCACCCCGCAGAGGAGCCAATTTTTGAATATTGGAAAAAACAGAAAAAGAACAACATAACATAGATACCTAAATTAGATGTCTCATTTTAGAAAGCCTCATACAACCTGATATGTTTCCTGAAATCATTTAAAAACCAGGTAATCAGCAAGGGAAAATAGGGAAATAGGGAAAAAAAATAACAACTTTACCTTAAAAAAATAAGATGCATAATGGAATATTGACACAGATGCCAGAGTAAGCAGGCAGTTGTCTTCGTTCTAGGACATTTGTGTATCACTGTAAAGAGTGGTGGCACAATCTTTTCTTTCAGCTAATTTCAGCATAAAGGTACTTTAAACAAAAGTACACACATGTCTACATATGGGGAGGGGAACAGAAAATAAACACGGATTATTTGTAGCTGTTAGAAAGTATGCTAAATATCTTCACAGCAAGCTGCTACTGCAAGGGACAGGGATTACCAGAATGCAGTTTTTAATTGGGTTTGACAGACTTTTGAGAATGGGAAGCATCAGCACAATAGCTGTCACCATGTTCAGGGACCATAGCCAGAAAGCATAGTCTCTGAAATGCATTAGCATTTTCTGAGGCTCTCTAGCATTGTGACTTGAGTTAGAACTAAGCATCTCTTGTGATTCTTAAGAATAGCATATACTCTGCTACATAATCACGAAAAGCCACCTGGAATGAAGGCCAGGGATGTGTTTGATTATTTGTGTACGAGGGAGGCTGTCATTTTTACCAAGCAATACAGTGCTGCAAATTCACTAATCTCATAATAATGAAGGAAGGGAAACGCAATCACAGCTGCTATAAGAAATTCCTGTTAAAAGGTCTACCTCAGTGGAGGGTGTGGCATGTGTTTTTGCCTAGTGTAGTTCTAGTTTGATACAGAATTTGTATGAATATCTTAAGCTGGTGGTCTATTTTATTTTATGAAACTGTAAATAGAGAACAATATAAGAAATTAAGTGAAAGCTCTAGAGAGAAAGTACTTTTTCCTGTCATTCTAAACATGACACTTGCAAGAGCAAGTGGGTCAAGAAGGGGAAAAAATTGTGTGCCATGCCACTTCCAAGTATTCATCCAGAGAAGCATTCTCAAATGAAAGACTAGATAGTCTGTGACATAAAAATGTTAATTCCATTGATAATTAACCACTTAACACTTCATCATCACAGGCCAAATGTGGAGGTCTTTATTCACTTTCACTTGGGATTGTGGGCACTGAGATCTCAAGGCTTAGCTGGAAGACTTCAGAACTGTTCAGCACAGTCCATAGGACCCAAGCAGTATAACAAGGTACAGAATCTGAGAGGAAAAAAAAAAGTTCTCTGTGTTATCTATACATCTCAGAGGGAGTCTGAGAAGCCTTGCTGATGGGACTAAAACTCTGCAGCTATAATGGCTGTTTGTTACTTTTCTCAGTATGTGACATTTTTCCTAGCATCTGCCAGGTTAGGAAGATGCCAGGTAACTCCTATACACATTATTTAAAACAATTTTTCTCAATAATTCTGACTTTGCATAGCAAGCCCATATAGCCAGTCCCTCTGATACTTAGGAAATCCAAATTTATGAGAACAATGCAGCATCCTTTGTGATCCAGAACTGTCCCAAAAGCAAATGCTAAAAGTGATAAACCATCTACTTATTCCAACATAGCTTCAGTCTCCTGAAACCCTCTTTGTCGTGATTGGTTTGAAAGCAAACATTTCCAGAAGCAAAATGTGAATAACACAATCCATTCACTCAAAAGGAGAGAGGAAGATGTCAAAAATTCAAGAAATGTGTATTTAAATGTAATTTTCCCTTTTTATTTTACTTTAAATAACACAGGGAACTTATTTTCTCTAGATGAATATGTATTCTTTACATTTTTTTAATCTTCCCTCTCTGTCCCATCTGCTAGGGTTATGCATCTTAAAAAAAGGTCCACTGAGTTTAATACTGCAGCAATGGAGCAGCAAGGCATCTTCATAAAATCGTGTGATTATCCTTGTAAAAGTTCTGTGTGCATTCTCGGGCAGTGAAGAGAAGCATTATTATTGATACTAATGCTGAGAAAATGGTATTTCAAAGTAAAAAGAAAAGGACTTCATTAATATAGAACGCCTCGTTTCCCAGTGATGGTTATTAGTGTTCTTTTACTATTGCCTATAGTTTGTCTTTATTCATTTTCACTACAGAAATTTCATCATCCTTTCATCCTACTCTAATATTCCTTCTTAATGCTCATCTTCATAAGATAATAGTCAGCCTGCACTATATTTTAAGAGCTGAATAAGAGAGATTTAACACAGAACTGACAGAAAAAAAGTTAGGAAAAGAAAGCACACAAAAAATGTGAAGGAATTTCTTGCTTCTACTTCCTTTTCTCATAAAAGCTATGTGTTAGTATCCCAATTTTCAAAGTTTTAATCCAGTAAATTGCTGAAAATTCTGGGTCTAATCTAGCCAAGAATTTAAGCACATGCTTAACTAGAGGCTTAGACATCCATTTCTTTGAAGTCAGTAACCCTACAGAATTCTAAACTGAAACACAGTCTTAAATGCTTTGTTGAACAAGGAACAGAAACAAGATTTCATTTCTGGATTCTAGAAGAGACAAGACAAAATTACCTTCTACATGTGATGTATTTGCTCTTACTAGTATATATATATATGATCCTATTAACTTGGGCAGCTTGATACAAAGAAAAATCAATGGCATATAATTTTAAGAATTTTTTTGGTTGGTGTGTTGATTTTGGGGTTTGTTTGGTTTTTTTGTTTCCAGGTGATAACTGTCCTGACAACTAGGATTACCCTTCATTAAGTATCAACATCAGTACTGGTCATATGCAAATCATTGGTCATATGCATATCACTTAACTGAGTTTGTAAGGCAAGGAGTGTGTTGCAGTGAGTCACTGTATTATCCTGATTTTGGCTGATATGTACAGCAAGGTGCACAATTATTTTTTATATATTCCTATGGAATAATAAGAGCAAACAGTGCTGCAGATTTCAAACACTGCGTTTTCGATGAGTCAGGAGTATTTATTCTTACTACAGTTGCTTTCCTCTTCAGTCTGGAAGACATACAAGAAAAAGACTATTTCCATTATGTATGGGCTAGAATTTTTTGTCAGTACATTGCTGGAGATATTTGTTAGGGATACACAGCAGTAACTCCTAACATATATGACTCAAAATTATGGTTTTTAATAATGGAACCAGGGATAACATAATGATGTTTCACACTGCGTATTCCTTTATCCTTTGGTTTCTAAATACTGTCTCATAGTTTTATTAGTGGTGCATCTGGATGTTTTTCAGCGTACCCATATCGAAGAAAAAATTACCCTTCTTTAGCTACCCATACCTCTTTCTTTACAGTTTCTTCCTCAAACAATTAGCTTTCCAGAAACATCCTATTAACATACAAATAACTCAAACAGCAGACAAGGAATTTTCACAACAAACTCGTATTTATGAGTAATTAGGGACTCTAGGGACAAATTCTGTCTTGCAATGCAACTTTTGAAGAAAGCCATATTTAAATTCATGGTAGCAACTTTATTTTATGGTAGAGCTGTAGGCAAAATCACAATTGTGTTTGTACACACTGGAACACCAGAATCAATTTGTGAGATCAGGTGCTTTTGAAGAAATGCGTTCCCTAAGAGAAAGTCTCATCCCACCTAATTTTAACCCTTTATTATTAGTTATTTTAACTATTTTATATACCTAAGCCACATTACATACCTGAGCCACTATTTCTTCTACCTCCTGTCCTGTCTTGTTGATTGTAATGATGGAAAACTTCACCAATGATAAACACTTTTGAAAATCCTACACAAAGTTTAGAAGTCTAGAAAGATAATCAAGCTAAGTGACCAGCTCATTCAGTTTTCTAACAGTTGCATAAAGCTTGCCCACATGAAAGGTCATCTCTAATCTATTTTCAGATGTGTCAACCATACAGTCTAAATTGTGTTATACTAATATGGCATATTACAGAAATTTATTAAAGTTTGCAAAAACTCGTAACAGTCTTTGTATGGTCTACAGAAGTATCACAGGTTGTCATTACATTCAATATACTTCCTCTTCCAAATCAAAGTAATCTGCCATGAACTTCGTGTCAAAAATCACAACAGGAAAAAAAAAAAAGAGACACTTTGAATCTCTTCTTACTACTTGGGTATCCTTCACCTTTGATTTCAACCAATCATTTCCCTCCTTTGTGACATTTCAGTTTAGCATTACTTGGTGTTTCTTAATCAACTGTGAAATATCAAAATTAAAAAATTCTCCATACTTCCATACTACTATACTCTATACAAAAGCTTATGTTTTGAGCAATTTTAACCAGGAAAATAACCAAACCAAACCAAAACCCAACTATCAAAAATAAGTGAGCAAGAAGAGTTCAGAATAATCATATAGCTTTTCTTTATTTCTTGTTGTCTGTGAATTCTCCCAGTTGGACTTCACCTTCCTGTAACCATACATTTTTGGTCTCAATGAGACAAATCACGTTTTTTGCAGCTTAATTTATGAATGTATCATGTTAAAGTTTTATAGAGCATTTTGTACATTTTCATCTTTCATCATGTTAATACACAACAGCAATAATGCAAACAAATAGAAATTTTTCTTCTGAGTTCATGCAAGCATGCCCATCTTTAAACCAAAAGAAAGATGTCATTACAGACTAGTGATATTTCCAGAGAGGATGCATTAGCATTAAAAATAAATGCTATGCATTCAGATAAAAGCAGAGATAAGTCTATGCAATAAATCAGAGTTTTAGATTCATGTTATTCAGTAATGTGTAAGAAAATGGTTACAAAAATGCTTTTACCATTTATATATGTATGAGTACACAATGTACTTACTACTTTTAGAAAAAAAAAGTTTCCAATGCGCTTTAGCAAACCTGGATGCAATTAATTTCAGGGAATGTGGTTCTTTCACTAATTAGAAGGGTAGCTAACAGATCACCAGTTAATTTACTAAATAAAGTCCACATGAACAGCTTAGTAGTATGTGTTCATCTGTTCCAGGAAACTCTTCATTAAGATATATTTGGATACAAACTATCTTGTCAATGCAGGGTTTTTTTATAACAGGTCGTTTTGCACAAGTGTGAAATATGACTTTGAACATGTTTGCTATAACAATAGATAGATAAGAAAAAAATAAAATAAAATACTGTTGTGTCTGTGGCCAGAACTGTAGCCCAGTAAATAGGATTTTTTGCCATTTCTAGTAAAAGGCTTTAGGCTCTGCCCTGAGGTGAGAGCACAGGTCCCAGGGCTGGGCTGGGCTCACCTTGGCCAGGGCTGGGCTGAGCTGGTTTCAGCGCCTGCCTTGGGGCCAAGTGCCAGTTGCGTCCCCCGGATGAGCTTGAGCTCGCCAGCGCCTCTGTGGGAAGGGTCTGTCAAACCCAGGGCGTCCCCATGTCTGAACACGGGGAAACTGTGGGGGTCGCACTGATCCCTCAGCCGGGAGCAGCCAGAAGGCAGCAGCCTAAGGTAAGGAAACATCTAAAAATAAATCCAAGTCTGTCAAACTGAGGAGGAAAAGCCTACCCCACTCCGCACACAAATCTCCCATGCACTTCATAAATAACCTGTTCCTCCTGGTGAAGACTTTGTGATGTTCCAAATTCATTAAAACCTTTCCACCCTGCAGCTCATGAGGTGAACTGAAGTGCTGACCACAGATCCCAAAGGGCCACTGGAAGAGTGAGAATGAGATCAGATAAAAGTGGCTGATCCTGTCCGGTTCACATACAATGATTTTAAGAGTACTATTACAGACCTCTTGGTATTATTTATTTAGACTATTGGATTGTTAAACAGTTAATTGGACTAACAATAAATACATACCGGAATGTATATTTTGTTTCTTTTTGCTTACAAGATTTTGAGTGTAACAGAATATAGTCACAAGGCAACAAGCTGCTAAAGAACAAAGTTGTTTAGTTCTGTTTTCCCAGTTCGATGAAAAAATTCTGCATGCACCACATGAGAATGAAAAATCTTGGAAGGGAAAGATTAATTAAAGTCATAGTTAGGTAATAGCCTCTCTGTTTTCCTCAAGTCTGCTCTCATACACCCTCTGTGCCTGAGGATTTAGTGCAAATTAATATTTTTTTTTTTTGCCAAGAAGGGCTGTCTTTCCAGCACACATCGACCACTGAAATGCAAGGTTAAGAAGGCAGGTAGCTAAGACATGCAGGGCAACAGAATATACACACGGCATCACAGATGCAAATGTGTACCTGTGAATGAACTTGACTGTCTTTGTTTACCCTTTAATCCAGGATAGAAGGATCACCCCGTCATTTCCCTTAATGGCTTTGCAGGGGTTTCTTTCACATGGAGTGAAGAGCTAGTTTTACACAGTTCTGTGTAGCATGTTATGATTTGCTGATTTGCACTCATAGCATTTGGGTTTTTGCTTTTATATATCACAAGCTAAGAAGGGTTTGCCTAGGTCAATGTTTAGTTGAAAAAACTTTAAGGAGCAAACAGAGGTTCGGGGACTGCAGGTGCTCTTCCGCAATAATATGTCAAACGGCGCAGCGAGGCTCCAGTGATGTGCTCTCAGCTGAAGTAGAATAAATATTGTGAGAAATTTTCAATCTTAAATATTATGTGTAATGTTGGTGAATGAGTTAAACAAACAGTAGGTGAACTGATGATACTAATGAATATTACTCAAAAGGGATAAGTGTTATCCCTCATTTCGTTCCTGAACTATGCAAGATTGCTGTGCATAGAAAACAGATCAACACTTTGGATGTAAGATGCATTCCAGTGTTGAGTGCGGTGATCTCCTTCATCATATTGCACAATCCATTTTGAAAATATCCACATTTTTCATGCTGAAGCTGGTTTACAAATTACTGTGAGTTTTAGAAGCAAAAAATAATTTAACATAAAACTACATTATGATCATATTTTCAAACATTCAAATTATCTTAATTTACATTATGGACTAGCTCAACAAAAACCAAACACACTGAAGATAAACAATTATCACATTTTGCTACTCTTATTCAACTAAGTGTTCCTTATTTCCCTTGTTGTGATATCCTTTTTATATCAGTTGCCAAGAGACAAAAGGCCTTCTGTTTATGAAGGGATAGGCTGATATCTCAGTTTTGCTGGTATACAAAACAATAATTACACAGGCATCAGAGAGTAATTAAAAAAAATATACCAATATAGTCGGATCAAATTTAAAAGATCCCTAAATTCCAAATCTGGCAACATATTCACATAGTCAGTTTAATCCCAAGTGATGTTGTCCTGCATCTATACACCTGCCTGTATAATGCACTGAGATATTAGAAGACATTGTGTGTTTTTATTTAGCCTGTATGAAGTTTGTTTCTGAAAGCATACATTTGCTAACAACATAACAGGGGACAATGCAGAATTACAAATAGTGAATTTCAGTGTCGCCTTGTCTTTCTGTTTAGGTAATGAGAAACTAATTCAATTTAATAACATTAAAAGTCACTGTTTATAATAGTGTGATATATTAGCAATAATTTCTAGATTAATATCCTGTGGAACCCAAATATTTCAATGAATTGTGGATCACAAGTTCAAGAAATACCCAGCACAAGCACACAAAGTTAGCAGCAGCGATTCCTGAATAGACCGAAATTACTTAACATTTTAGGGAACACAGTCTCATTAATTAAAACAATTCTCACTCAAAAAGAAGACCTGGTTGTTTTCTTCTTATGAAGACACGGAAACAAAATAATAATCTTTCTACATGAAGATACTCACTTTTATAACCAACCAGCATAAGTTCCATATTATCTGAAAGTGATTCCAGCTACATTGTTAGAAGCTAGAGAAGACACTTCACCAAATCATAGAAATATAGAAAGAACCTGGAGATCTCGGGGGAAGCAGCATGTGGACTGCTTCTGACAAATACCGTGTACTAGGAAAACAGTAGCGTATTTGGAGATAATCTAATATTAATAAATAAACAAACAAGTAAACAAATAAATACTTCCATTGAAAGTACACGAAATCAAATTTATTTGTGAACTATTGTTACAATAAAGTCTAAGATAAATTGTGAAGTTGACAGGAATATCTCAGTCCTTGATATATGGAAAGGTGAGCCTTAACATGATAAGTGTGAGCACAATAATATAAGAAATGGAGAACACTGTATCTGAAGAGACGATATTACAAATGTAGTTTGATAACTACAATGATGTCAGTTTGTAGTGCGGGGAAAGTTAAATTTGGAAAGCAGTGTTCACAGGCAGCTTATTATAGAGCTCTAGGGTAGAATAAGAGAGATCAGAAACTGTTGAGGCAGCTAAGGGAACCTTGTAAATAGTTATAATATTGATATGAAGGGATTTCAATTTTCTGGATATTGATCAGAATACAAATTTCAAAACAGACAAGGGAAGAGTGCCAGGTATTCCCTGATAATTTAAATAGCAAGTCCCAGGATCGTAGGCTGTTTTGAATTACATCTTAGGAAATAAACCATATACATAGTACTCTGAATGTGCTGAAAAACAGAAACATTGACCTTTGATCCTACAACAGAGAAGGGCATGGGGTTATTTCATTTTTGTTCTATGCCTTTATTTATGTTTCCATCTCTGAACTGCGGGCAGCTGTTCAACACATTTTCTCATTCAGGACAGAGGAAATAAGCAAAGGAAGGAAACATGCAAAATGTGAAAGGAATATTGAATACTCTGAACAAAACTGTGTGTTCCTCCCCTCCTTGCAAAGAAATCTTTATTCAATCCTAGATCGGTGTGTTCCCAGCTGGTGTAAAAACCTAATTAGAAGCAGGTTGTTTCATCTGTGTGCACAGTTGCCCTTTATCCAATATGTGTTCTTTGGGCAGGAATTATTAATTTCTTATGATTTCTATACAGCCTAGGTACAGCTGTTCTCAGGCTTTCAAACCAGGCTCTGCTCTTTTCATCTGTAAGCAGTTTGGATGGCTTTCTTCATTTACCTTTACGCTCTTGCAGCTCTCAGAAGCCCATGAATTCTCTCCACTGCTTTTAGCCTCTATGTAGCAATGCCTGGGGAGCTGGCTCAAGGTTAGCATAGCAGCCTTATGCTAACTAGGCTCACCCTGTTGCTTTTGAAGAAGATATAGACTTGCCTCTGAGGAGAAGCAGCAGTTGTGTCTTGTGAGTCAGTGCCCACAACAGGTTAACCGAGATCCAGACCAAGCCTTTGACGTTAATTTTCTCCTATCCTTCCATCTTCATTAGATGCATTAGCTGGAACAGATGTGGGACATGGAGAAGGGGGACACCGAGGACTTTTGGGACTTCCTCCTTTTTTACCAAGGACCTTTGGTATGCTATACGTCGGGAATTACTTGCAGCTTGAGAACAAATAACAGAACCCATGGCAAAATGCCTTATTGCAAAACAAAAGGTGAAACAATATTCACTGAGCATTACTTTACCTTACAGTCCCATCTCCCTAGGTTCCCTCTGTATTCAGTAGAGAAAAAGAGGATTCTCTAAGGGACTACTTGGAGTGTGAGCCTGTAACTTGTTCTGAGCGGTCTTTCTCCATTAATAGTCTTCCTAAGCCAAAGGTCTCTTGGTGAATATTCCACAGTGATCATAACAACAAGGCTTAAATGTACTTCTCTGACACATACCCACAGGAGGTTACTCCTGTGTGCTGTAGGATCTTCAGTTACGAAGCTTAACACAACACTGAGCTTAGTTTATCACAAGGGACTTGCATAGACCTGCTTTAGCATGAATTCAGCCCACAGTTTTTATCCTAGGTTTGCATAACTATTGTAATAGTTTTAACCCAAAGCACTCTGATCAGAAAAAAAGCCTGGAAACTTGTCTTTTGAGTGGGGTGGTTTGTTTTTTTCTATGTGGTTTAAATGGAACGTGGGAATGAGAAATATGAATAGACATAATTAATTTACCCGTTCTTTCTCTCCCTCTGCTTGCAGAAGTCCACTTCTTATCCTCTTATTTTTGCAAGTAGGTGCATCTTCTCAAAAGTCCTTCTTTAGGAACTATTGCCATTGGAATCTCCTGAGTGAAACAACAGCCACAGAAGCTTTATATATGCTTTAATTTAATTAGGATATTTCCATTCATTACTTATCTGTTATATTTATGTACTAGAGTTGAGCTGGATAATAATGAAATATTTGTCTTTTTAAGGAGACTTTGTGGAACAACATAAGGACATTCAAGTCAGTTTACTAGAGAGATGCTTAGACAAAAGTTAGACTTCTGTTTTTACATATCATGGGAAGGAAAGACAAATAAAAGTAAATTTCACAGGTTTTAAGAAAGTATCTGCCCTGTTGTTGCTTCCTTCCTTTCATGAGTTTGTTTATCTCAACCCATCATTTTTAACATAAAAATTTCATTAAAAGAAAAATTAATTGTAAAAATTATTTTTCACAATTGTGTTATGAATTATGAAACAACCTGTAACTTAAAGATTACATATTGCTTTCTATAACATTTGATGCTGCAGTCAGTGTATAGAGTGGATAGCGTTCAGTATATCAGTGAGTATGCAGTACTTTGTTATGTGTATGTTATTCAATGCCCCTCCCTGTCTCAACTGAATTTACAGCTCTATATTAAAAACCCACTTTGAAGGGAGAATTCTTAACCTTGCTATGGCATTTTCTTGGCCATTTATCAAGATAAGTTCTCTTTGATTCTCAGTGACTTTATTTCATTACTGTCTTGTAAGATGAACGTGTATTATTTCCATTTTACAGATGCAGAATGGAGATATACAGAGGTTAAGGCTAGCTATATCCATTCACCATAGATGCATTAGTTGAAAAACAGAAGATCTGATTTTTTCGTTATATAACACTGTTCTCTTTACAGCTGTGAGGACTCAGTGCTTCCAGTTTTTTGTTCTCTCTCCAAGTTTTTTTGTAGTGACCTGACTAGGGAGGATATTCCCAATTTGACTGATATTCTGCAGCTGAATATATCTCCAAAGAACAATTATTAATATTCAGCTCAAGTAATGTTTTTTCTTTAGGTTCCCCCCCCCATAAGGTTTGTAAATTTAAAATGCCTTTTTACTTTGAGTCTTGGGTTTCAAAAATACAAAAATTTTAAAGTTATTCTTACAAAAAACATTCAAATATCAGACAAAATTATGAAAAAAACAGGAAGTGTCTATAATACCTAGATCAGACTATGTATAGACCCTATTATACTCTTAGCTTCTAAATCACAAGATACTGATTCCTTAAAGAAAAAGCAAAAAGACACTGGACTTTATTAAAATAATAATAATAATTAGTGACTGCACATTTATATGCAAGCTAGGCATGTGTCATAGAAAAGAAATTAAATTACTTGACATTTTAACGTCTTGCTTTACAGGTTACCTGGTTCTAGAGCACTGAATAGATAAAAATCAAACCAAATGAAGCCACTAGACAGAAGTCTGAATTTGGAAAAACCACAAGGAGTGCTAGGAAGGAATATGAATAATTTATGATTTTTTTTTAAAGACAAGAAAAAATGCAATTATATTTCTATGCAGAAAATTATATAGGGCTTTAGTTAATAAAACAAATGTTATATTTCTAAAAAATATTGTAGAAGAGAGTTTAAAGCACTTCCTTTTACATATTCATCAGTGACATATTTGATAAGGTAAATGGCATGCATAAATATATATTTTCAATTACTGACATGCAAATTATTGTTACTCTGTTCTGTATGCCAAACCCTGTTATCAGTCTCTTATCTGGCTTTTTGCCAGTGCAAATGCTTACTTTATAATAATGAATTCAATCCACAACAACACTTAACATTATTTCCAATAGCCTGATTGTAGTTGCATATGTTGTGAAGTAGCAAATAGAAATAACACAAATGCATTTTGTAATTTCTGGATAACACAATGTAGCATGTGACTCTATTGAGTCTTGTATAAGAAGAGGTCCTATTCTTAGTGCAAATCCCACGCTCTATGGAAATACAAATAATAGTATCATGTGTGAAGCCCCAGAGGTTACACTAATGTGAGCACAGAGCCACAAATTAATGAACAAAGCATGAGAAATTCAAGAAACTGAACAGAGCAGTCAAAAAAAACCCAAAAGGAGTCAAGCAGGACTGAAGCTGAGTTCAACAAGGAGATGAAGGAAATCTCAGTTCTAGTTCGGTTTATGTCTTACAGTAAACGCTAATTGGATTTCAGAGAAAATTGACAGGAAAGCCTAGAACCTTGATTATTTCTCAGCTACTGACTGCCCTAACCACAAAGCTATCAAGTCAGAAGACTATATTTCTTCTTTAATCATTCCCTGGGCCTGTAAAGCCCTGTGTCAAGGGATGAGAGGATTTGCATGCGCTAGCTTTGGTCTGATAAATAGGGAACTCTCACAGAATATAGGCTAGATAAACCAGATCCCCTGACATGGCTGTGTGAATTTACTAACCACAGGCATAATGCAAAAGTGTCTCCTGCAGCTGCATGTCAAAGGCAGACCTGTAACTCCTTCTTGCAAGAAGATTTACACTTAGCAGAGGCCTCTGGGTGTTAGATCTTACACAGATTGCCAACACAATTTAACACCACACAACAGGTGAGTGAGCTCAGGACACACGATGAGAGCTAAACCCAATGTGAGGCACCTAATTCAGCCCCTACAAGAATCCTAAGAATCTAACACTCATCTTTGGTTTCCTGCGTACAACTCTAACTCTGTCCCTGTCTAGTCTGTGCTTGAAATCAGCAATTCTTTACTCTGCTAATTTCAGTGGGAATAGAAGCAGGGGGTTTATAGCCCAAGTCATAGGCCCTTCAAAGAATGTTCATCACTTTCAACAATTTGGGTTCATTCCATTTAGAGCTTTACTCATTATCAATACAGGCTGGGGGATGACATGATAGAAGCAGCCTTGTGGAAAAGGACTTGGGGGTAGTGATGGATGAAAAGCTGGACATGAGCCAACGATATGCACTCACAGCCAAGCCAATCACAGAAGGCCAATTGCGTCCTGGGTTGCATCAAAAGAACCGTGGCCAACAGATTAAGAGAGATGATTCTCCCCCTCTACTCTGCTCTCATGAGACCCCACCTGGAGAACTGTGTCCAGCTCTGTAGCCCTCAGCACAAGAAGGACACGGACATGTTGGAGCGGGTCCAGAGGAGGGCCACGAGGACCATTGAGAGGTAAGGAGCACCTATGCTATGAGGACAGGCTGAGAGAGTTGGGGTTGTTCAGCCTGGAGAAGAGAAGGCTCTGGGGAGACCTTATAGTGGCCTTCCAGTACCTGAAGGGGGCCTACAAGAAAGCTGGGGAGGGGCTGTTTGCAAGCAAATGTAGCAATAGGATAAGTGGCAATAGTTTTAAACTAGAGCAGGGTAGGTTTAGATTAGACTTTAGAAAGAAGTTCTTTACAATGAGGGTGGTGAGACACTGGAACAGGTTGCCCAGAGAGGTGGTGGAGACCCCATCCCTGGAGACATTCAAGGCCAGGCTTGATGAGACTCTGAGCAATCTGACCTAGTTAAAGATGTCCCTGCTACTGCAGGGGGGTTGAACTAGTTGCCCTTTAAAGGTGCCTTCCAACCCAACACATTCTATGATTCTGATTCTATGACTTCTATGGGATACAAGACTGCATAAGTCCCTCATTGAACAAGGTCCTGAAATACCTAAGTGGAAAACTTGTATGAAATATCCAAACAGCTGCACCACTGAAATGAAGTTCGTATTCTGTATATTATCTTTGGTAGTAATAGGCAGATAGAAAAAACAAGACAGAAAGATAGAAAAGATAAAAAACTTAAAGTCAGGAAAAAAAAACACACCAAGACTGTAAGGAGAAAAAAAAGAGAAAAGAAGAAAAACATGAAAAAAAGAAGCTTTGTATGTATTAATTTGAGACCGTTGTATCATGAGCTATAGTTTTCATTGACTTTACCTGTAACATTTTCAATGCCACCATTGAGAAACTACTAAGGAGAAGATTTCTTAAGAACTTAGGACCAGATTACAAATGGTTTTCTTTTCATAAAGTCATTTATAATTCTCAAAAATAAATTAAAATGCTACCCAAATTTTAGAGGTAATTTCTGGTTTGATATTGTATTCCTTTAATATTACAGATACATGTGGTTGTATAGGACACAAAACAAAGATTAGAGCAATACTTGTCACTTTTCACAATTCAGGTGGCATTGTTAAACAGATTATTTCAGAATTTTATTTGAGGTGCGTACAAAGCAATTTAATAAAACTAGATACTTTCTATCTACTCTTTAACAGATTTTTTTTTTTCCCCACCAGAGGAAACAATTTCTCATTAGGGAGCTAAGTCATCAACAGTGTCCAGATTAAGAGGAAATAGTGTAAAAAGTTTTCTGCATTTCTCATTTCAAGTCTTTCAGTTTTCTGTTGGTACTTTCAGTTTAAAGATACTTTGTGATACATCATGGGGCAAACAATCTCAGAGCTGAAAACCAGCAAGAGATATTAATGGGCCTGCTATTTAGTAACAGCAAGAATGTACTATTCTATAAATGGCTTTTTCTCCACCTTGTAAATTGAGCCCTCAGTATGTCCTTGATAAATGAAAAATACCTCTGGCACGAAGAGACCAACAGGCAGCCCCTCAGATATTTTAAATGATAATTGCCACAGCAGGCCTTTTTGCAACAGAATGATGACCAACATCTGAAAACAGTCTTATAAACAAAATTTTATAAGGGTATTTGACAAATTCTTTTTTTTTTAGTACTTCACAATAATAATTTACCTTTATTAGATGGCTGTCTCCATGGGGGAAAAAAGGAAAGTCCAGGCCTAGAACTCCATCATTCTTCTTTTGAAGCCATTTTAGATTAATAGGACCCTGGTGATTTCAAATAATTTACCATTCAGCCACTGGTAACTTCGTAAGAATTTTTCCCTGAGGGCCTGCAGGATGCTGAACTGCTGAGTCTGAGCACTGGCACTACATTGCTAAGTGGATGAAAGTGGTAGAATTAGATGAGAGCATTTTCAACACCATTTGGTCCTTGCTGTTTTGCAACGAGAATCCCTGTTGTGCCCAGTGTGTGAGATCATGGAGAGAGAAGATACATATTTACAGAGTTACCTGCTCATTCTTGAGCCAGTGTGACTGCCTGCATTCAAATGTGACGAAAAAGCACTCATCAACTTCTACATTTTAGGCATGTAAAAGCTTACAGAAGTAGTTAAAAGGCAAGATGGATTTTAACCTTCTGACTTTCATGACAGGGAAGATTGAAAAAAAAAAAAAAGATGAATGAGAAATTGTTGTAACTGATGTGCATCTATAGGTCTATGAATATAATAATTCAGAAGGAAATTGGATGTATTTAGTATGAAGTAGTGGGCATTTCAAGGAGAATCATGTGTGACCCTTGGAATTAATTCTTTTTAAAAATGCCATTTATTGTTTGAATTGCAGCAAGAAAAAGCTTAGGTACATCATCAATTTAATATGCAGCCTTCCATCAGAAAGCAATCAAGGAGCACTTGTAAGGAGGGAAATCCTCTTGGGTTTTAAGTTCCCCTCCTTATCCCCTTTCAGTTTAGTTTAAAGGCTGCTATCATTTTTATGTCATAGCCAAAGCAGACATATACCTCTTTATTTGAGTTTAGAATGCAATGTCAGACATGCTGTCATGTACAGTAAGAAGGAGTCATTGAGTGTTCATGTATTTCATAAAATATAATTGCGACCCAAATAAAATAGCAATTGTTCAATTTATAAAAATATGTTCAATTCATAAAATGTCACCTTTGGTACTTGATATCAAAATCATCTATTGGAATCCTTACTGTTCTAAAGCAGCGCCTTATCTTCAATGGCATATCAACTGCTGAAGGAGTCACAGTAGACATGTTTTAAATGTTCATTGATTTTAGGAAACACTGACCATTTGCAAGTGTTATAAATATTATTTAAAAAAACCCCAAACCTTCCTTCTCTGTCAGAAGTACAAAGTAGATGAGTCTTCCATCCCTTATAAACTTTATCAGTATGTACAAAAAGACAAAAGAAGCTTTTTCTTTAAGTAACAGTGGCAAATTATTAAGTGTGGTTTTATTCTAACTATTTTCTGTGAGCTACAGCATTGATCTCAGTCATTAGGATCTAGACTTGTAAATGTTAATTACATTACTACTGCAAAGTAAATACCCACAGGTCAAGGTTTTTAAATGTAACTTCCTTAAATTGGGATCTTTTGTCTTTATTTTGGGTCTACAAAATTTCAAAAGTCTTACTCAAGTCACGATGGCTATATTATATCACCACCGCAGTCCCACATCATTTTTCTTATTAATGTTTCCCATTTCTTGATACCACTAGAAATGATCTTCACTGCTATTTGATTGGGGTTTTTGCTCAGCTTTTGTGGTGCAAAGTCTACAGCATGTGACCTTTTATTTTTCAGTCCTGTGTCTGTGCCAGGTTAATGGTAAAAGTCCCTGATGTAGGACAAAGAAGAACTTGTGTGGAACACACGATGTACGTACATGCAGGTTAGAAATGGAAACAAGTTCACATGAGCTTATTGACCAGCAGTCTCTGCCACCATGATTTATAGCTTTAGAATTGAACTCTATAGATCATCTCAATTTCTGTAGCTGTACAGTTTAAAGTTTTGCAGGTCTTTTGTGGAAAGAAAGACATAACCACTTAGGTCTGCGGAGGTGAGACATTGATATGTTTCTCATTAAGACAAATGACCTTGGGATACAAATGAAAAGAATATGTAACTGCTCATCTCAAGAGGTTATCCCAACGCCTACAATGTGAAATAGAATTTTAAAAAGATTTGTTGCACTAAAAATTAACAAGAAATTAATCAGTGGACATACTTCAACCATTTCATATCATGATTCTATTAAAAACAATGCTAAGGGTCAAAGTGCTGGAAGGAGCCTTCTCATTCAGGCTAGAGAGAAAAACAGCCATGACATTGCCCTTCAAAAGCCTTATCACAACTCCAGTGTCCAAGCTTATCTAGGACTGACAACGATGTGAGCGTGTACTGGAGCTGACTAAAAAGTGCTAAAAAGGATAGTGTAGCTTTCCCCTGTGCATGGCCTTTGGACCAGTCCTACTCACACTAATGTCAACGTCAAACTCTGTTGATTTTCCCGAAAGAAAGATGGGTCCCTTTTACTGCATAATCGAGACTCTAAAGGCTCTTTTAAACCAAGCAATAAACCAAGCCCCGGTTGTACTGTGGCTGATCAATTCTGTTGGAATTATTCCCTGAGTAGAACTACATTGCAAAACATTTCTTTTTTTTCATTTCAATTTCTTTTTTCTCATACCATTTTATTGCTTTTAAACTGTTCCTTTTTCTTCCTCTTTCACAATCAGCTTCAATGTCTTCTTTGGCTACCACACAAATTTACTAAGAGGAGCAGACAATGAAACAAGGGCTAACAGGAGTAGAAAATGGGAATTATTGGGAAAGGAGAGGCTTTCAAATAGTTTTAAGTTGTTTTAAGTTTCAAATAGTTTTAAGAAGTTATTCAAATGCCTCTACTTTCATTTTTATAAGCCTCTTGACACTAAATACTTCAGCTAGCTGAATCTTATGGTTGCCTCAGCTTTCAGTAGTTTAATACATCTTATAGTTAATATTATTTCCCTTGAGAGGTAAAACCCAAAAAACCTAGAGATAAATCATTGAAGTTTGAAATTAGTTATAATTTTTAGTTCTTTCAGCAAACAAAAATAATCTGCAAATACACACATTTTTTCAAGCAAAATATTTATTTTTTGCTTTGCATTTTCAGAAATTTTAATACTTTTTTTAATTTTCAGTTCTAATTCCATTCCAAAACAGAAAGTGATAAAAAGTTCCTTCAAAAGACATAGAATAAAACTATTACAGTACTTAAGAACACACAATTTTTCTTCATCTTTTCCCAACAGAAAGGTATTCATTAAAAATAATATAAATTCATGAAGTTTTTTACTCCACATAGAAGTCCATATTTAAACTACTTTTATATTAGCCAAAACATATTTCCTCAGCTATACTGATTAGTACCAAAGATAACAAAGAACTCATATGCACACAAGCACATAACTTTATATACACAAGTGTGCGTTTGTAGGACCGCATGTATGTTGTGTACATATTACCTTCCACCCACCCTAATGTTCTTTCCTTTGCAGTTCATAGTGCCATCTGAAAATTGTCCTCCAAATACACAGTATGTAACATGACATAACTGTCAATTCATTTTTCCAGATGCTCTGAAAAGGGCAATGAATACTGGAGAGAGAGATGACTTGAAATGCCTAAATTCCTTTGAAGGAAAGCAACTGAAAGGAATTGACAGTATGGTCCTGATTAGATCTCTTCACCTGAACCCATTTTTCACTCTTTTTCTATTGACATCACCTTTTATTGTAAGGGGATAGGTTTGTGCAATCTACTTTGTGGAGCCAGTGAGTAACTAAGGCAAGCTGTGCAGCTACTGTGAAGTGTACAAAATTATACTCTACTAATGAAATTCAACTATGTCTCTTTATGGGATTAGCTGGACGATAATTAAGCCCTCCCTGCTTCTAAGTGACACAAACCTGTCAGCAATTTCAACTTGCCATTTTTAAAGCAATGTTGTTTGTAACATGTAGAGTTGCAGAGCTCAATCCTTTTGTGACATGCTTTGGTTTCCAGTTGGTGTCAGGCACGAGGGACCTGCATCACTTACTCTGAAATACACACCATATTGACACTTGTAATAATTTTTCCAGAGACAGGATGGGACCTGAGAGAGATGGTTAGTAAAAGAGAGCACAAAACAAAGCCACACAACAGGAATGTCACAAAGCACTCTGCAACTGCATGAAATATAGCTGTGCTTATAATGATGCTGTCTGGCAGGATGAGACTGCAGGTTACAGTGGGAGTGTTTCAGAAGGCTTATGTCAGTTCTGCGTTCTTAGATCATCTGCACTTGCTCATGCTCTGTGGTCCATTAAAACATGCTCCCTTTTCAAATACACCTCAGTATAGCTACAAATGCAGGGAATGGCAATTGCCTGTGTACCACTGCTCCAGCTTAACTTAACTTGAAACTACTATGACTGACGAGAGGTGAAACTACCAGGGCAAAATCCTCCAAAAGATTCACCCAGCCCTGAAATCTGTCCCTGCCACAAGCTAATGCCTTAGTGAATGGTTTAATTTTGTTAAGTTCATGAGCAACAGAAGCCATTGTGTCTTTTCATTGACTTTACTGGATGTTAGATTAGGCACCTTAGGAGCTAAAAGGTTGGTAGTTTTTGTCATAAGTTTTAGTCATTCCTTAAGAAGAGTTAAAATGTTAACAGCAGCTGGAGGTTTTCAGGCATCTGTTGGTGTTCAAAACATGTTATTTTCTTTAAATGTCCACTAAAAGACCTAGTAAGCTTCTTTTTTTCTGCTTCTCCTCTCTATTGCATCTGGTTGCACTTCAAATTAATTTCTCCTTTAAAGGAAAAGGTTTCTGAAAAATAAATCATATTTTATTAAATAAACCCTGATATCACTCATTTACGTCACTTAGCAAAGTCATATGCAATTGGATTCACTGGGCCTGGGAGGAAAAATCTATTCATTGTCAATGATTTCCTTTTCACCATCAGGCTGCAACAATTCTCCAAGTTTCTGTAAATACAAAACCGTCTTGCGCTTCCTCATGTAACATCCATGTATTATCTTCAAAAATTAAAACCAAAAAGTTCTGAAACTATCAGTAATCTACACCGAGTACTGTCACCATCTACAGGTGTATTTCATATGATCACATGATCAGTCACTAACCAGGTTGGACGGTTATAGCATAATTTACATAAAAACTGTCACCTATTCTAAACTTCTCTAAATTCCTTGAATATTTGAAAGCTCATTGAGGTTATGTGCAAGCATGAAATTAACAAATCAACTTTGAATCTCTAAAAGATCAAGGAGTAATTATTTTATTTTTTGTCATTTTTATTTTAAATTTTTTGATAACAAAGGAACAGTAAAGCAAAGCAAGCTGTTGTTACAAAGCAGGTGAAAACACAAGTTAAAAATAACATGACACTTCTTTTGGGATCAGTCTGATAATACTTGCACCCACACAAGTTTATTTTTGGGAATCATTTCAGTCATTACAGTTCACTTTCCTTAATGAGTTAGTGCATTCAGTCTTCAAGGTTCCAGAGCTCAATGGTCTGTGATTAGTGCTGCTTCCGTGCACATGTAAAGGCGATGAACACACAAATCATTTGTAGCAGGCTACAAGACTATTGACATGTGCATTAATTGTTACCCATGACAGAATGGGCCCTAGTGGGGGTGATCCGCAATAGGCAGAATAGCTACAGCTACAGCACTGAATAACACAAACCTTGCTAAATTGAAAATAGTGCTAGAATTCAAACCAATTTAATGCAATAAAATACAGATGTGCTATAGACTGTGCATAGCCCATCTTTTTGAAGACTCAGCAGCAGCAAACAAAACTACAGTGATTGTGCCTTTTATTTAACCTTTGATCTGTCAGCATTCATACGACGGCTCAATGATACGTGTCCAACATAAATGTTAAGATCTGACTTGCCAAGAACACCTGAGGGAAGTTGAAAACTGTATGTTGCTTTTTGCAATATATGTGGCCGCTATTAAAGTGCTGGTTCAAATTCTGTGAATACTCAAATTGTGTTTCAGGGTTGTTTCCTACAAGCTGCAGAATGTAAAAAATGGGAATGCCTTACTGTGGAAAGAGAGAAAGAAAGGAACAGACAATTTTTCTCTTCTCCTCTATCAGAAATATTCCTGTCTACCCATGACAACTATGTTCATCATGGAGAAATCCATAGCACATGAGCCGGCACCAAATGTTGCAGTCAAATAGAATTCAGTATTATATTCCTGTCATTGACCTTAACAGACGGTACATCCATGGGTATGCAGTATGACATTGATGGTAGTGCTAGGGAGAGGGGAGTCTTAAAAAGATTTGTTAAGATGATTTGGTCATGCTTGCCAAATCTTAGGCATCTCACACTCACTTCATGCTTTTTATATTTCTACATTGAATGGTAGGATGTTTTATATTGAATGCTAGGATGGAAGACTGAATACTAGTATCCAAATCTAACCTTGTGCAAGATGGCACAGCACTGTGGAGGTTGGCAATGTCTACTGAACAATGAGTATGTACATGTGATTGATGTGTACTTTGCCTCACATTGCTGTCAGCGTCAGCTCTTCTCTAATGCTGATCAAGTCTAACTGCAAAACCTGTCCTAAAATTTTGCAGACCTAATCTGTGCAGGCACAAAATTATTTGGGAACCAAGAACGAAGTGAAATTATAATGCCTTGGAACGTTGCCATGGGGAACAGATCTTTGGTAATTCGTATGAGGACAAGAACCTTTTGTTTTGGCAGTTAATTTGTGTAGTAGTAGGAGAAATAGCATTCAATACCTTCCATGTTATTGGCTGTTGAAACAAAAATTCTTCCACACATCAATGTATTTAGATGCTCTCAGAAATTAACAGTTTAATAACACAAGGTAAAAAGAAAACGTTGAATCTGCTTAGTATAAGCTTTAGTATATTAATTCAACAGTATCTTCATCAGTCAGTCTTTTCAACATATAAAACTGCTATATATAAGCAGTTTAGGGGAAGATATGATTATGCTCATACAGAAATGATTTTCACATACTCGTCTTTAACATACATTGTCTTTATGAAAGCAAGATAGATCATAAACAGACACCCTTTCAGCCTTACTCAAAAACCATAAAAAATTGTTTTAATCAAAATCAGGCTTCCATAACTACAGAAAGAATATGAATGAGTGTGGTGGGTTAACCCTGGCTGGCTGCCAGGTGCTACTCCCCCTCCTCAGAAGGACAAGAGGAGAAAAAAAGGTGAAAAACCTCATAGGTTGAGATAAGGACAGAGAGGTCATTCACAAATTACTGTCACAGGCGAAACAGACAACTTAGGGAAATAAAATTAATTAAATATAAGTCAGTAAAATATAGAGTAGCATAGTGAGAAACAAAGACAAAATTAAAAACACCTACTTCTGACCCACTTTTCTGCCCAAACTCAACTTCATTCCTAACTCTTCTGCCTCCTCCCCCTGAGCATTGCAGGCAGGTGGGGAATAAGGGTTGTATTCAGTCCATAAACCTTCATCTCTGCTGCTCCTTCCTCCTCTCACTCTTCCCCTGCTCCAGTGTAGGGTCCCCACCCACAGGTTACAGTCCCTCATGAACTTCTCCAACGTGGATCCTTCCCACAGTCTGCAGTTCTTCATTAACTGCTCCAGCAGGGGTTCTTTCCACAGTGTACAGTTCTTATGGAACAGCGTGTGTCCCCCACAGGGCCACAGCTCCTGCCAGAAAGCCTGCTCCTTTGTGAGGTCCTTCATGGGCTGCAGGTGACAACCTGCTTCACGAGGGTCTTCTCCATAGGTTGCAGGGAATCTCTGCTCTGGCACCTGGAGTACCTTCTTCCCTCCTTCTTCACTGACCTTGGTGTCTGCAGGGCTGTTTCTCCCACATTTTCCTCACTACATTCTCTCATAGGTGCTGCACAGTACTTTTTTACCCTTTCTTAAATAAATTATCACAGAGGGGCCACCAGCTTAGCTGATGGGCTCAGCTATGTCCAGTTGTGGGACTATTTTGGAGCTGACTGGAACCATCTGTGTTCAACACAGAGCAGCCTCCTTTCTCAGAGAGGCCACTCCTGCAGCACACCCTGCTACCAAAACTTTGCCATGCCAACCCAGTACACTGAGTTTAACAGTTAAAGACAATACGAATTTGACTGAAATTTGACTGGCATTTGACTGAAACCCATGTGACTGTCTACAAGCTTCTCCATACTGCAAGGTTAGAGCTTTTGTGTAAAGCCTCAGCAAAACTAGCAGTAGTAACAGCAGCAGCAACAGCAGCAGCTAATTTTTCTGTGGTGAAGATTGTCTAAGATGCTATTAGTAAAATCAAAATTATTATTCTGGACATATTTCCTTAATTTATTTTCTTTAGAAAGAAAGGAAAACATAAAGCAGGACATGACAAAGCAATGTAAATTGCTTTCATTGTATTAGCTAGGAGCATGCATCACATCTTGTAGGCTTTTATTTCCTTTCAGCAATACAAAAAAAAATATGGAAAACTCATTGTCAAAAAAAACCCCACAACCAGAAATGTAAATAAAATTATCTGAGCTATGAATAAAGAACGGAAGCCTGTTTTACACACTACACAATGGATATAAAAGAATCATCCACTTAATATAAATGCTTTTTTAATAATAGAGTGTTCAGCATCTTTGGGAACACTTTGGAGTAGTTGTTTAAATATAAAAGGTTGTAAAAAAGAAGAATGTTTTGTCAGATTTCACAGGAGAACAGATACACAACCAATATTTATCTGAATACTAAAGAAACACTCAAAACTGTAGCTTACATTTCTGCTTCCCTTCAGTAATTCAAACTCCTGATGTTACCCCTAGCAAACAATAACTTGCCTGAGGTAACTTCAATACAATCTATATGGATGTAAATGCACCAACCTTTACTACAAAAAAATATTCATATGACTTAAGATCGTATTGTTGTAAAACAACCTATATGTGAAGAATGACTTATTGAATTCACACTGAAGATGCTATTGTTCAGTTTTCTAGTCACCCAGAGTAGCCATATGAATTTGATAAAAAATTTAGCAGTCATTTAGTTTAGATTAAGAAAAAGCAAAACCAAAAAGTTTCCATCAGAAACATGTATCTACTCTGGAACTAACAGAGGTAGTGCTTTGAGAGCAAAAAGACCGTTACTTGTTGAAGCATCAAATTCTGTGTTTGTTTTTTGTCAGTCAGAATAAAGGCTGACTTCCACACTGCAATTTTAGTTGCAAAAATGATGGTACTTGATGAAATTTTACAAATAGTCTGAGATTTTCCCTCTAAAAATTAGACTATACATAGAACCCTGTCTGGTCTTTCTAGTAGAAGAAAAATTCGTGGTGGAGCATCTGAAATATTTGGGTACCATTGGATGGTATGAAACCATACCTATGGATAATTTTCTGGTATATGCAAAGATAAGGCCACTTTTTTAAACCTAGTGAAACCTCCCTGGATTCTACCTGTTCAGATCTCATTGGTCACAGAATCACAGAATCATAGAATGGTTAGAAGGGACCTTAAAGATCATCTAGTTCTAACCTCACTGCCATGGGCAGGGACACCTCCCACTAGACCAGGTTGCTCAAAGCCCCATCCAGCCTGGTCTTGAACACTTCCAGGGATGGGGCATCCACAGCTTCTCTGGGCAATCTGTTCCAGTGACTCACCACCCTCACAGTAAAGAATTTCTTCCTAATATCTAATCTAAATCTACCCTCTTTCTTTCTACCGCCCTTGTCCTGTCACCACACTCCCTGATAAAGAGTCCCTCCCCATCTTTCCTGTAGGCCCCCTTTAGGTACTGGTAGGCCGCTATAAGGTCTCCCCAGAGCCTTCTCTTCTCCAGGCTGAACAACCCCAACTCTCTCAGCCTGTCCTCATAGCATAGGTGCTCCAGCCCTCGGATCATCTTCATGGCCCTCTGCTGGACCCATTCCAACAGGTCCATGTCCTTGTGCTGAGGACTCCAGAGCTGGATGCAGTACTCCAGGTGGTGTCTTACAAGAGCAGAGTAGAGGGGGAGAATCACCTCCCTTGATCTGCTGGCCATATTTCTTTTGATGCAGCCCAGGATGTGGTTGGCTTTCTGGGCTGCAAGTGTGCATTGCCTGCTCATGTTGAGCTTCTTGTCCACCAGCATCCCAAAGTCCTTCTCCTCAGGGCTGCTCTCTAGCCATTCTCCACCCAACCTGTATTTGTGCCTGGGATAGTCAGGTGTCTGCCTTCAATAGATGGTAGGAGATAATTTCACATACAACCTCCAATGCTGTCCTTCTCATGCAAGCACCAAAAGGATGAGAGAAGAAAGTTACTGTCAAAGCTGTCACTGTCAAACCAAACAAAATCACAACACATAGTATGAACTGAAAAATCCGTGTGGCAGATACTGCCTGTAGCTGCATCCAAAAGTAAATTGGTGGTAGACATGGAAGAAAAGAGATTATAATTATGACCTAAGTTTCACTGGTTTATACTCAATTGCAACTGCATTTTTTTTCTGTTTTTGCTTTATAATTCTTCCTTGAAAAAGAGATAAAATGGGAGAGAGGGTAAGAAACAGGGAGAGGAAAAAATATATGTCTACTGTATTTCTTGCATTTCTTAATTTATTCCTTCACTTCTGGCTGTTTGGGATAGGTATTCAGCTGGTGCCCCAGTTTCATTAAGGTCAGGAGATCAGCAACATCTTATATCAGCTTTGAATCTGCCCTGTCATATAGTATGTCACGTAAAGCATCCCAGCCTGACTTATTCATTTCTTTCTCCATTTTAGCAATTGTACGGGCATTAAGTAAGCCAAGCAATATTGACCTGCTTACAGACTTTTATTGAATTCTCTGAAAGAAAAGGTTTTTTTAAATGCTTCGTAGAAGTAAAATATTTCAAAGAAAAATGATCTGATACTAGAGAGATTGAGGAGAAAATGGAGAAAAAATCCTTCCTGAAAATATTTTCATTGATGAAATTAACCATGAATGAGCATCACTATGTTTCTCAAAACACACTTCAATGCTTGTTGGTTTCCAGAGGGATGACAAAGTTTGTGTGTTTGATGTGAATTTAAATGTCGTGCCTCTGTCAATGAAACACACAGGTAATAAGCTCCCTTGGCCAATAGTGTCTGGGAAAAGGTCATGTGATACATAACAAGGTCAAGTATTGTTTCTAAAGCAGGCATTATTTTAAAGGACTGTAGTATTTGTTCAGACATTCTCCCTAACAGCAGAATCTGTTTCAATGGTAGGAGCTTCAGTTCAGGGAGCTAGGCAGTATGAAAGCAAGCAACTCAGAGAACCCTGTCTTTTATATCTGTGCAAGATATAATTCTTGTATGCTACCATATAAAATGGTGGAAGAATCTACTATGAAAGCTAAGTGATTTATTACGTTGATATGGAGCACAGGTGAACATATTTCTTCCTTTTTCACTGATACCATTAAGAAGTATTGCTTCATTTATCTTATATATTCTACCTTCATTTATCTTATATATTTTACCTTCAACACTGGTTAGCAGGCTGCAATACAAACTTTTAAAAGAAACTTTGGATACTCAAATAATGAGATTCATTTGAGCAAAATACAGTTCAGGAGACTTTGGAAGTCCTTCTTTTCACTCCTTCTGTAAGGTGAATATTAAAAGTAAATTAGTGAACAATCTTGAAAGAACAGAAACATTAAGCCCCATCTTACTTACTAACTGTCCTCCCTTTTTACATGTAAACAAACTTAAAACCATTTTATATATAAACAAACCTAAACGTTCTTAGTTGGCAAGCATGTTATAGCAGAAGAATATACTCCATACTTCAATGTCTATGACATTGAATGATGAATTACATTAGTTCTTGACTCATACAGTGAATAAATCAATCAGGGGATTAGTAATACAATTAAGCCATTGGGAAAAAATAATATCAAAAACATCAAAATGAGAGATAACAGGCTACATCTGAAAAAAAGTATCACAAACAAACACCTTTTAAGGTATGAGAAAGCAAATCATTTTCCCCTTGCCTCTCCTAGGATGTCAAGAGCTGCAGCCAAGGTCCTCAGGGCAAAACTTCAAAACTCAACAGAGACCGGGTTGCATAAAACAAGTATTTACCAGGCTAGCAGACATTCTCTGGCCAAATTGCTATGAATGGCTTTCAATGAAGTTGCAATAGTAGCATGCATGGGAGACACAGGGAGCTAAGAAATCCAAGGGAAAAAAAAAAAAAAGAAAAATACATAGTAGCTAATGCAAAATCTAGTAACTTTAGCAAACCAAATTATAAAATCTGCCTTCTTTTTCTAGTTTTTTCACTGGAGTCACTACACGCCATGCAAATTAATTAAAATCTAATTGTTTCTACTATTGAAGACAAAGTCCCAAAAGTCAAAAATGTCTTTTCAATCAAAAAATATTTCTCCAGCCATCTTTCTGTGCCATTTCTGAGATTTTAACAATTCTGTCACTGTGCTTCTAGGTATTCCTAATAGTTTCGACCAATAATAGTCTGTATGTCTAGCAAAATGTTTCTGCTTTATTATAGAGTTACCACACAATTAAGATTGCTCTGAGGAATCAGAAATTTTTCTCTGAACTATTTCTCATACCTTTTTTACCTTTCTAGAAAAGCAAGTTTGACTAAACAGTATGATTGTTTTTTCATTTGGATGTGTCATGTACCTTGAGATCACATAAAAAATTTACTATGATGAAAATCATATTAGTAACAAATTTTGAGGCCACACCTGGAGTATTGCGTCCAGTTCTGGGCTCCTCAGTACAAGAGAGACATGTGCATACTGGAGAGAGTCCAACAAAGGGCCACAAAAATTATTAAGGCACTGGAACATCCTTCCTGTGACATAAGGCTGAGAGAGCTGGGACTGTTCAGCCTACAGAGGAGAAGGCTCATGGGAGATCTCATCAATGCCTATAAATATCTGAAGGGAGAGTGCAAAGAAGATGGAGTCAGGCTCTTTTCAGTGATGTCCAGTGACAGAACCAGAGGCAATGGGCACAAAGTGAAAAACAGGAGGCTCTGCCTGGACATCTGAAAACACTTTTTTACTGTTGGGGATGATTGAACGCTGACATAGTTACCCACAGAATTTATGGAGTCTCCATCCTCGGAGATATTCAAAAGCCATCTAGGTATGGTCCTCGGCAACTGGCTTTAGGTGGCTCTGCTTGAGGAGGTTTGACCAGATGTCCAACCAGATGTCCGACCAGATGTCCAACCAGATGTCCAACCAGATGTCCAGAGGTGCCTTCCAATCTCAACCATTCTATGATTCTGCAATTCTGTGATTTTTGGCCACTCTCTCTCCCTTGATTTCTGAGCTTTCCAGATTTTCAAGACACAGTTCTTAGTAAATCTTTTACATATCTTGTGGGTTTAATATTTTAATATCGTGCCCAAGAAATTTGAAATATCCTTTCCATAGTAGGCTTATTAGTTGGGACTAGCCATAGCTCTTCTCTGTCATTTTTTTACTTGAGGTAAAATGTTACCTCCAAAGAACACTTCCATCATCATTTATAATAATGTGACATCTCTACATACATTCAGATCTGGAGATCATCTTGAGATCATTTGTCTGGTCAGTCTAATTTCCTTTGTCTTTTAAATCTTATCCTTCTAAAATATCAAAGCAACTTAAACACATGGAGGTTTCTCATTTGTTTATTTTTATAATCAGCTTGCCTGTATCATCCTTGTTGATCACTAAAAAGTCTAAAATACAATCACTGTCTTCAGTTCATTGACTGTGTCCAGGACTCCACTAGCTCTTATCTAGTACAACTATTCCAATACTGTGCCTAGCTCCTCAAGTCTAACTCTTAATACTTCTTTATTTTGACTGCTGCCTTTGTCAGAGGCATCTAGTTCTCTGAAACCCAGTTCTTAAGTCCCCCAGTTCCTGAAAGGGTCCAAGAGTACATCTAGATTCCTAGATCTATCTGTTGCCCAACCAAGTGTGTACATCATATTAGGGGAGAAAGGAAGGAAGGAAACTAGCAGAAGAGGCAGTTGTGTCACAGTGTAGCAAGGTGACACAATGGGCTGTGTCTAGGAATCTATGAACATTTCTACAGGCAATCAGAGCCATTGAACTTACTGTTTTGCATGAATTGTGGAGGGTGTACCTAAGAAATACTAGATTCTTCCACCCACCCAGGACCAAAATTAATTAACCTTTTTTTTTTTTTAATGATAAGTAACTAATTAAATAGGCCTGACTGGGATTTTGTTTCCTTCCACTAGCTAATGGTTAACATACTTGGTAAGGGGGCCCTAGATTCTAGATCTGCCTTACCTCGACTTGACTTAAACAAACATGTTCAGTTTCTGTTTCTGAAGTTGGACTCTCCTCTATGAAAATTGGCTATATTTTAATGACATCACCACTAAATAAAAACAATAAGAACTCTGGGAACAGGGATCAGCATCCCTGTCCACATACTGAAGCCTAGTAGGTCTTATGTAGCCAAACTACAGCAGAAATGAAGAATACTTCTACCCAGAATACACCAGAGCAGGTTTCAGTTCCCTGTTAGGATGTTAAAGCTATTTTTCAATATTACTTCAAGCTAAGGGAGGACCCAAAACAGCCTTCACACTCCCTGAGTGGCTGTCATAGTTTCTCAGGAACCCATGACTCTGCTAGTAGAAATACTTGTAGGAGTTTAATATAAAAGGTAGGCACCAGCTCAATGACAAATTGGAACATTCAGGACCATAACTAATAGACTAGATTCAGACACACAGGCAACATATTGTCCCTGGGGGCTGGATAGATGGGATTTGAGAGGAATCCCAGGCGTCTCCCACTGTCCCTGAGCAAGGGAGCAGGCCAGGCTGGGAAGGGGGGAAGCCCAGACACCGGATCATCAGGCAAGTTTGTGGTGATGATGTAGACCTGTGGTCAAGCCAGTAACATGGATCAGGATCTGGCCTGGTGAGGGTACCCAGGGATAGCCAGAGCCCTGGGATGGCCAGGCAGGGCTGTGGGGATGGGGACAGGCCATTTCTGAAGTCCATCATTGTTTTTAATTGCAGGTCTCTGGGATCTTCTCCTACTAGACTTGTATCAGGTGATTCTTCAGTTATTTATAACTTTCTTTACTGATGAAGTATCTAGATTGATGTACTATCCACAGCTTCTATATACAATTAACTTCAATATCTGCATCACACTCTACACATAGCCTTTGTTACTATCATAGCTGTCCTCTCCATCTTCTCTTATAGAAAAGTAAGCAAACCTCCACCAAAATCAGCACTTCACCTTCAAACCACTGACTGTTCATCTTTGCTTCCTTTGCTGATGGCTCTCCCTTGTTTGCTAGGCTCTGGGGATCACTGATCACGTGGCTGTCCCTCAGCATTAGGCTCAAATTTTATCCAGGAAAAGAAGCAGACCCCAAAACGCTTGGGAACACATTCTCAGGAACAAGCAAGCTCAATACACAGAAAAAATCTACAAACTTCTTTGTTGTTCATATGTATATTAGGGAGTGGAAGGAAAATAAGAGCTTATGGCTAAATGGCCTACAGTGTCTTCTTTTTGCAGTCCAGTATGCATATGCGTGCTTCTGCTTACACAGCCTGTGTAGACTAATGCTGTTAGTCAAGACCACTCTCAATGTGGTTCAATCTTGCCTTGCTGCAAACCAAGCAAAGCACTGGGCAGGAGAAACATACTTTTGCTGTTACCTCAGCCTGACATACAGACGTGAAGAAAGCAAGGAGTTCTCGTTGGCTTTCTGTACGTGGTAAATAGGATAAGGAACTCAGCTGAGCAGGAGCAGGGTTACAGAATCTGATCATGTTCTCTTTATTTGGAAGAAAAAGAGGAAATAAAATGTCATAGAATTAACACAGCACTGGAAAAAATTCTTGGCTTTCAAACTCTAGTTAAAAAAATGTTTCTCTTAACTGAGGAATGAGTTCTGTTCTATAGTGACTTCTGAATGTCACCAATTTAGAAGCTTTTATTTTATTAATGAAGCACAGCTTGGTTACTAGATTGATCTTTCATCTACAGTATATTTAAAAAATAGAGATTGTCACACACTGACAATGAATTCAGGTGTTTGAAGAGTATGTATGAATGTAGAAGTGACATTAATTTTCCAAATCCCAACTACAGAATTTAGAACTAAATGTAGGACAAAGAATATCTATTGTAAAATTAATTAAAATAAAACTGACATCTCTTTATTACAGACAAAACTAAGGAAAGCAGTTGTATAAAATATGGTACAAATGTCCCCCACATCATGAATTTAATGCAGATCTGGGGCTACATAGATGAGTAACCTCTACACCACCATTGTGGAGCAACTGTGCCTGTGCTGCAGTCAAGAGCAGGGTTGTGTATTTGTCTGTGTAGAAGAGAGCTAAGAAAAGACTATTACAAAATATGTATCACCTAATAGTTGCTTAAATCTATGGTTGCTGAAAATACATTTTAATTCCACAGTTCAGAGCAATTGATTGTACTTATTACTTCTAAATAACTCAAAGTTTGCTAAGGGCTTTAATTAAGGTGGTATTTAAGCCCATATCTTTTCTGATGACTGTACAATAGTTTGCCTGACCAATTTAAAGTCTTGAGTGCTCACAAAGTTGCTCACAAAGTTACTCTCAAAGTTATTTCTAGTAACAGTGTTGGAATTGTGTGTGAAAAAACAAAAAAAATCACAGGAATTGCTTTCAGAAACAGGTCAGGACAAAAACATGTATTTTTTGAGACTGGATATTTTGTGTAAATGTACATTTTACATAAACTTACATAACTGTGAATTTTCTTAAGACATACATACAGTCGTCTTGTCTGTATTCCATAAATCCACATATAATATAAAAAAGAATCCTTCCTCTTTTATTACGATTTTCATTTTCTATAAATGATTTTTTCTTTTGGATTCTTCAGGGAAACTGTCGAAAAAGTTTGAAAAAATGAGCATCAAGTGGGTGCACACTTTGCACAGATCCTACTAAGCAGGCACAGAGAGCAGCGTACATACAGGCATACCATACTTGCATTCCCGTTCTAATACCTGCACATCTAGCTTCATGCTTATGGGGATTCTAAGGCTGTAGTCTTTATTCTGTTCATTATATAGTCTGGGAAATTAATGTAGTAAAACTCAGTGACTGTAAGGAAGGGAAAACAATATTGATTTTAAACAAAACTCAGTCAGCTGATAACATTTTTTCATGGAATTAATTCACATACACTCTCACTCAGATATGCTAACAAGCATCAAGATGCATAGAATTATAGAAACATGATCCACAGAATATCTCAAGTTGAAAGGGACTGATAGAGATCATTGTATCCAACTCCCTGCTCCTCACAGGACTACCCAAGACTAAATCATATGACTAAGAGTATCACACAGACGCTTCTTGAACTCTGACAGCCTTGGTGCCATGACACTTCCCTGGGCAGCCTGTTCCAGTGAGCGACCACCCTCTCGGTGAAGAACCTTTTCCTAATGTCCAATCTGAACTTCCCCTGACTGAGCTTCATTCCATTTCCTCGTGTCCTGTCATTGGTCACCAGAGAGAGGAGATCAGCATCTTCGCATCCGCTGCCCCCCCATGAGGAGGTTGTAGACTGCAATGAGGTCACCCCTCAGCCTTTTCTTCTCCAAGCTGAACAAGCCAAGTGACCTCAGCTGCTCCTCATAAGTCTTGCCCTCAAGGCCTTTCATCATCTTGGTCACCCTCCTCTGGACATACTCTAATAGTCTGATGTCCTTCTTATATAGAGGTACCCAAATCTGAACATAGTACTTGAGGTGGGGCCACACCAGTGCAGTGTCGAGTGGGAGAATCACCTCCCTCAACTGGATAGCTATGCTGTGTTTGTTACACCCCAGAACATGGTTGTCCGTTTTGGCTGCCAGGGCACATTGTTGACTCATATTCAACTTGCCATCAACTCAAACCCTCAGATCTCTTTCAACAGGGCTCCTCTTCAGCTTCTCATCTCCCAATTAGTACATGTAACCAGGATTACCCTGTCCCAGGTGGAGAATCTGACACTTGTTCTTGTTAAATTTCATACTGGTGGTGATGGCACAGCTCTCCAGTCTATCCAGATCTCTCTGTAAGGCCTCTTTACCTTCAAGGTAGACCACAGCTCCTCCTAGTTTAGTAACGTTGGCAAACTTACTTAATGTACTTTCATTGAGCCCTGGGGAACCCCACTGGTGACTGGTCACCAGTCTCATTTGCTATAATCCTTTGAGCCTGACCCGTCAGCCAATTGCTTGTATTACAGACTTGTCTAGCTGTGTGCTGGAGAATACATCCAGAAGGACACTGTGAGAGACGGCATCAAAAGCTTTACTAAAATCCCAAACCACCTCATCTATTAGCTTCCCTTGGTCAAATAGACGGGTGACTGTGTCATAAAAGGAAATTAAGCTGGTTAAGCAGGACTTTCCTTTCATGAACCCACGCTGGCTATGACCAATGACTGCGTTGTCTCTCAAGTGTTTTTCAGTAACTCCCAGAGTAACCTTTTCCGTAATTTTACCAGGCACTGAATTGAGACTGACAGGTCTGCAATTATCACGGTCTTCCTTCTTACCTTGGGACAACATTTACCAGCTTCCAGTTGACTGGGACCTCTCCCACCTCCCAAGATAATTGAAAAATAATGGAGGGAGGACTCACAATAACTTCAGCCAGCTCTTTTAGTACTGTGAGACAAATCCCATCAGGCCCCATAGATTTATACACATCCAGCTGGAGCTGCAAGTCTCAAAGAAGTTCAGAATTTGCTGTGAGCTTATCATCCCCCCGATACAGTCTTCCAACACAATCATCAGTGTTAAATACAGATGCAAAGGTGGCATTAAATGTCTCTTCTTTGTCTACATTCCTATTTGTGAGGTGACCGACCTCATCAAGTAATGGACAAATGTTATCTCTGATCCTCCTTTTACTGTTAACATATTTTAAAAAGCTCTTTTTGATGTCCTTCACAGTGTTGGTCAGCTTGAACTCTAATTGAGCTTTGGCCTCATCAATTTTCTCCCTATAGTGGCAAAGATCATCTCTGCAGTCCTTGCGTTTTGCCTGTTCTTAGTTCCAATGTCTATACACTTTCCTTTTCTGGCCTGTTCTAGAAGGTCCTTTCTCAGCCAAGCTGCCTTTCTATCCCACTTGCTTCACTTCACACACTGGAATTACCTGCTCCTGCGCTCTTAAGAGATAACTCTTAAAAAGTGACCATAGATCCCAATACCTTCAAAGGCAGATTCCCAGGGAGCCTTACTAACTATCAGCCTGAAGTTGGCTCTCTCCATATCCAGGGTGAAAATTTTGCTGACAGTTTTCCTCCTCTCCAATGATTTGAAAGTCAACTACTTTGTGGTCACTGTGACCAAGACAGTCACCAATCACCACTTCGCCTTCAAGTCCCTCTCTGTTTACAAACAACAAATCTAGGAGGGCACCTTTCCTAGTTGGCTGCCTTAGTACCTGCACCAATAAGTTCTCTTAAGCTTGAGAAGTGGGCCCATGAGGACATCAGGAGTTTCAGCAAGGCCAAGTGCAGGGTCTTGCACTTGGGTCAGGGCAACACCTAGTATCAATAGAGGCTGGGGGATGAAGGGATTGAGAGCAGCCTTGCCCAGAAGGACTTTGGGGGACTGGTGGATGAAAAGCTGGACATGAGTTGGCAATGTGTGCTTGCAGGCCAGAAGGCCAACCGCATCCTGGCTGCATCAAAAGAAGTGTGGCCAGCTGTCACATCCCACTCTCAGTAAAGAGGGGGGGTAAGTGACTTCAGATTCGTAAATTCTCAACGGTGTGGACTAAGGTGAGATAAATCTCAAGGTCCATATAGAAACATTTATTAGTTTACCAAAATGGTTAGTAGAGGTCTTAACAAGTCCACAATAATTGGTTAGGCATATAACAAATTATGCTAAGTGGTGAGGTATGTAACAGGTATAGGACAACTTATGGCAAGCGGTACCTAAGGTCGTACTTAAGGTCGTTACTTAACAACTCTAACCATTACTTAACAATTCTAAGAGAAAAGAGAAACTGAGGGATAGAGAAAGGAAAAGATGGAGAAAAAGACAGAGATAAAGAGATCACCCGTCCTGGTTCCAGCGTTTTTTTCAGGGAATCTTCCCAGGCATAATCTTCTTCTTTCTTGGAAAAATCTTCCCAGGCATGGTCTTCTTTCTTGGGAAGAATCTTCCCAGACACAGTCTTCTTCTATTGTTTCTTCTTTGTTCCCCCTAGGGGCACTTATTTTCCCCTTTTATGTTTGCTGAATTAGCAGGGTCCACCCCCCTTGCTGAGGACAGCCTCATCTCAGGTTTCTCCCTTCTCCCAGGTGACATATAGCATGATTTGGGTGGAGAGACGAGTGCCTTAGTCATAGATGTTTAGCATGATCTCTATAATCTTCATTAGCATATGCAGAGGTGTGTGCTTTCATATGCATTTTGCAGATAATGAAGCAAAGGTCACTCATCAGACACAATGGCCTTGACAACTGAGAACTAGCAAGTTCACCACTTGAGTGGCAGAACTATCCTGTCATCACAAGACAGTTCTCCCACACTTCCAGGTGCCAGAAATGTTAGCCTTATCAGTTCTTTGAAGGTCAGGCCTGCATTATTTATTTCTTTGCGAGTGTTTGAGGCACTCCATTGAAGGCTTGGAGGACCTTCTGCCCCTTGTCAGGGAATTTACAGTCTGTCCCTTACAGCAGCAGGTCAAGGGAGGGGATTCTGCCCCTCTATTCAGCCCCGGTGAGACCCCACCTGGAGTACAGTGTCCAGCTCTGGGATCCCCAGCACAGGAAAGACGTGGACCTTTTGGAGTAGATCTGGAAGAGGGCCACAAAAATGATCAGAGGGATAGAGCACCTCTCCTGTTAAAACAGACTAAAAAGAGTTGGGGTTATTCAGCCCGGAGAAGAGAAGGCTCTGGGGAGACCTTATTGAAGCCTTTCAGTACTTAAAGAAGGCCTGCAGGAAAGTTGAGGACAAGCCTTTTAGCTGGACCTGCTGCGACAGGACAAGGGGTAATGGTTTCAAACTAAAAGAGGGAAGATTTAGACTAGATCTAAGGAAGAAATTTTTTACAATGAGGGTGGTGAAACACTGGCACAGGTTGCCCGGAGAAGTCATAGATGCCCCATTCCTGGAAGTGTTCAAGGTCAGATTGGAGAGGACTCTGAGTAATCTGATCTAGTTGAAGATGTCCCTGCTTATTGCAGGGAAGTTGGACTCCGTGACCTTTAAAGGTCCTTTCCAACCCAAACTATTCTATGATTCTATGGTGCTATCATGATTCTATATGGGCACTAGCAATCACGTTCTCAGTTTCTCATGGGTTTTTCTGGATCAGCAATGACTAATTGTTGGGGTTTGGACAGGCATTTTGTTCCCTGCACATATAAAAATATTTAAAACATTCATATTTAAAATTCATTTTGAAAATATTTTAGGTGTATGTTCGTATTCTAGGTAGATTCAGAATCTACAACATCTTCTACATCATACTCATGAAAGGACAGACCATAAGACCCTACATATTACCCTACAAGATCTCTAGTGTAAAATTCAAAACTAGTTTCTCCATTTGATTTATTCACATAAAAGACACTGATTTCAGTTATTATTATGCATCTATTCCCACCACTCATCTTTCCCTTAATGTCTTCAGAAAATGCAATAATAATTCTGTCGAACCACATTTCCAACAGTTAAGAACATAAGAAAGACAGCTTTTATCAGTTCTGTAGAGGATCATGAGGCTAAATAGCCACCTATGTGTTACCATGGACAAATCAGAGCCTCTGACAGAGATTTCCAAAGGGAGTAACTGAAGTGAATATTAAGGCTGATCCTTTCTGAACTTTACACATTGCTATTTCTATGTTGTTTCACCTCCTGTAGTAAAATTTTAGGACACATTATTACTTTCACATTCTTCCTACACTGAGACCAATTTATCAGTTTGTCTCTGGTATGACTGTTTTCTGGGACAGAGAGTAGATTGCTCAAAGCTAATCACGTAACTGAGAACTTTACTGTATAAGAGTTCTAGCCTCATTTTCCTTTTGCATCAGAAAATGCATGGATTTAAATTTATTTTTCTCTCACAAAACTTCTGCTTCCATTACATGGGAATTCACATAGTTAATTATCAGTAAAACAGTAAAGCTGCCACTGCCTGTTACAACTATTTTTTTTCCAACTTCTGCAGTACGTGAACATGAGTAACAGCGATTTTTTTTTTCCACCAGAGGTGAGTCAAAAACATTTAAAAAAAGACATTTCCACTCCTCTTTATGAAAAACAGCCTGAATGTTTAGAGAGTTAAATCTCTCACTGTGGAAATTTAAGATCTTGGCTCACTGTAAATGTGGAAAAGCTCCAGAAGTTAACATGCTCTTTGGAGGTGAACCCTTCAAGCTGAGCTCCTTGGTATTGATTGTGACATTATCTTGTCAGGATGAACATCCAATATCCAACTTAGGCAATATTTCTCATTAAGTTGCATAGGCTATGGACAACATAAACTTAAACAAATGTGCGGTGTCAGAGGACAAGCAAAATGCAGCACCTAGTTTTAACAAACTGAAAACAATCCCTCTGACGATCTCTTCTAATTTTACCTCCAACTCAGTTTATGCTTTATTCCATCCAGCGTCTCTCTTTTTATCACTACTGTAACTTCTGCTTTTGTAATCCTTTTTATTTTTTTTCACCCAAGTGAATGGCTTCATAGAGGGCTTGATACTGCTTCACTGATTTCTGCACTAATATTCTCATTGACGACAATGGTCCAGCATCAACCTCATCTCTAGCAAAGTAAAATTTTTATTGCCGCAGCTCTAAACTGTTGAGTTGAATACTCTTCTGTAGCTATATACTTCATATATTAATTCTTCACTAAATTTACAGATTTTAAAGCATGAAGAAATCTGCATACATAGCTAATCTAGTATCTTGCATAGTGTAGAGCATATAATTTCACCTCATTCTTATGATGCATTCATTACTTTCAACTATACCACCTCTTTCCAAAAGCCATGTTCTCTTGAATGAATGACATCATATAAGGCAGAACTTGTCGTGACCTTTGATAAGTTGTACCAATGGCTCATTAAATCACTAAACACTTACATTCAATTTTCAGTATGTTTCGTTTATGATGAAGTCACCTCTTAAACCTCTCACGAATAAACCAAAAAGCATGTCTGCTAAGGCACACTTTCAAGCTTTGAATACTTTCATATCTATTTTTTGAAGCTGTTCCAATCTGTCATTTTTTGCTCTAAAGTGCTTCACAGAGTCAGTATTCAGGTAATGACCTCGCTAATGTAATGTACTGTGGTAATATAATCTCCCTCTTTCTACTCAATAGTCTCTTGCTTATTGAGACTCAATAGTCTCAAATATTGCCTGCCAAGGGAAGTTCAAAGTGCATTCTAATTACTCACTTCTGAAAAATATTTGTGTTTTCCTATGATTTTTTGTTGGTTGGTTAGTTGGTTTTACATTTAATTGTCTTAAAGGGCTATTGAGTTTGGTTGCTGAGTAGAACGGAGTCGTCTGTATGACAGCCAATATTTGTGTAATCCATTGACTTCACTAGCAATGACTTTGTATTTTCCAACTACTTCAGTGATGTTTCAGAAGTTTATGAAACTATGTAAAATAGGTCATTTTTTTAGTTTGATTAGTGAATACAGAAAAAAAATAATATTCCAAAACCATGTCTTCTTACAGAACAATCTCCAACTTCCTTCACTAGAACTCCAAACAGAAAAAAAAAAGAAACAAACAAAAACAGAGATACAGTGGAAACAGTTAAGAGTGAAAAAGATAAAGTGCAGGAGGTTGTGATTACACTGTCTTTAGTATTTTGGATTCAGAGTCTGTGTTCAAATGGAGTCTATATGTTTCAAAAAATTGTCTTTTGAATTTTGTATCTAACTTTGGTAATAAAGATATCAGATTATACCTTGCAGAAAACAGGACCTGATCCATCTTACCTATTAATTCTGAGGTATTAAACAGAACCAAATTTCAGGAATCCTGTGTATTCCTCACACTGAGTTAATCTGCCTTTTCAAACACAGAGTAGATTAGGCATTTAATCATGTTTTACCTAAGGAAGTCAGAGCCATAAGATTATTTTCAGAACCTTAGCTAAATTCCCCAGAGCCTAGAAGACTATATTCAGCATATGTATACAAAGTAAGAATGTCTCTGTGACCGTAAAAGATATGAGAGAAAAATGAAACGTATAGATATTCAGATAAATCAGAAATTGGAAACGGGAAGAAAAAAAAAGATGAGTAGAAGCAAAAACATAAAAGATAAAAACTCTAGAAAAAAGAGAACAAGTAGTTTTGAATTATAGCATTAGGAATCATGGAATATCTCTATGGTTTTGTGAAAAAGCTAGTCATTGTAGTTGCATGAAATTTAAATTGTAAAAGGTTTTTCAGTGTAATGGGAAATAACAAGGTTGCTGAATAACAGTATGATAGATGTTGTTAAATCAGCAGGTCCAGATAATTTTGCCTCCAAGTGCTGTAAAGAGTCATCTGAGGAGATCTCTTGATCATCAGTGATGATTTTCAATAAGTCTTGGAGCACTGGAGCATTTCCAAAGGGCTGGAATGAAGCTAATGTTATGCCAATGTTTTAAAAGTATAAATGGGACATCTAATTATAGTCCTGTCATCCTGACATTGATCCCAGACAAATTATGGAACAAGAGATATGGGATTTGATGAATAACCTATTAAAAGAGGATAATATGATTAATGGCAATCAGCATGGGTTTATAGGAAAGGCATACTTTTGAACTTGCTTGTAAGCTGAACAGGAAAAGCTATCACTGGACTGATAAGGATGATGTTGATGTTTTACTTCTATAAATCATTTAGTTTCATACTGAATATGCTGATTAACAAAGAAATTGCAAACACCAATATTATACGTATTAAACTGAATAAAAGCTTCTAACATGTAGGTTTTAATATACAACTGTATTTAAAGAATCATCAATGAACATGTGTTATTCTAATAAAATGCCAGCGGGAGTATTTTTTGCTTTATCTGCAGTCTCAGTAAAATACAGCTTTATTACTGAAAAAAATGTGGATAACACAGCAACTGGAGGAGCCATCAATGAGGAATAAGAAAGGTTGCTGACAAGCAATTGACATCTACCAGACATCAGGGATACAACAATTTATTTTATTATAGACAAAGGAAATGATGTATCTAGGGACAACAGTGTAAAGAACACTTAGGGAATGGGACCTCTAATCTGAGAATTAAAACTCTAAAACCTTGGGGATGACAAGCAGTATCATACCACAGGTGGAAAAGCCTAATGTAATCCTGACCTGTATGGCATTCAGACTCTCTCTCTTGGAATATGAAGTCTATTTCTGTATTTCTCAATTAAAGAAGGACACTGATATATTGAAAACCAAGTATAGAGAAACATTAAAAAATTATGTAAACGTAAGAAAATAAATCTTACAACTAAACTTAACGTACTTCAAATTTTCTCATGCAGCCGTTTCTTTCACATCTTTTAGCATAGCAACAATGTTGATATGAAGAAGTCAGCGTTCATGACTATCTATCTCTAAAGCATTCAATCTGCTTAAGAATTACAAAAGATGGTGAAGGATTCATTTGACCATAACCTGTTTGTACTTACATTCAGAACAGAAATATGTCTGTGGAAAAATGTGATAACCAGAATCTGTTCACCAGAGAGTGAAACTTAATTTTTTTCTCCCCAAAATCAGACAGTAATTCTAACAGAAAGTGTAGTTAAATCATTAGCTGTGAGCCTGTTTGACTGCAATTATTTCTCCTACTAATTGACTTCCATGAGTCAGCACTGATATATTAGTCCCACAGACTTTGCTCTTGTTAGGTACTGTCCTTCATGGGTCCTATTGAATTCAACAGCATTTATGAGATTTATGGTTGATTCTCCATCCACAAAAGACTTCTAATTGTGATGAAATTATTTTTGAAAAATTAGTTCAAAGAAGAGTTAATTCAGGAAAATGTTGTGCCTTGTGTTACATGAGATGTCACATGAAATTATGACCTCACATCACTTATGATTTAGCAGCCTCCTGAAACATTGACCTCTGATTAGACAGAGAGTCTTTTGTTAGAGCATGCCAGTTCTGACCGAAGACAAAGAAATGGCTTTGAAGAAGGTAAGAAAGCAAGTAGAAAGTTCATAGATTTGCAAGATACCATCAGTCTAATTTTATTAATGTCCTCAAGTTAGGTAATTTGCCCCAAAATGCACAAGACAGCATTGTGTGTCTGTTGGCCTGAGCACCCAGGCAAGTAAAGAGAATGCATACAATCTCTCACCTTTCTTCATGGTTAGAGGTGTACATTCAGGTTCTCTGCCATACCCCCATCCCATAAAGGTGTATAGCAGTAGACAGAATAGATGGAATTCCATAAATTATTTCCTTGCCCTTGTTGCCATCTCACTCACTAAAAATGGAAAAAAAAAAAAGAAAAAAACACGACCAAAAATCTACAGCAAAATAAGCAGCACAGACGACTTCTTTGGGCAGCAAAAAGTAAGACTGCAATGTGTAAAGTCATAGTTTACTTCTCAGTTTATCGGGTTTTCATTCAGCCTGCAACAAATTTGCCTTTCTTTGGAACAGAACACGAGAACGATTTATATTCCAAATGTTTGGTTTGATTTCTAGATAATAGCATATATTTCTGTATTTTGAGAGATAAAGAATATGTGTTCTATTTTTAAAGACTAAAAAGTCATGCTTTGAAATGCATCTGTTTCACCTGGCTGTTTATACAGCAACCCATTTTGAACTCCTACTGCTTCTCTAAGACTTCAGGTCTTCTAGTTTACACTAAAATACACAATTGTTTGACAGCATTCCCAGCCCATTCTAAGGAACTTCTGTGAATCAAAATTGATATATTATAACCATAGAATTTTGCTTTACTGCATGTTTCCGCTGAATTCATCATGATACCCACTAAAGCACTCAAGCAGCAGTGTCAAGGAGAGACATGATTCCATAATGCTGACAAATTCAGGACATAGCAGACAAAGTAGTTGCAGAAATACTTGTTTTCCAGTGCTGAGTGTTCAGCTGCTCTCATTTGATTGTGAAAACAATAGCAATCTCACATCAAAACTAAAGATCTCTTGAAAAATAAAGGTATTTTGAAAACCAAGCTTAGTATAAACTTTGAGTTGGCTTTGCAGCTCCAATGCTACTATATTGTACCAACAATTTACAGCAAAGTAAAGCCCATGCAAATATCTAGAGGCTTTCCAAGTAAGGAATACTATTTTTGAAAGAGAGTAATTAATAAAAGTCTTATTTAATGAAATGCTGCATAAAACTCCTTAAATACCACAATTGAAACCTGGTAGAGAGGTTTTTCACAAAGAGCAGAAACACATAAAAGAATACAGCTTTCCAAAGATGCAATGATAGAGTTAAATTTCCATTGGAAAATGAATTTATAACAAGCTAAAAATGCTTTATCCTGCCATTAACTGATTGACAAAAAGCTGCAAAATCACTGTGAATGTAACAAATTACCTAGTTCCTAGGTGTTTCACAGACACACACTGCCAAGGTACTGAAGTGTGAAATTAGTGAAGTACTTATGCAATATACCAGCATCGTGAATATGATTATACCTAAGAGATGATCCTAGTAATGATAACTTGAAGCTTACACTAGAACAATTACTTATTTATATCAAGTGGTAAATGTAACAATTTTAATGCCACAGGTCTCTATTTTATTCCCAAGAGGCTAACAGCATCTGTATGGAGCCGGACTAGGGAAGTGATCATCCCCCTGTACTGGGCACTGGTGAGGCCCCACCTCGAGTACTGCGTTCAGTTTTGGGCGCCTCACTACAAGAAGGACATTGAGATGTTGGGGCGTGTCCAGAGAAGGGCTACAAAGCTGGTGAGGGGTCTGGAGGACAAACCTTATGAGGAACGACTGAGGGAGCTGGGGTTGTTTAGCCTGTAGAAGAGGAGGCTGAGGGGAGACCTTATCACCCTCTACAACTACCTGAAAGGAGGTTGTAGAGAGATGGGGGCTGACCTCTTCTCCCTGGTGACAAGTGATAAGACAAGAGGAAACGGGTTCAAGTTATGTCGGGAGAGGTTTAGATTGGATATTAGGAAACATTTTTTCACTGAAAGGGTTATTAAACATTGGAATAGGCTGCCCAGGGAGGTGGTGGATTCACCATCCCTGGAGGTGTTTAAAAAAAGGGTAGATGGGGCACTTAGGGACATGGTTTAGAAGTGGCTTTTGTCAGGGTAGGTTAATGGTTGGACTTGATGATCTTAAAGGTCCCTTCCAACCTCAGCGATTCTATGATTCTATGATATAGCCAATGTAGGCATCCATGAGTGTGGAAACAGTTTGTTTTCTGTTGAGAGGGCTGAGGTTGGGATGGGAATTTTTTTTTTTTTTTTTTTTTTTTTTTTTTGATACAAGCCTTATTTCAGTTCTGTATGGTGAATGTATGGCTAAAGGAATTTCAGTCTGGCACACAGTGTTCTACAATAAGTTTAAAGAATAGAATAGAATAGAATAGAATAGAATAGAATAGAATAGAATAGAATAGAATAGAACAGAACGGAATAGAACGGAATAGAATAGAATAGAATAGAATAGAATAGAATAGAATAGAATAGAATAGAATAGAATAGAATAGAATAGAATAGAATAGAACAGAACAGAACAGAACAGAAGAGAACAGAAGAGAACAGTTTCATTGAATTGGAAGGGACCTACAAAGATTAACTAGTCTAACTGCAATATTTTGGTCATATATTTCACAGGCCTAAAGCCTGTTATAATGCTGATATGTTGACTGCAAAATTATAAGGTGGGTCAATATTATGCATGCTCTAAAATTACACAGGAAAAATCATGACACAGGAAAAAACATCTAAGCTAAGGCTGGGTACTGATCACAAAGTATCTGTTTGGATACTTAGTCAGTCAGGGTCAGCTGCTCATGATTGTAGATAGATTGTGCTCATATTTCAATTCAAGTAAATGTCAATCGTGATTAGTAGTAAACCAAAACCAGGAAGAACTTTGGTTAAGTTTCTTTTTCTTTTTCAAGGGGATCATTCTAGAAAATGCAGGTTCTCCACCCTGTCAGCAAGAGCACAGCAAGAATAACTTGATTTTCACAGACGACCCAGTGAAGTTATCTTCTCATCAGGCTAGGAAAATCAATTTGTCTATACCTGTCCTAGAAGGCTTGCATCATGGGCCAAGCTTTGGGCTTAAATTTCATTCTCCCATGTTCAGGAAACAATAGTAGTCACCTCCATCCCTAGCGCACGCCAGGGTTGCCAGGACAGCCTCCTTCTTGCTATGTCCCTGCTAACGTGTGCCCAGAACCAGGAAGAAAAGGGTCTGTGAGAAGGCTGAGATACCAGGTAAGTGATGAGTAAACTCTGGGTAATTTAAATTGGGTGTCCTCGCTGTTCTTTGTGAACTGAAGGAGAACCATTGACCACCAGTTGAAAAGCTCTCTACCTATGGCAAGAGCATCCATAATGCTGTCCATTTTATTGGCTGATACATCAGGAGCTTAAATGAGAAGATAATAAGGTTCCAGATCTATCACATGTAAAAGTTCTTGATTTTTATTTTTTTTTAAATTGATGTTTGGAAAAGAGGTGAATTCTCTTTTTCTATTTCACTAATGTTATACACAAAGAAGTGCATGTAACAATGTCTTGCATAAAACTCATATGAACAAGAGAAGAGGAAGAATTGAGACAGATTAAAAAACAAGTCCAGATGCGAAGATATATCTTGAATTGTGCAAAAGCATTTGGACTTTTACTAAAAGCTCTAATATATCTCTAATCCGCTTATACAAGAGTGTGTATTCAGCATGAACTGACAGTTCCCTGTGTAGCTGAACACAACATCAACCATTCCTAGATTTCCGGCAGACAAAGTCTGAGCTTTAAAAGCATTCGATTCTCTTGCAAACTATAAATTATGACATGGCACAAGCCCAGTATTTAAAGTTGTTTTTATACAGCCAGATGAGTTGCAATCATCTCTTATTCTGTCTCTGAAGCCAATTTGCACAAAGCTTCTCACGCACTGATGTTTGAAAGAAAAAAAAAAACAACATTTCTTTGAACGTGGGCCAGGAAATACCTTGTTCTTCAGGCAACTGCCATCACAAATAGATGGAGGTAGTTGTCCTAGGCATCTTTAACTTTCTACTGCTTTATATTGATGTCCTCAAGCAAGAATTCTTCATTTCATTTTTGAACGTATTACCTACTGAATTATAAATCTAGAAACACTGACAACTAGCCTGAAGTAAATTAATTTTAATATAATCTGAAACTTTTATTTGGATCTTATCTTCCTCCTGTGGCAGTATAATCACCAAGATTATGCATGATTAGCTAGAAAACTATTTCTTAATGCTAAACATGCATGCATGAAAAACCATACTAGTTTATTTTCTTATGTATTTCAAAATGAAACTGAACACAATGCTTTCTTGTTGAAGCTAAGATTCAGGAGTGTACAGAATAGGTACATTTTAAAGAAATATATATTTGAGGGACCAGATGGCTCAAGTATTCCTATTGACACAATGGCTTTCATCTTTCCTTAAAATCTTAATATTAAGTGTGGGTGGAATCAGTAATGCTCTCATTCCAACAACTTGTTTTATCATGACGCACAGAATTAACATCTGAGAGGGTGGCAAATTATCTCTTTCTAAGGTGACCATTAGCTAATACAGTTGTTGCCAGTGTTATGTACCATTTAGTAGATAATCAGTCCTTTTCAGCTTCCAGTGTGATGGAGACGACATTCATGGATGCTGACATTTTCTGTAAAATTTATTGCAGGAACAATACCAGCATCACTTATGCAACTTAGTCAAGCAATTTTTGTTTCTTTGTATGGTCCTTTTCTGCCCTGTCTGAATTTGTCTCACAATGTCTAAGTCATTTCTAAGAAGGAGACAGAGATGACTTTTTCCCATCCCTCCATGCAAGACATGCTTGTAAAATTTCCCTTTGAATGTCCTTATGTCTATTAAGTCTGCAGCAGCAAATTCAATTTTAAAAGGTATGATGACTGTGTGAAGAATCTGCCCTCTTCATTAATTTTTTTCTTAAATTAATCTGAGCTTTGAAAAAGTTACCAGTTCTCACAGACCCTCACTGAGTTTGCCCAAGCTCTCCTAGCACCTCAGGCTGGCCAGAGTGGTTATTTATAGTGCTACTACATAAAACAAGTATATTCACCTTCTATCACAGCATTTTGCATAGCAGACTTGTCCTTGCCTTTCTGCACATCTCTTTTTCTCCCTGTTCAACCAGGGTTGTCATGGGAAAACCATTTTCCCTCTAATACTGCTGCTGTCTAGTCTGAGCTGCGTTCTACTTCTTTCCTGAAGCTGAAATGAGAAAACCTGTGTTTTCTGGGTTTGCAGCGACATATATCTCTGCTGCATATCTCTGCATCCAAACAGAGGGAGCCACTCAAATCAGAGAGATGTGATTCTCATGGAAGAGTATACGGGAGTAGCCCAACAACAAAATATGTAGCCCGAGACAATCAAGAGGCAAGGGAGGGGAGTCTGGCTGAGCAAAGCTACTAGATCTTGAGAAACAGATACTAAAGTTGTGGACTGAGGTGTTAGGGGACTTGCTTGGAAGCATGATGGAACTAAGGAAAGAGCTGTGCAAAAGGCTGGGCTTAGCCTTGCAAGATGACTACAAGGAGCAGTGGTCAAGGAGGACATAAAATGGGGACCAGGGACCACTGTGACAAGGAACAGTGTGAGAAGGAACTAGGACTGTCTGAAAAAAAACTGGGATGAAAAGAAAGAGAAATGAGATCAGGTGATAAACTTAGGTATGAAGAATAAGAGAGGAATCTAGTGGAGACAGAAAACCTTAAAGTGGTGACTGAAGCCTGGTCAGGAGAGACAGAGAATGGTCACCAAGAAGGAAAATTTAAAAGCATATGAATAAAGAGTGGAGCAAAATTACATGGGAGACTCTTGAAAGAATATTTGGCCTGGTATCAGAAGCCCTTTTTAGAACAGGAACAATGTAGCAAAAGGAATAAACACACACCCACAAAAAACAACCAACCAACCGACGAAACAACCAAATAAAAAAAAGCACAACAAAAGAAAAGGGGGAATGGTCACAAATTCCCATTTGTCTGCCAGTTGGAAATACCTGTACAATACCTGTACATTGGGAAGCATGCAATATTTTTCATTTATAAAACGTTATAGAGGAAAGGCAAATAAAGGGAAGCAGTATTAATCTGAGCAACCAGTTGTTATCATTCAGTTTGCAAAATGGACAAAGACTCATTGTCTTCATGATATGTCACTGAAACCTTCTCTCTTCACCCATGTAATAGCTCAAACCAGGGATTTTGCTTTACTCCACCACCCACACTGGAAGAGGTCCAGATGATGGAAGTGAAGGTCCTTCTTATCCAGTTGAAGACTTGGGTAGGAATGCAAATTGTATCATATATTTGAAAATTTTTGTTCCTTCAGCTTGCTTTTACAAGAATTATGAAGATGTGTGCAAAAATCCACAGTAAATCTACAAAGGCAAAATTCAGATTCCCAGATTTCCTCACTGACCTGACATAGGAGGTGTAATAATTTGTCACAAGGCTTTAACCAAGGCAGAAGCAGTGAAAGAAAATGTTCTCTGAAAAAAAAGACCTGCAGGTCAGGTGCTGGACTTGTCCCCAGGAGACCAGTATTCATTTCCTGATTCAGTAACAGATTCATTATATATCATTGAGCAGATCGGTGTCTCTGCCTCACATTTACAAAGTAATGCTGTTTAACAGACTCTCTAACCACAACATCCCCAAACTGCTATGAATCGTTGAAGCTTTCTGACAATCATATTTTCACAGCTTTTTCTGTACAGCTTCTCTTAGGAAGAGGTTGAGGCATAGGAATAAGTAGGCATTTTCTTCCCCTGTGATCAGCAAACCAGTCTGGTTTTGTTACCGTCCAGCTGCTCTCATTGTATTGGCCTTGTATTGGCCTGTGTCCTGGTTTGAGGTAAAACAGAACCAATTTTCTGTTTTGTAATTCTGCTTTTTAGCTGGGCCTCTTCTAACTGACTGAACTCTGAAATTAACAGCATATTGTTCAGAAACTGTTTACTCTCAGAGTGATAAGACCTGATTATACCAAGGAATGGTATGCACAGAGGCTCTTGTTTATACTTATTGCTATAACAACCAAGGTCAGCTAACGTCGCTATTTGCCCCGTTAGAGGGTTGGAAGCGGAGAAGTGTAGAGGGGTCACACCTATAGGGAGGAGCAGACAGGACAGGTGACCCAAAAATGACCAACAAGGTGTTCCATCCCATATGCATCATGCTCAGTATAAAAGCTAAGGATCAAAAAGTGAACTCTCTTTCTTCAATGGCCAACATCAGAGAAGGACCCTGTCTGTTCATCTGCCTTTGATCCCAATACGAGCATTCCTGACTCCAGATCCGGAATTCAGTTCCTGTCCTTTGCTTACTTGAGTCTGGGACATTCCCTGTGTCTGCTGGTGACGCGATCATCATCCTGGGAGCTGGATACGGTTTTGTATATATTGTATACTTTCTTTTTTATTTTATTATTATTTATTATTTCCTTATTTGTTATTATTTTCATTAAACTAGTTTAGTTCTTTTTCTAAACTTGTAAATCTCCTTTTCTCTTCCTCTCCTCTCTTTGGAGAGAGGGGACGGGGGGGACGGGGCGGGGGGGGGGGTGCGGAACTATCGTTCTGATTGGCCAATCCGGCCAAAACCACGACAGCCTGTCAATTCGCCCATAGTCAAACTCAACTATGTTACCACTTTAGGGAGTCTTTCAGGTTTTGAATGGCCTTGTTTATTCTTGCAGCTACCAAGAATCTCACCTTTTCTCCTTCTGTAAATTCTAGCTTCAAGGAAAAGCAGGGGCGCTGGCAAATCCCTGTAGATACATCCTCAGAAACAATCTGGAGTTGAACATAAAATTAAAACCTTAATAGCAAAGTGTGGACAAAAAACAATTTAGTGCTCAGCATCCAGCCCACCTTCCCTTTTGCTGCTCCTTCCCCCCTCCTCCCATGTCATTCATAAGAAAACTGAGTTCTTGTTAATTACTTATTGCACCATGTGCCAGAATAACATGCCATATGAGGCTATGACCAGAAAAAAAAAGCAATTTTTTTCAAAAAAAAAAAAAATATGCTTCTAAAGAAAATATTTTTTTAAAAAAATTGCTAAAGCAACATTGTGGAAATACCATCTCTACACTAAATCATCCCAGTTGGGTGTGTATTGTGTTAGTTTTGGAAAAGCGATGCTCAAGTGACACTATAAATTTCACAAAAATCTAGTTATTTACCAAGTGATTAAAACCAAATATATTATGACTGTATTACAGAGGTTATTTACTGAAATCTTAAAAATGCTGCTTCAGACATGCCTTTTTGCTGCTATTTATCAATACTGATAATGTTTTATTCTCATTTGGCAACTTATTTCTTAATTTTTCCTAAGATTCACACCATAATTCTGTTCATAAAAATGTTTCATAGCCGTATTCACTTTAATAATTTAACAATAATACTCTTTATGTAATGCTTGAAATACCAATTTCAAATAGATTTTAGAATTTTTATACCGCTGAATTTGATTATGGAGTTTTCTGAGGTTGGGAGCAGAAATTTTTCCACTCAGGCTATTTTATATTCATAAATGAATTCATTTTGATAGAAAAATTTTCATTGCAGGCTGAGCTCACAGTGTCACATAATTAGTGTCGGATTCCTTCCTTCTTTTAGTTGGATAAGCTCTCCAAAATTAACAAGGAAATTTTGAATGCAATTCTTTTCTCCTGTCTCAGACACATGGCTTTGGGCGAGAGGACTTCTTTGATAAGTACCTATCTTTCTCATTTGAGTTTAGGGCTTATGTGAGGTGAAGCGGACTCCATTGCGAATTTTTTCAGTCAGAAACTGGAGCCAGAACCTGTGAGTCCGCAGCAGTGGCTGCTTTTCTAAGTACTTTGTCTCTGAGGTACTCCCTCCCTTACTTGAGCATACAGATGGACACATCTACTGTCCAATAATCTAAAAAAATTAACAATTCATAGAGTGGGACTTTGTTTATATTTGTGTATGTCAAATGCCTTGAGGAATCTGCCTTCTGCTGCCTGATCCAAATCAGATTCAGGGTAATGTGAGGCTTCCTATTTAATACCAAAGCATAACCATCAAGCTGCTGTTTTCTGGTGGCACACAGCATCTCTCTTCTGAACTGCCTATTTGCCTTAATATGCCATTCGTATATTTCACTCAGAAACATAGAAGACATTTTTTCCTTTTCCCAAAATGCTAATAATTTCCCGGTACTAAGTCAAGCCATCAGTTTCTTATTAGTAATTTCCCTTTGCTCATTATTTTGGAATGGCAACATGGAAAAAATTAAAATCAGAGGATACATTCTTATATGCGTCTTAAGAAACAACACAACTACTGAGCTGGTAAGAAATGTGTTACCTTTAAGAGAGGTTCGTTTTGCCATGCTGTTGTCATTTCTTTACATCGGAATTACAGACATTCTTAAAGCCTAACCTTAATTTAGGCCAATAGTATACTTACAGGTTCGACATTCTGTAAGTGTCTGAACTTGCTGCACATTGACATTGCATTGAATGGACAAGAAGAATAAATTATACGTGTAGGATTAAGTGACAAGAAATAGAGAGGAATATAGAAGTACCTGCGCATAACAATAGCTGCGAGGGATGGGCAGGATTTTCAAAATTGTGTAACACTTTAGTACATCTAGAAAATTTTACTGAAAGTCTCTAAAGCTGATCAGAGGTAAGGATACCCTGGAGATTACTGTTCAAATAATCTCAGTGCTAAGAACTGATACAATCAAGAATTCTAGTTTGAACCTTCTTCTAATTAAACCTGCTACTACTTAAACATCTGGGTGGATGGAGGGTGTCCTGGGTTCTGCTGAAGTGTCCTAGGTACCTTGAACTTATCTTCATGGATCTTTTTCTCTAACTTGCTTAGACTTTCAAAAAGCCGCATGTTGCCTTGCAATATTGGTCTCTGCTGTATTAGAAGAAAGACATCAACAAAACCAACAAAAGCAGCTTATAGACTGAAAGCCTTCAAATAGAAGAATTTGTAAAAGGAACCTAGAACCAACCAAGTTAATTAAAGTCTCAAATGATCCCTCTTTTTGGTGGCAAAGAAGTGTTAAAACTAGGCTACTCCACCCTAAACAATGCGTAAGTACTTTTTTCTTGCAGGAATGCTGACACACTGCACTAATTGTTAACCTAGTTCTTCCTAAATCGGGGGGCACAGCTTGATGTGTATAGATGGAGTGTGGGGCAGCGAAGTCTACTATTATATGCTGGAGGTTGGTGAGAAGCCATAATTACTACTCACTGCTGTCAGCAAAGGAAGTATGTGTTGAGGTGCCTGATCAAGTGAAGGGAGACTTTTACTTCCGCCCCGCCCAACCCCACAAGAGTCAGGGCAGATTTATATTCTCAGCATGTCTGAATAAAGTCAGTGTCCAGAAAAACACCCTTGGAATTCCTCTTGATGAGCGCTAAGGATAAAACTTGGTGCTTTACTCTGTGCCCAAGTGTAGCTTCCACTCACACTTGAGCTAGAGTGCAAATCTTGTGCACTGCACAAAGGCTTATAGCATCAGGGCTTTTAATTATTCTGAGGGATCCACATGTCTGAGCCGGAAATGCTACTGTATGATAAACTACTATTTCTGTTTCTTTCAAACAAATTAAAAAAGTATGTAATGATATAAAAGAAAAAAAAAATAGTTCCATGTTGCAAGCCACTGAGATATTAAAAAAAATCTAGGTAGATATCAAGAAAAATGTTCCCCCTTTATGTCAATTTCTTGCAACATAAAGTAAATACATAGCTTCTTCCTTTTTAAAAAATGTCTTAGATATAATGTTGATATTTGGGTCAAATGATCTATGGATTTATTATTTCTCTTTGAAAAGTAATTTCAAGGCCAACACAAACACATTGTCTGTCCATCTGTTGTACAGAATATGAGAAATACCCAAGCAAAATTTCCCTGTCGTGCTTTGTAATATTCCAAAACTTTCTTAATTAGAAGTGGATCAGAAATTAATATTTTAGATTTATTAGAGCTGATCAGAAAATGAAATGCTGCTATGGAAAAATTATTGAAGCTTGCAATTTACTCAGTAACTGTACAAAATTGAGATATTTCAATTTTTCATGAAGAAATGCATGTAGATTAATAAAAGACACAGTCAAGCTTTTGCTCTAGCTGCTCTAACTGAAGCTATCATAAAGTTGAGGATCTTGGCTATAACTTTAATTCTCATTTGTTTTGACCAGAAAATACTTTCTAAAAAAACCAGTACCAAAACAAACAAACAAAAAACCCAAAACCAAAAAACCCCTTAGATTTGATATGTTCCCACTAACTTTTTCAGTTTTGATTAATAAATGTATTTTGATGAATTTGTTTCATTAAAATTCCAGCCTGTTCTTTCTCCAGCATTCTCAGATTTTAGTGGTTTAGATACAACTAGACACAGATCTAAATAATTTCCATTTCAAAACCTAATCCACATACACCAGTGTTGGCCAGAGTGAAAATAAAATCAAGATAAAGTCTCTTTAGTGCAGCTGTGATCATAATAGGTTTAATCACATCAGAATGTTGAACTCAGGATTGTAGTTCTTGATTTCTAGAATTGATGCATAGTCTAGAAACTGAAACTTAATTACAAACCACCGCCACGCATTCATAGAGATAAGACAGATGAGACTAATAACAGCTATTGTTGCTTGATAGTCTGTTGAAAAGATTGCATCTGCCATCATAGTTTGGCCATTGCCTCTTCTCTGAGCAAGAGAATAATACATTTGTTTTATTTGATTTGTATCCCACTTTTAAAATAGAGATGAAATTATTTAATTTTAATAAAATAACATCTCTGAATGGAAATGTATTTTATATCACCCGATATCATTTGGTTGGTATTGATTTAACAGGTAAAAAGAGATATAATTCAAATACGATATGATTTTAAAAAAAAAATCACTTAGCAAGCAAAAATTACTTCTCATAGATGAAAATTGAATCATGTAAACATGCAATTCCATATCAGTTACAGTTACCAAGAAACTTTTCTTGGCAGAAAAAGATACAGAAGTATAGTTACAGTCATGAACCTGAAACACATAATCATTCAAACATGAGCATAGGAAGCTTGAAATAATGCAGAAATCTCAGGGGGTCTACTGTAGACAGTCTGTTACTATTTCTCCTACCAAACTGATTCCAGGTTTTCTTTCAACATAGTGGCACATGTTGCGCATTCTTTTTTTTTTTTTTAATGGAGATTTCGTCAAGTCCGTGCAATAAATAGGTTCATACAAATGTTTCTCTTAACATAATAACTTTGTGCTCAGAGAACAAGTTTTCATCCTTGAATACCTTACTTTAATGAACTTTTTCTTCACCATAAGATAACTGAAAGATAAAATCACTTCAATTTTGAAAAATAAGGAATATGATACTCATCGTAACACTTTCAACTATATTTAAAACTAGGTCTCTCACTGCAATACCTACTATGTTGGGCATTCTTTCACTTTAGTAAAGTATGAGATAAATTGATATTTTGTTGAATATTAATACTTATTAAAGACTATCATAAACATAAAAACTCCACATCATCAGATTGAGAAAACACAGAATGATTTAAAATTATCTTATGTGCTGGTTTTTATCCAGTTCTTCTGTAGAAGATGGATATTCTAAGAACAAGGAGTTGAGCTCAAGTACATAAAAAATTACACCAGGGTCAAAGTTTCAGAACTCAGGATATATTCCTTTAATAAACTGTTTGGAATGAGGGAAGTCTTGGTAAGATGCTTGGTAATGTTCATGGTTATGATCAAGGTTTTGATCAGCACAACGAACAGAAGAGTTACACAACGTAAGGAAATTGTTTATAGAAGTCTATGCCACCTTATATGCAGAGTTGAGGTAGTTACCAGTGAAAGCTGGTGTCTTAACTACAGGACAAATGAAACAGTATCATAAGCTTAGTCTTTAAGTTCAGGGTCATTTACAGTTCTGCAAGGTTGTGGTAACACACAGCCTGTGGATTAAATGGTGTCGAATTTGGGTGTAGGCAGAAAGGACAATACATTCCGTATCTTAAAGAAAGAATGACTTGAAGACAATGGATATTGCCAGCAGGACAATGCCAGTCATAAAGGAAAATTAAAAAAAAAACAAAAAAAACCCCCACACAAATCAACCAAAACAAACAAAAAACCTCGGATTTGTAAAGTGAGATTATGTAGTGAATTGCTTTCTTTCTACGATCAGTGTCTAAATGTTCTACTCTAAAAATTTCGAATGTCCCATATGAAGCAAGGCTACCACTGATTTCACCTATTGCAGTAGAGAAATACAATGGACTCTTGTTTTGGCAGTTGCAGATAAAACCACTTTCACAAACAAATACCTCTTATGGTCATGATTGGAATTTTGGCTGCATACATTAATCTCCATCTGTTGCAGTATGCCTGTGCACACTCATTTGATGATGACTTCCGGAGGGCTAAGAGCCACCTAGGAATCATTTTAAAGGAGAATCTGCAGAAAATAGCTGGTTCTATTTCTTCTCTAAGGAACTTCCAGTTAGTGAGAACAATGACCGATAAACCTTTCACACCTGTTCACGTTTATATTCCAAATCAGTGTGGGATCTGATTGCCTGGATTTAATAATACCACAATTGTATACAAACTCCAAAGGCTACCCAGCAAGGATTTCAAAGCCAGTACATAGTGAAACCAAAACAAATCCTTTTTGGGTCTGAACAAGGTACAGTTCCAGTTCAAATAGATTGAGATCATCTGCACATGCACTGAATACTTCCATCGGGTAAAAAATAATCACTATCAAGTATGAAAAAACTCAGCATGGGACAAAAAAAATCAATAAATACAAATTCTACAAGCTTTAATCTGTTGAGAATATGTATCAAACACTTATGACGTGTTTCTCAGAGTTGTACACAAATCTGAAAGACTGAAAGAAAGACTTCACAATAGTTCATAAGTGAAAGTAGTCAGTTTGGTTTCCAAAGTGACGTTAAAAATTTCAACTTCAATTCCATAGCCAGAATAAGAACATAAAACCAGAAACTTAAAATTGTGGTCACATCTCTGAAACTACATGCTCATAATAGGTCTGAATGAACCTGGTGGGGGGAAAGACTGTATAAGAAATGATTTTATGTTTTATGTCAGTTAAGGAACAAAAAATAAGTTAGTCTTACAGACATGGATGTGTTAGAAACAGTATGACAATACACACTCTGTCTTGATGAAAGAGTAACTGTTACAAAAGGTCATGAAATCTTTCTTACTTGATATGATTGTTCTCAATCATATGTTCCTGTGGGTCTTCAGCAGATGGTGTATGTATTCTAATGTCAATTCAACATTTACTGTTGAAGCTGTGATAGAACACTTGACACCTATCCAATTTACCCCACTGAAATATCTCTATTAGGTCAACTTCCTATTATAATTAACAGGGTTAACCACACCAGTATCACTCATAGAGTGCTCTTGCAGTGCTTGCTGTTAACCTTACAAATTTAGCTGTAATAGGTCAAGATCCTGAATATAATATATACTTGCAAAAAAATGTATCTTTTCTATCTAATATAGCAGGTATTAATATCTTAAATTATTACCATTATGATTTCCTATACCCTTCACTTGCAATTATGTATGAGATTTCAATTATTATTTAAGAGACTTTATTCCATTGGAATTTATAAAGAAATTATGAGGTTTAGATGTAAAATTTTATTCATATAAATTCCATGAATAACTGTAAATGAACAAAAATGCTAGCATATAGGTAATATATTTTTTCTTATATTGTTCTACTTTAATTTTCCCCTTGATTAAATTTTGTGCAGGTTGTATACTAAGCTCCGTGATGAAAAGATATCAGTTCACATCTAAGTAGTTCATCGAGAATTATAAAACAGAGTGCCAAGATAATTAAATAAGTATTAAGTGGATTAGTTGGTCACATCCCAAAGCTCTGATAGGGCTTTTCAGTGGGAAAGAATGCAAAATGACTACAAAACCTGATGGTACAATTTCAGTCATGGATTTAGCTGTCTTTGTGAGAATGAGCTTTTACTTTCTGACATATTTTGTACTTGCCATCTTACAACAATTACCAAAGGGTAATGACCATATTCCAATCATTTGATATTTTAAATATTAGTTTACTTGGAAGAGAAAGGGTCTGGAATGAAAACTTGACTGCTTGTATTTCCCAGATAGATTTCATCAAATATGTTAAATACTGAACCATCTAATTTCTTTTTTTCTACACTTGTAGCAAATATGACCGTCATACAATAGACAGATATGTACTATTCTGCAGGGCACGCCACAAAAAATACAGATATAGCTGCTGATGGGGTGTCTCAGGCACACACTGTAGTTGATGAAATGCAAGTTTGAGTCCTGAAAGCCCAACAGCAGCTTTTAACAACCTCCATACCAAAAGAACACCAGTGAACAGTTGTTATTTTCTTCCTTAAGTGAAATACCTTCTCTGTCAAAAAGAACCCAAAGGCAACATTCCAATTGATTTCAATGGGAATGGGATTCCACCCTGTGCCTTATTGTGTGGCTGCCAAATTTAATTTAAAATTTTGAAACAATAGAGAATTTACTGTGTGCCTTAGAAACTTGTTCAACAAATTGCTGGCTTTCAGAGTGTAAACTGTGCAATTTTTTCCCATGTGATTGTATCTATATTATCAATTTTCCCAAAGCTTCCTATATACATTTCTATGAATGAAAGAACTTAGGGACACATGTTCATAATTCTCTGTCTTGACACAATACGGTGAGAAGAACAAACTGAAGTATTCCAAATTAATTAATTTTAGATAGTGGATAAATTGAGATAAGAATTGGGATTAAATGCTGAGTTTCTGATTATTTTTTTCTTTTAATAATAGATTAAAAGATACTTCCAGGTTTTCAAAGAAACAAAGACGGGGTTGCAGAGACATAGATCCCAAGAAGGTACCTGAGTGTGTAATTTCATTTTTCATTCATCAAAAATATGGAACCTAACTGCCTTTAAATTCTGGATATTTGCTAGTCGTAGGAATACAGATAACTACTAATTGTTCAGGAAAAAAAACTTGTTCATATTTCGTGCTAAACTGCTGTTTAGTTTTGAACAGTTATTTAATTTTAATTAAGACTTATAACAGGTCCAAAAGGTTTCAATTTAAGTGGTGGATCAAAACACTTCAAGAAGTAAAAATACAGAATGGGCAAGGCACTGAATAAATAAAGGAACTGATCCTTTAAAGACAGCGACCAGACTTCTTAAAATGACAGCCACAAGGACTACAGATAGAAACGAACTGGAGTGATTGCTAGTTGTCTTCTTCCACTTTGGAAATTTGAACTATGCAGCATCCTGCCTAATGGCAGAGTCCTGCTACTAGTCATGTGATGTGACCTTGGCATGGCAGCCTGAAGTGAAAACTGGATTTCAAAGTCGAAATTTATAAGCAGCTACAAGATGCTCTAAAGTATCACTTTGAAAAGGCTTGGCATACTTTTTTTCATAACTGTGTTCCAATTCTCTCTTTTTGTATTTGGCCTGGGGAAAGGTACTTAAGCAAACTCATGGGAACTGTTTCATCGCAGACATTTAAATGTGTGTTAATTAATCAAAAGTCTATATAATAAAACTTCACAGTGAATTTGTACAGGAAATGTTTGTCTTCTCTTAAAATTTCCAGTATTAAAAACCTGATGAATTAGCTTTTAATTTCCTCTTTAATTCCCTGGAAATCATATGTCTTTGACTTATGAGCCTCATCCTTTTGTGAGTCCTCTCTCATGAATAACACTGTAACATTTTTGTTCTGTGTTGTGCATATTTTGCAATATCTTTTCATGTCAGGCCACAACTTCCTGGCAAACCCTCCCATTTTGTATAAGGTGTTGGTCTCAGCTGGATTTTGCTTTGGATCTCTGAAGAGAAATGTTCTTTTGTGACTCAACATAAATTCTCCATAACAAAATATTAAACTTCCCTAATGTGTTTCACTGGAGATTCTTTTCTTCAGTAAAGAAGAAAGCTGCACCCCTGGCTGCAGCTTAGGAATACAAAAGAGAAAGAAACTACGTATCTTCATGAAAAACTCTGAAATAGGGAGATTCCAAATCATTCCAATTTTATATGCTTATTACTTTAAAAGTTATTTTCTTATAGTAAAAATGCATTTATCTGAATAAGAACTATAGAATGTTTTGTCAGAATAGCCTTTTTTTTTCCACAGAAAATGTAAAAGATGGTATCAGAAAAACACTTGTTTGAAGTGGTCCATATGTGCTACAAAATCATTTTGTCTTTGCCTTTAAATATGGGAGCATCTAGTAAAAGGAAATTCAAACAGCAATGAAAACATCATTAAAAAATGAAATTTTTACCTATTCGAGTTCACAGCTGTCAATTCAGGAAACGCTGGAAGGAACTGTTTGTATACACATACACACAAACTTCCTTGCAAAAACTGTATCTGTTAGAAGGTCACTAAAACCGGGAGGAAAGCTGAGAGATAAGATCTTTTGAAAGGGCAGGATTCTTGTCTTCCTGTATCAAAAAGAAAGGAAAGGAGATGTTAGAAAAGTACTGGGACAGAGTATGGAGAAGATGTAGAGAAACCAAGAGAATCATAGCAGAGGAAATGGTTTTGTTACCTTACACAGTACAGCTCTTTTATCACCAGTTCTCTGAGGTATCTTCTTTTCACTAGTGTTTTAAACTCTCTTCAGGCTGAGAAAATTAGTAAACTGCATATAAAGTTTTCCACTGAAGTGACTTTATGCAAATGAGTCATTAACGCAGTCTCCAGGATGTTGTGAGCCCAATCTGTTTCTATCTTAGCATTAACTTCGTAACATATGTTTGCATCTATTTTATGATACTGGTAACACTTCTCTCATGTGAACCAGGAATTGGCCCCAAAACTTTTGAGTAGTAGCAGCTTGCTATACAATACAGGAAGCTGTTGTGCAGATCCTTTAAAAATGATTTAAAACATTCCCAAAACATCGCTTAAATAAATTGCTCTTTTAAAGGATTATAGAATAAATGGATAAATTGGTTCTAGCCATTACACATTCTGATGTATTGCTTCATGCTAGGCTGTACTGCAATGTGTCACTTCTGGTGACTTTCCTACTTTGTTTCCTCAGCATTTCGGATATGACATGCTGTTACTGTGACTAATGCAATCTTACAGGACCAAAAGAAACTTGCACACCGGGAATTAACAATAAAGAGTACCACTGCTTTGGTTTTGCACACTTTTATTTCTTTAAAACAATGAAAAATGTCTTTTTCTTAATAACAGAGACAATACTTGTTAATTTCTGCTGGCTATTTTTTAAAATAATCAGGAGCTACAAAAAGTGAACTGTTCTAAATATTATATACATGAAAATACTTTTTTGATTGTACAGCCTTTTAAAAAAAAATCTTAAACTGATAAAAACAGAGTTCCGTGCATAAATACTCAACAGCAAGTTGACATTATGTTTCTTCTGCTCTCAATAAAAGTGAAAATTCAAACCCCAAAAGCTTCCTTTTTTTCTTTTTCATTTTTAAAACTTTGGTAGCTGGCTTTACACTTCACAGTTTGCAACACTGAATGATTCAAAATTCATTTTTGAGGGTTCCAGGTTGCAAGAACTTAGAAATTCTCAACTGTTATCCAGTATAAAAGGCACTAGCATCCCACTGAGCGGGGACTGAAATTCTGGACTTCCTCTTAAGCTGTTTCATGAGTTTTTGAACGAAATGTAATTTTGTTACTGCAAGAATGAAGAACAGGAGCTGGGCCAGTTATGCCATAGAAAGGATGCAGTGGAGAGACAAGGCTTGTAGTCTCATCACAGCTGGGGGAGCGGAAGGAAAAAAGAGAGAACTGTGGCAGCTTCAGATAGGAGTGTCTTCTCACCCTCTAGCAGTAGCTGTTGTCCCAGCTCCTCTCTCTGGAGCTGGCAGTGAAAGGGAGCCCAGATTTCCACAGCTCTGGCATGGCAGGGGATGCAATGGTGCAATGACTAGTTTTCTAACTCCAGCAGGAAGATGGCTTGGAAAACAGTACAATTAGAAGCTGCTCTGCCTTCTTCCTAAATTATCATTCATAACACCTGCACTTCAGCTATGCTTCCACTTTGTTCTTTTCTCCCCGGTCTCATGATTCATTTACTTTGATTTGTACAGAGACACAGCTTTGTCATATAATTAGCCTATAGCAAGTGATCATGGTGAGATATGGATCTGAACCCATTGAGCTGAAATGGATATTTTACCTTTATCATCACCACTATCATGATTCATAAAACATTATATAAAAACTTAGCAGGACTTTCTCTTTTTCTGATTATCATTTGAAAGAAAATAGTGGCCCATGGGCAATAATAGCTATAGGTGCTTAAACACAGAGAAGTCCAGTCTCTTTTGAATTTCATGAAGATATCTACATGCAGCTAAGTCAGAGACCTCAGCCTGAAGAGTGTTCAGGTACCAACTCTGTGGTTCTCCTTATTTTCTAAATCCCTAATCAACACATGAGTATTTTGAAGTTTCTAACTTCTCTGTGTACTGCACAGGCTTTTACTGCTCACACATTTGATTTTTACTCAAAAAAAATGAGGATCTAATACACATTTTCCAAACAAGTGGCAGCCCAAGATTAACTGAAGGAAAAATTCCATCTCTAACACTACTGCAGGATGACAGTGCAAGCTAATGAGGAGGTTGTTCCATCTTATCTTCTTTTAACCTGCAAATTGGCAACCGGATACTGAAACATTTGATATGTTGGGGCTAAAATTTCCACTTGGATTTTGCTTATTGACCTGTCTGTGGTGGATTTCTTTCTTTTTCCCTACAGGGTTTCGATGTTGCTATTGTTGCTGTGACTGATACTATTTTTTCACTGCTAAAATATAGAAGTAAAACATATATTCTCCAAGTCTAAACAAAATAGTCACCAGGGACATCACTATATGGGATATAACTAGACCCTTGGGAGTACAGCAAGAGAAAATCATTCTCCCAGAAGATCCTGCTTTGGAAGTTATAGCTGTGGGGAAAGAAGATAACAACCAATATAACGACAAAGTCCAAGAGTCAGAGAAGAAAGGAAAAGGAAATGAGGTAAAGAGACTCAGTAAATGTACTCATTAAGAAACAAATGAAAGAATATGTCAGAGATCAGAAAAGAAAAAGAAATTTGCTATGTTAAGATATTGACTGTAGATCCTTGGATAAGCAGAGGTGCACAGGGTAATTTCAAGGTTTTCTGTTAAGTTAATAATTTTAAAAGGCGAGGTTTTTTCCTGAACTTGTGTTGCAGAAAAAAATGCCTACAGGAAACACGTCAGAATCTTTTTCTAACATAATTATGTTGTCATCAAAGATCACTGAAACAGAGAATTGTTGGATATGTGTTCATATTTAAAAATGTGTTAGCTTAACCAATTCTATAAAGTGTGCTCATTTAAGTGTTTTTCAGCTTTCATCTGCAAATGCAGGTAACTCTTCTAGTGCTGTTCAAGCATTTACACATATCAGAAAGAATGAGATCATTTGAGAGATTTATCAGAGGAGTTACTTGAAAACCTTTCTAGAATCTCTTCCTCCACTGTTTATGATACTCCTCCTCTGACATCATTAACTGTAGGATTATTTTGCTTTATATAAAGCAATACTAATTCAAATTGGTTTCATAAAGGGACAGCTTCAATAACACTCTCTCTCTGTTTCTTCTGCTCTGTCTTCTTGTATTGTATGATATACATGTGTATTTTCCTCTGAAATGGCTTTAGTCTGGTTGAAAAGAATTTGTGAGACTATAACAAAGGAAAGTGTCTGCTCCCTTAAGGGTGTCTGGTCAAAGGAGCCATAAGCAGGGACATAATGCAAATGCATACCACCAAGACAATATAACATTCTCACACATTAGGAGGAAAAACTTCTCTGACAAGTTGAAAGGCCTCGGGAATGGAGAAAGGAGCAAAGATGTTTCTAAGTCACATTTCACCTTTCTGAATCCCAGACCAGGTCTTGCTGCTCATTAGAGCTCCCCTGAAAAATTTTGCCAGAGTGTGAAGTGTGATCCTCCTTCTTTCTTTTCAGAGACTCCCCTCTAATAGATATCTAAACTAGAAGCTGGTTGGAAATCAGTATAAATGATGTTCACTGGGTGGATCTAGGCTACCGGAAAACAAATTTCTTACTCCTGAAATCTCCAAGATCTTTAGAGACTCTTCGATGAAATATATACAGCAGATATTGCAGAAAGGGAGTCACAGGAAAAAAGCAGGACTCCCAAGAACTCTTTGACTCAGGCATGAATTCATAAGCTAATGCCAACTAATGACATGCACTATTTGGTGTGGTAACACATTTTAAAATCAGCACAATGAACGAGGAGCTGAGCCAATGCAAAAAAAGCATTTCAGGGATAATGTGATCAATAAATTTCAGTCTGTGTCAGGAGTCTGATTACCATATCCCAGATGTAGTGAAAAGGACATACAGGGCACCAATAAAAAGGTCAGGATACAGTGCATAGCTATAATTGAGTGTACTACTTATAAAGAACAGATACAAGATTGTGTATTGCCCTTAGTGAAACAGTGAGAGAGACTAACTATAGAGAAAATTAAAAGGACTATTCACTTTTTTTTATAGGAAATGAAAACTTACAGCAATACTTAACAGAAACAAAAAACAAACTAACAAACAAAAATGAAGCAACAACCCCCTCCCCCAGATAAAATTCTAACTCACAGCAAAAGCTGATATCTGATCACGTAGATACGGGTTCAGATATGAGATTTTCATCACCCAAGTATTATTTCTGTTAAGGTCTAATTCTAAGTATCAAAATAGAAGAAGTTAGATAGGTGTTAACATCTGCTTAATTCTGTAATAGCACCATTGTTTCTAATAAATTATAAACACTATAGTGCTCCTCAATCTAAGCATTATACAGTTTGGATTTATGTAGCAGTTCATATGTTCCTTTGCCTTTACCACTTCTGAAACTGAAATTAAAACTGCAGTTCAAGAGAAAAGTCATAGGAAAGAGAAAAAGATTGGCGATATAAACATTTTCTGGATACAGATTAGATGGATTGAGTTTACAAACTTATTTGCGTGGAAAGGAAGTCATTCAGTAAGAGTTCCTGGCTCCTAATGCATCTGTATGTACTTAACATGAGAAGTCAGTATCCTTCTTCCTAGTAGCAAATTGAGAATACAAAAAGGAAGAGATATGTGTCTGCATGCATTCAGCATAGCTGGTAGACTCCCAGTTACCTGTATCCATACCTGCTGCTGTAGAAGCACAACAGCATAAATATGACCTGTAAAATCTCATCCCAAAATGTATTACCACCTGTGTAACTGTGACCTTTTTCTTTTTTTTAAACTAGCTATAGAACTCAGAAGAAACTGACTGGTATTTAAGGAAAAAAAAAAAACTTTCTCTATGTAATTCTATGTAATACCTATAGATCAAACTCCAAGGCACTAAGCCATATTGTTCAGATATTGTATAGCATTGTGCCTTTACAAATAACTCAATTGTTTCCTACTATATTCCAATGGCTGAGGTAACAACAATTCAGGATCTACAATTAGGATGTCTAGTCAATCCCGTTAGTTCCAGGTGCTGACAGATGTTAATGATCATACGATTTCTGCTTGAAGTAGAAACATACTACTATAAAACATCTGTTTTAAATTGTTAACAAAGTTTTAAGGTATAATGTATCAAGAATGGCACCTATGTATCAAACATCTGCAGTGGAAATGTCCACCTATTATTTTAAATTATTTCTCATTTGTGTCTAAAGCAGCTGTTTTGGTCTGTCTCATTAGTATCAGGATAATAGGATCATAGGATAATTCAGCTTGGAAGGGTTCTCAGGAGATCTGTAGTCAAACTTTCTGGTTAAAACAAGGTCAACAATAAAGTAACACCAGGTCCCTCAGGGATTTACCCAACGTGCTCTTGAAAACCTCCAAGGATGGAGTCCGTACAGCCTCCCTGAGCAACCTTTTCCAGTGCTCTCTCTCTTATCGCAAAAAGAGCTTTTCCTTATACTGGCTATTTCCTTTCCAGATATTACTGGATGATGGCTAATATTTGCATCAGAATATAACCTTATTTTTGCTTTTTCTAGAAAATGCAACAAAGCAAGATAAGAATCACAACTTAATTCCAAGAGTGAACTAATGCTTACTTAGGGATAAATCCAAAACCACCCATAAGACAATTTGAAGCTCAACTCTAATGAAATCCAAATACGTAAATTCAAAATTATACTCCACAAAATTTCTGCCAAATACCACTGTCTGTATGGTTTTTAGCTCTGGTCACTAAACTTACCCAGATATCTACAGAACTTTCTTAGAATTGCTGTCACCTTGGCTGATCAAAGCATCTTAATGCCTACCTCACACCTAAGTCTCACGTGCTTTGGTCTCTGGTATGACTCTGTGATGAGAACGGTACTTTTTGAGAGACAAAAAGTTATTGGTTTTATGACTTCCTCTGTGCTGGATCTTGTGTCTGTGTAAAGGAATATGCACAGGAATCCCATGGAGCAGGGAATGGATCCCAACACTCCTTCCTCTCATAGGAATCCCTCACCACTGCGTTGCAAAATCCTGCTTTCCTTTTGTTCTTTTATTTAACCCATGAATTTTACAGTGTCAGGGTTTAGGGCACTCTCCAGAGAGGTCAACCTCATCTGAGTCTCATTTGAAGAGTTCATAAAAAAAATGTACATTCTAGGCACAAGATTATGGCACAAAATTTAGTGGCATCTCCACCTGCATATTCTACTGGAAAGCCATCTAGTTCAGCCTTTGCAACAGACTAACAGGTATACCTGTATGCTAAGAGAATTTTTCTGGTCTGAAACCAAGTCCTACCTGAATGTCTAACTCAGTATTTCAGCCTGGCACCTAAGGAAAGGAAAGAGATATATTTATCATACATATTTTAGTTACAGCCTTATTTCTCTTTAGTGTTTTCTACTGTCAGACTCTCAAATTCCTCACATTTGGGACATTGGCTCTTGTGGCTCCCACTTTCCAGCATGTAGTAGAGGCAACACGAGAAATTAATCCAGGTTAGTGAATTCCTAACATAAAAATTTGTGAATTGATTAATGCAAGCAGAGACATGCTTAACAAAACATGTAAAATTTATAAATTATAGACCTTTAAATATACAGCTAAATTCAACCCTGATTACCTCAGTAGTGTAGGTGAATAATTTGCCCTCTTCATAGTCGTTCTTCCAGGCAAGGCATATTCAAGGACATAGCAGAGTTTCTTCTCTAAAACAGAAGCAGCATGCTCACACATCCTAGCTGGCTATACTTTCATGCTGATAGTAGTATATATGCTCACTGGTATGGGAGGCTGGCTACAGCCCAACAAGCTGTTGTCCTTCTTCCCTGTTCAGATATAACTTATGTATTTGTAAATTTGCCTAGCAAGACTCTTAAAGCACTCCCCTTTGCTGTAGGAAAACTTAAACCTTCAGAATGTGTCACAAGCAAAAGGACTTGCATAGGCATAAAAACACAGAAAAAAATCTACAAAAAGCTCCTTACTTTTCAGAGGACTTGTATCCCCTTATAACTTTCTCACAAGTTGCAGGAATTCATATTCACCATTTGCCTCAGAGAAAGAGTCCTTTAACTGCGGTTCATGTTCAAGGAGATATGGTTTCTACTGTGCCCTCATAGAATCATAGAATCATAGAATCATAGGGTTGGAAGGGACCTCTGGAGATCATCTAGTCCAACCCCCCTGCCAGAACAGGGTCACCTAGAGCAGGTTGCACAAGAATGCGTCCAGGCAGGTTTTGAATGTCTCCAGAGATGGAGACGCCACCACGTCTCTGGACAGCCTGTTCCAGTGCTCTGCCACCTTCAAGGTAAAGAAGTTCCTCCTCGTGCTTCGGTGAAACTTCCTACGCTTAATATGTAAGTAGATTCAGTCCTTTCAATCTGATAGCAGAAAGGAAACAGATACTGTGTTTTCCTCTCTATCCCACTCAGACTATTAAAAATGGTAATGGTACGCTCCTTGCGATCCGTAAGAGGAGATACAGTAGCCCATACATAGCCAGCTACAGCCATTCTTATGTCCTATGATATCTTGGACATTAACATGAAGCTGACAGGCACAGTTCAGGACTTACAGGAGACCAGCAGCCTTTTGGAGCAGCAGCTGGAAGCCAGGAAGGAGACTCTAGAGCGTACACCTGGCTAACAAACAACAGTATGGATGGAAGGGGTGACTCTGAACACTTAAAAGTTCATTGCTAGATCTGTAATTCATCTAGCAATATGAACAAAGCAACTAAACCTTCTATCCTTTTACAAATTAACTTCCATTCCCAACAGCAGAGTCAGGTAGCACTACATGACCTTTACATTTTCTCCCATTTCTATGCACTGGGAAGGAAGATTTGGAAGAAGGATTGAACATGCAGGTCTCCATAACTCTCTTCAGACAGGAGTTATTTTGACTATAACTGCATAAAGAAGTGAGTGAAGACTCTAATCATGCTTTTGTCCTGGGGGATCGCACCATATCTTAAGACATAATCTCTTTCTTTTTATTTTTCTAAGTATGGCAGCGTACCCAACAAGTGACTCATGCAGTCTCTTTTAGGAAGGATCCGAATCAGTCAGCAGCACAAATAGCCTATTATTTGCCCTCTCAGATCTTCACCAGGGTTTAATTCACAGCCATTGCAAAAGCAAAGTGAGAGTCAAATGAATGAGTCTGGAAAGGTGGTTAAATTGCTTGACTTTCTGGCCTAAAATACTTTCTGTCACACACATTTTCTTTTATCTTTCAGGATGTCTTTCTTTTTACAGTCACTACTTTGGCATTCTGAAGGGCAATGGTCTTTTTAAAATATGTATAGACTTCATTCAAAATAAATGAATCTAAAACCCTCTGGGGCAAAACGATGTTTGGTGTATCTCCTTGGTGTACACCAAGGTTGAATCCAGGCCTATGTCCTCTTGTTTGTCGAAAAAACCAAAGAGACTCCATTAAAAATATGGGTTATTTTACATTCTCCCTCATTGTCTAGTTTTGTTTTACAGCCTTAATAAAAACTTCTATTAGTGGGATTTCATACATTTATCTTTATGTTTGATAACATTTTTGAGCACTGTGATAAAATCAACGGAAATTAATGTAACTGTTTCCTGCCAGATTCAATAACTCTAATTACCAGCATTTCTAGTCCAACTGCATAATATGCTTAACTATCCAGTGTACTGAAGGAAATTTAACTACCGCTGACTCAGTGTTCTTTTATGTTTGTGTAAGGAGAACAATCAGAAGAGTAAACAAAGAAAAAAATGAATTTGCAAATTTCTGTTCATCATAGAATTATCATTAAGGATACTGCATAGCACCATAGAAATATATGAAAAATCCAATCAGCAATCTTTTGTCATGGTGTATTTACAATTAGAGAAGATTGTATGAACATATTATATGAAGCAATGTGGTATCACGGTAATGCATTTTTAAACTGAAAAACATCTCTGATATCCTAAAATAACTAGCTCTTTCTGATATGATATATTCATGACTGTCTTTGTACACTTCTAAACCCTTATTTTTATACTCTACTTGACTGAAAATGTCTTCAATGGCTTCACATGCTGAAAACAACAAGAAAAATACCTAGAGTCCTGATTATTTTTCAGATTTGATCAAGGAAAACAAGGAGTAAACATAACATACTTGTGTCCAGAAGAATTTTAAATACACATCCATGTAAATCCTTCTGTTCTTAAAATCCAAAACAAAGAATTTGATTAGTATGCTACTGAGTTATGGACATTTTGACTTACGCAGATATTCCTAGATATGTTTATCTAGAAAATATGCTACAAAACACAGGCATGAATATGGAAGATACCAGCATTCTCTACATTATCAGAGCTGATTCACATGACTCTAAGCAGTATGTTATATTTTTTAAGTTACCAAGCCGTTAACAGGTTGGTCCTGGTTTTGGTATTTTTGATATCCTGACAGGACAAACTGAAAAGAAAGACTGAGATCATAATGTTCAGCTGTGTGATCACTAGGGACAGAGGAAGTCATCACTCTAACCTGAGGAACCTGAACATGCAGTTGACAAACCACTCTCCCTCGTATTTGAAAAGTCATTGCAGTCAGATTAAGTACCTAGTGGCTGGAAATACTGCTTCTATAATAGATAAGCAAAATACATATCTTCTCCCCACTGTAAATATAATTATTTATATCACAGAATCATAGAATTGTTAGGGTTGGAAGGGACCTTAAAGATCATCTAGTTCCAACCCCCCTGCCATGGGCAGGGAGACCTCCCACTAGATCAGGTTGCTCAGAGCCCCATCCAGCCTGGCCTTAAAAACTTCCAGGGATGGGGCTTCCACCACCTCTCTGGGCAACCTGTTCCAGTGTCTCACCACCCTCATGGTGAAGAACTTCTTCCTAACGTCCAGTCTGAATCATCCCAGCTCTAGTTTTAATCCATTACCTCTAGTCCTACCATTGCCCGACATCCTAAAAAGTCGTAGGCCACTATAAGGTCTCCTCAGAGCCTTCTTTTCTCCAGACTGAACAACCCCTACTCTCTCAGTCTGTCCTCATAGGAGAGAAGCTCCAGCCCTCTGATCATCCTTGTGGCCCCTCTCTGGACACGTTCCAACACGTCCATATCTCTCTTGTAGTAGGGGCTCCAGAACTGGATGCAGTACTCCAGGTGGGGTCTCACAAGAGTGGAGTAGAGGGGGAGAATCACCTCCCTTGACCTGCTGGCCACGATTCTCCTGATGCAGCCCAGGATACGATTGGATTTCTGGGCTGCTAGTGCACACTGACGGCTCATGTTGAGCCTCTCGTCTATCAGCACCCCCGAGTCATTTTCTTCAGGGCTGCTCTCATCCAGTCACTGCCCAGCCTATATCGGTGCTTGGGATTGCCCCGACCCAGGTGGAGGACCTTACACTTGGTCTTGTTGAACTTCATGAGGCTGGCATGGGCCCACGTCTCCAGCCTGTCAAGGTCCCTCTGGATGGCATCCCTTCCCTCCAGCGTGTCAGCTGCCCCACACAGCTTGGTGTCGTCGGCAAACTTGCTGAGGGTGCACTCTATGCCACTGTCCATGTCGCTGATGAAGATGTTAAACAAGACCGGTCCCAGTACTGATCCTTGAGGGACTCCACTTGTCACTGGCCTCCACTTGGGCATGGACCCATTGACACTCTTTGGGTGCGGCTGTCAAGCCAGTTCTTTATCCACTGAATTGTCAATCCATCAATCCCATATTTTATCAGTTTGGAGACCAGGATGTCATGCGAGACAGTGTCAAAGGCTTTGCTCAGGTCCAGGTAAATGACGTCAGATTCTCTCCCCTTGTCTATTGATGTTGTGACCTTCTCATAGAAGGCCACAAGGTTTGTCAGGCACGATTTGCCCTTGGTGAAGCCGTGTTGATTGTACCCAATCACCTCTTCGTTATTCTTCTGCCTCAGCAGTGCCTCCAGGAGGATCTGCTCCATAATCTTACCAGGCACAGAGGTGAGACTGACTGGCCTATAGTTCCCTGGTTCCTCCTTCTTTCCCTTTTTGAAAATGGGGATTATGTTTCCCCTTTTCCAGTCAGTGGGGACTTCACCAGACTGCCATGACTTTTGGAATATAATAGAGAGCGGTTTAGCAACCTCATCCACCAGTTCCTTCAGTACCCCTGGGTGTATCCCATCAGGTCCCATGGACTTGTTCACTTTCACATTCATCAGATGGTCACGAACCTGATCTTCACTTACGATGAGCAGTTCTGTCCAACCCCTGCCATTGTCTTCTGTGACTCGGGGAGTGTGGGTGGAGCCCTTGCCAGTGAAGACTGAGGAAAAGAAGTCATTGAAAACCTCAGCCTTCTCCATATCTCTTGTCACCAGCTCTCCCATTTCCTTTCTGAGGGGGCCCACAGTCAAGATTTGGAAAATGCTTTTGCATTTTCTATACAAACATAAATGTTTAAAGCTTGTTGGGGATATAGGACTATAATTAATTCTTCTCAAGGCTGCAAATAAAGTGATTCACTGACTTTATTACATGTGGCTCAACAAACCATGAGATTTAAATATATAGATCACACTCTACCTACTTAAAAACAAACATTGTCATTACACAGTAAACAAAATATAGATTTTTTTTCCTAACATTTCCTTTCCTAGAACAAAAGATATCTTTTCTGTTCAGTCTTTAACTTTAGAAAAGTTTAGTTTCCTATCCAATATCAGAATGGTGTACTTATTTAACTTTCTGCCTAGATATTCCAGCAGTAAATCTCAATGTTCATCTCTATGATTTCTTCACTTTTACTTGTCCACAAAGCCAGCTGTGGCGTATCAAAGACATAGAAATCTACTTATCTCCTCTAACATGCATGCCCACAAGCTCAACTACCCTTTGCTGTTTACTCTGAAGTGAATATAAACAGGAAATTCACTGCTAGTCTGACATGCTCATCACATCTCTTTTTTCCCCCAAATAGAAAAAATTCACTTCTCTATAGAGTAGTGGCAGAACACCACTACACTGTTCACAGCGCTCTAAGTTCCAGAGCTTTATACCATTCCTATTCAAAGAGATATATATCCAATTTAGCACTGCAGGGCTGGTGAACAGTTAAGTCCTGAGTGTCTGTCATTTCTAGAATGAGATACTAGGTCCTGTTTCTATTATAATCTTGCTTTGCCTATTTTAATTCTTCTCCTTCTCTGGCCTGCTCCTATATTTTGTTGACTGGTGCATGTGCCAAGCATATGTCAAGCATATTCACGTGGAGCCCCTCACCTTTAAGGTGGCTATAACAATCCTAGCAAAATCCAACACCTCAAGGAATCAGAACTTTGTTGTCGCTGGGAAAAGCAATAAACACTAATGTTTAGGGATGTGAACAATATATTTAAAATAATTTATTTTAAGAACAGTGACCAGATTCACTCAGGGGGACACAGGGAGCCTCAGTAACTCTGAACATCCAAGCTTATAAGTCCTCATGCTGCACAGCGATAGAGTGCCCAATGGGAACTCAAAGCAGCTGGGAAACCAGACTTTCTTTGGGAGATCCCAACCATAGATGTTTATTTTAGCTGCCCAGCACTCTAAGGCTTCTTTTAATGATGATATAACTATTCCCTATACACATCACCATAAAAATGACACTGTTTACTTCAATAGAATTTTTTCCAAAATAAATACTTCAGAAAGTTCTCTAATATCGTTTGATGGGTTTTTTTACCTTTGTAGACAACTACCATTTAGTACCAGCTTTTTGAGAACTATGTTTGATCCTGGCCTTGATTTTTTTATTTCTTATTAGAGTTTCACATCCTCATCTGAACTATGTCAGACAGAAAGCTGAATTGTAGGTAACACACAAAATGGACACAACCTCAGCTGCTGCTCTGCAAAGCAGCTAACGCACTTCAGATTGCTGAATATATAGAGTAATGATCACTAATAATGCACAAACGCTCAAAAATGATCCAAATGAACAATGTATATAGATCAACCCACATGTTATAGATCTGAAGAAAATGATGTTTCATTTACCTTTTGGACTCTGACTTTTTTTGCAACCAAGAGAAAAGATGAGGAGAGGAAAATAAGGCATCAAAATTGCTTTATGAGTAAATGTAAAAGTTATTGATGGTCCTACTGAATACAAATTTACTACCAGATCTAGAAGCTAGTACAACCAGAAGGTTTGGAGGATTTTTTTTCCTTTGAAGCAAAGTAACTATTAACAGTTCATTCATAGGTTACATTCTCAGAGGCCTTACATATTTATTAAAAGATTTGAACATTTTCACTCAGGTTTAGATGCAGGAGCTTTAAAGCAATAAAAGTAATTTATTTTTTTATTATTTTTCCTCACTTAATTTGGGGGGTTTCTTCCCAGTATTCAAACGATCTAATGATCTTTTGCCCTCCTTCAAGGGAAAAGTTCCAAAGTACCGCAGACCCAGTAGAGTTCTTTCTGCATCCATCCAAGACCTTGGCATACTTCCCTGTGCTCTTCCAGCCTCAACCCTAAGGGCAGCCAAAGGCAAAAGTATTTTCAGCAGACTAAGAAACATTGTAAGCTTCAGGGACTTCTGGATGACAGATTTTAAACTGTAACCAAAGTAGAGGTGTGATTAAAAATAACAAGAGCTAAGAACTGTCTCTGAATTGTCAAGGAAAATGTGAAAATTTAGCTTTCCTCAACATCATAACTGATGACTGAATCATTTCTAAGTTACTCACGAAAGTTAAAGCAGGATCAATCTATTATGTCATTTGTTCCATGTCCCTAATAATACAATAAAACTCTCTACAGTACATTTTGCTGTCTTTTTTTTTGCAATCGGGATTCAGACGTTTTGAAACTGCCTTGCTCTGTATAAGGTTCTGATGTCAAATGCCCGTGCACCTCCTGACTGTTAAGGATTTTCATTTCTTAAATTATGAAGAAAGTTTGATCATTTCATCATTCCTAAAAAAGAGTGTGTAAACACAACAATAAAAATAACAACTGCTTCTATAGGTAGCACAGTCTAATTAGCAAAGCTGCTTTTAGACAGATTATGGCATTAAAATCATGTAAGGCAGTGAATAGTCTCAGCTGAAATTTACAGAAACATTTGTGGAATTAGGAACTAATTCAGTGCAAAAGAATATTTAAGTTACAAAACTGGAATCTATACTGTACAAAGACAAGTCCATCTGAGTAATGGTATATACATTGGCAGTTCTGCCACACGTTGTGAGAATGTGGTAACTGAACAAGTTACATGCAAATTTATAAAAAAATCACTTTTTCCAGGCAAAATCACCGACAGATATTAAAAAATGAGGAATCTTACTGTGAATATAGAATAAAACCTGTTTGCGTTTTATTGAGAGCTCTCTATTTCCGATCTTTGCACATGAGAACCTTAATATCCTTCAGCAAGTCTCCTACCCAGGATTAGACCTGGAGAGTCCTTGCTTTTCTTGGGTCAAACAGCTTTGCCACACCAACTCCAAAATGGTTTTCATATCTCACTCCATGTCCAAAAATCATCTGATTAGTTAAGATTAAGATGCCCTTCCAAACCCTTGCTTCTCATTCAAGCCAAAGTGGCTTTTTTTTTTTTTTTTTTAACTTGGAGAGTATAATAGCTTTCCGTTATCAATTTCTCACATCTAAATTACACAGAGTAGGTTGCTTGAATTCCCACCAGTCTTTTCCATTCAAATAATTGTTATGGATAAAAGGAACACACTGTAAATTCAAAATCAAGAATATATCTTTAGTCTAATTAAAGACCTAACAGACTAACCAGATAATTATTGCTACTCTGGTTACAATGATACCAACAATTGCAGTTCAAATTATATACAGTTAAAACAATAAATACGCAAACTACCTTTTTCTGGTGTAGTGCTCATCTATTCACTGCCCCTCTGAGTCCTAAGCAGAAATTCAATTCGGGTCCACAAGGCTTGCGGGGGGAATCCTCAGTGTGTTGAGACTATGATGCTGATCTTGGTGGTTTCCTCCTCTTCCCTCTGAGACTTGCTTGGGAACATTTTTGTATTTGCTGATACACTTTACATCTTGCTCATTCTTCATTGGTTTGCAAGTCTACATAGACCTGAATTTGTTATCTGTTGTGTGTTTCACTTATGTTGGATATTTGCTCTTTGTTCTGTTACTCCCTAAAATTTCTTTACCCATCTCTCACCACCGCATTCCTATGATAAGAAGTGGTTAATCACTGATAAGTTGTTTATAGTCCTGGGGATTCCCATATCATCCTGTGCCTGTATTTTCAAAGTACCTAAACGTGGGTATCATGTCACCAAGTAGTCACATCTGGTCTCCAGCAGCCACTGCAGAAGGGTACACACTCACTTACAACTTGCATCATATTTGCCAGAGTTAGAGTGTCTAAAATGGAACTGCAGTTGAGGTTTAGACAACTGATTCTCTTCTGAAATTCCTACAACTTTTGTGAAAATCTGTAACTGAATCAAACTGAAAATAAAAATATAGTAAGTCCCCAGCTGACACAAAGCTATAGGATGAACTCAATGCTTATCTGTTCAGTTTGGTCTAGTTGTCACTGTCTTGTCAATCACCACCCATGTGGGTCAGGATCAGCTATAACAGATGTTGAATTTTACTCAGCTGTTAATATTAGGTCACAGAAAGGGGGTGAAGATACAGCAGAGGAGTTAAGGATGCTGAGAAGGAAGGGCAGAGCAGGCAGATGCAAAGTGAATGCGTCGTAGGGAAAAGGGCTTGGGACTGGGGGGAGGTACCGCAGGAAATGCCTTATGGGTGCTACAGTGGAACGATACAGACACATGCAACAAAAGGTTATAAGAAACCAGGCTTCATTAGTTCTGCTACTAATTAAACACTTGTCATCTTTTATTTTAAGATGATGTTGCATAGGGATTTGTTTTTTCTGTCTTGTGCTCCTGGAATTCCTGGTTACTCCTAAAATGATTTATGTAATAATAGAATTTGCCTTCCACATGTCAGAAAGATGACTTTGGCCCCTGCCTTATCCCCCTGACAGCCTTGAAGGATGTTTTGTTCCTACATCTATTCATGCCAATACTCTGACATTAGACCTGATCCTCCAAATCAGTCCTGTTTCCTCAGACCACCATTCCTTTTTTTTTTTTCTTTCATCAGTTAAGCTGTCCAGCTCTCACATTTTCCCAGCTTTACTACCTGCTTCACAGATTCTACTTTCATATGTAGGTCCTACATCAATCACTTTTACATCAGCTGGAAAGTGACAGATTCACTTCTCTTCCCCACCAAGTTTTCCACCTTATCTCCTACAATCAGGGGCAGAAGGAGTGATTGTTTACAGCAGGACCTTCATCTCTAATCCAGGAGGAGGAGGAGGAAGCAATTTCAGAGCCTTTTGATCACCTTTTATCTTCCTCTAGGGATGCAAGGATGGAGAAGGAACAAACAGAAGGAGGAGAAGGAGATATGCTTGCATTAAAAGGACGAACAAAGATTCTGTCCTGATAATCTTATTCTTCCTGTATCTCCTTTCTAAGTCAGGAAACAAAAACTTCATTTTTTATACCACAATGGAGACAGGCCTGTGGAGAAAGTCTTTTTCTCCTTAAGAAAACTTACTGGAGTAGAGGAACTTCCTATGTCACTGAAAAATTCTTCTCAGTCCTTGGCAAAATCTTACTATTAAAATTTTCATACTGTAGGTTGGAAGCTTTGTCCTGATTAAGCATATATTGTATTATAAGCAGAATTCTTACACATTTCGCTTTATGCACTAGGCAACAATAACTTGTGGATTCAGCTGTTCCTGTTATAATTACTCTAAGCCTCCTATCTCAACCACATGATTTTAAAACATACCATGTGACCTTTCAAGACATTAAGGACTTACTGACATACAAATAACTGCAGCAGTTGTAATTCACACATTTTGGCTTTGGGGTTTGTTTTTTCTTTTCTGAACAGGTCTCTGGATACGTTTATGTCAAAGTAATATTAATTTATATGCTAAGTTTTTGAGTATTGCAACTGAATATATTTGTGTATAGATTAAGATTTGTATCAGTTACAGAATTAGAAATTGTGATGGGAGTGATGTTAAGAAGACCAAAAAATCATCTCCATGGAGCCAGTGCCGCATTGTTAGCAACAATGGCTACAGTGCGTGGTGGTGCTTCGTCCCTGAAGCCACAGCGAGCAGGCTTGAAGTCTCTCTGACAAAGAAGTCAGGACTATGAAGTGTAATTGTCATCTTTCTCCTTCTTCCTCACTTATGCCAGATGCATTTATACTTTTAAACCTCCACCCATAGCGGGTTCTCATTTGCTCCTGATGCTGCTTATGTTGTATATGTATTTTTCAGTAATCCTTGTGTATTTGACAAGAAGTCCTGTCTATTTGCAGTCTCTTGTGCTTACCTTGTTCTTTGTTCTCTAACTTGAAAGAGCTATGATTTGGATGCCTCCACATCAAGCAACAACACATCGTTCTTTGTCACTTCAGTTATCATATTGCATTCATGTTTGTGCAAAATGTCTGTACACTTTATTTGGCTATGCCACACAGTATTATGAAGTATTTATATACTGTTGTTGGTCACATTATTGTAGTACACTTACAATTGGGTTTGAGGCAAAATAATATTAATTATATCCTGATCAATGCACTTTTATCCTATAGGTGTCAAAGGTGTCTGCTTGAGCTGTGTAACTGTCATTACAGTATGTTTGTGTGGTAGTCACAGTTCTCAACTTTCAGACCTATGAATTTCCATGATTTATATGACACCTTGGAGAAGTGAAAGAAGAAAAAAATTATAAAACAACTTCATAAAACTGCAATGCAAAAACTAAAATAACTATAAGTACAAATATTGGAAAAGCTAAGGAAAGGAAAATAACAAGCAATTGAATTCTGAGAAAATTTGTGAGAGGAAAACTATGCAATTTAAGTAAAGGGAAAGAAAGAAATAATAACAACGGAAGTGCCCACTATACATCCACAATAGACAACAAATGTCAGGGCTTGTGCAACTTTCGAGCAATCCCATCCTTGGAAGTTTGTTCTGATTTACGATCAAGAGATTAATTTGAAAACCAAGACTTTTTTTTTTCTTCTTCCTTTTTTCTTTCAACCATTTTCCATTTAATACACATTAGAATTTATCTGAATTTTCTTGTGTATGGGAGTTCATCATTCTTACATATTAATGTAGTGAAGATCTGTGGTCAGCACAAACTGGCAATGAAGTTGCCACATCAGTCTACAGCGGAACACAATGGAAATTCTCATCCCCCATGGGAGCTGTTGTGCGTGGCATTGAGCTTTATGCTGAATGGCTGGGTTTTATCTTGCCTTGTTGAAGATATCTACAATGTAGACTTCTATGACTGAGCTAATTGCCTTAGGATTTGTTTAGTCAGTAATTTTTGTTCATTCAGCTGATAAGATGAGGCATAACCATGACGTGCCATTTTCTCTCCATTGGCTATGAAGGGAACTAAGGGTTACTAGCTCAGATATCTGTATTTAGCAGGGCACTCAACCTGATGCCTAATTCAGGAAAATAGCAGGAAGTGTCCCAACTGAAAGGATGCAGTCTGCATCTCTATCCATTTGCGTGTATAGCTGAGTAATAAGATTCTAACATCTCCAGGTTTGACTTGCAAAATGTAACAATATAGCAGCTAGTAAATGGCTGAAAATCCAGACCTATTAAAACTGGTAGGACATTTGGCATGGCACCAATTCTGGCCCTGCATTCCTTGTCTTCAGAACCAGGAAAAAAAAAAAAAAAGCAGATACGTTTCTTTCCTGGGGAAGTAACTGTAGTGGAGTTAGTCAATTCTTTTCTGCCTTTCTGATTAAGTCAAAGCCAAATTCAGTCTTGCCTTCTTTCAGATCAGCTTGGTAAGCTACACTTGCTTACATTACTTATCTTGTCATTTAGAAACAGGTGTTACTAAAATAGCATCAGTCTATAATTTATGCCTATTTTAAAGTTTAACCTCTATCCTAAATTTATCTCATATTTGATCTTTCCTATGAAAATGTATCTGAATTTAATAGCATGGGAGTATATTTCTTTTAAAATGCTGTCTTTGCGTTTTTCCTAAATGCTACTTGGAAAGACTCCCATTAATTTCAGAAGATTTAGTTTAGGTCCTTTGTTAAGGAAAAACATTCTATTTTAAGAATTCTGTGTTGCCAGTTAAAATATTTCCATATAGAAAATAATTTTCAATTTATTTTTGAATTCAGCATATCACATAAAGGTACTGCAAATGTAACAAATACACAGAGATTTATACAAATTGGAAATCCTTTTTATGTCAATATGCCAAGAATAAGTAACAGGAGATGGTTATATAAATTACATCAATATGAAAGTTGATGTGATTTAAAGTAAGAAGTAAAAATAGATGTCTGAGATAAGAGTGATTGAAAAGTTGATGTAAAACTGATGTGATTTAAGCGCAGAAATTGAAGTAGACAGGGAAAATAAAGCAATTCAAAAAACTGATGCAGTTCTAAATGAACAATGGAAATGGTGGGCTCAAATAAGATCAATGTAAAACTTCAAGAGATTTAAAATGTGAAGCAGAGAGGTAGAGCAGGTGTAACTGAAAACCCCGTGATTTAAAGAGAAGACTGGAAGCAAGGACCTGGAGTAGAATTAACAAAAAACAAAAAAAGCTGATATAGTTTGAAGAGACAAATAAAAATAAACTTCTGGATTATGACTGATAAATTTCAAGAAGACACAATATTAGATCACTCACTATGTCCTTGTCAATGTCCAGGATAAATCCTGCATTAAACCCATGCCAACTTCCAAATCTAAATGCTAAATGACAAAAATTCTTTTATAAGAATTTTCTTGGATTTCATTATCTTTTGTATGGAATTCTTTTTTGGATCTGAAGTTTTCTGTGGAGTGTTACATGCTTATGCCTTATGCTTCTGCCATTTCAAAACCTAAGATTTTGACCTGTCCCTTTTTATGACTTAACCATGGCTTTCATACCTATCTCCTGGTCCACGCTCACCTGTGTTTCTCAGCACCCTAAGACTTTAGAATATTAGACATCGCAGAAGCATGCTGGTTTCATTTTTTGCAGTCAGGGGTTTTTGCGGACCTTGAGTGATACCTTCTTGTTTTTAGAGAACAGGGATATGAATCACGAGTGAATCCAACCTTGGCACTAATGTTGACAACTCCATGGTTCTGGACAAGACACTTCATGATTCTTCATCAGTTCCTCTTTTTGTAAATTCAAAATATAAGCACTTCTCTGTCTGTGGGCTGCTTAAATGACTAATTGAATTCATGGGTGTTCAGATAACTATTTGTGCCAGCTTTTTGGCACAGAAAAACTCAAAAATGATGCTGGTGCCTTGGGGAGTGTACAAGTTGGATCTGGAAGTCATTACACTGGGACTGGGCAATAAGTAACTTTAAGTATGAGGTGCGACTCCCATTATTGTATCAAATCCTAAAATACCTTAGCATGGTCAATGAGAGTGATGTGACTGAAACTTGAAGTAAACCTATTGTTAGAAGTGCATGTATTGACATTCTATTTGGTCTGCACTAACATTAGAATTTTGGGACCAAAATATTGGTCTATAGCAATATATCTTAAAATCCTGCATATTGCATATATCATCTGATGAAGAAGTTATTCTCTACAATTTTGAGCTCCATTTGAGTTTTAGGGTTTTATGGAGCCAATTATATAGGTCTGTCTTAGGAGAAATTTGGGATTTTGTTGGGTTTACTACTGAATACAAATATGACTCTGTTCTGGATGTGGTTTTAACTCATAAATAAGCTCTATCATCATTAAAAGGATATCATCATTAAAAGGATATAAAGAAGTAAAGGGTACCACAGTAGTAAGAGTGGAGCAAGTACTCACACAATGCACATTATTAACTCCAATTTGTTTTTCTTCTCTGTTGTACTATCAGATGGAGATATAGCAAACCTCCTACTTAGGCTGTCCCATTCCCAGCTGCACTTCACAGCACAAGTTTCTATAGTTTTCCATGGAGAAGGAAGCTGTGAAGGAAATCAGGAGGGAGGTAACACTGAAAAAGATTATTCACTCATTCCAGATATTTAACTGAAAAGTTTCATAATTCATTTTCCTCAGCCATGAAGCTGACTTAAGTTTGGGGGTAGGGGGGGAGAAAAAAATATTTTCCACTTATCCTTTTATTTGTTTTGTCCAATGAAACAGATTATGAGAACAAAGCTGTTGAGGAATTTAGATTAATTCTATAAATCAATGTCGTCAAATGAGTTACTAATGTAGCTAACAGTCTAAGTGATTACTTCTTATAAATTCCAACTTCTAATTCTTCTCCTGAAAACACTGCTGTATACCCTTAAGTGAGTGGATTATCCCACTAACTTAGTGCGTCTGCAGACATGTTCTAAATTCGGGAATATATAGAACTTTTTGCACCTATGGGGCCAAATAAGTAGAGAGTACACTAAAGTTGAAAGTAATAAAGTAGCAGTATATCACATTTTTATCTGCCAGTGGGAAAGGTCTCTGTGAATATAGATATGTCATTACTAAATCAAAATTTAAATTCTATTCATCCTTGGTCCATTTTCGATACTGCTTTGAAGAAGGTGTTGAAGTAGTAAAATGATGATTAGCCTTTGATATTCATCCAAGCATAAGTTAAGATTCATGACTAGGGCAGGGGAGAAAAGATTTAATTGGCATGCAATCTGCTTACTTGCAGATATATTTTTGTTGCGAGTACTTTTTGATGGCACTCTGCCTCTCACTTGGTTCTACTCAAAATCCAGATATTCAAGACAAACCAGTTATAAAGTTAAGCCTTACTTCTGAGCCCTACTGTTTGAGATAAGTTAAACTGTTCAATACCTATGCATATATATGTGTGTACGCATGTAAAGTCATAATTTATCTCTTTGGAAGAAAGTTGAATACACAGACACTGCCTTAGATTGCTGTTTCCAGATAGATCAAGTAAAGAAATTTGAATTTAGTGCATGAGACTTAATTTCCCCATTTTCTTCAAGGTGGAGGGCACTGGATTTAAAACTAAAAGACCCGCATCCTAATCCCACCTGTACTACTAGGCTGCTCTGCTGCTTCTCCCAGGTCACTAAAATATGCTAAAACTTTAAACGAAAACAGGACAAGTATGTAAGCCTTCCCTGAGAACATGGGTTCCTTTCTGCCGTACACCTTCATGATTCATTAAGGGGAATGAGTGAATGTATGTTCTCTTGATTCTTCTTTGGGAAGGGCTGCTTTTCACTTTCACAGAAAAGACTGGAGATTAGACACTGCAAATTTAAGTAAAATTAAGTAAATTTAAGCCTAAACAGATTCATTATTAGCAAAAAAACAATACTGATGACTATTGTATTAGTATATTAGTGTTTCTTCTTATTACTGTTCTATACCCTGCCACAAAAAAAAAAAAAAAAAAAAAAAGGAGAACAAACCAAACTCACCAAAACCTTCTAGAGTTGATACAGTACTTCTTCTATATATCAGAGACGAAAGAAGATTTTTTCCTGAGATCAGGACCTACCATTCATGTCATACTCCAAGGGGAAGTTACTGTCATCAAATAGCTTTCAGCTATCCTATAAAGCCTTAATAATAACAAAAGATCCTTCCAAAGCTCACTGAACTCAAGGCAAATTTTCCCTTTGCCTGTGCTGGAAAGGGGTAAGAATTAAACAGCAGGGAAGTGACATGACAGAAGACTATAAAGACAAATTCAAGATAAAACTGAATGAAAGGAAAGTGAAAGCAGATAATTAAATTAATAAGGAGAATAGCTCAATGAACAAAAAGATAATGAAAGGAATAAGAACTGAAGTATGTGAGACACATAACCAATAGAAGGTACGACACAAAAATTAGCTAGAAGCAGTAAAGGGAAAATTGCCTTTTAAACAGAAACTTGAAAAGTGCAACAAAAGTAGAAGGATGAAGGACATAATTGACTAAACGTTTCTTAAAATATTCCGTAGCTTCATTACCATTCCCGGTTTTTTTCACCCCCATTTTTCTGTTTCTTTCACCAATCTGGTGCTTAAGTCTTTCCTGCAGTGATCAGCGGTCAATGGATAAGATTGTCTTAAAAGAACCATTTACTGTTTGTTTCAAAGGCAAGTCAAAGCTCTGTCTGTCTATTTGTTACAACTTAACAGCTAGCAAAATTCACAGATACCATGTTTGCTATTATAATGGTCACAGTTCCCTCCTGATTTTGTCATCAGAAATTAGAACACAGCCATTACGCATATTTACTCTAAAAATGAAGCAATCCATTACTCGCTATCTACCAGTCAGGGACTGTAGTCACATTGCACACATAGCCGTTAGAGAAGATAACACACTATCAGAGAGGTGTCTTCCATCACGCTGTTGGAGAAAGTCTTCTGAATAAGTCAGTCAAAAGATGTAGGAAAGGAGCCCCAAAGTGGTCTCTATTGAGAGGTAGGCAAGTAGGAGGGGAGATAGATTCACTGACTAGACACTGTTATAAAATAGAATACCTTTCCCTAGTGTGTATTCATTTGCACTTTCAGAGTGCACATGCTTTTGAGAGGAAAACCCATGGTATTTATTACCATCTTTACTTTGACTAACACAGTGCATTTGAGCTCCACTCATGGCCAAGGACCTCACTGTGACAAATGCATTAGATGGATAACAATGTTCAATGCTTCTCTATGGGTGTTTTGTATTGCTGGTAAATCTAAATAATAACTATATAAAAAAATTCAGATAGTTGACCTTGAGCAAATGACACTCTCTTTATGTTTTAGTGGCATATCTGCAAAGCATGCATACCCTTTTTCATCAACTTTATGTAATTTGTAAGTACTTAGGAACACAGTTTGTCTCACTATTTAATACACTGATATCCTCCTCTTGGTCAGAGTTTGAAGATGCCTTTGTAATACAAATAAAAATAATGGTTCTCTGTTCCATTTATTTTTGCCAAAAGCTGAATAAAACCTATGAGATTCCGCAGAGATCAGATAAAGTAAATGTGCCTCCTTAATAGACTGTACAGCATCTGTATCAGAGGGCATGCTATATCAGCTCTTCTATAAGAACACCCAAGTCTTGTTCAGACAACCAAACTTTCATTGATTTCAAAGAGACTTAGCACCCCGCCATCTTGCAGAGTGCTTACTATATTCTAGGTCCCTCTGACCCACAGTATTTGCTTCTAGATGGTACAAGAGCTTGCTATAGGCCCAATATGCTATCATAATGATGACAATTTGAGGGCAAATTGATTACTCCTGAACTTTTTTTTTTTGTCACTTACTGAGAAAAGAATAGTTAATTAGCATGAGCCTTTCCCCAAAAGCTATCTGTAAAAATAACCTTACCATTTTTCTACCAAGTCTATGAAAACACTTGAATTTGCTTTTAAATTAATTTTCCTGTACTGAATGTTCACTGATACTGGAAGTTATCACTTAAAATACCAACTTCACGCAGCAAGACAGAATAGCACTTTATACAGAAAAGACCTGAGAGTCAGAGGTTCAGCTCTTGGACTTAAAGAGCTTCTCTGCTGAAACCGCCGGAGCTATACAGATTTACACCAACAAAAGAACCTTTCAGCAGCTTTAGGCTTTGCCACTCTGAACCCTAACCATAGAGGTAGGCTGATCCTGAGCTCACAGGATGAGTGCCATCATTCATCCAGAGGAGACAGCTGTGAGGGGAGGAATCTTGGTGCAGCCCTGCTGGGTTTTTTGCGTGCTATTTTCAGCCCCGCTGCCCTTTGCAGTGGGGATGAAAGGTTCTTTAGTTAGCCCCAAAAAGCTCTACGCTTTTTGATTTTTCATTTTTCTTCATAACAGACTACGTTGTTTCACTGTGAGCGAGTGATGTCTCTGCAAGATACTCAGTCTTTGGACAAAAGTCAAACGGAAGCAGAGATTTAAACATGTTTTTTTCTAATCTACAGCAAAAGTTTCTGGGAAACAAACAAGATATTGTTTATTTCAAGATACTTTCCTCTTTAAGCTGGATTGCTTGGTTTTTTCTTCTTTTTTTTCCCTACAATTTTTCCCATTCTCTGTGCACATCTTATAATATACTGCATACTTGTATCTGTGACCTTTCTTAGAAGTAAAAATTAATTGACTTCTAAAGCATAAATATAACAAAAACATTAGGAATCAGTTAAAATTTGGTGAATGATTTTCAAATCCAAATTGTTTACTTTGATGGGACATTATAAGTCATCAACCAATGATGGACTGAAGGCAGTAACCAAAAGTCTGAAGTCACATTTTTAAGAATACAATTACATCATATAGCCCAGAATAGATAGGTCCTAAGCTGATTTAAATTATGGTATCTTGCTTCTCTGACTCTTAACTAAGAACTTAACATTTTCCAGAGATTGAACGCTGAGATACAGACAGGTTGCACACTTAGTGATATTCAGCTGGCCTTTCACCAACACCTTCCCAGAGATATTTATTATGTTATAAAACACCTTTTTATTTTATTCACCCCTTCCTGGTGAATAGCTAATTTCCTTATTGTGAAAGATTGGTTAATAATACATCTACAGCATTATGCTATTATGCATCTGTCTGTCTTTCTTGATTTAGAAGCAAAAGGGTGACCTCCCAATATAGCTAATTTAATCTGCAAAAATAACCTTGCAAATTGACTTGCCAGAAACTAATATTAGATGAAATCTTTGTTCTATTGAACCTGACTGTCATTAGTGATTCCCCGTGAAAGGCTTAATCTACAATTGTAAAAAATCTCTACTAATGTTGTCAGGTTTCATAAAATATCTATTTTATTAAAAAATTAGTGATGCTGATTCTGGTGGATTTGCTATATTTGGGTAGAAAGCCTGAATCTGATTCAAATTCAGATCACCTTTTGTATTAAAGTTTGGTAGAGCTGAAAAAGTGCTGCAGTAGCTACTATCGGTATAAATCAAGAGTATACGGTGTTAAGAAAATCTTAATTCTTCTAGGAATGTGAAGCATTTTGTTTTCTATGAAAAGCAAGAGTTAGATCATTGGAACCTTTTTCAGCAGTCACGATTAATGTGACTACAATTCTTTTTTTACCTAAATAACTACACTAATTATTTTAGATGCCCTATATCACCGTATAGGAAGGGGCCAATCTTTACAGCAAAACAAATACATGGTGGTAGCGTACACTGTAGGTAGCTCTGAGAATTTCAGTATTAAACAGCAAATCAATTTGATATAGAGTTAGCCAAATATATTTAACTTGGCTAAATAATCAAGCAAAAACACAACAGCCATACCGAAAAGTTGAAAATTCTTTGTGCCTGTCTGGAACAATCTCTAAAGTCATACAAAGATAACTGAGGACAAATAGGAAGAAGATTCTTTAATGCCTAGGCTACTCAGTGTTTGAAGTCCTCTGTCACTAGAAAGAGTGAAATGCTAACACACCATTATTCAAAATTAAAATGGATAAATTAAAGTTCTACAGAAAAATCAAGGTTTGTCTGGGTGCAAAACAGATGGAATTAGCTGCCAATAAATCTGTCGCACTTTGGGCCAGGTTGGCCAACGGCAAGACAATAGATGCTCTCCCTCACTTCTCACTCCAAGGAGAAGAAGAGAGATAAAGAGATTTATGAGTTTAGAAAAAAACAAACTATTGTAATGAAATGTTGATAATAAAATAAAAAGGAAATAATGAAATAGATACAATATATATAAAAAACTGTATCAAGTTCCCAGGAAGATGTCACTGGCAGGCACTGGGGACGTTCCACAGTGGCCTCAGTAACAGATGGGAACTGGATTCCAGGTCTGGCTTCAAGAATGCACAGATCGGGATCAAAGACAGATGACCAGACAGGGTCCTCCTCAGACATAGGTCATTGAAGAAAGAGAACCACTGAAGAACCAACCCATTGAAGAGAAGAGCTGACCCTTTGATCCCTCGGCTTTTATACTGAGCATGGCAGATGGGATGGAACACCCTATTGGGTCACCTGACTTGTCCACCCCTCCCCATGGGCACAACCCCTCCACAGGGTAAACAACCAAGTGAGCTGACCCTGCTTGCGACAGCAACAAGTGTCAGCAAAAGCCTTTCTCACTGAACTGAAAGTTGACTCTGTTCCACCCCAATCCAGGACAAAAATTAAAATTAAAATGCATAAATCGAAGTTCTAGAGAAAAATAAGGTTTGGCTGTGTGCAAAATAGATGGAATTAGCTACTTGCTTTCTGACTTCTCTATGATTAGTTAAAGATAATGCTATGAATTGCACGAGGACGAAGAATCGGTTTTAACAATTTAAGAATTCGAATATAATAGTTTATTACATTAGTGAACAGACCATTCTTTGAACTAACCAGTGAACATAAGTCACAATGCGTATGCTCAGTGTGTACGCACGCACATGTTTTTCACTAGGTCAAGATTAAAGCTGATAGGTTTAAAAAACAAGCAAAGTCTCTTTGAACATCACTTCACAAATTGGTGAACATGAATTCAGCTTAAAGTACAAAACTAGAGGTTAGAATTCTTCCTTCTAATTGTCCATTGTATAGTGTTATTAAATACAATACCCCTTCATCTGAGGTCACAGGAATATATATATATGTGTGTGTGTGTGTATATATATATGTCTTTCCAGAATTTACTTGGTTCACATTGTGAACCTATTTAGCAATGCACAGCTCTTCCCTGAATACTATTTTCGGTATATGTTCGAACATTTATATTAGACTTCGGACTGTCCCATTAAGATACATATGTCCATGAAGAATACAAAGGTTAATATTTATCTGAGTTATACATGTGTATGTATATTGTTTTATGCCATATCTGCATTTTTAATGCTGTCAATATATGATTATACAGAAATATGTAGTACACAAATTATGTATAGTTGGCTACTATTGCAAATAGCTGTGTAAGTACCAACTAATTGCATAGATTTATGTATTCATATCTGTGTACAAAATACAACCAGATACTGCCTGTGATACAGCTGCTTAGAATTATAGTACCTTTTTAAACATTTAAATCCTTAAAAGCTATTCAGAAAAGCCTGATTTTGAACATTGCGCTTGTAACAATGGATGAAATCATGCTGTAATTTTTTTTTTTAAAATCAAGTAGGTAAATTCAAAGGTGATGCCTATTTTTAAATTAACTGCCAGCACTGTGTAGAATAAAGGAACTATTTTAATAGAGAAGACGGCATGGGAGCAAGCTTGTGATGCAGTGTTGATATTACATAGAATGTGAATTACACATAGATAGCAATTCCAAATAGGTAATAATAATTACTGTTTTGAATTGCACTGTTTGCTTTGCATCATATTAAATAAATAAACATGTTAATGGACCAAATAACTTGTGTCCATATAAAAAAAAGATCGACTTTCACAGCGTGTACTAGCACTTTCCATTGTTTCTTATATGCTTGGCTTGATCTTGGGCTACAGTAATGTAAAACATCGGGACAATATTTGAACAGCTTTTAGAAAACTCACGTTTTCCTAGTCAAAAAAGCCACTATAGGAACACCAAACATCCTCTTGACAGTACGTTTTCATGAAGTAGTACAATCAAAGGAAAGCAATTTGCATCATTATTGCAGCATGTCTACCTGCATCAGGATAGTCAATACATTTCTCAGGCACTATGAAAATTTCTACCTGAAGTTAAAATGACGTGAGTCTGAATATGAAATGAACTACAAAAGGGTCCTGGGACCTCATCATTTTGCTATTGTATGGTCACTCATTCCAAAGGGCTTTGTTCCTCTAGCAGGCTGTGTCTAGATCATCGGGGAAAGTCAACCATTTGCTGTGTTGCAGACTACTGCACTCTGAGTCACCCAAATCTTCCAGAAAGTGGAGGTGAGAGGGGAGCTGTTCACATATGGCAAACGACAGGGTAGGGCAAGCAGAAAAAAAGACAGCAATGATGGAACCTGAGGCACACAGAGATAGAGGGAGCTTTCTGAAATGAACTAGAGGGCAGGCTCAGCAGTCAGGGGTTGAGAGGTGATTATGTAGAGTTTGTTTCAAAGCAGACACAGCTGGAAATCACTGGATCAAAGCAAGACACAAGGCTTAGAAATGTTACATTCAAAATCTTATTATGGGCAAAAGTAGAATTAACGGTGTAACAGTCTAAAAGTCAAAGTCATCAATTATCGTATTGGAACAGAAAAACTTTGTTAATAATACAATTAGAATTGTATGTTAACAACCTAATATCTACTACTGTTCCTGGTTTATATTCACCTTTCCGTTCTCCCTCTGCCTCTTAAGTTTGAACGTTTCAGTGTTTCTCATATGGCACCGAGTGTATGTAAGCAGACGATACGTGATATGCCATTAATATCTTAAGACCTTCAGTGGGAGGCATATGATGTTCATGGTGGGGGTCCCTTCCACAGAGCCTTGGTCGTCCTGCTCAGGCAGCTTTTATATTCTTCCTTGCCCCAGGCAGCTGCCTTCAGGCTGCTCCCAGCTGAGTGGGAGCATGACCCGCAGCCTCCCCAGGCTCAGCCCCACCAAAGGCTCTTGTTCGTTGGGCAGCGACCCCCTGGGTTTGCCAGACCCTTCCCACGGGGGCACCGGCAGAGCTCAAGCTCAGCTGGGGGAGGCAACAGGCACCTGGCCCCTAGGCAGGCACTGAAACCAGCTCAGCCCAGCTCTGGCCAAGGTGAGCCCTGGGCAGCCCTGAGATCTGTGCTCTCAGCACAGGGCAGAGCTTGTGATTTCTTACTAGCATTGTCAAACCCTGTTGGTCAGGCTATACAAAGTGCATCCAACCTTCAGTTTTATTCTCTAGAAGCGTAAAGGGATTTCCACGTCTCCCTCTACAATCAAACACTCTTATGCATGTATGTTTTATTGTGTAAACAGTGAGTTGTAATAAGGGAAAAAAATGAAATTAAGTTACAGAAATGTACAGAAACAAAAGCCTACCACAGGTATGGTCCTAGTAACATATAAAGTTTCAGTGAAGAAACCCTCTGCCTTCCCGTATACATACACACATAAACAGCAAGGAGAAGAGGATAGGACCTTCCAGGATCATGAGCTACAGAAAGTGGTGAAAACAGAGCACGCACACGTGATTGTCTGGATAATCTGTTGCCCTGATCTCAAAATAAAAGATCAAAGTTCTTAATTGTGGTGTGCTTAATGATCTGGCTGGTTGTATAGTCACCTGGAGAAAAATACGCAGGAAGAAAATATCTTGCAGTCTCAAAAAGAAAGAATATTTTCCTCAGCATTCAAACTCAGTGTAATTTCAAGAAGAACTATACGTATCAAAGGTATAGACTGGTTTACAGATGTATTTTAAGACAGAAAAAATTAATTTCCATAACAACGTCTACTTTCTGGCATTGCAGCAGGAGCTGTTGAACTTAAATTATAAGGATAAAATTACAGTTCATCCTACAGCTGTAATTACAGCGTAGCCGGGAATCGGGGCTGTGTCAGTGCTCACACCCAGTGACCTTGCTGCCAAGCTGCTCTCTCACTCTCCTTTCCTCAGCAGGACAGGGAGAGAAAATAAAATTAAAAACTCGTGAGTTAAGATAAAGGCAGTTAAATAAAAATAAAATATAATTAAATAAACAAAAACCAACAAAACCCCAATCATCTTAATAATTAATGCCCCCAACCTGCTTTCTCTTAGCTTTTTGTGCTGAGCATGGTATCATACGGTATAGAATATCCCTTTGGTCAGTTTGGGTCAGCTATCCCAGCTATGATCCCTCCCAACCTCTTGCCCACCCCCAGCCTACAGGCCTTTAGGAGGGGGGGTGTGGTGTTGGACAGACACTCTTGATGCTGTGTGAGCACTAATCAGCAACAGCCGAAACATTAGGATGCTATCAACACTGTTCTACCTATAGGTAGAAGCACAGAGCAATAGCAGCTGCTATGGTGAAACTTGGCTCCAGCCCAACCCAATACAGGGGGTTCTGTATGGGGTTCATATGACTTCACCTTTAATTGAATGGAATAAAACCAACAGCTTTATATTAGATATTTATCTCTAAGTACTAAAATATTGCAGTTATGAAAAGCATGAATATGCAACCATTCTTTTCTGATGATTTTATGTTATTGCCTGAATTTCAGGTTTTTAAAATCTTGAAGTTTTTATAAACACTGGAAAAGAACCAAATATTATATTCCATTCTTCTGCTTATATTTCAGCCTTAACTTCGTAGTCTACCTTGTGCTTCTTGTCTTGCTATCATATGCATATTTAGCATTCCTATGTAAATGACTTTATACACAAGAAGTTCAGCTGCATTCAGAAGACCTCTGTAGATGTGCAAAGTCACTGAAGCATTTCTTTGCAGCCTGAAGAAAATATTTCTTTTTTTTTTTTTCTTCTATAAATGACAGCAACACATCAGGAAATATATTTATTAAAGGAAGGGGCTTGGAGTGGAAAGTTTGAAGCAAGGTGACCTCTGAAGCAACCAGGTTCTGGTTGGTTTTCAAGTTGATAGCATTCTCTTAAATTGAATAGTTTTCCTTCTGGTAAATTGGATGGAAAAAAAATTATGACCTGTTCTTCTAAAACTTTGAAGCTCCTCTGCACTCTAGGTGAAATATAGAGATCAGAGACAAAGACCAAGGATGTCCTTTAGAAATCTGGCATTGCCCATACAGAGGCATTGCCCTGAACTCCCCTCCCCGCCCCAAGCTACTTGTATGCACAAACTTAATTAAGGTGCAAATTTTTACGATAATTTACCCAGACACTTGGTAAGAAAGACAGGTGCAAAAACACACCTCACTTACCACAGCGTGGTTGATTCTGCAAGGGAAATAGATAATACTACTACTACTAATTCTTCATACTATACGGGCCCAAGTTCCAAAATGTACCCAGTCTTCTTTTTTTCTTTTTTTTTTTGAGATCTAAGTATATAGCTACACATCAACATAAAAGTAGTCCTACCCACATCCCATTAAACTCAGAAGAAATGTGCAGAAAAGGAAAAATAAAATGATAACTAGGGAAGACAATAAAGGAGGAAGAAGTTTGAGTAAGATCATCAAAACATCTTTAAGAGGTGGAAAGAAACCTAAAGCTTTTTCAGAAACCAGCAAACAAATTGTGTAACAACTGCCAGTCCTTTGAACTATCAAGTATTGAACTAAGCAATCAAAGCAAGGCAAAAATTAAAAGTAGCTTTCTACATACATGTTTACTAGGAAGGGCAATGAAGAAATTTCCTGACTCAAAGATAATCTTTGTAAGAAATTAATGTGTGGACCTAACAAAGGCTGATGCCTCTAAGAAAGATGTTATTGAGCAACTCAAAAAAAACTCAAGGACAGTAAATCACGGGGACCAGATGGTGCTGATGCAAGAATTCTGAAGGAACTGAAGTGTGAAATAGCAGAGGTAGCAATGAAGATATGCAATATATCCTTAATAAACCACACACTGTTCTTAAAGATTGGGAAGTTGTTATCTTAGGTTAAAAATAAAATAAAAAAGCCATAGATGATCCTGGGCATTACAGACCAGTGAGTCTTATATCTGCTCCGGGGAAACTGGTTCCGAATTTAATTAAAGACAGAGTGATACAGCATTCATGCAATTATAGCCCAATAGAGTATGGCTTCTTTAAGGGCAAACCTTTCAAACCTCTTAGGAGTTTTAAATGACAGTGGGAAAAAATTGGCACTCCTTTACTGACCAGACTAATAATGTTTTATAGGTTCAGCACATTACCAAACACATGGGGATCACAGTATACAATCTAATAGGTGCAAGTGCAGAAAAGGTACTTCATTTTACCTTCTCAGAGTCATGGTGTCATGAGAGGCAACTGGGTGCTTCTGAAGTGCTGAAAATGTAATTACCATCTGAAATAAAGATAATCTCACTCACTCTGCTCCTGAACACCCTAATCTCAGGAGAAAGTATTCTCTGATGACCTTTCCAGAGTCACACAAGTGCATTCTATTGACTTCCCACTGATATATTTTGCTTTTGCAGCAACTGTGAGGTGGTCATGAAAATTTAACTTTGAATAAGCAGACACCTACTTGAAACGGCTGACTAACATTGATTTAGGGGAACTACTATCATTTTTTGTTATGGCCTCTTTTTTCATTGCTATAATTCTCATTCTCTGCATCACAGCTTTAAAACCGGTAGCTGCTAGGGGCCCTGAGGTAGCAAGAAATCATCATTAATCTTCCCATCACTTCCTCATTCTTCCCATCCTTCATACTTAATTAGAACTGTGCAGAAAGGGGTGATTCCATTTCATGAAAGATTTTATATTTTGAAATTTAGCTTTAATCCAGAATTGGAACAAAAGCAAAAATACTATTTATTCTTGGTGGAAGAAAACAGACCCTTATCTCAAATGGTGGAAGATCTGGGTCCTTTAAAATTTGGTATCCCAGAAACCCCAGAATCCATGTTTCTGTGTTCAATCCACATGGCTCAAGATCAGCTAACATGGATAACTGTCTTAAATCTGCAGATTCTGGCCATTAGTTTGAAAAATTGCTTGGGGTTACAGTACTGGGGAGCTGTGGGCTCCTCAGCCCAGTGGCAATCAAAGTGGCTGGCAGCTGCATCAGCCAAGTTATCTCCCTCAGCCAACCTGTCGCTGAGTAAGTAAAATGTCAACAGGGCACACTGTAATACCATGCAGATACATTAGCACAAATCCCAAAGCAATATATTTAAAGCTATATTGAACTCAGTTCAAGGTCTTGCTTGCTCAGCACCAGAGCATGGCTCTCGGCACCATGCAGAGCCATGCTTGCAGAACTGCACACCTGGGAAGCCAAAACTGCTGATGGATTGTACAGGTAAATTACCATGAGACTAAGCAAGATTCCCAAAAGATGCATGCCATGTATTTAGGACAGATTTACAAAGTTTACAAGGGTTCTGTCAGATTATTCATTATAGAATACTAAATTTCAACAAAATACTCTGCTTGGGCTAAAATAACGCCCAATTAGTATGTACATGCCAGTTACCTGAGGCTTTGGTTCAATCCATATCTCTACTGTAGAGCCCTCATTGAGCTTCCACCTCCATGCTCCTCCTTCACATTCCTTTTCAAAGAAATACTATATCATAGACTGTGGATTTTTATTTTATACACCCTATAGTACAATGCGTTGTTCTTCAGGCAATACTTGACTACAAATGTTAAATAGCAGTAACAATAATTTCATGCAAAATACAATCATATCAGAAGAGTCTTGGGTTCTTACTTGAAAGGGGATAATATATTTGCCTGTTGTATGACAGCCTCATTTTTTTAATCTTGTAAAATAGTTATCTAGTACAAATGGTCAATATGTTTTCATGTTCCTATTAGCCTCTTTTGTAAATCAGTAGTACATTTATAAATGTTTATTCTTGACATACTGAATGTTATAGCTTCAAAACAAATTATTTTTCAGCATGGTATAAACAGAACAGAGAACTTAGTTATGAAGGCTGTTGAGTTTCACAATAACAACACATCTGTCTTCATATCACTTTTCTGACTGTACAATACTCTTTTGTAATGCAAATATGGGAGTAATGCAAACATAATGCTGAGCTTAATTGCCTTATGAAATCTTTATTCATTTTTCAACATGCATTTTACTCACTCAACTATTCATTAACAGATAGTTTGCTATGTGGAGATAATATTTTTAGTATGTAATGCAATTTATAGAGTTTAAAAGTGCTTACAGTACAGAGCTGTTATAGAGGTCATTGACCTATATGGAAATTAATGAAGAAAGCTGCTTAACTTATCAGTGCCAGTGAAAAACTGAGACATGCCAACAATGCAAATAGATCATGTTTATCTATGTAAATCTCCTTTATATAAATCAAATCTCAGACAAAAATCAATTAATTCAACCTTTCTTTTTTTTTTCTTTTTTTCTAGCAAGCACTCTATTGCAGGTATCAAATACAAAACCAGGCAAACACGAAAATGATCTTTAGGTATTATTCACTGTTACATAGGGTAACATTTAAAAATTAAGATCTACCGATCACTAATTTTCTAAAACAACACTTGCACGTAAATTCAACTGTAATTAAAACCAGTATCAGTATCAGTTCTCAGTTCTGAGGCCAACTTAATTATGGCTTAATACTAAGACATACTAAGACATTTCTTTCTCTATTTAGGTACAAATGGGAAAAACATGAAAGGAGTGATATATAAACTAGGTATCATGGAATCACAGAAACATAGAATCATAGAATGGTTCAGGTTGGAAGGGACCTTTAAAGATCACCTAGTTCCAACCTTCCTGCTGTGGGCAGGGACATCTTCCACCAGATCATGTTGCTCAAAGCCCATTGAACACTTCCAGTGATGGGGCATCCACAACATCTCTAGGCAATCTGATCCAGCGTTTCACCACCCTCACAGTAAAGAATTTCTTCCTTACATCTAATCTAAGCCTACCCTCTTCGAGTTCAAAACTGTTGCCCCTTCTCCTGTCACTATAGGCCATGGTAAGAAGTCTCTCTCCATCTTTCTTATAAGTGCCCTTTTAGGATTCAAAGGCTGCTATAAGGTATTCCTAGAGCCTTCTCTTCTGCAGGCTGAATAACCCCAACTCTCTTAGCCTGTCCTTATAGGAGAAGTGCTCCAGTCCTCTGGTCATTTTTGGTCCATATGTCTCCTGTGCTGAGGGCTCCAGAGCTGGATGCAGTACTCCAAGTCAGGTCTCATAAGAGTGGAGTAGAACGGCAGAATCACCTCCCTTGGCCTGCTGGCCATGCTTCTTTTGATGCAGTCCAGGATACAGTTGACTTTCTGGGCTGCAACACACATTGACAGCTCATGTCCAATTTTTTGTCCACCAGTATCCCCAAGTCATTCTCAGAAGGGCTGCTCTCTATCTCTTAATCCCTCAGTCTGTATGGATATTTGGGATTGCCCCAACCCAGGTGCAGGACCATGGCCTTGTTGAAGTTTATGAAGTTCACATGGGCCCACTCCTCAAGCCTGCCGAGGTCCCTCTGGATGGCATCCTTTCCCTCAAGTGAATAAACTGCACCACTCAGGTGGGTATCATTTGCAAACTTGCTGATGGTGCATTCAGTCCCACTGTCTATGTCATTAGTAAAGATATTGAATAGTACCAGTCGCAGTACAGACCCCTGAAGGACACCACTTGTTACTAATCTCCATTTGGACATAGAGCTGTTGACTGCAACTTTTTGGATGTGGCCATCCAGCCAATCCCTTATCCATCGAATAGTCTATCCATCAAACCCATATCTCTCCCATTTAAAGGCAAGAATGTTGCCCAGGACTGTGTCAAAGGCCTTACGGAAGTCAAGGTAGATGAGATTCATGTGATCAGTCCATCTTAGAAGGCGACCAGATCAGTCAGGCACAATGTTTCCCTTGTGAAGCCATGATGGCTGTCTCTAATCACCTCTCTGGCATCCATATGCCTTAACATAGCTTCCACAAGGATCTGTTGCATGATCTTATTGGGCACAGAGGTGAGGCTGACTGGATGGTACCTCCCAGGATCCCCCTATTTACCCTTTCCATATATATTATAAATCCTCTAAAATTTCTGAAATATAAATTAGCATGATTTTCAAGTTTTTGAAACGTTAAACATACACATAAATAAAAGTAGTGTTTCATTAAACGCAATAAAGGCATGGAAAATAATGTATACTTTTTTAAAAGCATACTTTTCAAGTGGTAAAGAGTCCACTAGCATCCAGTGCTTGATTCTCTGTGCTGTTTCTTGAGCCTAAATTAATCTGCCTTCCGCTTTTAGTTATTGTTAGTTTAATGCATTTGAAATAAATTATCTGATTCCATAAGACATCTATAGTATGCTGGTATTTTTATTTTTGTTTTCCAGATTTCTCTAGTGCTTTAAATACTTGTAAGTCTGTGATCATGTCATTTCTTGAACTACTTTATGAAGGTGAGCTGGCTGAGCCCTTCTCTCCAAAGCTCTGAAATAGGGTTTCCAAGGCTTGTGTCATTCTGATAGCTCTTTTCTAAATCACTTAGAAGAGTGGGAGTTAGGAAGTAAGGATAATCAGGTGATACATTGAAAGCAATGCACCAGCTGAAAATCTACATCTGCAGCTGTATGAAGTATCCTTTAATATCTCTAAAAGTTCCCAGTCGTTGCCATCTCTGTATTCACACTTAGTATCACCGTAGAGTTGCACCACATCAATCTCAAAATGTACATTTTATTTAGCTGTTTGTCATGACTGCTTTTGCAGCATCATTTGCTTTAAGGTAATCATCTCCTTTCAAGTGTAATGCAAATGTTGAGTTTCTACCTGTGTGATTCAAGCCATTTAGCATACTCTGTAGAACTGATTTGTACATGTCATGTACAATTCCAATGATGCTAGTATGTTCTTCAGAGTGCCAGACCATTTATGATGATCTATGTAGCTTTATTAAAAAACAAGAGCATTAAAGATCTTATTTCCTTTTTGAATTGTTAGCTATAAACTATTTAATCTTATAGATCTAAAGATATATATATATATAATTTTATATTTCGCAGTTTTCCTAGTTATTGCTGAAATAGAAAATATGGCTCTTTCATTGAACTATGAATTAGTCATCAAACTCTCCTGCACGTGCAGTAGGAAAACATTTATTGAACATATTATGCCACCTTTCTATGTCATTATTAATCTTCTACAACCTTTATTTAAAGAAAACGAAAGGAACAAAAATCTGCAACACGCTTTCCCACGTGTAGCATTACTTTTTCTGTATTCACTTATGCACTGCGTTCTCTGTCCCTGGTTAAATTCCTAAATACATTTCAGTCATCGGCATGGTCACCTCTACTTGCGGTCTATATAAGTAGTTCCAAAATCAGTGAGAAATGGGTAACGCCAGCATAATGTAGACTCTTAGTCTATATTACTGACTCTCTGTCAGCAGAACTCATGGAAAGCTGTCAATATGATGAGGACCCAATTACATAAAAATTCATGGCTGTTAAAAGGACAGGGAAAGAAGAATGGTGTGGTGCAGGAGGGGTACAAAGTGAAGTAAAATACTTGTCATTGCTGTTGATACCGTCACATAAAACAAAATACTGAAGCTCTGCAGATGCCAGAATGCAAAAAGGGACAAGAAAAAGAAATGGGAGAGAATAGTGTGTAGATGGCTCCAGGAACTTTAATCCCAAACTTTAGGATTACATTGTTTTCCTCTGTTCTCCTTATTATACTGGGTGTTGGTTCTTTTGGTTATGTTAAATTCAAAATGTTAGGAGACAGTTGAAAGCAAGCAGATTATCACGCACTATTTCCAGAAGGCATAACTGCATAAAATCTTCTGGCAGCTTTGTAAGCAAGAAGGAACTGATCATGATTGGCCATTTCAGCACTGAATTCATGCATATTTCCCTCAATATTCGCAGTTCCCATTCCTAATGGGAGCTGACAGAATGTAAATGAGTTTCTAAAGGAACCAGCAAAAGTGGCAATTTTTCTCATTTAATCTTCAGATGAGCTGTCTGTCTCCCAGCTGCTGAGCTTCATTAGAATTCTGAAACTAATTTCACCTATCAACACATGATTATTGGTTTGAGTGAGGTTTTTGGGATACTCTGAGTAAAAATCACTCTACAATGCAGAGTTGGCTCAATAAAAAAAGGAAAGAAAAGAATAAAACTGGCAGGCTTCAGAACAGTCAGTTCTTACCCTGAAGAAAACTTGTATCTATCTCTGGAGTCTGGTAAAAGTTCATCCTATACAGATCAGCAATGCAACTAAAATGTGATATGCAGGAAAGGTAGAAAGTGATTACATTTTATTTATTAGCATAAAAAAAGTTAGAAAAGATTAATATTTCTGCCAAATAACAAAAGCCAGTATCCAGGAATGACTGTTGTGAATCCCCAAACCAAATATGAAGAGCATATATGAGATTTAAATCATAGAAAAGTAGAATATACTGCAAAACAATAGAACAACTAATTGATTCTCCTATGCAAAGTGAGCTAGTTTTAAATATTAACATTGGACAAATATCACCTTTTCCATATCTTCCCTGCAGTCATGCTATGCTCACCTCCAGTATTCATTATTCTGCCACTTGTTCTTAATGAAGCAATCAGCTATGTCTGTCTCAAGATCTATGAAGACTACTGGTGTCATCACAGCTTTTTCATCCAACTGTATGTATACAAGGCAAAAAAAATAAATAAATTAGTTTTGTGCATTATAAATTGTCCAGGAAATGATATATATCTGCAGGAGATGGCTTTAATTGTTGCCATGACTCTATGTCCTTGGCACTGGACAATTGTGTTGTGCTGTGATTGCCTCCACATTTATTACCAACAAATCTGTTCTGTGTCATTCGTTTACCCCTGTATTTTGTCTTTATGAATCAGTGTGTGTTCATAACAAGATGCACTTCATTTCTCTCACTGCTTTCATTTGGGAAGTCAACTTTTCACTAATCTTGCAAACTATTCCCTGCTCTCTTAAAGTACAGTCCATTTCTCACAATAATTCAGCTTCGACCTAGTTATCAGTTACATCACAAATAATTTATCTCTGTTGGTCCATCTGTTATCTGTACAGCTTACATGATTTAGCTTTATTATGTAGGGCTAACAGAATGGCTAATAGTCTCAACTGGCAGCTTGTTTCTTGTAAAGAAAATGCCTTTCCCCTGTGATACTATTGAATGCATCACAGCAGCCTTGAAATTTCTAAGTGACTTTGCCTAGCATTTTACATTCCCTTTCTTTCTCCCAAAAGAGCATTGCTCTCAGTTTGCAACGGAACATTTTGATTGTTTCCAACTCTGATTTCTCTACACTACTACCCACTTTAACTTAATGCAATTTTACACCAGGAACCTATGACAGGGGTGTTAGGGGGCCGCTGAGCAGAGAGAATGGTGTTTGCTTCCTATCTCAGTCTCATGGCACAGGGCAGTTTGCAAAAAGTTAAATGTACCGCAACAGAGATCAGCATAACCTGATACACTGGCTACTGGACATGTGGTGCAAAAGAAAAGAAACAAGGTAACACTAAAAAAGAAAACCTATTGTTCAAGGTCGGATGGCTATTTTCTTTCTACAAATCCGGACGTCCAGGAAATAAACAGAACTTGAATGAAGGAGGCACCAAAATAGCTTCATAATTCCTTTTTACTTCTATGGCCAGTGGAGCACAAGGATTTCTTAAAAAATAAAAATAAAAATTAAAATTAAATAAAAAAAATAAAAATAAAAATAAAATAAAAATAAAATAAAAATAAAAATAAAAATAAAATAAAAATAAAAAATAGAAAAGAAGAAGGAATAATCATACAGATTCATACAAATGCCACTTGCATTTATTAATTTAAACTCGACAGGCACTTTCCAACCAAGCACTTATAAGGAATGAAAAGTTAACTTTCAGCTAGTTTTAATTTGTGTGTATATATATATATCACAGAATGAATGCTGACAAAGTGTATGCCATATCATATGTGTAGGTTCACATCATAGGCTTTAAGAGGACATTCACATTATACAGCTGCTAAATAGTCTGAAATATACTACAAGATATGTAAATGCAATAGCCTACAGTTTGTCTGAAGAACTTGTAACTGTGTCAGAGATCCGTACCACTTTTCCAAACCACCATAATTAAGAATTGTTTATTACACAATTGTACTTTATAAATATGTTACTACTTTACAGGAGGTTCTGCAGGATAACCACAGAAAGTCATTATTATTCTATACATAGCAAGTGACTTTAACAGGGCTGTTTTTCATTTCCCATATTCATGCATTTGGTGTAGCTAATAACCCATAAAGCACCTTTACAGTCAATTTAACTTGCTTTAAAATTATATTTGTCAACCACACAACAAACCCCACTTGCTGTACTTGTTTCAACAGGTTACCCCTATACTAATAAGTTACAGTAAAGTCAATCGTAAAAGATTTGACATGTCATAGAAGTAAGTGAAACTCAACAATGTATTATCTGTGCAACCGTAGTCTCTTTCCTGAAGAACTGTCTAAGTTCTTCCTTCTTTTTGTAATTGCTTGACGTAATTAATTTCTGCCGTTTCTAAACCCTGGTTTCCTACTTTTCCTGGGTTCTTACTTCATGGTGCCTGGTGTTTTCCCCAAAATGGTGCTGCACGGATAGGAAGAGCAAAATACAGGTCTGAGGCAGATGACAAGGAGGGCTGATATATGGAAAATGCAAAGGTTAAATAAGGCTAATAGAAATAACCCCAGTAAGTAACGATGCACCAAAAATCCAAAACAGTCTATGGAAGAGTAATTTATTGTGTAAAAAACTGTTATAATTTGGGGGATTTACTTTTTTTAAACTATAGTACTGTAGTACTGTATTGTATCTGCATTATAATGAGATCCAGTCATGGCCAGCCTTCTGTTTGAATGTGGCACAAAAACTAGCAGCCTTTTCCTTTCAAACCAGATTTGTCAATGTTCCCTCACAAACTCAGACAAATCAATTCCTACCCTCAGGAGCACTCATTTTGATCACAAGCTGTAGAAACAAGCGTGGTTATAGCACTTTTCACAGTATCTGCCTGTACACTGTATGAGGGTCTTGGTAGCTCATTGCACATTTACTGGAATAAACACATTCTTAGAGTGGGTATAAAATGGACAAAACTATTCTTCACAAAAAATGTCATAGCTAGCTACAAAGCGTGGATATTTTGTGGGGTTTTTTTTCCTTTTTCTTGCTCTCTTTTTAGGTCAATTTTCTATTTTGACGGTAATTTTTCAATAGGTTCAGTTCAGAGGCTCTCGCTAACTGGATTTCTGTTCCTGGTGATGATTCTTAATCTCCTACTCATCTCACTGATGATTCTTAATCTCCTACTGAAAAAAAGCAGGTCCTGGGAACAGATACTGTCACACAAGTTATTAATATGGGGACTGTGTCTTAAAGAAAAAAACCCACAATAATTCACTAAAAGGTAATAATTAAAATAGTAGAAGAAACACCTGACTAAACATCACTGAAATTAAAACTACCCTGAACTGCATAAGCAGGTGAAGGTTAGACACCCATGAGCAGCATGTAGCTTCCATTTTTCAGTTACAATAACAAACTCTTACCTCCTCATATGATTTCAGTTACCTGACTGATGGTACTTCCTGTTTGATATATATAATATTTTAGAGAAACCCACAGTTTCAAGGGTTCTGTATTAGAAAGACTGCACATGGACAAAAAAATTCCACAGCTTGAGGGACCACCACTATATGCTTAAAATCAGTGAGACGACTTCCATTGTTTCCAAAGCTGTCAGATCAATCCTAGAAATGTCTAATCAGACAAAGCAGGAAAAGTACAGCTGAGGTTAAAAAGCTACATTTAACTGAGTCTGAGTTGTTTTTCTCATTCTCCTCATCTTTGCTGTATCATGCAAGCTTTTTTTCTGGAGAGATTAAACATGGGTTTGGGATATTCTAGAAAAGATGAGGATACAGGTGTTGTGGCATTCCACTTGCTTTTACAAAAGGAAATTCAGAAAGAGCATGAGTACATGAGTCGCTGCCACGTTCTGCAGTCTGTGAAATGGCTGATATTAAAAAAAAAACCCAGAAGTGGAATAACCTTATTTCAGATTTCTTTCCCCCTCATCATCTTTATACACACACAGCATACACTATACTGGACCACTAGCCAGGGTAAAACTCCATTTACATAAATGTGCTTCATGAATTGAACTTGTATTTTTTCCATCCCTTTCTCTGGGTTTCTAGAACTATTAATGTGGAGCTGAAGCTTTTTCATAGTTATAAATGTCATTCACAGTGGTAGGTTATACTTATTCATTTGCTTAATTAGTTCATTTATCAAATGGATGTGTTCCATTGTAGGGAAGCCTGATTAAATGCCCGTATTTTCTGTTGGTTGGTTGGACTCCAGCTCGGCTGTGAGTTGATTTCACGAAAACCAGCCAAAAAGTTTATAGAATGAAGACATGAGTCTGATCGATCTCCAGTTCCTCCTGTTGTGTTCACAAGAACATTAATAACAAGTAATTTTTCTGAAATTACAGAAAATGAGGAATTTTCTTTCATTTGTCTGCTGAGGGCAGAGTTAAAATTGGCCTCATTATAATTATTATTTATATTGCAGTGGTTTCATTGTGCATGCTACAAATGTGTAATATAGACTCTTTAAAAGACCTTAAATTCTAAAGACAGGAGACAAAGGGTGAAACAACAAATGGACATAGAGAAAGGTGAAGTGATGCTTAGAGACCACGCATCAAGTCACAACAAAACCAAAAATAGAACAAGTCTCTCATCTTTCTGTTCACATTGTCTCCAAAATCCCCAGTACAAGTTCATAAATTCTCTGAAATAAGTTCTTTAAATGTTGAATATCAGTTTTTCTGCTATCAATTAAGTGAACATCTGCTGTTTTCTTGGCAACAGTTCCAGCCATTTTGGGGTGAATAATATGTTTTGTTCCTTTGCAACATTCATCATGGTACTTCACACAAATAAATATAATGTAAAACAGGCTAACATAAAACATATATTACAACATGTTGCACCTAAGAGTTGACTAGAATGTGCATAGGAACAGATCAAACTTTACATGTGTGTTCATAATATTTTGCGTACATTTCTGTTGAAAACAACTAACATTGAGGGAAATCAAAGAACAATATTTATACCGTGAAATGGAAGAGTGGAACAGTATTAATAAAATGAGCAGTTCTCTCACAATTGCTACATTTGGTAGGCTTTGAATAAATAAATTTTGGTCAAAGAGTCAGAGTGCTTTTGACAAGATAGAAAGATTGCTCAAGAAACGTGTATGTTTTTACAAGGCTGATGGTTGTATCTTGCGTATCAACGTAACTTTTCAAAAGTTACGCAGTAAATTACAGCCTAAAGCAATGTCAGAGCAAAACTGTTGCCAGCAGATCAGCTGCAATGCAAACATAACATGGTTACTGGGAATGAATAGCAGCATACATGGTTACTGGCAGCAATTACTGGAGAACTATGTCATGGAGACTGATGAGGTATCTGCTTCCTTGGATCTAACGGAATAGTTGGCATTAAGTGGCTAAGGGTGAATGGCCATCAGAACTCACTAATTTTGGTGAGGCCGCTCTACACAGCATTCTAGAGTTGGCCTGTCATTGTAGGGCCCTGAAAACTCACCCTGTCCTTCAAGTATAAAGAGCAAGTGGCGTAAACAAGAAAAAAAAAATAGTGAGCAGCTTCTCCAGAACTTTGTACAATCATAACAATCTACTTTGGTTTAATAACTTTGTGATTTGCATGAAATTTATAGTGCCATTTAAGCATCACTTTTCTAAAAATAGCACACTTGAGACCCAACTGAGGCTAAATAAAGCCTCAGTCCTAAAACTTGGTGATTTAGAGGCCATCCATGGGGTTTACTGAAATCAATCACAATATCTGAACTCGTTGAGCAAAGAAACCTCAGAGGTTCTTGGCTATAGGTCCCTGTTTTAGTTGTATCTCAACTCCATATCAAGGCAAGTCTGTACCTTTCCCACAGTATTTCCCATCCCAGATGTTCATTTTAATGGGAAAGAAATTTGGAAGCACAGAACAGAAGGAGAGAGAGCAAGTTTGAGCTGGTTCATGGTCAGGACCCAGAAGAGATCAGGTGCTCCATTGTATGTATCCAGTTGCAGAGAGCAGCAAGTCTTTATGCCACTGATTCTCTTGCCAAGTTAAGGGACCAAAGAGCACGAATATGAAGACTTCATCCAAGTGATCTAAATTAAAAACTTGGGAGCTTAGGTTTAAGTGGGTTTTTTAGTTGTTTATTTATTTATTTATTTATTATTTCTTTTCACTGTGGTATACCTCCGAATAAATAGGCACAAGGGCCTATTTATATCCAGATAATCAGGACGTTTTGGCATAACCATACTACAAAGTGCAGATATAACAGTGGAGGGAGATGAAAGAAAGAGAAGGGAAACAGCTTAACGTAAAAGCCTCTGAAATTACTTTAACTTTGATGATGACATTAGCTAATTTAAGCCTAATTTTAGCCATATACAAATCAGTCATGTAATCTAAACTAATCTTCACAGTTCTGGCCACAGAGAAGGGAGCGTTAGACATCTCCTGATTCATTATACATTTCTTATATCTATCTTCAGTTTTTAAAGATGGAATGAAATATTTTCTAACTTTTTTTCCCTGTCATTGAGTCTGGATGCAATCTACAAGTCTGTGTGCCTTTGGGAGAGAAGATGCAGCCTTAGAAAGATATTTCCCCCAGTTTGATGTTCTCTGAAATTAGAAGAAACATCCTGTTGCCCTTGTTGCTCAGTTAATGATTTGTAATCAATCATCAATATGTATTCAGGTAAAGTATAGCTCAGCTTCCTTCTTGATTAGCCAGAGGAACTGTCAAACTTTGAAGTACTAGAGGAAGGAGTAAGGTAACTCTAGGCAGAATAAATGCTATAACCCTTGAAAATATCTTTAGTTTAGTAGAACGCAGACTCTTAAACAAATACCACAGCAGAGCATCAAGCATCATATGTGCAGATTTGATGAACTCTGAATATACTTATAACTTTACTAAGGTGGCCGAGATATCTGTGCACAGGCTGACCAACAGACAAACAGGTGGACTCCCTTGTTATTCTATCTAGGAAAAAATATTTCTTCTCCTATCTTCCCATCTCTTCAGAATCACAGTATAATTATTTCCCTTGTTATTTTCAGTTGTCTCCATCTTACTTCAGGTTTCTTAAGTTAATTCTTCACTGTATTTGACTACATTCACAAAGGTCCTGTTTTCATCAGTTTCCTTGTGAGTCCTTAGTTTTATTACTCTTCAGTGTCAAGCTCATTTTTTTTTATTTCTCATGTCTTGTTTCTGCTAAAAAAAACCCATACTGCTATGTTGTTCCCTGCTGTTCATCAATTTCAGCCAATTAATTTCTATTCAAAGCTAATCAAAAAAGCATTTGGTATTAGCAAATGATAGAAAAAAAAGTTTCTATTTATAGAGGGAAAGACAGAGAGCAAGAGATGCATATACAGTTCTAATTATTTTAATTAATTCCTTAGTCTGCTAGGTCTTTAATGATACAAGCACAGCTTCTTGTAAGCCCAAGGCCAAAATGCTTGTTTGCCCCTTACTTGCTTTCAATAGCATAGCCAACAAGATGGACACCGATGTGAATTAGGTCATCCACTTAGATAAACATTTTTTTCAAAAAAACACCTATAAATAAGGTGAAGGCAGTCTGACTGTTAGGACACTCAGCATATGACAGAGGAGATCTGGATTACTTAAAAGCAAACACAAGTATCATCATCCCAACTCATAAACAGCAGCTTATGAGTTCAACACCTCACCTTGAAAAACCCCTGTCTCTGTAGATATTTTGCTTCCTGTAAGTGCATATTTATTAGACTGCAAAGAATGAACAACTAAGCACACAGTCCAGTGGCACAGGCTGTTGTCAACTGTTCATAAAAATAGGACTTGCATGAAAGACTGAAGAAGAGCCACTACGGAATTCCCAGTAGGCTGGTAATCAGCATAATCAGAAAGAAATTAGGGGTTTGAATACAGAGGCCACGTCCGTTGGGTCTGGGACATGTTCACCTACAAGACTGTTCATGGACAGTATGTACAGAACATTTGCAATGACAGTTTTTATTCTTAACACGTCCCAAATTAAAACTAAAATTATTTATGGGACTGTTGGAATATATAGTTTCTAGTAACTTACAGCAGCTCTGTAAACTTTGTTTAAAACCTCAAACAAGTGAGGTTGTACCAAGGACAAAGCAGGACAAAGCATCAGCAATAACAGAGCAATGGTTTGTACCAAGAATGGTGATGTGAAAGTGTGAGACACTGAATTAAATGACAGTCTTTAAGTTGTGAAAGAAGAACAAGATTAAGTGCAAGGTGAAAAGGGAATGAGACAAAGCCCCATCGAACAAAATTGGTGGAACATGAAAACTCCATTGTAATGAGAGGTTAAAATATAAAGATCGTACAATATACTACTGTCCTCCAGTTTGTATAAACCTATTTAAATGAGAGAAACATGTATAATGTAACAAAGAAAAATATTTTTTTATTTATGACCATGTGTGAGTCTTATAAATTTGAAATGGATCTAAGCCAGTACTGTTAGATTTTATATATTATATTCACATAACTGTTGTTTATAAATCTTCCTGTTGTTTATACTCATTAAGATTCAAACATAAAATCTGACAACAAATCAATGTAAAGAGCGTACTCTATAACATGTAGCAAGGTTGCAAAGTATCTCACATACATCTCTTTATGTACATTTAATGAAGAAAGAATGAGGAGAATGTGCATATATCCATTTAGTTTGCACATACGTACTATTTTGAACAGATAAAAGCTATGTTTTCTGCACGACCTTTCTAACTATGCATAAAGTACAAAGCATTTTGAATATTCTTCAGATCTATGAATTCAATGATACATGTAGACCATAATGACTGCATAACTGTAAATCCAGAATTGCCTTAGTAGTGAAATAATATTATTTCCCAGACTACTGAAAAGACTGAGATACTTCTAATGGGTTTGCATAATTGTTGCATTGTGTCTAGGGAGTATTTATAATGTTTCATGCATCTTTGGCATTTCTTCAAGGCATTGTCTCCCTTTAACAACTCTGACATTGGTTTTTAAGGCACTTGGGAAACGACATTTCATGATTTACTTTAAGAATCCTGGCTTTAAGATCAGCAACTTGAAAGGTACCGCTTGGCAGTGCAAATTAGAATACCTCTGAAGCTCATCCAGCTTATGCCAAGCATTAACTTGAGCCCATCAGCTCTCAGAAAATATGTTAATAGGGCCAACTATGGTGTTAACTCCCTTATCCGGGTGAAACGAGCCGTGTGTGTGCAAGAAAGCATGTTTGCACACCCCATTATGTAGTTTCACGTCATGTTCCAGACATATCTCAGTAGTTCAGTGTTTAAGAATTCAGTTCTCATTGCTTCATACAGCTGATTACACATATAAACACTATGCTGTTGAGTACACAGTGCAAGGGCCTGTTTGTTAACAAATGTTCTGTGCCACGGATGAGGTGGCACATAAATGCAAAGACAGATCTTCTTTTCCTTTTGTTATTTTTTTAATATCTGTTTTAAAACAAGTAGTGAAACATTTTTACTCCTAAAAATATTTTCAATAACAATTTGAGTTAACTTTATATCTAGGGTCTAACATTTTTGGTCTCTACATTTTTCCCTTGTCGAATAATAGTTTGAAGCATGTAGAATCACACCCTTTGTTACAGCAAATCTTTCTTTTCGTATCTCCTTATCTGTGAGAATAGCAGAGAATGCATTCATCTTTTAATTATCCTCAGTAGCAAATTAATGTGGATATACAGCTTTCACGACCTGAGCAGGCACCTTTTGGTGGAGCTATACTAACCCATGAGATAGCTTAGAGCTCAGTCTGAGAGGCACTGATGTTGCACCATTCTGGTATGGCCTCCTTTTTCCTGGGGCTGCTCTTAAAGGGTGGAATGAAATTCATGGGAACAACTCTATCCTACAAAAGCAAACATATCTTTCATAGAAATGTCTTAAGGAGATTATAATGGAGTAAACTTCATGTATATATTAAATCATTTGTTGCGTTACCATATGATATTTAATTAATTAACTGCAGAGGGCAGTGTAGAACTATTTGAACAGAGTATGAATTTCCTTAATGAAATACCATGTTCCAATCTAGCCTGTGGATTTGACTCCCTAAATAAAGATGTGTGAGTACATTCCTCTTTGGACCAAACTTGATTTTGCACACAATCGGGCTGTTGGTCTACAAGTATACCTCAATGTATTGGGAGCAGCAGAGAGGAACTGACCACAGCCCCTCCACCCACACTGTACTGCTCGATGGGGGAGCAGAGGAGGTAGAGTCAGGAATGAAGGAGTGAAGTTGAACCTGGGAAAAAGGAAGGTGTTGATTTAATTTCATCTCTGCTTCTCACCATCCAAAACTATTTTAATAGGCAACAAATTAAATTAATTTTCCCCAAGGCAAGTCTTTTCTGCACATGACAGAAATTGGTAAGTCGCCCAGCTGTCTTCATCTTGACTCACGATCTTTTTCATATTTTGTCCCCCTGTCCTGTTGGGGAGGGGAGTGAGTGACCTGGCAGCTGGCCAGGGTCAACCCACCACAGTCAATAACTGAAAAAAATCACAAACATGAGAATCCCATTCACACTTTCCCAAATAAATCCGTTGTGTAATTCCCAGGAGACACATGTCTCAAAGGAGAACTGAAATCAGTTCAGAAAAAAATGACAAAAATTATTTGCATGCCAAGTCCCACATCAATGAACAGGAGCCTTCAGACTTCTTCAGATATTTTAGGTTAGTAGATTTTAATATTACAAATTCTTATTAAACAAATTGTTAAATGTTATTATATTTCCCTGATTGCAGTTATGAATTAGAGATGACTGTTTATAAAAGTTAATATTTTGGAACCATATCACAGTAGAATTAGACATGCTTGAAAGGCACCATCATACACAGAGATTTTCAAGTAAATGTTTTAAAGAGAAAGCTTCATCACTGGATTAGTTATATTCTCCTCTTCCCAATTTATTTCCATGGGACCCAGGACAGATCTCCTAAACACGAATGAAGGTTAGAAAGATTTTACCTCTTTTCCTTTACATCGTGTAAGCTTACAATGAAAGAAAAAAAAATATCTCTGATTCTTCACTTAGTCATACTTTAGCTATACTGTCTATGTAAAAAAACCTTGAAGACCAGAAAATGTTTGACTCCTGGGAACTGACTTCAGAAGTTAATCTAACTCCACCTAGTGTTGAAAATAAAAATCACTACTTTCTTAGTTCTGTTTTAAAATAAGACGGGCATTGGGAAATGAGACAAGTGAAAGACATATGAAGAAGCTAGAATTTTATTTTTAATTGATTTTTAAAGTAATATTTTAAGATGAAGTCTGTTTACTGCCACAAAACACCACCACTGTGCTATTAAATGGAAATTAAATAAACTAATAAATAGTAGACAAGAAATAGTGGCAAAAAAATTAGCGTTCAGTTTTGATTTGTCAGTTTGAACATCTTTGTCGTGTAGTGTTGACCTGCAGTTTAATAGTGACTTTTTAATTTACTCATTTTCCAAAAATTTCCAAAAAATTAAGCCCACATAATGATCCGAAATATTTTCTGTCTGTTGAACAATTGTAGTTCTTTAAAATTAATGGATATTAGTAGAGAGGGAATTTTGAAAGATGGCATATCCTACAAAACCAGACACATATTCTTCAAAGACCATGTATATGATTTTAGATTTTAAAAGAAAAAAAGTAAAAAAGGCGCTCTGCTAAATTACATTATTGAATAATATTATAATATTGAATTAAATATCTCCATAAAATTCAGGAAGTCTCGGAGAGGACTAACCAATACAGAGATATAAATGTCAAAAATTTTGAAATCATTTGTGGATGTACCTCATAAAACATCAGAGAAAAACAACAGAATCTCTGGGGGTGGAGGGAGGGATTTTGCACTCAGACACTCATATTTTGAATATTTGTGACTGATAACTCATTTGGATTTTACTTCTTTTCCTGCTCCCAAACTGTTGGCGAGCAACTCATGATTGTTTCACTTCAATTTATTTTTTGCTTAATTTTTTGCAGAATGACTGCTGCTATTACTTGATCTCTTGGTTGTTCACATACACTTTATTACTGTTGATTCTAAATTAAAAACTGCTTTGATTGCCTACGCAACAAGTCAGCATGACAACAGACAGCCAAACCCATACACTTTGCACACTTAGTTACAAGGAAATAGTGAGGTTGTCCTCGTTGGCTTGTGGTATTTTATATATATTCATATAAATATTTGTCCTGCAATCTGAAACATCATTGTACACTTCAATTCACAATCTAGGACAAAATCTTTCTCTAAGAAAGTATCTGTGGCTACTGTTTGTGTTTCTTACCATCATTTCCCAAAGTGAACAATCAAAGCTCTAGAAAGAGAATTATACCCATTATTCTATACTATATGAAAAATATAAGCTAATTGTCCCAACAAGATGTACATACAAAATTTGGGAACCATCTTTCAGTATCCAGCTACTGTAGTTTATATATACTGATAATGTGAATCCTTTTTTTAATGCTTTTGCCAACTGGTATATCACCAAATAGTACAATGAGTGGAGTTCAGAAGGAAGTATTTAGACGAAAAGTCAATCATCATGAGATCTTGATGGGTCAGCTCCTTACTGAAGTTCATAAGGTTATTTGAAAGGTTTTCATTAGTTAAGAGTGATAGACAACACCTTTATTTCAGTGGTATCTGAATAATCCTTTGTATGAGAACAATTTCTGCAATTATATCACCACTTTGTAATAGAGCGTGTCGAATTCTTAATCCTGGTATTGTAAGTGAATATAGCGGGTACCTCACTGAAAGAGAATGACAATCAACAGGCTTGAATACCTTAAAAAAACTGCTGAACTTTCAATGAATTCAACAGCTTGAAAGGAAATTCATACTATTTATAGAGCAAATCAAAGCCTCAGAGGTCTATTTTGTCATGGTATCAATGGTTACCCAAGAACAGTGCACATTCTCCATAAGCCAATAAACATGTAAGAGATGCTTAGCAGCCATTTTATTGTTTCTAATTTAGTCTTCAAGAAGTAGTGAAGCAAATTTCAAAGACACTATTGTTTGACACTAAAGACACTCAACATTTTCTAAGACGCTGTAATTTCAGCATATGGTGGTATTTACACTTCTGTTTACACAAACGTGCACTTTAGGTCAAGATGGACCCCCAGATGCAAATGTGAAATAAGAACCAAATCCAAAGGTCTTCAATATAGGCCCTGGCATTTGGTTTGGAGTTCAGCCTGCTTTATACATAGCACGTTTTTCACATAAACCCATTTTATATACCAAAAAGAACAGACAAATGTATATTTTTCTTCCTACCATTGTTTTCTATGCTAAAGAATGGATAACTGACAATTGTGACAGAGCCAATACGTTTTCACAGTTATTTTGTTATATTGCTATGAACATAAAACTTGGCTGTACTTCCCAATTTAAAGGAATGGGACAGAATAAATGACTGCATTTATGCAGGCCTGTTTTTCTGTTTACTGTGTATCTTCTCCATAAAAAAGCCCCGTCTGGATGAACAGGAAAGTGGAGGTTCAATTATTATCAACTCTAACAAGAAAGGGAAATGTTGGGGATTGCAGGAGAGGATGTGTATAAGGTTAATAAAACTAATAGTTTGAGATAGGAATCTCCTTACTAGATTTCATTTTGATATGATGGGAAAAAAACCCCAAATAATTAAACAACTTTAAAAGACAGAAATACAATAATAATAATAATAATAATAATGTGTTAGTCATTATTTAAGCAAAATGTTTTAAAAAGCTTGTCATGTTCGTATGTGATTTCAAATGCCATGTCTTTAGCAAGGAAATGCATTGTAGAATATTGGTTTTGATTTGTTTGTTTGTTTTTAGAAAGTAATGTATTATTCCTCAACATAGTATCTCAACTTTATATTTAACACATGGTATTTGTTTCTCCTTTAAAAGTAGAACTGGTAAAAACAGAGATGATGGGGATTAGGTACATTTTCTTCATCAAATTTTCCATTTTAATACAGACCAGGAGAATGAATGCCATTATAGCTTGTGTGAGATTTAATCACATTAAAATAAACTGCTTAAATCGTAATCACAAGCACTCTAGTAGTTATATATGCAAGCAGTGAAGAGATGCAGATATTATAAGGGAGAATTCAGTTCACCTGTGATCTGAATTGCTCTCTGTAAGTGTCTATTTCCTACATAGGAACTGAAGATACCTCAGTTCAATGATGTTGGTGACTGGTTTGGGCATGTGGGCAGTTAAGTGTTTCTGTAGTCAGAGCTCATTCTGAACAAACACAGGTGAAGGCAGGCAATGCAGACGGAAAAAAAAGGGAAAAAAAAAAAAGAAAAAGGAAAAAAAGAAGGTATATAACAAGCCAAAGTTATAATGCTGTTGGACTTTAAAAAAAAAAAAAAAAGTGAAATAAACGAGGTCTGGATTCATTCCCCTTAACTTGAGATAGCCTGCTAGGTTAGGAGGAGCAGCCACTCTAGGTTCACTCTTCAGAAAAACAAATTAGAGATAGGAATCTTCAGAGGGTAATTTATCCCACCTAAGAACCAAATCACCTCTCTGTCTCACATTGTCAGCTACAGGGAAAACCTGTAGTGCCTTTGCTCCCAGCTAGGATATTTCAGTTTATTTATTCCTCTAGACATACTTGAGCTTAAACAAGAGAGGGGCAAAGTGGCAAGGAAGTAGTAAGACATGGAAATTGGTAGTTGGGAAATGAGCAGAAGTTGAAGAGCATGAAAAAGAAGAGATTAAACACAAATTAATCACCATGCAAGAGAAAAATCACATAAAGGAAACTGAAGAACTGAAGAAAAAAGCAAGAAATCACAAGGAATTCAGAGCAAGAAAAAGGCTTTTCATTTATAAGTTCAAATGAACAGGGCTGGCACTAATAGAGTGAATTAAGAGGCTATACTGCATATATTATTGTTTGTATTGGTTTTATACTATGGTAGGCTGGACTAGTTCTAGCTAATTGACAAATGTCTGTCCATGCATCACAGGTGGTTTGATGAGGTATACAGCTGATGATGGTTTGAAGTATGCTGGCACTTGCAATATTTCAAACATCCCAAATTACGTCCAAAAATTACATCCATCCAGGCAGGCAAAAAATCTTCTAAGCACCTTTGGTAAATTCCCAGACCCTACTGAGAACGAATGTCAAAATTCCCGTGAAAAACTTTTGTGCAATATGTATATTCACTCACTTTAAAAAAGGCGGGGATGAAATTGTGTAGAAAACAAAAAAGCATCTTAAATTATTTTTTAAGCCAGTAAAGCTGGTTAACAACGTAATTCAACGTTTATTATTTGTTGAGCAATGTACATCTTGCTAACTAAAAGGCTAAAATACTCCCGTTGTCCTGTTGAACAGAGCACTAGCTTTACTTGGGTGTTGTGCAGCTACTAAACGCACTTCATTTACACAGGTTATTTAAGATGTTAAATGAACCATAAAGGGCAGATGACAGAGACAAATAATCCTTTTCCCTGAAAGTGCAGAGTTTCAGGGCCTGGGTCTCCCTTTCACACTGGTGCAGTGTGTGACACTGGAGGACCTGACTATCGCTTTCTATAAATGGCTTAACCTTCAGCTTTGTGTGGTCTGTCTAGTACTATGCCCTGTCAATTAGAGAAAATCAATATCTGGCACTTCAATGCTGAAAACATGGAGGCCGCTTTGGAGGTAAATAATTAGTTCAGAAATGCTTCAGGCAATAATTAACCAAACTAGACTTATTAAGAACACTTGCCTACAGCATTTTTCCATCTCAGGGTGTTTAATATCTACCACATAACTTTTAAATGATTTATATTTAAGCATTTCAGCTTTTAACAATGCTATAATTAACATTGTTTGGCTGGTTACTCATTTACACAATAAATTATTCTCAAATCGCAACACCTTAGTGAACCTTTAGACCTCATGTTCATTTATTTCAGGCTACGAAGAGAGAAGCACATGAATTATTTGATTCAGAAGCCTCTGATTTACATTGCTATTCAATACTCATGGAAAGGGATGATTGTGTTATACATTTCTGTTTGAACCACGGATTATGGATTGATTCTACAACACATCTGCACAAAGAACTCCAATTTAAGCCACTGACCATGAGAGTGAAAGGCTAAAATCCTTGGCTGTCCATGGGATTTTTTCCACTGCCTTTAGGAGGAATAGGAATAAACGGAAGACTTTTATGGTGAAATCCAGTGATGTGTCCAACATATTTCAAGTTTACCTCATCTGATTCAATGACACAATAGAAAAATGTTATTCGTATTGGCCACCAGCTATCTATGTTATGGTTCAAACAGCTGATTGGAAAGAGGCAGTGAAAAGAGGAAGAGGTACTTTTTGTCAGGCTGTATGTTCATATTTATCATGACCAGCAGTGGAATTATTACCCAACTGAAGCTTTAGCAATTGCTCAGCTTTGAAAGCATTAGAATTCCTGTTGAAGTCAGCAAAGCTTCTGCAGTTCTCAAACACATCCTTTGCAGGATCTGGGCCTCTACCTACGTTGCTTTTATGACACTGGAAAGTTAACATGATGAAGGCAAAAAACATACTTCATACTTCTGGGTTTGGTGGTCCTGTGATATCCATATACTCAGTGGACTGAACTATGGTCTGTCCACCATTTTTATGTAAGTAATTTACAAGAGAAGAGCAAGAGATTTTCACAGAGCTGGGTTTGGGGCTTGTGTGTGTATGTGTGTGCGCACACGTGTGCATGCGTGCTTACTGCTGATTAGAAATCCATCCTTCATCTTTACAAATTTTATGGAAAACACATTTTACTAGAACATTTACACTACCAAAAGGAAAGAACAATCCTATATCCCAGTTTTGTAACTAAACAACGCAGCCATCTTCAGCCCCCCTGGGATCAGTGGAAGGAACTAGAGAAACTCCATATAGAATACTATCCTTTTTTCTCCTCTAATTGAACTGCTTGATGGATAAAATTCGTATTGTAGGTGATCTGTCTCCTCTAGAGGCTCGTGAATTTCATGAGCATAAAAGTACAATTAATCTTACAAGGATTTAAAAAAAAAAACACACTATAGAAATTAACAGTTCTAGATTACTTTTGATATTTTATGGAATCTATATCATACATTTAACAATGTAAAGGAGACTAGTCAGGAAAATCAAACATAAAATAATAGTGATTTACCCTACAAAGCAAAGAGCATACATTGAGAATTGAGACACCCCAAGCTGAGGCAGAAGAGAACTGTCCTACTTTTATTCACCTACCAATCTTGAAATGCAGAAGTACAAATAATGCAAGTTAGATATCTGGCTTAATTTACACAGTCAAGCTTCCTCTACTGTCTCCACAAAGAAATTCAGTTCTCTGGCCACTGGCACATATTCTACACTAGAATATGGCACATATCCTACACTAGGAAATATAACTTATCTTCTGGAGTTGATCTACTGGCTGTAAAAGGGTTATAAGCAGCTTACAGTAGGGGAAAATTGTGGCCTAATTTTAGTAGTGTAGAATGTAAGCAGCTACATATCTATTTGTTTAAGCTCTCAATACAGTCAACAGAGACCAAGTTCATAATTTGTCGGCAGTTCACTGTGCCAAATGTTGGTCTCTCCCTTAAGATAACATAATTTGTTCTCAGGGCACTATTAACTGTATTTACACGATCTACACTGACTATAAGGCAAGCCCTGAAAAAAGCTCACCTGTGCTTGAGGCAGTTAAAGCTGAGGCAAGAAAAATCCTGGTCAAATGCCTAACTTTTAGGTATCTAATTTTAGATGAGATGAACTTTACCCATTATTTATTTCACACTAGACCTTTCTCTGCCCATTATCTTGAAATTTCTTTTCTATGACTATGCCATATCACATGGCTCCTATTTTCCTATTTCCACTTACTTCTTTCAGTTTTTTATCACTGACCTCATGTACATCAACACTCACTTTATATTATCAATGCGAATGTATTATTTTCCTGCCATGTGTTTAAATTCTAAAGGGTAATTCAGGTACAATGCTTTAGGCGACATCCATAAGATGTTTGATGAAACACAATCTGTTTCACACTAGTATTATTTGAGTGACATTTATTTATTTGCAACAGTTGAGGTCTAATTCTAAAAATATCAATATTTATTTATTTATTATAAAAATTCTGCCAAGGAAGTAAAATACTCATTTAGCCTGTATGATTTATACATGTTTGGGAAAAAGCTATAATGTGAGTATATACTTGTCTTCTCTAAAATGATGGGTTTGAGTTCAGCATAAGAGTAAAAAATATTAAAGAGAAAACATGCAGCCACCTGAAATCACTGTAAAAACACTTTACAGATGATAACATAAGTTTCCAAATAGGTTGCTATAAGATTTTTGTTGAAGCCCAAGGTTACAAGAAAATAAAGTCAAATGGTGCATTTTATTATTTCGCACCCATTACAGCCTCATGGGTAAATGGTACCCTCACTGTGAAAACAGATTGATTAATTTTCCATGTACTCCCTTATTCTTATATTCTTTCATTGATCTTCACGTTATATGTGTTCTTTTGCCTTTCATGGATTGTTTCCCACAGAAAGTCTGAAGTACTATTGCTAGTGCTACTCCTGTGCTCACAGTGGACCTGACTCTTTTACCACTACAAGCATTTAACTCTGTATTTAACAAGTTGAGGGAAGTCAAAACAAAAGAATGAAATCCCAGTCCTTTTGAAATCACTGACAGAAATCTCATTTGTATTTGTGTCAGAACTATATCCATCTGATGTCTTAGAAGGCTTAGGCGCTGTCAGCCATCTTCTACAAAATATTGGGTTGTTTTCCATATGTGTTTAAATTTCATTGCAAACATGCTGCCTTCCAGGGATATAGGGACACTCTTAATTCTTAGTAAATATGGTACCTAATTCTATAAGTGCTGCATTGTGTTAAAAAAAATGAAGAGCCAAACACTGAGGGAAAAGAACCATTGACAAAGTCTAGGGGTAGGATGCCATGCAAACTGGAGGAACAACATGAGGAAATGCAAATGGGGAACAGTAACTTTAATGCAGATAATACTTCTTATATATGTATAACCAAAAATCATCCTTAATAACAGTTTAGCATGAAATAATCATACAAGCCTCTGCACAATTGGAGAAAGGGCCCAATCTAACAAAAGCGACCATTAGCATGAGGGAAAGGTTGATTACCACTATCAAGACTGTCAACTGCAAGTTTTTGGAACAGTAAAGATTACATTCCTGAGCTCTCAATAAATTGCCTGCTGTATCACAGGAAGAATTCCACTAGAGTTTCCCCACATTTATTGTGAAACTACATTCATGGAAATTTATTATAAAACTGACAGCTTTGAGACACCTTCAACAGAAAAACATCCAACAAGTATTTAACCTCTGAACTGTCAAACATTTTTGCAGGCAATCAGGTGATATTTCTATGCTTAAAATCAAAAATGTATTCTATTTGAAGATATCTCAGAGTTAGCATTTGAGATCCATTTATATTTTCTGTCATTTTTTGAATATGCAGTCTAATAGCCACCTATTAATTGAGGAACTTTCAGAGAATTTAGAGCATCCTATATCACAACTGACCTTGTTTGTTTCAGCGGCATAAGCAACAGAGCACATGTATGAGATCAAAGTATTGGCATTTTCTCTGACATGTTAGCAGTGATGAGGAAAGCAGATGGAAAAAACATATTAGATATTGATCCCTTTCTCATTCCTGCATACCCTTTAATTAGATTTAGATTGTAAACAATGCCATTGTATCTTGTGGCTGTATGCATTAAATGGTGGCCCGAACAATGTCTATGTATATTTTGAAATATTAGTTAAATTGAGCACTTGAGATTTAAATGCGTTAGAAATATATGCTCCTAGTCATGTTGCAAATTTCTTTAATTTTTTTTTTTTTTTTAAAGTAGAATGCACTTTTAAATGTATTATGGGGAAATATACTAATCTCTCTTTTCAGAAAGGGAAGCAAACAAACTCATATAAGGGTGCAGAAAGGTTATAAGTATGCAGACAATGCAAACCAACAGGGGCAGCAATAGGTCGTGATTTCAGTCCTTTCGTTATGCTGTGGCTGTCACTGTAGCTACAGCAGCAGCTACCAAGCTGGTACCAAGCAAATGAGCAAATATGTCTCTCCATGTTACACGTACAAGGGTACCTCACAAAATTATCCTTCACGCAGCCGATGTGCGTCCAGCAGAGTTTATCAGCTTAGATCCATTGTCATACAGGGAGAGCTCTCTGATTTCGGAACCAGCTCCCGCTACAGTAAAGCATGTTGACGTATTACTGACCGCAGGCTGCTACGCTTTGCCAGAGCAGCAGCTGCCCCAAGCAGACAGCTGAGAAGTGTGCATAATTCCCCTGCGCTCTTTGAATTCTGGAGGGGCTTATTGCCAAGGGATCTGTGTTGTAAGAATGGAATTACACTACATCGGGTGCAACGCTTATTCCTGGTATACAGGTGATCCCAGCTATCGGTTATTAAGACAGCACAGATTCAGGAGTTTGGTACAGAGAGACACAAGAATTCCACACAGAGACAACTTATGTTTGAAAGTAGTAATAGTATCTTTGGTTTTCCTTTTGATGGATCATTGAACTTCTTCCTGTTTATATTGCAGATTACTGTCTTTCAGAGAAGAGAAACCCGTTCACTAGTGAAGAGATGACTATATTACCAGGTAAGTCTTTTTCCTCAAGTTGGCTGTTGAGACCATTGCAATCAAAATACAAGACAAAATTCCATCACACAAGAGAATGAAAGATGGTCCTGTGAGCAGGCTCTGAAATGCTGCATAAGCAAAAGTGAGTTGGATCAAGGGTCTGCTCTGTGAAAAACAGAAACCCAAGAGATAGGAGATGAAACAGACTTGGGAGAAGGAAAGTGCACTCAGTCCAAAATGATATTGACAAAGAAGTAAAACTAGACTCTATTGGCTTCAATAATTTACTTATTTCTTGATTTCTTTCAGGCCTCAGCACTTTGTTAAGAATCTGTACCATAATTTTTCACTTTGATATGTGCAGTTTCGAAATTATTTTTTTTTAAAAAGTTGTTACTAAGTGGCATTCAGGATCAGTAGAGTTTTTCTTTTGAAGGCGGTTGCTATTAAAATGTACTGGATTATAGGCTAAATCCCCTGTATTGAAGTTAATGAAGAAAGCTGTGAGAGAAAAAAAAAAACAATTAAAAGGAAAAAAGAAAACACCCAAACACACTCACAGCAGGTAGGAGAGCATGTGGTTTTGTGCAGCTTTTTGGATGAAATTGTCCAGTCGAACCACTGGGAGGGAACATGCAGATTGTCTGGAAATACCCAAATGAGATAACTTCCCTGCTGGATACGCACTGCTGGATGTGCACGTTGTTGCCGCTATCTCTGCAGAGCACACCACCAGGGGCATTAGATTGTTCCAATTATGCAGTAGAGTAAAGAAACGCTAATTTATCCCCACAGTTGTCGTTTTGCCTCCTCCTGGTGCATTCCTCTGCTTTTTCTTACTTCACACTCTCAGAGTAGGGGCACATACCAATGAAACAGCACTTACAGTAAGGCATACTGCATTGGGTGTCCATGCCCAGGCACTGGCAGCGGGGGCTGCGGGGTGGCCTCTGTGAGGAGAGGATGGGGCTGCCCCATGCTGGTTCCAGCCATTTCCAGGCAGATCCAACCAACCCACTGCAGGGCACAGCTGAGCCCCTCGGACAAGACGGTGGTGCCTCTGGAAAAACAGATTTAAGAAAGGGCAAAACGCTGCACAGCAGTGGGGAAAAACAATTGTGAGAAACAGCCCTGCAGGCACCAAGGTCAATGAAGAAGGCGGGAGAGGAGGTGCTGCGGGCACCAGAGCTGAGATTCCCCTGCAGCTTGTGGAGGAGAACATGGTGGAGCAGGTATTTCCCTGCAGCCCATGGAGACGCCATGCTAGAGCAGATATCCACACTGCAGTCTGTGGAAGATGACATGCTGGAGCAGGTTGATATCGTCTGAAGGAGCTGTGGCCTGTAGAAGACTCGCACAGGAGCAGGTTTCTCCTCAAGGACTGCAGACCATTGGAAGGGCCCATGCTGGAGCAAGGAAAAGTGTGAGGAGGAAGGAGTGGCAGAGAGGATCTGTTATGGCCTGACCACAACTCCCCCATTCCCCATGCCCGTGCGCCACTTGAGGATGAGGGGGGAGGTAGCGGAGTTGGGAATGAAGCAGTGAAGTTGCACCTTGGGAAAAAGAGGAAAGGGAAGGTGTTCTTTAAATTTTGTCTTTATTTCTTACTATCCAAACCTATTTTAGTTGACAATAAACTGAACCAATTCTCTCCAAGTTCGGTCTGTTTTGCCCATGATGTTAATTGGTAAGTTATCTCCCTATGTCTATCTTATTTTCTCCCCCTGTCCTGTTGAGGAGCAGGAGTGAGAGAAAGTCTGTGTAGGCATCTGGTTGCAGGCCAAGGTCAACCCACCACGTACATAAAATGCAAATAATATTACTTTGAATACCAAGAGCAGTGATATTTTGCTAGACATTGTCAGCACGTAGACAGAAAGATACTCCCTCTGTGAAGAGTGTGCAGCCTATGAGTGTATGTACTGCACAGGAACAATCTCACTAAAATCTCACTAATTTTGTTAATAGTAGCACAGAAGATGTGAAGATGAAGTTTCTCTTGCAAAGACCAGCATCCTTGCAAGGCCAGAACAGCCCCCACATATGGCAGGCTAAATATTTCTCCCTCTACCACCTAAGCAGTATGGACTAATTCTCTGAATTTTTTTATCCATGTTGCTATCATACCTCCTGATTTTCACAGACGCATCATCTATGAAAGCAAGAAAGACAATAAACTTAAACCAGATATAATGCCATTCACTATGTATATACATGTATATATATATAAAATATATTTGAGATTAAGTTATTTAATTAATAAAATATTTAAGATAAAATTATACCTTACCCATGTCCTAATAACCCCACAGCTCCTCCTTATTAATTATCAATTTTCACATAATTTTAACCCAAGAAAGAGGTCCTAATCAGGGACTTGAAATAGGAAAGAGTAATGGTCTTTCAGATCATATGACACATATCTAATATATTGTCACATTTTCAAGTATCAGAGAGGTCAAGTTATCTCATTACGTAAGGGTATTTTGATGTTCTCAACTGCTGCTCTGAGGTGAGCATTTCATTACTTGCACACTTTTAGCTCACATACATTTAATCCTTACTAATGGGATTAAGGAGCTATGAAGATTCATGACTGTAGGTATATTGTCCTGTAGATTTTTGCAGAATTCCCATTAACATTAAAGGGAGTTAAACACTAGAGGACCAAAGTCTATTAATACGAATAGCGTCTTCACAAACAGTCTTCTAAACAGTAATTTGGGTGTCCTAAAGTTCTCTAGTCATTGAAGAGAAATGACTCTGATGTTAACACTTTAGCAGCAGGGATTCATCCATTCCCCCATTAAGCACTTACAACAGACTCTCAAGCAGGGCCTTTTTTTTTGTTTTAGTTAGTGGAAATGTCTTCCATTCTTGAGCCTATTAACTTGTAACAATAGAAATAATAGGAGCTGAGACAGGTGTAGAAAGTTTAATTCTCTTCTTGTGAGCTTCAAATTTAAAAAGAGAATTCAAAAAAAACATGATAAAAAAGGGTATTAAAATTCATGAATGCCAGTATAATATAATTTTGATCTGCACAGTTTTTCAGGGATTGTTGTCAGTTTCTATTCCACTGTTAGACATCATTAACAGCAAATATGACAGATACACTAATGAAATCGATTTGGTCATGTTATCAATTTAATTCAAAAATGTAACCCCATTTTATTATCATGTAAGTTATAAAGGCTTATAGGCTAATGTCATCTGTCACTGTAAGAGTTCTCTGCTGAACTTCTTAATAACTAAGTGTAGGTTTATTTTAATTTTATTTTTCTACATTTTGAATTAATTACTTCAGTACAGTAGTAAGCATGCTGTTTTAGCTCATGGTAGGACTGAAATATCGTCAATGAACTCTAGTAAGGGAAACCTTTCAGTGAAATGAATATAGCCATTCAGTATTGCCTTGGAACCTGATACATGCTATAGCTGAGCAATAGATTACTGTGCAGCATATATTCCCTGCAGCCAACTCACTGTCTAAGGAACAAATACATTCCTAATGCCCTTAGAACTGGTGCACCCTGTTGTAAGGAAGTTTTTGAAGGTAAAATGAACGCAGGGTGGTCCTCAGACACATGCCTCTCTCATTATTAATACTAGAAGTCTCTGCACTATATTATTTCTTGTAGAAAGCAATATTTTTTAGGAGCACTGATCAGCTGATGAGCCCGAGGTATGGCTTTTGTATTGTGTTTGGAAAAATAACAGACAAAACTAAATACCATTATGACAGGTGTTACCAGGTGGCATCTTCATACACAGACTCTGAATTATTTTACTGAGTGAGCAAATGTTTAAATTTGGGAAAGCTCTTGCCTCTGAACATAATCTTAGACATAATCTTAAGAAATGGAATGAGAAGCAACAACCATTTTCTTTCCTTTTTACCTCCCGTTCAAGTTGGTTCATAAGGAAGAGCTGTTCTCAGAGCATCAAAAAATGCTGTTGGACACAAATAATAGTCTTACAAGCTGATTGTCTTGTTTCCAAACCAGGGCATCTTTACAAGTAAGTAAAAAGCCAACAAGCTTTAATATGCATGTATCTAGACTTCATATTCCCAATTCTTCTCCATAAGACAGGCAAGGAAAGAATGACATCTGGAAAAGCATAATTTTCTTTTTCAAACAAGAGAGAAACACTGAAGAAATCCTCCATCCCTGTTCTCCTCAGAAACATAGCCAAAACACAGTGATTTTAGATTATGCAGCCTATCCAAAATCCCCTCAGAGCAGCAAACCTGGGGCCCGCTAGCCATCTGGCATAGCAGTGCACAGCTAGAGGCAATGTCACAAGCTGGGCTTTTAGTTGGCACTGCACTCCCCACTGCCAAAACCACACCAGTAGCCAAAATCAGGCTGAACATCCTTAAAATAATTCCTTTAGAACCGCTCACGGTCATTGCAGTGGGTGTGTTTGCACAGCACTACAGGCTGCAACCATCCCTGCCCCACCGCCTGACCTGCTGCTGTGGCTCCCAAGTGCAAGAAAAAGGAGAGGAGAGGAAGCTTGCTGGGTGCCTCCAACTGCCTTAGGGGCTACAGTCACCGTCAAAATAATACAAAATGGCCTTGTCACGGAGCCACTTACACACATTTCTTCAAGTAAGAAAGGTAAAATCTAGCAGGACTTTCAGCTCATAGTATTAGGTTTTGTTAAGCCAGGAAGAACAAGACATTTCTGGAGTAGCGGAAACTCTAATCTCAAATTTTAAACTCAATTAAAATAACAAAGATTTCAGAACAGCTTTTTCCCTCCCTCTTCCTTATCTTTTATGTTAGAAAGTTTCCATGTGTTCCTGGATTGGAAGAAGCTCTACAGCAACCCTTTGCAGCATGTGGAAGATGTGGCTGTTTGCCCTTCTCAGGACCTTCCTGTGTCCCTAAAGATCTGCACTCTTCGTATTCATGTGTGGCTCTTCATTGCATTTTGTATTCCCAAACTTGCTCTTTTCCTCCACAATAATGTTTGAAACAGAGCGAAGCAACCAGGACAAAGCAAGCAAGCAGTTTTCCTCTCTTCCTTTTATTACACAACCAGCATACTAAACATAACCAGAAATTAAATTACTCAGTCATCTCATAAACACTGATGAGGTCTATTCAGCAGTAAAGTGAATATTTTCGAAAAGAACTACCAAGAAGTAGTCAATTTACTAGCAATCACCTTCCGGAAGAGAATACCTTGGTATTCGCAATGATCTAAACAAGAGAGGGACTCAGACTATCCTTGGCTACTCCGATTCCACCTCTGCTAGAACCTGTTACTAAGACTTTCTCTAGTAGTGGCTTAGCTCAATGAAAAACTTGCATTTTCACCAAAACACATATAACTGATCACACTGAGAAGCAATTTAATTCATCTGGATTTCCGCATGGCTCACTGTAATTCTGGACGTACATAAGGGAACTAAAACTGTGTATCAGGAATGACTTTCCATTGTAAAGTAACTTGTGCCAAAGCCAGAGGTTTATGGGACAATATAATCCAAAGGAAATTTCATATCATAACAGTTAAAAGGCAACACTCAGTCACACTCCAGCATCACTGTCGGTATGTCCGTAACAGCAGATGCTGCTGGCTGTTGCATTAGAAGAACAGGAAAGAGGCATTCATCTTCTGGTTCTGCTGTGCTGGAAACTTAAAGGTATGGTTGCGGTTAGTCATAATTCCTATAAACACTGAAACACTTTTACAGTCTAAATAAAGCAATCACGTGTGATATTTCAGATTCTGAGGGCTATTATTTGGATGTGAAGGCCTTGAACTATGCGATATTAACTTAACTGAGGACTAAATAACAAATAAGACTTGGCATCACTTTTGTACCAATGAATTTCCAAAAGATCTGATTGCCTTGTTAATAGGTTGGCAACAGTTATTTCCCATTTGCATCTGGTACCTCCAAAGATCCCAGCCCTGCCTCCAGACATCAGAATTGATGGAGATGACTTGGTTCTGCTCCTGCGGTTTGGTGTCTGTATAGAAGCTTTGCCTGACACAGTTATGGAGGCATTTACCATCATGAACAATCCCAGTATTACACCTGTTAAATTAAACTGAGGCAACACTACGTGCTTGCTACTTTTTTTTTAATACTATTTGTAAAAATAATTATCAAAAAGTCCTTCTTTTCAGCAATCTTTCATATGTGCTCCTTTTTCCGCTTTTCCACTACCTGACAAGATACTGGACACTACTACATTCACCTTGGGTTAACATTTTCTGTCTACAAATCATCTGAATAAGAAAAACTGCAATTTCTAAAGTGAGAATAATGCCCTTAAATGTTGTGCATATCCCCTGTCCTTTCAGGTTTCTCTTGACTGGTTGGACAGTTAGTTGATTAAACCATCTGCAAAGCTTCTGAATTCAGGCCCTTAAATAGATTTTTTTTTCCTGCCACAAGGTTCAGTTGTTCTGAGGCAAAGTTTTCTGCTCTTTCTGCATTTTTTCTGCTGTCTCCAGAGTCCATGTAGCGAGAAGTTCCTGGAACACACTAACACGCAGCCTGTATTCTCTGCTTTCCTCTTTTCTAGTAGAGTAGATGGACAAAAAAATATTTTTTGGAGAAGGGGAGCCTGACATCTCCTATCAGCTTTTAAAAATTAAAATGAAAACAAGCACATGATTGCATAGAATTCAAAGTGCCATTGAGTATATTATATTGCAGATTCTCCTGTGATTGTAATAGTTTGAGTAAGAATGAGATAACAAAGCTTGGGTGCATTATAATTATTTGTGATTTTTCTCATTTTTGTGGGTGCTGGTTTCCTGTGCAAAGCAAAGTCATTGTTATCTACTCAGCTAAAATTCCTGCCTTTCCAGAGATCATCCTCATTTGATTTGCTTTGCATGGGCTGGAAGTTACATTATCATTGTCATGTTGTTATCTTCAACATTCTGGGAAGAAAAAAATCTGTCTGTATTAAAAACCAAGTGCTACATGGCTTCATTGAGGAAGAATCATAACTTGAGCCAAATTAAACATAATTTTCTTCAAGCCTCACTGTACTTTTTTATTGTTTGCTAATAGCATATCAATCAGGCTATTATGTAGTAAAGTTGTTGTCATTTCTGCTCTTGAGGCTTCTTACATACCTTTGTGTAGAAGTGACCGAGGAGTGTGGACAGAAGTAGCACACATTTGTTTTCATCTATCCATGTGGGTATGTTCTGCATATACAAGAGTAAATCTACCACCCTGCCTACAGGAGTAAATACATTAACCTTACATTTGCATTAGTCACCGTGATGGGAAGGCCCTCTTTACTGCCGCTGGACCTCTGTGGGCTCACGTTTTGTTCAATGCTTTTGTGCATTAACGACTGGCTCAGGTCGCTCCTGCCAACCTTCTGTTAGCACCTTCACAACTCGGGAAGTAATTTCAGATGACAGCTGATGTCAACATTTCCTGTCATTATTGTCTCCGCCTTAGGTGGCTGACATGTATTGTTACGCCTGTGTAAGAACCTGTACCAAAGCACCCGTCTCTCTCCTTGAGTGTATGGCAATATACATGGGCTTCTTCTCCTGCTGTGAAGGAAGACAGACTCTTGCTCATGGTGATTTAAACCACTGTTTGAGGTAGTGCTCAGGCTCCTTAGCTAATGTGAATTGCACTTTGCACATGCTTACATTGTTCCTTTGATTATATCAGAGCCTGTACTCCTAACATAGACACTGAAGTTTCTACTACTAAACTTTTTCACGGTTGTTCTGAAAGTTCCTTACAAAATTTTTCTTTTTTCCCTGTATTACATTTTTTTTGCCATTTTGTTGGGTGGTTTTTTTCACATTAACAGCCTTTATGTTTTTTTTGCTTCAGCTGTTCTTTGCATGTTATTTAATAATAATTTTAGAAAAGTTGTTTTTTGATTACATGCTAATCAACTTTGCTTATTTGCATAGGTCATTTTGGATCAGTGCCGCACAGTAGAGTGGTTTAACATCGATTTCACTAGCCTGATATTGGCAACATCAAACCCAGAAAACTGTGGTCATGGTCTGCGCAAGTCAGCTGTGGAGGACATCAGTGTCACTAGCACCTCGTGTCTTGTGACTATAAATATGTATCCTAGGGGTCCTCCAATGGCTTGCTTGGGCTCTGAAAAGGCATAGATAACATAGGTTTATCACATGAAACCAGTGACTTCACATAGGCACTGAGCAGCTTGAAACCAGCATTAATATCAGTTTCAAGAGCAGAATGAAAGAAGTCTTTCCCTTTTTCACATATGTCCTAAAGTTTTACACAACTGAGGCCATAGCGGCTTTGCTGGAATGAGAAATGATAAACTGAAACTCCTGATTTTCAGTTTTCCATATTTAATGTTTTGTGTCCCATTTCGTCTCTACAGATCTTCATATGCGTCCTATATCTTCGCTAATCTCTGTAATTACTGATACTAACAAACCATTCAATCTCAGTGTTCACATTTCATTCACAGTCAAAAGCAGTACAGGAATTTGCATCCATCCTCCCATGGAAAGGCTCATTATTAGTCACTGTTTGATCTGGCTTATTGTCATTTACTTCCGCTTTTCTCCTATTTTTTATTTTATTTTTAATCGGTGACAGAATTACCTTTAACATAGTACCCATGGGTCTCAAATTTCAATGGGATTTATATCTCAAAAGAGGAAAACCATATTATCAATAAAATTTCTCATCTCTACAGTTAAAATAGTTATTTTCTTCCTTATTTATCTGTTTCAAATTTTACTCCTTTTGGATCTGATAGCACTTATAAAATAATAAAAAGCACTTATTAAATACTAAGTACTCTGAAATGAAAAATATTTAATTTTCTCTGGTCTTGTTCTCTTTTCAGTTTCCTTCTTGGCTTCCTTTCTTTATTCAAGCCCCAGCCTGGAATCAGATGTTTTCTGTCCATCTTTATTTGCCTAAGTCTGAGTCTGAGATTCATTGCATCAATGTAGCATCAATTCTGTGATGTTAAAAAAAAACTCCAAAAAAAGAATCAAAAAAATAATTACTTAGCTGTATCTTTTGTAATTACATAAGGCAAAAAATATATATATAAAGACTTCATTCTTCTAGGGTGTGAAGCCTACACCGAACAGTAACTGAAGATCAGAAGAAACTTTACTTTAGGGAAGGGTATCATATATTTTGCCACCTGAAGAACCCAGTAATTTTTAAAAGAATCCAGTTAAGACATGACATCAACAGACAGGAAGCACTTGGCTGAACTGCTTTGACAGTTCCCGCATTCTATTGATATTAACTCTCTTTGAAGATGGTGGGATAAATAAAAAAGCATCATTTACAGAATATACCTGAAAGAAGAAAAAAAAGAAAGCACAAGTTACTTCTTTTCTTTGCATTAAGTATATGAACCACCTTCTTCAGGCTTTATGATTTTCACCACAAAGGTGGCAAATCACTTTCCTGTGCTTTAATCATTCTCCTCAGAGAGTCATTACTCAATTCCAGACACAATATTACTGCCCTTGTTGGGATGTCTGTGAATTGTTTTCTGCATGTTTGGAACAGGAGGAATAAAAGTACCTGGAAATCAACTTTACCCTTAGCCCATCTTGAAGTTGCTAGGAAAACAAGCTGGTCTACAGGTTAATATAATTTATACTAATAAAGAGTGTCTCTTAGAAGCCTTAGTGATGGTACCCTGTGCTCCCTGGGAGGCAGTATGGTAGTTATTTTACCTTCCGAGGATTCTTGACACTAGAGAAATTCTCTGACTAAGCCTGTTCTACTAAAGGTTGCTTTGGGAATCAGGAACTGGGGCTACTTTCCACTACTTTATGGTAGTTCTAACCCAGTCTTCACAAGGTCCATTCCAAACCTCATAGAAAATGCTATTCTACATCTTACTGATCCAGTCTTTCATCTGAAACAGTTATGTGGAAGGTTATGTGCTAAAGGCTTCCATTTTCTTGTCATCTCTCACTATGCCCCTGTAATGGGAGGAGCGACTGCTTGTGTAGAAGTGCACAACACCCCTAGTCAACCCATTCCTGATCTTTGGTTGCTAATTATGTATATGTTATGCTTAATATAAATCATAGAAAGAGGTTTAAAAGCAAATGCCGCCTTCTGTATTTTTTTTAATGGAGAAAGGTACTGCATATGTGTAGGTTTGTGTGATGAAAGCTGGTTCTGTTTGTTTTTCTCCTTGAGCAAATATTCCAATTTTTTTTCTTTTTCTTTTTTTTTTTCTTTTTTTTTTTTGGCTTCTTGTGTCTACATTCACTGTTCACTTGTGCTTTTTCCTTTCTACTAGTTCAGTGGCTCAGGCACTCAGTGCTGTGATTTTCCTGCCAACCAATCAATTTACCACCTTCTAGTTTAGCTGTTCCACATAACCATATACGCTCTTCAGACACTGTGTTGAATTCTTTGTTTTCTTCTGGAAACTCTAATTAGTACTCACAATGGTGATGAATAGGCTATATTAGATAGTAAGTGCCTGGGTTAAAGATTTATGCAACAGCATGTGGGTACAGTTTCAGTAAACAGGCGAATGATTGAGAATACCACATGCATAAAACCCGAGCTACTGCAGAGAAGAAATGAATTGGGAAAAAAAAAAAAGTTAAAAGTATACTTATTAAATTAGTGAATGATTTTTCATATTGATTGCTATAGTATGTTAATATTTGCTCCGTTAAATAGCCCAGATGTTTAAAGCAGTAGTTGCATCTGTTCTTGCTTGGGTTAACAGAAAGCTACAGAGAAGCTTTTTTCAAAAAATGTTTAGAGGTTTACTGCATTTCTAGAGGTTGTTTTTATTGGTCTATTATGTGTTTTTCTGTATTCTCCTGTCCCCTTTTAAGCATGTTTTGAAAAAGTTACTTGTTTGCAAGCTGAGAAATGAAGGATATTTAATAGCATTCAAATAAGACATTCCCCTCTGTGTTTCAAATTTTGCTTTGGAAGAGGCACATAAAATACTTTCAGAAACAAACAATTTTTTTTTTATGTAACTTAGTTTTGTAAAATTAGAAGTTCACAATATTCTGAAAACATATTGTTCCTGAGAGAGAAACATTTCACCACTGCTCTTAGAGTAGTAATTCACAGTGACAAAGGCAGCCAGTATATTTTGTTTGTTAGAAACTGTACATTTTGGGGGAGGAAAGAAAAGTACAAAACACATTTTAAGTGCCTTGAGGTGTCTGTTGTACACAGGAGACTCAACAACTAGAATTCGTCTCTGATGAATAATCAGAATCTTTTGTCTTTGATATTTCTTGTCCAGAGTAGACATTATAAACGATGCACATCTACCTTTCGTTGAATATTTAAAGTACTCAGAAAACAAAGACATAAGCTTGCATATTCAGAATTGATTGGAAGGTATGATTTCAGATGTAAAGACTTCAGATGTCCACTCTTAGATCCTCTAGTGGGATCTGCTTTCCAGAAAATAAATTACCTTACTCTGATGTATAACTGAGCATACCAGAATGAAGGTACCCAATGCCTGAATAGGGAAGGGTAAAACAAATTTCAAAACACAACTCATGTCCTCGATTTCCCATTCCATCACTGTCTTCCTCTCTGTGCCCCCACCTCACTTATCATCTGGTGAAATTCCTTTGGTGACGTCATGCTCAGGGAACAAAAGTCTCACTTATAAAAGGATTTTCTTTATTTTTCATAATTTAGCTGAACCAACACAAAACTGAATACTGTAAAGCAACAAAAATGATGAAACATCGTGAATTGTTCTGTGTTTACTAAATAAGGCTACTACACTCCCTTTAAAATAAATCAAAACAGAGAGTTGGTAGAATGAGGGATCTGGCTCTTGAGGTCTACATGTACAGTAAATGTATTTACCATCATTTATTGCATGACATGTTAAACCTGACATTGGTCATTTATAGTGCAGTCAGTCCATAACACTTTTCAAGTGGCTGGGCTTTAATTGCTACTTTGACAGTGGTCAAAATCCTAAGATTAAATAAGAATTTTGTATATATTTATTTTACTTGAAGACAAAATGATCTATAGTTCATGTTTCCTGCAACCTCTGCATTAAATAAGCCTCAGTATTAGAGCAGGCTTTAAAAGAAAAATCTTTAATCAACTTTTCATTTTTGTACCTTTCATCTATGGTCACTTGAACAATTTCTATATATTTTTCTTTAGTAGAATAGAACTAGCATAACACTAAAAGTTAATTGGAGTATTAGGTAGTATACTTGGAACCATAATACATTTGCCAGGAAGAAATTAAGCTCCCTTGCTGATTGCATCATACCAATATGTACCAAACTTATATACCGAAAGGTACAGTAAAAGGGAACAAGGTTTTGTCTGTTTCTCTGTTTTATCATAATTTCCCCCTCATCTATGCCATCTTTGCTAAATTTTCACTAACCAATAATGCTGAAAAAAGTGGGCTTTCTAACAATGAGGTAAAACACTGAAAATGGGATCTAGGAACAGGTTTCAAACTGACTCATGTAAAAGTGTGTGTGGGAGAGAGAGAGACAGGAAGGAAGGAAGGAAGGAAGGAAGGAAGGAAGGAAGGAAGGAAGGAAGGAAGGAAGGAAGGAAGGAAGGAAGGAAGGAAGGAAGGAAGGAAGGAAGGAAGGAAGGAAGGAAGGAAGGAAGGGAGGGAGGGAGGGAAAGGAAAGAAAGGAAAGAAAGGAAAGAAAGGTAGAGAGAAAGAGAGAAAGAGAAAGAAAGAAAGAAAGAAAGAAAGAAAGAAAGAAAGAAAGAAAGAAAGAAAGAAAGAAAGAAAGAAAGAAAGAAAGAAAGAAAGAAAGAAAGAAAGAAAGAAAGAAAGAAAGAAAGAAAGAAAGAAAGAAAGAAAGAAAGAAAGAAAGAAAGAAAGAAAGAAAGAAAGAAAGAAAAGAAAGAAAGAAAGAAAGAAAGAAAGAAAGAAAGAAAGAAAGAAAGAAAGAAAGAAAGAAAGAAAGAAAAGAGAGAGAAAGAATGAAAAAGAAAGAAAGGAGCAAAAGAGAGAGAAAGAAAGAGCAAAAGAAAGAGCGAAGAAAGAGACAAAGAAAAGAAGGAAGGAAGGAAGGAAGGAAGGAAGGAAGGAAGGAAGGAAGGAAGGAAGGAAGGAAGGAAGGAAGGAAGGAAGGAAGGAAGGAAGGAAGGAAGGAAGGAAGGAAGGAAGGAAAAAACCCAAACTTTGCTATGAAGAGCAATGGGTAAAATATCTTACACTCTGTTTTTATCAGTACATAAAGACAAAAATAAAAATAAAATAAAGATAAAAAATGCCTTCCAACAGTGCAATGGTTGAATGCATTTATGTAATATAAACAACATTATTCTTTGCTTTTTCTACACAGTCCTCTCTGGTCATGCTTTACATCCAGAATGTCCCAATGGAAGAAAGCAAACGACACCAGTCACTTCAGAGACAACTGAAGTAATAAAAACACAACTTAACTCTGAACCACTTGTCATGACTGTCAGAGTTATCACGTTAATTGTTAAATAGGATTTTCTACAAATATACAACATATAAAAACTGTTAAATATATAACTTTAGGCTTTTCAAAATACATTTAATGATCTCTTTCAAACAAGTGTTACTTTTGTTTTCTCTTTAATTTGCTTTCTGGTGCTAAATGGTGTATCAGATGAGACATAGGCCACAGATGACCAAACATGCTCTTTGCAAATACTGTATTATCCAACTTTAACTATCAAAAATGGAACTGTAGAAGAGGCATGTTTAACTGGTTAAAACTGAAAATGATTTTAGTACGAGAAAGTCAATCTAAGTACAGAGGAATAAAGGTGCCATGTAGACAGTTTGTGTTCTTTTTGTCCCAGTTTTTCAACCATAGGTCGTTTTTTCTCAGTGGTCCATTATGTTCTCTTGAACGTGGCATTTCAAGAGCAGGTCTCTGAGTTCGTTTTTACTGCAGCTTTCCATAAAGACTTCTGCTGGACAACAACATCTCAGCTTTGTGAAAGCCGGAATCATGTCTTTGTGGAGACCTCCTACAATTTAATGACATAACTCTGTTAACAGTAAGATTGTGTCCACTTTAAAATAGATTTTGCTCTTTGGTCTATTGTATATACTGAAAGTATAAGAAAATAAAAGCAATTCAGACAGTTTAGGGCACAAGAAGAGTTTCTCTTTTGCACCTCAGTGTCCTCCCATAGGCAAAACAGTCTTCTCTAAGGCTGATTGGGATAATACTCTTCATTGTAGCAGACTCTTCGGATTAAAACATGTAGGTAACAGCAAGTCCAGCAGTGGTGTATAACGCAGATGAAACGTTAACCATGAACTTTTTTGTATTGCTAATGCCCAAGCATATATCTTTTTCTATATTCCTTAGTCCAGTGATCCTTAGTATGGTAGAACAAACTTTAGCTCATAATGTAGCGGAATTATGCTGTCATTCATGAGATACAGAGAAACAGACAGTTGAGTTGATGACATATAACGGATGATGATCCACAGCAGTGAAACTTGACTAAGTAAAGTAGCTCACACAGAGCCTAAACCACTCCTACGAAGATTCTGTGTTGCTGCATTTGTCAGGAGACCTGTAAATCAATAAGAACAAATGAGTCAGTGTCTTAATTTACAATCCTGGTTATCTTTACTGTCCATTATTTTAAAATATACTGTACTCATATTTTTCAAGGAGGCAGTTAATGAATTAGAAGGTATTTATTTTTCACAGCAAACATTTTCGCTGAGAAACAACATAGGAACAAACCTATATTTTTATTTATTATAAAAAAAATAACACTTTAATAATTATTTCTAATAAAGTAATGACTATAAATGACAATTTACAATAATTTCAATGCCATCTACTTTCTATGAAGCTCCATGCACATTCTTTTTCATAAAAATAATATCACAGAATGTTCTTTTAGCTGCATTAAAGTTACATATAACAATATCTAATACACATTAAGGTGACTATTAATTTTTACGTATACGGTATGATGAAAAATGGACATGAAAGCCATGACCATTTATTAAAAATGCAAAGATGTTTATACTGGAGGCTTTTCTGCCTTAAAGTTTCCAATGAGCACTAGAGTGTGCCTAATTTAATCAATACTGCCCTCTAGCGATGCTATTACAAGTGCAAATTAATGTAAATAATGTTTATTAATAATCAATTGAATCAGAAAATTGTTTTAGTTACACAGCAGAAAACAAACCAAAAGAATGAAACTGGGCAAAGGACTGTGTGATGAACCTGTTTAAAAGAAAATGGAATGGAAGCAGTGATTTGAAAGAGAAATGTAACCAAAGTTCACACTATTAAAGAAAACAGAGTACTGGAAAACAGCACAAACACAAATGAGAAAGTAATGACTGATTTATACAACAAGGACCCAGCTATTCATGCTCACCCAAAATATCAGTTTAGAAATGTTTTCAAAATTACACAGATACTGTACAAGACAAAATGTTTTGAGGTGTAGTAAGCAAGCATGATCGTTACAAAATGCCGTTTGAATGTTCAAACACTATCTTCTGCTTTGGCATTGTTCTGTCTCCAAATAGTCAGAACTGTTATTGCTGATGGAAATACCATGCACAACTCCAGAAAATACTGAACAGTGAATGTGAAAGAGCAAAACAAATAAGAAAATCCAATTCACTTGGTTCAAGCCGTGTATTAAATTTAGAGTTTTTAACCTAACCCTCAGAGCAGTAAATTAAAGAAATACCTGCCTCCAAATCAATTTAGTGACAGCTTGAAACATATGGATCTCCCTATATATGTAGATAGATAGATAGGTAGATAGGTAGATAGATAGATGGATAATAGATAGATAGACAGACAGACAGAGAGATGAATATTTTCCTTATAAGGCATAAAGTGTATGTATGTCATAGATTTCTGCTTTTGTCCTCTCACCTTTTCCAGGAAAAAACACCCCAGAAATCTTGCAAACAGCCTTTCCTTTTCGGACTAGTGATCAGATCTCCAAACCACATGGCCTCAGACAGGCTGAAGGCAAAAAACCTGGTTGATTATTGTGGTATATTCCCCTTTTTAAATATACATTCAGCAAGAGAAATTATTTTAAAGTTTTGCTTCTATTAGTTGTTCTGTTTCTCCTTTATACTCTTTCTTGGTGTTTCTGCTATGCCCCCTATTTTTCTTCCCATTAGAAAAGAACACAACTTTTAAGATAGTAATACTTTTTAGGCAGTGAGACACAAAGCAAAAGATTTGTGGTTTATCAGGTCTGAAAGCAAACTACTATTCTTTTAAGAATTAGGCTGACTTAGCTCCATCTTTCCTGAATTACGCTGGAATGGCCCAAAGCTAAAAGCAACAGCATAAACTGCTGATGGACTGTGTGTTCCGTGTTTTCATAGTGTGTTTCTCTACCATAATTTTCCCAGGATGGAGAGAGAATTCAGGTACAACCACATTCGTTTGCAGACGCTACTGCTTTGTCACTTTATGGATATAAAAGATTCCTTCCTGACTTGCTATCCCTGGCTCCACTTTGCACATCCCTGCTGCGTGAATATGGTATCAACACTTTAAAAGAAGGAGGGAAGAGGGGAGACGATTATGCACTCCAAAAATGCTGAGGCAGAGCAGAGAGCAGGCTCGAAATAAAGTGATGACAGGAAGAGGAAGAGATTAGAGAACAGGAGGTGGATTTACAGCTTTGGACAATGACAGGAGAAAATGGAATGAGAGGGGGGAAAAAGCATAGGTTAGTCAGGGAAGTTTAACCATAATTTATTAATGAAGGCATGAAAAAGAAGTAAGATGGGTAATAGGAACAACAGATAAAAAGGAGAGGATAGGAGAGCGCATGAAGAGTCCAGAGAAGAGGAGAACACACACCTTCCCTCCCATCGCCTGTTTTTTCCCCTTTCATTCCTTACTACAGGTAAATTAATCACTTCCCAGAAAACCAGACAGATCAAACGAGAAAAGAAGGATTCCCAAAATGATCATAAAAAGGAATTGTTCACTATTTACACTAATATTTCAAACTATGAAAAGTTCCATACCCCCGATACAGCAAGTTTAAAGGAAAATGATGCTTTTGATGACTGTTTGGCAGCAATTTCTAGAATATTAATTAGGTAAATAAATTACAATGGAAACTGTAAATTCAATAACTACGTACACAAAACTGCTTTAAAGCTTGGGAAAGGTGTGTTGGCACTGTTTTTTTCCTTTTTTCCCTTCAATTAGGAAATCTGCAGCAGCATCAAATTAAAGAGAGCCTGGGTACCTGTCATGTAATGCAAGATTTTCTTTGCTGTCCATCTCTACACGGGACTCATGTCAGTTCTAGGTACCATCGCACAAGTTTGTTTGTCACTGACTTCAATGAAGTCAGCATTTCTCCCCAGTGCTTCAGAGAGCAAGCTCTGCTTCCTTCTGAAGGAGCCAAATGTTCTGGCTGTAAGTTTGGAGCAGACTTGAGCTTGTTCAACTTTGGGATGTTGAGCAGGCATATAGTACCAGACATTAAAATACCGCTGTACGGTATCTGACTGTTTTCACGATGGAAGCCCAAGCTCCTGTGTGCTCCACAGAATTCTGCTCAAGAGGAAAAATTATTTTCCTGACTGCATATTAGTAGATAATCCAAAGCATAAGAAACAATACATTTCATATGACTATATATATCTTAATATAGTTATTGGATGGCTTGAATATGTCCTGAGAATGCGTGGCTTATTTGAGCAATTATAACACAGTCCACTTAATTTATCTTACTCTGGAGGGAGCAAAATAAGGGACAGTCTATCTCCAACTGTGCCCTGATGGCACATAAAATAAAATAATTCATTGGTTTATTCCTATGGTCAAAGACAAAGGAAACAAGAAGATGGGAATATGTGGTGCTTTGCTGACTTACACAGGCTTTTCACCAAGAGAAACCCACCCAAAAACCTGTGTCTGTTGTTCAGTGTACTATCTAGGATTTAATTTAGTGACAAAATGTTTTAATTTCTTAGCACAAACCAGAAAATTGAGCCAGGCTTACTGTAACTGGCAAATATTTTCAGAACCAGGACTTGGTTTCAAGCATGTCTGGCCTGACCTTTTATTTTAAATGGAATCCACATAAACACCAACAATTCCATGTCAAGCCTGGTAAAGCTTTAGCAGTTTCATCTGGTTTCCACTCTGTATTTTGAGAATAAAAATGAAAGTCGGAGGGAACCAAAGTTGTTATTTTTGCTGCAGTAGCCGAGTGCTTTTACATGACTGCCTGTTGAAGTTATACTGGCACTCTGTGATGACAACTCTGAACTATCTGTCATGTTTCCAGCACTGATTTCTGAAAATTTTCTGGATGCCTACAAAGTAATTGGTCATATTAAAGAGGTTTCTGTGTTGCCTAACAGCTGAACTACTTGTCTAAACTGTGTATTTTACACTTTCAACTACAGTCTTAAAAAATGCCTCTGGGAGCCTTAGGATTCTGTATAGCACCCATCAGTGTAAATGCCTTTTGGTTTTGTTTTTTTTTTCTTCTTGTACTCTTATATGAAAAAAAAAAAAAAAACAACAAAAAAACCAAACCCAAACAAACCCCACAACATTTTGCACAAAGATAATTCACAGAGATGGATGTAGGTTGGGACACTGTCTCACAAATCTACTCATAATGGAAACAGTTCCAAACCTTTTACCAACTGACTGCAAGTCAGATAAACAGCATGTCTTTCCCCTCTGCTTCTGCAGCTGTCTGTTCCAGGTCCCTGAATAACTAAGCATGTATAATGCAGAAAGAAAGATATGAAAGCATTAAAATGCCCAAGGAAAACCTTACACTGCCTTGCAAGATACCTCATGCATTACAGGAATAAAAATGTAAATTCTTGGTGATGATCCAAGCAGCAGCAATGACCTGTTGCATTTATGAGAATTCCCACAGTCCCTCCTGAAAATTTCTCCTGTGTCCCCCCTTCCTCTTCCTTTCTCCGTGATGTTCATATATGGAAATTGAACTGTTTAGTCTTTAGAAAAAGGCAAGTTAATCTAACTTTAAAGTGTCTGTGGCTATTAATAGTAAGAAAAAGAAGCGTGGAAGCTGCTGTACTTAGTAATTCTGTGTTCTGTCTCACAGAGCTAGCCACAGGAAGGACACCTTCAGAGTTCAAACTGCAATACCTGCAGAACTAGGAACAATAAGATTGGTCAAATCTAGTGTCTGTGCTTGTGGGTGAATGTTTATAAAAAGCAGCCTGGTGTATTAGGTAGTGTATAAACAGGTATGCTTTCCTGTTGCACTCCAACAAAGTAGCATCCATGAGTTACAGGTAGCAGAACCCAATTATTAGACACCTTCTAGGAGAACGTGCCTTTTCTTTAACACCCGCTGTTTGGGTTTTTTCACTTCCACTATTCAAGTTAGACACAGAAAGAAGTATTTATTCCAACTCTGAGACTCTTTGCAAATAAGGTATTTTTTCCCAATAACAATTATTTTAATATCAACAATGTGTCCAGAACTAAACCCCAAAAGTGTAATTTCCCCTTAAAGAACACTCTTAGCCCTATTTTCTAACTTCCCCTGACCACCTGCCAGGACTATCATCTTGATTGTTAATTTCCTTTTCTGTTAAAATCCTGTTTGTTTCATATTACCCTTTTTGAACTTACAAGATCTTGGAACGTGCTGGCTCAGATCGTACACTTCTTCCTTCTACTGAATTGCCCATTGCTTCATAAACAATACTAGTGACGGCAGTGGGACTGCTCTTATAATTAGATAATCCTGACAATGAATGAAAATGTTAGAACTAAGTGTTGCAACCCATCGTACCCTGGGTCATGTAGGTGACCCGTGTTAAAGAGCTCAGGTTTAGGCATATATAATAATGCAAGATTGCTTTGCGGAATCTGAACATATGCAAAGGAAAAGCAACGGAGGTGGCAAAAAAGATGGCAGCAAGACTATCTGTACTCAGAACATTTAAAGACCCAGAGATCATGGGGGATTTTTGGCTGGAGTAGCGTTTGGAGCTCTCGAGCATAACAAAAGAGCCAGGCAGGTCTCATTCTGCCCCCCATGAAAGTCAAAAGCCAGCCCCTTGAAGCAACATAGACAGAAACAGGGAATCACACATCTTTTAAGGCATAACAATGCAAAACAGTGCGTTTTCATCTCTTATGTGCTGGGTGAAAACCAAACACACTTAAAATAACTCTAGCTAAAGGCCTTGAGCAAGTAACCCAAATGTATCTGATTTCTTTTTGCTCTTTCAAAATGGTTAGAGGCATGCATCTATATGAAGCTTAGTAGCAGGTAAAACTAAGAAAGATTTGTAACTGGCATGGAACTGTAAACTTGAAAAGTGACTACTTCTCTACCTCCCTTTTACTCTTCAAATAAAAGCAACTGCAATATTAGCATGATTGAAAGTGTAGAATAGCCAGGGGCTTTCCTCAGGGTACTGAAAAAATAACCTGGATTTACCATTCCTAAGACCTTTCTCTAGGGTAGGAGACAGGTTCAGATTAAATCACCAATGCATCTAAGAATCTATTTTTATTTAAATGCAGTACCTTAATGTATACTAAATTCTGAATATTCATACCTTTATACCTACATTGAAAGCAAACTCTTCATAGATGAACAAATCTTAACAAAGATGCAACCTTAACGACATTAAACCTTCTTGGGAAAAAAATGCCTTAAATATTTCTGTGTGCTAATAAAAATCTATTAAATAAAATGATCTTCCATAAAATAATGCTTGTACTGCCACAACAGAAGAATATCTCATGAAGACAACATTTTTAATTATAAAGTTTCAAAAACAGTCTTGCCTACAGGTAAAGTTTACAAGTCTACTTAATGGCAAAAAAACCAGGAAAAAAGAACAACAACCCACATCAGCCAGCGCTGAAGTCCACAGACAAATCTAAACTGTTACTTTTTCTTCTCTAATTAGAGGAGAAGAATGTTCAGGGGTATCAGTGAGTGACATCTGATTGACAGGCAGCTGGTCTAGAGCAAGGTTAGTCTCACACTCACAATAAAAATTCGAACAGTTATTTCTTGAAACTGATTGTGAAAATAGTTAAATTTAAATGAAGAATACATTGAAAAGGCAACGTGCTTTTAGATGGAATATTTAGGATATTTCATCCATTAAAAGAGATAATTCTGACTTATGAAGCATGAGCTTTAAATAGGAAGTTCAGCTGCTAGTGAAGGAACTGAACAGTCTGTGTTCACCAGTGAGATACTATGTCTGCTTTATGTATTCCATCTGAGAACTTACTGCTTAAGAAAGCAGTCCTGTTTCGCATCATTCCAAAAAGCAATGTAGCACAGTAGATGACTTTTAACAAGCAATCTGTATAAGTATGTTGCGTATGGGAAATAATGTCAGTATTTAAAATTACTCTGCTTAGCCTTTGCCTGTGACGAGGAGAGAGTAGTAAATGAACAACCAGGGGGAGTGGGAGTAGTGGAGGAACATATACATGCAGGTCAGGTAAGAAGAATGCAGGAGGGTTTTTATTCTCTCAGAGCCCGTTTGAAAACAAAAGAAATAGCATATATAGCATTCTTCTGTAGAAATAACATACAGGCATCCACTGCAAACACAGAAAAGCAAGTGTGGTCTTCAACAAAGCTCAAATATATGTGGGCATGTAAACAGAAGAAAGCCCACCACTGCTCTTAGTCCTTATGCCCACTGCAAAGGAGGGCACATTTTCTTAAGGTAAAATTTTCTAAATCAGAATTGTTCTTAGACAGTCCTTTAATTGGTACATGCAAAACAACACAAGCATGTATCAGCACAAATTATTTCAGCTTTTTTAACCTTCATTCTACTCACTTTCAGTGCAAAACCAAAAATTCCCAGCCTAACAGATTGTTACATCCTTGTTAAAAGGTTTATGAGTTCCTGGCCTCAAAGACACAGTATAAAATGTGAAAAATCTCTCCCTGAAGCACCTCACCACAAAAACAGCGAGGTTCTTCAGGAAAGTGAAGCGTGTATACTTAAGAAGTCAACATTCCTGTCTTGTATCAGATTAAAACCAATTTTTTTTAGAGAACGTTCAATCCTTCATTCAACCATAAATATTCTGAAAGGATAGGGGAAAATGTAGTGACTTAACAAAGTATTTTATTCAAGATTTGGGGAGGGGAAGGATATTCCTCAACAGCGTAAGGGGAAAATTGACAGGAATAGAGGGTTTTGCATACAGCAATATATGTTGATCCTCTGTTTAATGACAACATATCCATACACCTTTGCAGACTTTCAAGTCCTCTTGTATTTCCTTTCAGGAAATACTTTATGTTTATTTTGTGATATATTCTTATAATCCCAACTAAAATAACCTTTTGTACATCTATGCTTATCCTCCAGTTTTAAGTTCTGCATGACTATGGCAAAGCTGTGATGAACGATGAGACAGGGAATTTAAGGATCATTATCCCAAACTAGCCAATTAAAACATTTTTAATCCCTTAGCGGCAAAGCAGACACCTAAATGCATTATACTGTGTAGCATTCTGATTAACAGTGCAAATATATTTAAACCTAACACAAACTAGGGATGCGTACAATGCAGTAGTTTAAAAACCAACCAGTGTGTCACCGTCTACAGGAGGCAGAGCGTTCTCTACACTTTGCAGCGTGTTGGATCTAAATTCTTTGGCATGATCACCACTACTTTCCCTACCCCATTTCTGTGATATTTTGGCAAGCAGTGCTGTGGTGATCAGATTTCTGCAATAGACTGAAAACAAACAACAAAAGAGGAAAAATAAACTGTGGCAAATGTCAAGGAATTTTCTGTAATTTACAATAAATTTTACACACACAAAAGACAGAACTATGTAAAAGCAGCTGCAATACAACTTTTGGAGAGCAGGAGAGGAAGTGAATTTGATCTTCTCTCGATATAAAGATATCAGTCTTGCCAAATCTTATCACTTTATCTAGTTTCATGTGCCTCATAGAGAGGAGTGAATCTCCTACCTTATAGTAACCTTTCTCAATCAGATTTTAGGGAGTCCTAGCCCAGTGTCTCTTCCATGACAACCCTTCAACTCCCAATTACAATCTCCTTGGGTTATTACAATCTCCTTGGGTTATTACAATCTTCTAGATTTCAATTCTGCCTAAACATGCTTAGTGCCTGTGGGACATCCTTGGGCATCTCTTCTGATCTCCAGATGCTGCTTTAAAAGGCCTTCTGTCATACATTTGTGCTCCTGAACACATCTTAGGCTCTTGGAGCATCTAGGCTGCCCTGGACACGTGAGTTCAGGGAACTGAATTCTGCCCTTATCACCTTTTCTCAAGCTGAGAGTCCCAAGCAGCTCCTGCTTGTGACTCAGTGGGCCTCGTTTGGTCATGAGTGACCCACTAGACCCTACCGTAACTCCACATGCATCACTGCCCAAACCATATTCTTGTGACTGAGCTTTTCCTCTGGGTTGAGTGACACAGATGACAGGGAAGAGGAATAAGATACCAATCTTGTGATCAGTCCCTGTGCTTAAGAAGCAAGCAATCACGGTTCAGTTAGCTAAGGCTACAAGACAGACCATGAAACATTTGTGTGGATCCATCCTTAAGAGAGAAATGTCAGTGCAGTGATCACACAACCCTAGAAGTTCAGGAGGATGGGATCACAGATAAGTGTCTTATTACACTAAGCACCTGTCATTACAAGTGTTATGAGAGCTGTCAATTTGTTTCTTAGAAACATTTATCAGACCTTTGTTACCTTTCAAGCTTGTTTTCACGTTATAAGAATGACAAATATTAACATCAGATCCTGAGAATACTTCAAAATGCCTGAGCTATTTAAGAGATACTTCTGGATTGAATCAGAGTAAAATGCAGTTTTCCATTCCTCACTTGTTCCAATCGTAGGTGTAGAACAGACCTTGCTGGTTCATAAAACAGTTACTCAGATGAAATTCAATGAACCTGAGAAGCAAATAAGCTTCAGGTGAAGACAGGGATCAAGATATAGTATTGTCAATGTCATTAGTGAATCCAGGGTGGTGAATCACACAGTACTTGTGCTGTTCATCACAGGACCATTTCTGAGTTCAGAATCTAAGGCAAGAAACCAACTCCAGGAACCACTAACATGAAACTTATTTTTTTAATATAATATTTTATAATTTAGGACTTTACTCTTTTCATTATGGTAAGACTTTTGCTGCTGAGAATTCACAGATTTCTTTTTCTCATCATAGATTTTCTCAGATTTGAAAAAATATACAAGAGATTTGAGAGACTTCAGCTGCTGGCAGTATCAAGCCCTTGGTTCCTCTGATACGTCTGGGTTTGTGAGGGGGAGGTTCTCAAGACAGAAGGAAGAGATATCACCATGTTTTAGCAGTTACAAGAAAGTACATCAAAGTTAAGGGGATAGGTCCTAAAATATTAACTATAGTCCAGATGGCCTGCGTGGGTGAAACTTGAGAATGTTTTATGAGAAATCACACAAAACTCAGATGCTATAGAAACAAGAGACAAAACAGAAAAAGAGGAAAATGTATTGCTGACTCTGCCAGACATGCTAGGCAACATTTCATAAATATCAGATGGAAGAAATCATGATCAATCTTTCCTTTTAGGTCAGGAATTACATGTCATATAGAACAGGACTAACGCACAAATGATATCATTTGGTTTGAGTTTCTGCTGTCAGATAGGAGACCTGTATATTCTCCTCAGAATAGGCCTTGGCTTAGGCTATGAGTTTCTTGGAGATGTCAATGTATCAGGGTTAATTAACAAGGAATAGTTTGTGTTTCTCTTGGCTCTTTTTCGCTAATTAAACAGAAACGGAAAAAAGAAGCAAATTTTTATTTATTTATTTATTTTTTTAAAGTAGGAGAGGAAATCTGCCATGTGTAGGAGACAATGTGGGTGTGTTCCACAGATTCTGTAAGATTCACAGGGACCACTGTGGGAATGACAACACAGGTGGGAAAGTGCTATTGAAAGACAGCCTTCCAAGGTACAAGCATAAAATTTGCTTCAGCAGTCACATCTGTTTGTAAGGCTAGCTGCAACAAGTAGTCAAGGACACCTTTTGTGGAAAACCAGACATTCTGAGGTGGTAATACAATTTTTTCAGTGCATACTGCAACTATGTACACATATCTTGGTCATCTTGTTTAGGTGCATCCAGTTAGAATACATAAATTATATCAAATGCTCTAAAACATGTACAGCCTAGTCGTATTTGAGGAAAAAATACAATTGCTTTTTTCATGTAAATGAAATGAAACCTTACCTTTTGGAAGGACATATGTGCCTCCATGGATGATGGAGAAGGCTAACAGCACCTAGTTTCTGAAGGCATGTAACTGGAAAGCGCCTTCTAGAGAGGAATGGATCTGGATGTCACTAATTATGTGTTTTGATATTTTAAAAAAATATGTTCCTTGTTGGGTTTTTGTTTGTTCGTTTGTTTTTTAATAAACAACTGTACGCTGTGCAACTTCTAAAGACAAGATGATGTTTTCATCTTACTAGAAAAAAAAAAAATCAAGCTAAGTTATTAATAGGAAAACAGCTGCTTTTCTAATTGGTACATTTGATGCTTAGCTTCTTTTCATTACAGCCCAGACAGGGGACACTTTGATCTAGATGTTTTAATCAGCGTTAAGTAGCATTAAGCCCTAATAATTTAAAAATAAGACAATCACAAAATCAAATCCATACCTAAAAATTGATTTGATCAATACGTCCTATTATATATAACACATCAGTAGGAATGAAACACATTATAACTGCTACCGATATGCCATAAAAGAATGTCATAAGAATAATGAAAACGAGAAATAATGTGATACAATTAAAAAGTTTCTTTTGGATTCCAGAATTAAAAATATTGAAATACTTCAATGTCAAACAGAAGTGAAAATTCAAGTTTTAACAAATGCTTGCTCTCATTCTTTGTTGATTGGGTAAGGAGAATTTCAAATCATTCCTGAATATTCTCCCTTCCCTTTTAAAAACTTCACACCAGCACACTACCTGACTAAAAGGTAGGAGTGAGGAGGGTTCTCCTTTTTACAGTATATGCACTGTCAAGTCTTTAAACTTACTCTGATAAAGTATGCTTAATTAACCTGTGGTACTTGTTCTTTGTACAGACTTTCAAAATGCTGAACAGCTATATCAATGGGGAATAGAAGACCTTTTCACCATGATTTTCCATTTAAAGGTGTACTTATGTTGATACTTGATTACACTAGCGTTCTTCTATAAATAGCAGAGTATCTGCATATTCCACAAAAAAACTCTGTTATTGGGAATTTTCATTCAAAATCTGGCGCTGTGGTAAGTCAGAGCTCTGACATCTGGAATGCTTTGGACTGACTCCAGATGTAGGAAAAAAAATAGATTATCAATATTTGCCAGAGGTCACCTTTCTCAAAGACAGGCCAGGCATCCATGGCCAACCACATATAAACTGCAACTGAGAGCTTTGCCACCAAAATTAACAAACAGGGTGATTTGAAAATGATCCTATCATTCCTAGCAATGACATTGCTTTGCTCACTTATGAGATACACAGTTGTCCAATAGGCCAAAAACCACACAAACAACATTAAAATTTGGAAAAAAAAGGATATGGATTATAAGTACACATAATTCAGAAGCTACAGATTCAGATCTGTATTAATGTCAACAGAGATAAATACATTTTGATTTAAAGCCTCATACGTAGTTTGATCTGAAATTAGTGCCAAGATTCATCAAAAGCTGTCAATTGCCATTTGCTGTGCTAATTTGAGACATTCATGTACTTAAATACAAGTATACTTTTTTGTTTTTCTGCGTCCTGCAGATTCTCCTGAGACCATTATAACTGGCATATTTCCCAGACATCTCTGTAAAGGATATTCTGCTCATAGAAATTATAACATATAGTGTCCTAAAGTGAAAAGTGTGGCAGAACACTGGCAAGTTTGTGAGATAGGGGAAAGAAGTGTTTTAATCTCAAGATATGAAAGATAAACTGAGCTCTTGGCTAACTCCTTAAGGCTTACAAAGTGACAAATAATTAAAACAAATGCTCCTTGGTCCTTTTGCTATATAAATGTAATTATTTACTTGTTGATTAAATTTTTGCTGCTTGATATCTATAATAAAAAGCTTTTGATTTATGACTGATCAACTATATGAACAAAAACTATAGTTCTCTCAGTTCAATTCCTAGCAAAAATAAGACATATGGTCTGTTTTAGTATCTTAAACATCAGCTAACATCCATACTTTACCTTAAACGTAGTTCACAGCTATCACCTATGAACTGAAAAGAAAGTTATTCACTGGCATTCTGAAGAGGGAATAAGGCGTACACTTCTGTAACACTTTATATCCTAGAAAGAGATAAGGGGACTAAGGAGATATTTAGGTGCCGTATCTGGAAGCAGTATGGCTGTTAGCATAGCAGAGTTATTAAATTTTACTACATCAGAGAAGCACTTAGCTGAATTGTGTGAGTCTGCAGGTTCTGGTTAGTATTTCTTTGGTGGATGTCTCGCGGTGCAATGTCAACCTTTTCACAGATTCAATTCTATTTGTAATCAGATGATATGTAAAGAACTACTCAAGAACTACTCAAGTAGTTTCTTTTTTTTCTTTTTTTTTTCTTTTTTCTTTTTTTTTTTTTTTTTAGTAATCCCTTCAAAAGAACATCCTCTGTGCTAGGCTGCTGTATCAAGTTCTCCCTCTTCCTTGCAATGTTCCTGGCTGCACAGTGGTACATCTAAACCGAGAAAGGTTTAGTGTTTGTTCTCCCTTACCTTAACTCTAGACTAGAGACAAAGCAGATTTCAGTTCCTACATTGAAAAAAGAACAGAACACAAGTTTCTTGCCTCATCAGTAATTATTTTTATTTAGGTCTAACCACTAAGTCTAAGGGTTCAATTCATTACCCCCAGCACAGCGCGTGCAGATGCCTTAGTGTACAGAATGCTGATGGACCTGAACAGGCTCCAGTGATCATGGACGCCTGCCTACCTTTCTTCACCAGGAACTGCAGCTCCTAGCAGTGAGACAGAGTGGCAGCTGGGGGAACTACCTCACACAGGAATAAATTGCAGCAGACCAGCCACTTCCTCGAAGAAAATCAATCTTCGACAACCTTCTGCCTTACAAGTACTACGTGACAAAAGTCTGCACGCAGAGAGGTAGAACAGAATACCCGACTTTGGCTACATTGACTTGGTAGAAGTTTGGACAGCCCAAAGCCCCCAGAGTTTCCCAGAACTATTAGTCCCCAGGCAATCAACCTGCAGAACGACATTCAGACTCCACGAAACCCCCTGAGGAGTTGGATTCTGGCTTTGACTTTGAGTCCTCTGCAGAATTGTTACAAAGAGGTGGCTGGTGCATTCTTCTGCTCTGTTTTTTGAGGAAATTACCTTTGGATTCAGTGCTTTGTGCAGAAGCCCAGAGTACCAATGTGCACTGTATCGGGCTCATTTCAGACTTCAGTGAGGGAATACACGCTTACTGGATATCAAACACACTTGGCTATAAGATGGGCACTAAATTGTTCATCTTTGCCACAGTAGCCACACCTGGGTGCACGCAGAAATAAAATGACATGCCTGCAAGCAACTTTACCAGAAAAACGAGGTTGTTTATAAAATCACAAGGACCACAGACACTAGGCAGGATATTTGTTGAACATACTCTTGGATTTAAGCCTCATCAGTAAAACATGAGTAGTATATATACAAGTATAGGAGGATTGAAGTAAAGCATGGTTGCGTTCAAGAAAGCCTATTTCCCATTATGCTCCCTCTGATAATCTGTTTCCATTAACATTTGTGCCTCAATCATCACACCAAATCTATTGAAAACCATTTTAAATACACATACTTGACCTCACTGTTAGAAAGCACTCACCTCTACACTGACCATGGGCTATATTCCTCAGGAATTATGAAAAGGAAGTCAGAGTGAATAAAGCTGAACGGGTTCTAGCCCCCGTGGGCCTAAATTGCTTTTGAAAATGATCCTGAATGTTTTGAATGCTGTAACGTAATGGAATATTTACTCAGTAAATATCAGTCAGGTGCCTTTCAGTGTAAGTATGATAAATACAGCACCACAAGATTCAAGAGGAATGTCTACCCTAGGAGTAAAGAATGCTGACAGGTTTTGCATGTGACGGGGGAGCAGATATCCTACTGCACATCTCTTTATCCTCAGCCTTAACCAGGCTCACCTTTCACATTGTCCTTGAGGGATGTCTCCACAAAAGATGTTTCTCATCAAGAATGAATTCCGAAGGAGACGTAGTTTTCTTTTCTTAATGAAGTTAACTTGATTTGGAATTGACGAAGCACACGGAGTGGAAATCGGCAAAGACATTTTGCAGATGTTTTTCATAGCATAGCTACACTGTAGGCATGCAGGACGACTGGAATGCCTAAGGTCAGACCTGCTCTCAAAGAGCCCAACCAGGTGCTCTCAACAAGCTCTACAAGATGTTCTGGAAAGACTAAGATGGGACAAAAAAATGACAGAAGCATTCATAAATGTATCATATCCTCTGATGACTACATTTATGACCCCTTAATGCATACTCTGTCTTATTGCTATCATGATTCTGATATTTGTTAGATCTAAGAATAAAATATTTTTGTAGCATTTGTTCTGTATTACCTGTAGTAATAAAAAATAATTAATTGAAAATACAAGGGAAAGAGACTGTAAAAAGAGGTGCTGGTAACTTCTTATGGCAATCTTGTTCTGTCTTTTGAAACAATTACATTTTAAAATTCCTCCAGCATTAACTTCTTTCCCTTGGACTGGGTGTAGCATCTAAACCACCTTTTTTTTGCAATGTAATTTTTTAACTGCTCAAGATAGCACAGGATATGTGCTACTCCTGTATGACACCTGCAGGCTGTCTCAAATCTCATCTCCAAACACAAGGAGACATAAACGGATGCTTTTTATCATATCTTACCTGTAACAAGCACACAAAAATGCATGGGAAGAGTGGAGTCTCAGCTCATTTTTCCTTCACCATCAACCAACAATGGGCTACACTGCACAAAAGGAGGTGAGTACTGTTCTGTGCCATACAGAAGTACTGCCTGTCTGTGGTGCACCCCAGGGAACATGAGAGGGAGCTCATATGTAGCCCAGTGCCTCTTACAGCACCTTCACACAGCTTTCCCTCTCACCAAGGTATCTCTCATATTACAACATAGTCGATCCCCAATTTATTTCTAAAGCTAATTTGGGGCCCACTACTGCCCACCAGTTTAATGCCCATGATGTGAATGACAAATCCCCACTCAACAGGAAAAACAGACAAACTACGACCCTGAAAAGCACCCTCACTTCAGCCACTGCATCAGGACACAGTGACTTCATAGCCTGGTTTGGATCCCAGGGAAGTAAATGGAAATCATGTGACTCCTTATGAAAAATTAAAGGTATAAAAGGTGCACGACTGACTGACCACTAAAAGAAGCTGGAAAAAAAAATCTCAAAAAGGAAAAAAGCCCAAACCTAAAACCTATTCTCCTGCTTTCAAACCTCTTCCTCCTAGTTTCAGAGTCACATCCATTCATTTATTTTCCTCTTGAACAGAAGGAAGGTGAAATTTAAGGCTTTTCTGCTGTGGCTGAGTAGCTATCAAGGGCAGCAGATGTACCAAAAATTTCTCTGTGGTTTTGAACAGCACTTCCTCCATGGCAAGATTCTTTTTAACATTCAAGTTGTATAAAAAAAATGAAAAAAACCCAAACTGCGTCTGGTGAACTTTCATTTTGCACATATATCCTATTTCATAAAAAATGAAAGTAAAAGCATTCCATATGCAGGTCTATGTTGCTAGTGGGAGCTGTGGTCATGCTAATATCAGAAACAAAGGACAGTTATATGAATTATGATACATGTATTAAATAAAACTCTGCCATACTGACCTAGCTGCTTAATGGTAAAGGTTGCAAGCTACTTTGCAGAAGATCGTTTATTTTCTCCTCTCTGATTTTCACTTGCAAGAAAAGCAGGTGTTTTACCACATCTTCTGAGGACAGGGACATACCCAGTAAAAACCATATAGCTGTAAACACATGTGGACTGCCTTTCGAGGGAATCCCTTTCCGTATTCCTCAAACACACATCACAATTACCCACCGCTGACTGAAATTTAAGTGGAATAAATGAGGGACAAAATGGGAGGCTGAATGGCAGGCTGTCCTGTGTTTTGTAAAGGCTTAAAAAAGATTTTGTTTGGAAGTGTAATCTGGCTACACACCTCAAGTTAAAGCATGACTCCCTTAGCATACAGGATGTTTAAATGTGTACTAAAAAAAAAATAAATTAACTGCACAAAAAGAATATTGAGGAGTTTTAATATTCAATTCTACTTATAAGCTCAGGAAATGAAGGGTTAGTTCCTCCCAAATCTGGTACTCTGCAGAGTGACAAGTCCTCCGCTCAGCTCCTGACCTGCCGTTTCTTCAGCCCTTTGCCTCACTGCAGCGTCTGGCTGTTCACGCGATGGCGCTGGGGGGGAAGGAGCCCAACTTACACCTAATTAAAAAAAAAAATCAGCCACACCTTCAGTTGCAGGCAGAAGTAAATGAGATGCCAACACAGCATCCAGGGAAGATATGGTCATCTGCTGATTCTTGTATCAACGGGCAGCTGCATTCTGTGCTTACCACTAGTAGCTGAAACTTTGTTGATCCTGACTCTGGCTCTATGTATGGGTGGGGAAGGTTCCGTACAAAAATCTTACATTGCGGGCTCCAGGCCTACCATACCTTCTACTGACAGAGGGGTATATAGAATTTTGACATCTCTGAAAATCATGACAGTGACCTAAGGAAATGTCTATATAAGAAGTTTTTTAGCGGCCACAATTACTACAGTGCCTTTTATTACTAAAGTTGATTGAAAATGCAGAAAAAGTCTATCACAAAGATTCCTTTTTAATCCCAGTTTCTTTGACAAAAGACATTAAATTTAGAAAATAAGCTTTCCAAATGTTCTCCTTATACAGCGTCTTTTCCAAACTTTTATGTTATATGGACTTAATTTTGGTTTCTGTCTTAGAGAGAATGATCCCCGCTCATTCTTATTTTTTCTCGCAGATTACAAAAACTATTGTGAGTAATATATCTAGAGAAAGTAGATGACTCTCTCATTCATAGTGATGATATTACCAGGACATTGTTCAGGCTCTTTGGAAAACACGTTTCCATTGCACTATGTACTCTTCACCTAAACAGAGAACTTCAGTTTCCATTCAAAAAGCAGAATTCTTGAACTTTCTAAAACAATGGGACTACATATACACACAATATTCAAGTTTGAATGCAAAAATAATTCTTTTAATTGAATCATTTATCTGGTGTGCCTGGTATGTTAAGTAAAAATTCAAAATGATAAAAAAATTCTAAAATAACTATCTTCACAAATCTAAACAACGTAAGTACACAATCAATTCTTTTCTGTATGTCAGTTGATTTCATCTCTCTTCATCCTTTCTGTCTTATGCTTTGTCACACAAGTGGAACAGTGAGATAAATCAACCATTTATTTGCTTTATTGCATAAATCTCACAGCAATAAAATGGAATTGATCACATAAAGAAGTTTAAGATGGGTTTCAGTGAATTCTTGAGATGCTGTAAATTAATCATGCAAGCTTATATTATATTTCCTGAAGGGAAATATATTTTAATAGATCTTTTCCAAACATTTTCCTCCTTTAATATATTTACAAATGTTGCTACTATTCTTATTTTTTCTAAGATGATTAAATCATTATTTTTCCCTAGTGTCGTGTGTTTCAAAACAAATCAAGAAAATCTCTTAATTATTTAGAAAAATATACAAGAAAAATCACTGAGAAATTTAAAATAAAGGTATGAATATATCTTCAGTAACAATTAATGCATTCCTAACCTGTGTTTAAATCAATATAGATGACACTGCAGGAGGGCCCATAAAAATAGAAAGCCATATTATACGTAGCATGTAATGCTATCCCGAGATAAGTTTTAAAGGAATGAAAATTGAGCTACTCAACTTGTCCTTTGCATCTAATTGATACTGTCCATAATATAGTATTTTAAACCATTAAAAATGTATTTCATTAATTTCAAAGCTGCTTGATTTATAATACTGGAGAGTATAGTCTAAATTCCCATTGGGAAAGTATATATTAATGATTTTATGTGCACAGATGTAATTTAAAACAGGATTGCTACTAAGTCACGAATAGCTACTGAGTGAATATTGTTAGTACAAGTTCCTCTTTGCTGTCATGTCTCTCTTTTGCAGACACCTGAACTGCGAAAATGCAGTCGCTGCTTGCTCTTGAGCTCCCCTACTAAATCTGCCCAGTATCTACTGACTTGTGCAAATCATGACAATTCTGTTCTAAGATAGTTATCACTCTCCAAGAAAATGGAAGCAAAGCACAAGCATTTTCGTACTGGTCCCCACAGTGGAAATGAACATTACCAAAAGTAGAGATCTAGGTTAAACTATGACCATGAAGATGAAAGCACCTTCCCTATCCCCAGTCTTAAGTTATCGAACCTGAGTAGTTTATTATGGAAATACAGGATTAAAACATCTGAAACCAGTGACAGACAAGGTAATATCCATTCCTTTACTAATCCAATAATATGTGATGGTTTTAGTTTACTCTAAGACTATTACTTCTAGAGTGGAAACTGTCACATCTGTGTAATTCCTTGCCATCAACCCTTAAAAAAATATCTGGTGTACTTTTATTATTATTACTTTACTTTCTGGTGAACAGCTGGCTGGTGAATCCAGGCTGAAGCACTCCATTGTCAGATAATCAAAGTTATCATGAAGCTGATTCACCATAAAGTGGTTTTTGTGAATGGAAATAATGTATTTTTTTGGCATGGAACAAGGCCAGCGAACTTTGTATCTGACTTAGACTACAAACTCCGGGTTACTTGTGTACAGTGATATGGATAGGGTGAAATCTAAAACATGTTTATGAAATAAATTAGTAACAGCATGGAAAATAACATTGAACTTTGCTACACAGGGTAAATAAACACCGACAGTAGTACACAAATAGTAGGATTTGTATGGGATCCTGTAACAATTTTTTTTTTAAATGTATAAATTTTCTTTATGTTTCCATAATATAATTTGGTTCACTGTTATTGAAATGAAACAGCTCACTGATCTGATAGAAAATGAACTCATTAAAAAACAGGGAAAAAAGACTGTCAGATCAGTGAGCTCAACCTATTTATGCACACAGTTGCCAGTAGCAAGAGACGGACATGAATTTCCAGCCAGGCCTAGAAGAGCCTCCTTTTCAGAGGCAATATACAGCTGTACTGAATTAGGTGAAATCTTACAGTCCATCCTGAGAAAGATTAATACAAGGGTAATGACTGGGAGATGTAATGTGCTAGAAAAACTTAGTGATCAAAAGTCATTGATCTTGCAGCTTTTACATAAGCAAAATAACGATTGCTTTCTACAGAGAATTTGTACATACAGGACTCAAAGGAGACCATTTCATCAGATCTGTAGGATTCCCATATTGGAATTGGCCTTTCCAAAAACAATAAGCTTCAGAAGAAGGTTACTATATTTGAAACAATTATCACACAATTTCAAACGTGGCCACATTCATGAGGACTGGGTTTCCCATCTTCCCAGGAACCAGCCAGCTATTTGCACACTACCATATATTTCATAATACAACCACTCATTAAGTAAAATTAACTTGACTTTGTAAATGCTACAAACCAGATGTTAAATGGCCATCTTAACTTTTACTTGTCTCCTTTCCTCTTGTAACTGACATATCCCTTCCTACACATTTGTAATTGCAAGTTTCGGGGACAAGTAATATCCCATGTCATACATGTACAAAAGGTGACATTATGTTGGTCTAGATGACCATTAAAGGTCCCTTCCAACCCAAACTATTCTATGATTCTATGACAGTGGCTGCTGATCATGATTAGATGATTAGATTTAGATGATTTCTATATTAATCTGCATTGATTTTCTATATTAATAGGAAAAGTAACAACTGATATCAAGGTTCAAGACGGCAATTTGTAATTTTAAAGGGGACTCACAAGAGTCATCCAGCATCCATGAAACATGTTCCAAATAAAGTTTAATGATGAAGAGAAGTATTGGCCTTCAGTCCTTTTCATTTAACAAGCTAACAATGCTTCATTTTCTTTGCCAGCAGTGAGAACATTTTGATTTACAGTGGATAAAAGAGGATAAAATGTTTATAACTCAAGCTGGACAACCTTTCTTCAGAGACAGACTAAGCATGTCCAGCTCCTGGCTAAAGAACTTTGAATTTATTGTCTTATCAGAGGTCAAGCTTGTCAGCTATTGTTGCGATGGCTCAACCTGTACTGCACTGTCCACAGCACCTGGGATGAAAGGATTAGTGAATCACCTCTTTCCACTATCTGGATCAATAGATAAAACACTCTCACAGATGCCTCTGAAGTTCCCTCAGATTATGATTAATGAGTTCATGATGTTTTCCTGTTGGCTTTTCAGTTCCCTCACTACAGTTTGAGCTAAGAAAAACCCATAGTTTCTTTGCTCTCAAGAAGCCTGATTTTGAAGTTTTTTGATGGCTGCTACAGTTTTGCTCTTTACGAACAGCATACTCTACTCCAGAGAATGTGTTCACTTTATCTGACCAAGATACCTGGGTAAACACTCCAGATGAATACAGGCAGCAGAAAGCAAGGGAACATGGCTGATCAAGCATGCAAATGAACACTTTTGCCCTTAATTCAAAAAGTCATTGCGTAACCTGTCAGTCCAAAGAGGCATTTTGATTGGAAAGAACTCTTGTCATGACAAAGCAATACAGTTAAGCATATATCATGTAGCCTTCAATGAAGTTCATTACTACTCAAGGAATTAACACTGTTAACTAGCAATACGAATGACCATTTTAATGCTTCTTTTGATTTGTTTAGCAAGAAGAACTTGGCAATATCAAACATAAGCTACTGGAAGGGATGCTTTTAAATCCATGTAATCAGGTTACCGTTCATACGTGTTACCATTTGGGTGGTAGTATATGTCCAGAAGGATGTACTGTCATATCACCTAAAGGTAGCAATTTTTGCCTGTTTATTGAAATATTTTACTTGTACCTTCTTCCAAAAATGCGAACTGTTTTCTAAACAAACTTCAAACTAGAAGTTTTGCTGTAAAAGTTGACTTGCTGCGTTGAATTACTATGTAGCTAGTTTTCCTGCATTCAAGATCAACTATTTATTCCTTCTATGACACAAAGCATTGTTCTTTGACAAAGACATTGTTTTCAATTCAGCAGATGCTTCAGGCTGTATAAATTTAGAAACCATTCTATGGTGCAAGATAGGATAAACTTCTGGAATGGCACATACCTTACACTAATGCAATACACAGAGACACCAAAGAAAATACCTGAAGGGCGTTTGTGTTGACAGTGCCAGTTTAAGTAATCAAATCTTGTTGATCCACCAAGACTGAAAAATCTTGAGATTTTTTTTTGTTCACTGTCAGATGTCTTGTTTTTAAATACTGTGACAATGCTGAAATCTCCATTCTTTCAGAAGCTGGCAGTTCTGAGCACACTACATACTGTAGTACTGAAGTGACTGAAGCAAAGCCAAACATGATATTTGTCATCACATTCCTGCATTTCCATTTTCTCCCCTGGCCCATTAGTGGAACAATTTGTCCTTGTCCTTTTCATAAAACGCTCCCTTTCCCAATCGCCCCTCAAACAGAACAAGCTGCCAAGAAGACTGAAAGGCACATACAACACGGTCATGATAGGTTGTAATGAGTGCTGTGGGTGTTAGCAATTACAATGGGTGCATTCGGTGTTCCAACTCAATGGTACTTTTCAAGATTATATTTGTACACATGGTTACTTGCAGTCTATATTGTACATCTTAAATAAGGATTTTCTGTAAGGTATACTAGGCATACTGACCAAGAAGGTACAATATTGTTTTATTAGCAGGCAACTGGTATCATTCATTTCTGCATCATTCCACTACTGTTTTATCCTGCATTACATTCTGATGTCATTTTCAGGTTGAGGTGATATACTGATTTCTATGGGTTACATATATCTACCACACACAGCATGCTACATCCCAACAGGGGCATTCAGGTTTCCTTATGGCAATTTTTGAAGGATGTATATAGGATTTAAGGTGTATATCTACATTTAGCATTTTAAATGTTATCAAAGTAGTGTTTTTAACCCAGTAACAAGCATTTTCAATAGCGCAGCATCCTTCTAGTTTGAGGCAGATAATTTTGTTAAGCTATGCGCACATGCATAGTGTGTGCTATAATCATGCTAGGAATTACAGAAATGCTGCCTTCCAAATTTTCCATATCTGATACAAAAAAGACCTTTCACCGTTATGACGGTATGAGAGACTGTCAACCGTGACCCCCCACTCAAGCACTGTCTGGAGGAGGTTCTCTCTGGGAGCACCTATGCCTGGTCATATAATGAATCAGCAGCCCTTGAGGAGTACCTCAGGAACAATTGGTATATGGATTCATCTACCCCTCTGGTTCCCCTGCAAGGTTTTCCATGTTTTTTCCTCATAAAGAAGCATGGGAGTCTCTGCCCCTGCATGGATTACAGAAAGCGGAAAGACATCAGAGTGAAGAACCGGCACTCCTTGCCTCTTACCCTGGAGCCCTCTGAACATCTACAGTGGGCTCCCTAGTTCATCATGGTGGATCTACAAGAAGCTACTATGAGCATCCTGTGATGCTAGTTAGTCTCTACAATGCTCGAGCCACATTCCAGTATTCTGTAAATGTTGTCCTGAGGGACTTGCTTCATAGCTATGCCATGGTATACCTGGATGACATCCCGGTATTCTGCACCTCTTGAGAAGTATGCACTGATGGCATTCAGGACGTTTTCAATCACTTGCAGCAGCGCTGACTCTGTGCCAAACTGAAGAAATGCTCCTTTCACCAGCAGAGGTTGGAGTTCCTGGGATAACTGTGGGCAACATTGACTTGGGCATAGACTCCAAGGAGACAGATGACAGTCCAAGTTGGCAGCCTCTTTCTATCACAGGTGCAATGGTTTTCAGGATTTATCAGCCTCTAAGGATAGTTCATGAAGGGGATTTCTGGTATTGTGGCTGCCATAATGGCACTCACCCAGAAGAGGTCTTGATTTCATGGAGGTCTTAAGCACCAGCAGCTTTTGAGAAAGTAAAATGGGTATTCACTGTAGTTTTTATCCTAACCCCAGTCTTTTACTGTAGGAACAGATGCTCTAACCTGTACCTTTTTCTCTGGGTAGCTCACTCCACTGAGAGGAATTATGCCTGAGATAATGAGCTCCTGGCAATCAAAGCTTGCCTTTGAGGAGTGGCAGGACACCTGTGAGGGGACAGAAGGACTGAAAATGGTGATAACCAACTACTGCAACGTGGAATAGCATCAAGGGATGAAGTGCCTTTCTCCCCACTTTGCCTCCTTCTTTTTGTGCTCTCCTTCACTTTCCTTTGGCATCCAGGAAGTAGAATGTCCAGGCAGATGCCTTATCATGGAAGAAGGACCCAGACTTGGATGCACACCTTATAAATGTACCTTGTCCTCTTTTTCTCTGAGTTGCTTCACTACAGCCATGGCAGAGGATGAGCTTATGGCAGAAGTTCACCAGGCCACTGCAAATGACCTGCTTCTGGCTGAGCATTGTAATGGCATGTCTTCCACCAGCCTTTAAGCAGGCAGACAGGTAACATCCATCACGGACTGCTGCAAACACATCTCCTCCACTGATGCCACAGTGCATCTGAAGCTGGAAATGAGCTTCACCACTTGAATACCCAGTCCTGCAGGTAATGTATGATATGGACATGCGTGGCTGATTATGTTTGGGTCTGTAACACCTGTACATTCACCACAAGACCTCTGCAAAGACCACAGGGTGTCTTACAGCCACAATAAGAAAGAGGGGCTGCAGTGCCTTGGTGGTATCTTAAGATGTCTCTCTAATCAAGCTATAGATTTAGACATCTGTATTGTTGTTGTAACTCTCATTAGAGCAAGTGGGTAGGAAAGATGGATCAACATTTCCATCTTTTTCTCTCCCCACTGTGGATCACGGATGCAAAGGAGAAGGAAAGAACTTTCATTTTCATGCTCCACATCTTGGGTCAGAAAATGAAGGCCCTGCCATTTGCATTGTCCCTTTAAGTAAAGTGCCGTTATACTGAGGAAAGGACAGCTGCCATGGAGTCTTTTACAGATTTCCTCCAGCTGTGCTGGTCCCTGGCCAGAGATCTCCTTCTTACTCTTTCACTGCAGGCTTAATTTTTGAAATTTTATTATCTCTCACCACTACTTCAGTGCACATGAGGTAAGCCTACAGGAAGAGCTGTCAAAATGTCTGTTGTATAAGTGCCTGGCACCCATACACTGACAGATAGTTCTTCTCTCCCTTACATGTGAGATACCCTGTTCAAAATGAGATAAAAAAAAATAAATATTTGCATAATTGATGTCTCTCTACCAAATTATGACTTTGAAATCATTCAGTATTAAACTTCTCATTTCCTCCAACAATTAAACACACAAAGTGTTTTCTACAGGATCTTCTTTACTTTTGCCTGATCTCATGACATAATGTAAGAGAAAAATCTTTGTGCAACACGGTTTTTATTGAAGCTTCATCATTACCAATACAAATATCTTAAAACCTTTATTGTCCATAATGAGCCTATACCTTCTAATTCGTTTCTTGGCTTCCTTATACCCTTTATTCCGCGTTGCTCTTTCTGACTTGGTCAGACTATTTTTCTAATTGGAAAATGGAAGCTGTCTAACACATACTCCATTTATTACTAGTTTTAGTCCACAACTTGCAAAAAGTCTCGGTAGACTGTTAATTGTTAAATTGATAAAAATTGTAATTGTAAAAGAAGTGTTCCAGTGAATTTTCTTTGGATCAATCTGTGATGTTTTGGAGCTTTGATCCTTAAGAATACATCAACCATTTTGATTGGACTATAATTTCTCCGAAAAGGTTGCATACACTTAAAGTAACGGCAAAATCCTCACAGTTGCACACAGAAGGTGTAAAGACACAATGTGAAAACAACATCATGGAAGAAATAAACTGGAAGCGAATATGTAAAATAATGCAAATTTTAATAGCACCAGTTTTCTGTAATACAAACTGTGAGGTGCTAATAGCAAAACGAGCAAAGATAAAAGAACAGTAATCTCATAAACACAGACGAAAAAGTAGGGGATGATGTAAACAGAGTACTAAGAAAAGGACATAGCCTTTTTTTTTTTTTTTTGGAAGTACAGGTCATGATTTGTCTAGGAATATTGGTACAGAACAGTAGACAACGCTGTGGTTGTGCCTAGTCATGTGGAAATTTGATTACTGCAATGACCATTTATGATTTCTGCCTTGCTGGCTTGACAGTGTCAGCTGCTAAGTGTACAGGCCCCTACATACAGCACTGAGATTTTGACCACAGAGCTTTGTTCCTGTCGTTCTTACACTGGTCAATAGCAACCTCCTGAGCTTTGGCTCTGCAGCATTTTGTACTGTAACATTTCAGGCTGACATTTCTTGCAAGGCACCTGATTCACTGCTCCCGCAGACAGTTCACCTGGGCTTCCTCCACGGGCAGAGTCTCTCATGGTGCTACTTCCCTGTATCAGCCCTTGCTGTTTTACCAATTGCTTCCCACTATGCCCTTCTGACGGCTGGTAGGATGCAGGGATACCAGTCACTGTGAGCTGAACCACCACCAGACCTTATTCCCAACTCACAGGATATCAGGTGAAACTGGAAAAAAAGCTTTATAATTCTCTGAATGCAAGAACTGTAATTTCGCTCCGTTCTTAAAAGGTCCTCACAGGCTCAGGAAACTCTGTAAACCCTTCATTTCCCATATGTATCCACATAATATCAAGATACATTCTGGCATGTAAGAATAATTTTCAACTTCTATAGAAATGGATTTTTTAGATATGCATAGGAAGACAGATATTTGCCATGCATTGTCTGGAGTCGTTTTTCATATAGAGATCTACTGGATTCTAATGCATAAATGCACACCATCTTGCAAGTTACACAGCCCTATTAGACTGAACAGAAAGTATTTAGGTCTGAGAGTGAGTTTCAATACCGGCTTTGAGCTCTGGGTCAGAGAGCTTGCTTTAACTACCATCTGTACCTATCTCAGCTATCTCCAGACACAGCATAGGACATTTTTCCTTCTTTCTCCAAGGATTGAATGACCTTCCGCCTGACAGTCATTCAAGTGATTCTGTTAACGTTTTGAAGTTAAATGCAAAACATTTTTCAGAGTTATTTCCCACTTGATGCTATACACATGGCTACATCTGTTATTCTTTCCTCGTATTTCCCCCTGGCACTTGAAGGACAGATGATAAATCTGGGCTAGATTGTATCTGGCTTTGCATGGGCTTGCAGTGAATCGGACAAAAGGGTACAAGGAGCTCTTCCTGTTTCCTTGAGTATCCAGGCAAGGGGCAGACACAAGAGACAGTCTCAGCCCTGATTTAGTAGAGCTCTGAATGTGCACAATCAGTGTATTTAATATTTATAGAAGCACTGAGTGCCAAAAAACAAACTAAGGCCATGGTCTTCTGATTGGGTCAGCAGTGGAGTTAGGTGACCTTTTTTTATGAACTTCACTCAAAAATACAATCCAGAAGAGACCAAAAATACTAGCAAATGTAGTTTGGATTTCTTGACTAGATTTGGCCTGCACTTCAAAACTGAAACATTTCTCCGCCCCCTCAAAAAAAGGATTCAATGACAATAAAATTAAATATTCTGTCTCAGTTGAATCTCTACCTTCAGTTTTTACATGGGATCAGCAAATAAAAAAAAAACAAAACCCAAACCTGTTTTTTACACAGTAGAGGTATTGAGAAATGCCAGTGCTCAAGGAACACAAATTGCACCCTTTAAAAAGAGCAAAGGAATACAGGACTCTAAAGGTCCATGGGACCCCTGAATATATCGATTTCATCCCTTTCATATACCAATCGCCCAATCACACTATACAATAAAACTGGTTACGCTGTCCTAGCCTACTTCTACTAAGAGGCTATTCCAAAGCCTACTTCCATTGACAATCTTAAACCTTTTAATTTTAAGATCACAGATCACAGTTGTCCATGGCTACTATTATCATCTAATTGCTCTTGTACCAGTACTGTGCTTAAACTAATTCATTCTCTTTGGTGTTTACTTTCTTGCCTCTGTCTAATGTGCAATCACATACCCTCACAGGCTTCAGTTCTCTAGACTAAGCCACAAAGCTTATTTTTTTTCAAAAAAGAAACAAAATGAGCTTATTTTACAAAAAGGCTTTCTTCTGATTATTATGGTAACCCTTTTCTTTACATGTTCCAGTTTGAAGTAACCTTGAATGGCGAGTACAACTAACCATAGCATTCTAGATGAAATTTCATTTTTGTCTTGTGCAATGGCATTAGTGCTGCTTTTTCACTCCAGGATGCGGTTCTCCTGGTGCTTCCAAGGGTAAGTAACATTTACCTTATCACAGCAACTCATATTTGTTGGAAGGCCTGATGCAGAAGTGATGGAGTTAATAACAAAACAAGCATATGAACAGAGCGTACTCCTGAGGAGTTGGAGGAAACTGTTATAATAAGACTATTAACTTTGGGTTAAAGGAGAAAACAAATAAAAGGCAAGTGTTGTTGCTAAGGCATTGGGTCAGATAAGCTAGATTAAAATAATATTTGTTTTAGCCTTGGGAAAAGAAAAGCAGCAAGTTGGGAAATAAGAGTTGTTATTATTACAGTTAGAAATAGATAAATATAAATAAGATTAGCTAAGTAGTTTAAACCAAATAACCAGGGATGGAAACAGTCCTCTGTTGTGACTATGAGGTTATAATTGAAGGCAGGGGTTGAAGGCATTTTTAAGTTCTTTGCTTAGTGTCTCCCAATATGCTGTTGGACTGATTAGCCAACAGTGTTTCTAATAAGGATGTAGTGTCCACTATCCAACTTAAATTCACTTCCCACATAGAATTTGAAAACATAAAGCTTTCTATTTGGGACATTGAAACTTACGGCCACAGTATCATTACTGTTCAACATTACTTGTACTGAAAACAAAACCAAATTAATTTAATTTGAGGGCTACAGTTGTACTACTGTTAATGTAGTACATAGACTTAGCAATCTATTTTTTTTTCCTTTTTCTTCTTTAATTTTGTATTTGCATGGTCAATAAGCACATTGTCAAGTCTAATGCCCCATAAAAGCTTTGTTTCAGTTTGACTTCAGAATCGAGGACATTCTCAATTTATTCTGCAAGATGTGAGGTTTTACAACCTTTGCAGTTTCCCTGTTGAATCGTAATGTCTCGTTTGTATTGGTTATTTATCCAGTTTTGAGCTTTTCTCCAACATCTTCTAGCTCTCTTCTTGGGATACATGTTCAAGAACATTTTTGGACACGCAAGACAAAGGACTCTCAGGCCGCTTTCACATTCAAGTGAAATGTTAATCTGAGCTCTGTTGATGATATGAGTAACTAATTAGTTTTATCTACCTTAGCTTGCCTATTCAAAACTGATTCCCCTTCATTACAGGCCTCTATTTACTCTTCCATTTAATTAAAATTCAATTACCTTATGGTCACGCAATCCAAGTCTATTTTCTATAACCGAAATTTTGTATAATGTCCTCACTACTTAAAAAAGCCAAGTATAAAAGCAAATCAGCTTTTTTAGTTCATTGGTGAAGGAGGGACACATTCTGAGGGACTCATTCTTTATGAGTAGCTTTCGGTCAGAAGCTCTAGCCGGGAAATTAGACAGCTCTGCTGCACACAATTTTCCCAGGGTACACACTGACAAGATTTTGCATATTCAGTCTTATGGCTTAAGAGTGTGGTGGCATAAAATTCTTTCATGGCAGGTAACCTTCTTTGAGGCATTCACTTCACTGACTGAGAGCCAAGGTTCTTGAATACTCCAGGACAATTACCCTGGAGCTTCCTGCGATGCTCAGAGCAGTATCAGTGCGGCTCTACCTACAGTCTTCCCTCCCAACTAGGCGCAGTTTCATTTCTGTTATGCTTTGCTGCTTTAGTTTTCCCCTCTGCAAAGCAACAGTGTCCTCCCCATTGCTTTTATCTTTCTTTCCCCCCCACCCCCCTTTTTTCGTTTTCTCCCTCAGACAATGAAAACCCAATTTCTGCAATAAAGTATAAGCCTGAGTTTTAAATAATGAGACTATGGACATAATCAACTACCATATATGTTTTATCAGCTTTTTAGTAGCCATGCGGTAACACAGTAATTTCAAAGCTGTTCAAATTCCCTCACATGCAAGATGAAGCAGGGTACTGAATAAAAGACAGGTATCTGTGAGATGTATAAGGAGTGGCAGTAATACATTTGTCTTACTTATTTTCATAGTAGGCTTACACAAAGGAGGTCCTCTAGAATTAATTTAACAAATGTTATGCTCTTTTGCATCGCTCTGTAATCTAAAAGGAAAATTTCTGTGTGATGCTCTTTCTCTGAGGGCCTTGGGTTTTCCGCTATGTAATTTTTCTTTTGAAACCGTGACTTTCTTTTCAAAGCATTCACTCAGACTCAGGGAAGATCCCGTTATTGTTCCATGGACTGTGTGGCTTCACATATCGGTCCTGAATTAAAGACTCGATGCATTTCATCAGTATGAGTGCGCACCAGGACTTTTTAGCACAACATTGGGAGGTTATACCGCAACCTTAGAAGGGAATACTGGCAGAACGCTATTAATGTTAAGAAGCATTCAAAATAGGTTAAGATCACATGGCCAAAGACTACCTTTTGCACAGAGAGTTCTACCCCTTTCACTGTCACAGATGCCTCCATCCTGACTGAAAAAAAGGCATTTAAGCACATACTTAGTTTTCTGTCAATATGCATGTGGCAGTCCGAGAGTAGGACAGTGAATCACATTTCCCAAAATTAATTTGAGGTGACTGTTCTTTGGAGGCATTGCTTCAATATTAGTCCATTTCTTTTCACCCCTCACATGGGGTCGTGATTTACCCTTGTGTAATTCCAGTGTAGCACTCAGCCTCTGTAATGAGACTGCAGCATGCGTAAAAACACTGACAAGCAGATTTTTATCTTCCTGTAAATTAGCAATTCTGCAAGAATGTCAAATGGTCCTGCTAAATACATTGAGCTGGCCATGTCTGAAAATTAACTTTCTAGTCATTGCTCCAGCCCACGTGGCACTTGACAAGTGCTACAACACTCTAGGAAAGACCATGTTAATTATCACATGACTATTATTTATATCTCTATTTCTTGAAACACTATTCAGTCATTAAAGATAGTGAAAAATGGCACTATCCGGAATGAATATGAAATGAATATTCATAACGCAGCTAATTGTCACTGACATCTCAAATTTCATTATAATTTCTGTTTTGCTTAGCACTTTCTTGTACTCGCAATAAACCCATCACTATGCTATTACTGACTGTAACAGAAGTCCAGACAAAACTACATATACACAATAGGAGTCTACATTTCATAATCAGCTATATAGTTAGGAACTTTGGAGAAATGTTTCTTATATAGGTACAGATGTATTTATGTAGCATAACAGATCTTAACATGCTTAACAGAATCTCCTGCTTTTTTTATTAGGCATCGAATGTTTTAATTCACAGCAAATCTAATAATTCAAGAGTCTCTAAACTTGTTAGTACAACTTTTTCGTTCTACTGGGATATTGTAATAGGCTTTATTTCTTTACACTGTGCATTTCATCATTCCTTTGAAAGTGCAAGTAGAAAAATACAACTAAACAAAAAGGTTTGCAAGTGAGCCATTCTAGTGTTTATCAATACCATTATTTTTCTTGCAGCCTTTTTAAGCTCTTAAGTATGTGTTTGTATCAAGCTCATTTAAGCCCACACTTTTTGTGTAATATCACCTACTTCATATATGCATAGACAATAAGGGAGGTTAATTTAAAAATGGCTATAGTTACAATGCTGGCTGTATAAAGCCAAAGGGAGATTATTTTAGCTTTAAAAATTGGCTTGGGGAAAATTAACACAGTGAACAAGCATATTAAACACACACTGCTTTAAACCATACTGATTCTTGCTGCTGCTCAAGAAAGAGCTATCCAATTTAAAATATTTCTCAGGCTTTAAAGAGTACTTCTCTTACAAATACTTACCTTTACAAACACTATTGTTTGAAGTGCATTAAAAAAGGAGCTGTTTATTGGTAGCCGACAGTTTTGAACATAACACTGTGATGAGGGAATCTGTCACAAACAGGAAAGCAGTCATTTGGGGAGGAGAAATTATGACGGTTTGATCATGATGTATTTACCGGAGTTCCTGGGACTGTAGGTCAATGGATCCTCCTTCCTGCAAATGGGAAAAAGTCAACCCCTAACTAGAGGGCGGTCAAGCCACGCTGAACTGCGGGCCTAGCTGCAGAATGCCCACTGATTTCTGCTCGTAATAAATGTCAGCCTCTGAAGCTGTTATTTACAAGCTCTCTCTGTGGTAGCCCTGAGGTTCCCAAGGCATGGTTGGTTGCAGCATTATGCACAACAAGTTCTTTCAATCAGAGCAACCAAGGCAACAGAGACTGAAGCTGACAGGTCACAATCCCGTAACACTTTATAGCGACTGGCATTCTTTTTGTTTAATGGCTACTTTTTAAAAAAATATAAACCTTTTTAATTTTCCTAAGAAAATGTTTGTGTATCTATTAAAAATAGCTTCTCTTGACTTCTCTTAGGTGTGCTATCAGTCTTTTTCTTTTCTGATGCAGGAGATTCACAGATGTATATACACAGGAATGACAAAAGAGCTAAACATATGAGAAAATTTTAGCCTGATATTGTACATTTTCAGTCTCTAAAAAGGGTAACAGGCAATATCTGAAAATTCTTTAAAGCGAAAAATCCGTGCAGACACTCAGTTTAAAACTGATGCTGTCGTGCTGTCTGTATGGCTCTTAAAGAAGCCATCATGATTATTCCAATTTAGATAAACAGTGAATGGAAAAAACTCCAGCAAACAGCTATATGAGAAGCACATCATACAAAGACTCTTTCTTGACAAAGAATTGTCTGGTGATGCTCACAGGCCTACTTAGCTGCCTCCCTCCTAAGAGGGACTAACAGCTAATGATAGTCTGTCACAGAAGTTTTGCTGGAGGTCATATTTGATACTTCTGACATTTATAACAGGGATGTAGGAAAAAAGCTGTTAATACTGGGAAAAGAATGAGTGAAGTGGAAAACCACACAAACTTCCATGGAATTAATTTGTTAATCTTCATCTCTACCTACAGTCACCAGTATTTTCTTCCGCCCATGAAGCAGCTAGCTGTTGGTTGCATCCTTATGCAGGAAGTCTGTTTAAACATGTTAAATATAAAGACTTATTTTAAGTGAATTGAAGAATACATCTGTGAGCATGTGTCTAAATGACATTTTACACAAGATTTTAAACAAGTGTTTCCTTGAACTCAGTCCTTCATAATCAGTTAATCATCTGGGACAGAACAGCTACACTGTGGGAGTGCAGAAGTGTGTGAAACAGGGCATAAGATTCAATTCATGGCTAAAGTACTCCCAAAGATGCTGGAGTCACTGTTAATGGCCTGGATTCTCCAGGTAGATCAAAGGCAAAAAAAAAAGGCAGACAAGATACCTTGAAAATTCAACTGAACCATGGAAATAAGAAAATGTTCTCAAGTGAGATCAATCAGGTTCTGTAGCACCACGCATTCACTGCATTTTTTTTTAATCTTTGTGATTTGGAGATAACTTTACAAATATGATCTAGTAGTAAACGGGTATTGTGTTTTCTTCTTCAGTTTGCAGTCGGAGAGGTCCAGGAGGAATGTGAAGATATGTTTTAGAGCTTTTAAAGAACACATGAATTTTAATGAGAATCCCTAAATTTCCCTTTGGTGTGGTTGATACTGCTTTTCTGATTATAGCAAATGTTGAGCGAAGCTGCTATTAAGTTCTTTAGGGCTCCAAACTGACAATACTGAACTCACTATGGGAAAAAGAAATCAGTTGTCAGAAAAGAAATGGACAAATAAATAAATATACTGGTGGAAGTCAGAGAAAATTATTTTGCAATAGTGTTACTGTAATTGCTGCAAAAAGCATGGCTTAAATCTATTAGAGAAACCCATGTGTCTTCACCCAATATGAAGAAAAGATTTTGAAAAAAGAGGGGACAAAGTGAGAACAATTACATACCAGTTTATGAGAGATGATACTATTAAACAGGGACAGCTGTCATGTTTGACCTTACCTGTAAAGTAGCTTTTTTACAAAATAAGCAAGAAAGAGAACAAAACATAGTACCAGTAATAAAAGCAACAATAGCAACAACATAGCAAAAGACTATTTAATTGCAAATTGTGATCAAGGAAAAGAAGACAACAAAAAGTAAGCCAGGTGGTAAACCCTTCTCCTCTAAATGTCCCTTGTTTTACTCAGTACCTATTGGTTATTTTAGTGCAGATAGCAAAATAACACCTCATTTGGTGATGAGATTCCTCTCATTCAGCTGTGGACGTTGAGGTGAATGAGATTTGACTCACAGATTGAGACACCAAATTTACGTATCTACATGTGAACTATATATCCAAGACCCCAGTCTAGTCAGTAAAATACTGGAGTTTCAGTCAGCTGTTTAAAGATAGATATCTATTGCTTTTCCATTTAAAATGCCTTCTTAGGATATCTGAGGCAACCTCATGGGACTAGCAGATATGACAGAGGACTTCCGGGACACCCTACTGAAGAAGAGTCTGGAGGCTAGGCAGACATTCCTGAGGCATCTCTAATAACATTAGATGTCTATGCATGGACAACTGAAGTGAAGCCTTAGTCCATTTGATCAACGGATCCAGAGGACTATTCAACCCACTCCAAAGTGGACATCTACAGCAGATCAACTGAGCTGTTCCCTACATGCCCCTGTAGAAGACCAGGATGAGATCAGCATTATCGATTCAATGGCCTGCATCTTCTTTCTTCTTTGCGTACATATTAAGTGCTCGGTTAAAGGTTTTTCTGCAGTGCGTATGTTCTACAAACAAGCCAGGCCTTGGATTCATTGTTAACCAAGTGAACTTCCACAGCAGTAAATTTTACAGTCTAGCAGGTAAATCATTGGGAAGAAAGAAAATTATCATCTTGTTTTATGAAGTCCCTTTATTTGGAATACTGTGTTCAAATAAAGGTACTGCATTCTTAGAAATAGATTGGCAAAATGGAAGGAGTTTTTCAGAGATTCAGAATAAATGCGTATATCTTTACTTCTTAAATCACTTAAATATTCCAAAGAACGCAGGGCTCTAACTACCATGGACAAGTGATGAAAAGGAGGAATAGTATCAGCTTGCAATAGTAGAAGTCCCAAGAAAAGAACGGAATTCTAGTGTACATTACTCTGGGATGTAATTAGAAGCCAGAGTGTGAAAACAAAGACAAGAAATATAAAGAGAAACATCCCAGTCAGTGACACTTTTCTAGTTATTCAGTAACCTTTGAAATGTAGAAATCCCACTCCATGGGATACTGAAATCCAAGCTTGATTTAGTAATAGAAAATCATTTTTCTACAGGGAAACCTGTTCCAGTGTTTCACCATCCTCATTGTAAAAAATGTCTTCTTTATATCTAGTCTAAATCTACCTGTTTTTACTTTAAAACCATTACCCCCTGTCCTACCGCAACAGGCCCTGGTAAATATTTGTCCCCATCTTTCTTATGTGCCCGGTTTAAGTACTGGAAGGCAGCAATAAGGTCTCTGCAGAGCCTTCTCTTCAGGCCGAACAACTGCAACGCTCTCAGCCTGTCCTTATAGGAGAGGTGTTCCATCCCCCTAACCATTTTTGTCCAAGAGGTCCATGTTTTTGCTGTGCTGAGGGTTCCAGAGATGGACACACTACTCCAGGTGGGGTCTCACCAGAGCAGAGCAGAGGGGCAGAATCCCCTCCCTCAACCTGTTGGCCACGCTTCTTTTGATGCAGCCCAGAACATGGTTGGCTTTCTGGGCTGCAAGTGCACACTGACACCTTTTAATCCACCAGTATCCCGAAGTCTTTCTCAGCGGGGCTGGTCTCAATCCCTTCATCTGCAAGCCTGTATTGACAACAGGGGTTGCCCCAACCCAGGTGCAGGACCCTGCACTTGGCCTTGTTGAGCCTTATGAGCTTCCACGGGCCCACTTCTCAAGCCTGTCCAGGTCCCTCTGGATGGCATCCTATCCCTCAGGCATGTCAACTGCATCACTCAGCATGATGTCATCTGCAAACTTGCTGAGGGTGCGCTCGATCCCCCTGTCTATGTCACTGATCAAGATATTGAACAGTACTGGTCCCCATTCAGACCCCCGAAGGACACCACTTGTCACCAGTCTCCACCTGGACACTGAGCCATTGACCACTACCCTCTGGATGCGACCATCCAACCAATTCCCTATCTGCTGAACAGTTCACCCATCAAATCCATATCTCTCCAGTTTAGAGAGAAGGATGTTGTGGGTGACCATGTCGAAGGCCTTAGAGAAGTCCAGACAGACAATTTGTATCTCTTTCCTTGTCCACTGAGGTACTGAAAATGTACTTTAGAAGAGTGTCCGATATCAACAGGGAGACAGATGGGATAATCTGAAAAGATCATCTATTGCCAACACTTACGCATTTTTCCACACGCTATTAGTTTTCCGATATTTTCTCTGAAAAGCAACTATCCTGATAAAGAAACAAGATTTGTCAAGAGAATACCAAATAACTCTTACTCAGGACTCACACTGGTAGGCCCTTAGCAGCACTGCCTTAAATCATATCTATCTGCCAATATTTCTGTTTAGCAGATGCTCATTGGCTAGTACTTATTTTGGACTGGCTTTAAAGTAGAAGATTAAAGGCATTGAGTATTGATAACTAAATTAAAAGGGCTGGCTGCCAATAGCTATAACAGTAAGTAATGAATAAAGAGCATTGCCTGCTCTGTGTCCTCTTGACCATGCAGAACAATCATTAAGAATTAAATGCCGTGATTCAGTCCCCCTCCTCCCTTTTCCCCAAGAGGCAATGCCTCACACACCACCAAGTATGCAGTACTCTGGGAACAAAGCCAAAAGTAGCAACTCGTTCTCTGAATGAGAACAGCTCAAAAATAGGTCTTACCCATGAAGGAGCGGTGCGGGGAGGGGAATGACAATGTTTCCTACTATTGCTTATAATGCACTCATTTTTAATGGAATGAAATTTCTATTAACACATCTTTTACTGTCTTTCTTAAATGAAGTTCAGGATTGTGGCTGAGAGGCTACATTAAAAATATGTCATAAAATGATGCTGTTCCCTTTACTCTTAACTTATTCTTTTACTTTTGCAATCATACATACTGTAGCTAGAGTGACTTTTGTACAGAGAGGTCAGGTAAGTCACAGCAATTGATGATGTGTGAAGCTTTGAAAGGAATACCTTCCACCATTCCACACCTCCCTCCTTTTTTCCGCACCAATGTCTGCTCCTGGCACATAAAAAAAAACAGTTGCATGATACATATTAAATATACATCAGCTTTATACACACAGGCTTGCCTGTATGTTTGTATATATGCATAGACTTGCATTAACCTTGTGGTTAACCCGAAGAGCTATGGCGATGATTTAAAGAAACTGTTCTACACAAAACTAAAATGCAACTAAAAATGTAGCTCAGAAACAGAGACACTGCTGTTGGCCTAAGTTTTCTGTCTTAGACTGGTTATACTAAAATAACGGCACTGACTCGTTGTAACTGAAAGTAGGAACAAACAAGAGAAATTATGCAATGCTTGCATATCTTTTTACATTGATTTACTCTTGGTAGAATGCAATGCAACTTTTGAATGACTCCCTTAGTTACATTTTCAAAGGATTTCTCTCCCTTTTGCTCAGAACAACCTGCTGAATGCTTTATAACGGATGTTATTTTCCATTTAGAAAACATACTGTGGTTTGTTTTTTGTTGTTTTTTTTTCTATATGCTTTCATTTCTAATGATGCTCAACGTTAACGTCACTTTTCTACTTACTCTGCATATCGATCTTGATGTCAGCACAACACTAGCGCTAGATGTGGTTAGTTAAAATTAGTTCCTTCTGTTTGCTGTGTAGCAACAGAGCATAAAACAGAGATAATATCTGAATCCTCCAAAAACAGTGGCTATTGTTTAGTTGTTTTTAGATCTCCATTGATGACTACATGGCAGAATGGGCTCAAAACACAAGTGGTATTGAATTCAGTGGGATTATACTGACGATTCATTTAATCATATATGTTCAGCATAAAGAAAGTATTAAACACTCTCCAGGCTGTGGCTGGCCACACATGGGTGTGCAGATGACAGTAAAAGCTACTCTTGCAGGTGAGAGCCATGGGAATACTGGGGAGGGCAGTCAAGGTTAGCAGAATTGAGCTGAGCAGCAATAAACGAGCTCTGAACCGTTCCAAACTGTGGCTGAGCTCCTCCTCCAGCATCCCCTCTCCAGAGGCCTGGCACCCTCTGAAAAGGCTTCAGTATGTGACAGATGAATCAGAGAGTATTCCTTGAGGGAATTCCACTGTTGCACGGCTCCTCTTTGTCTCTTGTTCCCTCTAGTGTAACACAGTGCATGCAGTTACCACGTTCATATATTCAAAGTCTGGGTTTGTGCACAAATACAGATGTTTGTATCTGCATAATGGATACACTTCCATTTTTTTAGGGTATACTCACAAGGACTCTAGCCTTTAATGTCTGATTAAATTAGGAGGATGTGCATTATAACTTTATATAAACTTCATGGAACAACTCTCAGATCAACAGTCTGTGTATTTTAACGATTAAAATACCAGTGTCTTTCAGTTGTTCCAAGTTGAGACTTTTTGTTGTTTGGGTTTTTGTTAACACTCTACATACTGGAATAGGGCATATCTTACATGTTTGCTAGCATGAAAAAAAAACTATTACAGTAGGTATATGATAATTAATAAAATACAGTGAAGATCTGAACATTTTTCTTGACTGAATACAATTTTCTAGATGTCTGACTTTTAAAAACCTTGGAACAAACTGGACGCTGTGCTCGCATTGCAGTCACCAGAGAAAAAAAAAACAAAACACCTCTGGAGAGCAATCCATCTTATTTTCAGATAAGCATCTGAGATAGGTCAGCACATTGCTAAGTGCTCATTTCTCTGTGTAAATTACAGGTAGGGGCTAGGGTGGATATCTCAGACTTGTATGTCTACCTTTTTGATGTCTGTGGTTAGAGAAATCAGCACAAACCCAAATATCCAATGCCAGTTAAAAAATGTACCCTTGTGCTCGTCCTCCTCCCTTTTTACATAGAATTCATCACAGAACCACGGTATTACGGAGTGGTTGAGTGAGGTTGGTGTGGACATCTGGAAATCCTTTAATCCAACACCTCTGCTCAGAACTGGGTCAGCTAGAGCAGGTTTCCCAGGGCTGTGTTCAGTTAGGCTGTGAATATTTTGAAGGATGGAGACTCCACAACCCCACTGTGTTTGACCATCCTCCAAGTAAAAAAAAAAAATTTCTTATGTATAAGTGAAATGTCCTGTATTTCCATTTGTGCCTATTGTCTCTTCTCCTTTCACGAGGCACCACTGATGGGAGTTTGACTCCCTCTTCTTTATAACCCTCCCATCAAGTACATATAGGCATGGACAAGATCCACCTGAGCTTTCTCATCTCCAGGCTAAATAATCCCAAGCTCTCTCAGCGTCTCCTCATATGACAGAGGCTCCAAGACCTTAACAATCCTTGTGGTCTTTGCTGGACTTGCCCTAGTAAGTCCGTGTCTCTCCCATACTAGGGAGACCAGCACTGGACACAGCACTCCTGATGAGTCCTACCAGTGCGTAGCAAAGAGGAAGGCACCTCCCTCTTCACCTGCTGGTGATGCTCTGTCTAGTGCAGCCCAGGAGGCTGTTGGTCTTTGCCCCAAGAGAGCTCTGCTGGCTCATGCACAACTTGCTGTCCAGCAAGACTCCCTGGCTTTATTCTGCAAAGCTGTTTTCCAACCAGTCAGCCCCCAGCCTGTACTGATGTACTGGTGTATTGGGCTATTCTTCCTTGGCTGCAAAACTCTCCGTTTTCAATTGTTGAACTTCACAAGATTAATACTTCAACTCATTATAGCCATCAAGAAGTCAATTAATCCAGTCCGTTAAGTTATCCCTACAATCAATTGGAAGAGTAAACCTGCTTCAAAGGGCAATTCATCCCTCTGTTCCACTGAATAATGTGTGAGGGAAGGGGACATAAGTCTCTCCACATGTGTGGCCAGTCACAGACTGGAGAGTATTTGATGTTTTCTTTATGCTGAACATGTTCACTTGCTTCACAAAAAATTCACTCTTAATGCCTTATGCTTTCTCATCTCAAGAGAATATGGACACTAAATCCCTACTAAATATGGTTGTGATGGTTCTCAGCTCTTCTTTGATCCTTGGTGTCCAAAATGCAAATACTTCTCCAAGTATCAACCTTACTCCTCTGAAAGGCATGTCCTTTATTTATTTGCTGTCTTATTTTACTTTTTAGTTAGCTTATCCACTGTCTCAAGAAGTTTTACTGTTAGTCACAATATTTTAAGGGTGTTTCTGGAATATTTTATAAATCCTATGTGGTAAATATTCACTATTAGAACCATAGAATCATAGAATCATTTAGGTTGGAAAAGACCCTTGGGATCATTGAGTCCCACCATCAACTCCACTCTACAAAGTTCTCCCTTACACCATATCCCTTAACACCACATCTAAACGAGTCTTAAACACATTCAGGGATGGTGACTCCACCACCTCCCTGGGCAGCCTATTCCAGTGTCTGACCACTCTTTCTGTGAAGAATTTTTTCCTAATGTCCAGCCTAAACCTACCCTGCTGCAGCTTGAAGCCATTCCCACTTGTTCTATCGCTAATTACCTGTGAGAAGAGACCAGCACCAACCTCTCTACAGTGTCCTTTCAAGTAGTTGTAGAGAGTGATGAGGTCTCCCCTCAGCCTCCTCTTCCTCAAACTAAACAGTCACAGCTCCTTCAATCGCTCCTCATAAGATTTATTCTCCAGGCCTTTCACCAGCTTCGTTGCCCTCCCCTGCACTCGCTCCAGCACCTCGATATCTCTCTCATCTAGATGGATATTCACACATCCAGTCAAACTCACTACCTTTAATCTGCTTTGATTTTTTTCATGCACACCACATATGTTGTGCTTGATTTTAAAAGTTGCTTCGTACAAACTACATTTTCCAATATCCTTTCAGCAGTTCTAAGAGCTCGTGTAATGGCAGCTTTCAGCAAAGACAGAAGTCAGTAAATTTAGTAAAAAGGGTTGTTTTTATCATATGCACAAGTCATTGAATAATGTTTGTGTTGCCATTGGCAGTTTTGACATTTTTACAAAGTCCAATGACAGATTTTAATGTAAAATTATAACATGAAACTCACTTGTAATTAAAGTATAGGTGTTGTTACAAAACTGAATTCTGGGGTCTTTTCCAAAAAACTGATGAATAAAGATATAGCTATGTTGGTTAAAGGAACAACTGGGCTAAGTGGAAATTTATATGCAAAAGAAAAAAAGATCTATTCTTGCACCAAATAGATCCCGTAAATACTTACCTCTAAAGTGAGAAATCCTGCACTACTCATGAAAAGAAGTACTGTTTCAAGACAGGATTTTTTTTATCATGGAATCCTATTACATTAGACTCCTTCAGGAGCTCTTGTTCCCCAAAACTTTGTCATAAAAGTAATTGTCACACAAATCGTTCCATTAGGCCAGGTTCTGAAATTCTCAGTCATTTTTCCATCTACGCAGCCAGTGGCCTTCAATAACCCTTTCAAAAAATGACGGAGTTCCCCCTCTGGCATGCCCTCTCCGGAGCTGTGACTCCCTTTGAAAAGAGGTCAGCTTGTGCAATATGCACTATATAATGCCAAAAGCAGACTGTTGAGATAGACCAATCATTGTAAGTCACGCATGCTTTCCTCCACCTTTTTGTCACCTTTCCTTAATTTTTTAAGGCTGCTGGGAACCAAACTGGCCCCTGACATTAGTAAGGCATTCTTAGGAGTCACTTTGCTGGGCTTAATTATTGCAGTGATGCAGAAGGGCTGTGCATTTTTTTTTGTATTTTTACTGCCCTTGGTAGACTATTATTGAAGGACAAAGTAGACAACGTAATAAATGTCACAGTATATTACCAAATTCGTATGAGGCCTTAAATCTTTTTTGGAAGCAACTTGAAAAAGGACTTTACACTTAAAAATGTAAATCTCTAAGGAAAACAAACAAACAAACAAAAAAACCAACCAACCAAACAAAAAAAAAAAAAACAAAACAAAACAAAAAAAAACCAAAAAAACCCCAAAAAAACCCCACCAAACCCTAACTAGAAGAAAAAGACAGTGAGGATCTTACTGGATATTCAACAATATTCCTGCTAAACCCTATCCTGCATTCTCATATTAAAAAAAAAAAACCAACAAAACAAAACAAACCCAAAACCAAAACCCAAACCAACAAAACCAAATAAAACCAAACCAACCAACTGAACAAACAAAAAAAACCCAAAACCCCAAAGCCCCAAAGCCCCCAAACCCAAAACCAAACACAAAAATCCCTGGTTTACATTCCAACTGAAAAAGAGTTTAGGCACAGAAGACCTGGGTTGTACAGGTGTTTCCAAAAGCCCCTTAACTTCAAGACACTACAATTCTTTTCAAAAATTACCATTAACATTTTCACTAAATGACTTTCTCCTATGATACATTCTTGCTTCCTTCATAGGTGTGAACTGTATGCTATTTTCCTTACAAGCCTGTTATCAAGCAATCCATGTAAGCACTTGCCTGTTATTGTTTCTACCTGAATAGCACTGGTGAGTTAAGTGCATTTTTACATTATTTGTTTCTTTTTTTTTTCTTTTTTTAAATCATAGGAAGATAATTTGGTGCCACAGACAAAGACTGTCAGCATCTACTATCACTACGCTCCTTTGGTGAGAGAGTATAGGACACTATATCATTTTACTTGGACCAAAATGGTTTGGTAGGACCAATCCAGAGTCAGATTAGGGTTTGGACTTTTATTGCCAGCTGCATCCTGAGGTTGCCCATCTAGCACCCATACCCACGGCAGTCGCAATGCCATGGGCAGTAGAGGTTGCTGTTAGTTTGAAATAGCACCTCTTTTTCCAACACCCCTTTCTCATTGTTTGGACTAGATATTGAAGGATTAATAGCAAAACACCTTTGACCCGTCTCTGGAAACCTGCAGCCTTCTATAAGGGCTCTCTGTCCCCCGATTAACACAGCTTTTCTTCAGCACTCTATCTCAGAACCATTTCTCTGCTGTGAACTGTTCTGTATGAACAGGTTTTAGCTATTATTCTCTAAAGCAACATTTGAGGTTATCATTCTCAGAGAGAGAAAAAAAAATTGTTCTGTGTTTTTGGTCTTTATTGTCTGCATCCAACACCCACATTCTGAATCATTGCTCTGTTCCCACAGTGCCTTCATTTTAAATCAGTCCGTGATTTGGTTTATTTAAGTCCATAAGAAATGACAATATAATAATATGTAGGAAATTTTAAGTCAATTAATAGTATTTTTCTCTTGGCACTACTACTATTAAGGCTTCACCATATTCCTTTGTTAAACTGCCAGAAAAGCAGAAAGCCTCTTTGCCATCAGTTTTCAGTTTGCACAGTTTATTCTTAGTGAGGGACAAAGAATCATATCCTGTTTTAGTCACAAAGTCAAGAAAACGTTTCAATTTATTTGAAAATATGTCTTAAGTGAGAAACTGCAGGAGGTTTTCTTTTTCTTTAAAGTTATTGACGTTTTATCTCTTGATTCTTCACAAAGTGGGATCAGTTATTTCATCCTTGTGCTCATCAGCATTAGAATCATTAAAGACAGTGAAATGCAGTTAAACTTTCTAAGACCTGGGTATTGATCTCACTTGAAAAAAAACCTCTTTTCAGATTTATTTGTATTAGATTTCACCTTAAGAAATAAAAGAAGTGCAGGAACTACACAACAGTCATGCCATTCTTTACTAAGGCTGCCATTTCTGGGGACACGTTCTCCATCAAGCCATGTCATTCAGGGATGTCATATTTATCCCGTGTGCTGTTTGCCTATGCAGACTCTGTGTATTGTAGACTAAATATACCTGTGCTGCGCTGCATATATACTACCTTTTTCATCTAAGATTTTTTTGAAGGAATATGGGTGCCTTCTACATGATATATTCTGTTATATTTTAACTGAAGTTAGACTTCACCTTACATATACAATATTTCTATCATCAGATAGTCACACTCGGGCTGTCTTTACACCCAAAAACTTGCAGAAAACTATTTATTTACCCATATATACTAGATACTTTAAGGATGAGAGAAATCACCGCCTGCTAGGGTCTGCTTCACTCCGTAGAATCTAAATGTGAGTCTTGATATCTACACATCAATGAGTCCCATTCCACGTCTGTCTTTTTCATCCACAACTTGCCTAATGTGCAATTAAACTGTGCCTTTATCACTCTACAGGAGTCTAGTCAGCAACTGCAAACTAAACCCTCTTATCATATTTAATTAGGCAATTTAACCATGCTGATTTCAGAATTGCACTTCTTCCTGATTCACATTTGAAAACAAAACCCAGAATGTTTAGAGAGAAACTGTCACGTTGAACGGCAGCTCAAGAAGCTTTCCAAATCATAGTATCATTCTTTCCTAATATATCAGCTCTTGAGGAGCCTTCTCCATGACTCTAGTAAGTTGGGGATCAAGCAGAGAAATTCTGATATTGAAGTCCAGGAACTGGAATCATACTGTAAACCAACAGCACATAGAATGTAAAATGCTAATTGATTTCTCTTGCCTTTCACACAATTATAGAATCATAGAATGTGTTGGGTTGGAAGGAACCTTTAAAGGTCATCTAGTCCAACCCCCCTGAAGTAAGCAGGGACATCTTCAACTAGATCAGGTTGCTCAGAGCCTCATCAAGCCTGACCTTGAACGTCTCCATGGATGAGGCCTCCACCACCCCTCTGGGCAACCTGTTCCAGTGTCTCACCACCCTCATTGCGAAGAACTTCTTCCTAATGTCTAATCTAAACCTACCCTGCTCTCTCTTAAAACTATTGCCTCTTGTCCTCTTGCTACATGCCCTTGCAAACAGCCCCTCCCCAACTTTCCTGTAGGCCCCCTTCAGGTACTGGAAGGCTGCTATAAGGTCTCCCCAGAGCCTTCTCTTCTCCAGGCTGAACAACCCCAACTCTCTCAGCCTATCTTCATAGGAGAGGTGCTCCAGCCCTTTGATCATCCTCGTGGCTCTCCTCTGGACCCGCTCCAACAGGTCCATGTCCTTCTTGTGCTGACTCCAGAGCTGGACGCAGTTCTCCAGGTGGGGTCTCACAAGAGGAGAGTAGAGGGGGAGAATCGCGTCTCTCTCGATCTGCTGGCCACAATAAAGGCCTTTGGGCTTGGTTTAGGTTCAATGTAAACAGATTTTTTTTTTAAGAATCAGTACTGAGACAGTATCATTTCAAGAAATCAGAAAAAAGAAACATCTTACATATGGGGTTTGTTCAGCTTGCAGTTTACAGAATTGAATGAAGATCAAAGTCAGTATGTAGCCTTGTATTGTGTATGGATAACCGCATGGCTCAGTGATCATACCAGAAAACAAAAAAGTCTAAAGTTCTATGACTGAACACTCATGTAATAATGTTCTCAAAAATTATTTTCCAAATGAAAAATACTGAAAATGTATGGCACCTTCTAACCTCTTGAGTCTTCTCTATTCAGGAAGAACAAATGTGAAAGCAAAAATTCAGTGGAGCCGGGATAGATTTCTGGGAAACAATTTACATCAGTCTGTATCTGAGAGAAGACATTGCCGGATGAATACTGATAAAGCAAACCTAGATGTAATTCTAGACATTTTAAAATAAGAAATGCAGTTGATTATCTAACACCAAACCTTCTCTTTCTGATGAGTCAAACTGTGAAGTTACAAAGAGTTATTAATGGTATGCAGTTGGAATAAAAAAATTAATACATGCCATTAGGAGAAATGTAAGAAGTTCATTTTTTTTTCCACCTTGCACATGAAAACCATAATCTGGACATTTGGAGAGCCACCTAAGTAAATGCAACCACCAAATAATTTTCTTTTGTTTAGGAGCTGTATGACTGACTGATTCTTAATAACTGCAAAAATATCTGTAGGCAAATAACAATATTAAGCTTGCAGTGCACAGAAGTGAGCTAAGAACAGATGCCAGCCCTCAGCTCTTCCTGTATAATTTGTACATGGTAACGATAGTAAAGTGATTCCTTAAGCATATTTTCTAGCTTGTTATTCACCACTACCTTATTTCATGTGGCACTTCAAAATGCTCTTTTATACCTGGGTTGCTAGAACAGGATATCAGCAGCTTTTCGCTAGTGCATGTAATTGAAAGGCTGCTACTTAAAGCAGGCACCATTAAAAAATCTGAATTTGCCAACAGTTACAACCCAATTCTATGCCTAGAATAGAAAAGTAATTATGGTATGCTGCTGTATTGGAAAGTGTTGGCAAATCTTGATCTTTTAATGGTGACTCCTGTTCACAATAAGCAGCATACACCTTGAGGCTCTTTCTGTAGTCTATGTACATTTATTATAACAGAAACAGTGGAAGTAGGGAAGATAGAAAGGACTATTTTATCAAGACGTAACTTTAAACAACAAACTCCATTACCTTTCACAGGTCCTTTCAAAATTTTTAAAATTTTGGCCGTTCTGTTAATTTCAGTGGTGATGACTGAATTCACTTTCTAGAAATGAGACTAGAATCACATCTTTTGTTTCTCGTTTGTGAAAGGACCCCCGGTGTTAGACATGAAGCACTTAATACCACTTTTCAGTTTTAAAACGAACACCATTAACAATTCCTGACTACTCGTTGCTGAAAGGGGATGAAAATCAAGTGACTTTGCATTCTAATTTTGCCAGAATAAAATCCTGCTGCCTCAGGTAAAATCAAAATAAATTCTCAGTAGTGCGAAGAATATGTGTGTTCTCCTATACAGATGTGTCCTAATGGCGCTCCATACAGTGCAGCACGTTAAGTACACTTACTGTCTGACAGCTTGCACCTTTTGTTAAAACAGGAACATATCTGTCATTTCTGAGGTAGACTCAAAAGATTAGGAGGTTAAAATTATTAAGTGCAGTGCCTTTTGTCACTGAAAATGCTCTTGAACGTGAAGGCACCAGTGAGCTGACTTGATTCCTATATTGTTGTACATAAGCTGGATTTGCACTAGCAGTACAGTACTGATTATACCTTCAAGCAAGATTTACTTTCCTGTAGAAGATCATCCCTCTTTATTTACTGAGCTAAGCACTTCATGTGCATTGCCTTGTCTAGCATAAAATAAAAGGGCTCGTATTTAAAAAGTCTCCTGGTGAATGAAGAGTTATGTATGCTTTCATTTATTTCAGTTATTTACCATTTATGCATTCAAAATGATTGTAAGAAATACTGTTTTAGGGAAAATGGATACTAATATTGTACATTTACTGTAAATAGCCTGTAGGAATGTAGTGGCAATGTTTTCTATCCCTGTGTTATCTCAAATTGGAGCACGGATGAATGTCAGCTTGATCAGCCACATTCAGTTGGTTTTTTTCATACTGCAAGTTAAAATCCCTGTTTTTTTTAATACTCACAATTCTCAAAACTTATATTTCTATCCAAATAATGAATGCAATTAACAAATACATATAACCTTTATTAATTCAAGGAATTAAAAAAAAATAATAAAAAAGCCACAACAACTACTTGGAAATGAAGGTAAAAACATTATCCTTTATTCTCTTTGCTAAAAGTGAGAAAACTAACTTGATGCCAGAACAGCGTGTAAGGTCACTGGAGATGGACTCATTTGTATAATCCAGGGTTTTTTTTAATGTTTTTTCTTTTATGGCTACAGTAGTCTCACTGGTATGAGAACACTAATGTATTACTTCTTAAATGATCTGTTAAATCATAATAAAGATATTTCTTTTTCTTTGTCAGTACTAAGTTTGTATTTGAAATGCAGTTGAGGCCAGTTAAAGAGAAATAACTAAGCTAAGACAGGAAAATTTTGAAGATTCAGGAAAAGCATATCCATATTAGCCTGAACAGAGCTCATTCTTTTTAATGTAATTTCTGTTCTAGGAATTTAAGATACCGTGGAGTCACCAAGCTGCCACACAGGAATCCCACTAGCAGCACAACACTCTGGAGAGTACAACTCAGGTACCTTAAAAATGACACAAACTGTTAGAAAGAGAACCCAGGCTCATTTATTTGATCTTAACAGATGAAACAAGGATCAGATTCCTAGGAATTGACTTCATTTTCACTTAGCCCTCATTCAGGCCAGTTCCCATGGGCAGCAGCATGAATTAAAACAAGACCAGACCTCACATTTGGCTTAGTAGGATTTGTAATGCCATGTACCACGGTCTGAGATGTCTGTCTCTTTGAAGAATATCAATCTTTCTACATGCTTTGGAATGTCCATGTTTCTGTTCAGTACCACATATTTACAAACTCGTAGTGACATTTTAAATGTTACTCACTCTGTAAGAAAGAGGAGAAATCAAATGTACTTTGTACTTAAACGATGGCAGGAATGGTTGTTATTCTGGATATTTTGGGTCAAGGAACAGAATGATGAATTTCAGTTCCATGAGTGACCTTAACTGTAGAAATCCAATACAGCAGTCCTATGCACATAAGTGGACAGAAATAATGGCAACAATGTTTGTGACTCTGTCCTTCATTTGCATAAATCTGTGAGTCTACATAGACAGGCAGACCTTGCAAATGTCATACTTTGGTGGCAAACCCTCTTAGTAGGGTGAGAGAAATATTTCCTCCTGTTCATATCTCTTCGAGAAAGTGAGACTGATACCCAGGAAATGTTGAGCCCCATTGATGAGGTCTTTCAATTCCTTATCTCTTAACTGCAAGTTGAATATTTCACATGATTTAACTTTTGATTTGGTAGATTAACTTATGTCTTTTATTGCCTTTCTCATAGTCATAGTAGCTATCTAAAGGAACAGACTTTCCTATAATAAAATCAGGATGGACAGGCGTAGGACCGTCAAGATTGCCTAAGCAATCCTCAAGGATTCTGCACAGATATTTTTAGACTTTTACTGCAACATTTTAAGCATGTAGAAAATGTCTCATATGGACTAACACTCAGTGAGTTTTTCTATTCCTTTCCACAAAAGAAAAGCAATGCATTTAAAGTTGTAAAATTACACTGAAGGAATGAGATACCCCAATAGCAAAACTAAACCTTAACTCCCTTATCAGTTTTAACGTAGAGGTCTACACTTCTGTTCTTTAAATTAAAAATGAGAAAATCCAAACCTAGACTTTTATTAAAGAATCCACTTGTAGAACTAGAATCTTGTTATACCAAGCATCGCCAAGCTTTTATACAAATCAATGATATCTAAGAATCTCATGGAGAAATTGCTAGCAGCCAGCATCCAATCATAATTATTCTCTCACTCTCTTAGTAACTAAAAGTCATACTATGATTTTTAATTTTTCAAAGGAGGAAGTTTCTCCCACCAGCTTCTAAAAACTAGAAGACATGAGAATTTTAATGTAGTATAAAAAGAAAGCCCCACTTAACAGTGTTTCTACCCAGCCTACTGTTAAATCAGAAGATAATAAAAAAAGATACATTATACACGAACTTTTATTTCATAGCATTTACATTTTCTCTGTGCATGCAATGGAATTCCCGATTCAATCAAAACGCTGATAACCTTCAATCTGGAAATTGTGCTTACTTGGAAGACCAGATTTTAAAAAGTAATAAAGGTTAAAAAAAAAGAAAAAAGAAACTTATTAAAACTAGCTAGCTGGCTGCCTATCAAATTGCAAATATAAACGGAGCACCTTCATCGACTGTATGTCTAGAAACCTTAACGTTTTTCTCTTGCAAATAGGTCACTTCTCAGCCCTAGAAAGCCAATCGCATTCTGGGCTGCATCAAAAGAAGTATGGCCAGCAGGTCAAGGGAGGTGATTCTCCCCCTCTACTCTACTCTCGTGAGACCCCACCTGGAGTACTGAGTCCAGATCTGGAGTCCTCAGCACAAGAAGGACATGGACCTGTTGGAACGGGTCCAGCGGAGGGCCATGAAGATGGTCCCAGGGCTGGAGCACCTGTGCTGTGAGGACAGGCAGAGAGAGCTGGGGCTGTTCAGCCTGGAGAAGAGAAGGCTCTGGGGAGACCTTATAGCGGCCTTCCAGTACCTAAAAGGGGCCTACAGGAAAGATGGGGAGGGACTCTTTATCAGGGAGTATAGTGATAGGACAAGGGGTAATGGCTTTAAACTGAAGGAGGGTAGATTTATATTAGATATTAGGAAGAAATTAGTTACTGTGAGAGCACTGAGGCACTGTAACAGGTTGGCCAGGGAAGTTGTGGGTGCCCCATCCCTGGAAGTGTTCAAGGCCAGGCTGGATGAGGCCTTGAGCAACCTGGTCTAGTGGGAGTTGTCCTTACCCATAGCAGGGAGTTTAGAACTAGATGATCTTTAAGGTCTCTTCTAACCCTAACTGTTCTATGATTTTTAACCTATATTTAAGTAACTTGCAACACAATGAACACCCCACATCATCTCAGGTAAAATATACAGTAACAGGAACAATGTGAGCAGGTAAATGAGCAGGGCTGATCCCTGCTACAGAACAACCATGATTGTTTGGTAAAGTGTGAACAGGAAAAAAAGAAAAAAAAAAGAAAAAGAAAAAGAAGATTATATCTATGTGAATAAAGAATGAACGGCATTCTTGCAGGATCTTATACTAGATTCTGGACTAAAATAACTCTGCAAAATGCTATGGGAACATAACCTTCCTGTAAGAGACTTATCTAATATGCATATAAAGTGAGGACCTTCTCTACTGAGTCAGTAGAGCACTGCGGTTCGAGATACAACCAATTTTGGAACAGTCTGTTAAATTCTGCTAAAACTGTCATCTAGGAGATCTCTGATAAAACGGAGGGGTTTCAGAGGACATTTGAGAAAATAATTAAAGGAATGAAAACAGACCTTCTGAACAATTCAGAGTCCAACATATCTTATCAAAGGAAAAGATTAATGTAGAAGTGACTCAGTCACAGCCTGTAAAGATCTAGGCAGTTTTTATCATGCATTTTCCCATCCAGCAAACAAAGGTAAAATAAGATCCCATGACTGGCAGTTGATGATAGACAAGTTTGCCCTAGGACTGTAGTGAAATCTTCTAACTGAAGACTATTAGGAGCATTTATCTACTATTACCTTTGAGTCTCACCACTTGATTTTTTAAAATAGATTTTGTATTTTTTCATGAAATTTGCTTTTGAAAGCATTGTTTTATAACATGTAGTTCTTTTCCAAACTAATAATCTACAGACAATTTAACTGATAACTATTCCTTCCAATATTGGAGGGTAAATTAATTCAGTGAATACTTCAGAGAAAACACAAGGGTAATTCACCAATACCTTAAGTGAAAAAGATCAGCATTATAAACCTCTGTTTCTTGAACAGATTTGTGATTTAAACACATTTGTGCAAAACCTCCTAAATGAAGATTAATTTCTTGTTTGTCAGAAAGTCTATTTATTTATTCATGAGTCCACAGTTCTTTAAAAAATAGCATCCGTTGTAATTCATCAATTGGGAAGGCAACATTTTGTGTGAAAATCTTGTCTATTCAGGCTTTATTTTTGTTTAAATGTAGTAGGATATGGACTACAGATAATCTGAACAGTAAAATCTTCTACCCTTTGGCAAGCACTCATTCACTTTTAAACTCCAGGTGTCTGTGATTGAGCACTAAAGCACCATAATTAAAACATGGAATGCCAGATATATTTAACAGGTTCAATTTTGTTTGCTGGTTAAAGACTGAGAGACCAAAAGATGGAGCCTATTAACAATAGCGTATGAAGAAAGAGAAATCACTGCAGAGTGAAGTAAGTCCCACTGGGGGCCTAACAAGCACCTGCCATTTCCATGCGGTGAGAGATCAATCAGTCTCTGTGTGCAGCAAGCCGACCTGCCAGAAGCTGATCCACAAGGGGCAGAGAAGAAAAATGATCAATTCCCCAAATTCTGTACTCTGCAGTAACAAAATGCTGTGCTTTAAACACTTACACTGTCTTTGCAATTGAGATATCTTAGTCAAGTTCAAAATCTGCAGTGAAACTACAGTCTGATACACAGAAAGAAAGGTATCCAAAGTGTATTAGAAAAGAAATTCTCTCTATTGTTACTGTGTAAATTCAGTCGTATTACAAGGAAAATAAGTTTTGGGGTTTTTTAACTTACAGTTGTGAAGAACATATGCCCAAGTTTTTGATCTCATGTACAAGACTGCAGCTTAAATTTTGAAGACTTCAATTCATCGCTTATTTGATTTCTGCTTGCCGTGGAGGACTGAGACAGCCAATAGAATAGTAAAACATACTAAATATGTACCAAACACAACAGTGGTAACTAGAAATGAAAACAGGAGAATTGGAACTCGGTATTTGTCTATTTGCTAGAAAGTGTAGTTATCAACACCCCTATAAAGTTCACTTATTATCAATCAGAAGAAGAATCAAAGAATATTGCACATAATTCTAGGTCCTACCAAAACTGCACGCTGTTACTGGCTTGGGTCACTGCCTGGGCCCATGGATACAGTTACGCGTTATGGTAAGGAAGACCAGTCTCAATTGTCAAAGATCAGAAGCCACGAATGAAATCTCTAGATATTACTCTTCTTTCCTAGGTAATCAAGTAGTCAAATGCATCTTAAAAGGTGACATGATCAAACAAAATTGTCTGGAATTCCAGGGAAAGCACTGAGATCCTGCACTTCTTATGAGATTAGCCTGGATCTTTTAATATTTTCGTGTTCTCTCTCAAGTGTTCTTAAAGCCACTTTCCCACAATATGAAGTGTGATTTTTCATTTCCTGTTATACAGAAGACAGCTGTGGAGCGGTGGTGCAGTAGTAAATAATACAGGATGGGAATCTGTTTGGTATACAGAAAAAAATGAAAGAGCCTTATTAGAGTTATTTATTTGCATTTACCCTTCACTACTGTTAAGAAGAATGATGATTATTAATGAAAACCCTCAATTAAAGAAGTCCAAAGCTGTCTTTTGATGTAACAAAAGAAGTCCAGACTGGTAAAAATTAAAAATAGAGGACAGCTAAAAAATTCAAAATAATATAGTATTCTTCATCACTTGATTAGAAAAATACTTTTGTTTGCAACAAAAGAGTGGAAACAAACGGTCTGATCTTCAGAGAAAATTGTTTGTTTCTCTTTCACTTGAGAAATTGTTCCAGAACAATTCATCCTTGCACAAATATTACCTTTGAAATATTATCAAAGTCACTGTCTGCAGAGGTTATCTGCCAAACAAGTGACCGTAGTTTTAGCTCAAGAGAGATCCAAAGATGGCTATAACTTTTTCATCAAACCTGCAGAAGAAGAAACATGAGTTTTATCATATACAGTCAGGTTTTTAAATAGCTCGTTCAGTTCTGCCAGTCTCTGTTCTCTGGGACTGCATTTAGGTTTCAGCAAATCTACCTCCCCATAAGTTTTGCTCCTCTGATACCCTTGTTGATATGTTTAATTTTAGTATTACACCCTCAGTTGCCTCACAGAGACAAATACCACACGACACCATGTGGATTGTGCTGCTCTTCAAACTGATGTGAAGTTCTGACTTCACTGAAGTGAAGAGGAAGACTTCCGTTGACTTCAGTGGGATCATGGTTTAACTATAAAACACATCTCTAGGGACTGCACCATAAATCTTGTTATCAGTCAGTGACCTGAACAAGTTCACTACATTAACATGCAGTAAATTAATTTTACACTAAAAAAAATAAAAATTAATCTATGAGAGTTATGTAGACAATCTTTAAGCAAATAATTAAAACAAGCACTGGATAAAGATAAAAAGGAAATAAAAAAACCTCCATAACAAAACAAAAATCCCACCAAAAACCCCAACAGAACAGCACATGTGGAGAGGGAAACTGAAAATAATTTCTTTCACACAAAACAGAATACAACTCAAGCTGTTCTGTAATGTGTAGCATACTTTGTAGCATACTTGCCTATTAAATAAAAAGCAAGAGATTCTGTCATTTTGGCTTTCAAATATCACCCAAAATATACCCTGTACTTCTGCGTGAGAGCTAAGTACACAAATGTTGAAGAATGCTGCCGTCTTTAGTGATTGCTTCTTTTTCAAAGACCCATTTCAGGATGACATAAACAACTTACTCACAAGTTCAGTATATGAATTCTGTGTCACTTGGGCTTACTGTGATACAATGCCTTCGGAAGAGATTCAAAGGTATAGCTGTGCAAAACACTCAGAATACAGACGGAATTATTTCTCTTTCTAGGAATCACTACAATCACGGTAATAGCAGGCTAAATTAAATTATGCCTAAAGTAATATTTAGATACCTTACATCAAGACAGCCTTTCTACATTATCTAATACCCATCTTTGCCTTGTCCTGAAAGCACTTATACTCTCTACCCATTTCTGTTTGATCTCAACTTTTCCTGTGCTGTTATATCAAACATCAATGTGTGTGCATTGATACTGATACCCAGGGAAGCGTATGCTCTGGGGAGAATCCTGCCTTTCTTCTGCCTAAGCTTCTCTATCATCTATTGTGCCTAACCTAAATTCCACCTCACTCCCCAGAAAACCTGCAAAAATTTTTCTGGTCAGCCACAATCTGGAAAGCAACGGAAAAGGCAGTGTTTAACTCCTAGGTAGCATCCTAATGGCTATGATCCATATTCCTTGCAATACGTCTATAAAACTTCATGTTCACAGCCTGAAACATATTGAAAAGTTTCCAAGAGCTCAGCTTAGAAGTCTCAATAAAAAATTGTAACTATTAATTCTCAGATATTTTTTAAAGCATTTTACCTGGATCACCAGCAAGAACACTGTCCAGTTTACGCTGAAAAGGACTTCTGTCATAAGTGCAGAAGAAATATTAAAACACTATTTTGCTAAACAAATGAGGAGGACTCCTCTGAGTATTCATAATACATGTTTACGAACTATTTTAATTAAAACACATATCTCTGTAGTTAACTTGAAACCTATATTTCAATCTGGCTGCTTTATTATGATTTTCAAGTTTCCTGTATCACACACACATACATTTTGAAAAACAAATATAAATAAAATATGACAGAATAAACACTGATTAGAACATTTTGGAACATCATTAACATACCCAATTTACATGGCGTAAATCTGCTAACATCTGCAGTGATATAAAATCCCCCAACATCTTTCACATCATGAAGATGAAAGCAGTGGGTTTTTTTCCTTCATTTGGTACAATAAATAAAACAGTGCCTTTCTTCTATTTCGCATTTAACAAGAAGCCATTACAGTGTGTTAGCATAGAACATTAAAAGGCAGAAGATGGAAATATGACGCTGAGCAGTTCAAGTAATCTGTTAGCCCAGGACATAGAACAAGAAATTACCTCCATCAGACAGTAATTCATTGTTCTGGGAGGCTCCAAGATAAATAACCTAGACTACAGCATCACCTCCCTTGGCATTTTTCACATTTCTTGTTTTCCATCACTGAAACTGACCAGTGGAAATTTAAACAAGAAACAATATATTAAATATGAGGAAAAACATACACTTATGCACGCTGATAATGCAGAAGGTTCTGAAACCATCACTGTTGATTATTTTTGACCCATATTAAATCCCAGTTTACTTGGATGGACATCGTCGTTTAGTTATTTTTTAACTAAGGAAATGAGGGTTTTTTGAATCCTAAGAGGAAAATAATAAAAATCTGCCAAAAATTTACATTTATTCTGAAGGTTGACAACTGTTGGTGTAAAATGCCATTATATTACAATTATATTCACAGTGTGCTTGCACAAATGTGCAATAAGTATCATCCATTTCAGCTCATTCAGAGCCTAGAAATGAAAGCCCAGCCTAATATGCAACTGCCCAATTTTTGCTTCAGTCAAACTGTTTTACTCAATGTTCATTTGTATGAATAACTCAAATACTGAAGTCCTAATTCAGGCTGAGAAACCACCTATAGTCTTCCCCTACTGAGAGTGGAATGTCCAACTTATCTAATAGGAACAGATTTATGTTTTGAAATTATAGTATGTCCATCTGAAGAACAGACAATTCAGGTTCACTTCAGGTCTGTAAACGTTCATCCAACAAAATGCTAAGTCTTTAAAAACTATTCTGCTCTGCAAAGTCCTAGACACAAATGACTGATGACAAGCTCTTTCAGTTGCAGTTCTTTATTTACATAGACCTACGGTGGCAGCAACCTATCACCCACAAGTTTTTTGCCTCTTTGCTTTTTTCCCTTGTCCACATCCTTTGCCCCGGGCATCCCTCTGCTTCACAAAGAGCTAGGGAAATTCCTGTTTGTATTTCAGAAAACCCGAATGCAAGAAGTTATGCATTTGCAAGCTTCCAAAACCAACAGAGCCACTGTACCAAAAATGAGCTCTCAGATTGAGGAATCTGGAGACACATCGCTAAGACCTTCATCTCCTAACCTTTGCAAACTAGTTTTGAAACCAAAAAGACCAGAGACACTTTGTACCAAACCACTGTCCCCTGGGCCGCTGCAGCTGTCAGCATTGCGGTGGCAGCCACTGGACTGGGTGTGGAGCAGATACTGGTTTCTCTGTTTGTTGCCCTGTCTACCCACCTTCCTCTTCCACTCAGCTGAAACCACCTCAGCATGCTCCCTTCCCTGCCATCATCTCTGTCCCAGCCATCTCCTCCTGTTTCCATGTGTATATTCCACATCCTATCAGATGTGGAATATCTGCACCCTATCCCACACACTTCTCAGGTGAAGGACTATTACTACACTTAATGGTTACCTACAAAGTCTGAAACCCAGCTTATTACTGGCCAAAAATAAGTTCTTTTTGACCACATATCCTTTGTAACTCAGGGCTTTCTCTTCAGAAGACAAGTTTTAAAATCATGTTTCAGATACGTCACCTACTTTTCCAAGGACAAAAATGAAATGTATGCAAAAACTAATTTTAATGTCAATGTACCATTCCTCACATAAATTAATGTGAGACCTAGTCCTAGGCTCCTCAAATACTTGCTTATTTGTCTTTATTACAGTGCATTACCAACAACATATAAGATACATCCTTCCCTCCTATTTTAACAAGCACTTTTACTAAGATGGTGGTAATAATGGGTCCTTTATCTTTATTACGCGTTACTTTGAAATGTTTACACCCAAAAATGCTAACAGCAGTACAAGCTCCGTTGCTAACAGCAGGCTGCTCTCCACCACTAGGCAAGAGAAAGACAGCTTCACCAGAGCAGAAAGTAGCAAAAATATCTTTTTTTGAAAGGAACTATAGCTGCTTGTTATGTATTTATTGTGCTTTCTGCATTCTTTACGTTCATCCTAATTTGAGAGGGATTTTTTCCACAGGATTGTAAAAGACAAGTCATTCCCCCTAGAAAATCAAACTGCTCCTGTGGCCAAGTCAGGTAAGTCAGCTCGCTCACGCTGCGGGGCAGGCAGAGCCCTGGAAGAGCGGCAGCTCCTTAGACTGGGGTCACTGCCCTCTATGAGCATCTAACTCAAAGAACCCAAGTGACTAGCCACACACAGTGTAGATGAAAACTCTCTGATTAACCCTTATCAGGGCTGTGCTATCTTCAGAGGACTGGAGCATTAATGAGATTACTAATGTTTAAGATGCCATTCATGATAAAACATCAAGGGGGATCTACAGCAAGACCTGAGCTGAAACAACATTGGATGTCCATCTGTGGGCCAATAACCATCTCACCTGAAACCTGCCTGAAAGCTGGCAGATGATACTGCAGGGTTTAGATTGCTGTAAGGCAGCAGTAATACAATCTAAGATCTCCCAGGAAACTTTCACAAAGACTTTTTTCCAGAAAACTTTTAGGAGGGCATTGGCAGGTATGTAGTTGTATTAATACTTTTTGTATTAATGCATTAATACTTTTTGCCCCTTTCCAACCCTCAGTTCAGTTCCTACCCCTGTCACCTGCACCATGGAGTCCCCTCTAGGGAACAGGTGCAGGAAAGTATATCATTTCATGGTGGCAATTATATCATAAGAGCTATCAGAAGATTCCCAGAGCTAAGAGGCACAGTTGGACCAAAATGTTCTGCTGAAACATAGACTATAAACACTACAAACACAGACATAAGCTCTTTTTTAGGGGATTAATAATCATTGCTACAGTTATCTTATTCTTTCATCTTTTTCTCTTTATTGTCTCCTAAGGGAATACCATTTTTAAAGGAGATTGTTCCAGAATTCATAGTGCACAAAGATAGTATCGGGGAATTAAGAAATATAACCTATTAGTTTCCTTCTACACTGATATTAGGCCACTTAAGAATAACCCACTTGGAAATAACCTATGAGCAATATTATCTCTATCTTATGGGCTATTGCAGAACTCAGTTTTATTTTAATGGATGTTGTTCATTTACTGAAAAGGTTAAAGATCTTCTAAAGCGTTTGATTATTCATCAACAACACACCTTTTTTACACATACTATGAAGGAACAAAAACCCAAACCCAACACCTGGAAATCATAACCAGAACATAAAGAGGTAATAGAATGAAGAGGATATCCAAGATTACCGAATTCTTTGCTGCAATTCAATTACTGCTGACATAATACACTAGCAGTGAAACCCCTAGATTTTACTTACATTATACACTACAGTTAGTACAAAACAGTGCAATACAATGAAATATACATACTTAGTGCTGGTCAACAGAATATTACTGAACCAAGCTCAATAAATTCTGCTCTTCTATGTCTAGTAAGACTCAGGAAATACCACCACCATCAGCAAATAAGGTAAGACAATGGGGTTTCAGTCCTAATCCCATGGAAAATGGAAAAACAAAGGGAAAAAATTTCTCAGTAGTTGCTACATGTCTCATTCACATATGACATGCTTCGAAACTGCTCCCACAGTGCTGAGAAAAGGTCATGTGAAGTCCACGATCACTTCTGCTTGACTTGCTGGCTGCCCTGGAACAACAGGCCATGCATAAGGGTCAAATCTTCTAAAGCTGGACGACAGCATAGGCTGGACCCAGCTGTGGAGGAGCAGAGACTGGCTAAGTCCTCAGCCTCTCAAGTCTACAGAAGCTGCCCTCATGCACAGAACTATGTGGTTACAAAGGTCTATATTCCTGACATAATAATTGTCTACCTCTGTATCTGTAAGAAGGCATGAAATTATCATTGAAAAAGAAATCTCATCCTGTGAGAAGGTTTATTTAGGAACATTCTCCTCTCTGAATATGAAATTAGGGGGCTATTCTTGAACTAGTGTATAGAGAATTCAATGCAATCTTATTAATGCAGCATGCTGACAACTTAAAACTTGTACCAACAATTCATAGTTGATGCCATAGTCAATACAGTACAGTATGTCTTCAGTCTTGTTGATGCTAGCAAAAATTTCACAACCTGTACAGGATTTGTGAGTAGGGCTGTGACTGGACCAAGGCCGTATTAAAAATGAAAAAAAAAAAAAAAAAAAAGAAAAAGGAAAAAAAGAGGGAAAAAACCCCAAAAGGTAGGAATTATTCATAGTCCTCTTGGGAGCTCCATTATATTTTTCAAGTGCATTATTTTGTCAGCAAAGCTGTGACAACTTTGGACTTTAAAAACATGTGATACGTACAAAATCAATCAATAAAAATTGGTTTGAAAACATCGATAATAACACACTAACTTTATTACTTAGCACTCCTAACCTGGTTGCTGATCATGAGGTTTTGTAGTCCCTTCACAAAGTATTAACTTTTGAGCCTGCAGACCACTTTCAGCTACATTTGATAGAGATCTCAAAAAACACTAAGTCCCTGAATGTTTAAAAGGCTGGCAACGGGCCAGAGTAAAAGAAATTACTAATGACAAATTAATGCTTATTGATGCTCCTGGTGTGGGAAGGACTGCAGCTAGATGGTCAGTCAGCACAAAGAGACTCTTCTTACTGCCAGCAGCACAAAAATGACAGATAGGGTATCTGGGATTTTGTAGGAGGGAAGGAGCCCAGGATATAGTATGGAGGGGACGCAGGGGACATAGAAGAGAACGAGAAGCATTTGCAGGTTCTGAGAAGGGCTGGGAGTGTTGGAGTATTAGGTGACATGAAGGAAAAGTAGTCAGGATTGCAAAGAATAAAAACTACTGCTTCGTTAGCCCCACAGTTCACAGGACAACCTTCTAATTAAAACATCACAGACCTGGCTTTGTAACGTAACATATATATTAAAAAAATATTTTTTTACATCTGGTAACTGCAAATAAGTGTGGTTTTGGAGTTTGTTTGTTTTTGTTTTGTTTTTTCTTTCAGACTGTGTGATTTTGGTTAAGCTTTATAACACTGTAATGAAGATTTCCTTGAAAAGTCATATAAACCCTGCTGTGAAGATATTTCACTTTTTACAGCCTAGCTACAATACTCTATTAAGCTACGGTGTGAAATTTTTATGCAATGCTTGGTTTCATGGCAGAATTCTTTGCATGAATACAGACATTCATACGGCAGATGTTTTGTGCGTGTCTATTTTTTGTTTTCCTTTCAAAAATTGTGTTATGTCTATGCAAATTCCCTGTACTTCAATAATTTTGTTAAGAGCTGGCAAATATGCTCAGTACTGTATCTTCCAATAGGGATAACACTCAAATATAGCCTTGTCAGCAACTTCTGCAACACTTTGGGAGATGCTCCAAAATTTTTTGTTGCATTTTAAAGTTCATTAATTTGACACATTTAAAATATATATGCATTACAAAATCCCGCATTTCTCACTTCCATTAAAAAGCCTATATTGCAGAGAATGTGATTTTGTCGCTTCCCTTTATTTCCTTCAAGTTCACCATTAAAGAGACAGCATATCTATTCTTTTATTAGAGTGAAAGTTTTATTTCATATGTTGAATCAAAAACAAATAAAATCTTGGCACAAAACATACGGTAAGAGGATGATTTGGCCCAGTTTTCTTTTGATTTTCCTAAATGAAAAATAAAATATTACTTCTAGGGGACGGAATGGGAATGGATTTCTGCATTACTAAGTACATATATTGATCTCATAACACTCAGATGACAACCCGTCAGAACAGTGTGACTATTTCAATAATGCAGGTAGAGACATTTTCACACTTGCTTGAGCAGAACAGCTGCATAGGATGCTACTAAAGTACTCTTGGCTTGACTTACTAATACAATTTAAACATCTGCCAGTGGTCTTATATTTTTTATCAGTTATTAAGAAGGGCAAAGAGATACTGACAAAACACAGCCATTTGACGAAGCTTTCATATTGTAATTAGAGGACTATTTAGCATTATTAAATAAACACACATTTATTCTTGATGTGATACCATTGATTTCAGTAGAAGTAGTTACATCAAGAATGAGAAGAGAAGAAAGCAGTTCACAAAGGAAAAACGGAGATGAAAGGCATTATGTTTAGTGTAACACAGCCTACTGAAAAATGGGATGACTGCCATACCTAAAAAGTGCCAGTATGCACTTAATCTCCCTTCTCAAACAACAAAGGAAATGGAGGTGAAAGCAAAGCTGTCCTCCTCCAGGTCAAATTGTTTCCTGGAATGAGAGCACCAGGGGATGATTTGACTTAAAACTAAAGACATAAAATGTGACTATAAAAATAAAGCTAAGCATCAAACTTAAATGCCTCCCTCAAACGCATTTTGCATCACTCCCCCAGCCTCCACTGCACATGCTTACTCTGGTGCTAGATGGGTAAATCCAATCCGGTAGATTGCCTGCAGTAGCCAAGATACGCCACAGTCTGGGTTCAAATTCCCTAATGGTTCCAAGTTCTTCTTCTTCCACAAAGAGCAACTTACTATGGAAAAATTTCAAAAGTCTGAGTAAAAAACTCTGCAATGATCACTCAACAAGTAACATGAAAGGATAAGGCAAGCCACCTAAAACCTTAGGTTAAATCATAAACACCTAAAGCTGCTAAATCCAATCTTTTAATTTGCATGTCTTTTAGAATTTATATTTATTAGATATCTCTGAAGTTAGTATGAAATTTATATTTTAATGAAATTCAAAATTTTCATTGGTAACACATACTTAGAAGTGTATACTCCAAGGAGATGGATATCCGTCATTCTAAACTAAGGTCCTTCTGATATCCCCCACGTTTAGGCAGGCAAGAAAATAAAGTCTGGCTAAAGTACTCGGGAGTCAGGAAAGACATGCCTGTACCTGAACCAAGCATGATGACAACAGGGCATTCATCTTTTGCACATCAGTCTAGTAGTTAGACCATTCATCTAGGATGCATCTAGGCCTATTTATCGCAAAGGGGATAGAATTCCCAGTTCCTGCATTCCAGGAAAATGCCATAATCACCAGCCAAATACCTTGAATTTTTCACTCTCTTCCAAAAGCTAAACCACTATGCAGCAAATCTTGAAGTCCCATGGAGAACAGACAGGATAATCTGTCCAAGCCCAGCAGTTGACACTCATCATGGAACGGAAGAGAGGATACAGACCTCTCTCCATGAAACATATATGCATTTTTATATTGACTTTGGATAAAAAACAGCCTGAAGAGATTTTAATTTTCTTCTGGAGATACATAACCTGTCTACATAGCCACCAGGGACAGCAAATTCAATGTCCTGGTGGAGATCTAGATAGGCACCTACTCCTTTGGCTGGATAGTAAAGCTGGGCACTTTTGCTCATGTCCTTGGCTCAGACACTTAGGTTGTGCCTAGTTATGAATTAAATTCAAAATTCGCATTTGTCAGAAAGAAATCTCATCATATAATTGATGTTCTAGTCTAAGCCCTAGGTGTGTCATCTCACAGTCAAAGTGAAAAACTCATATAATTGGCTTGTACCTGATCTTTCCCACGCTAGAGCTGCGTGCCAAACATCTAGAGGATATTACAGAAGGAGGATGTTCCCTCTTCACCCAAAGTAGCCCTGTGCATCTCTCAGCTACAGTAATCCCTATACCTGGGGTAGTACCATTTCTTAAGACATCACCTAGACCACTAAATGCACCTTCAGTTGTATGACTCACTTCACATGGAAGGCAAGCATTTATCTCAGAAGTCTGCAAAATATCACCCTTCATTAAAACATATCAGTGATTAGGCATATAAACACCGTCATTCAACCTCATGCCATCTAGCCTAAAGTGTCTTTCAAATGGATGATGGAACTCCTTTAAGGACTATCTAGACGGAAAAAGATTCAGAAGGTTACCTATCAGTCTTCGTATAACTCTGACAACCTTTTTTTTTTCTTTTTACATATTTGTCATTGCCACACCACAGAATGTATAATTCTTTTGTGGCTGAAACAATTATAAGAATTGTTCTGTAAGGGAAAAAAACCACTCTCAAAAGAGATTCTCAGGACTTCATGGAGAAAAGGGAAAAGAGATAGGAAGAAAAAGGAAAAGAACAACAAGAAGAACAACGAAAAGAACAATTTACTGATTCTCATCTTATTCCAGACTAATTAGTTGGCCATTTTATTATATTTAATGATTTCAAGGAAGTGAGTTCATTTTAATTCAGGCTACTGGATGTATAAAGCAGATGTAATACTGAAATGAATCCTATCACACATACATACCCTTTCAGTCACATAAAGGAAGATGAAATATTACTCCACAGCACAATTCAATGACAAGTTTTTGGGACCAGTGTCTGTCTGGCTGAATGGACCACTAATCTCTGTGAGAAAAATTAAGTCTGTCTGATGACTCAAAGCAACCTCAGAGTATTAGAATCTTCCCTTCATATGGTTTATGAGTTATTCCACTACGGCTTTTATAAGGATGGTTAAAAAATAATCAGAATGTTAGAACTTGTAAAGACTGATCAGTTAATCTATGTCATGTCCTACCAATACAAGACTGATCCCCACAGTACTCTTTCTAGGTCTTTGTCCAAGCAAGCTTTGAACTCAACAATTGTTGGAGTTTCCAGCTCTGAGAAACTATTTCACAGCCTAATAGACTGAACTGCTAATTTTTTTCTCTCCTAAATATTTCTCTATCCATACTTTTGTCTCTGCAGGTCACCTTATATGCTTCCTCTTCCTCTATGATTTTACAATGTTGAATTAGTCATGGATTGTTACTGGCTTCATCTCTGTCTCCCCTATTAGCCACCATTTCAGTCAGTTCAACAAATTTTTGTGCTTTATGTAACTCTGCACAGACAATTCTACTTGTGTTTGGTTGTTCTTTGATTTTCCTGTAGGATTAGAGTGAGTTTTACCTACATTTTCACAGGAGCTATCATCAGTTCCATTTTAGCTCTTTCAGGGACTTTTACATTATCTTTCAATCTTCATGGGTATCCTTCTTTTAAATTCCATTTAAATCTTAGTGAGACTTTAGTTGCCAAGCTTCCACCCAAAGCAAATTGAAGTAAAATAATTTTGGGGGCAGACAGAACAAGACACAAAGAGGAGAAGTTCCAGAATTCAGAAATTCAGGCATTCAGAAATACCTTGGCTTGAGAAGCAAAATGAATAAGCTCTAAAGCTATCTGAAATGAGTGTTTCCGCACTTAAAATATGCCTGAGTCCCTAGAGGACTTCTAATCTGCTACCAATGCTCAAACATCACCTCAGTCACCTGTACAGCTCTGAATCCAGCACAGAAACATAACCAAGGGAGAGGAGTACATCTCTCAGGTCTTGCACATACTCAATGAAAAAAAAAAAAAAAAAAGCAGCAGTAGGATCAGTGCTCAGTGCTTCTTCTCGCTCAGAGGAGTCCCCTTTTTACCAGGCCACAAACTTACGTTTCTTTTTACTTATTTTCTCCATCTGGACCCATCAGTCTTGAATTGCTTTCTGCACAAGAGTTTCCAAAAGGACTACAAAGGCGCCTCAACTGGGATATGCCCCAGTCTGGCAGGTAGTGTGACTTGTGGAGTAGTGTGGCAACCTACTCTAGGTGCTCTGTGGATCAATCTCGGATGGGTTGATATGGATCTCAGGTACTAAAGGAAATGTCATACTGGGCCTACATGCTTCCCTCCCTAAGTGCATCACCTTCCTGAGTTTGGCCCTTATCACAAGATTTAGGGTCTTAATTATTATTTGCATTTGTCCTCCAAAATTTACAACACATTTAAGCCCTGCAGATCTCAGCCAATTTCTTTTTAGCTACTCACAGAGATTAAATACTTAATTTTTACTGATAGCATGCTGTCCCCCTCCTCCCTCTCCCTTTTATTTTTATGACTCCCTGGTCAGAACTGGCTCCTTGCAAGCTGTTTTTGTCTGTATTATCACATATCCATTGAGTAACCTGGTCTAGTGACAGGTGTCCCTGCCCATGGCAGGGGGGCTGGAACTAGATGATCTTTAAGGGCCCTTCCAACTCAATCTCTTCTATGATCCCATGATGATTCTATGTCCAGCTTGGTCTCAGCAATGTTCCTCCAAATGAGTTTCTCCACAGCAACATCCTGCTTCCTTTCCAACCACCAAAATTATTTCCTTAAGGGAAATTATTTCAGTCTTAGGTGAAATCCAGATTTCTTTACTGTACCTAGAGATGTCTAATACCCATCAGTAGGAATAAATATTTATCCAGAAATCAATCTGTCACATTATTCACAGACGGACTGCATACAAATTTAGAATTGTGATGACAAGTCCAGCATCCTCCACAGTTCAAGACATGGGCTTTCAAATATCCTATCCCTTTCACGTAGGGTACACTAGTGCATTTCATATAAGGGTGTATTTCATATGCTTTTTCTGCACCTCAGAGGCAACTTTTAGAATTCTTTGGTAAGTGCAAATAGGGAAGAATAGCAATGTTAGCTGAAAAAAAATTAACTAGGTATCCAGCAGAAGTTTTTGATGGCCCAACAGGCATCGGAACTACATAATAAAGGCATACCCCATAGGTTTTGGCCTAGAATAATTTAAAATGCTCTGTATCTGTGTTATTCTGGGTTAATCTGCAGCACTGTAATTAGAAGCTGCTGTGGCTGAAAACTAACCTGGCAAAAAGTGATGCCTGTTTGGCATCTCAGACATTTCCACAAGCACTTAGTGCCTGCCCAACACAGAGGTCAGGCATATACAGAGAGAATGAGACTGGGGCAGTCTGGATTTAGGTTGGTTTAGACTACCATGAAGCTGCACTGTCAGTTGTAAGAAAAGGTCCTATTCTTCTATATTTTGCTGTTTGATTCTACTGTCCCACCCTTGCCTGGTTTTATTCCTGTCAAGGATCAGCCAGTTTTGTTCACTTCCAACATCCTGTCTCAGCCACGTAATGAGAGTGTTAATCTCTAATGAAACACAGGAATAGCCCAAGCTTTACCATGACTTTGTGAACTGGATTGTCTTTCTGCATACCCTAGCATGCTCACATGCAAGTGAGCAGGAGGAGCAGCTGAGAAGAAAGTCTCCCAGGCAGGAGTTAATTAGATGAAAAAACAGGCAACCTTATCCTTTAGGTCTGCAACCAAGGTAAAGATATTTGTGTGCAGACATAATGCTACCAAGTACCTGAGCTCTACTGCAGATGCTTAAGGAAAATATAGCAGGGGAATATCGGAAAACAGAGATGTCTGTTATGTGCCTGCCTTCCACAGATTTTCAATAACACTTAAGAGCTTAACATCTTTTATGCTTTTGAAACCATTCTTAATAAAATAACATTAGACCTTTCACAAATCTGTCACTTCCTGGGCCACCTTGACCTAGATCAATACACTCCTGTTAACTGTTATTATGTGCTGTTCACAGGTCCTCCATCAGTACCTTGTGGAAAGGGCAGTTTTCAATGTGACAGGCTTTTCTGAATTAATTTTCGAGTATGATTTTAAGAAATAATGTGTCAAAAGTATTATAAAAATCCCTGTACTGTAACACCTATTTCATTTTCTTTATTCACTGCTTGTTTTGTTCAGTACAAGAATTCTAGCTTGGTTTGCAAGATTCAACAGAAATCTTTGGGGGTATTCTTAAAAAAGAAATATTCCAAAATGGATATACATGTGCAACAGCTACATCTTCTGACACTTGTACCATGAACGTTCTCACTGTGCAAAATAGGTGTGTAATAATTTTAGCATCATTTAAATTCTTGATGTTGATGTGACGTATCAGTTTCCATCCTTCATAGTTTTCCATTACACGCCCACAAAAAACAGGATTTAAACTATATACTCAAGTTCTGTGTTGTCTTTTCCAACTTTCTTCCTCGTTTGCACTACCAAATCTATTTTTTCTTTCACACGTACAATGTATCCTGTAGTCCCCATCAGTTCAACTACATGGCATATAGCATCTGTTGAACCACTTCTTCCAAACAGTGTGTTGTGCTTTGTACGTACAGTGAATTAAGAAATTGCACAAGTAATCCTCAGGGATGTTTCCTCCAATAGTCTCCCTTTGCAATCACTTATTAAATGAAAATTGATTTTCTCATATTCATGCAAGAAATCAGAACCTTCAGACAATGTCCATCTCTCATGAAGCATACGTGATAGGAGTGGGCAGGACTGTACCAAATTGTCTGGTTTAGCAGATGAGGAATGAGGTTTAGTTGCTTAACAGAGGCAGTTAGTGAACTAGCATCTCCTGCACGGCTTCCAGCTGCCACCCCACAGTGGCCCGGCTCTATAGATTCCATGTTATTTATGCATGGCCCTATGCAAGGTGACCCTATGCAAGATGTTTTCAATACCCTTAAGTATCTGAATGCACTAAAAGGATAAATTGAGGAAACGAAATCCCAATTAGAAAGTTTATCTGTTATGCTAAGAATCGTCAAAACACAAAAAGACCCAACTTTACCGTTACTAATACGAATGTGGTTTAACTCTTCTTGTTTCCTTTTTGTCAATCTCAGTTTAATAATGTACTAATTCTTAACATGTTAGTTTCTTAGACCAGTTGCAATGCTATTTCAGTATTCGGAAAGGCCTACATAAATGTAAATGGTGACTAAGGTGCTAAACAATAGTAATTAAATATAGTATCAGCCTCTTCACATCCACTCTTTGATGGGCCTGCAATTTTCCCACACAGAGACCTGAATCATCCATTATACATCTCAATTGTCTATGCCCTGGGCATTCCACATTTGAAAGTCAAGTTTGTGGGTGTTTTTTTTTTCTTTTTGAGGAGATTGATGAGAATCCTATCCCCATATAAAATTATAATTTTTACTGACGTATTGCTAAATTATGGGATTTAGAAAGAATTTCAAATTACTGTTGGTTTGGATTGGGGGTTTTTTTTGTGGGTTGTTTTTTTTTTTTATTGGGACCAACTTAATAATTTAGGCATTCCTTAAAATGCAGCTTTTAAAGTTTTGTATACCCTGGAACATTTTTAGATGTCACAATTTACTGGGTAGGTTCACACTATGACATAGTAGTCAATGAACTCCCTAAGTTACAGATGTGGTTTTATTTACGTTTCCAAATCCTGGTTTCAAAGCATAGAAAAAAATAAAAACAATCCATGCAGCTTTTGGTTGATCTTTTTTTTACTGAAAACAAACTTTATCCCACAAAACCAGCAAAGAGATGATTCGAAACTTATTATTATTGCCTGGGGTGGAATCTGCTTTGGTTTACTCACTCAAAGCAAATCAAACAGTTACGGTTCACACCTCAAATGGATCAGAATGTAGCTCATTTTACAGTGAGCTAACTGGTTTTAAATATAGATTAACCCATATCACAAAAAAAAAATAAATTCCTAAGCATTAATGAGTAAAACATTTTTACCTCACTGAATCTAAATCTGTCGTGTCCCTAACTTAGCATAGTAAGACAGGACTGAATGCTAGAAGCAACTTCCCAATATGAATATGAGTTAAGAAAAAGGAATCCTGAAAGGAAAGTTACCTCTAGAAATCTTATCTATCTGAAAATTGACTTTATTTATTTTCACGGGAATTGCAATATCTTTAAAAGAGCCTGTGCAGAAATGGGTATTCATATTTTCTGTAACTTTATAAAGTACAAAGAAATATGAGGCTATTATAATTCCCCGTTAAAATCTAAAAACATATGTTCTGAAAGAGAAGAACAAAACCTATGTTTTCTTATTTACTCCCATGGAATTACATGAGATGTTAACAAATCATGATTTCAACTTAGAAATTTTACTCCAAGTTACTCTTGGAGTAATCTGTGGTCTCTTTTCAGGCAGCGTGAATCACTGAACATCAGTAGAACCAGTATTCAGCATTCAGGACAGAGGAAGGCACCTAATCTCTTTAACGCGGTTCTTTAAGGTTCTGCCAGCTCCTTTCAATGTGAAGTCTACAAAAATCACAAAACCTTTTCTAGCATTTTGGATTTAGGATTTGAAGATCAGTTATGTGCCACAAAGAAGTGCACCTTGATAAGCGTGATGGAGAATAGAATGGGTGAGTTTCTGTACCTTGGTACCACAAAGGAGCGCACAGCTTTGAAAAGACTGTACTAGTTGAAGCAGCAGTAATATGGATGAGAACTCGCATGTTACAAAGCAATAGCATGGCCCCACTCTATTTATGTTCTTCAGCTTCATGAAGATTTTATTTCTATTTAGCTTCCTCAGTGCATGAAGGATGTAAGACACGGGGCCATGCAGACCACCCCACCACTCTACTTGTAAGCTTGTCTTGAGCTACTATTCTTTTCCAGCACAAGAATTAGAAACATGACTTTTAATCTCTCTGAAACTTAAGACATCCAGCTCACATGTTAACTTGATTGAAAATTAACAAAAAGGAATCTAGTTCCAGTACTGCAGTGATGACCCATTTGTAAATTATGATAAATTCTTTAACCAAGCAGAGCAATGGGAACTCTCTTCAGAGTACGAAAACCTCTTGAAAGCCACAGAAATAAACAACAGGTTGAACCTAAGTCTTGGGGTACAAATCTACAGAGTGTACACTGAAGCACATGGCTCTGACACGTCAAGAATTGGTGTTTTCTCTCGTAATTACCAATAGTACTACGGGGAAGAATATAAAATTAATAAAAAAAATATTAGAAGGCTCAGTTAAAGCACTGGACCATGACTAGGACTGGTCCTGTCGATATGCAGTTACATTAGAATGAGATGTTAACTATGAATAACCTAGTTCTAGCAGTTCATAGGTACAGTCACATATACAAATGTCATGACTGTCATGCTATCATGATATTCTGCAGAAGGTGTTCATGTTCTACCATTCCTCAACTTGGTATATAAATATAAAAGGTAGAACATATAAACATTTTAACATATGAAAAGTATTTCAGGCTAGCTTCAAATTATGTGGTAGCGGTCTCAGAAAACTTTATTCAAATAGCAATTTCAGGACCACCCCTCTGAGAGAGGAGCTAGTTTTAGAGGACTTCGTGATGCGTAATGCTTGATGAAGCAATGGTCTCAGAGCTCATGAAGCTCTAACAGCAGGAGTTAAGAATACATAATATGGGTCTTAGTGACAATAAGGGTAGTGATTTTCTTAAACCAGATTTCTAGAACAAGAAATTCGGAGTGACCATGGCTGAGGATGAGAAGAGAATTGGGCTGAGTTAATGATCTATTTCACCACATCAGTGTATTTGTGAGAGCCCTTTCTGCTGCTGCTAAGATCTCTCACAAGGCAGTGGCAGGCGAAGGCCACACAGAAAAAGAGACCCACAGTTGTGCATGTATACGGACCTTGAAGCAAGGATGTACTCCTGGTCCCATAGCTTAAATATAGCCAAAGATTCTGATTCCCCAACAGTCTTGGCTACGAATGACAGAAAATTCAGGATCATAAATTCCTGCTTGTTTCTAAAAGCTATCCTTTGGACTGGGATAAGGGAATACATCAGCCTCCTGAAAAATATCCTCTGTAAATTTGGTCCGTATGTAGTGTTCCCGTTACAGTTAGGACAGTGAGGGAACTTGGTAGATGAACTGCTGACAAGTGGATTTATGTATCTGTTTCATGAATTGACCACTTCTGACAAAGTGGAAGAGGAAACTTAATTTGGCATGGCATGCATGCCAGTATCATTCCACTGCTCTAATCTGGTGCTGCCTGAAAGCTTATTTTGGTGGGTATTGTGCCCTGGAATGACACAGAGCTAGAACTGGTGGAATGTCAAAAGACTTCCAAAAATAGCTTAACCAAACAAAATCAGCTGACCTGTGGAAGTATGAAATGCACATTTAGAAACACTAAGAGCTGGAATGTAGGTGAGGCTAAGTACAGGAATGCCAGGGTTATGTGAATATCTAACAACAACATATATATCACCAATAAGGACATTTATAAAAACCAGTATTTTTATTTTTAAGTTACTCTGAATTTCTAAACCTCTTAAAATATTAACTCAGGACTCCCAAATTCACTCTGGTAGGTAGCTAAGGATTGTTAATCTTATTTTTACTGCTGGGGAAACTGAGGCAGAGAGGTTCAGTGACTTACCCAAGGCCACAGAGGGAGTCACTGTCAGAGCCGGGATTAGAGCTCAGGAGTTTCTGGCTCCCAGTCCCAAGCTCAGACCACTAGACCATGGCCTCAGGACATTTCCAGCTGGTCTTCAGTCTAAAAAAAAGTAAATTCTCAAGTATGTTACAAATATGTAACATATATATATATTTCTTTTTACTTTGAATGTAATGGTATGAATGAGAACACATTGCTCGTAAGTCAGTGATGAAAAGCAAACCCGTACTTTTTATCTGAGTTACCTTTATCATACATATGTGTATGATGAAGGTCTGCAGAAAAATCTTGATTTAAATTGCAGCCAATACAAACAGCTATTGTATTTTTCAGGGTAAGGAACAAATTGCCTTTCCAACCCAGCCAGCATGTCATTTATATTAATGGTGAGGAATGCCAAGTTGCTCTGTGTGTAAGTAAACTCTATTAAGAAAGTCACGTCCCCTGGTGAAGCTAGATCCTTAGTAAATTTTACTAGCTAAGCACTGAGCTCCATGTCAGAGTAATTACACCTTTTATCCACTGTGAGCTCTCTCTTAGCTTCTTCATACTCCTTAATTTCCCACTTCAGCTAATTTAGCAGTAAAATCGCGAAGGTTTTAAAAGGTTAGCTACCGAGGAACTGGCGCATGAATGTTCTGTTAAGCTCCATGCATTGAAATCACATCATGTAGAAGAAGGAATTAATTAAGTAACAATTAGGTAGTGATGGATCATTGACAACATATATACACTTTGGTGCTAAAATTAATCTCCCTTGTAAATCCAATACATTGTGTATCTTCTCATCTACACGCTGGCAAGTTTTATACACGAAATATAAAATGGACAGGCCCTTCAGCAATATGTTAAGAAAAGAAGGTATATCTTCTGGCACTATCAAAACTACAGATTATTTTAAAAAGTCATATAGCGACATATTTTTTTTTAAAGAATTTAAAGAGTAATGAGAATAGCAAAAGGAGAAGAAATTTTTAAGGCAGGTGATTTTAAAGTGACTGTAAGGACATTTGTTATATGGAAGTACTTAGTATGTCGAAAGTGCTAACAATGGTGTAGTATTCTCTTGCTATCTACTTTTACAAGTTGCCATATTGTTTCCTTGTATTGACAGTCAGCTGCTTAATACATAGATTGGCAGTTAGCCCGGTCAGTCCTCGATTCTAAAAGCCTCTTAGCAGATGAAAAAATCTTTGGTTCATTCACACCTTGTAGAAAGGATGACAGGGCAGAAGTGACATCCAGATCCATTTAGAGTATACTTTGAGTCTGATTTTCCTTTGCCTTGCACCTTGTGTTGTCATTTATAGCTGTGCAAAGGGAGCACAAAATGGATATAAAACACTGCTGCCCATGTGAGGAGAGAATTCCGATTTGGTTGCATTATTTCCAGAGGTGATCACAAAAAGTGCCAGGCAGTGAAAAAATCTGGCTCTCCATAGAAAGTCTAAACAATTTTGACACAATGCATAAAGTAGCAGCAGCGCTTTCCAAACAATTTACAGAAATTGCACTTTTGCTTTGGAGTAGTGGGTATTTCCATTTGCTGTTTGCTTGGTATTTTCATAGAATAAACAGTAAATGTTAAACTCATCTACAGAAAACAAATCCCATTTCTTCCTTTATTTGTTATAAACGTATTTAACTGTGAGTCCTAGAGTATATCCTCGCATAAAAAGGTCCCACATAAGATTTCCACTAGTTCTACCTTTCCACGTGCTACTTAAACCCAGTACTTAGAAAGTGACACTTCTACACATCCTCCTGGAATCCACGCCAAAGCTGGCATTATCACAACAGCTGGTCTCAGTCCATCAGAGTTCAATACTGTGCTGGCTTTAGTATGGGGGGAAATTATTGTCTCAGCATCTACCAAACAGTGGTATCTCTGCTATATGATCTACCACTGCTATGATAATGGAAGACCTACTGCCAAGTATCTTCCAGATACAAACTAACATGAGCAGAAAAGGCCTGCAAATATTAGATTAACAAATGTGTGTTAACAAAATTGATAGTTAACAAATTAAGGACCTAATCTGGCTGTTGCTGAAGACGTGGTCAAGAATTCTTTCTACTTAACAACAGACGTTTAGTGTATAATAATTAATTCAATACGTATGGACATTTATTTTCCCATACTAATTGGTGGACATTTTTCTGGCCCTTCCCAGAAATCCTTCCTGTTACACTTAGATGCCATGGTGGGCCTGGCAGCTCAGATGTGTTGATTAGGAACAGAAACAGAAATTGACTTCATCAGCAGCTGTTGACCTAAGAGTACAGCTACAGTAAATAATGTCTCTTGATGTTTCTGTTAGAAGATTTCTTTTCATTTAATCACAGTCATGTACTTCATAGGGTCATCCTATGACATAGTTCCCAAACCTATTACCATTGCCCAAAGCCTACCCTTCAACCAAGTGGCTAAAGAACAAATGAATACATTTTTTTCTCCTTCTTATTTTAGTAATAGGGTATTATAGATTGGGAGTTCTTGGGCATTTTTTTCTTTGTTGTTGTTGGTTTTGTTTCCTTTTTCCCCCTTCCCCTTCTGGATTCAGTGCTTCTTTAAGTATTCTGAATTGCTAGTCTGGCTTGACTGAAAAGTACTGTGTGTTTGTTGTGTGTCTGCATGTGTGATACCAACTGTTGGACTGCTTGATGTTAGATGAGGACTTACGCTTAGAGCTGTTCTACAGTTGGCGCTCTGGCAGATCTCTCCTCACCAATGACAATGACGTCTTCGTGCGGGGGAGAGACTGTTTTATAATATTACACTTGCCACGGCCTTAATTTTCCTGATGGGGAATGATTATGATTTCATTTATGTTAATCAAAATCATGAGTCATTCCATTCATGTCAGTAGCATTAAAGAGCTCTATAGACAAGTACGAGTTCAGAATCAGGCTTCTGGTGTTTAATCTGAAAGGATATCTGAAAAACTTCATTAAAGATAGATACCGAAGGATAGATCCTCTGCTTACTTTGCATTACTCAGTCATGCCATTAGCATAAAACATCAAATAAAGAACTATAATGACAGCTGGCAATGTGTCACAGTCCAGGGGTTTTCTGTTTACCTCTGGTACAGAAAACACGCCTGAATCAACGAGATTTAAGATAATATTTCAAGTATGACAAAGCTACTGTATTAGGTCTCCCTGCCCTTGGAAGTTGGCATTAATGTTTCAAAAACTTATTTCCTTCCTTTGTTTTTTTATGTCACTCACACATAACTTCAATGCAAAAGACCTGAAGGCAAACAATATTTAAGTAAGACCTCAGACAGTGAGTTAACTTTTATAGCCCTGTCCATAATGAATATTATGTCTGGTAAATACAGGAGCATCAAAACAGTGATCACAATTCATAAAGTTTGTTTTGTAAGTATCTCATAAAGCCCTATCAAATCTCCCTTCTTTTTTTAAAAGCAAAAAAAACCCCAACATTTTCCAAAATGTAGTCATTCTAAAGCAATAAAAGGTTTTGTACTGGTGTCTGTCTCCTGCTCAGACAGAGAAATTGTGCAAGGGATGATGGGCCCTAATTTAGTCCTCACTGATAAGTACTTTTAAGACTAAATATTCTTGAAATTGCACTTACTTAAATTACACTCAAGCTCCATGTAAATCTAAAAAAAAGACGATGGGGGGGGAAATCATTTCAAGAGGTCTAGCAAGCTATCAGAATATTGCTTTATTATATCTCTTCAGATTTTTTCCATTTTTGAACTCAGAGAATTATTGGGATTTGAGAACATTTTTTAGAAATCTGTTTGATACATTACAGACCCTAGAAACTATTACTGTGGAATAAACTCTCAGCTTCACTACAAGCACATGCCTTAAGAGACCAAATCAGAGTTGAGGGTTTTATCAACAAACCAGGATGAAAAGGAAGCTGAAGGAAGGGATCTTTTAGTATGTTTTATATAGGTCTCACTGAGTATCTCACTGAAAACTAAAGATCTATCTGTGCATCTTGCTTTTCCAGTACAATGGGAATAGCAAAAATATTTTCTCCCAATTCCCAATGAAAGCTTTATTTTCACCCTGTTAGACCATGTGTTCAGTTTTATACCCTACACTTCCTCAGCATAAGAAAATTCTTGTACAGCGAAGCAATCAGATACTGTCTTCAGGCTGAATACAAGTGTTAGTTAAACCACTGGTGCCTTTTCAGAAGACCTTGATATAATTTCCACTCTTGGTAACTGTGGGAATTACACATTTTTCTTGTCTTTGTAATAACATTGCTCTGTATTTCAGTAAGAACACTTGGGCACATAGCTTAATTATAAGGCAACAGATTTTACATATCTGTGATGGAAAACAATTAGAAACCTCACCCTTTGCTTTTCAATAAACTAAAGTGAAAGAGAAACTGAAGAAATATAAAACAGAGAAGTGACCTACCGTGGTTGTCTTTATCCGTCCTCCCGGTTGTGTACAGGTCCAGCCTGATTTATTGATTAGCAAATCACAGCCTTCTCCTTCTAAACATGGAAGCATTTCACACCACTGTTTTGTTTTGATAATTCGTGCTATGGAACAGAAAAGAAAAAAACAAACAACCAAAACAATTGGCAGGAGAATTCACATTTCACTTATCTCTAAACACTTTCTCATTTGAGTTGTCTATTTTCATCATCCGATAATGCAGCCATAGGTTATGATGTAGACAGCCCTAGGCAATTTACAAAATTATTTACAACACCTGCTGTGCCAACAAATTCCATAATAAAAATAGAACTCAAAAACCAACAATAAAACAAAAGACAGCTCTGTTATAAATCGAAAGAACATAAACGTTAGTTAATTTTCTAATCCCGTGCTCCTTACAGTCAAGTAAATATTGTTGGGGGGCTAACAACCAAAGACCTACTATCCTAACTAATCATTATGGTAGCCTAAAAGTGACCTATGACTGGGATCCATTGTGTTAGACTCTATAAACCTGAGCAGGTTTATACCTTCTTATCCTGAAGTGCTTACAGTGTAAATAGACGAGACACACAGTGGAGAGAGGAAAAGCTATAATAAACAGTAGAGGGGTCAACATAATCACAGCAATTGTGAAACTCTGTGATACTTGCAATGGTAGGGGCATAGTTAGGGCAGGAACCAGGAACATAAGAAGGGCAGGTGTTAAGAATAAGAGGGAAGATTAGAACAAACACCCTATTACCTTATTGCTACAAGGGAAAGGAAGCCTAGTGAGGAAGGTCCCTAACTGTCTGAAAGGTGGTGTGTGTGCGTGCGTGCATGCGCGTAGTGCGTATGCATGTGCGTGTGCGCATGCGTGCACGTGCCTCCTCTTAATGCTTGCATCTCTGGTAAGCTGGTTCTGCAAAATTTCCTCAAGGCCACGCACAGCAAGGAGTCTTGGAACAACAGAGCTCTGACTGCATTGAAGTAGACGCAGAGGAGCTGTAAGGAGAAATTTTTCTCCAAGGCAGGGAGAAAAGGGGCTTTAATTCCTGTAGACTTGTTTCTGGATTATAATAGCACTTCTTTGGAGTTCACCTCTGTAGTATCTGGGTTCCTTCTCATAGAGTATTAAGCAATATGACTAATATCTAATATTTCTTTATTCTTTCACTCTCCCCCTGTAGGCAAAATTGTAGGCTGGAGTGTTAGTTTGCTATACTTTTTATAAAATACATATACAGAGATGCACTCACTTGCGTGGTGCCATATACTCATCCTAAACAAGGTAAGGCCCCCAAACATTCTATCTTTTGCTCAAACTGTAAGTCTCGCAGTCCACAGAAAATGGTCCTCAGTTCCTTCAGAGGTCATCTCAGCAATCCTGGGATAGACTATAAGAAAGCTTCATCACCTCCATTTGTATGTAAGTGTCCTAGGATTCAAGGGCAGAACAAGTTCCACATACAGGGACACAGATCATGTCTTCCTCTCTGTTGATGTTTGACACCAATTCGTGCAATATACCTCCACACAGTCATGGGCCCAACAAAACGAGAACTACAGGAGAAATACTTAGCAAGATAAGCGTGCGAGAAGCTTATGATGCTCCAAATTAATTTTGGGTCCAAGGAGCTTAAAAGCAGAAATCTACACCCAGTGGCAGTTGCAGTGGTTTATGCTCACCTGAACGTGTGATTCAGTTTCCCTACCCCCCTGACTTCCTCTGTCTGAGACCACTTAAGAGTACGATTCCCAGTGCCACTGCATCATGGCAAGAAATAGAAGTGTAATTTAAAGTCTTTTAATAAAATCCTTTCCAATATTTTGACACAAAACAACTTGTGTCCTCAGTCCCGGTACAATTGTTGGTAAGCTCTAGCAATATAATGAACACTGATTTCTTTCAGTGGAAGCTCAATCTGAAATTCATATTAAGATTTTCATTATAAAAAACATTCTAGCTCCCAAAGGTCTACATAGGAATTTGCACTGTTCATTAGGCAATATATATATTGCTTGAGGAATGATTCCTAAACAATTTTCATAACTACAATTTTTTGAAGCAAATCCACTAAGTTTTTATAGCACATAATATACAGAAATCTGGATTGTGCTTGGGGTCCATAGGTACTGCTCTACTGAGAACTGGATAATATCAGTTTTCGAGGCTAACATCTCCTATGTAACAGATAATAGCCCCATCCTTTCTGAGTGAAGGCATGCCTCCAGTTGCAGGCTTTACAGAAAAAGCTCAGTAAAATGTTAACACCAAACCTCACCCATTTGCATGGATATATTTTGCAATTCACATATGGAAATGGCTATTTCTATCAATGTTTCAACAATATGAAGGATCGCTGAAAGCCTGAATAGTCAGTTAAACTCAGAAATACGTACTAGATTGCCTTTACTCTCTCAGGTGGGAGGTTTTCCTGGAAACATAATTTGAAATATTCTTTAAAAAAAATATTTCTCTCCTCTGTGAATTACTGTTAGTGTTTGCTTGGTTGCTATCTCAGAATGCAGCTATCGGTAATATCACAAGTATATGGAGTCCTTGCTCTGGGTATTGGCTGTATCCACACAAATTTAGAACACACCAAGGGTATTTTACAGAACATAAAGTCTAAAACATTTCTGTGTTAAGTGTATAGACTAGCTCATGCATTTAGACCTTGAGATTCACAACCAACTTCTTTTGGGGGAAAAGCTACTCAGCTCACATGGTTTAAAGCAAATCAGCATCACAATGGTTTATTAATTAATGACACACAACCAGCAGCAGTGCAGGATCAATACCAGTAATACAGAAAAGTAAACCATTGTACTACACAAGAAATGTTTGTAAACACTTGGGAATTCCTCAACACCCACTCAGAACTAACCCCAAACACTTCTATCACACACAGCCAGAGGCGCACCCCGCTCTCCCATCCCCTCCGGGCCGTGGGGATGCCCCCGCACCCCCCGGGCAGAAGAGGCGGATCCATCTCCAGGGCATCCCTGTGTGCCAAAAGCTGGCCAGGTGGGCGCCCTTGCCCTTGCACAGATATCAGGTGAAGCGTATACAGACACGCTGTCCTGTTAAACACATGCAGCCACAGTCGCAAACGGGAGGCCGTATTCGTGCCTGTGGGGTCACATCTATTTTTGCATTTTCACTTTTCAGTTTCCCATTACAGCAGAGTATCACAGTGAAGCTAAATACATAGTATAAGAGCAAAGTACACAACGATTTTATCAGCATAGTATCAAGAATTTCTATCAGTAATTGAAACTGAGTTAGACTAGTCAAAGCAAAGGAATACAATGTATTTCCTGAGGCAGTGTAGTTGCCTTTTTACTGCTATATTCACCAGGGGTGAAACTCAGCCCTCTGCAGACAAGACAGCAAAAAGCCTATCGGATTCTTCAAATCCACTCCAAGCTCCATTATAAAGAATTAAGTGGCACTTAAATGATACATAGGCTTTGTGCAGACCTTCTGCAAAGAACTGAATTTCATCTTAAGAATCTGAGCTGACACGACTTTGCATCTCCTCAGAAGGGCTGTGCCCCTTCACTTAAACTGAAGCTAATAGGAAGTGACGGTGCTCAGCCCATGGTAGAATTGCTTTGCCGGGTAATACCATCTGAACTGGAGAACAAATGGGCTTTATCCAAGGGTTTTTCATACAAACAGTTCTGAGGTGTTGCAGGCTGGCAGAGGTTATATCAACACGACGCCAAGCTACACACCACAGTGTTCTCCACGGTTTGGTAAGATAGAGCAATTTGCAATGGATTTCCAGTTATTAGTAAAAATAAATAAATACAAGTCTCTATTCATGATCAGTATTTTCCAATTTGAGACAGAACACCCCAGGTTATTTTCTGCTAAGTACTGCAACTAGACACGTTTTGTCACTAAGCTTCTCACCTGGTTTAACATCATATATATACTTTCCTATAGAAAATCAGCTTTATTTTCTATACTTCCTTTTCACACATTCACTCTCCGTTCAGGCAGTTATCAATTGCTGCATCTCTAGTCAATCTCATAACTGAAAATCCTGAACTTTTTATGATAGCAAAAAAGTGAGATAAATCTTGTTCAGCAGAGTAAATGCAGCCATCTAAAATATGTTATATTAAAACACTCAGATTGTTACAGGTCATTTTCTCATTTTTTTTTTTTAATGTTAGAAACTAAACTTTGAAATAAAAGTAAAAAATATGTGGTTTTTTTTCATCCAATAAGAATACTGATTTGGATGCGGAGACTCAGGTTTTCAGGTTACATCATAATCCCATGCAGAAAAGGTGGTGTGTGAAATGAATATTTACAAATCATAATGAAAACCATGGTACAAGTACCTAAATAAAGTAAAAAAGAGATGTCTTAGTTGATGTTTCTCAGTCAGTTCCAGATGCCTGAAGTAGTGAGTGGAAGATTCTTTGTAGCTGGGAGTGGGGAAAATTTTTCCTAAGCCCAAGCAGAGTATACCATTTTGAAACATGCTTCTTAAATGAGAGCTTAGCTCACCTGTACTTCTCATAGAATGATGTTCTGCTTCATGTTATTTTTTTTCAATGAAAACTTGTAGCACTTAATGCAAAATGTAAAGTATGCAGTGGAGAAATTATTTCCTTTTTCATTTTCTTACATTATTTCACTGTTGTGAACTTTGAAGAAAGCTGATCAGCGTAGCCGATTCCCAAAGTTCAGAAATGCCTGTGGGTTCATCAGTTTAGGTGCAGCTAGATACATTTACCCTAGTGTTCCTCTCTTGCCCTGTTAACTCTAAACAGGACCTACATCTTTTATTATTAATCACCTCCAACTGATCCCAGCTGGTTCCATCATCCCACTCCTCTCCCAACCTCTCTGTTCTCTTTATCTCATATTTTTCCTTTTCCCTTCTTCCATTTTTTTCAGCTGTAGCCTTTTGCTCCAACCATTTCTCTCCTTTCCCTGATTCAGTACATATATACTATCTACCCATCAGAGATCCCAAAACACTTTGCAGAACTTATGTTTAGCTAGTTTTACCTATGACTGGTAAATGCTGGTCATTGTCCCCATTTTGTACAGAGGTTAATCAACTTGACCAAGGACACGCAAGAAACTTGTTGCAGAGCTGGAAACAAACCCTCTGAATACTTAGTGGTTGCTAGCCTGGAGACCTTTGTCCCATTTTCCTTCAGAAAGAGAGTGTCCTTTAATACATATATATAAGAAATTAAACAACAACAATAAAAAATATGCAAAGTAATAGGCTTTTAAAAACATACATCAGTTAAATTGCAGCAGCAGGAAAGAGGCCAGCAGAAACACAAACGGAATCACAGTACTGTAATAAGACACTGCAATCATGAACCGTCTTTAGAGCAGCAATTTGACTGTAATAGTGTATAAGCCCCAAACGTTAATCTATTTTACTATACAACAAGGAAACATTGCAAACCTTGGATACCTTTTACAGCAGTCATTCTGCTCCACTTAAAAAATTGGAAGCAGTGCTAATTCACAAAGAGTTAGCTCGTCTCAATTATTTATAGGGCATCTAGACCAAAGTACGAACAGCAATATCGCAATGTCTAGACGCCCATTTTATCATTTAGCTCTTGCTGTCAAGATTGGGAGGGATACTTGAGCTGAAGTTGAGAAATGCACAGAAAAAAGTGATCTCCCGCGAGCTACAGAGAGGCTACAAATTGAGAGCAGGTAACTAGATGAAGAGTAAAAGACTGAATGACGGGGCAGAGGCTTTTCCTGCAGCTCACCCCAATCATAGTTCCAGTAAGGGAGAAATCTTATTGCAACCCCAGAGTTGAGAAGAGACCTTCAATATTGACCTGTTCCCTGAAAAAGAACGAAAGCCTTGGTTTACCATAAACAGTGCAGATGGCACCACGCACAACGTATATTTGGGAGGAGCACCATGATATACAGGAGGTGATCTCCAATTTATGCAGTCATGCCTATCATCCCAAGCTAGGACTGCCTAAGGGGTGCTCCTGCCAGTTACATGAATGGTCCCTAGGAATTCAGCTGTGGCATAAGATGTTGCTGCGTTACGCTGTGTGAATATAGGAATTTACTTAGTAAACCACAATGGCATAAGTTTAACTTTCAAACTACCGCATTTAGCGAGGCATCCAGGCATCTTTAATTTTAAGACGGTACCTAATGTGTTGCTGAATCTTTACAAGAGTCTGTAAAATAAATATATACTGACAGCTTAGGAGGGAGAAAGTCCAAAGGTATTACACAATCAGAAATGATTATTAATACATAATAAATCCCCAGAACACAAGATAAAGGATAAAAACACCCCAAACAAATGAAAAAAAAACACCACCACAATTATGCAAGCAAAAGCTGAAGTGGAATCCAGATTGTAGGAGCACTCATGAAATTCAACAGCTCCTATCTTCTTTCCTGTTTGTGTCTCAAAATAGCAGATTTTCCTCGTTATGATGTCCCAAACAACAAATAAATAAATAAACAATGAAAATATGCATATGAGAGTAAAGGATCACAAGATATTTGATCCTTTTGTAGTTTAGAAAGAAGCATGTGTTTACCTGACCTCTCTCTTTTCAGTTCTTTGAAAACCTTAATCTATGTGATTTAGTGATCTAGTAAGGTATCTTAGCTTCGTCTACATCCAGATGTTCAATATTTATATGACGAAGCATTATCCTAAAATGGAAAGTGTCCTACAAATCAGCTTCACAGTGTTTCCATGTTAATTTTCAAGGGCCAGTTTTCTTCTATTTATAATTGCTCTTATTTGAGATTGTAATATGTCTCCCCATTTGTTCTCAATCCCTTCGCCTTTCACTGGCAATTACTGCAATTGCTTACATGGAAAAGTAATACAGCAAATATAACACATATTTTTCTACTTCTTGTAGAGCAATCTAACAGAAACAGAAAAAAACCCACATCTGTTATTTACCAAATCTCACCGGGTCACAAGCAGCATCCTGACAATCACAATAAATAATAAATACAGACAAAATTTACATGTGGAATTTTATTTAGGAACAATACATGTGCTCCCAGCCTCTTCTACATTGGTGGTTTCTAACTACATAGTAAATGCCAATGCTTTAAATAGGCAACCTGGCCCACAACTTTGCCCGGGATTTCAGCTCTTGCCTGAATATTCACAGATGTACACATTCACTGGTTTTCAATCTGTGAATGATCTAGTGCTTCATTGTCTGTGGGTAGTTAGCGTTTGCCGTCTAATAAGAGATGCTAATTGAACACCTACCCCTAGAGAAAGCCTTTGTTAGGACTCAGTGTCTTCCGTTTCTGTCCCCCGCTGTTCTGCTCTGCTGTATTCAATTAGTGTGCTGGAAGCAAAGTAAAAATTACTAAAAATCTGATGTGTGATATGCCAGCAAAGAAGCCTTCAGAGATCAGGTTTTCATCACATTTCACTTCGCTGCCAGCACACTGAGAACAGCAAATTTAACTGGAGAGGGACAGCAATTTCAGACCCAAAGAAGAGAATCTGAAGTCAACTGTAAAGGATAGAGACAAGGGAGGGATATAATGGAAAGTAACAAAACAGATAATGGAAAAAAGAAAATCAAGAATAAGTCAAGGAAGGAAAGAAGGAAGGAAAAAGAGGACAAAGCTCAGCTATGTAGTAGTAACTACTGAAGCAGATGGGTAAGGTCAAAAAATTGCACAACTTGTTCAGTGGAGTCAGTAGGACAATGTGGGTAAGCGAAGGCTAAAGACCAAAACTATTTAGTGGTTTGTTTTTTTTTTCTCTTAAGTACACCGATTTCAGTTCTCCTGATATGAGCAGAGTACTGCAGTGGAAGACCAGATTTACTGTGGTTAAAAGAACATGAAAGAACTGGGCAGATAATCATGACCATCCCTATGTTACGCAGGGAAGGCTGGGCAGCTGTGGAAGAGGGAGAAGGACCCCAAGGTCTCCTAGCTATGAAGCATGTGAATATACCAAGGTAACCACTGAGCAGACAGCAAAGCAGGAATTTAAAGGAGGAAGCTACAGTAGGAATAAAATATGCTCTAGGTTACATGGTAGAGAGTGATTAGTGCCACAGAAAGAAGCTGGGAATAAAAGATTATGAGGCTGGTAGTAAAAGGGAGCGCAGGAAGGGTGGCAGAAAGGTTATAAATCAACCTTACAAGTGTCTGAAAACACATTGGAAGGGGAAGGGGAAGGGGAAGGGGAAGGGGAAGGGGAAGGGGAAGGGGAAGGGGAAGGGGAAGGGGAAGGGGAGGGACGGGAAGGGGAGGGGAGGGGAGGGTTCTTCATCTGACAACTGCTTTTGCATGGACATAGCAGTGAGAATCAGAATGTGAGACTCCATGCGCATGAGAACCGAAATCTGTAAGTCTTTATTCTTTATAAAGCTATTTCCAGGAATTTTAGTTAATGTTCTGCATGTGCATTCAAAGGACAAGCATTTAGCTGAGTGGTTCTGCTCTGGCCCTCACTGCTTTTGGTACTTTCCAAGTCCAATGTCAGCACGTACACTGCTGCTGTGACATGGTGGTAACACTTCATTGTGCACTGAAAGAGATAATAATTCAGCTGTTCTCAAGTACAATGGGCTTCCTTTGTCAACAACCACAGCAACAGGAAACTTTGCCCTCCTTTTGTCACGTATGTGAGAACAGAACATGCAAGCAAATTGAGTTGAAATGAGCTCGATAACTAGCACAGGAGAGGAACAGCTGCTGCTATGAGAACAATTAAAAGTATTAGAAAAGGAAACTCAGCAACGAGTCTGTACTTATCCCGTACCCTCTGTGATATCCTCCTGTTCCACATGACTAGATGCTGGTTTACAGTAAGCTCTATGCTCTTTGGGGTAAGTCTGTGACTTTTTGTTTTGATTAAATAGTAAAAATGGCTATGGTTATGCTGGGGATTTTAACACAAATGAACGCTATGTGAATGAAAATCAAGAAAAAAAATAATAAGTGAGAAATGCGAAAACAAAGAGAAGAAAGCAATTATATGGTATCACCTTTCACAGTGGAATACAATTAATGTAACCACTTGTGATTCTTTTGAAACTTGTGCTCATAAATATCACTTTGTCAGCGACCCAGGAAACTTGCCATAGTGAACTGCAATGTTGACCTTTAGATAGCTTGGAAACTGGCCTTTTCTCATGACTTCTGCTTTCATTACCCAGTGTTTGACCAACAGAGGAACAAATGTGTTTAAATACAGCGAAGATGTTAGTTTATATAACATGCACTGAACTGGTATGCTGTCCATGGGACACCCTGTTACCACTGTATGTGTTATAATTCGACTGCAAAGTCAGTCTCACATCTTGTCAGACAGCAGTTTGACATCATGGCTACGCAGAACATGATTTCTGACTGACGATGAAGCCATGTGAATTTTTTTCATGTAACTTTTCTCATATACATAAAATATTACTGTTCCTTACCCAAAAGGTATATGATCTGAAACATTTTTCCTCCTTTTTGTACTTAATTTGGGCACTTATTGGTCTCAAAACTTACCAAAGCTTTTCTGTATATACCTTAATATTTGTTAAAAATAAATTAAAAAAAAAAATTACAAATTACTGCCTTATATAAGATTTCTATTTTTAATTTACTTTTATAATTTGCACATAATAGCAGGAAATTGATATCTTAAAAAGGAAAATAATGCAATTCATCTCCAAAACTCAGCTAATGCATGGATGTTTTTATCTTGTGTATGTAATGCACAGAGGAATAGATTTTCAAAGATTCATCGGATTCTACTTCATAAAAATTCTTCACATGTTTTATGTAGTAAATACAGTACAGTTCAGAAGGAGCTCTATAACAGAAATAGTCACTCCTTAGAAGGAACAGTCTTTCTTCACCTAACAGGCAACATTTCATTTATTGGAACACATCCAGCAAATCAATGAACAGCCACAGAAGGTATTTTAAAGGCCCATAGTCTCCCTGTCTCCTTCATCATCAGAAAATATAATTTGAAATTTTCAAAATGCTTTTTGTGAAAGCAGACTACAGGGACTGGTCATAGGGTGCAGAAGGGGGTTAATGCTGCTTCTTTTCCAGGGCAGGCAATGCATGTGCTCATACGCTGCGGCCACTGTACTTGCCAGCAGGAGTCCTGTCCCATGTCAAAAGCAGTACAGCTGGCTGGTCACAGGACACAGGAATAGCACAGACAATACCCTCTGGCTTCCTTTTTTAAACTTTGAAGTCTGAAAATAAGGTGCCATAAGCACTTGTGGTTCTGCAGCAAGTGCTCACATTGTTAAAAATCAGACACCATGCACGAAGCAGTTGACCAGCACAGGTCATTGAGAGTTAAAACTACTTTTTTGTATTGCTCTCCTTTACTAGAAACATGATGAGTCATAGATTTTAGGGACAGAAACAACCAGCTACACTAATCTAATCTGATCTTCAGCTTTATAAAATCATAGAATCATTTAGGTTGGAAAAGACCCTTAAGAACATCCAGTCCAACTGTTAACCTAGTACTGCCAAGTCCACCACTAAACCATGTCCCTCAGCACCACACCTACATGTCTTTTAAATACCTCCAGGGATGGTGACTCAACCACTTCCCCGGGGAGCCTGTTACAATGCTGGATAACACTTTCAGTGAAGAAACTTTCCCTCATATCCATCCTAAACCTCCCCTGGCACAACTTGGGGCCATTTCCTCTTGTCCTATTGCCTGTTACTTGGGAGAAGAGACTGACCCCCACCTTGCTACAATCTCCTTTCAGGCAGTTGTAGAGAGCGATAAGATCTTCCCTGAGTCTCCCTTTCACAACCCCTGTTCCTTCAGCCGCTCCTCATAAGACTTATTCTCCAGACCCCTCACCAGCTTCATTGCACTTCTCTGAACACTCTCCAGTACCTCGATGTCCTCCTTGTAGTGAGGGGCTCAAAACTGAACACAGAATTCGAGATGCAGCCTCACCAGTGCCGAGTACAGGGGGACAATCACTTCCCTAGTCCTGCTGGCCACACTACTTCTATTACAAGCCAGGACATTATTAGCCTTCATGGCCACCTGGGCACACTGCTGGCTCATATTGAGAAGGCAGTTGATCAACACCCCCAGGGCCTTTTCCACTGGGCAGGTCTCCAGCCACTCTTCCCCAAGCTTGTAACACTGCATGGGGTTGTTGTGACCCAAGTGCAGGACCCAGCACTTGGACTTGTCGAATCTCGCACGATTGGCCTCGGCTCATTGAGATAGGCTGTCCAGATCCCTCTATAGAGCCACCCTACTGTCCAGCAGATCAACAGTCCTGCCCAGATTGGTGGTGTCTGCAAACTTACTGCCTTTGATATACTCATGCTGACTGTGCCTGATCACCTGGTTGTGCTGTACAGTGCATGATAGAATTCAAGATGATCTGCTCCATAACCTTCCCCAGCACAGAGGTCAGACTGACAGGCCTGTAGTTCCCAGGATTCTCCTTCCTGCCCGTCTTGTAGATGGGCATCATATTTGCTAACCCCCAGTCAACTGGGACCTCCCCACTTAGCCAGGACTGCTGACAAATGGTGGAAAGTGGCTTGGTGAGCACTTCCACCAGCTCCCTCACTACCCTTGGGTGGGTCCCATCAAGCCCCATAGACCTGTGTGTGTCAAAGTGCTGTAGCAGGTCACTAACCATTTCCCCTTGGATTATGGGGCTTCATTCTGCTCCCTGTCCCTGTCTTCCAGCTCAGGGGGCTGGGTACCCAGACTGCAACTGCTCTTACTATTAAAGACTGAGGCAAAGAAGTTTTTAAATATCTCAGACTTTTCTTCATCCTTGGTCACTGTTTTTCCCCCCACATCTAATAAAGAATGGAGAGTCTCTTTAACCCTCTTTTTGTTGTTAATGTATTTATAGAAAAAAATTTTTGTCTTTTACGGCAGTAGCCAAATTAAGTTCTAGTTGGGCTTTTGGCCATTCTGATTTTCTCCCTGCATAACTTCATGACCTCCTTGTAGTACTCCTGAGCTGCCTGCCCATTCTTCCAAAGGTCATAAACTCTTTTTTTCCCCCTGAGTTCCAGACAAAGCTCTCTGTTCAGCCAGGATGATCTTCTATCCCACAGGCTCATCTTTCAGCACATGGGGACAGCCTGCTCCTGAGCCTTTAAGATTTCCTTCATGAAAAATGTTTAGCCTTCCTGGACTCCTTTGCGCTTCAGGACTGCCTCCCAAGGGACTCTCTCAACCAGGCTCCTAACCAGGCCAAAGTCTGCCCTCCAGAAGTCCAAGGTGACAGTCCTGCTGACCCACCTCCTTACTTCTCCAAGAATTGAAAACTCTATCATTTCATGATCACAATGCCCAAGACAGCTTCCAAGCACCACATCATCCACAAGTCCTCCTCCGTTCATAAACAACAGGTACAGCGCGGCATCTTCCCTTCTTGGCTCCTTCACCAGCTGTGTCAGGAAGTTATCTTCTACACGCTCCAGGAACATCCTAGACTGTTTCCTCATCCTGATTGAGTGGTCTATAATGGACTCCCACCATGATATCTGCCTTGTTGTCCTTCCCCCTGATTCTTACCCATAAACACTCAACCCTATCATCACCATCGTTAAGCTCTAGACAATCAAAACACTCCCTAACACACAGGGCTACCCCACCACCTCTCCTTACTGGCCTACCCCTTCTGAAGAGTTTATAGTCATCTATTGCAGCATTCCAGTTGTGTGGGTCATCCCACCATGTTTCTGTGATGGCAACTATATCATAGTTTTCCTGCTGCACAATAGCTTTCCAGCTCCTTCTGTTTGTTGCCCATGCTGTGTGCATTGGTGTAGACGCACTTCAGGTGGGCTATTTTTTGTGGAAAAGCACACTATGAAGGCTGTAAAATTTAATACAGCAATTTATGTAATAATCTCAACAATTTATGGTTGAGATACAACATACCTTTTAGAAAGACATACAGTACTGATTATCAGAGAATACTCACATTTCTACAAACTCTTACGGCAGCTTATACAATTCAATAGCAAAGGCAAAACTCGTCAGTTCTATAGACTTCAGTATTATTTCTATGGGACTCCTATTTAACTCTCATAGGAATATACTTGTCTTTCCTTACTAAACGATTGAGTGGTCTGCTGTCAGCTATAACAAGGCCATGTCTCCGACAAAACACTCAGTGTTCCTAAAGGTTAGTCATCTAAATTTTAAATCTCTTGCTGTTGCTTTTTTTTTCACACTGAAAAGCATCTTAAGCAAAATAAAAAAAAAAAGCACATCAACACAAAAAAGAGTTTAAACCCCCCAAAACTTAACTTGGTTCGGTATCTGTAATCTTGGCTTTTAAAGATGCCAATGGAAGCAAGTTAGAATACTCCACCTGCAGGAATTTCATTGTCTTCTTTTAACAGTAACTGTCTGCAAAAGAGCTTTCTCAACCAACTCTTGCTTTACAGAAGCAACGAGGAAGCTTTATTGGAAATATTTATATTGTGTAACAATAGAAACAATACAAGTTTGCTGTGCTGACTCAGGCAAAACTCGCAATGGGTTTCTTGAGGGTTCCTCTCAACAAAGCACTGCTTGACTGAGTCCGCAGATTGGAAATAGGCCCTTGCAGATTAAGAAACCATAACTGCTAGTTCTCTATGCCTCTCTTAAGTACAATACTGAACTACTTAAGTGTTCATATAGTCTCAACATTTTAAACATACCAAAATAAAATAATCTTCAAGAGGTCTTCCCAGGGAAACTTCACAAATTTTCTAGATGTTTACATAGCAGATCTAAAAATGGCACTTTAAATTATCCCTATATGCATAATTATATAAGCATGTATGTATGCACGGATCTGTGCATCTACTGTATAAGGAATAAAAGTGGCTGTCGCCACTTTTCTGGAATGTTTTATCTCTGGTCAGCAGAACCAGTTTAACCACTGTAGTCATATAAGATTAACAAATAATTTTTATTAAATTGTAGAATAACATGCACAATTTCTACTGCTGGACTGAAAAGGCACTTTCATAATTTCACCTGTGTTCAAAAGTTTAGAGCCTTTTTACATGCCCTAGTTGCTGGAAAATTAAACAGTGAATTTACAACACACTAGCCACTCATCACTAACTTCGCTTTTTACAGCTTGAGGTGCACTTTTGTTTGCATATTTCTCATCAATCTACATTACCTGCTGCTTTTATAGACAGCTTTCTATGTCTGAGGAAGCTTGTTTAAAGATAGATCAGCTATCCCCACCTGTAAAATTTACAGCGTGTAGATTAAATCCAAGGAGTGGGCTAGTAAGTGCACTGCCTTTCTGGTAGTAGGAAGAAAAATGGTCACAGAGGTTTTTTAATTCCTCTTTGTTCAACGGGATTATATATATTTTTGTTAGTAAAGAGAATATTATTCAGATACCTTAGGTCACTATCAGTATGTTCGGTATCCTAGAATAAACTATAAATTCCTAAATTTTGGCTAGCCAAGTGAAAACGTAGCTATTTTTAACTGTGTCTTACAAAGATTTCTAAGTTCACCAACTGTAAAATATTCAAGATAAGGGAGAATCGTTTCATGAAAACAGACATGATAGTCTGATAACATGGAGATTGGTGATTTCTACCAGGTGGACTAGCAGGCACTTCAGCATGCTGAAGATGTATGCCTCACCCTTGTTTCACTTGTGACAGAGGCATGTATAGCGCACGCACGCACACACACACACACACAAATTTCCCAGCAAATTCCTCAGCAGTTTTACTGTGATACGAACGCTTTTTGTTGTTGTTTTATTTTTTAAATTGTAGTGGGCGCTACAGCTTCAGTACTGCGTTTGTTATATGTATGGTCTTGACTACTTGAATCTGTGCAACCCATTTAAAAACAGACTGCAAAATGCCAAAGACTTTCTTTCACTTCCAGTCCTGCTTAAGTTTTCTTTGTGGCACTGCTCATCTGAATCATTGCCTGTTTCTTGCTTACAAAACATTCATATTCAAAGCACCATTAGCACAATAGCAATTAACAAAGAGCCTTTTATGCCAACGTGCTACAACTTCATCTCGCACACCCTTTACAGGAAAAAGGTCTTTTCTCTTCTTTCCAGTATCAGTGAAGCACTCATACCATGTGAAAAGAATGCTCCCATTCAGTGCAGAGGGGACACGACTGTGCCTTATGTGAATCTACTGTATGTACAACTGAGGGGAGGACTAGGTGACCTAAAAGATCTTTCTCATCTCTAACCTCTATGGAAGTTCACGGTATCGGGAATTGCATATTAACAACCAGATGCAGGATTTTGTGTGGAAACGGCAGAGTGCTTCCACAGGATGTTTTTCTACTTTTTTCCCTGCTGTAAAGGATAGGAAAAACACTTTTAAGTTTGTCACAAGTATAATTGACAAAACGCAGAAAGGACAGTGATTCCCCTTGAGCCATTTACAGCCGTCATTCCTAAAAATATTGCTAACATGGAGCAGTAAGTGGGAAGGAGACAAAACCTGCAGCTACACCACACTAGAAATTGGTGGATTTTGTTATCAGTACTACATCAAGTTGCCACATTTAGACAAACACTGAGGTTCCCCATGAGGTAAGACTGTTCCTTTATAACATGCTGTAGATGCCACGATCATATTAATTAGAAACAAACAAAAGAAAATGGAAATTATTTATACATCCTCCTAATAATAATTTATAGGCAATTTCACAAGGCAAAAAAGTGAGTAGCACAGAGTTGGTCAGAAAAACACAGAACACAAACCCGTATGCTATAATGGTATATAAGCAGTATGCAGGCTTTTTACAGTAATATAAAGATATAGGGTAGATATGAGAATCTAACTGCCCCAAAACCATCTTCAATATCAGATAGTCACAATATTTCCAAACACCCAAATTACACAACCCTGTGACATGTTAATAAACTTGATCATTCCGTAACAGCTGTAACATCGTCTAGAATGTTTACCCCAAGTTCCCACTCGCACAACACACACTGGTAAAACAAGAAACAAAAAAGAAACGACCCCTCAAAGGCTCTTGTGTGCCTTTATTTCACACTGAATAAGCAGGCACAGTACAGCCTGCTGCTAAGCTTTTCCTTACCAGTTGGTCAAAACATGGACAGACTCTTGGTTACAGCTCCTAATGTGTTGATCAACTGACCCAGAATAACGAAGGCTAAGGGTAAGCAACACAGAAATTACTATACTGGATCAGACCTGAATCAGTCTAGTCTAAGATCCTGTCTCTGCGAGTAGCCAGAGGGATGTGTAAGAACCCCGCACCAGCCAGCCACATCTATTTCGGTAAGTTCTAGCAAGAACAGTTACAAGAAGAAATAATTTAAGATGCTCAGATTTGTTTCTCCACATTTTCTCAGTTACTGCTTTGCAAGCTGTTGATTGAGCGGCAAAGGGTGGAAATTGTACATCTCTGAGGAACAATTAACTTCTTTGTTGATCCCCTGAGGTGTACTGTAAGCCATAATACCGTAAATTATCCCAAGGAGAATTTCTCATAATAGATCTAAATTGATAGCTTTAAAAAATGCTCATGCATTTGTATTTGAGAGAGACTTTTTTTTTTAAAGGATTTTGCATTGCCAATTTGAGGGAAAAAACAGTATAATTTTTTTTTTCCATAGTAATACAGAAAGCATTGCATTTGCATCACACATTAATCACAGAAAAATTAAGGACACAGAAAAACAAATGTGATAAATCACGTATCCTATTGCCTGAGATATAACTCAGCATCAGGCCTGTATACGTCATTAACTACTGTGTTTGCCATTAATACTTCACAAAAATGTGTGAACACATAGCTGTATGATGAAGCGGTTAAAAAACAAAATTGTCTTTAATTTTTCCTGCTTTACCTGCCTCTATACATTATATGAAAACCGTCCATACTGTACACCTTTCATTGCCTAAAATCGAAAAAAATGCTGTATGATAGAATCTGCAAGGTTTTCTATCCACAGACAGTCCTGCCTGCCTGAGAAAAGGTGCGTCATACCTACATCTCATTATTTCCCCTCCTGCAACATGAAATCTTTCACGTATAAGCCTGACCTGCTAATACACTATCCTGTTCCATTCAGCTTCTTACGCAGCACACTGCAGTGCTGCACCCAGGTGCCTCTTGGTAGGGTATGAGCAACGTGGCTCTCATTGACGTCATGCCTTCTCCCTCCCCAGGGCAAAAAGTATATGCGGTGAATGTTTTGGTCAACATTTTATTGTTGTTTTTCTTAATGCACATAGATATATAACTTATGGAAAGCAAGCCAACAAAACAAATCCTGTACTTATAGCGGAAGATGCTGAGTCTTGTCCTTATTTCGTTGGAAAACTTATTTTAGTCTAAGTTAGGGCATTGACTGCTTTCCTTAGCACAGCCACATGCTAAATGAGGCTGCTGAATGCACTCACATTCCTGCCCACTCTTGTAAGTAAATACGTGTTTAATTATATTAACTTCAAGACACTTCTCCAAACATCTATCCTCTCAACCATAGCAGCTCTCAAAATAACTCTCAAATTTTGAAAAAATTCACATTCATCTCCTGAAATTCCTAAATATACCCCAGATTTCAGGCATCTGAAAGCTCTGTCTGCACAGACTATTCTATTTGGATTCATTGCTTCAGGAGAAAAAGCATGACTGCTCTCATCAGGCTCTCTGCCACCCACTCAATACAATTTTAAAGACAAAACCATAATAATAAAGCAAATTGTTAACATTGGGAATAGAAAATAAAAATTTAAAAAGAATTATGGATCTTTACATCCAGCTCCATACTGCGTATCTTGCCCCACTTGGGGTGCTAGTGGTCCAGAACTTTATTTAACAGAGAGGAGCTGCCTTAAGGAATTCTATTTTTTCTGATTCTTTAAAAAAAAAAAAAAAAAAAAAGCAAAACCCTGTAAAATGAGGAATTGTATCTCCTTGGCAGACTCTCTTGGAACACGCTCATATCCTTTAGTATGTTCTTTTACTTTTAATCCTGTAATTTCATAGATTTTTGATGCAGTTCATGCATAGATCATGACAAATACTCATGCATGCAAGTACATGTGTAGTACATTTATCCTAGAAAAACGTGCAGCCTCTACCATTTCTCAATAGCTTCATGGGGACCACACACATTAGATGAATGACAAGATAGCAGTTCTGGCATCTCCTAAGGCTGCACCCCTTCCTTCCTCTTCTGTGAACATGAGGAGTTTGTGCTTTCACAGCTGTTTGTGAAGCTGGGGCCTGGAACTGAGAACTTCCTCTAGATACTCCGAGTGTACTGGTTATATCACTCAGTTTCTTTAAGATACGGTGTAAAATGTAAATATGATTTAACATTTTCTGGTAAGGTGATGTAGGCACTGGGAAACCAGTCTGCCTGTTTGTCTTGCAGTAAAGTATGTCGCGAACGATACGTATCAGTGGAAGACTTTTTCAAGCACTCCGGGATTCGTGCTTCAGTCAAAGATAGTAAAAAGTAGCTATGGCCTTAACTCAGTCAACTGAATAAGTAGTTTTTCCTTATAAAACTGACTAATTAAAACAGTTGGCCAGAAATAACCTTGAAGAAGGATTTTGAAAGATGATTTTTAAGTTAACGTAAAGGGAAATTGCTGAATATAACAGTGCATAAAAATAAGCCCTGGTTAGGAAAAAATCTCTTCACATTTTTACGGAGTCTAATTTAACATCAAAGGCTTAGCAGAAAACCAATTCTGAATGACTGTCCCACAGTAAGAATCACTGAAGTATAATTCCAAACTTCTCACAACAGTTTTTAAGATCTCTGCTTTTATATCCCTTGTGATTTCTTGTAGCAAGCTACTAGAGCGAGATGTGACTTAATGGCTATTATTAGCAATATAAAGAATATTTGTGCCTTTTTTTGCAGCTGGTATAAACCACAATAATAACCAGAATAATGAACATCAGAAACCCATTTACATCAGTGCTAAATCCAGAACTGCTTGTGTTTATTAAGTATTGAGATTTTCTATTCGCTAAGATTTTACGTTTATACATACATATGAACATATCTTACAATTAACAAAATTGTAGTTATTCTCAGAAACTAGAAAATTCAAAATCTGTGTTACTTGAGAGAAAATGCAAGCTTGTAATTCATGTCTTAACTGCAACAGTTGATCTAATACAGCAAATAAAAGCAGAAATCAGTTGTGTGCAAAACTCTGTAAATAATCACAATTATTAAAAAGTGTGAACTTAACCAGGTTAAGAAAGCAAAAAAGAAAATATATGGAAATATAAAACCAATACAAGTTGAGTGAAAAAGTAGGAAACTGGAAAACACAAGAGCTGTTAATTTATTTTCTGGGTGACAGACTGGAAGACCAGCAAGATCCATTGTAATTCTATATTCTGACCTCCTGTACAATGTCACCCATAGGAACTCCCTGCATTCATCACTCTACCCACTACAGCCGGCAGTAGCTGTAGTAGAACTAGAGGACTGTTTTGGAAAAGAAATAGAAAATCCTGAGTTTAAAATTTTCAAACCACAACTTTGGTGACTTGTCCCAAAGGATAATGGCAATTGCTGTTAGAAAACTCTTGTGCTTGTTCTGCTTTTTTTAAAGTCAATGTCACAACATTAGTTCCTTTAACTCTGTATTGCAGACTTAGGGCTGGAAGAGGCCTCAGGAGATTTCTAGTTCTCTTAACTCTCAATCAATGTCTTGATTAGTACAAACTGAGTCCTGGAGCCTCATACACCAAAGTGTCTTTCTTTCATCACCACCAAGACTGTTCTCTGAACTCTCTCCAATTTTTCAATATCTTTCTTGAATTGTGAACATCAGAGCAGGACGTACTAGTCTATTAAAATCTGCCCCATGTCCCAAGTGTGTAAGAACAGGTTTTCCCATATTCACTCAAGGCTGCGTTAGCTTTTTCCAAGCTGTTGTCTGTAAGATGTTCACCTTCATGAACATTGTCCATCTTCCAGATCTTTCATTTCAGATCTGGCTGGGCTGGAGCTAATTTTCTTCACAGCAGCTGGCATGGTGCTGTGCTTCAGATTTGTTACGACACCAGTGTTGGTAACAGACCAGTGCTTTTGCTGTTGCTGACAAGTGCTTGCACAGCATCAAGGCTTCCTCTCTTTTTGATTCTACCTCTCACAGTGGGGTGGGGATGGGCGAGAGGCTGGGAGGGGACACAGCCAGGACAGCTGATCCAAACCGACCAAAGGGACATTGCATGTCATATAGTATCATGTTCATCAATAAAAAACGGGGGGGTAATTTTTCAAAGGTAGACATGCTGGCTGGGCATTGGTCTGCTCGTGGGAGGCAGTGAGTGACTGCCTTAGCATAGTTCCCCCCACCTCTTTCCTTCACTTAATAAACTGTCTTTATCTTAACCCACAAGGTATTCTTGCTTTTGCTCTTCTCTCCCCTATCCTGTTGTGGGGGATGGGGGTCAGTGAGCAAGCAGCTGGTGGGTGCTAAGGTTACTGGCCAGTGTCAACCCACTACAACATATTAAAAGATACAGTTCACATGGCTACATACATTCTACCTTCTGACAATGCCCCACAGCATTCATGGATGAATTTCCTTATCATTCCCAGTCTTGGCCTTTGAAATATTTTGGAGGAAATTGATCTGTGTAGTCTTTACAGCAATCTCTGCCGCATGCTTTCTGGATCACCCATGCTCAGAAGTGACTGCCTAGAGCTGCTTCAGTTCGTGGAAGCTTAATCCTCCAGTGCAATGCAGCAGATCCCACACAACCACGTTGCCATATCATTCTTCCATGTCCTCGTGACTTCACATATGGTTTATCTTTTCACAGGCAGGACGTAGTAAAAATCTTACTTGTGAGAACCCAATACTGCATGACACACCACATGAGACTGCACAGGAAAAGCACTTCATGTGAGACCACAATTAGAGACTCAGCTATAAGAAGTGCCCATAATGAGCACTAAGAATAGAGCGACCTCACACCTTCCAGCACTTAGCTTCTACAAATGCTTAGCTCAGCTTCTATAAATGCTAGTCGTCACTTGGGCTCTTGCCCTGACATTGTAGGTTGAGAGCTGAAATGGGGGTTTCCCAGGCAACTCAAATCTGTCTAGCAACCACCCATGTCAGCATGCATAACAAGGTCATCACAGTATGTTTGCTATTTCCCATGGCATCATCTTATTCCTTGGCAGCTACAGAAAACAGATGCACATGATGCCTGCTCAACCTTGGCTCCTGGTGCCAGCAACCAGAAGCCAGCTGGACCTGCAATCCAACTTTTGACAGCCAGCAGCACTGACCAATGCCAGTACAACACACAGTAGAGAAAAGCTAACAGAAATGCTCCTTATTTGGTCCATACGTTAGATGCCCTGTGGACCCACTTCCCAGCACTGCCTGGTCCTACCCATCTAGGTCTGCCAGCAGGCACCGGTAAAAAATAGCACAAATCAGGTGTTTACAGAGGCATGACAGGGAGAGCTTGAAGCACGCAGGGGAGCTGGTGGAGGGGCAAGTACTGGCAAGGCTGTGTTGAAATTCCAGCAATGACATCGTGGGGTATCTGTCACTCTTGAAAGCTCTCTTTTGCAGTATGCAGTGACTGGGGTCATCTTAAGGGCTGGCAGTAGGAATATAAATGGGTACTTTAGCATGTAGTGCCATCACAGGGGTCACATGGATCCTCTATTTACATTTACTTACGAGGGCCTACTAATTAATCACTTTTTTCACTTATTACATGGCATGTTTATTTTTAATTTCACATTGTTCTCGTTTGTCTCCAATTATTGTGTCTATAGAGGAAGTACATTATATCATAGAATCATAGAATCATAGAATTATAGAATCATAGAATGGTTTGGGTTGGAAGGGACCTTAAAGAGTCCAACCCCCCTGCCCTGGGCAGGGACACCTCCCACTAGACCAGGTTGCTCAAAGCCCCATCCAGCCTGGTCTCGAACACTTAACAATAACTTAACAATATCAACACTAGCTCCTTTATTACATTAAAATGTAACGTATTTTGGAAAAAAAATATGTGGGTAGCAGTATAGTAGCTGAAAAACAGCCCAAAAGATCTGCAAAGTGAACTCAACTCATTATTTTAATTTATTTTTGAAATATGGATTAAAGCAAATATGCTACCCTACACCTTTTCAGAATAATTTTCACATGTTTCTTTCCAGTGCAATGTATATTTAGTAATTTAAAGAAGCTGGAATAATTTCAGCAGGATTGATTAAGAAAGCTCCCTCAGAATAATCACTGACACAGTGGTCTTTCGACTGATTGAAGATATAGGCATTGCATCACTTGTAATGACCTTTTTGCCTATTGGAATTACTTATCTATCTGTGTACCAGACATTCCATTGTTTGTTCCAAGCTGACATTAGAGTATCAGGCAAAAATAACCAAGCTTATCCTCCACCCCCATGAATTCTTTCTACCTGTCCCTGGTCTTCTTCCATAATTCTTAGACTTGCTAAACGCCATAATGACAGCCAGAGAAGTGAGTCTTCTACCTGAGTATTCTAAAATTATAAGAAAGAAGTTATTTGCTACTACTACTTCAAAACCAAACAACTCCCATTGTAACAAAGTATTTCACTGTTGTCATCTTCATCTAATATGTGTTTATCTTTTTCCATAACTGTGAACACAGAAAAGTTTTTGAATGTAAAGGGCTGTTATAATTAGAACCATTAAACTACAAGAAAACTACAAGTAAACTACAAGAAAAACATTGAGTTTATTCAGTAGTTGAGATGGCATTTATGGTGAAAGGCTAATTTGTTTCGGAAAAAAATAAGATAAAACCAAATTAAAGGCTGCTTGATAATATTAAGTAGCCAAATACCATTGTTTACATACACACGAAGGAAATTATTTTATCTGTCATTCACTGCTGTGACACATGCAAGCAATATAATTCAAAGCAACAAAGACAAACACAACCACATAAAAATGCCTTCTACCTCACTAAACAGGTGCCTTTAAATAGAAGATTCTATAAACAAAAATAATTTTGTTTTACATAGACTCAAACAGATCAGTCAGTGCAATTTTTCTCAAGCAGCCTCTGAAAATAAACCTTTGAGAAAATCTCAGATTACCAAAAGGATTTGATTTTATTATTGTTCCATATAATTTTACTTTGAAATTAGGCAGCACATTCTTGTTTTAAAACTAGTACAGTAATAATTTATCTCATCATCTGACATCAAAACAAAGCTCTGGGGAAGTTGTTTAAGAAGAGATCCATAACCTTTAACAAAGCAAAACAAAAATTTGTTTAGAAAACAAAACACTAACAAGAAAACAAAGAAAAAAGGCCAAAACTCAAGTTTCCATGGAGAAAAATCTACTTTCCATTATTTATTTATTTATTTTGTTTAAAAAATGAGTAAAAACTTTAAAGTAGTGCTAATAATTTGGAACACATAAAAATATCGTTGACCTACTGCACCACCGAGAGACTGGAATATGGATGAAATATTGATACCCATTTAGATAAAACAGAGAATGTGCTCCTAGCTTTGAGGCAGCTAAGTTGTTATCAGGCGTCTTTCCCCACTGACTGCTGAAGTCTGTTTACCAGTTATGAATTATACTGACAATCCAGCAGTTTTACTCCATTCACAGCTCCTTTTAAAGGACTGAACAGTAAAGTAATATTCTAGAATGCATTTTACCATTTGTCTTTACTGTGCTAGGACTTCATATCCGCATAGCCTCAGTTACCTCCACTCAAATCAATGCTTTAACCTTTGATCAATGTAGAAAGTAAATCAGAGCAAAAAGTGCCATTTGGCTTGGGTATTAGTGTTGTACAGTCACAGCGTGGCTCCAGGATTTCATGACCTGCACAGCTTCCACTTTGGTTTTAACTTAAAGGGAACTTTGATCCAAAGAGGCTCCAAACGTGCTGTGTTCCACCTACTTGAAATGATACCACAGCTAGCATCAACAGAGAGGCTTAACCCAAATTCCCTCCAGTTTAAAGAAATCTGAGTGGCAATACATTGTTTTTTATGGGAACTTTCTGCTCTATGGGACCCAAATCAACCAGACCCTTGAAGCAGAATTACCTTCGTCTGCCTTGTCTTCTTGAAGTCAGCACATCAAATGATACTTGGCTTTCATTCCCTTAAGGTATGTTTTACTAGAATAATAAAAAACCCAGAACAAAATAACTCTTAAAACACAGAAAAGTCTGAACTGCTAGGTGAAACTTGAGATGCTTGTAAATAAATCTATCCCTGCTCACTGTTTTTAGAGTGAGCTGACCTTCCAGCTCTCCTTTTCAGGGCAATAACTTTAGCGAGTTTTGACCCTGACAGATTGGAGAAATGGGCTGACAGGAATCTCATGAAGCTCAAAAAGGGAAGTGCAAAGTCCTGCACCTGAGGAAGAACAACCCCATCCATTAGTACATGCTGGGGGTCAACAAGCTGGAGAGCAGCTGGACAGAAAAGGACTGAGGTGTCTAGGTAGACAACAATCTGATCATAAGCCAGCAATGTGCCCTTGCAGCCAAGAGGGCTAATGGTTCCTGGGCTGCATTAGGAGGAGTGTTACCAGCACAGGACATGATTCTGGTAAGACTATTCTGGCCTCTGGAAAGGCCGCAGCTGGAGTACTGTGTTCAGTTCTGTGCTCCCTAGTACAAGACATGGACATACTGGAGAGAGTCCAGCATAGAGAACTAAGATGATTTAAGGACTGGAGCATATCTCATATGAGGAAAGGCTGAGAGAGTTGGGACTGTCCAACTTGGAGAAGAGGCGGCTTAGGGTGATCTCATCAATGTATATGAAGACCTGAAGGAAGGGTGCAAAAAGATGGAACCAGGCTCTTCTCAGTGGTGCCCAATCATAGAATCTTCATGGTTGGAAGGGACCTTTGAGATCATCGAGTCCAACCATACACACAAAAAAACCCCTCCTACAGTCTCTGTCCCTAGAACATGCCCTGAAGTGCCAAATCTACCAAACCTAGACATTTCTTAAATACCTCTAGGGATGGTGACTCAGCCACCTCCCTGGGCAGGCTGTTCCAGTGCCTGACCACTCTTGCAGTAAAGTAATTCTTCCTAATATCTAATCTAAACCTCCCCTGCCGCAGCTTCAGACCATTTCCTCTGGTCCTGTCATTATTCACCTGGGAGAAGAGGCCAACACCCACCTCTCTACAGCCTCCTTTCAGGTAGTTGTAGAGGGCAATGAGGTCTCCTCTTCTCCAAGCTAAACATGCCCAGCTCCCTCAGCCTCTCCTCATGTGACCTGGTCTCCAGACCCCTCACCAGCTTGGTAGCTCTCCTCTGGACACGTTCCAGCACCTCAATGTCCCTCTGGTACAGAGGGGCTCAGAACTGAACACAGAACTCGAGGTGAGGCCTCACCAGTGCCAATGACAGGACAAGAGTCAATGGGCATAAAGTGAAACACAGGAGGTTCTGTCTGAACATCAGGAAACATTTTTTTACTGTGAGGGTGGCTGAGAACTGACACAGGTTGAGCAGGGAGATTGTGGAGATATCCTTGGAGCTGTGTGGACATGGTCCTGGACAACCTGCTCTAGGTGGCCCTGCTTGAGCAGTGGGGTGGGACCAAATGACCCCCAGCGGTTACTTCCAACCTCAACTATTCTGTCATTCTGTGATTCTTCAGTTTCCACAAAACCTGCCTATTGCCCAAGAGCAAGGCAGAGATCAGTGCTGCTCCCTTCTAACCAGCAGTACTCTTTTTAACAAAATGCACAATGCAGGTGAACACCTATTACAAAATAAACATCAAACAGTTCTATTAATTGTTATAAACGTGCTCCCTTGTACCTTCCAACCTTTAGTTCATACAGGAAGAAACATTTATTTTTGCATGTTGTTCTAGAAAACACCACTGTTTAGGTGATCTATGTTGTGGAGTGAAGTGCGGTGCTTATGAATATTGACTTTGGCTGGCTATTTGCTTAAGTGGCTATTTCAGCTTGCTAGTTTTTAATGCAGATTGTGTTTGGAGTCTGGAACAGGTGCTTCTTTTTATTAGTATTGCAGATACCTAGACAGATTTTCTAGAGAAACCTAACAGTCTGCACGCAATTCGTACGTTGGCACCAACCCGCGTGGCAAACGTTCCTTCTCACTTGATGGGTCACAGAACTCCTGGGCAGGCAGAGGCTGTATTTTTGTAGGGTAGTCATAATTTTATTTTCTGCTTTCTGATCTCATTTAAATCACACCACAGATTCCATGGACAGGGGTTGTGTACAACTCTTTTTTACCTACTGTAGAACTTGCTACATTGTTTGCTTAGTTCATTACGTAAAGCACACATCTACTATCCTGTTAATTTACAGACTTATTTCTTTTTCACTTCCACAGTCCTTTTCTACCTAACATGTTTGAAACATTTATATTCTGCCAACTATGCCTTAACCTGGGATTGGAAACAGCAGGTTCTTTTCTCTCCATGTTTACACATCTGTAACATTGATAAAATCATAACATAATTTCTCCAAAATTATTATGTTACTACATAGTGATAGTGTAATTACTATGACTGCACAGCAATAGTGTAAATTACACTACTACTCCTACAATAAACCAACATTCACAGCACGTCAGTGCTGTATGAGCCAAAGGAAGCCTCAGTTCCAGTGAGTGGAAGATACAGATTTAGTATTTAGTCTTCTGCTCCCAAGGGAAATGTCAACTTTCCTGCCTTAATTCTCTCTGGCACGAAACATTCTCTGGAAATACACCTGGTTCAGCAGAGAATGCTACAATTAAATACTGAATTCTGCTCTAAAATAAGTAGTTCAATTTAAATACTGAATGTCTCTTGCATATTTTTTCTATCATTTTTAATTATTATAATACATGCAATTACCAGTATGCAGTACTTTTCAGCTTCAGAATCCCATAGCCAAAATTAGATCATAATAAAATATTTCTTTGGAACTTTTTTTAATTTCAATAAAAGGTTCTCTTTCACTCCTTTTTAATGTGAATGTTCATTTTAAAGGCATCCAATTTAAACACTATAGCACTATGACAGTGCATTACAATAAAACATAAAACTGTCAGAATTAATTAATGAACAGTAATTACTGTAATTTACAGCAATTCTCTCTGACAGCACCTAATTACCAACAGAGCATCCCTATGACTATAAAGGTAAGCATTTTATTGCTTCTCATTTTTTAATAGGGAAATTGAGGCAGAAATGTTAATTAAGCTCAGAATACTGAAAAATTAGATGTCCAGAATTTAGTCTGGTATGTATCTGTGCTTAGATTTAAAGCTTCTCTCTTTTTGTGGGAACGGCTCATTACTCTCTAGATCCCCCTGTTACTTCAGCAGATTTTCAGAAAGCTAACAGTCCGATTGGGAGGGGTAAGAAAATTTTGCAGATGACATATTTTGCTAGGGTTTTAATTTCTCATAAGGGGCAAAATCCCAAATATATATAAGTGGAGCTACTAGATTTTAGATCATCTTGGAGGGATTAATTGTCAGTAATTTAAGTAGAACAACTTTCAGGCTGCTTTTTTGAAATTACGCCTCCTTCAAAAAAGTCCGCAGTTCTCTTTGGTTACTGTTTCCTGAAAAAGTTATCACCGGACACAAGGATGAGGACGTGCAGCATATTAAACTACATGTGCATTTATTACAGGGTAGGCTAACACCATGCAAATCTAGTCCCTTGTTTCCCCATGATAATTAGAGGACATCTTCAGTAAAAGCAGGCTGAGCAGGCACAAAGCTGATCACCTTAGAGTAGTTAATACAGTCTCAAACTAAATCTATGTCATGCCATGAGTTGTTTGTTATTCCTACCTTAAAACTCATATGTTGTATTGGGATCATATATCAACAAATGAAACAACCTAGAAATAAGCCAGGATGCTTAACTGGATACAGAGAAGGGGATGCAGAAGACCCTTCTTGATCCCATCTACTCAGGCATGGATGTTTCCATCCTATTCAGGTACAAAATATGCAAACATATGTGTGCAGGTGAGAACTAAGGTCAGGTAGTTTCTAATTATGTGCCCTTTGTCTGCCCATTTATTGCAATTCAGGGAAAAAAAACACAACAGGATGAGAGGTTCAGGCTGATTGTATAATTATCCCACTCCTAGTCTGCTCCTCTCCCTTAGATTATTAGTTTGTCCAGTTTATCCTTTCCTGTCCCAGCTTAATCTTTCTGTCCCAGACGCATTTCCCACTGCAGTTCCCACATAATACCACGTTATACCATACGTCTATCAATACTATCCTTCCAAGTGCCACTAAATCTCTTAATCTACATTACATTTATAGAAGGATGAATTAGTACATGTCCATAGAGTTCTGTATATAGATTTGAACACATGGCAAAATACGCTTCTCACAAATATATTCCTTAGGCACAGACATGCCAGGGATGGAAGGAATTCTAAGGTTTATGCTTCCTTGCCCTGCTACTTCTACTGTCCACTATGGTACACATTCCTGCATCACGGGCCACGGCTGCTACCGTGTTCCTCCTCAGTTCTCTATTTACATAAGAGCCGTACCTTCCTCTGCTCTTTAAAATTACCATAACGCAATGTAACAAGAAAACAAGCACATTAAATAAACATGTTGGAAATACAGTATCGACATAAATACTCCTGAACTGGAAAATTTATGCCTTTCAAAGCAACACCATATTTCATCGTGCTATGCAAATTAAACCTATTTCCTTGGAGTTTATTGTTTCTTGGTTTCTGTTAACACATGAATCTGCTTACTTTAACCAACAGCTGGAAAAGATGAATCATCTAGAACAAGACCTGTGGGACTGCACTGGAGTTCTGCACATACCGTTGCACAGTCTTAAATTCATATATGCCATAAATGGCAAAACTGCCAGTATTTTTCTGAAAAGCATGGAAAATTTGCACACATTGTTAAAATGTTCAAAAGTACACATATTTCTTCTAAGTTTGCCAACCAGTACAGCCTATGAAGTCAGCCTTGCTATTTGTTTTTCTTCTCCTCAGAAAAGGCTAGGAAGTCAATACAGAAAGCTCGCTTTCCATTTTCCAGGACACGGGTAGTGCATAAACATACAGAATCACCCCTGATTTCTCTCTGGCGAAGAAGAGAGAAAACAGACAGCATAAACAAGACAGCAGTTTCAATGGTCTCTGGGTTTGGGTATAAAAGACATTTGCCAGGCTTTCTCATTGCCTTTGTTACACAACCCATTTACAGTTATAATCAGTGGTAATTAATAGATTACCTATAGTTTCTCCTGCATCTTCTTTCCCCTTTTGGTTCACTAGTAGATGTGTTACATACAGATGCTGATATTCAAATGTCCCTGCAAGCCTAGGGAACTGCTGAAATTCTTACAATTCATATTGGTTTTGCTATGATACTGTACCGGAACATGTGAACAAAATGATGACACAAAATGGCATCAGGATTTGGCATGAATTATCTGCTCACCTGCACGCACCTTTAGTGCTGCCTCTTTCTTAGTCGAGTGCAAATTCTGCAGGATCTCCTTTTCATTTGAGCAAAAACCAAGCATTCTGGGCCTCTTTTGTAGCATCAGCCACCCAAACGTGAACTGAGTGTAAATGGATGTAGCTGGGACTGTGTAATCCTCACAACAGCCAGCTCTAGTGCCTCTGCCACTATTCCTAGCTTCACTAAGCTGCAGAAGAATAAAACCTGACTTGAATTTTATCATGTTTACTTGCAGATACTGTGAACATTATGGACAATACAGTCACCTAAGAAAAGTGTGGCAAAGGCACCTGAAAGCCATGATTTGGCTGCCTACACGCCACAGATCTAACATTTTGTACAATACAGACTTGGTTGTCAGCAGCCTAACTACTTAACTGTGCATGTTTGATGGGGAACCCCATCAGCCCCTGCATAAATAAGCTGGCAATAAAAGGAGACATCTTTGAAAAGTCTAACAGCTGCTGCAAATTACAGTGTTTCCCTGTATCACAAGATTATTCCCCATCTTATCTATGCAGAAGAAGGTCACTCCATTTCATGGGGGGAATTTAATATTCCAAAATCTAATTTCAATCTGATTAAGAACAACAACAACAAAATTCAAATACTGAAATGCTCAGTTAAAGGGGACGCATTTATTGGACGATAAAGCCCTGGAGCAGTTTGCATAAGAGTTCCCGGTTACAAGGTCAGCTCCTGAAAGGCGGCAGCCTCAGAAAGCCCGGATTTCCTGCAGCTAAGAGGCTGTGTTGGCAATTTTCCAGTATAATTTGTTCTTGATATTTTGGGCAAATTGGACCATTTCTATGAAACATTCCTGTTTAACTATTCACTGCATTCCAATGAAATATGCTGAATTTAATTCCTTCTTACTTTTTCTCTACATTGCTGAGCTCTTCAATTTCCCCGAACTGTGTTTCCACCGCTCAGGAACCACTCCACTGCTTAAGGACAAAGCAGGCTGCCTGGAATGCCATATAACACTTAAATAAAGCAAGCTTGATAGCGAGAAGCAATATATTCTATTAGCCCTACTGATCAAACTTATCTAGATAAGCTAGCAGACTCAAAACCTCTTCTGTGGGACAATAAGGGACCACAAAAAATTACTAATTTGAATTCAACGTGCATTTACAGTAGAGCTTCACCGTATCAAGTAGAGCTTCACCGTATCAATCTGCTAAGAGGTAGCAGCCTTGGAATGCGGTTCATGCAGCCTTGCAGTAGCTTCACATCGTGGCAGCTGCAAAAGAACTGCAGTGCAAATAAAAATCAGGGGTTTCTTTTTCTCACCATTGCAAGGATCGATTTCAAATCAAGGCTACCTGTGAAATCAAGAACTTGAAAGCAAAGCAGCAAAGTACAGTGAATTCTAAGGCCTTCTGAAGCTGACACTCTTCCTTTTACCTGCTTTTATAGGCTTTATAGAATAATACAGCATAAAGCCTCAAAGAATTTTGAGAAAATATATTCCGCAGCGATACAGAAGAGCTGCATAATAAAATACAGCACAGTCATTGCTCAGCAATAACAGACATTTCCTCCAGTGAGGGGTGGATATAACATGGGTCAGGCCATGGATTTCATCTGGTAGCTGTCAATTTAAGCAAAAACATAAGGAATAAAGGGGGAAAAAAATCTTGGCTTACAAGCAACTTGCTAAAGCACAGTGCTTCAAACCTGCGTCTTAGATGTCATTTCACTGGCTTTTTTATCCCCTGTAATCCATCAATATAATATGGCACATCAAAGCTAGACTCTAATCTTTTAAATTAATATTTTAAAAAGATTGCAAGTGTTTTGGTTTGGCTCCTTGGAAATGATTTTTATTTTAACGAATGGAAGGCAGAGCTCAAGATGCATGTTTATAATTTTATTGGTGCACTGCTGACTTTGCTTTCTTGGCTTAACAAAACCAAGATACTGCAATTGCAGTTAGGAGTTTATTTCTCTTATCGCTTACTGGCTATCAGTAAATCTCAGATAAGGCTTCTCTGGATTAAAAACTGTGACCAGTGAAGTCCCAATAGCACTATTCATAAGAAATTATTTTACTAAATTTTTATTCAGTTTGGAGCATTCTTAACAGCATTCTCAACTTACAGGATAGAAAAGCAGGATATAGTACAACAGTGTTCACAATCCGGGCCACAGACATTTTGCCATTTTCATATTTGTCACTGCTACATAAAATATTTTGAAATGAGGAGGAAATATATATTTGTTAGAAAATAACGAATGCAGAGCATTACAAATGCCTTATTTTGTGTTTCCTGGCAAGAAGGTTTGTACGTAGGGGAATTTCGCCAAGACTGAAAGTTCAAACTCCCCCGATAAAGGAGAGGGGTAGTTCAATTCAGCTAAGGCAAGGTCCTTGGGAGCACACAGAGGCTGCATCTGTATAGAAAAGTCAGTAAGACTCATGGGATCAAGGCTGCAGAGTAAGACAGTCGGTGCTGAGAAAGCAGTATTAACCATATACGGATTTCAGGGGTTTACTCCAGACTGGATCTATCCTGGCTCAACACACTGAACATCCACTCATAACTGGACCACACTAGATGCAACCATGGAACACATCTTCCAGCTGAGTTTCACCCAAAAAGAATTAAGCTTGTAAGCTCTCGGACTGGCCTGCAATGTAAAGTAAATCACGGTAAGTGGGGATGACTGGGAGATTTGCTCTGAAAATGCTTTAGGCCACTATGCATCTCATCTGTGCTTGCTCTGGATGCAAATAGCCGAAAAATATCTTGATCCTATGACCCTTGCTTGTTTTCAGTGATAGGAGGAATGATCCGTGGGAGATGTAAGGTTTCTAGACCCACTTAAAGTCTTAAAAATGCCTTTCTATTCCCGTGGGTATAGAGCTCACCTGTCTCTGCCTGCTCCCCTTCTAGCATTTGTGACAGCACAGCAGCTGAGTTCCGTAGGGTACCAATAGTAAATGTTTTTACCGTATCACAATGCCCTCGAAACCAGTGAATAGTGCTTTCTCTTCTGATGTCGATTCAAAACTTATCGGGCTGAAGAAGATTCTGCCTCTGCCCCATTTCTTGGATTAGTGCTCCAACTACTATTAAGCGAAAGGTGGGCGAGTGGTGCCACTGCCTTATTTTGTAAAAGATCCGATCCTGATATTTTGGGCCTTCATTCAGTACAGAGATGAGATTGCAAGAAGACTGAAATTTCTGTCACTGGTTTCTCATACTGTTCAGTGTCTAACTGAGCTAGACAGGATCACTGTCTGAACACCTTCAATGTCTCTTCCACTACTGTCCTTAAAAAGGATATACAACATTTATTTTACAAGAACTGAATACAGAGGCTTGACTTACCTACCCTGCTTCCTAGCTGTGATAGTTAGTAATTAAAATATAGTGTGTCTTCCTAGATTTATACTAGAAAGATTTGTCTGGTACTATTCTTTTTATTAAATAGATAACATTTTTTTTATTTCTTTGGTAAAAATCAAAGAAGTTTTTTGGGAAAGGTTCAATAAAACCAAGACAGGTATGTGACTGAGAAAAGGCACGGTGTCAGTAGTCGTTGACTTCAGTATCTTATAAGTTCAGTTTTCATCTAGTTTTTCTTGAGTTCTTCAAGATAGAATTTTCTTCGTTTTGCTGGATAATAACGCAACTTTATCCTTCATTTGTATGATAACACAGTTTTAGATCTATGCATATTTTGAGGACATCAGATCTTGTTCCACAAGGTGCACCCTCTTTTTACTCAGAGAAAGATTCCTGAAAAAGACAGGTTGAAGAAGAATCACCAGTTCTTATTGTGTAGCTGGCAAATGTTATACGTCTAAATCACCAGTCATGATTTATTTCTTTTCTACTGTTGGTTCATTAGTTGCATCCATATCTTTTCCCACTGAAAGTCCCCTAAAATGGTTTCTAATTTGTTGGTATGGTTTCACCACTAGCTGTGAGGGAGAGAGGAAAGCTCTTCCTACCTGCAATCGACTGCTACATCAGCTTGTCTTAGCAAATGGGCAAAAATAAATCAATCGTAGTTTGCACTGCCTAAAGAGACAAATCATTCTAATCAAAGTGGTGATTTACCAGACTACAAGCTAGTGAGTTGTTTTGGGTTTTTTCTTTCATTAGACTAACTAAAAAAGATTTTGTTCTTTTAATCTTCATTCATTATTTGATAGAATCCTACATGCACTAGAATAAATAACAACTTACTCTTTACATTGTTTAACAAAACTAGAAGCCAAATTGGTCTTATAAATTCTTATAAGCCTTCTAATCAAAGGAATAACTTAGGGTAAAAAAACCCCAAACCTATCAGCTTCTTTTCTTTTGAAACAGCAGAAGACAGAATAGATAGGACTGCTCCAAAGAAGTGACATTTAGTGATGTCCCACAGCAGTTCTAAGAAATTCCCCAAACACATTCATCTGTTTTTCTATCAACACTTAAATAAAAGAAAAAGGAAGCAGATTATTTTTTTTTTTTGCAAAGCAAAATATTCTGAACCATTTTCATTCATCAAAGTCACAATGTTTCAATGTTTATGTTAGCATTTAAGTTAAGTTAAAGCAGTGAGAAATTTTCCCAACAAGTTTATGTGACAGCAAGGTCATTGTGAAGGAGATAGTGCTTTCCTATTGGAAATGAGTTTATGTATATGCTGGTTATTGCATTGACTTACATTGTTTGATTAGGATTTGATTATGCTTGATTACACTACTTAAAATTTCCTTACCATCAATCGCTTTTTTGCAATTTTGCAATGTGTTTATTTGCATCTTGATTCTATTTGCAACAGCTTAAAGAATAACTATGTCGCGTCAAAGGTAAACAGATAATACAGCCTCAATAGTTTTTCAAACATAATTTACTTGAAAGTTGGAAGAATGCTGCTGCACACAGCTAAGGTCACTGGATAATTTATGATCTTTTGTGAAAACCAGGCACACTTTTATCTGCAAAGGAAGTTATTCTAGTGTGGATAATACACAAATCTACAAAGACATTTACTAATCACCTTTAGTCTTTTGTGATGGTTATTTATGACAAAAAAAAAATCGAATTCATAATTACCAAATTTTTAATTAAATGATAGTAAATTCATAATGGGATGCCTATCTTACTATTAATGCTATAAGGATCACAAACATACTTTAAGTGTTGTTTCCTAGAATTTATGAGCATTTTCCAAAGCAGTAAGCAAAAGTATATCTCTTAAATTTTTTGTCAGTTTTTCATAGAGTTTAATCCCATTTGAAGACAATGACAAAATGCCTATTTACTTAAATGGGTAAAGGATTTTACCCAGCAAGTAATCATCAAAGAACTCCTCATTCTTTTAAAATTTCACATTTAAAATGAGAATAACTGCTGTCTGATCCCACTCTTCGATACACATGTATGTTGTTGTTACTGGATACAACAAACTCCAAGTTCAAGCTATTGCCTATTACATCATTTGGACAAAGTATCCTTAAAAATGAAGGCAAAAAATTTTCAAGCCTCCGATACCACAAATATTAAAAGGAAAGAATTTCAAAGAAACCGTAATAATGTGAAAACTTAATGGGCCACATTCCCTGGAAACACCGCTCCAGGGCAGTTTCTACAGAGGTGAATTCATCCCATTTCTTTGTGTTTCATGACTTCTATTGAAACATGACAAGAATGCCAAGGAAGTGAAAAAAATTAATGTCTCTAACATTGGGCAGATAACAATAACGGGGAAATTTTAAACTGTGTTTACGTATAAGTAACAACCATTTCCACTTGGGCTTCCATCCTACAAACACTTCTCTTTATATTCACTGGTAGTTTCACTCATGTTGATGAAATCACAGACAGCAAAACCAGAGACTTAAACCTTGCCTATGCCAGATGACAATTTTGCTTATAAATATATTGGTATATTTAAATCAATCAATCTTTTAAACAGTGGTGCTATTATAGTATGCTTTTACCCGCCTAGCGTATACACTGGAAGTCTGTACAAGCTAGTGGCTCCTGTGGCTGGCATACATTCTATCAGTAAAAACCAGACATGTACATACAACTTTGTCTGCAGTGTCAGTTGAAAAATAGAAAATATATCCCTAACTAACTCAATTATGCTAGAAAATCACAAGTACACTTGGACTTATTTCTACTTGCTAAGCATTACACAAATCTTTACAAATGAGAATATATGCTCCCAGAGAAAAGAAAAAGAGAAAAAATTCATTTTAATTTTGAATGTAAATTGAAAACCAGCGACGCAGCTGAATAATTCTGTCATCTCGCTGTGTCTAACGGTAATACTGAAGAAACCACTAATAGTTCAAGAACAGACAACTGAGGAAGTAAGGAGCTAGCAGCAGGAGGTGTCTGCAGTAGAGGCAGCATTAGTTTCAGAGATAATCTAGACTTCCCATCCCCACAATATATCCTGAGCCCTTTATCTGATTATAGAATTCAGAAAGATAAGAAAAATGAGGATTTCTTCAAACAGCAAGGTAAAATTCCTCTGTAAGCCATTGGTAATTCCACCCAGTGCTGAACTGACACATATACATAGGATGTATTTCAAATTTACCTCCATATCTTTACTTTAAAAAGGTAAATAAACGTCAGCCTGTGCTAGCCTCCTTCTCAAGCTTGAATCCCCAGTGTGGAATTCTGTCTGAGATGGTATCTGAGAATATCTGAGCTATCTGAGAATGAGAAATCATTCTGCCTGAACAACTAATTTCCTCTCCCTTCAAAAAAGCCCTGCTTATGTTCTGTTGGTTGTGGTGGTATTAATAAATGGATAATCAAAGTGATCCAGAAAAAAAATACTCTGCAATTCAAAGCAAACTTAAATGTCTCAAATTAAGATGACCCAAAGTAAGAGCTTTGGATATTTATGAAGTATTCCATAATCTACTATTTTGATAAAATGCTTTATTATAACACCTAAAAAAAATATATTGAACCTGAAGAATTCCTTAATGAGTAACTGCCATGGGGATGATGGGGTCTAGAAAATTTTAAAACATTGTTTCAAGTGTATCTAAGAGTGCAATTAGGAAAAGAAAAAAACAGTGTCATTTGTACTAAGAAATAAAAATGTCCTCCATTTGTTTCATCCGGGATTTCTAATAATTCTGTGCTCCTCAACAGGCAATTGATAGTGGGTTCAGATGTTATAACTATGTCTGAGATGTTCTGTGGGGAAATAACAAACAAACAAACAAGCAAAAAACAACCCACCCTTGAACTTGGAAAAAAAAAAAAATCTTTGTTTTTATTTAGCAAATTGAGGAGTTTGGCTGCTAAATTCTCTAAAGATACACTCTTCACTGAATATGTTCCCTTTCTTCATAGTTTGCCTACATACTAAAGAAGTCTGAGCAAAGCTCGTTCATGGCCCAGGAGAGCAGCCCCATTCCAAAGAAGGATTTTCCTCACAATTTGGTGTTCTAATTATTGAAATCCCAAAGAGAGAAAACTAGCACAAGGTAGCAGAACAACTCAGCACAGGGAGGATTCGGATGGGCAACAACGAGCAGGTGGATCTGTAACCACAGCAGGATATTGCGTTATAAAACTCAGGAATCCTTCCAGTGTCAGGTAACCTGAAATACCAGAAAAATGTGTCATGTACTTCTTGGGGCTGGTACAAATAACCTAAGCCTGTCACCAGTCACTTTGTGGGAAAGCTTGATTAAATGATTTGCAATATCTAGGAACCTTGTAGCACTAGCAGGAAGATCGTCCAGTATCCTTTTTCACTGCCTTTGCCTTGAGGTTACTCTTCCCTCCCTGCACACCCTTCCCCACCAATCCAATGCTTTTTATCAAACGCCTCCTAACACAGAAAAACTGTGGCATAGACCTTATGGGTTCTTCCATCATTTTTAACTCGTGCAGAGACCATGTTGTGTTTTTTACAGCGGGGAAGAGATATTGTGGAAAATGTAATGTACAATGGCAGCCATCACTTGACCGATACCTGCCATTGGAATGTTTGATTTGTAATCCTGGCATTTGATGCTGTTTGAGGCCCTGTCTAAATCAGTAATGAAAACAAGCTCTGGGCATTTTTAGTGGTTTACCTTGATTCAGCATGGAAGAGCCTCAGTTGATTTGTGTAGTTCATGCATCCTGAAATAACTAATATATATGGTGGTTTTTACATGCCTCCACATAGTTGTCAAATCATAGTGCTTATGTCATTTATTTTAAAACTTTACTTTTGGTCTCCTAAAGAATCTTAGTCAAGTAAACAAAATTATAGCTACTTAAAATACTTCTTTAAAAAAAAATATATATATATGTTAGTAATTAGAAATAATAAATCATCCATTGTTTTTCTCCAGTTTTTGCAGGTATCTCCAAATGTTATTGTTATCTTAATTAAACTGATTTACCTGTAGCTTTCACTCAAAGTATGAACTATAACCTATTTTTGTTCTGATTTTCAAATAGAGTCATTCCTCTAAGAATAAGACACATTTTACATCTCAACAGCAAACCAGAAATTGCGGACAACGATGCTTAGAAATGATGGAAGGATCTGCCTGAATGAGTGCATGTCAGTGGACTCAGGCAGGCCCTTTCCCCTAGCTTGGAAAGACTTATCAACGTCATGTCTCTAATGTGAACATCCCTTCACACTGCTACAACAAGGCAGCAGCTTACCTGCAGGTACACACAACTTCAAGGCTTCCTCCACAACTGATGACCAACATGGACTTGGCAGCGGAAGCCAGCACATCAGTGGTTACTAGAGAGCAACATGAGCAGGACCTCAAGTGAAAAATAAGCACAGCTGCTTTCCCCAAAGAGCTTTCTCTTAGACCATTACTAAATAAGTGCAACTTTGGTAGGAAAGGCTTTTTCTGTCCCCATGCCCTTCACAAACCAGACAAGTGTGAATTGAAAATAGGGGCAAATTTTGGAATTGGGTGCAGAATACTTGGGGAGAGTCACTGAAGAAGCAGGTGGAGAGAAGCAAGAAGCGCTAAGGAAATAAGAGAGGAAGAAGAGCTGTGGCTTTTGGGAAGTGACTCAGTGGACATTCTTACCTTCAGATTCATGTATGGGTGACTAAAGGGAGGAAGAACAGCACTTCTCACTGCACCAGAGGTTCATGATAAGGGAATACAGGGAAGACAACAGAAAGCATCTTATACCTTTTTTTGTATCACATAGCCATAAAAATATCTAGCACCTTGATATTACAGATGAGGAAGCATCCTGGGAGCACCAAAGATGGAGTAACGATCTGCCCTTTTTCAATTCTCCAGATTCTTCCTAGGTGAGTTGCAGTCAAATTAAATTGCTTCATTTGCATAAAAAAAACCTAAAGAACAATTCAAAGATTCGACTAATGTTAAGTAAATAATTTTAGTAACAGGAAGGCAACTTTTTATAACCCTACCAAATTCTCTGCAGAAAAAACGTGTTTTGCTTTCACACACCAGAAAGTGCGTGATTAAAATTACTGGCTATTGGGTGAATTCACAACCCAGTCTCTGAACAGGTTATGAATATACAAATGCACCCATTAAACATGGTAGAAATGTCCAGTAAGACAGAGTATCTAGATATCTACATTTAAATATGGAGGAATACTAACTTCTGCCCTAGTTTCTTAATCTTAACACGTAAGAAGAAATTTGATCCAGAATCCATTGCAACTAATGGAAAAATATGCTTAACTTTTTGTCGACTCTAATCAGGTGATTAATTCTTCCTTATATTTATCTGAATTTGAAGGTTTTGTCCACGATCTCAGGGAAGCAATGAGATTTTTCAGTGGATGAAATGAGATGATGTAGCTATTGTGTACCATGACTATCACTATACAATTTCAGAGGGAGAGAAATCTAGGGCATGTACTGTGAATCCTAACACTGTGTCACAATGTGGTAATGAAACAGCACAGTAAGACTCTGCTGCTGTGAATAAAGAAGGGAAGACTGTCCTCACACGGAGGTGAGTATGGAGTCTTTTTCCAAAATGCACTTTGTTTCATAATGAACACAACACTCACTTCTCATTATATCTTGTTATCACTTCAGGCCTTGACCAAAGCCAGCCAGAAATCTGGTATTAGTAATGGGGATCCTTTCAGGTGTTGAATGCTCGTCAGTCAAGAAGATACAATTCACCCTTTGGTCAGTCGAGGGGAAATAAGAAATGTCCATTCTGACACAAGGCTCGGGACAACCGTTTGGCTCCCACAAAATGAGCGGCACTGCCACAAAGAAGTTCTTTTCTGATGACTAATTTCTCCATGTAGATTCTGCAAACCCCTTCTTAGCTGATGAAGTAAATTCTGTTTCAAAACCATGCCAGCTTTCCTCATTTCTGGATTAAAATGGCCATTTACAGTCAGTATCGCTTTGCCTGAAACCACCTACAAGGGTGGTGTACGAAATAGGCTGTGCTTTCTAGAAGCAGTTAAATGAAACAGTAGATTCATTTAGATATGTTGAGTCTTCTGCCATAAAATACCATGTGCTAGAGTCATGCTGCATCCAAAACTGAAATAATTATGTGTGATTTTGAATAAGAACATTTTTAAACAGTAAGGAAAAGGACAGCACAGTTTTACATAGACTAGGTTTTAACTTCTGCAAACTGGATTATTTTTATATACCCTGATACAAATTGTTAGCATAATGAATTAATCTCCGCAATCTCCTTGTAAGAGATAAGAATGCTCTGTAATTCTTGTGCCATCTGATACGAGTATGCATAAATACATACTTAAGCTAGAGCAGCTTTCCAGGCAATTGTTTTTGACTAAGGTTTTATATGTAGCAAAGTTCCTTTACGTTTCATATTATAATTCCAAGACACACTTTATCAACTTCTCATTGCACTGGTATGTGAGAAAATTTGACAGTGAATACTTGTCCGCATTATAAATAATTTAGAATAAATCAGTCTATAATTAACTGAAAGAACTCATTTAAACAGGCATCTGTAATTCAATTTTTTGTTTTTACCAAACTGTTTATTTATTATTTTTAAAATCACATCTATAAAAATATTGTTACTCTGCTTTTTTATTGCTAATTTATAGCATATTATGGAAAAGAAAAATCCTTTGAGAATGTTTCCATAGGTAACCTTTACAATAAGAATTGCATACGCAAATGATTAATTTTGAACATGAACTGACTGACTGTACAAGCAAATTCCTACTTTCTCATGGTAAATACACTACTTAGTCAGGAAAATCAGTCCAGTAAAAATACAAAGTTTTCACATCGCATATTTCAAAACTGAGCCAAATACTAAATCACTAAAGCACACTCCTAAAAAGAATCAAGTAAAGATCATTGATGATTCAGATTCTCAGTGAAGACATAAACTACTCCTGCGTGAATTAGATTCTTTACCAAACAAGAGAGATGAAACTGCTGACAGTCTTTTATAAGCCTTACTAATGTAGTTAATGTTACTAATGGACATTTATCTAGGTGCAAGCAGACATCTTGCTCAGAGAGCAGTTTTGTTTCCAGTAGCAATTTTGTCTCTATGCTGAAACCCTATAGCCAGCCTTTGACTCTCTGCTGAAAGAGTCACCAGAAGTACAAATTTGCATTAACAGAAATGGTGCCCTGTGATGTCTTGCAGTGTGGAATCTAGTGTCTACTTGTGGTTTTTACATACAAAATGGTATTGAAGTCCCCAGTATAATCAGTGACAATGTGATCAATACAGCCAGGTAGTTCAAGGCAGTTCAGCTCACCTTAAAGTAGACACATAATATTAGGTAAGCAAAATTTCTCCTTGCGCTCCATTGAGTAGGGTAGGGTTTGCTGCATTCACACAGACATCCTCTGCCTTCTGAAATGGCACAGGGACTTCTGCCTGCCCTCCCTCCGGCCCTCCAGAAGGGCACAAGTCTTGCACTTTTTGTCTTATGTCTGCCAGACCAACCTCAATGTTTCGAACACTCGGGTATCCTGGCAAGAAATGCCCATGAGTGGGCAACTAAATCAAATGCTAGAGCCCCATCAAATATAATGGGAGGTTAGACACCTGCTGACATGTAGATACGTGAATTTAAATACCTCAGTACGGATGTTTTCAACGGAAGCTGAAACTCACCCTTGTTTTCTCTTAGCCATTGAACTGACCTCTCATTCTTTCACATCAATTCACGTGGTGCATTTTGAGGCTTACACACGATAACTTGGAATTGAACAGAAACTGTTGACTTACAAAAAGCTCCATGAGTGGTAATAATCTTTTAAAGTCAGAGACTTTAGGCATTATGTTTCTTTTTACAAGCATCAAAGGATCTGTTTCAAGAGTAAAAGAATTATACAGAAATGCACGGAGTCTGCAAGCATAAAAACACAAAACAAAACCAACCAAACAAAACACATGGAAGGACAATATCACTTTAAATATTCTGAACCCATCAACAGGAATATAATTCAATGTCATATGAACAATTTGAGGCTCATATTTACCCAAAACAAATCTGCTGGTCAAATGAGATGGTGATAATACACTTTCTGATAAGAAAGAAAGTAAAAGGCATCTTCCTGAGAGGCTTTTCTAACTGAATATTAGGGCTGTGGAAGAAAGAAAATATATAAAAGAAACTCATGCCTTGAAATAACTCAAAAAAATGGGGGGAGGGTGGTAGAAGGGATGTGTTTGTTACAAAGATTCCTACATGGTATTTGGGAAACTAGAAAGCACTGGTATTTTCCTCTATTTTTCTTTAAATCTGCATCACTGCATGCTGAAAGTGACCTACATCACTCTCCATACAGTACATCAAATAACCCATTATTTAACAAATCAGTGAAGCACCTCTACTAAATGAAAGGAACCTATAGCTTTAATCTCACTTCGATTAACTTCGTTCTTCTCAGAAAGCGGACCTTAATTTATATCAATTTTCAGTAATCTTTACAAGAAAATGCTACTTCACTTACACATGCTGTTTGACAGCAAAATGAATTTCTCGGGCATGTGGATACCCTATGATGGTTCCAATAAAAATTGCCCCTAGTAACAATGAGGAAGCCGAACACTTTCTGTCTGCTTAAATGACTTCTTTGGTTAGACAGACGATGAGGTTTAATGATGTATATTGTGAATTCTCTCCACTAACAAATACAAGTAACACTTTGATCAGTGGAAAAACCTCAAGGACATTTGGTACAGCCATTTAAAGTTTCCTATACATCTCTGTAGACAGGCATTTTGTTACTGTATTCAGATGTACAATTACAGATCTCCGTAAAGGACCAATTGAGTTAAATATTTCTGAAGGACAGCAGAACAGCATGTAATTTTTACAAATGGGGAAACCAAGGAAAGGAGTCTTTCAGGATAATGTTTTAGAAGTGGGGCAATCTAAATGTAATCAGCTAATTACATAATTAGGCACTATACTTAATTTAGGTGGCCCAATTCTGTTAGGCACCTATACTTCTCAAGTTAATTGATTATTTTTCAGAAGTCTTGTATCTGTGTGCCATTTATCAGCGTCTACAGACCAGGTCTTCAAAGACAGTCAAACACGTACCTCTTATTTATTCGCTTAAGTATAGTGGGACTTATAACCTGAAGCAGAAATAGAAGCTTTGGTATAATTTGCGCATGTACTTATTTTTGCAGAGTTAAGCCTAAATCCATAACAAGATCCGCTCACATGTCAATGAGATGCACAAAAGTCCTGTTAAATTATTCCCTAATCCTGTAATCTTCTCAAGCCCTAGAGAAGCCAACATTTTTGCTGAATAACACGCATACAATTAAGTCTTGATACGCCAAAGACGTCTGATGACCAAACGCCAGCAGATCAGCCAGTTCATTTCTTTCGCACCTCAGATGTGCAGATCACACTCAAGTAAGTGTGTAGATGCTGGAACAGGTTTGGCAGCAGGAACAGACCACCTGTGACCTTGTTTGTTAGCACATACACAATAACGGGAGGGAGAGTCGAAAAAGAAGCAGGATCCCTGTTTTCAAGTTCCTGTGCTAACATGAAGTGGAGCCTGGACCTGGTCTGTAAGTGCCTTAGCCTTCAAGCCGCCTCTCTCTGTAGCCTTCTTTATTTGAATGACTACTTAAAAAACAAATTACCAAGTGGAACATCTGCAACAGAAAGGACTGGGACAGGCTTACTCCAAAACAGTCTCTGTCCAAAGACTGAGTAATTCCATGCGGCCTCAGTGATGTAGGTTCGAAATGTTGCTTCACCTCAGGCAGAACAATATTACAAACATATGTTTGACCATCAATGGGATACTAAAGTAATCACAAGGCTTCAATATGTTATGCAGGTGAGGAAATGGTTGCTTATTTTCAAATTGTCAGGGCTAACTACTAGACTGTCTTAAAAAAACATCAAGGGTTCCGACAATAAGCATGAGCGGAACTAGACTCCTCACCACCATTTGGATTTAGGCAGACAGAGTTGAATTAAATTCCCGGCCAAATTTAGATATCTGACTCCAGGCTTCTATTCAGTTGCTCACACACAGGTATAGAGTGCTTTTTGAACTCTCCCAAGGTTGCCTGGCCTCCGGCTGGTGATTCAAAAAGGCACAGAACTCCTGCAAGTCTGCTGCCAAAACTGCCAGCCTCAGGGTGATGTTTTTGACACTGTAGAGCATCTCAGGTGTGTTAGGCACCCATCACGAGGTAACCCAGCAGAGCCCTTTGTCCCTACATTCCAAAGAGTCTATTCACCTGACCAAAGGTAGGCATTTATTTTATGCTGGATAACTCTCTAGACTTTGCTGACTACAGACTAGGCATTAAGATACCAAAATTTAGGTAGGTTTATTGCAATACTGAACGTTGCAAGATTTAGGCTCCTTGGCAGCTTTGTCCATGAAATTACCTGTCTCAGCGCAAAATGGTTGCCAAAAAATTAAATAAATGAACTTGCTTCACATAGCTGAAAAAAATCTCACTTCTGTTTTGCAATTCTGAGGTTGACATACACTCTTAGAGCCAGTGGTGAAACTAATACTAGGGAAATGCTTTCTTAATGGTATTTCTCACAGACTGTTAAGCAAAAGATACTCTCAGAAAAGCCAGTTTAGGATTTAGGATTTCTAACTAAAGAAAAAGATGTCAGACCTGAAATTCCTTTTTTATAGCATCTTAGATTATTTTGCACTGTCTTACACTGCGAGAGCATGTATAATTAATGTGGCAGCAACAAATCCAAACATATGGATTTGTATGTTTTGTGTTGGTCTTTGTTAAAAGGACAACAATCTGTACAAACACAAACAAACCCTGTTGCCCTTCACTCTTCCCTCCCTCTGGGGTTAGCATTGTAAAGGCAGACAGTTTACAAAGCTTTTTGACGTTTAAATACGTAGACATCTGAGCAAATGTTATAATTTTGCAGTAAAGTTTTATTTAATCATAACCTTTTACTGACATGTGGTTGATTAATTAAGTGGGTGTCTGACTTAAGTTTAGATAAAATGTTGCTAGAACAAAAATGGATGTCGAGGATTTTTTTTAAAATATCTCCCTCTGTTTCATATACAGCTCAAGAAGAGACACCTAATTAGGTTTTTACCCGTTCAAGAAATAACAATTCATTGTACTTCTAATCCGATGTTTAGACATCGATTATTTCAACTTTAAGACAAATTTGTAAGAAAGATATTTAGGTATCATAATACCCATACTCAAGTGATGATATTGTATCAAGGCCATTAATGACAACAGTACAATCTGGCTTGGATGATACTCAAGATCCAGGTATAAATCATTTAAAAAAAAAGTAGCAGTAGCAAACAAACATGAGCACAAGCAGGTAACAGTTTTTGGCAGCACAGTTTTCATGTGTGAAGCCCACTCTGGGGCTCAAGCGTGTTGGTAGCAAAAGCAGAGATGCACCCAAGCAAACTATAGCTTTCCTGAGGACAAAAGGAGGGGGTGGGGGGAGCACCATGTGTTTAAAATTAGAAACTCTTCTCAAAGCTGATGATTACCGTTAAATATAAATGAGGGAATCCAGCACATGACTGTCAAACAGAAACAGCTCCATAGCCCTAAGGGCCTTTCTTAAAACCATCTGAGTTCTAGCCTGCTGTAAGAAAGGTGATCAGTCACGCATCCCACAATCATACAAGGGAAAAAATACTTAATAAGAGTCTTAAGATATTTGACCCAAAAGATTTGATCTAATATTCTTTATATAATATAAAATTATCTTGGTTGACTTCGTCAAAAGTCCCTGAGGAGCTATTGCATAGTCACAGCTACTGTGTTTTGTTAACTGCCCATTTTTTCCTCAAATGAACCTTGCTGAAGATGCCTACTCATTTCAGCTTTCAGAAAGGTCACTCCTGATTTTGAAAGCATGGATGAAATTCAAAAACTACTGATAGTCTTTGTCTGGCTTTTATGATTTACTCATTTCCCTGTTCACTTGTTCCTTTTCTTCCCTTCACTCCCCCTCTTTTCCCTTTTGGCTCATACTCATTTTGTGCATGGATGCCTGAGGAGAAAAAAAAAAAAAGCTTCAACGATGCTTTTTCTCTTTTAACAAGTTAATGAAGAAATAATAGTCCAGGATGAAGCTATATTGGAAACACAGAGTCTTTTTCTTTATCTGACAGATACAAGCAGCCTGTCTCCTAATCAACAGCAAGATACCTGGCTGGAAATTCTGCCAGTGCTGCTTCTTTTATTCAATGGATAGTCATTCAATCAATATTAAATGCATCTCAGCCAAAAAGGGAGCTAAAATTTATCAATCTTAAGTGATCTGAAAAAAAAAGCAAACAATAGAACAAAAGTCAGGAAGTATATAGGCTTTTTTCCCCTGCTTATTTGCATTTTTTTTGCTCTGGTAATACATTATGCCAGTATAAATGAGTGCATGACCAGTGCCTGAGATTCACATTTATTCTTCTAAAAACCTACAGGAAATCACTCAAGCTATTGCTCTTGCAACTAAAACATCTGCACTGCCACGGATTTATTTCATATTACACCCTTAATTAGCTCATATGTGCATAAAATCTGAAGATGAAAAATGTCTTCCTTAATACAAGCAGGCAGGGTTTTCAATGTCTCAAATCCCATTTATTTTTCTTTCAGATATGTTAGAGCATATAAAAAATCTGGGGGCTGTCTGAAAGACTACATACATTAGAACTGAGGGTTCCTACAAGTAAGATTTAATGACATGAACTAATAATAAAATCTCCATTGTGCAATTATTTACTTACAAGAATTCTTACTTGAAGTGAGAACATAAACAATGGCTTCAAAATACAGTGGATACTTTCATTGCTTCTACCAAGTCTGCAAGCGCATGATGTTATCATTTGGGTTATATTTCATTTTTGTCTGTTGTTTTGGTTTTTCTTTTCCCATGAAGATTGGACCCCTAAAGAAGCAGGGAAAGCGTTTTTTATGATATACCACAAGGTTCTGAAAGACAAAAAACTGAAAAGGGCTTTTTTTTTCCCCTTAGATCTTTTGCAGTTACTACAATCTTAGGTGATCTCTAGTTATCTATTTTTCAGGCGGAAGTGATTTTTTTAAGCCATCACTGACCCTTTAAAATTGCTAAAAGGTTTCCATTTGTTTCCAGATTTTAATGACTTCAAAAAATTCAGCTTCAGTTTAAACTGTCAAAGCTCATTCTCAGCCCAAAAGTAATTAAAAAAAAAAAAAAAAATCAATCAGAAATGTCTTCCTGACACTCACTAATTTGACATGACGAGACACAGTGATTGGGAGGGGTTGGAAACTCATGATTAGCAGAGCTTTATAGTGAAGCCACCACAGCACAATACGTGCAGATTGCTCTATGCCATAGCTACATCTCCCTCAAACCCTCAGTACCAGCCTGGCTGACAGGAGACACCGTCCCGATTTAAAAACACATAAAGAATGCATCTACCCTATTTTTTTTTCCAAAGGAAAAAAAAAATAAAACACCAAAATCAACAAGAGACTGCAACTTGATACTTTGCTTGGCTGACAGGGGAAGAACTGATTTCACCCATCAGTAGAGATGGGAATGCAGGAAATGAAAAATGCAATACAAAAATAAAACAGACAGTGACTGAAATTTTACATCTGGACATGCTCAGTGATGATCTGCTAAGATTTTGGCAGAGCATAATGAAGAACCATCTTCTTTGTGACCTCGCTGCACATTTTCTCTGCCCAGCTTGGCAGGCACATCTGCTCCTGGAACAATTTGCATGAGGCAAATTTTAATTGAGTCACTGAAACACATAGCCATAGTCTGCAAAAACCAAACAGACCAAGTCTGCCTTTGCATCAGACAAGGGAAAAACACAAGTGAGATAAAATAATAATTGGTCCAGCAATATTGAAGTATTTCTAATCTTTGCTCTTTTACATACTTCAAAACTTAATCTCTTCCTCTTTCCTTTTCTAAATTAATCCTTTTCTTTCCTCCTGCAACAATATTTTTATTACAGTATACACTGATATGCTTTTTGCCCTATTAACCTGCTCTTCCAAAGTGAATGAATCTTAGCAACCAAGTTACCCAGCAAAACAACAGCATTAGTAAAAAAGTCGGAATTTCACCCCAACTCCAACCAGTTGTCTCAGTAAACTGATAATTTCACCCCCAATTAAGGACGGTTAAATCCTAAAATAAGCAACGCTATTTCCATTTCTCTCTTACTTGGCAATAACAAAGACAATAACACTATATAAAACAATTACATTAAAATAAATGTTCGGCTAACTTTTTATTTAAATCCAAATGCTGACATGAAGGTTCCCGCGCAAGTGGCCACACTGTATAAGCTATATCAAAGTGAGTTTTTGACCCTTGACTAGAGTCCTAATCCTGTCAGCTGTTTTAAGGAGTATGTATGTATGTTTGTGTGTATATACACACACAGAGATCTCACTGACCATTGGGTACATAATCACAGAGTTTTCCCAGCCCTGTCAGCGATCAGCACTATCTCAGGATGACAAACAGGTGGCCACATACAGTTCATGAGCAATTCGCATCTGGTTCCCGTGCTGGGACTGCAGTATGTGGCCAGTCTGTTTACATGAAGATTTTGGGGTAATCCAAATTCTCTGTCAGAGAAAGTGAAGCAGCCAGGTTGTGAGAGCAACGCTGCAGTCTGCCCCGGTACCGAGCCAGACACCTAGCCCAGCCCTAGCCCATAACACAGTAGATATTAGGAGCATTTAAACAGCCCACTTAAGAGCTGCTTTCAGAGTAACCCCTCAAAGCCATCCCACTAAGCACGAAGAACGTAGTTTTGGAGCTTGTCCAGATGGAGATGTTGAAATGTGGCTCATGCGGCCACGAAGGCTGGCCAGCCTAATCTACCTTGCAGCTGGGCTGGTTGACATCAAACAGTGGTCTGAAGTCTGGGGAGCTCCCTGGCCAAGCTCTGCCTATCCATGCTGACTTGTAGAGATGGCCCAAGCCCAGATGACCTACAAATGCTCTTTGCCCTAGCAACAAAAGACATACCATGGCCACATACCAATACCTCAAAAGCAAATATTAATACACAAAAGTGGAGACACCAGACATGACCTATTGGACTCATAGAAGTTTCAAGGAGAGGCATACTCGGCCTTGAGGTAGATGCAGCACAGAAACCAGTCGTCTTTGTCTTTCTCACAAGTTTGCGTCCACCCAATGGCACGGCATGTATGTATGCAGCATTTCTCCCATGGAACCACCTCCTAGAGGTCCCTTACTGAGTACAGCGAACACCCACTACATCCGGAACAGACCGTTACTCCTTTTAAACAGGAAAAAGCATAACCAATGCTTTTAGAAAGCATCAGCTTTCTATTAGTGCTAAAACAATTTCTTTAATAATGAAAATATTTTTCACTGGATGTACGCAGAGTTTGTTTAACAAGAAAATCTAAGCAGAAAATAAAAACTCAGCATTACATTTAAAAGAAGGAGTAGGAAAAATACCCATAATTGTGAAATGGGGCTGAATTAACACTGCCATAGGAGTTTTACGCTTTGCTGTTTCTAATCCCATTCATAGTTGTTCAGTTTTATCAGAGTACTGAAGTGCTTCAAAAATGTTTTTATGTTTTGTGTACTATATCTTTTCTAGGCATACCTATAAAGTTCTTCACAAAATGTGGCTATACACCTAGAAAAGAAGCCACCTATTTTTCATTTTCATTCAAATATTGCAATATGCACTACGGTTCTCATGCAGTACTGGCTGTAGACCCATTAGGAATAGGAAATTGAGTCAAGAAAGCATGCAGGTATACACAGTGTTTTCTAAATACAGAGATCAGGCCAAAAGCCAGCACGCTATAAAACGGGAAAGCATCCAAAAGAGAGCTTTATGCTGTTCTCAGGCATAAATATTTATCAACCAGTGCAAGAGAATGTGACATTCCTCCACAAGCAAAGAATTTGCTCAGAAAGCATTCCAGAAGAGACAGAGGGGAGAAAGAAAGATGAAGGGGAAAAAAAAAAAACAAACAAAATACTGTTGCCTTTATGATGTCAAGCTCGGTTATAGCATAGAGCCCCAGCTAAGAAGCTGAACTAATCACTGTTACTTTTGTTGTCAGGGAGAATGAAGCCTCTTCCAGAACACCAGCCATCTCCATGAGTTGCCAACCACTGAGTGAAGCACAACCAAAATGGCAAAAGATCATTACACCACATGAAAGCTGAAGATAATTTACAAGTTGATGCATGTGCTAAATGAAAACAAGCAGGCTGTGAGCACGCACCACACTCACCTCATTAAAGCATTACACACCTTTTCTAGCTTTCATTTACTTTCCTCTCAGAGAAACACAATCAGCTTGCTTAGTTTCCTAATGAGTATAATAGACAATCATGTAAAGTAGACTATTGCTTGGTAAAAATGCAGTAGAGAACTGCAGGCAGTCTATTAGATGTAAACTTGCTTAATTCTTTAATTATGTGTCTTTGATCAAAAGCAGCTCACTTGGAAAGATTTTTTAAAAGCAAAGTAATGAGCACTCACCTTTCATGTACAGCATTGACTGTTAGGCCAGCCTGATATAACTGTGGTATCACTGATTGTACGTCAAGCACACCACTAAAAATTGAGATAATAAATGTTACTTACAGCTATTAAAGCTTTTCTTTTTTTCAGACGCAGGCCTGTAAGAGCTGTTCTGCACTTTTAGCTTTTCTTTCCATCTCTGTCAAGAATCTCAGGGAATGTTTAAAAGAGATAATTGAGGCCATTCATCATTTTTTTTCCTGCTTTGTCCTCAACCCCTTTCCTTTCCTCATTAACCTCAAAATCTCTATTGAAGATCTCTCTCCTCTTACTTCCAACAACTTACACTGTTCCTTGGACTTCATCTTCTGACAACCCTCAATCTAGACACAATTTCTTCAAGCCTCAACTACCTGGTACCTATTTATTTATCACATATGGCTATTTCCTTCTCATCTCCTTACATGGTCACTCAAATAATAGTTTTCTCTGTTCAGGCTTGGTGTCATTTTTTGAAAGGCACAAAAGAGTTGCAAACAAAGTTAATGTTATTTGCTATTTTGTTTTTACAATCACACTAAATTATTGGCCTGGAAGTGATGCGACAACTGAAAAAGCCTCAGAAATCCCTGCTCCAACTTTTTGCCTACTGAGCATAAACTAGTTTCTATCATTTTTGACTGGCCAAGGCTCCAGCCCACATCACCACGTACTAACAGTGAAATCAGCAGCCACACGACAAAACCAGAGAATTGATCGTGAAATGGCTTTGATCCCAGCCTGAAACTTGTCATGGCAAGCAGGGTCTAGAATGGAGTAAAAAGGCTTTTCAAAGCAGCAAAACTGGGAGTTCAATTAAATTACCTGTATATTTTGAATAAAGAATTGTAACTATTTATCAACCTATCTTAAGTGTATTTGTAGAAACATACATAGCCACGAGAGAGTACACTTAAAAGATGTTCTTTATTATTTCTCCTTTATGTTGAAGTATCACTAAACTTATGACTGATATCAAAGCCAAGACTAATTCACGCTGCCTACTTCAATCTAACTTCCTTGGGGGGAAAAGAAAAACAAAAACAGAAACAAAAACAAAATATAAGCAGCTAAGAGACTGAAATTAGGGGGAAATTAAAGTACAGGAATGCATAGGAACAGTGTGTGCAGCATTCCTGCAGCTTACTGCACATCAGGAAAATCTGTAGCTACCAACGCATGGTCCTTTACAGAAACGGCTGTTCCTCTCCTGCAAGTGTTTCTTTAACACAGAAACCTGTGAAAATATTAAGCATCCCAACTTGAATTCATTTTAAAGGATCATTAATGTAATTTTTCTTTCCTGCAAATGAAAAAAAATTTTCTTATTATAAAAATTCTGCTGTATTCGGTTTCATCCCAAGACGTGTCTAAATACTCCTCATGCCCTACACAACTGCATGATTTTTTCTGCAAGGAAAAGAACCTACACATTGGACATAAAATTCCTGATTTGCCTTGCTTCTCAATACAGCCAAAGTTTGTGCAGATTATTGTTTCATAAAAATAAAAAAATAAGTGCTTAACAGTATTGTAGGAGGGCTTACCAAACCCAAAAATGTAAAAAAAAAAAAAAAAAGATTTTATATATACATATAAATATATACACACAATTCTGAAAACCCGTTTTAACATCATGCATTCACTTGTTAAAATTCTGCAGTCCGGAATCTATTCCAGCTCCAGAAATAACAGCCCATATTGTCATACTGTTTCTATTTACAGTTTCTTCTCTATGTCAAATATAATGACCTAATTCCTTGATACCCTTGTTAGGACACATGTAAATCAATACCATGTTTTGCCACACACTCCGTCAAAGTCTTTTTTTTGGGTAAACACATACGTGCAATTACTAGAAGATCATCAAGATTTATTTGGATTTTAGAGTCAAGGAAATTTTCCCTGACTTGCATGAAATGTTGATCTTGTTCTTTTTTTAAGATAGATTTTTGCACAGTTTTCAGTAACATTTCCAAGACATCAGTGGTTTCTGACTGTGATGACTGCTCATCATATAATTTATATTAATGTTAACTTTCAGAAAAACAGAGGTTTTTATAAAAGATGAGAATGTTTGAAATATTCTTCTAATTCAAATTCCACTTGCTTCTCAGAATCATAAATTACATCATTAAAAAGCAGCCCAAGTGCAAATACTGATATTATGTTAAAGAATACGATTGACAAGAGTAAGAATTGCAATTATGACATGCACTAAGCAACTGTGTTCCAATGCAAATGAAAAAAATAATTACATTTCTTATCACTACAAATTGATAGTATTCAAAAAGTAAAAGACTTCAGTTTCATATAATTTCTAATTGCCTCTAACTAGGATCTCTAGGAATTGGATCCTGTTTTATCTACTTTAAAGTCATAAAATTAGCACAGCTCTCATGCCCTATATCTGTTTAGTCTCATATTTCTTCTTCTGACTAAGCTGAGTTTCATCAGTTGTTAGCTGCCTGTAGCAAAGTGAAGCAAATAGTTTTCACTAAATGAACAAGCACATTCCATTCCAGCTTGTTCGGTACTGAAGTACCTGTGGTGTTTCAATCAATGACACACGTGCAAATCTACTGCAGGCAGTAGGAAGAGCAAAGAGCTACTAATATAAATTAAAGGCCTGGGTACAGCACTGAAGGGAAGATATGCTCTGCATTTCTTTCCTTTTCTTCATTTTTTACCGAGATGCAAAATACAGAATTTGTCCTTTGAGAGTCCAGACTAAGTTTCCAGGGATGGGAGCTAGGAGCAAATGGTTCAAATAGTAATCTAAGCACTTCTTTTGATAGCACAGCGCTCACAGATAATATGCAATTGTAATTGTATTTCAAGTTTAGAGCAAAATATTACACAGGAAAGCAGTGCAACTAAAAATACTAATGCGAGATTGCAGACCTAGTGCTCAGAATGTAGGTAAACATCAGTGTTTCTGCATTTTCTTTGAGTCACTAATGTAACCCAGAAATCTAATTTACCGGTATCTTAGCAGTTTTACAGAAGCAGTGCTACCCCGTGATTTTTCTCACTTTGTGATTTACTCATCTGTTGATTTCTGCACATATTCCCAATCTTCTGCAATGTTGTTTTTGCTTCATCCTATGCCTCAGTTAAAAAAGAAAACTTAAAAGCCTGATGTAATTCAGCTAATCATTTCCTCCCACAAAGTTAACCTGCATAAGTAGGAAAATATTCTATCACTTTATACACGCGTTCATGAAATACAGGGTTTTATAGCAGGGAGATGCTACATACCTGCAGTGACACACTGGCAGATTTGTTTCCATTGTGGTAAGATCAGCTCACACTTAGTCTTGGTCAACCAAGTTTCCTTTGTTGTGCACAAAGAAAGGCCTTTTTCTCCATAGAAAGTAACTCAGCACAACTCAGAACATCTCTTTGGATGTTCTTATGTCTTTCCTCTGATGATAAAGGATATTTAAAGACACTAAGGTCATAACACTGGGGCCTCTGAGAAACACCTGAAGTTAGGTGGGATCAACCTTGGCCCTAAGCACCACTGACACACTGAAAGGAGTGCATGCAGCCATGGCATGGATGGTCATCTCATGAATTGTCATACATGTTGTCCAATCAATCTCAAAGAGTTCATACCATACTACGAGTATCTTGAGTCTTGCAGTTCTGAAAGGCTGCCTGTTTAACCTATTCTGTTAAGTAGGTTTTAGAAGAAAGCAAGCTTTGAAGAAAAGAAGCAAGCAAGCAAGAAAGACAGGGAGAAAGCAAGAAAAAGAGAGAGAAAGAGAGAGAAGGAAGGAAGGAAGGAAGGAAGGAAGGAAGGAAGGAAGGAAGGAAGGAAGGAAGGAAGGAAGGAAGGAAGGAAGGAAGGAAGGAAGGAAGGAAGGAAGGAAGGAAGGAAGGAAGGAAGGAAGAAAAGAAAGAAGGAAAGAAGGAAAGAAAAGAAGGAAAGAAAGAAGGAAAGAAAAGAAGGAAAGAAAGAAGGAAAGAAAGAAAGAAAGAAAGAAAGAAAGAAAGAAAGAAAGAAAGAAAGAAAGAAAGAAAGAAAGAAGAAAAGAAAGAAGGAAGGAAAGAAAGAAAGAAGGAAAGAAAGAAAGAAAGAAGGAAAGAAAAGAAAGAAAGAAAGAAAGAAAGAAAGAAAGAAAGAAAGAAAGAAAGAAAGAGAGAAAGAAAGAGAGAAAGAAAGAAGGAAAGAAGGAAAGAAAAGAAAGAAAGAAAGAAAGAAAGAAAGAAAGAAAGAAAGAAAGAAAGAAAGAAAGAGAAAGAAAGAAAGAAAGAAAGAAAGAAAGAAAGAAAGAAAGAAAGAAAGAAAGAAAGAAAGAAAGAAAGAAAGAAAGAAAGAAAGAAAGAAAGAAAGAAAGAAAGAAAGAAAGAAAGAAAGAAAGAAAGAAAGAAAGAAAGAAAGAAAGAAAGAAAGAAAGAAAGAAGGACATTGCTCACCTAAGCCAAAACAGCAGAGAAAAGAAAGGGATTAAGCTTCCTCTCTTTGAGCAAAAGTCATGACCTAGCGGTCAAAATGGGGTTTGCTCCCTTTCTTGCTCCAAATAAACTGAACTTACTTCTCTCTTACCTTTTCTGCCACTGTTTCCATGCCTGTATAATAAAGATAATAACACTTCATCATAAGGTTACTGGAAAGTTTAATTCATTAATTTGTGTAAAGTACTGAGCAATCCTTAGAGTGGTACTGTTGAAACGTGAAATATTATTAAACTGTCAGTTATTTTCCTATAAAATTAGACCCTTTTGTCTAAGTGAAAATAATTGGTCTGACAAGAAGATTGAAAACTTTTAAGTATAACATAAAAGCTTGCTTATAATGATGAGGTTGCCAATTGACACCATGTACTGCAGAAATTGTGGTTCAAAGACTGTAGCATGACAATAAAGAATTATTTTGGCTAGCTTAGTTCACGTGTATACGTATTCCAGTATTATTATCACACAAAAATAAAAGACAGCACAAGGAACATAGAAACAAATGCACCTCTGAGGAGTCTTTACCAGCTTGACAGCTAAAAATATACACCTCCGCTCCTAGAGCTTTTGATGGATATTACAGGAGTCAAACTTCAGAGTTCTTTAACAGACATTCAAAACTATTAAAGCACAAGTTTCAAGGAACTGCACCCAGAGAGATGAACTATCAGAATTACAGAAGATTATTAAAGAGATATTTGATACCTGTAAAAGAAGGCTAAGGTTTTATCTCACGGGAATTCTGGCAAGCAGCGTGCCTATGTGTTATAATAAGGAACGACTATGAGAAAAGCAGCATGCTGGGAATAAGCAGGAAGTCGACAAAGATGATGAAGGGCAGATTTTGACAAGGACTTTTTCAGTCAGGCTGAGTTCCTTATAACAGAAAGTATGTTTGAAGAAGGCAGGTTATGAGCCAAAGAGTGGTAACATTAATGAGTAATCCAGACAGGCAGGAAAAGTACCATGCGTTCTTTTAACCGTTTCACTTTAGACAGGAGCCATGGCAGAAACTCAGTCTGCCTCCTACCTTTCTAATCCTTAACTGTGATCACAGAAGTTTGGCAACACTACTTCTCCCCTAGCAGTGAATTGTACTGTGCAGTGAGGGACAAGCTAGTGTGTGAATGAGTAGTTAAAATTCTTCTCACCACATCTCTTACCTTCAAGGGAGTAAAGACCAGATGTTACCTTTAACATAGATGTATCGCCACTGAGCCTCAGCCACTGTTTGGTTCTGCAGCTCCCATAGCAACTGCTATTAAGTGCTAATAATATGATTAGGAGAAAAGAAAGAACTGATTAAATGACTAAAAAGTAATAGAAACAGTTTACACCAACCCTGATAAGGGTGCGTATCTTTACACCCAACGTTGTAGGAAATGCAACTGAAAACGCTGTTGATGACACGAATCCAAAAAGGAATGAAGTGCATCAAATAATGCGTAGTGGAATAAATACTGCTATCTCATATTTGCTCCGAGGTAGCAGTGTGCTAGATAGCAGAGTGACGAGTGTGCCTTAAAAGTACAGATCGACAGATAGATAAGAGAACTGAATGACTTGCAAACCGAGTGATCCTATCTACAAGCAAAAGAAATGGAATTCCTGTATAAAGTGTTCAAGCTGGGAAATTTTATGATCGTACTAAAAAGGAAGAAACAGTGAGAGCACAAGGAAAGTAATACATGGTTGCAAAACAAAATTCAAGACTGTAATTCAGCTGAGGTCTGCTGATCCCACAAAGCACAAAAGCACAACTCAAACAACTCCTGAATGACAATGAATGACTGAATTCCAGCGCCAGTATTTCTGCTAAAATCAAGATGCAACATAGAACAACAGAACAAGACTCTTAAATCTGTTTCTTGCAGTCTGCAGGTGAAAAATGTCCAAAAGCCAAAATGGCAGCAGCTACCATTTGTGAATTTTAAAAAGATAATTAAACAAAATAAAGGCCCCTGTACACAGACAGCAGATTTAAAAGGTTAATGAAGGTATAATAAAGATGGAGATCTGACTATGAATGCAATAGTGACTTGAAAAAACAAATGTTAATGATGGGCAGAAAAGAAAGCTGATTAAAATCATTTCTCTTGAACTCTCGCCTTCCCAATTCCGTTGCACTTTTTCTGGTCATTTATTATACATATGTACATACATAAAATATAAATACACATAAAATTGATGTCTAAATACAGAGAGACATATCCAAAGATTTTTTTTCAGCACAAAAGATTGCTTAGCTGAAAAGACAGTCGGAATGTAGACATTTTTCAAAGAGAGAGTAATGTGGGATCTCAAACTGTGATCACCTCCCATGACCCATTCTGAATCAGTAAGGCCTCTAAGAGACCATGTGCATGCTTATCAAAAACCTAACAAGTAGTTTTTATTTCAGCTCTTCTACTTCACCTCGCCAAGTGTCCATAACCAGCTGAAAGTTTATGTAGCTTTCAGCAGCTAGTCTATCTTTTCTCAGTATTTTGAAACTATGTAAAAGTATGGATGGCAGAAACAACTTCCACATTATGGTGATGTTTTACTTTTCCAGCCAAGTAACTCGGGTGGCAAGACTGGAGGTAAACACAAATTTCCTCTTACTGACTTTCAGTGTGCTCAAGGTGGATGGAGCAAAGTTATTTGTTTCTCCATAGTAAGATTTACAAAAGGTATGACACGGTGTTTGGGTTAACACGATAGGTATTAGGAATAGTATCTTTGGTCAAACATCATCTTAGGCAATACTTTTCATTCTTCAGAGCTCTTGAATAAATAAATGCAACATATTTTGACAGTCTCAAGTTATCCTTTAGTTTCTCACTTTCGATAAAAGTATTTCTATGATAAAGCACACCCTCTCTCCTATCCATGGAATATCTCAAAAGATCCAAAAAGTCTCTAAACTTTTCTCTAAATCTCTCAAAACTTACTTGGACTTAAAGCCTATAAGAAATTCTTTAAAACAATTTAAATGTCAATCTGGATAATTACAAACGTGTAAAATTAGGACAGAAAAGCACATATATTTGTCTGTATAAAACTTGTTTATGGTATTACTGTTGTCCCTCAGGGCAGCTTTGAAAGAATGAAAACTCTTCTGAATCTAAGTACCGAGGTGTCTTTATGTAAACCCTAATGTGACAAGTATTTATCCTGCATATTGTATACAGCTGTAATACTGTTCTTAACCAATGTACATAATAGTTGCTTAAATCTACCACCTTCTTTTGGCGGAAAATAACCTCAGTGATACTCCTGGAAAAGGAAAGCGAAGTAAGGAGCTTTATAAAATACTTTTACTGACAGAATAGCCAAAGCACAGCGTTTATCTGAAAGATCCTCTAGCTCCAAATTAAAGCGTCGCTATCTCAGGGGACCTAGGAGTCCTAAAATGTGTGTTTAATTTTATAAAGCTTTTCATCAGCACAAAGAGATATAATTTAGCAAAACCTGCCTGGAATTAATGCATTGGGCCCAGGAGCTGAAATACGTGTGCTCACAAAAAGGTGAATTTAGGTCTTTTTGCATATCCATCTCCTTTCTAAGAGTATTTGTTTACTGAGTTGGACTCCTAAATAGGTTAGAAAGGACTTAAGGTGTTAACATTTACGTCTCCTTGTCAAACCGTCAAGACTGACTAACACCACCACTAGCAATGGCTCCTCTTCCTAACCATGCCCCTTCATCAGAGAACAAGAAACAGAAGTGTAGAAAATGTATGAGTGGTCCTATCCTCTAAATATTTTCTGCGTAGGAAGAATTTGGGATGGTGGTAGGGTAGCATATATTGCAGGAGGAGTGCAGAACGTCCTCAATAAATTTCGGCTTTGGCAAGCATATTCTCACTGATGTTATAATTGCTGACAGTTGTCAGTTGACTGGGACCAAGCTACAAGATGATTGCGGTTGAGAGTAAGAGAAGTAGAGAAACTGCTTAAAAAGGGCAAAGGAAAAGAAAGGAGTGCTCTGGCATCAAACATGAAATGAATCAGTTAGTTAAAAAAGTAGGATCCAAATACTGGTGATGGAAATAACAGTGGAACAACATGTAATACATCAGTCTGCAAAGTCTGGATGTGGAAGAAAAGGGGCAGTCCCCAGGGAAGGATCCAAGTCAATCAAGCAACGTACACAGTGCATATGTGACCTATACGCAAACATAAATGGTGAGTTTGTTATGACATGCAGGCAGATGTCCTGGCCTGAGATTTAGGTAACTCAGTAGGTCGTGAGAAACTACTGAACACAACATGAGAAATTGTTGGAGCTAGTAAAGACCGGTGTGAGAAGGTGACGAACGGGGCACAGAGAGGTGATGAAGGCGAGTCCTGTGAGAAAGACCAAATTGTATGAGTACTCAAAGGGGAGAATTGGGCACCATTTGTGGATGGAAGAGCCTTGCAAGGCCATGTCAAGTAATGCCATAAAAGGCCAAGATTACCCAGGTAATGGTACCAGAAATACCAAGTTTGGGTATGGATGTAGGACAGAAGCATCAAGGCCAGCAAATAAGGAGCCAGGGATCTGGGTCTTGCCCCTCAATAGACCACATAGAATCACAGAAGCATAGAATTGTCTAGGTTGGAATGGACCTTTAAGATCATCCAGTCCAAGCATCAACCTAAAACTGACAAAAACAATCACTAAACCATGTCGCTCAGCACCATGTCTACACATCTTTTAAATACCTCCAGAGACGGCGTTTCCACCACTTCCCTGGGCAGCCTGTTCCAATGCTGGATAACCCTTTTGGTGAAGAAACTTTTCCTAATATCAATCCTAAACCTCCCCTGACACAACTTGAGGCCATTTACTCTTGTCCTATCGCTTGTTACTTGGGAGAAGAGGCCAACCCCCACTTCTCTGCAACTTCTTTTCAGGTAGTTGCAGAGAGCATGTGGGACCAGCTCCTGAACCATTTGCGTGCATATTTGTGTGTGTCACTAGGTGACCACCAGCAAGCTCTTATCCTCACCAGCTGGACAAAAAGAATGCTGCAGGTGTTCATGGAGGTGCCACTTCGGGCACAGATTTCTTTCTGTGGCTGATTTTGTGTGTGTGCGTGTGTTTGTTTGTGCGTAGTGCATTGTATATGCGTACATGTGCACCTCTGTGTGTGTGTGTGTGTGTATGTACGTAAACCTCTGGAATACATACTGTCCTTTCCACAGGCTGGATCTGCAAATGGGAACAGACTGAGAGGAGAAAGCACCTTGGCTGGAAAGTCCACCGGATTACGGTTGCCATAACAGAGCTTATCTCTGGAAGTCCTCTGCTCCCACTGTGGGTTTTACCCTGGGAGATAGTGAATCTGTGTTGATACAACAAAACTAAAAATCAAGCTGCAAGTTTAAAGGAGTTGCAGAAGTGAAATATATGTACTCTGTCTGGCGAAGAAAATAAAATCCTTTCTTTCTCTCTCTCACCTGCCCCATCTACCATATATGCTCACGTATGTCCATATATGTGTGTGTGTAAAGAGGTAGATAAGTCAATATATAGACAGGTATATCTAAAAGAATCAATATATTTTTGTTCAAACATTTTTGTTCAGCTTGAACTTCCTGCTTAAACTTTACAGAGGGGCAGGATATATTTCTTTGGGAGAGAGCAAAAGCTTTATGCTACAGGTGTCACTGAACGTACCACACTTATGTGTAAAGTTTTTTTTCACCAGACAGATAAAAGATTAATTTTTATTTCTTGAAGGGTTCATTTGGTGCTGATTTGGGAGGGGGAGGGAGTGGGGTGGTGTTCAGTTTGTTGGTTTTGCTGTGTGGGTGGTTTTTTTTAATGAATCATTGCTTACTAATGTAGGCAGGAAGGACACGAACAATCTGAACAGATCCATAGCCATGCCTCTTCCTCGTTTTTGACACTGTTTTCAAATATGTCACTCAAAACAAGAGTAATTTAATGGTGATAATGTATTTCTAATGAATCCAAATACTTTGCGATGAACACCAGCTTTCAACTCAAAGATGGTTTATCAATAGTACAACCTTGGCAGGAGAATATCCAGGGAAATTTACGGATACCAGCATACCAAAATAATTAGGCCATTATTACTTACTTCCTGCATCTGTGCTCTTATTTTTCGTTTTGCCTGTGTGATTACACAGAAATAGCACTGTACTGCCCAATAATACCATTCAGTTAGGAACTATATTTGTACAATTCATAGTATCTAGTTTTAAACGAGAATCAAGTAAATGCCCTTAGGCGGACACCCTGAGTGTCACCCTGCCTACTACAAAAGAAATGAGAGGACTCAATCCATTGAAACAACTTCCTTCAGAGCATATATATCTCGGCACGCAGTGGCTACTCAGCGGGCAAAGCTGTCACAGCTGGATGCCCAATTAGAGAGCTCTGAGGCTGGCCTCCTAAAACTTATTTTTAACTCTTTTTCAAATGCCTGTGGGATGTTTGCTTTGCTTCCTTTGCTCTCTATCTATTACAGCTTTTTTGTGGAAATTTATATTACATTGTACAAACAATTAAAGGAGATAAAGTGTAAATGGTACACTTCTAGATGCACTATAGCAATCTTCATTTTTGTTTCATTTTCATAGTATTAATTTCAGATATGCCTCATTTAAAACAGAAAAAAATCATTTCCACCTTATAATTCCACCTTAAAATTAAAACTAAAATGTCTTTATGATAATTATAATGGAATAAAATAGAGGCTGTGCACTCTAATATTAAATGTATATACTTCAAACCTAGATTTTCCATTTTGCAGATGCTTACAGATGAAAGTCTATCTGAGCATGGAACAGTATTTGCGGGGGTGGTAGTAACCATATCTGTCAGTCACTGCTGTACTGCTGCTCTAGTCAACATTAAATCCTAGTGCTGGATGCTTCATGGTGCACTAAGCAATAAAGTACAGAAGAAGTCAAGAAAAAAAAAAAAAAGTTTGCTTGTTATCCCTATTGGCCTGAATCTCAACTGGCACAAATCAGAACATCTTGACTAACCTCAGCATAGCTATGCTGAGTTATATTACCCATTTCTTTAGAGATGTCATTCACAATGTCTTTCTACTCAGGAATATATGATCAGGTATACATGTATTTCCTAAAGCTGCATGAACTATAAAAATACACACACAAACACGTATCAGAAGTATCCCATCTTCGGAATACAAATACTAAAGCTAAAGGAAGTGTAGAGACAGACAAGATGACAGTATTCAGACTATATAATTTGAAACCAAAACTCTGACTGTGAAATTGGTTTGATCTGTAGACAAATGTCAGCTCTGTGCCCTATTAAAGTTGCAATTGTTTTAAAAGGACACATCAGTGAGCCCTGAAATGTTGAATAAATGTTAATTGGAAGTCAAAGAAAATATCATGAGTAAAATAAAATATACAAAGAAAAAGCACTTTTAATCTACAACACAGTAACAGCTGGATCCAAGAAAGAAAAACATTGCCAAATAGTCAGGTCCATCTTAACCAAGACAAGACAGATACTGGAAGATACTTTAATTTTAATCAGCACAATCCTGATCATTATTTTTTTGTAAAGTAGCTACCATGAAAATATATTACTTTTCCAGATTTAATTGCATGATTACACTGATTGTTGAGCAACTTATTAGCTATCTACATTTGCTTCGCAGTGTAAAAATGCACGGGATTTATGATTGCTATACCATGGTGTACCCATGTAAAGCATTAAGGATTTGTATAATCTAATTAGAATGAGGAAATAACAATTAGTAATGATCAACCTTTTTATTATTCGTCCAAGACTAAGTATTATGAATGATTTTTTTTAAGTACTTCAATCTTTTTTCTTTGGTACATTTGTACAGTTTGACAGCAGCAATTTAAAAATGAAGACGGAAGAGGGATTTGATTTTTATTTTTAATTATGGAAATGCAATCTTCTTCACATCTACTTTCAAAATGATGACTAGAGGCTATTTGCTTAACTGAATGGTGAACAGTATGAGTAGTCATTAACCACACTTACTGCAGGTACTGTGTTACATGAAATTACACCAAAAGGCTGCTAGATACAATACTAAAGGGAAAAAACATCAGAACATTGTATTGTGTTTCCTACTTATGAGTAAAAATAGCGTTTTGTTGGAATGCAGTAATCACGTCTTGTTGTGGGACAGCAGTCATAAATTTTATGGGCATACTCTTTTCTAAATCCTGCTAGGAACTTTGTACCTTGGTAAGATATTTTAATTATTATAATAATGCCGGACAGAAAAAAAATAAATCTAAGGTCAAATGATACCTAGTTGAAAACAAATTCTAGTAGAATATGCCAACAAATTAAATAAACTGGCATTGCCTATTCTGTGAGAAAACAAGATATAAAAGCTTGGTTTCATATGAGTCAGTGCGAAAATTTCCCATTGGCACAGGCTGAGCAACTATTTGATTTTAGGCTTTTGTCTTTCTTTGTTAAAAAGGGTATTCACATTTGCAGTTCTGCTAATCTGACACTTTGATTGTACGGTACTGAATTTCCCCCCTCTCACACTCTTGGAGAAGAACAGATCTGATAAACCACTTCTAAATTTGTTAACAACAAAAAAAGCCCTCTTACTATTCATTTATCTTCAATATACAAGTGCATCTGGAGAATCATCCATGGGAAAGAATATAATATCTGTTAAATTGTAATCCTTGGCTCACTACATCTACAGACCTAATTCCCATACTCTCCAGAGAAGCTTCAGTTTTAGCCTTGAAATGTAACCAACCAACTATGACGAAGTCAGTCAATCAATGTCATGAAGGCAACTTCAGCAACCCTAACTAAGCACTCCATTTACTCTTAATGGTAGAGAAGAAGAATAAAAAAAAAAATAAATTCCACCTTTCCATATTCTTTCCATTCTTCTCACTTTGTTAGGCCTTACTTGAGTGATGAAAAGTTTTGCTGCCCTAATGTTTTACTATAGCAAAAGTTTGCTGTCTGGTTTGTTTAAGTATTGATAACAATAATAAGCCTATACGTATTGCATGGAGTATGTGCATATGGGAAAAAAAATTAAAAAAAAAAGGAAAAAAACCACAAACTAAAAAACCTGACAAACAAAAAAAACCCCTGTGATAGTGACCGCTTGACCTTAAAAAGTAAAGGCTTATGCGGAGTTACAAAGAAGTTTTCTTCTCTTTAGACAGTAATAATAGGATCCCCTGACAGATTTCTGTCTATTTCCTGAGGAGTGCAATTCACTACCTGAGTAATCCTCAGTTAAAACTGGGTAACGACAGAGGGAAGAAGCAGGCAAAGAAAGGGAATCAGCTATCAGCTTTTGATTGTTAATTTTAGATTCTCCTACAAGGGGGCTAATCTCCCTTCCCACCCAAAGGAGAGAAGACCCCCTCCAGAGTATGAACGTGGTCTTCTGAACCAGGCTCTGAGGAAGCCTATCAGCTACACAGGAACTTTCCACAGGAACTCTCAGGAGGCCTCACACTTCTTGTAGCATAGGATAACGTCCATTTGGGCTATGGATGAATCATTGAATCACAGAATGAAAAGGAGAGTAATTTAGTAGTGGAGTTTCACATGAACATGGAAATATGAGAAAGATCTTGTTAATGTAGTTAATTAGTACCGATTGTAGCTTTACATGCCAATGAAGTGACATACAAGTACTTTTCACACTATGCCCAAGGTTAACATTTTTATTATATTTCAATTTGTATGTTGTACTTTTAAATACAGGAGAGCAGAGATAATTTGACATTATATATATTACAATGTAGATTCCAGGTTAGATGCCATGAAGGCCTCATTTTTATTAGTTCCCTAGGTTGTTCTGTTTTCTCATTTTGAGAAACTAACACAAAACACCTGTCCATATAGTCATAAGAATGGTGTCTTCTAACTTATTATATATTAATAATCTCCAGAAGCTAGTGTTTGAAATGTTAGATTTGGTTGAGTGCTACACAGAGGATTTCTGTAATGTGAAGCAGTGTAGCCAAGAGAAAAGTTTCTTAATAGAACATCTCCAAATTGAGATTGTAAGCTCTTCCAGAGAGTGAGGAGCAAGCTTTAGTATGTAACACAGGATTTTACATTGTCCTTCAACTGTTACCATCCCTATATGTGATCCGCATAACACACAGAACCAGTTTTTCTTAGCGGTACAAGTTTTTAAAAGTAATCATAAAATTGTTTCTCACTAAATAAACTGCAATAATTAAGAAAAATATGTCATCTTTGTATATGCTTATTTATGGCATACAATACCACCTTCTTTTCTACTGTCATTTCAACTTCTTCTATCACTATTCTTAATCCAAAATAATCCTTATTTGGTGGGATGATCCCACCACATATTAGTTTTCAGTCCTTTTGTCTTGCTTGCTGGGTATAAGTCCCAGCTTGCTACACTTCATGGAGTGCATCAGCACTGTAGATCAATCTCCTAGTCCACAGTCATGTTTTACTCATCCCATTCTGTACCTACCCTCTTGTTTGACTCATTGTCCATACTGCGGCACATTTATGGGGACAGATAAATCAGAATCTTTAGGGGCTGATGGACTATCAAGGTTCAGTCACCTCTTACTATTATTTATCCCTTCTTATATGTTGATATGGCAGTTATGGAACAGCACTGTTTTCTTCATTTCCCAGAAGGGCAGTGCAACAAAGGGGATGGAATATATCCTCTGCAACTTCAGACATTCATCTCATCTAAAAGTGGCTGTCTAAAACAATTCAGATGAACCAATAGAGGGAGTTGAGGACGATTAGCTCAGATGCAGTCGTCTGATGTTAAGGGAGATGAATCCAAGTCCACCTGTCCAAGGTCATCCAAGAAGTCTGAAAAGACATTTCAACTCAAATCTCAGGTTTATATTTTGTATGCTGGAACACCTGAGAAGAACAGTGATGGAATAAATTTGTCAGAATAAGGAGAAAAGGTTAATGGCATAGTAGTGGTCTTAAGAACTCAAAGAAAGCTTTTAGTTTATGGATGTCACAATCCAGGAGACAAAACCCCACTGTCTTCAGAATCCCATTTGATATAAATTACTTTTGTCCTCTTCAAAATTTTAGAAACTGTATATGGTTTATGTTTTTAATTCAAATTCTTTAAAATAATAACCTCCATAAGAAGGAAGTGCAATTAAGAATAAATTTACAGATTTTAAAATCAAATACATGGATTTGAGATCTCCCTGCATCTAGGCCCATTTATTATTTTAAACGTAAGCAAAACGAGGAGTCAGATGATGAGTATGTGAATATTTGTATTAAATGTTATACAAGAAGAGTTCTAAATGCTGTTGAAACAATTGAGCTATTGAAGGCTGAGATCTGACTTGTACAGTAATAAAGAATGTCTCTGTTACACTGAACAACACATTCTGTTGACTCAGGTAATGATATTTTATGCAAAAAAGTGTATTAGTGGATGCATATTAAAACCTGATACCAGTTTTACTGATATTTTTTATGTCTTTCTGACATTCCATGATCTAGTCCTTTGAAAATGAGTTGAACAGTGCATATGAAAGCACCAAACAACAGATGAAGAAAAGATACGGTTAGAAGTGAATGAAAGAAGACTGTTTCTCCTTTCATTCACTTTGATGTCCTGCTCTCACACTATTTTTTATAGCACATACTGTCATTCTCAGCTGAAAATGTGACTCCTATTAGCATAAGGTTGAATCATTAGCTAACACAGAATGATTTTAAATTCCAGGTCTTACTAGGCAAAGACAACGACAACATCAAACACTAATTGCTTTTTAAAGACTTAATTTTTTTCAAATTAGTCGCTTTCTCAGTCCATACTGGTCATGTTCTGGCCTGACAGGGTAGTGTAACAGAGTGACTGACTGAAAATGCAAATCTCCTATGTTGTTCACATCCACTCTTAAGGACTGAAATCATTTACAGTTATTTTTGAATGGTGTATTGTTTGTTTTGTTTCTTCTTATGGAGTTCTAATGTCCTTTGACCTGCGCTTGCTATAGAAGACAAAGGGCAGCATTTTACTTGTAAATATTAGGACCATTTAGCCACAAACAAATTCTAAGCACCTCTTTCCTGCACAGCTGCTTTCTGTGAAGCTTTCGTTGCAGGGATGCAACTTTAACAGCTAGGATTTCTGCATTTTGCAAATGAGAATTTACACATGTGCAATGAAATCTGAGCATAGATAAGTGTGGCAAACCTAATCTTGACTTGCACAACGCATAAATTGGCCGGGACCCCTACAAAGATCAAGTGGCTTGTGTCAGTCATTTAGTTATTTGACTAGTGTTTTCCCTTTAACAATAAACAATCCTAATAGGGGCTGAGAGATATGGAATTAGACTGGTAGAGCCCTTGCAGCTGTTCTAGCATCAGGTTCTCCAGAATTTCTTAATGACCATTGCATAACTAACTCTTCCTCTCAATAGAACTTGATACATGCTGGGAAAGCAAAGATACGACATCACTTTTTTCCTGTCACTTCTGAAATGGTTTTTACTTTAAATATTACTAAAATGAACAGGAAGGCTGCAACTATGCCCTCAAATAGGGCTAAAAAGGATGAAAGCTTTTTTAAATCTTACATAGGAACAATTTCGCTCATAGAAAAGCAACTTAAAGAGGTTGCTCCTACCATATACCTTATTTTCTCATGAAGCCCACCTGTACTACAATCTGAGAATAGATTTCTGTGCCAATTAAATACATGTCTTCTCTAAATCACATTTATCAAAAGAATACTTGCCTACAAAAGGTAATAGAAGTAAAAGCTGTAGGTATATTCATTTTCAGAAAACCTCCAATTTCCTCAAAAAGAAAAAATATGCAGTATTTCTGTATACTAAAACACTGGAACTGTTCTGGAATGAATAACATTTTCAGTCCTCATGATTATCTAGCAACTCAAAACAGCGTGTTCTGCTTGTATAATGAGTATTTAATTTAGACTCACATGCACACTCATTTCTATACAAGCTGAACTCCATCATAAGCATCCTCTTCACTTCATTTACCTTGATTTACCCTCAGAATCACTTTGAAGACTGCAATATACAGAAGTGATTAAAGGGGATTAAAAGCTAAAAGAGACCAGGTCAAGAAATATGTGTAGAAACAGTAAATAGTACCATCAGGAAGTTTTTTGAAAAAACACTTTTTTTCTAGAATGGACATATCATGATATCACATGCCATATTACAAGATGTGATGGATGGTCTATAATTTTCTAGATGGTCTATAATTTCAGGCTTTAATTTTCCTTGTATTTCTGACAAGAGAATACACTACCAGCAGCTGCCAAACTCCCCAAAAACCTAAGAATTCCAAATATTAAAAATGTTCACAAGTGTCACTTTTAGTATTACAAGAGGATTGCTAATCAACAAGGTCCATAAATCATAGGCTACAATTTCCTTTTTGTAAAATGGATTTTTTTCTCTCTCTCCCTTTTAGGTTACAATTCCCAAGCCTCTTTTTCACCTAAAAGAAAAAGTAAAACAAGAGAGAAAGAGAGAGAGAAGAGAGAGAATAAGCATCTTGGACTCTTGTAATTCAGGAAGGAGCATACCAAATTTCCCAGTGTTTATCAGTTCCCATTGCAACTGAAGTCACCCTAAGAATCGTAACATATATGTTAAGAAACACATAGATTATTCTAAGTATGTCTTTGATTGTACTGGCCGTCTTGTCTCTAAGTATGGTTTTTCTCATGTATGTCATTGCAATGCAATGATCACTGTTTGGGAACGTGCTACGAAACTAGGAAACATCTGAATTTGTACTATGATGAAATACATCCTCAAATGCAAATAGGATATTAGGCATTACAACTATTAATTCTTGACTTTATCTAATGACATGTTGAAGACAAGTAGTAGAATTTGATCTCTGTGACCACAACTGTGATTTGAACACGTTTTTTTCAGAGCTAAAGGAAGAACAAGCAGTTTGTCACCTCTGCCATTCTTCGAAGATGTGTTTGGCAGGACCCAAGGATGTGCTCAGTAGATCTAATTACTCTTACTCTGAATTTCTGACTTCCTAATAACAAAAATTTCAAAGGCAAAGAAAAAATAGGAGGTTTATGTTTTCAAACACACAGAAAGGCTTTCATTCTTCCATTAACAATATATCATTGACTTCTATTTCAAACTTCTTCACAGTGTAAAGTAAAATGCAATACATACTTACAACTATGCGAACGATAGGAGGGAGGGTTTGTTTTTGCTGGTTTTGCCAATCACTGCTAATACAATGGTGAGTAGATTAACAGATGCTGCCAATAGTCTCTGGGGACGTGCAAGTACATTAAGATGACTGCAATGCATCACTCCTGCTTACCCTGTAATTAAGTTACAGTTTTCTGTATATAATTTCATTAATATGGATTAGTCAAAATATCAATGCACAAATAAATGCAGACTTGCAAAATGTGTATGTCGATAAAATAAAGATAGCGTTCTAGTAATAAGGTGGGAGTCTAACTTCCATAAGATGTCTATTCAATACTTCTACTCAATTGTCATTCACATGGGTAACTGAGGTTATCTGAACTGTGTATTTATGGCAACCTCCTTTTGACAGTTCCTCACTATTCTAATATGCTGTGGGAAATGCTTTTTTCAGTTCTCTGAAGGCGGACTCTTCTGTTTACTTGAACCAGTTCTCTGGGATAAGATGATATAAAAGCAAAGGTGAAAAGGAGCTCTATGCAGGATGAATTAACTGAGGTAAGGTAACTCATAAATGAGCCAGCAGCCCATCACAACGGACCACAGAGTCAGCAAAAAATCTGTCACATTTATAGTCCAGAGGAAAATGAGATTTGAAGGAAACATAAAAGAAATCGTGAGTGTCTACCTGGTGAGAAATGATGTGTCCAACATTAATATGATTTTCATATGGTATTAGTGTGGTTTTCATACAGTACTTGGATGTGTACCTTTCTGATACACAAATATTGTGATCTTTAGAAACTTACTGTTCTTCCTAAAATTAAAATCTTACAAATGGGAACTAAATACTAACTAAGAACCAAAGCATCTAACCACAGTCCTTTATAGGGGGCAGGCACTGCCCCATGTTGAAAAAGAAATGAGGGACTCTAGGTTTATTCTCTCCCTTCCTCCTTTCTTTTCTCCTTCCTTCCTTCCTTCCTTCCTTCCTTCCTTCCTTCCTTCCTTCTTTCCCTCCTTCCTCTTTCTTTCTCTTTCTCTCTCTTTCTTTCTTTCTTTCTTTCTTTCTTTCTTTCTTTCTTTCTTTCTTTCTTTCTTTCTTTCTTTCTTTCTTTCTTTTTCTTTCTTCCTTTCTTCCTTTCTTCCTTTCTTCCTTTCTCTTTCTTTTTCTTTCTTTCTTTCTTTCTTTCTTTCTTTCTTTCTTTCTTTCTTTCTTTCTTTCTTTCTTTCTTTCATTCATTCATTCCTCTATCCTACTTTCATTTTCCTTTGAAAATTAATTACACTTACAAGTATGTGCAGCTCTATTTGTCACTTGTCCATAGTTAGCTTTATAGAATATTATTCAGAAAATAAAAATTGCATACAAAATGATGTTTCCATTCTAACCGTACTGTCAAAGCCTTTGAGAGGGCAGAATCGTCATAAACTAATTAAGAAAAGGTAAGAGATTTTGATTTACTGACCTTTAGTTTATTATTACACTTAATGTCACGACAATAAATAAAAAAGCAAAACCATAAAAGCTGTATAATATAACATGCTTTTAGATCCCTCAGAGAGTTAGGGAAAAAAAAAAGAAAATACATGGGCTCCTAGCTAAGTATTTTTATCTTGAAATATTAATATCTATATCTTTTTCAACCTGAGTTTATACAGAGGAATGACAAATAACATCTCCTGGCTCAGTTGTGTTTGCAGATTAGTACTGTTTGAGTCAGAGAGAATTAAGCTCTTTCACCTCCCACAGCAAAGGTAAAGGTGATGAGTTTCTATTAATAAAGCAGATAAAATCCTACACTGCAGTAGACTATCACAAATAAATCATGCATTTCCAGCACCACGCATTAAGATGTTGCACATTAAAAATAAGACTGATGCAATGAAAAATGACTCAAACCTAAGTACAAAGACATGGAGATTTACGGCATTGTTCTACAGAGAACAAAATGGCTTACAATCCTATACAGCTGTTTAGGAAAAACAAACAGACAAAATGAAAGCAAGCGGACAACTGTTTTCTGAAAAGATAGGAGGGTAACACAGCCTTCAAGCATAAAATAAATTAATAATTGCAATAATTCATTCATCTGAGCTTATTTTCCAGCAAGTTCCCTGTTGGTTTCTTAATGAGGCTAATAATGTATAATCTTTACAACTGGAAGTCTCAGAGGAAAGTTTACACTTCAGGAAAAAAAAAAAAGAAAAAGAACTAGACAAAGTGCCTTAAGAGTAACCTAAAACCTCACTGGGTTAGATCCGAACAAGTGATATTGTAAGCCTTAGGAGAAACTTCTACCCAAGTGGTGCAGCCCTGTGCAGTTGTAGCATAACTGCATTAACACACCAGAGCTCCTGATGCCCAGAAGCATCTCTTTGTAGACACCTAAAGCAGATTAGGATCAAAGACCAGACAGTACACCTCAGTACTCACGTGATACAGCAGATATTTCCAAAGCAAATATAAGTATTACACACATATACACATGCGAAAAACCCATACGTACGTATAATCTTACAATTTTGGGAAAAATGCAATGTTGATAGCTGTTTTCCTTTAAAAGGGGGATAGTGGGAGACAGCACTTTTCATATGGTCTTGCAACCAGCCAGGTATAGATTCGACACTTGTCTTGCCCGTGATGCTTCACACAGACCTCACTCACTCTTCAGGAGCACCTTATAAAGCAGCCTCAGTATGTTTTCCATTCCTGTTGTCGATTATCTGCCATCACAGTGAAAATAATGCAACCTACATCTAACACCTGAAAAAGCAACCCAATATCCTAAACTTTCCAGTGCTATTGCTGTTCTAAAATGTACTGGATTGTTGGAAGTGAAAAAATGGAAACTAAAGCCCTACTGTGGCACTAGGTAAACCAACAAAATTATTTTATTTAAAATATTCCTGGCCTAATTCTGACATCTGTGATAATGACTGTGACCATGACTGTGATTCTGACACTGAAAAGTATCTTGTCCTGAAAGGACAATTTGTGACATGGAGAGACAACAGGGAGGCAAGGAGATGGAAAAATGTATCTTTATATGCATAATTAATAAATATAACCATGAAAGACACCGCATCATAAACGTGAAAGCTACTAAGTAGGTATTGTTTCCACTAGTCTTACTGCAACGTACAGTGTACAGACCCAACAGATAAATTAAATATGCTGCAATGGAAGTTATTTTTTTCACTTGTACACAAAACCTACTCTCATACAGTTCAGGTGGTATTACTTGGACTGTGAGAGACTATACGGTAACTCAGAACCACCACTCCACATCTAAATGAGACAGCAAAAATGCGGAGCTGCAAAACTAAGATTAGAAAGTTTTCTTGCTGTTGCAAAAAAGCTACAACCTGGCACCTAACTCTCTTTTTCTCCTTCTTTTAACAATAAAAGGAGCTTTGGCTGTTCCGGAAAAATCAAATAGTTGATTTGATCACTCCTCAATTCTTAGATTTTTCATCCTGTCTTTTAGTTCTCTCAACACTGCTAACAAACAATAGTTTGTAATAAAGCAAAAGACTTCTCTTTGAACCATCAAATGCTGTGTGGATCAGGACTCAGTGTTCTGACTCATGGCTGTTGAAAATATAATAACAATATAAAAAAACCCCTCCTAAACAGAGACAGGACAGGCCTAAATCTGGAAGAAGGATGTAACTATGATATACCAGGTGTTCTTTTCCAGAGCGCCAGCGTGCTGTCAATAATTTATTAACATTTTAATGATGTACTTAAATGTCATATTTGTCCCCTTTCTTAAAGAGTTTGGCACTTTACCTTCTTATAAAATCAATTCTTACAAATGTAAAAGAGTAGTACTTACAGAAAGCTGTCTGTCCAGTCTATAAAAAAAAGATTTATAATCTATGTGTTTCCCAAGGGAAGTTGCTGATCTAAAGATGTAGCAACCACAAAGCTATTTCTGACCATGCCTCACTCCAAAAGTTATGAAAGAAAGTCTCTTCTCCTTGTGCCAGTCCTATCCCTTGGACAACTGTGCAAGATTTTATCACAAAAAGACGTATCTTCTTAATACCGGCCGATGAACAGCTTGTGTTTGAAGAAAGGGACTGACAGGCAGTGAAAGGTAGCCACCTGCCTGTAGAAATGCAAAACTGGACATTCAAAAGTAAGTACAATCACAGATACTATCATTTGGGATTAGAGAAAAGATATATAAATAATGATAAGAATATTGATATTAAAATTAAAATAAAAATGCAACCTAACAAGCCCAGAGCACTTTCTCTATGTCTGGAATTTTAATTAAAAATTTTAACAAAAATAAGCATGACATCACACTTGTAGCTATTACAGCCGGGCAAAGGAGAACGATGCTTGTTTGATATGGTATTAGTAAGTTAATAATGTGATAAATCTACTTATTACTTAGCATTAATCCCAGAAACTATTGAGAAGCACTTGATAAAATCTGCCCTTAGAGAAATGACTTTCTCCTTGTTCGAGGAACACACCTAATTGGGTTTGAAAACGGCGTCTGATCCGCTAATCTGACAATTCACAATGAATTGGTCTCTCAGGTTTTATATACTGATAAATCTACAACTGCTGGGCAGTTGGTAGCATTCTCATTTTTTAGTGTTTTTGAGATGAATCAATGCACATTTGGACAGATCACTCTCTCTCTTTCGTCTTGATTAATCCATTAAAGTTAATGCTTTAGACCCCGTCTGCAGCAGAATCTCCTTGAAAACCTGGGAAGGTAAGTTAATCATGGAAACAAGGTGATGCCACATCACAGTCCTTAATATCCCCATTCTGATAACCTGATTAGTAGACCTAAAATGTTAGGGAATTATTTTTAAGACCCAAGGATCGGAGTTTCCAATTTAAACTTTGCATTACTGACTGCAAGTAGATCACTTTTGTCATCTGTGGGAGAATATAAAAGGAATTCAACTAAATGAGTAGTAGACTTCAGTGCAGTGTGCAAACAGTGAAGAACATTTTTATTCCAGTAATGTTTGTAATATAAATATACATCAGTGACATACGAGTATAAAAATTGAGAAAAGTATCAATGTTGAAGACATTTACTGATACACAATAAGCACATCAAAATAACTACAGGGCTATCCCAATTTTTTTCTCTGCCTTGCCAAATAAGAACCTAATTTTTCTTGTCCTTCTGAACACGTTCAACTAAAAAGTTTCCAGTATTGTACAGTAGTAGCAATTATTGAATATACGACAAAATGATAAAGCAATAATAAAATGTGATTAATAATTAAAATAATGTATTTATAACACAGTACTTTCTTGCAATACATAAACCGCAGATATCAAAGAAGCCCAGAGGATCCACTTTCTGCGTCAAGTAGTGTTTTAAAATTTAGGACACTTCAAAGGACATTTTAGTCTCCAGAAAATACTGTTGAAAAAAGACACTATCTTTTTATAAGGAGCTATTCAGGCTTAGGGAAGCCGCTGCACATCTTTATGAAACTAATGATATACTCAAGTAGACATTGCCTTATGTGAAATATTTTTTTTCTTCTGATACTCTCTTTATGTGAAATTAGTTTTGGATAAAGCATAAGCATATATAAACACATGTATGTGTTTATAACAACAAAGAATACAGAAAAGATCTTTCAAATTCTAACTCAGCAGTTGTTTTAAGAAACTTTATTCCTTCCCAGTAGCTGGAACAGATGAAAGATATATCATGCTCAAAGGAATTTCAGAAGTCTCATTTATAAATATGCCCAGTATTCGTCACATTGCTTTGTTTTTCTATTAATAACAGAACTCTCTCCGTATGCACACAGGAACAGTAGACTGCCACATCAGTAACAGATGAATGGATAAATTCCACTACTTTGAGAAGTTTTGGTGTATGAAGTAATGAAAACCATCGAATGCCACAAAAAAATGGAGTGTTAAATCCTAGCCATTAAAAAATCCAAAATGTTAAGTCATTTCAGTTGCAACAGGATTTCATACCTCAATTTAGAAAAGCACAGAGCCATTCTTGTTCCTTAAAAAAACCAACACAACAAATTACAGAAATTCTTATTTACTTCACTGGAACCAGGTTGGTTTTTTAGTCATCTGAATAGTGGCTGTCCTCTAAGGCATTATGTTTACAACATTTTAAAGGACAATGGCACAGAGGTTGCTGAGGTTTTTTCAGTGGAAAGAGGCACGCTATGATCAGCACCTGAGTCACAATTGTAATAAACAATTATGAGAAGCACTGAGAGACCTGGTAAAGAGAAAAGACAAACTGTTAAGAAAATCCTTCCTCTGAACAGAAATCAGCAGGAGGGAGGAACTCTCAGAGACCTGCAGTAACTTCTCAGTGCAAATTTTTGTTGGGATTTACCATTTTGTAATGCGTCTTTTGGAGTTCACCACCTTTTCAATTAAGGAAATTGTCAGACAATCCCTGACACAGGCTTAACCCTCAATGAAGTTAGGCTGATGTACTTACTGAGAAGTAGCACAACCTCAGATCTTAGGTTCCTCCAGAAAATGAGGAATGCTAAATGAATGATTTGTGAAAAGTGTAGTGTAACTTGTCTACAATGACGTAGAAACTTGTGGCACTGGTAGGAATAAAATTCAGTTTTCCAGGATATCATATAAGAAAAAAACCTTTCTGCAGATCTTCTGCTTCTTTAATTCACCACTGAAGGTTTAACATGACAGCGAATGAGCTCCGACCACACTGCCTGCTCTGGCCACATGACAGCGTCTGCTCACATGAGCATAGGCTCGCCTAGCCAAATGTACAGACAGCCCTGTCTCAATTTTCCACCTCAACTTTGCCCCCTTAATAATATTCTTCTAACACCTTTTTTTCAGTCTGACTTCCTAAAGACGTGAATAGTGCTGACTGAGCATCCCTGCTGTTAACATTTGAACCCAAAAGTTATTTCGCTGATTTCAAACAAGGCTGGCAAAGACCAAAAAATATTTCCATAAATGCTGGGAAAAGAGATACCTCAGTGGCTGAAAGAAATGCGGTGTGCCCCTATAGAAGGAAAGGTGGCAGCCATCACAAAAAATGACTTGATTGGAAACCACATTTCACAGGTCCATGGCTTGCTTAATAAATTTACTTTTTTTCAGGGAAGCAGGAAAGCTAGCAATTAGCAAAATGAGGCATCCTACTATATGACATCAAACCAACCTGCACAGAGAAGAATCATAAGCAGATTTTGCACCTTTTCACAAAGATAAAGAGGAATTAACTTTTGAATTAACTAACAGCATCAGTAATGTGCAATCAGCAATGTGCAGATCAGCATCGAAATAAAACAGGCCCAGGGAACATTTCTTAGTCTTGAAGTTAAATAGCACAAACTTAGATTTTCTCTGAGCCTCATACAGTAAACACAGGGCTTTAAGACAAAGTTATTCTTGTTTGTTTCTCTGTTTCATTTTCTTCTTTGAAGTGCCTGAAATAATAGGAGAGTGGACTGCAGCCACTTGCAGTGGTATTATTTTTTTAGCATGCAACTACCTGTGTGCCATGCCCTGGGATAAGACATAACAGCACGTGGGAGTATTTGACAGTGAAAAGCGTGCTGAAATAGTGATGGTGGACTGTGGAGGGAGTCAAACTTGATTTTATCTTGTTCACACTGCTCCTTTGGGAACAGCCCCTGGCATTTACTCCCTCAGGTACTGTCCCGAAGAGCACTAGCTGGCTTAGACCACTGACGTGTCAGGGACCATGCTAATAAGCGGGATGGATGAGCGCAGGCCAGGGCTCAAGCTGGTGCTCTGACCCTTTTTTACTTACTATAAAGATCCCTGCCATAGAGCCAGCAGGAGCAGAGCTGGAAGATGGACAGAGGAGCTGGATGGAGATGAGAAATTATTCAATGGGTTTCACTGATGTCCACTAACAGAGAAAGAATAGTGAAGTCTGGAAATCATAAATATATTTCTATGGGAATATCCTTCTACCCATTTTCTCCAAGTTAAGCCCATATGCCTAGTTCTCGTCAATTTGACATCATACCAAACTGTTTTATTAATTGCTAGCTCTTCACTGTTGCCCCTTTCTGCTCACTTAGTTCCCATCTTCTCTCCACTGGCTTCTCCCAATTTCCTCCCTTTCCTATCCATTCCTAGTATCATGCTTAACAAAGCAGAACATATTATTTCCCTAGTCTCTTTCTTGGAAACAGATGAACCACATTTAGCCTCAGGCAAGCAGCTGGAATGAAGAATTTTAGTCCAAAAGGATAAAGTTTACTAAAGTTATAAACAATCAAAAACAAAGATCCACTTTTGTGTTAGACAACTTAAATAATATGCTGAAAGATGTATTTATAATGCACATAGCATTATATATAATAAATAAATAAATATAAAATAAAATAAAATAAAATAAAATAAAATAAAATAAAATAAAATAAAATAAAATAAAATAAAATAAAATAAAATAAAATAAAATAAAATAAATAAATATAAAACCAAAATCCAACTATGCCTGACATATTTTTGGCTGTATGGTCTGGATGGAAAGATTTATACTTTTGAGACTAAAATTAGCTTAGAAAAACAGTCGCAAACACAGCAATGAGGAATATATTCTGATCACTCACCAAAAAAGAAAAAAAAAAAAAAGGCAGAATGAGATAACCTAATCAAAAGGAAAAAACCATTTCCTGCTTCACAGGTCACCTAACATGCCTGCCCTGCAATTCTTCTGATGCCAAGGGACCCTTGGACACTGGAGAATAAATAATACCCATTTCCTCTCCTGCTCGTTGCTGGATGTGCCACTAAATAGGAGAGACGTGGCAGCATTGACATAAGAATTAAGATAACTTTAAAAAAAAAAAGAGGGAAAACAATATTAAAAAAAAACCCAAAACCACAAAACAAAAAAACCACAAACAAACAAACAAACAAACAAAGAACAACAAAAAAAGAAAAGGATCTTTTCAGAAGCAAAAATCAATGATTCTTTCCTTTTTGGCACACTCAAGTTATACAAAGCAGGGAAAATGGAAGTACTTTTTTTCCGAAGACATAAGACCACTCTTCCTAAAATAGTGTGAAATCAGCTGGTACAACCACATGCTAAATTCAGTATCAAACAGCAGCAAAACAAGGATCTGGAGGAAGATTTTTATAAGGACTGGAAAATCTTGGAAAAGAATATTATATATAGTTTATATAGTTATATATAACATATATATTATTTACAGTTTTAAATATATGTATATAAAATTTTATAATATATATAATACATACAGCTTTATATATAATGTATATTATATATAGTTTTTATATCTATGCCACATAAGACAACAATTTAAGCTCACATAAAAGAATGCAAGAAGACTGTACAGAAGTAAGGAATTTACAGTCATCAGACTGTAAATCAGTCATTACAGTCATCATTGACAGACTTGCACAAAGTAATGATCTGAGTTTTAAGGCACCAAGTTTTGGTTTTAATCCTCTAAGTTACCATTTTTGTGTCATTAGCTAAAGTAAAAACTAAAGTGGTGAGCAGCCGCCTGGTTACATATTATAAACACTACGTTGCTGTACCTGAAAAAAAATAAATAAAAAGTCAAGAACGAAAGTATTAAAATTAAATCGTTCATATATAAAGTTATTAAACTGATGGAGCATCTGAAAGCTAAAGCCCTCCAGTGAATGTGATAAATCTATGTAAGTTAGTGTGAATGCTAAATTTGGTCTCTTAAGATTCAACCAAAAGAACTTCACAGCTGCATCAGCGTGCACAAATGGGTAACAGAAGTGAGAAGAATGAAGGGATGTGTTATTCATTGGATGTTATGAGACAGTGGTTATACTTATATTGCTAAATTATTCTTTAACTCTGTTACATCTTTAAAAAAGTATCTCTTACGTTTCACAGCATGCCAATGAGACACAGGATGGAAATGGTCTACATGCTTTGCTTTCATTGTCTGGCAATCTGCATTTTCATGAATGCAGAAAGACTACCTCATAAACCAGATGGCATTACACAATGAAATTGTTTTAAGTCAACTAAAAGATATGAAAGAATATCTGTAATATTAGAGAAATTCTGTAATAGCGCATAAATGGTAACAGTCAGGCAATTGCAAATATTTTATCTCGAAATATTGCCAACTTTGTAATTGTGGCAGGACATGAAAATACATATGAGAAGCTCAAGGATGAGTAGAGACATTTATGCAAAGAAAAAAATACTACCATCCCTAAGTTGTATTCTTATACTTCTGAATATCAGAACTAATTTAAAAACTAAAATCAACACCAACAAAATCCCCTTTAAAAACTATAATGCAATAAAAACCTTCAAAATATAAACCAAATATGTTTCCTGCAACCTAGGTTTGAAAATAAAGTGATGCTAGTTGTTACAGGAGGTACAAACTACTCTATTCATCTCCTTATGGCATAGTTTCCAGTAAACCATTATTATCTTTTAATAGCTTGATTTTGAAAATTTATCCAGCTTGTCAAAGCATGGGAAAAAAGCAAACATAGACTACAAGCATCTAACATTACCTAGTGTGAATAAAAACTGTGATGCTATATGAGTAATTCTTGGAACTACACACAAACCACTAACAGACAGGAAAGCAAAAGTAAAAAAAAAAAAAAGTCAAGGGGAAAAAACGCCTCCTCCATAAAGGAAGAAGATCTGAGAAAATTATGGTCTTTTCTCTGTACGTAGCCTCAGGTGAGTATTATATATGTAATTATTATAAGTGGAGCTGCTATTAATAAATTATTGCCTACCATGTTCAAAATAGTTGAATGTCAAATAACGTTTAGATAATTTGTTGTTTTAAATACACCGTATAATGCATTGTGCTCATCCCGAATTGCTTCACAGATAAAACTGACAAATGCAAACAGCAAGTTCCATTTCACGTGGTATATTGTTGTGAATTTTGCTTTATTTCTTCTTTACTATTACATTGATTGTTGCTATTTATTAATTATTGCTATAATCTGTTTTAAGCTCAAGCACTAGAAAGGTCAAATAAGGACCCTGAAAAATACTTGAATGGGGCTCCAGAAAAGTCTCAGAAATATACTCAAGATTTCATAAAGATAAATGAGTTTATGTCTTCCTGCTTTTTCGAAAACATGGAGAAACAAGCTATTATATTAAAGAAATTAAATGTCAAGAGAAACTGTTTTATTAAAAGACAACCTAATTGGAAAATGTTCTATTTCGCCTGTTGCAGAACAGAGTTTTTCAATCATAAAAAAAATCCAAATGTTCCTAAAGAGGATTTCTAAGAATCTATGCATTTTTCCCCATCATAACCTTAAGGTAATTTAAAAAAGACAGTGCCTTATGTACTGGCTGACTGAAAATAATAACTAAAACCTTCATACGTATTTGCTCATGTGGCAGAGATGGCTGGAAGTGAAACAGTATTTGTGAACTCACAACTGCCTTCTCTGTATCTAGACCATCTTTATCTTTCACACTTCCACTTTATAAATTCGGGGGGGGGCGGGGAGTCAGTAGTTTTGAAAGATAAATTCTAAAAGGGCAGAATACTTTGAATTACTTTGAATATATTTTTTTTTATGCAGGGAATATATTCTTGATAAAACCAAATCAAAACAAGACCCCCAAAACAGCTCTGAGACCATTTCTTACCAAATCCCTCATAAAATATATAAACTTTTGTCACAGTCACATTTTTTTGTAGCACTAGACAATTTTCCTTTGGCTATGACAGACTTTTGTAATAAAAATGGAGTTGAAATAAAGAGAACTAAGTAAGACAGGGCAAGCTTGTTGCATCTCAACACCTTTTCAACAGAACTCTCGCATTTAACACAAATTTTTTCCTCTCTCTGTGTTTAGAAAGTTTATTTGTTGCAAAGATTGGGAATAAAAAAAAAAAAAAGATTCAAACAGGAAAATTAACTAGCAAAGACATATTATCAGTAATCATGTTTTGTTAGTAAATATTCAATTTGTGCCCGAGACTCTCAAGCCATTTTACAAACATTTCCTGTTAAAACATTTTTATCTGCTGTGCAGATTTACATGCCAACATGTGCCAACACATACGGCTATTATCAGCCAGTGCTACACATTTGTTTAATGGTTTTGTAGACCTATATAATGATAACTGTCAACTTTCCCCCTCACTGGCATTTTTGGATTATCTTTTCTTGCTGTTCACCGCTCAGGACCCAATCTTGTTGACAAGAGCGGTTTAATTTATTTAAAGATTTTTAAAATTAGAAAGACAGACCACTCCCTGTTAGCAGAACTATGAAAAGAACTCTTTGCTCATGTGAATTGGTTGCATTTCTGAGAACAGACCATGATCAGACCTCATAACTCACCTGAGAACTAAGAAAGAGTGTTGATCCTCCTAATTAATGAAGACCAAAAATAAAAATGAAGCGAATAAAAGCCAAAGTGTTCACCAGAACTGTCAAGGTCAAGACAGTCACGTGTGTGAGACGGAGCCAAAATAAGGCTTAATAATATTTAGCACAGATGATCCCAAAATGGCTTAGGGGATCAACCTCTGGTTGTACGCAATATTCATCTGTTTCACAGGAATTTTGGTCAAAAAAAAAATTGAATAATAAAAGGAAAAAGCAGTAAATTGGCACAGATCTAAAACAGGTGAGCTTCCTTAGAGGGGAGGACACCTCAAAGTATCAGGCTGTGTTTAACTAAAAATGTGCCTTTTGCTATTACTTGTTGTGGAACTTGCTGTGTGCTCCAATGCACTACACGAACAGTTAACTACTAACTTGGCATTTCCTTAAAACTAAGGAAAGAGACTCCGATGTCTTTTGAGACTAAGACACTTTAAAAGTGAAGTCCTAGACTCCATGAAGTATGTTTTTACTTCATATTACTCCCAGGTTACAACAGCGTAGCTGAGCATTGCTGCACTTCAACAGAAAGACGTACATACTGCGATTCATCTAAGGACTTCTGCCAGCTGTATTCCTCATCAGGTAGGGGGAAAAGGTTAAAATGAAATAAATGTCTGCGTTTAGAATTCATGTGCTTTTAGGTAATGAATTTTTAAAGATAAATACTTGTAATTCTTGTGCATTTTGCAGTGCCTGCATCAATGTTACCAGGGCATTACTAAGGCATTATTATCACATAGATACAAAAATCATAGAATCATAAAATCATAGAATGTGTTGGGTTGGAAAGGACATTTAAAGGTCATCTAGTCCAACACCTCTGCAATGAGCAGGGGCATCTTCAACTAGATCAGGTTGCTCAGAGCCTCATCAAGCCTGGCCTTGAATGCCTCCAGGGATGGGGCCTCCACCACCTCTCTGGGCAACCTGTGCCAGTGCCTCACCACCCTCATTGTAAAGAACTTCTTCCTAATGTCTAATCTAAACCTACCCAGCTCTACGTGCAACCAGCCCCTCCCCAGCTTTCTTACAGGCCCCCTTCAGGTACTGGAAGGCCACTATAAGGTCTTCCCAGAGCCTTCTCTTCTCCAGGCTGAACAACCCCAACTCTCTCAGCCTGTCCTCATAGGAGAGGTGCTCCAGCCCTTTGATCATCTTCGTGATGATCATAAAGTATCGTAATATCATCATAAAATCATCAAAATATCATCATAAAATATATGACTTCAGAACACCAGTCTTCTTGTAGTGAATGGCCAGATCCTTAACTTCTGCTACTGGTCATACAGTTCAGACAGTTAATATTCAAGAGATTTCGGAAGTTAAGCTTCCTTCAGAGTTCCTCAAATTGGACATACAAAATTACAAGCAACTATTAAACTAGGCAAATTATTTCAAGGGCTGTACTGTGGGATACAGTATTCCAGCCCCGCTGTGCACGGTGATCATACTCGGGACATTTCCACACAACCCTAAGAACAGAGGTCCTCAGGATGATAACTTAGATAAATTAGACCCATGTTGACATGGCTATATGGCTTCCAGTACCTCAACTCAGTGCCAAGAGCTACTGTGGATGTCTCAGAAACAGTAAGGGTCACACAATAGATGAGCATCACACTTCTTGGTAGTTATATGTGAAAGACAGGGAACTTCTACACCAAACTCTTTGTTTTGCGGGTGTAATAAAAGTGGGTAAAGTTGAAGTGTAAAACTTTGTGAAGAAACATAAAGAGTAGAGGAAAATATGAAACTCTTCTCCCACTACTCCACTTGTTTGGACACAATATGCCATATGTGTTGCTTTAGGATAATTGAAACTCAGAGTTTATATGCTGCATATATCTACAGTTCAAGATGTTATTAATAACTGCATTTCACCAAAAGTCCTCTCTCTGGGCACATAGTATGTTGTACCTATCTGATAGGTCCAAAGTTGGTGGGCAGATGTTGCAAGTCATCCACAGTATGGCCCACCTCTCTAGAGCCTGTGTGTGCAACAGCAAGCCATCTGTTTTCTGGACTCTCTGATCTCACCATTCTTTTAAGGCCAGCCCTATGGAGAATGGTGACAGCAATGGCTTGTCATCTAGTGAACAAACATCACACCAGCTCCTTTACCTTTTTATGCTGCCTGGAGAACGTGGAATGGATTATTTGAATTATAAGTCAACTTGTTAATTGCATTCTGTTTGTTGAGTTCAACCTGTTTAGCCTAGAAGTTCTCTAAAGAGATCTAATAAATTTGGATTATATAAGTATGTATCAGTTTTCCAATTACAGAAAAAATCTGACAAGGGAAAAAAAACAACATAAAAAACCCCCAACAAACAACAAAGAAACAAAACTCCAAAAAGCCCTTTGCAAGTGACAGGATGGCCTGAGACACTCCATTCTATGCTGTGATTCTGTCATATGTTGCATGCTTAGCAGGTAAGCCCTGATCTGTGAAAACAGCTGGGTCATAATTGTACATTAAGAATTTCACTGAGAACAACAAGGCTCAGCATTCAACCCTGTATGCAGACAGCCCACTGCAGTGTAGTATGGATATACTCGCGCTAGCTCAGAGTAAGCTCCAGGTATTGGAAACATGACAACCGTGAGCTCTGCACAAGCAAGCGTTGCCCTCTATTTTTCAACTTTGCTAACCTGACGTGAGTAAAAATGTTAAGAGATTATTTCTTTTTCCATCCTGACATTTAAATGCACTGTGATTTCTTCTCTTTTTCATCCCTCCCTACCACAATCTACTCAAATGTATGTGGCATCTTCTGTCTGCGAAAGGTAATACTGCTATGCAGCTAAATGAATTATGCTTTCTATGGAGGTTCCTTCACACTCTGGCCTCTAAATATGATCCACACTTACAATAAGGAAGTAGAAATCAAGAACAACACTGCTTGTGTTAAACAAACAATTGTCACTATTTTGCATTGAACAAGGTAATGAATAAGGACCTGTAAGCAATGCAATGATTTCTCTTCTTTTGAACACTCTTTTTCAGTCTCACAGTTATGTTGGAACAGAAACACCGTGGGAACAAAGTTTCTTCCTTCCCTAGAAAACATCAAATAGCCTACTCCCATCTTTTTTTTTTTTTTCTTTTTCTTTTAAACTTGGAATCTTTCATGGCAAAATGGGAAAATACAAAGTTAAAAAAAAATCCAAGGAAAATAATCAAAAATAATATTTTAATAAAATATAAATCCAAATTTCGGAAATTGGCTTTCATATGTTTCAGTTCTCTAAAGGTGAAAGTTACAGAAAAATGCAAATGTCATATTCTTGGATGGGAATTTTAACTTGTTTCAGAAAGACAAAGAAAATATAACTTGATTCTGTGTGCTACACTTATTCTTTCACTACCAGAGTAGTACAGACCGTACAAAATTCTTGTTATTGTATGAGGATGAGGATAATGTGAGCACTGTCCTACATGCAGTGCTGGAACTAATCTCAAACTAACCATTTCATTGTTTTTATTTTTTTCCCTAATAAAAGTCCTTACTTACTTATCTCTTTGTTTATGGTAAAGAGTTTATGAAAGTTACGTGGTCAAAAAAAATTGGATTACACTGGAACTGAAGATACGCAAAAGTGAAATTTAGTCTTGGCTTTAACAGTCTCTGTTTTGACACTGTCTCTTAAACCAAGACCACAAGTCTTATGCAATCCATATATATACAGCAAGCGGCTGTGTCACAGTCCATGGTGACTCCAGGCAATCCTAACCTGCCTTGCGTGCTAGACCCAAACATTGCACATGCTCAACTCCATTTTGTGCTTTGATGACAATTCCATATGAACGGCTGCAAATGGTGCCTGCTCAAACATATCCATCCCATCCACTCCTACCAACTGCCACGATAGTTTGTTAAAATGACGTTGTGCTGCCCTTTTCTGTGGGACACTTTTCTGGGGTGCACAGGCACATAGGTAGTCCCCATAGTAGCCAGACTTCTCCGGTCAACATATACCACGTAGTCTTGGCACCCATCTGCACTGGCTCAACCTCCCTCTTCGCATCACAGCCCTTTATCTCAAGAGCAACACAGTGCTGAAGGGCAAGCTGACATGAAGGTCAAAACAAGCTATGCTGCCTCTAATCCTGACGTGAGGAGGGCTGTGCGAACGTCGCAACCAGGTCTGGAAGGGGTGTCATGCCTGAGCTGGACCCACTCTGAATGGGGTACCTTGAACATGGTGTGGTTGCTCTTGTGGGGTGCAAAGGTCTGCAATATGGATATAGACTGTGGATTAGACAGGCTGGTCTTATGGTGGGATCTAATGGGAGTGCAGACATAGTTATCGACATCAACAGCTACTACAGCTAAAACCTAGGAAAACACTTCTTTACTACAAGTTGATCAATGTTATGATATGCATACATTTCTCAAGAATTATGTTTCTAAGAGTAATGGGATGACATTGTTTCTCAATGTATATAGACTAGTCAATAATTCCTTTAATTAACTTAATTCAGTAAATGAGTAGTGAATTTTTGCGTTTAGATTGTAGCCTTAGAAAACAGCTGCAGCATGCCAACTATACGCTCACAGTAGGGGAGAATCAAGAGCTACTTTCTGCCTGGATTTAGACTTTTTTAAAATTAAAAATCTAGGGATTTTCATTTATGCAATAGTTTCTCCAATGTTGGCCAGCCCAGAATGGGGCTGAGCCATTACACCTCTCAGATCACTCTTCCCTGAGTATAAGCGTCCTGAGTTTGGCCAAAAGGTCTTTTCTAAGAAAGATCTTCTGTGAAGTCTGATGGGGAGAAAGGGAGAAAGGCAGAAAGTCCTGATTACTATGCCCCACACAATCTCCAAATACAGTCTCAAGATACAAACTAGACAAAACGGAACTTTGCATTTGCACATTTAGTCAACACGTTTCCATACAGACACATGCGTGGAAATCTCTTTTAACCTGGTTTTACATAAAAATTTTGGAAAATCAAAAACCTTGCCAGGTTGTTGTGAGTGGACTCTTGCACTTTCATTGATCCTTATTTAATTTTTAATACACAGGTACATGACAAAGAGAGAGAGGAAATAAAAGAAAGGATACTTATTAATGGACAGAGAAAAAAGAATACAGATGTGGTTCCCATTACAACATTATTCTCATTAGACCTGATCTCCTGTATTATCAAATTTCCAATATCAGTTAGGAGCAGAAAATAATTTGAAGTGCTGTAATATATATAATTTTCTGGGAATGACTGCTTCTCTATATATTAAATAAACACCAGTGTTTTCTGACAACACAGTTCTTGCCCACAAAGCAGTTCTCAACTACTGAGAATAACAATGGCAAACAGACCAGTACATCATATGGAAGCTCTTATGGGGGGGAAATAAAAAAATAAATAAGCAAACAAATAAGTAAATAAATAAATCTTACTGAAAAGGGGAAAAATTGGGAGGAATTTAGTGCACGTAACACAGTACTAAGCACACCTACAGAGTTAATCAGTGTGCTTCTTAAAGACAGTTAATCTCTGTGTAGTGTTCTGCATTAGAGGTAATTATAATTCCACTTCTTTCACTACTTAGCTAAAGGACTTAAAAGAGTCTGACAATACTTCTCAGGACTATTGTGCTAGCACATAAAAACAAGGATGTAAATATTCTAGGCTAGGTTACCAGAAAGAGATGTGCTAAGCCAGTATTTACTTGATCTGATTCCAAACGCTGCACATCTAAGGAGATTTTTTTTTTTTTTTGCTATTTTCCTTTTAGAATCATAGAAATTTCAGTTGAGAGGCATCTCTTAAGGTCATATGATTCAATCTCCCATTTCAAGGAGGACTATCTTCAATCCTAGATCAGATCAGCAGTGGCTTTATCTTAAAGTCTTGAAAACATGTAAGGATAGGTAACCTGTTCCAGCTTCAATCTGCTGCTACTGAGGTAGGTTTCATTACTTCATCTCTGGAACTCTCCGTTAAGTACTCTTACTCTCCTTTCCGTGAGATCTATCACATCGCTCCTTGGCCTCCTCAAACTCTCTTCATAAGTCACACTCTATGTCTCGAATCATCTCACTAGCAAGTTTTCTGCAAGTTTGCTAGAAAAATATTTAATATTATATTATTAAATGCAGTATTCAACACTAATAGTAAAAGAAATGATTCTGGACACTTAAAAAACATCACCCAAAGAACTCAAGCTTGTTCTCTGCTTTGAGCTTGTATCCCTACTTTACAGAGATAGCTCTGTCTCAGGTAAAATCTACCTCATCAGTAAGACCTCGCTCTGATTTACTTTTCATTTCTTCATTCTACTTTACTTCTAAATTTTGGAATAGACCATAAAAATATAGATATTATAAATATTTCATAAAATATAAATACTATTCTAAGATTTAAATGTGACATCATAAAATAGCAAAGTTGTTTGGGATTTACACAGACACACGCTCTTGTGTCCAAATGATTGCTCTAACGCTTTTATGGACTTCAGTGTTTTCTTTCGTCTCATCTCTGTGGCTCGTGGAGTGGTGATTTGATCAAACCCTCTCACAACTTGATCCCTTATAAAGACAGATGAAGGCAATGTCTTTGAGAGAGACAGAGTGAAGACAAATTGAAGACAGGAAAAACAAACAAGACAGTTAACTGCTTTACTAATAAGAAACCCCTGAATTCTCTTTTTAGGCATGCTTAAGACTTTTATGTTCTTTAAGTTGATAATCTGTAGAACTACTTCATTACAGACAACAATTAAAAAAGGAAATCTCACACAGGTTTCAAATAAACCTTGTTGCTTTATGATTTGTAAATCGTAAGTAGAAAGTGATCAGCAACCTGCCAGGAGCTTATGAATTCACTATTAATGAAGGTTAAAAAACTATGAATGATGGAAACAGAATCTCTTATTTATCTATATTCTATTCTGCATATAAGAAAGGATAAGCTTTTTCAGTACACTTAATATCATAACTCCGTAGGTGTCCCAAATGCACCTATGAAGTAAATCAGCTTGTCTGCTGGCCGGGATTTAGGCTGTCTTGCCAAAAGTCTGCCAGTTTAACTGAATAATTCATGATGCTTTATGATCTGGACTACCGTCCACAAGAGAGACAAGCAGACTCATTTTTCTTATATCTTGAAACTGGACTCAAAATGTGAGTCAAAGGAGAATGGAAAATATGCTTTCATTCCCCACTTAAATAAGCTTCTCACCTTGTGAGAAATCCACTATATTGCTACCAGTGAGTAATTTAATATGGTAAAATTGCTCCGATGAAAATGGTGAGGAGCTTGTAAGAACGTGAGTTCTCTGAGGAAGATCTGGGGAAGTGCGGCTGTAGAGCTGCCTGGTGGAAAAGGACCTGGGGGTTCTAATTGACAAGCGGCTGAACATGAGCCAGCAGTGTGCCCAGGGGGCCAAGAGGGCCAATGGCATCCTGGCTTGTATTAGAAATAGCGTGACCAGCAGAAGGAGGGAGGTGATTGTCCCCCTGTACTCAGCACTGGTGAGGCCACACCTTGAGTATTGTGTCCAGTTCTGGGCACCTCAATACGAGAGAGATATCGAGGTGCTGGAGCGAGTGCAGAGGAGAGCAACGAAGCTGGTGAAAGGCCTGGAGAATAAATCTTATGAGGAGCGATTGAAGGAGCTGGGACTGTTTAGTTTGAGGAAGAGGAGGCTGAGGGGAGACCTCATCACTCTCTACAACTACTTGAAAGGACATTGTAGAGAGGTTGGTGCTGGTCTCTTCTCACAGGTAATTAGCGATAGAACAAGAGGGAATGGGTTCAAGCTGCAGCAGGGTAGGTTTAGGCTGGACATTAGGAAAAAATTCTTCACAGAAAGAGTGGTCAGACACTGGAATAGGCTGCCCAGGGAGGTGGTGGAGTCACCATCCCTGGATGTGTTTAAGACTCGTTTAGATGTGGTGTTAAGGGATATGGTGTAAGGGAGAACTTTGTAGAGTGGAGTTGATGGTTGGACTCGATGATCCCAAGGGTCTTTTCCAACCTAAATGATTCTATGATTCTATGATTTAGTTAAAACCCAGGAGGTAAAATGTAAAAGTAAAAGTGATGGAACGCAGACGAACTTTTGTAACTCACTATATTTGTAATACTGCTTCACAACTTAATGGTTATAATGGTTTTATATTAAGCATTACTTGTGTACCTCAAACCTTTCTGCAGGATTGAACCAAGTGCAAAGATTGATTTTAGGCCAAAAGAATGTAGCAATGACATTTCTCGTGTGACAATCTGATTCTCAGCAATTATTACTTTTAAATTCAATGGGAATTTGTTTTATCAAATGACATATTTTTTGTGTCAGGTATCTGTAACCTTTTACACATGACTGCACTCGGTGTGGAATATTTTGATAAGAGAATGTTAGTATAATGTCAGCACCATCAATGTTTTCATCTTTGAAGTGCTCCCATCAGAGATGTGGGGTGACTGGTATAATCTCATTACTGGAAAATAATTTCAAAGATGTCTATAGCACGAATCCTCTGAATTCACAGTGAATTTCACTGGGCTAAACCATCAAAAACTCTAACGTGGAATTGTATGTAGATGAAAAGGAATATGAGAAGTATTTCTAAACATCTTATATTTTATAGATAACTTTTTCTTTTTTTTAATAACTAACTACTACAGAAGATACATACGAATGTAATTCAGTGTTTGTGAACTTTAATGCCTTATTGGTATGTGCACAAAGGATCTAGAGTTATGAAGTCAAAGTGCACTTTTTCTATTGACTTCACCATATTAAGATAGTTATTTTGCCCACATTTGAGCCAAATTTTCCTCAGATATATAGGCTATTTAAAAGGGAAATAAACTAATAATCGTAAAAACTGAAAAATACATTGTTTAAATGCCCTCAAAATAGAAATCTTTATATTATTCCTTTCATTTTCTGAACTCCAGGGTTCAGGTTAAAAAGCAAAAGATCATGTGTCACTCAGCTATAAAATAATAAAAGATTAAAAATCTGTACTCATACTTGTACATTACAAATACTTTATGCTGTAGTAATAGGTAAAAGGAAAATATCTTAAAATGCTCTAAATGGATTACCCTAGCCTTTTACGTTTCCTTTCCTCATAAGACAAAATGGTATCAGATCGGAAAATTCTTATTCAGAATTTACCTTAAAAATTTTAATGCAACTTTAGTTTTTATCCCTATTCAAACTACTGTAAATAACATATTTTCTACAGCCATTCTGATACTAGCATTACCATCACTAATTTACCTATGAAGTCTATGAAAAAAAAAAAATCACTTACTTTTTGTATGACTGTGTTCTCTTCTCAAATGATATTTCTGCAGAGACTTTATTGAGTGAGGTGGCATAGCGGTAAGAAGAAGTGAGGCTAAAGAAAAGCAGGCTGAAAAAAGGATCATCTCATCTATACTTCGAAGGTATCCAAAACTTGACACCTAGTCTAAAATACTTTTATCGTTTATTTTTTATAAGAAGAGCTGAGCTTCTCCAAGGGCAATGTATTACACTATAAAACACCTTTCTAAGGCAGGTGAGACCAAGAGCCCTCTGGAGGTACCTGATTCTTCCCAGTAAATATTAACAAAGCCTGGATGATCAGCTTAGACAAAGTGGTAAACTTTCTAAAACTTAAAGTTAAACTAGACTACCTCTACTTTAGATAGCCATAATTGCAGACCAGTTAGTGTTGCCTTCAGAAAGTGAGAAAGGGATTTGTCTCATCTAATAATAGATTTATAAAAATTAACATGCTTAAATCTGAGCTTATCACTCTGGGCTTTCTTAACAATCAAACAAGGCACATAGATAAATGGGTAGGATTTCATAGGATCATAGGCTAATTCAGGTTGGAGGGTACCACAGGGGGTCTCTAGTCCAACCTCCTGCTCAAAGCAGGGGCAGCTCTGTAGTCAGACCGGGCAGCTCTGTAGTCACACCAGGCAGCTCTGAGCTTTATCCAGTCAGGTCCTGAAAACCTCCAAGGATGAAGAGAGATGGAGAGACCACACAACCTCTTTGGAAAACCTGTTCCACTGCCTGAATGGCCTCATGAGGAAAAAAGTTTCTCCTTATCTCTTGTCCTAACCACTGCCATTTTAACTTATGTCCGTTGTACCTTGTCTTCCCACATTGCTCTCTTGCGAAAAGCCAAGCTCTATGCTCTTGGTAACCTCTTTGTAGGCTGCTCTTAGTCCCCTTAGTGTCCCCCAGAGCCATCTCCAGGTTGAATAAGACCAAATCCCTCAGACTCTCCTCACAGGGCAAGTGCTCCAGTCCCCAACCACAATGGTGGTCCTCTCAGTTTGTTGTTGTTTGTTTATATTGTGAAGCCAAAAACGGATGCAGTACTTTACATATGGTCTAATGAGTACAAATTAGATTGGGAGTAATCACTTCCCTCAGCCCAGTGGCTCTGCTTCTGCTAATATAGCTGAGGAAGCTGATGGCCACCTTTGCTGCCAACAGCTGCTGACTCCTGTCCAGCTTGCCGTCTGCCAAGACCACCAGGGCCCTTTCTTCAGACCCACCAGTCACCAGCTTGTATCACGGCAAGGAACTCTTCCTTCTCAGGTGCATGCCTTTGCATTTGTCCTTGTTGAACTTCATAAGGTTCCTGTTGGCCCATTCCTCCAGCCCATCTAGGTCCCTCTGGACGGCAGTCCTGCCTTCAAGCATATCAACTGATCCGCTCAATTTGGTGGCATTTGCAAAGTTGACTGTGTGCCATCAGCTCCTTCAGATCATTAATAAATGTGTTAACAAGACTATCTGCAGATATCTGCATTTTGTGACCACACTTGGTGCTGAGTCCTCCTGCCTGTTTTATAGGTTGCATATGTTTCTGTACATTCACCTGAGGCAGGTATCCCTCCGCTATTTTTTGTCATTTCTGAAGTTTCTCTTCTTCCCATAACTCAGAAGTCTTTCCTTTCTGCCACTTGTGCCCCAAATTTCTAGTTTAACACTCTCCTCACCAGGTTGGCCAGACTGTTCGCGATGATGTCCTTGCCCCACTTTGTCAGGTGGATCCTGTCTCTCCCCAGGAGTCTTCAATCCTCAAACTGAATCCTACGCTCATAAAAGCCAAATCCCTCTTGTTGACACCAGCTGTTAAACTAGGTGTTATCCAGCGAGATTCATCTGCTCCCACCTAAGCTTTTCCCTTTTAACAGCAGGATTGATGAGTTAACATCTGGGACCCTGTGTCCTTTAGCCCTAGAGCCCAGTAGTCATTCTTGGTATGCTCCAGCTTTTCCCTGGCAGGGAATTTTAGACAGTTAAATTTAGATGGTTTCCAGACTAGCCATTTTCACCTCAGATATTGCAGAAAGGCTTTTAATGGACAGTGATATCCGAGACATTCATTAGCAAGTGGATTTACTATGTGGGTTTTTTCCCTTGTCCTCTCCATTTTCTTTCTAGCCTTACTTTGTTGGAATTACTCAAGCTGATCATAAATTACGAGGCTGTTCAGGAAATACTGCTCCCACATACACAAAGCCATAAAACAAAAAGCTGATTAAGGTCGGCCTGGTTTGCTGAAGCTAACATTACTTAAATGCATACTTTCACCGAGAATCTGTCTGAGTTACCACCCGGCTATGAGTATATTGCAATGACTCAATCCAATAGTGAATTTCTGTTCACATCATGGAGTGTGATTCCATGGAGAACGTATTAATACAATTATGCTAAGAGGCTATTTCATTCCTTTTTGGAGGTATGAAATTAAAAATAAATTACTATAATAAAACCTGGCTCTCTGCAACTTCTCTGTAATAATCTGGTTAAGAAACCAGTGGTATTATGGTATATGTAGTTGTTTCTCTGGACAATATGTGAAAAGAAACTGAGTAATACATATTTCATTGTAGGTTGAGACCTAAACAGTAGGAAAAAAAAAAAAAACCTCATCTGTTTTCCCATAAACACCATGAATGAAAATTACCTGTTTCACTTTCATTGCATCGGACATGGAAGGAAATATTTTCTGATTCTTATAACAGGAATTCCTAATTTAAATGAATGCTGTATCTGACGATGACTCTGAATAGCCGTAATATTATCAATATCATATTATGTTAGAAAATTGTTCAGATATTTTAGTTTTCAATCAGAAGGTGCAGATTTTATGCATAAGCATTAAACTAAATAGACTCAATATTAAAATGAGTAAAGATAGGGCTGCATCAAGTCCAATGAAATTGCTGTTTTCTCATGTAATCTATAGTAATCCTACTCTCATTTAGAAGCACAGAAATTTTTACATTCACGCCTTGTAGCTAATGCCATCAGTGCTGTGTAAAAATAATAACATTTCTGTAGACTTCAGAAATAAATTGTTTAAATAGGATTTTGCCATTCCTCTTATTCTTCCCAATTCTGTTCTGTTTATGGGGCACCTCTGGCACAGGTTAGATGAGATGCAAATTTGATTAAATGGCTCCAGCTGCCTCGCTGACTTTGTTTGTGTTCCGGTCCACGGCAGAGGAAGCAGCAGGGTGCACGCTACTGCATTCAAGCAGCATAGGAGGTGCTGTGTGCACTAGCCTGGACAATGCCAGGAGAGGCAACAGCGCGCTGCACCAAGGGATTTCCTTACGCTGTATTTACTGCAACTTCACTTGCCCCTTCTCCCAAACTCCCTTGACTCCTTCTTAAACAACCTGAGCCACATTTCTGAAAATCAATGACATTTCAGAGTGACATTTCAATCTAACTGATGATTCAGTTGACTAGCAGAATTCTCCCTATGCCACCTAACAAAATGCAGTTCTATTGATAAATATATTTGACTTAAGGAGACATTTTTAATCACTCATGACTAGCTGTGACAATTAAAAAAAAATCATTCCCCTTTGTGCCACCTGTTTTTAAACATACACTAAGTGTTGATACTCCATTTAGACATTAAAGAGCTGAAAGAGTATGGCAGGACATGAAACAGAACTACTATTTTTTGGGTAATAAAACCAAATCATACAGGCAGAGCATGCGTTATGGCACTGTTGAGCACCACTGCTGCATATACTGCTACAGCAGATAGGTCTGTCTTCTGTCTTCATGTCTGTCTTCTACACTGACTCCAAGATTTGCTAGATATAGTTTTTATTCCCTCATAACTCTTTAGATAAATGGAAATGGAATATATGACTTCTGCCAAGTGTTTTGATTTGCTGTTCATTCCACCTCTTTCTCTGGAAGTGAGGTATCTGCTGTTGTCAAATATTTTGTTCCAGCATTGTAATACCAGTAACCCCAGAAGAACAATGTCTGCTACAAGACACCCAGATTCATTGCAACTGTTGTAAGCAACTAACAGCAGAAGAAATTATCATATTCTGTACTCTCATGTTCTATAAATTGTCAAATTCTAAAATGTTGACTTCTCAATCAAAATGTAGCAGCATGAATAAAGGCTGTAAGAGCTGCACATATACAGATTTAATTTGTATGTGAAGGATTTGAGCACAGAGTTGGCAAATATATCTACTGTATCCACAGAAACAAATGTTAGATGTGAATGTCCTCTGTTAGGGGGGTTAAGCTTGGTTCTCTGTTACAGAGTGTTACACTTCTGTATGCACTGTGGAGCGAACCATAATTAATCTGTTACACAAAAAATCACAAAATGGTAAATCCCTAGAAGAAGGAGAAAAATATGAAAAACATTAAAGTAACTGTAGCATTTAAAATTAAGTTAGTATTGCCTTATCCACAAAAAGTTCTGGTTCATTTTGACTGATGAATCCTCATGACTCATTGACAGATTGTTATGATCTCACAAACAGTGAAACGTGGCAATGGGAATGCACTAATCAATATTACCGGCAAATCACAATCTCAGATAGTCACTCTGTGTTAAGATTTAAGGGAATATGATAACATTCATGCAGCTGACAGCCATAGAGATCTTTCCATTTTTCAAAGGATACACCATTCATCTTTCATATAAAAACATTATAGCTCCCTTTTCAATCAGGAAAGTCCTACAAGCTGAACAAAATCTGGAGAAACCTCAAATCTTTAAGTGTTATATTTTTGTAATATTTAGAATTTCTGATCACTTTTTTTAGCCTATTTTTCATAAAATGGAAAGGACCGATCTTGTAGAATACAATCAGCACTCACCAGTTTGATATTAGAGCTGCAGCCCAAATAATTTTGGGAATTGGTTTAAATAGAAGAAAATAAGTAAGGATCAGAAAGCAAGTTCCCATTATTCCCATATTGGAATTTTAGATCCCATGGGTATAAGAAAAGACTGAGGTGTTCTACTGCACAGGAAATGGATTTGTACATAGAAGACCTCTTAATTACACACATATCTACAGGAGAAGCTTTTCTGGAGCTTAGGGCCTGCCCTGTCTTTGAAATCTTCAGTAATAAAGTTACCGTCCATAAGAAGAGCTTATCATACAATTAGGAAGACAATGCACAGTAATTTCATCATTCATTATTTTCAAAGATCAAAGTTGTTATCTTATAGAAACACACTAATATTTCCAAGTCAGCATGACAGCTGTAAGTCTTCTTCAAGTGACAGAACTGATCGAAGCATAACTGAAAAGTTTTTATTTAATGAACAAAAGCCATGAGCTTCCTCAGACAATCGTTCCCTGTAACAAAGACTCTGGCAGAACTGGGCTCCTACCGATAGAGAGATTTGCCATCCAATTTTCTGGTTCTGAAGAAGTTACAGTATTTTTTAAGGAAATGAAACTAGAGAAATCTTTTAAATCTATTTACAAATTTTAAAAAATAATGTGAAGAAAGGAATTCTTTTTTTCCCCTGTGAACTAAAAATATATTAAAAACAGTCTCCTCCTCGCTTCACTGGAAAACTCAAAAGTAATAATTTAGGTTGAGAACATCTTCTAGGTCATAAATCATGTGCAAAGTAAGGAATTAACTGGGAGGAAACTCTGCTGCACCACTGCATGAAGCTGGGGATGCTGACTGTAGATCTTGGGGTGAGATTTTACCAAAGAGCAGTCACGCATCTATCATGAAAACAGCACACACTACAACACAGAAGAAACTGCAGTGTCTTGGTGAATAATCCAGAAAACTACAAGACAGTTGCGATTGACCTTCAGTGGCACATATTCAGGAGTTCAAGTTGCGGTTGACACAGCGGAGACCGCGCAGAACATGGGTCTCAGGTCTGGGATGCAGGCTTGGGACAGAAGCCAGAGAAACAGGCATGGCACCAACTCTTCCAAGGACACAAACTGCACAGGGGACTTGTATGTTGCAAAGATGATATTTAGAAAATCTTCGTACAGAACAAGAAGTACTAAGAGATATTATATAATGAAATACTGAAGGAAAGATGAAAATAACTGCACTGCCACTCCGGGTCAGGCTTTTAAATCCGTACGTTTTGCAGTTCACAGCAACAGAATACTGGTATTCACCTCATTATACTTTTAGCTCTAAAACATCATCAATCCATGTCTTATTTGCACACTCATTGAGCTCATATGCATCTAAGGGATGCTAACAGGAATACTCTAGAAAGAACAGGCCCAGTGTATTATGCAGAATTTATGTATGTGACTTACTACATCTTATTTTTTTGAACACCATCATTTATATTTATTGACTTAACTATATTTAAAACAGATCACTGCATCTTTTTCCTGTTTTTTTTTCTCATGCTGTATTTCCTTTTCTTTCTGTTTCTAACTTACATTCTCTAAAGATAACGTTCTCTTACATTATGCTGCCTGCCTCTTCCTCTGCTAGTCTCCTTTCTTCTTGCTCCAAAATTGACTCCAAATCTCTGTTCCTCCCCACTAGTTTTTATAAAATTTACTTCTTCCACCTTTACTGCTTTTCTCGTTCCTCCCTCAACAGACATTCATTATCTATTTGTAATCCTATAAAGGAGACCTAGAAATACCACTAGTCACCTAAAAGACAAAAGAAATATATCTGCTAATCAAAGAGTTGCTTGAAATCCAGAGTAATAATGTTCAAGCAGAAACCTAACTGAGTCCAGTCCAGATTATCCCCACTGCTGGAAAATGGGATTGTGAAGGGATTTCTACTAGGACACAATACTTGGAAGGAAATTCAGGGGACTAATATTTCTTATCAGCTATAAAAAGTAAGCTATTTTAGTAATGCTTTAAGAGACTCATATTTTAGAACATCATATGTAAAATTAAGATAAGCTTATAGGGATATGTGACTGTGTTACTTTGTTAATATGGACAGCAAACATAAAGCTAACTGTTGAGAAATTAAATCCCTTGGAAATACTTTATAGATCTACTTCTCTAAATTTCTTTCAAGAGTAGCTTAAACAGAACCAAAGGAATGTATTTGCATGTGCTGATTGACATAAGGAGTTTGTATTTGAGCATACAAATGTGAAATAAAATCAAATTAGCATGCTAAGGAAATTAACACTAATATAAATACATTCCTGAATAGTCCCAGATAGCTAATCCCTGGGAAGAATAACTTAAATTCTGTTTTTATTTATGAAAATGGATCCTATTAGAATTCCACTTGCTAAAAATGCTCTGAGCCTTAGGCTATGCCTAAAGGTAGAGACATTATATGTGCTGTAAATGCCAACTATTTCAAGTATTTCTTCTGAAAGTTACCCTAAATATGGCAAAATTATAATACCATATAATGAGTTTGACATTCAATCACATTAACAGTATACATATATATGAACTAATTTCCTGTTTGAATTATTTGATAGATCTAATTAAATTATAATTTAAAATACTATTAATCTTTGTTAATCAGCAGCAGTGAATGAAGACTCCTCAAAAGTAATAGGTTTTATATGCTCTTTCAAAGCTTCAAACAAAACTGAAACAACTTGTTGTAGCACTAATTCAATAGTGAACATAAAAACATTTCGCATCTAAAAATCTGAAAAAGGAGTGCAAAAAATCCGTGAATAATGAAGAATTAAACACCTGTAATACATCTACAAACTTGCCTTTTTAAGGTAATAAAATTAAAATAACAATATTCTACAATACAGATGTAAAAAAAGGTAATCTAGATTAAAAAAAAAAATACAAAAAATAATTAGCAATAAACCCAAAATGTTTTAGGATGCCAAGGAAGGAAGATATTTTTAAGAATATGAATTCCCAAATTTAAACTTTTTTTTTTTTTTCTCTTATCCCAGAATATGGTTTAATGTTTTACTAATCCAAAAGCTTTATTTAGTTTCTGTTCAGGTGATCTCCAGAGAGTTGTTTTAAACTGTCACACACAAAAAACAAAGTAAACAAACTGACAAAATAACACTTTATTCTCATCAGCTTGTTTCAAACGTGACAAAATGCCGTAATAGAGATATGAGGTCAGAAGTCATTTTGGCTCAGATTTATGGAGTCAATTATTTTACACGGGCACTAAATAGATTGTGAGATCACTTATAACTTTGCTGATGGTAAAAAATCCCACTGTTTCAATGTATTTTGATTTAACAGCAAAGAAACAATGTTGATTTGCAAGGTTTTGAACTAGGATTCATGCTGTAACTAATGAATTGCCAGGTACAGAATTTGTATTAAAGGTTAAGGATCCTTGTAAACAAGCAGTGCACTTTTTCTGTTTGAATTTGCATCAACTAATATTATAGGTTATAAGCAGCCTCAACTACATGTCCAACCATTTGATAATCATCATAACCTTTCAGCTTGGAATAAATTAAAGCTTTCATTACAGAAAAATGACCAGAAAAAGGGAAAGGGAAAGGAGGAAAAGACAAAAGAGAATAAAATCATAAAGTGGACAGCAACTGGATTAAATGCTGGCCAGTGTAGTCAACTGATTATTCTACGATAAAGAGAAATTTTCCAACAGCAACTGATTACTGACACCAGACTGGAAAAAAAGACCTGATTCTGGAGCCACAAGGCTGATATACTGACAACAATTCCCAACCCATCTCAGAAATCCCTCTTTTCAAACAACAGGGCGTGATATTATTTCTTTATGTTAAATTAACTAACTTATCACAGGTATGTTCTCTCTGCTTTTAGCATCCTTGCCCTACAAAGGAACACGGAGATCAGAAAAAGTAAATTAGAAAAAGCCAAAGATAACCTGAAGTATAATAATCTTTCTCACACTGAGACATCAGCACAACTGTAAAGCTTATTTAGTATTAAGTTTGCTAATAAACAGCACAAAATAGAGACAAACAGGAATCAGAATGTCCAAGAACCAGGAAGCTGTGATGCTGCAGCTTTCACTGAGCTGGAACTGTGAGGTGCATATGCTGATGGAAATACATTATTCTGAGTGGTAGAGAGAAAATTGTGAAAGTTACAAAGAGATCTCATACTGCTGTGAAACCAGATGATAAAATGGCAGCTGAAATCCAATGTCAATAAAAGCAAAGTAATGCATATAGAAAAAACCCAGCTCTAACTATAGATGTACAGGAATGTACTCTAAATTAGCTATTATCATCTCAGAGAGAGATCTGGGAATCAAGCTAGAAATGTTTCAAAAGAAACATCAACCCAGCGCTCAGTAGCTGTCAGAATTGGAAGCAGAATGATACAAGTTACTAAGAAAAGAACAGAGAACAAAACAGAAATAAAAGCCCACCATTACGAAGCTACATAACCCATAGTACCCAGGCAGTTTTAAAACTGAAAAGATACAGTTGAACTAGAAAGGTTCAAAGAAAAGAAACGAAGCGAATCAAATCACTGTAACACCTGATGAGGACAAATTAAACAGGCTAATCTACCGGAAGACTACATATATATGTGCCCATGCACAATTAGGAGTGCCATAGGAAGAGCAAACCATTGCTTACAATGACACACAATAAAAGAACTAAGGACATAATATAGAATTTCCTGACACAACCAACTGGCTGACGATATAATGATGGACCAACTGTACATGGGTTTAAACAGTAACTATTACAAAGAGCCCTCAGGGACTACCTAGGAAGAAGGGAGGGAGGGAGGAAGGAAGGAAGGAAGGAAGGAAGGAAGGAAGGAAGGAAGGAAGGAAGGAAGGAAGGAAGGAAGGAAGGAAGGAAGGAAGGAAGGAAGGAAGGAAGGAAGGAAGGAAGGAAGGGAGGAAGGGAGGAAGGGAGGAAGGGAGGAAGGGAGGAAGGAAGGGAGGGAGGGAGGGAAAGGAAAGAAAGGAAGAGAGAAACAAAGAGAGAAAGAGAGAGAGAAAGAAAGAGAGACAAAGAAAGAAAGAGAGCAAGAAAGAAAAAGAAAGAAAGAAAGAAAGAAAGAAAGAAAGAAAGAAAGAAAGAAAGAAAGAAAGAAAGAAAGAAAGAAAGAAAGAAAGAAAGAAAAGAAGAGCAAAAGAGAGAAAGGGAAAGAAAGAGCAAAGAAAGAAAGAGACAAAGGAAGGAAGGAAGGAAGGAGGAAGGAAGGAAGGAAGGAAGGAAGGAAGGAAGGAAGGAAGGAAGGAAGGAAGGAAGGAAGGAAGGAAGGAAGGAAGGAAGGAAGGAAGGAAGGAAGGAAGGAAGGAAGGAAGGAAGGAAGGAAGGAAGGAAGGAAGGAAGGAAGGAAGGAAGGAAGGAAGGAAGGAAGATGCAGTCTCTTCACCAGTAGGTGTTTGAGACTACCAGAGCCAAGAGGGTGCTGCTAAATGCTTTTTGCCCTCTTAGGCTTCCTTCCCTCCAGCACAACAGGATAACGGACCACACAGAGCTGCCATCTTCTTACTTTGTCTTGTAAATCGATATAATATGACCCTTACTGGACACATCACCCTTCACTCCTCACTGGTAAAATTTTTGTGAATTCAATTGAAAAGTCCTGACAGGATCACTAGTCACTATGACGACAGGGGCAGAAGGATGAGTAATAATGGATTTTAGCATTTGATTAATTTCTAGAGTTATCAGCAAGCAAATACTTGGAAGCAGATGTGAGATGTTACTCCTCTCTCATTATGGCAAAACTGCAATTACTTTCTATTAAATTACCTGTCTCTCCACTAGATGAGAAATCTAGTATCACATCTTCGTTTTTCCCCATCCTTACACTGAACATACTTCAGTTTCCTCGACCCTAAACACCATTCACCCTCCTTGTCTCATGAAGCTTAGGACTCATCCACATTTTTTAAACCAAAAAATATATGAACTATATATATATGTATATAAAGCACACACAAGGGATTAAAGAGGGGGCAAGAAGATGTGTATCTATGGAAACATTATCTACAATGTCCTTGTCCTACTGCCCAAGCAATGAGGAACAGATTTATTCATATTTTAATTCAAATTATTTTTAGAAATATGATTATCTATTAAGTACTTTGCAACAAAAGGACACCCTGGTCTGAACAGTCTACCCAAGATAAATGGGAGAAAGAAGTAGCTGAAGAAACTTCTGCACAACAGTTACTTGCAAGAGAAAAGTTTTCCTCACCCAAATTGTGAAAACTCTTTGTCACCGAACACAAGGTGAAAAGAAATGAAAATTAAAGTCCTGCACAATTTGGATTTCAAGTAACACTCTGGTTAGCAGGCATATTTATCTTATGTTTTAGACGGCTGGTGGTATTTGCAGGTTCTCTTCATAAGGTGATGAATAATTGATGAATATCTGTTAATGAGTGTGTGAGAAAAGTGCTTAAGGTTGAAGAAGTGAATTTACAAAAGATGGCCAAAAATGAGGAAACTCTGGAGCTGCACGAACATGACTAACTTAACTAGTTCACTAATGTCTTCCTTTAGGAGAATGTCTTCCTTTAGGAGTCCAGCTGATTGAAGCATGCATTGTGAGCAAAAGGAAACACTATTCTTATACCAAAAAAAAATTAAAAAGCAGCTCAGTAGAGGGCAAAAGTTAGGATATTTTCAGAGACATATAGCAAATTGACTTCCCCTGTTTCAACTTCCTGGTTGAGGTTCTAACATCCATCACAAATATGAGAACAAAATGGGCTTCTGTTTCTATCTACAGGTGAATGCATACCTATTCTTTTTATTTCAGCTACATTCAAAGCTAATTACAGCTTTTACTCTCTTGGAAATGTGTGCTATTACCACTGCAATTATTCAGTTCCTCTGTATTGCCTTTTGATTCACCTCATTAGCCAACCTCTAATTTTACTTAACCAGGCCACAATGTTTAGTTTCTTGTCCTTGACTCCACCCTCTCCTCATCCGCTTTGTCCCTCTATGTTTTCTTTCTTCTACGCTCCTGCTTCTTTTTACAAAAGTACAATAGCCCAGCATCCAATAACACTACTACTAAAAAAAAAAAACAAACCAAAAAAAAGTAAACAACATGAAAACGCAACAGTCTAGGATAATATCCTAAAACTAACAGAAGTAAATATATAAATAGCAAAAGAAAAGATCTTTGGACACGCAAAAGAGTTGTTAAAATGTTGCTAGGACTTCCTTTGATCTGTGTGAACTGTCTCCGAAGGCCTTCACTCTTCCTTCTCTTGTGTGTGCTTCACTGCATACCCACATTTCTCAGGGTCTGTTCTGTGGTCGTATCCCCCTTCACACCTTTTCCCTTCAGAATCTCTTTCCATCACAAATTCTTGTCATCTAACTCTACCATCTCTCAGCGGAACTTAATTCCTCTCCAACCCAACAGAAATGAACAAAATTGGAACAAGGTTATTTGGTCTCATGATTTGTCTAATATGTTCTGGCCCTTTCCCCATCTTCTTTCTATTTAACTTTTCAGAACTGGGACTAACTACTATTTTGAGTTTCTACAGTGCTCAGCATAATAAAGGACTGTGATTGTTTATCCTTGTGCATTACCAGAGCATCCATGAGCAACAATAACAAGAATCTTGCCAGTCATTATTTATAAATGTACCCATTTTCTTTCTAACCTTACTCATTTTAACTCACCTACGAAGTCAAAGCCTTTGCCCTGAACCCAATCTCAGTTTGCTCTACAGGATATGACACGCTTTTGGTGATGGGAGAACAAAGCAATGGTAGACTATAATATGAACACATCATTGTTCTTCCTAAAACTGAAAACTAATGTAAATAGACTACTGAACACTCTCCCAGTCCAAAGATTTTTTTTGAGTAAGGGTATGGAAAGTGTTATTTTCTTGTTACGTTGATGGAGTTCTGATAGAGATGTATCCAGCAGCAACACTCCATTTTCAGAAATGACCTGTGTGCCTGACTATATCTGCAATTGTACTATTGAATGGCTACCAGAAACTGGAAGCTATGCAATCTACACTTGAAACGAAAATCTGTACTGCTCTACTGAAAGCAATGATAAAAAACTTTGGTAGATAAAGAATCCTTATAAAACATACGAAACCCATAAAAATTTGGTTTCAGTAGATACTGAATATCTTGCAGAAAACAGGAAAGGCCTTCAAAGATAGTTATGCCTTATTTTTCTCAAAACATCTATGTCTGTTCTTAATGGAACTCTTAGGCTACTAGTTATCACTACTTACTCAGCCACTCTGCCTCTGCAGCATAATGAAATTCTGGTATGAGGATAGTACATCCTATTAATGGAGGTATTACGGACACAGATGGTTATCAAGGCTACAGATTGCTGAACGCCAGGGTCCATTTTCTAGCTGATATCATAGAGTATTTAGACTCAACAAATCTGGGACACAAATAGCTTTGTAGAAAGCATACTCCAGTATTCTGCGGAAGCCTTTACTGTTCAAATCCAGGCAGGCAAGAGATAGGGAAAGGAGTGTCTACCGCATTCTCATTAATACCTAAATTTTGTTTTTTTGAAATTGGTAAAATCTTTTGAAGACCATTGAAGTGGTTTCGGCTTTACATCATAAGGGCATAGTCTAGGAGGACAAAAAAATGCCTTGTCTTAATTCCAATGATAAAAAGTGTGCTAATATGAATTCGATATTATTGTACACACTTACTAATATGCTCATAATTTTAGATATCACAAGCATTTTATACTGCTGTAATTTCAATCTGTTCACCTTAATTTTTTCTTTATGCTTATCATGTGTATATATCCACCCCGATATATTTCCGTAATAGATATCCTGTGCTTACAATAGTATTATACACAACTTTTTTGTAATTTATCGTTTAGGCTCAAATATCTTATTCAACTGTTTGTCAGTTCAGAAAATCAGGACATTTTATGCTATGGGAAAAAAAAATAAGAAGCAACAACTTCTCCGTGGCAAATATAATACATAGTTGCAGTGTTCTTAATAACTGAAAATTGAAAGCTCAAATATTGCACAAATTAACATTTCTGTAAAGTTCCGTAATTTTGAAAAAGACTCAAAAATGAGTTTGAAAATGGAAACTAGCAGGAGCACACCAGCAGGATGTCATGCCTCTAAATCTCATCATAATATGATATGAACTCAAAGGTCAAGGGCCCATGAATGCTATTTTTCATTATTTCAATAGGCAAACTCAAAAAATAAATAATCTTATATTAACATTGCACAGTAAAAGTAAAAAATTCCACAGTAGGGAAAAGAATACAATCCAAACTGAAAAGCAGTCTAAACTATTATTTCCTCTTCAACCAAAACTGAATAAGAAGATTTTAGAATATTGTGCAATCTTTGTCAAACCTGAAAGCAAATAAATTAAATTTTAAAAAATATTTTTGTTATATATTTTCTTCATTTTTTTTTCTAAATTATGAACTGAATCGGAAATATTATTTCAAGTTTTCCTTAGCATTAGAACTGAAAGAGAATATTTTCAGCTACAACTTCATCTAAGACAGAATCAAAAGCTTTCTTGCTTGACGCCCCACGCAAAGGTAAGGACATCACAGAAGCTACACTCCAAATCTTTCATCTGACCTATGACATGCTCTGAGAAAACTGTGCATCCAGACTTCAATAGGATGACTGAGAATTACAGTGTAAGCAAGACTATCAACTTTTCTCAAATCAGGAGGTTCAAGGTGAAATTTTTTCAAGCTAAAAGTAAAATTGGAAATGCAGCTTTGTAAGGTTGTAAACAGCAGTTTGTATAATTAAATTATCATTCCTCCTCCAGTATTCACCTTTGTATACTGCATCTTAAAAAAAACCAAAAAAACCCAAAAAACCCAAAATGTTATTTGGAGTCTTTTTATGTGCTTACTTTATGCAACCTCTTTTTACATGAACCAACAGATTGCAAACTACCACTTGCACCATCTCCCACGTGCAGTCCACGTGCAGTATGCTCCCACGTGCAGTATGCCAAAAACTACTCCATGTGGCTCATTCCATAGTATTACGTAGCATAAATTGCTCCATGAAAAGCATTTCTATATGAAAAGCTAGGAAAAGTGAGAATTTAATGAATTAACTTTCCAGAACAGACATAAACACACACAGCAAAGGAGAAAGAAATAACTGTGTCTGAATGAAACGTGACTTCAGAACAAACTATTGTGTCCTTGAAGAGTAAGAAGTGTGGGTAGGGAGCTAGCATTACTGTGACCGGGATACGGAGGTGAAGGTCACATCCCTAGAGTAAAAAAAGTTTCATCAATCCCACAGTTGAAAGATCATTTTTTTCTCATTTTGGTTTTCATCCAAATTAATCCAGAACATTAAACCCAGAAGTGATCCAAGGTTTCATAGGAGTGTATACATATTAATGTTTTTTATATGAAACTCCCTATTCCAAATAAAACCCTGCAGTATATTATTTCTTTACAGTGAAAAGTACACTATTTAAAGTAATTGTCATAAAAAGTTAATAAATGGAAACTATTAATACAAAGAACTTCAGAATTCAAGTTATTTTATACTTGAATGTGAACCTCTTCTCCAGATTTCTTCCTTACGGGAAGCTTGTTACTGCATTGATTCCATCATTTTTTTTTTTATTTTATCTATCCATCCAAAAGAGAACTGATCCAGTAAATTCAAATTCAAGGAAACAGGTTCATTAGCTTCAGTAGCATTCTTAATTTGACTAAGAGGTTAAAGTATGTGAACCTTAAATTATAAGAATCTCAAGATAGGAATCATGTCTCTCTGTCTGAGTAGGCTTTTTTATTAATTCTATAATAGGATCTAAACTTATGTTCGTGTTCCAGATATAGTCATCAACATCTGAAAGCGAAGCAAAAACTACTTCAAGTACAGAAACCTTTCCATAATCTTTGTTTGCACACTGGGCACAATGTCATTTTAGAATTTTCTACACAAAGAACTGGCACCACTTAATTCATAATAAATCAGTTTAGCCATTGTAATGGATGGATGGCCTCTTACACTGGTTTAAACCTGACTTGAGTCCTCTGGCTTGTCCCGGAAACTACGCTCAGGGGTATAATTAACAGCTTAGGACAATTACAACTGATAGGTTACTTTGTACAGTACTGTCTGGTTTCTCTCTTAGGACTTTTTTACTTGCAAAGTCATCCTTGACCAGGCAAGTAATTTTGTAGCAGAAGCACTAATTGTTGAGGAAGAGTTTTGCGTTTTGGCCTTCAGCTCTGAATTTATTCACTCTAATGCCACATAATAATAACAATAAAAGTATTTTATATTTACCATACATTTATACATAAAACTATTTTTATATATCAAATTGTATATAAAATTAGCATAAAGGTAAAGCTGAAAAACACCATATAATTACCACAAAATAAAACATGCTGTGTAAAGTACCTACAGAACTGAAGGCAGCATGATACCCAGCATACACATTTTGCTTCTAAATACATAAACCAAAGGGTTCTCCAATGCACAGAGGTAGCTGGACTCTATGTTACTCTAAGAATAAACCAAAATGTGCTAAATCAGTTCCCGATGCTGCCAACAAATGCAGATAATGCAGTTCGTATCACTGGCAAATGAAGCCAGCATCAACACAGCTCTTTATAGCATATGATGGTGAAATCACAAAATAATTAAATTCTGATTTGAATCAAAATGAACAAAGGCCAGGTACTTAAAATATTCATACAGACTGAGACTTCCACCTCTGAGATCTAACAAGTGCAAAATATCAAAACCTAGTTCTTTTGCATAAACAGTCTAAGAATTGCTCTTCAGGAACTCTGGTACTAAAAGTCTAGTAGCGTTTTCCTAACAGTGAAAACCTACCCCACTATTCTAAACCCAGATCTCCTCCTGCCCAAAAACTTTGAGGCTGGTATGCTTCAGCAGTTTATCTGCCTGCTGACGACCACTGCAATAGAGAGCTGCCAATATTCGAATTGAAATGACTAACCAAGCTGTCTGCATTTGAAAATCTGCACTTCAGATACAGACTATACAAAAATACAGATTAAAAAAGGCAAACAGACACCTGTGGGAGTTTTTGAGGTCCTCTGATATGAAAAGCACAGAGAAAACCTTGCTATTATTAGCTAAAACACAGTGCACCCCTGATCCAGTTTCACAAAGTCATATCACATTAAAATTGGGTTCCAGCTGCTTTGTGGGAAACATTATTAGTCTTCCCAAAGAAGCTTAAACTCCAGCTGGGCACAAATTGCTGATGCTCTTCAGGCAGGCAACGGGCCCTTGTAGAGGGACACCACCAGGTATCACCCCCACATGACCACACAGTAAAGCAGAGGGAGGACGTGTCAGTGCACGTAACTAGTTGGCACTGAGTCTGGCTCATACCAGTACAGGGCAGGGCTATGCTGGGACCTACGCTGAGTGCTCCAGCCCTCTTTTCCACACTCCAGAGTTGGCATTTCCCTTGGCTTTACACTAGTATATAATGATTATGCTTCCAAAACTTATGTTGAAATTGAAGTATTCTGATCTAAGGCCGTTAAAGCAAGAATGCAAATACTGAATCTAGGGTAACTGCTTACTTTAAAAAAACCTGGTCAGAATTGGTCAGCATTCTTAGCAAACACTCAATGTTTTATGCCTAGCAAAATTAAAAATTCAGTAATGCATGCAACGCTGAAGGCTGAAGTTTAAAATAAGCTTGCCGCTCTGTGTAGCAAATGTTACATTACCAAAGAGAACCTGTTATTAAAAAGTTTTACTTTGCATTACGTACACCCCAGACAGTAAACTTTAAAAATATTTAAAAAGAAAGAAGTTGGTTATTCTAAGGTCAGGAGGACCGAGTCTTCCAATTAGGTAGGACTGTTAAAGGAGATATTTAAAATCTAAACAGCAAAACAGTAATAAAGGAAAACATTAAAAATGATAATTGGATAGAAAACAGGTGATTTTTTTCTATTAGCTTTTGTTATTTTAATACCAGTGCTACTCAGTGCATCAAAACATCCTATTACAACTGAGGAAAAAGCAATTGACAGACTTTTTTCTTTTTGAAAACTCAAATTCCAAATCAGTTCTATTCTTTATCTGAAACACTCCAAAATACTGGGTTTTTTTTCTACTCCAAATAAGAATTTATTTCTCCACTGTGATGCCCGGTCTAGACTGCTACATCTTTGTTGCGGTGAGAAACTTCTAGCCTTTGGGCTGACTTCATTCTATACTGCCCTGGCCCACGCTCTCCAATCTCTGTTTTTTGCTCTTCCCTCTTCCAGCTCTTTCCAGCCACTCTATATCAAGTAGCTCTGTGTCATTATGTCTCTTCCTGTCTTTCCTTTGCTCCATACTAGCAGTGTCTTCCCTGAAACCCCACCTTTTCACTCGGAGAATGCACCACTTCAGCAGCACTGCCCCACAGCTCTTTGACTGCTTCCCTTCTTTTGGTCCTGTGGTCCACGTCTTCCCCCTCCATGAAGCGTAGGGAAGAAGACTGGATGCCTCCTAGTTAACACATAGGCCATCAAAGGTATTGTTCAATTCTGTTTAACCCTCAGTGATTAAAAAAGAAAAAAAAAAATCTTTACTGATTGCTGTGTGGGGAAGAGGTTCAGGGAAGCAAGTGGGAATTATTTGGCTGGAACATGAGTCTGACTCAGGGAGGTTGGTAACTTCCAGCTTAGTTTATTTCTTTATGTAAGATGAATTTACTATGGGAGCTCACAGAATGAACAATAAACAGAAGGTACTTTTTGTATGCTTTAGAAAACATGGAAACGACAAGAAAATTCTTATCACTTTCAGGCTTACCTGAGTTTCGTACTGCATCTCTTTATTTCATGTATTTTGCTCCCTTCTTGTTGTATGTGCCACTTTCCCTTCAAATGAGAGTCTGTTTCACAGTAAATCACCCTGTTTCGCACTAAGTTAAAGTCATGTCTGCTTTCACAATACTACCTTTTCTCTTGCTGACTGCAACCTAGCTCTGATATCCTCTCTCTCCTCTCCTTTAAGGAGAGGCAATTCTTTCCTTCATCCCTTTTCATTTCTCTCCTACTTAATCCTTGGGGTCCCACCTTGACTAGTTGTATATCCTCTTCCTTCACATTCAGTTGGGGCTTAACCTTGCCCTCTCAAAAGGGATGAGCAAGGGTAGGGGTCTTCCGTGTATGCCCTCCTAGGAAGGATGCTAGAGGAAAGACTGAAACTCTCAAAGGAATCCTCTTAAACAAGTGGATGGAAATCTCACTTTCCCATTTCCACCTCATCTGAGAGCACAAAGAAGTTTGGAGGGTTTTCCTCCTTATCTTACTCACCACAATTTGGATAATTAAGAAAAGGAAGCACCTACATATCCTTACTTCCTTGTATAGCTGTACAATCAAGGACTCAGTCCTTGTCCTCTCATTAGATTGCAAGTGCTTTCGGTCTAGGACTGTATGAAACTTGTTCACGAAGCACATTGCATGCCTAGGAAAAAATACAGAATGCAGAAATAATACAACAGTAAGACATAAGCAAAACAAGTTATGAAAATAAAAAATACAGTCATACCTAAAGTTTATTTATGATATGAAAATGCCTGCTTTAATGCCATAATTTTTTTGCCCTCCTGCAGTATGGCCTCAACCCTTAACGGCAGGGGAAACCCAACTCCTTTCCACGACCTTAAATAGGTAACTTCCTAAGGTTCTGTCTTCAAAGAGGGTATTTTCTCTGAATCAGCCCTATGCAGAGTATTCTGAAAGAGGCATACAAAGACCCTTAGCATTAACTATTCCGTTCCAGGTTTTGGATGTAGTAGTGCTATTAATGTTGTCACTAATTTAGCAATTTTAACATTTTCTAGGAGCCTTCTGACACATCATCTATCATCACAGATATTAAATCTAAGGTAAGTTAAAAGTAAAGTGGTATATAGCTCTAAAATGCCATGTCTAACCATATTATAACCTTTCTTGATTCACTTTTATGAAACATATTGTTTCTTTGGTTACAGTTCTCTGTGCTTAATGAGATTATTTGGGGGCAGGAGGGGAAGTACTCCGTGACCATGCTGCTTTTACATAGTGCTAGAAGTGTCATTTACTATAGTTTTCTTTCACCCATTGATGGTAGAGATATTTCAAAGGCTCCTCTCTCTATATTCTCTTGCACTTACTGGAGACAAACGTGTTGCCCTGACAGAAGCCCACCTTCACGCATGAATAGTTTTGAAAGTTTCTCTTTTCCCTCTCTTCTGGGGATAACTGCAACGTACAATGACAAGCAGAGGGGGTAATATAAACATGTTACATTTTTTCCTTAAACTGCCTCTAATCAGTGAAGACAGTGGCTTTTCCAGAAGGCAATGTGAGCAGCTGATGGCCTGAAGTGTTTACACACATTACATTCCAGCAGAAAACCTACTCTGCTAGTCATCCTATGTTCTCTTCAACCCCATAAGAGAGAAAAAGAGAGAAGCTTTCAGAAGGCGATTCCAATATTGACACTACGTGACCTCTGACATGCCCATCTCATATCACTGTCCACAGAGGGAGCTTACAGTGCCCAACCTCCTGAATTTAGGAACCTCACGTTGAGCTATTGCCTGAAGTTAGCTAATGAATCAGACTGCAATTAGACTGCTGTGGTTGTTGGTAGTGCTCTGCTGCAAGAAATCAAGCACAGAATAGTCTATCCAGTGATGCAGTACATACTTATGCTAATGCATAATATGTTCTCTAGTATTTTGTCCAGTTCAATTTAAAATGACTGTAGTAATTAGGCTTCTAGCCACTCCCTGAGAAAAGTGTTCAGCAAACTAATGTCACATAACCTCCAACCATTTTTCTGTGCTGAAACTGCCACCAGAGCACGTAGATGAAAGAGGATTAGACTACATGGGTGGCTGCTTAGAAGCGTCAAGGAACTAAAGGAAACGAAGCTGTTATCACTGACGAACTAATGCTTCCAATGAAACACCAGGAGGCTGAAGGTGTTGTCTTTCAGATGAAATGTGAAAGCAAGGCATTAAGCATTAGAGGCAATTAAAGTTCTCTCAGCACTCTTTGCAACAGTACCAGTGTTAACCCCTGGTTTCTGGCCACCTTCCAAATCACATAATTAAATTCTGCTTTCCTAAATATTTCCCTGCACTATCATTTAGAAAGGCAGCCATCACTTAACCTGAAAAGGCGTATTGATGCCAGGTTTGACCTCAAAGAAGGATGCTTATGAGTGAAAAGCAATTCCAGTTTGGTCACTTTGTTATAGGTACAAGGCTTAAAGAAGTATTTTATCTTCAATTATATTTTATTTACACTTATCCCAGATCTATTTCCCTTATATATGCCAAGTGTTTCCTCTCAATCTATGGTATAAAATTCTTCAGAATCTTGTAGAAAATAATCTGCCAATTCGCTACATAATTATTTAAATGTAATTCCTCTACATCCCTAATTTGTTACTCCATAAACATTCTTAGTTCATGGAAGGAGATCTATAGATCTACCTGCCATTAGGAAGCTGTTGATCTCTACAAAAAAAGAAAAAAAAACAAAAAAGGGTACTCAGCCTCTCAGCCTGAGAACCCATGAACCCATACTGGGCCTGACTTTCAAGCTGTGATCAGTACTCACTCTCTGCTACCTGCCTGCTAAAGAATGAAGTACTCTGTGGAAAACGCTAGCATTATGCAAAATCTTGATTTGCATCTTTATGCCACATCCAGTCACAGAATCACAGAATCACAGAATATCTCAAGTTGGAAGGGACCCATAAGGATCATTGAGTCCAACTCCCTGCTCCTCACAGGACTACCTGACACTAAACCATATGACTAAGAGCGTCGTCCAGATGCTCCTTGAACGCTGACAGGCTTGGTGCCGTTACCACTACCCAGGGGAGCCTGTTCCAGTGACCAATCACCCTCTCAGTGAAGAATCTTTTCCTAATGTCCAATCTGAACTCCCTCTGACACAGCTTCATTCCATTTCCTCGTGTCCTATCGCAGGTAACCAGAGAGAGGAGATCAGCACCTCCCCCTCTGCTGCCCCACATGGGGAAGTTGTAGATTGCCATGAGGTCTCCCCTCAGACTTCTCCAAGATGAACAAACCAAGTGACCTCAGCTGCTCCTCATAAGTCTTGCGCCCTTGAGGCCTTTCATCATGTTGGTCACCCTCCTCTGGGCACATGTCCTGATGTCTTTCTTATATGGAGGTACCAAAACCGCACAGATTTGAGGTGGGGCCACAGTCATTTTACTTTAGGTATCAAACACTTCATAACATAGTGAAGCCCTTAACTATCGTTCTTGATGAAAATATTCCTTTAGGGTAGTCACCAATCTGCTTTTTACCTTCCTAAGCAGTTTTTTTTTTCATTGGTTCATTGCTTTTTTGTCATGTCTTTGGTTATTCCTGTTGCGGATTCTCAGTCAGGAGGGGAAACTTATCTCCCTGTATTTTTTAAAGACACATCTGTGTTGCCATTGATGCTGCAGCTACCGATATATTTGTTTTATAACGCTCATTTTCTGTCTTGGGGTTGAACAGTGGCATTTCTTCCTCAGAAACACTTCAGTCTCTGACACTTGACATTCACGATCAAAGAGTTTAAATGTATTTTATATGAGCATGTTTACCAAGTTTGTGATACTATTTAGATAAGAAGTATTACTCAACTTGATTTGGAATATCACATGTTGTCGTTAGCAGTTTGGAGCAGGAAGCAAAGCAACTGTAGCGAAACTCAACTTCCTGCGCATTTTTAAATGAAAAGTGACCCACAAGGTGGAAATTGTCATAATGTGCCAGTACCATGCATAGGAAGGGGAAGTTCATGAGTCACTGAAACAACATTACTTCCCTTGTGAGTAACTGTGAAAACCTACAGTTCCGATGGAGTTGTCTAGAGGCAGTTGAACGAAAATAAAGCATTGTACATGCTTTGGTGCATTTGCAAGTACAGATGCAATTGTGACTGCATATATGGGAGATGGGGTGAGGAAAGGGAGAAAGGAATTACTATTTCTTTAAGTCATGTTGAAAACTAAGCTTTATGCATATGATGCTGGCAAATGCATAACTGCTATCCTTCCCCCACTGCCTAAGCAAAGGAATATAGTTAAGAGTACTTTTTTTTTTTCTTTTAAAATTATTTCTAGGTAGGAGGTAATATAAATTATTAATATTCTAAGGTAGAACACAAGACAAGTACCCAATGGTTATTTCATAAATGAGCATATGGAGTGTTTCGAACACTTCAGATACATCATAACAAAAAAACACTAAAAGATTGTCAAGGCTCAAGAAGGTTTACTAAAACTTAAAATAAGAGTATATAAGCAATGACCAAAGTATTAATTGTTCCTTTCCTTGAAAGATATTCTAATATTGTAGTGCATTATTACATCCTATCAGTAACATGCGGAGCATTAAAGATGACCACTTGTTAACAAATTCTAGGATTGTTTAAAAGCCCTGATTATAAACAAACCTGCTATATTCTTTGCCAATCTTGTCTACAATTTGGCAATTCTTTGGCAATCATGTCTACAATCAGAATATTCCCAAGGAAACATTTAACTATCACATACACATTTCTTTACTATTCCATGTAGCCTCTCACTCAGTAGTAGTATTAAGTACTTAAAAACTAGGGATTGTATTTTCAGGGTGCTAAACATCTCTTAGACAGAAGGTCTTCCGTATACATTGTCACTCAACAAGTTTAACTGCTTAGTGTACCTAAATCTTCAAAAATGTAAGAAGGTTCTAACCTTTTCTGTGTTTCCACAACTGAAATGTTAGTATTGACAGTGCTTTTTGATATCTGGGCTTTCTATGCAAATAGAGAATGGAAAAACGGAAAATGGATGATATTGTCTTTCAGATGCCAGGGAAACAGCAGAATTTTATTAGGATAATTTTTCCAAAATGTTCCTTACAGGCAAAATATTCTCCAGTTTAAAGTCATACTTTCCAAAGGTCACTCTTTCCAATCTCTGAAGAAGAATAGCAAGGCAAGCTAAATACATGTTCTAACCTGTTTCACTTCATAACTACCTAGCAGAATAGCCAATTGTTTTGCTACCACCATAATGCAATTAATACCATTTGCCCAGGGTGAAAAAGAATCATAAAATCATAGGATGGTTTGGATTGGAAGGGACCTTTAGAGGTCATCTAGTCCAACCCTCGTGCCATGGGCAGGGACATTTTTCACTAGATCAGGTTGCTCAAAGTCGCACCCAACCTGGCCTTGAGCACTTCCAGGAAGGGGGCATCCTCAGCTTCTCTGTTGTTGATGGAACAACCTGTTCCCCTACACCCGCCTCACCACCCTTATTGCAAAAAATTTATTCCTTACATCCAATCTAAATCTACCCTCTTTTTGTTTAAAACCATTGTCCCTTGTCCTGTCACAACAGGCCTTGTTAAAAAGTTTTTCTCTGTCTTTCTTATAAGCCACCTTCCTATATTGAAAGGCTGCAATAAGGGGTCCCCAGAACCTTCTCTTCTCCAGGCTGAACAACTCCAATTCTCTCAGCCTGTCTTCACAGGAGAGGTGCTCCAGCCTTCTTATCATTTTCATGTCCAAATAGTCCCACTCTCCTCCTAGACTTAAATTTTCCACACTATACATAACATCATTTCTGGTCCAGCAAAATGTCTACGTAGTATTATTCAGTCTCCTTTTAATTTCAAATCCATCCAGCTTTGCCTTTTGGTTTTACTTTACAAGCCTTAAATGCAAAAAAATATTTACAGCGAGGAAATATCTGCTATAAACCCAGGATAAAAATAATATAAATAGCACATTAACAAACATATGAAATATTCTAAATGTAAAAGCTACAATTCCCATTTCTGAAAATCATTATAGTCCTCTTTCTCCCCCTGCTCCAGTGTGGATAAGATATTTTAGAATGATGAAGCTCTCCAGGTATTAGGCTGTTTTGTTTCAAGTGCATGACCTAGGATTCTATTAATGATCAGTTCTGACCTCTACACCTCCCCGTAGACTCCTAGAGATAATGAGAAGAGCAGGGAATTATTGATCTAAACTAATGTGGCTTCATTGTGGGTCCTGAGTTTCTGTGTTAAAGAAAATCAATCAATGCCAACCGAAAAGCATGTTAATCACTATCTATGAACAAAATATACCAACTAAGATTCTGCAGAAAATAATATTGTTACAATGCTTGCAAAAGAATTAAAACTTTTGATTCACAACATAATTACCTCAGCTCTAGCTATTTCAAATTTAGGAATTTTGGATATCGGAATCAACGTCCTGGGATTTCTCATAGCACTTTGTGGACGTAAAAGTAGTCAGAACTCAAATCCAGAGCATGAGAATCTTCTAATCACAGAATTCAGGTAAGCAAATTAAAGATTGCTATCCTAATTTTCTCAAGCAATTAAACCATTTCTCTCATACCACTTTTCCTCTCATCAACTGTTTCTATTTTCTGGAGAAAATTGCTGTTTATTTTTGAGCTATAAATATATATTGGACAGAATTACTGGTATCTATTGAACGTTTAATGTTCATCCCGCTCTTCTCAGGCTAATATGCTTCTATTCTATGAAACGCTTCAGCATAACAAATTTTATTTTCAAATAGATACACATCTTGCGAAAGAACACAAAGCATGGATGCACATGTACACAGACTGTTATCAAAGACTTTTTGTCACTTGCTTTAAAACAAGTTTAAATTAGTGAAAGTACTGGACAAAAATAGAGAATAATTGCTATCTTCCAATCTCTCACGGGCTCCAGCTTAAAAAACTGATGAAGCTTGACTGACACACAGGGAAATTACTCTGGTGATAAAACAGATGCTATGTTGAAATATAATATCTTATCAAAGTAATGCAACTGAGGTCATTGCTATGGAATTTGATCTCAAAAAAGGGACTAGGGAATGCTATTTGTAAATAATAATAATAATATAACTAAAAGTGCGGGCAAACTACTGTCATGATATCACAAAGCCTACGATCATGAATAAAAATTACATCACAACCAAACATACCAAATGTACATTTTGACTCTGTGGGTCGAGGAATGAAGCAATCAACACTAAATCAAGCTTGAAATCAGGATGAATATTGATGCTATTTTTTCAGATTACATTAGCAATCTCCCATACTTAAAGACTGCTAGAAAAAAAAATTAAAAATAAATCAGCACTCTCCATCATAGGGCAACATTTCAAAAAAATCTCTGCTCTTCATGCTCTGCTCAGACCAAGCCCTAAACACTGCGTTTTCATTTTTAAGAATTCCAGTTTTATCTATCTGACGCACACTGCCTTTCATTTCTTAGGAAAAGACCTTAACTGATGTAGCAGTGGAAATTGGAGTGGATTCTGGTAATCATAGGACTTACTCTAAGAGCTACATTGACAAGTGCAATCTCAGACAATGCTTGTGAGGTTTAAGAGCCCTTAAATTACTTACTCTTTTTGCTGCAATAATTGACACTTGCATTTCAGAGCTCCAGGAAAAATACAGCATAACTGAATATATTCTAAGGCACTTCTCTCCATTAAAGAATGAACAAATGGTAGGCAGGTACAACATGATGCATTTTAAGGTTGTAAACATTACCAGCTTTGGTACTGAATCTTCAAAACACTCTCTTGACAGAAGCTGCAACACAATTGTCAGCTAATGTTTTCTTGGTAGTAGGTTAGCAGGTCATGCTTACTATGCCTGCTTCCTTCACAAATGACTTTGCATTAATTATTAAAGGTCTAAGGTCTAATTCTGCTACCTTCACTTCAAAAATAATCTCATTAAAATCAAGAATATATAAAGAATAAAACTAAACGAACCAAATCTTTGGAAAGCAAACTGGCACAAAAAAAACCCAAAACAAACAAACAAAAAAAAACCAAAAAAAACCTGCCCAATGAGATTTTTTTTTGACAGCAGAAATGAAATCTCAAATAGAAATTACGTCCTTAACATCAATTATAATATAACTAAAGAAATAAAGAAAATTTGCAGAAACACACTCTATATCTTATTTAAGAGAGCTCAGAAAAGGATTTATTTGTTATTTAGAAAATAGGATTTACAGGAAAAAAGTGAATGGAATGTCTGATAGATGGAAGATTTCCATAGGTGAAAATACCCTTCTAAAGTTTGTCTGTTCCATTCCTAAACCAGCAGTATTTGACTTAATATCACAGATAAAAATAGATTTTCTCAGACATAATTTTATGTAGATTTCATGTCCAGGAGAAAGCATTTAGTAGCTGTGTATGAAACACTTTATTCTAGAAAAGAATATAAACACCATGGAAAAATTCAGTGTGCGTTCTTTAAACTATGAACCTGGAAAATTCACAGATGGATACTTGTTAGTCAATGGCCAATTTATCTGCCAGCTTTATTTGCAAGCAGAAGATTAGAGACGAGATAAAGTGCTCATTTATTCTTTTCAATACAATTGTGTTTATGGTATGTAAAACTGGGGTTTTTTTTAAATTCATTCAGGAATAAAACCTACAGATCAAAGATTTGGCCTGTGCCTTCTTTATAATTTGTGAACCTGATATACAGTTTTAGTTATCATTAACCCTTTTGAGCTTTGATTACAAAATATCCCTAACAGTGTCCAGGAAAGCAAAATAGCACGTCCTACGCTTCTTGCAGTTATCATTCTTAGCAAAGGGCTCAACATCCTAACTATAAGCATTTCAAAAAATAATAAAGAACTGTGTTATTAGATCTTATTAGAACATGTCGAAAAGCTTTAAAAAATGAATGATAAAACTTGGACACATCAGTTAATGGGAACCTGTATTTTTCAACTGATTAACTTTCCACTTACTTATTTTTCAAATGTGGAGTATTACATAAAGAACTGTCTCTGATAACACAATACCTAACCATAGACCCTGTCATCCAGTTCTATTTTCATAAAATGATGATCAAGCACATTGAAAGCAAAAGCAGAATTTGAAATAGACCTTCTTCGTGATTGCCCAATAACATAAATAAATACACACATACATAAATAAAAATATTTTCAAATGTTAAATGACCTCAAACCTTCCATACTTGGAAACAAAGCTAATACAGCAATTGGAGGATGAGGTGTAGTCATGTCTTCTTACTGACGTGTACATTCTAGCTATCTAAAGTCTCATCACCATAGGTGTCTTAAGGCAGAGAAACAGTGAGTACCAAAGAGTTCTACATCTGATTTATCTTAGGCACTCAGGATAAGTTACTCTGAGAAAGTGCCTTTTGCTCTCCATTTGGTTTAAGAAAAACTGGAGTTACTAGGTTAGACAACTAACTTTGGGTCCCCAAGTTACAGCAAATGAATCTCACCACAGGCCATAACTGACTGAGGAAAAATTGGGTTTAGTTCCCATCAGATGATGTAAAACTCGTATTTTCCCTTAGAACTTTGCTGTTTTAAAATGAGAAACATATGTTGATTTTTTTGACTGTTAACAAATATTTTTGCTAAGGTTACAACTATAAATGACACAATGAAAACATTCCTTTCTTAAGCAATTAAGTCTTATGATCTTACAATAAAAGAGGAAAGAAGAGAAATACTGGATAGAGTATCACATCACGAAAGAGACAGCTAAGAAACTGTTTTACAGAGAACCAAAAACAGGGAAAGGAAAATGCAAAAATAGAATGTGCATGATGTTCTATATTTAGCTTTGTGGGTAGGCTCTGAAATCTCCTTTGAGCTGTCCTCTTTGATAATGACTTGTAAGACTAAACTCTGAGGCAACAGTAGGGTATTCTCAGCAATATTTTTATTTGAGGACTCAAACCAGTCAGTATTCAAAGTCAATCTGTGAATTTATTACAGTTCTATACATAAGCATCTTTTTACTTTTGTTAGCTGAGCCTAGATCAAAACATAACATTTTGCATCAACTGTTTTCAATAGGTCTCCAATTTTATTTTTAATATGCATGCTTGCTAATAGCCTTGCACCGACAGACCCGTCTTGAAGATTGTACCATTGTTAACACGTTATTTAGCTGTAACACAGAAATTAATTTGTCTCAAAAAATGATTTCAAAGTGAAGTATTTTCATACCTCCCTGTATGTCAGCGGTTTTCCAGCTGCACGCTATCACTGCATCTGCAGTGAATCATACAGAATCATCATTTTAAGGAGAGGAGGAATGCTGCACATGCGAGGTATATTCAGACATTATATTCCAACTATAGTATCAGTGTTTTCTTCAACAACATTACCTATCACACTGGAGCAGTCACATTAGCTTTCCAGTGGCATAAAACCTTTTGCAGTGTTTTTTGCAGTGGTTTTTTTTATGTCATAAGGAATAAAAAGTAGCAGGAAAAAGAATGCCGTTGCACTGCTGATGCAAAAATGTATCACATGCAAAAATATAACAGCACCATGCCCTTAACATTCAACTGCATATCAGCTAAAACAAAAGTGAAAATTCCAATTAAAAAATTGTAACTGAAGTATCTATACTATTAGTCAGTAATATCCTTTTGAGGAATTTCAACGGTATTGCCATTGTTAGTTGGGACACATGAAAATTTCTTCTGTAGAGTTTTTATTTTTTCATGAGACACTACCAGTTTACACCACTCTTGTATCGGCAGAAACTGATTTAATAGATCTTTGCTTCTTACCATCAACACAGGCTGGCCTTGCTCTTGTTGTACCGGCAATCTGTCCTTTTTTACATGCACAGCGAGCTGTTTGTCGGGCTATAGTCCTTCGGGGCTGACTGCTATCTCTGTCCAAAGTAACAATCTCACATGTACCTGCAGCCAGTTGACCTGGAAAAAGAACCAGCAACAGGTACCAGAGTCACTGAATGCACTACAGGCAATCTATTACAGCCGAATAGAGTCACGGCCCTATGTCACAGCAGACACTCCACAACAAATGGGCAGCCAGCTGATGGATATAATAAAACCGAGATGACATACAATTTTTCTTTGTGGTGGACATATGAAAACCCTGCAAACTGGTTCTGTCAGAAAATGATTATTGTTCCATAAAAGCCAGAGAGCTGAGGTCACACAGGTTACTTTTACTTATGTCGGCTAAGTAAGGGAACAATCCACTTTTACAGTAACGCAATTTAAATGGCGTGCTCTTTACGTACTTTCAGAAAAGAAATGATAAAGTATATGGAAAACAAAAAACTTCCCCAAATGTCCATGAATATAATGAAGCCTTAACTGCTTTGTGTGTTGTTTTTGAAAGAAAAACTCTTTCAACCTATGCCCATGTTTGACCAGATTGTCAGTCTTTTGGCTCTTGCTTCATCTAAACTGAATGGCAATGCATTCTCTGCCTGACTCATGTTGGAAGTACCTGCTCTTTTTTCTTTTACTAAATTTACTACGTAACCTTCCTTCAAATGACAGTAAAATGACACTGCCCTGTTAGCTCAGTAACATTGTTTGCTTTTTATTGACTTCTCCAACGTATGTAGCTATTCCTGAATACTAAGGAAACCCACAGCACCTAACTCTGAATTGTGACCGTGCTATGACAGGCAAAACACAAAGCTGCAAATAATTCTTTTAAGAAGAACATTAGTCTGAAGTAAATGTTACATATTTAAAAGGATGCAATTCCTCTGGTATAACCAATAGTAGGCTACTGGTATACCAAAACACTACCTTTTACAAGCAAGAAAGATATATTATTGAATTTCAATGCGTAGTAAGACTGAAAAAAATCCCAGCGATCACTTTGTATTACATATAATTTCTGGATTTTATGGTAAATTAGTAAATATAATTTCTATTGGATTTTGTCTTTGTAGACAATCAATTAGAAACCTTCAAATGAATATGTGCAAAACTATATCTGCAAATCACAAGATATTTTTTTTTCATGAAAAAATAAGAGTGGAACAAATGCAATATTGTATTTATAAAAACATTATGCAGTTTAAGTAATATTCACAGTAAATTATTTTTATGCTGTTGAAATATTGAAAGAGAACAATGAGAAAAAAAAAACCAAAATTTAAATCTATATTAATATCAAAATTAAAAAAAAAACACAAAAAAATCTGAAACATATAAGAACAGCATTTAAGTCTAAAAGTGTAATGATATTTCTGTATGCATTCAGAATACAAGTTTACCCAATATATTCTTCTCAGAACCAGCTTACAATGCTTCCTGTTGTGCACATACTGTTTTGAAACTGTCAGAATAGCAATATATTGTGAGCTGTCAACAGCATTGTGACTGTTCACTGCTAAACCACCTAAATTTTATCTTGGTGTGACTCCTACACGACGGTGAATTACAACATGGTAAAACTGAGGATCTCAAAGATGAATATGGAACAAGGCACTTTACAACTTCATGCAAATATATGACATATATGTAAGTAATATACATCAGGCATTAATATAAACTCAGATATGATATCCATGGCAGTGAACACTATCACCATAGTGTTTAATGGCTGCTGGCAACTAGACTTATGAGCTACAGTCAGGTCTGGGTTTCTGCTCTTTTCCAACCACTCTGTTAACAAAAACATCTTAGGATAAACATACTGATGAGAGGATTTTTACTCTACTATACACTGTTTTTTTCTTTGTTTCCTCCGAAATCTTGGATTAGAAAGCAAAGGTTTAGCAAGAAAGAGAGTAGCACGTGATTTTCCAGATAAGGACAAGGGAAATCCAGCTACATTAAAACATCTTGAACTGGGGAAAAAAAAAAAAAAATCAACATCCTTTTTTCCCCCATCACTACTATATTTCATTCTGGGTTGCAGGAGATGTATTGTTCCCAAGGAATACAGCTGTCTTAGTAAGTCTTGTAAAAAAGACATAATCAGAGGTGTATTTAGATCTCGATCCCTTAGGCATTTGAACATCACGATTAGAGTCCTGCATTGAGAATAGAAACAGAATGGAATCCAAAGAAAAAGTGGAAGGATAAATACGATGTGTAAGTGTTCCTGCGAGTATGGGTTGCTACATTCTCCACTATCTGTATGTCTTTATACTATTGTTACTTTCATTAAAAGACATAGTAAATCATATAATCTAGGTGGATCATGATATAAAACCCCATTTCAGAGGAAAGGAACCAGTTTTACAGCACAGTGAAGGTGAATAAGGACTATATTCAGAGAAAAAGAACAATGAAGCTTTATGTCAACATAATTTGTGAAACAAAAAGCTTTCCAGGATATGCAAGCACTGACTATCAATAAGAACAGCTATAGATAACCTTTTCTGCTTTTGGACCTGTCCAGTTTTATTTCTTCATGGGTTCATTTTGAGCCAGCTGGTTATTGGTGGTTTTTTTATGATTGTTTTCAGCTGTTTATTTAGTTTAGAGACAATAATTTCTTCCAAGCATAGTGACCTCATTTTTTTGATGAACTTAAAAAACTGGGATACCTAAATGAGTGCAATTGCTATACAAAGATAAAGTCACACTGCCTTTCAAGGAATTTTGTGCAGCTATTAAAAATAAGGGAAAACTGGAAAGATTTTTAAAACAAATCAGAGATTTTTTTTTAAAAGACAATTTCTCTGTTGCCATTCTTGTTTTTATAGCAGAAGAAAATTAAAATGTATTGTAGAACTGCAGCAGCTCTTCCCACATATATGACATAAATACTTCCTTGTGTCACAAATTGCGAGTATATTGAGTGCTGCAACATAGCGTACATCCACTGTTACTTGGCTTTAGATGGCTGTAAAGCATGAAAAGTATTAGTTAAGGTTATGGAGGCTCATCTCCAGAGACAGTCATCCTGTTTAAAGCATGTCCTCTCTGTTTCTCATTAAGTGAGGGGTAAGTCTATAGGAGTACCTTTACCTAGATGACACGTATGCTACATTTGTTTTTTAACAATTTAATCTAGAAATGTAAGGTACAAAATGATGGAACAAAAGGAGTAAAGGAGTATGCTTCTTGTAAGTACGGAGTACCAAGAATTAGGATACCTTTCATTTTCGGGGAAGACGACATAGTGACCTCTTTCAAAGATATTAATGAAAAAAGGCCATTCATCTGGGAGCATCTGAACACTCTCCACTCCTAAGCACAGAGAAAAAAATCTCAAGGCAGCAATGAGTGGAGTTTCACTGGAGCTTTTCCAGTTGAGAGATTAAGAGCCACAGTCATAACAACTCCATATTTTCAGTAGATCGTATTTATGTACTTGCAGTATACAAAGCAATTCAGCACCTTCCAACCAGAATGAAATAATCTCGGGGAAAAAAAATCAAAACCAAAAAACAAGCATCATCACAGAACTCTGATTCATTCTAGCCTTGTCTGAAAGCCCTTCTTCCAAGAAAAAAAGTCATTTTTTATTACTTTATGGATGAAGCATAAAGATTATTTCAGTGTTACCATCATCCAGTTTTCCAAGTAAATTAGTGGGTATTTCTTTGTTGTTGTTATTGTTTTAATATTTATTTTATATATAAAAACATTTTATATTTTATAAATATTTATTTTATATGTTTATTTCAGTAATTAAGAACCGGAAGCTATTTGATTTTTTGTGTTGCCGTCATCCGGTTACTAAACAGAGAAAAGGTTCAGGTTCTTTAATGCTCTTGTATAATGCTGTACCTCATTCTTAAAATGCCAGCTGATATGTCCCCTCTCTCTCCCACCACAAGGACACATGCTTCTATATGGAATTCTTTCAGGAAAAAGGAAAACTACAGGATTCTGCATTAAAAAAGTAAGTCAAACTAAACAAAAACCAAAAAAAACCCACAACTGTTAAAATTCCAAATACAACAGGATTAGGCTTTTGGCTTCTAGCTTGCACCCATGGACTTGTTTACAGTAATTGCTGTACTCAGCACCTATTTTGCTATTTTCTGAATGAGTCCCATCACGATCAGTTCTGAAATTGCTCTCTGTGAGACTTTCATGGAAATCTGTAGGAATCGGTGAGTATAGGAACACATATTTAGAAAATAGTACAGGAAATAGCTCAAGGTAAAACTAATATATTTTTAAAAGTTCTTTAGTACTTACATTCTTGAAAGAAAAGAATTTGCTATTGAAAAGTGTAAAAGTAAATGGCATTTTTTATGTGCATTACTAAGAGCCTTCTGTCAACTATATGCCATTGCTGAAGGGAGTATCAAGACGGATTACAGAGCCCTGGGAGCAGCGGTAAAGGACTGGTGCACAGGTGGTTTTTTCATCAATCCTCCCGGTCAAAGGGAAGGGGTTTGAAAAGGCCAGTAGAATTTATCCAGTCAAGAAATGGCTACAGGACTGGTGCCACGGCCAGGGGTTCGACCTCTTAGACCTTGGGACTTGCTTTGAGGAAGAAGGTCTGCAGGAGGCTCATGGGATCTATCTGTCAGAGAAGGGGAAGAACATCTTCAGTCATAGGCTTTGCCAAGCTCATGAAGAGGGCTTTAAACTAGAGTTGCCAGGGGAGGGGGACCTTAATCCATCCCACTCCTACCAGTATAATGCCAATAAATGCCCAGAACCTGGAGAAGGGTCACAGGTCATCAGGAGAGCACCTGGAGTGCTGCACAAAGGAATTCCAGCCACTCCAGACAGTAAGTCAGCTCCACTGGTGGCCCTTAAATGCCTCTATACAAAAGCAGGTAGCATGGGGAATAAACAAGAGGAGTCAGAGACATGCCTACAGAGCTATGATCTTATCAGCATCACAAAGAAATGGCAGAATGGCTCCTAAGAGCCTGCACTGTTGGAATGGAAGGATACAGGCTCTTCAGGAAGGACAGGTAGTGGAGACCAGGAGGGGGTGTCACCCTCTATGTCAATGACCAGATGCAGTGCTTGGAGCTCCAGCTGGGTACGGATGAGGAGCCGACCAAGAATTTATGGGTCAGGATTAAAGGGAGGGCAGGAACAGGTGACATTACAGTGGGGGTCTGCTACAGGCCACTTGACCAGGAAGACCAAGCAGGTGAGGCCCTCTATAGACAGATAGGAGCAGCCTCATGTTCACAAGCCCTGGTCCTCGTGGGGGACTTCAACCAGCCCGATATCTGTTGGAGGGACAACACAGCAGGGCATAAGCAATCCAGGAGGTTCCTGGAAAGCATTGATGATAACTTCCTTCTCCAAGTGAGAGAGGAGACAAGAAGGAGAGGTGCTGCGCTAGACCTTGTTCTCAACAAAAAGGAGGGGATGACGGGGAATGTGAAGCTCAAAGGCAGCCTTGGCTATAGTGACCATGAAATGGTAGCATTCAAGATCCTTAGGGCAGCAAGGAGGGAACACAGCAAGCTCACTACCTCGGACTTCAGGAGAGCAGGCTTTGGCCTCTTCAGGGATCTGCTTGGCAGACTACCATGCGATAAAGCCCTGTAGGGCAAAGGGGCCCGAGAAAGTTGGTTAATATTCAAGGATCACCTCCTCCAAGCTCAGAAGCACTGTATCCCAACAAAGAGGATGTCAGGCAAAAATGCCAAGAGGCCTGCATGGATGAACAAGGAGCTCCGACAATCTCAAACAGAAAAAGGAGGCCTACAGAGGGTGGAAGCAAGGACGGGTAGCCTGGGAGCAATATAGAGAAACTGTCTGAGCAGCCAGGGATCAGGTTAAGGAAGCTAAAGCCCAGATAGAGTTAAATCTGGCCAGGGATATCAAGGGCAACAAGGAAATCTTCTTCATGTACATCAGTGATAAAGGGAAGACTAAGGAAAACATGGCCCCTCTCTGGAAGGAAACGGGAAACCCAGTTACCTGGGATATGGAGAAGGCTGAGGTGACTAATGACCTTTTTGCCTTAGTCTTCACCAGCAAGTGCTCTAGCCACATCACCCAAGTTGTAGAAGGCAAAGGCAGGGACTGGGAAAGTGAGGTACTGCCCACTGTTGGAGAAGATCAGGTTAAAGACCATCTGAGGAACCTGAAGGTGCACAAATCCACGGGACCTGATGAGGTTTATCTGTGGGTCCTGAGGGAACTGGCAGATGAAGCTGTTAAGCCACTATCCATCATATTTGAGAAGTCGTGGCCGTCCTGTGAAGTTCTTGCTAACTGTAAAGGGGGAAATATAACCCTCATTTTTAAAAAGGCAAAAAAGAAAGACCTGGGGAACTACAGGGCAGTCTCACCTCTGTGCCCAGCAAGATCATGGAGCGGATCCTCCTGGAAACTATACTAAGGCGCGTGGAAAATAACGAGGTAATCAGTGACAGCCATGTAAAGGCAAATCATGTATCACAAATTTGGTGGCCTTCTAAGTCGAGGTTACAGCATTGGTGAATAAGGGAAGAGCAGCTCATGTCATCTACCTGGTACTTATGGAAAGCATTTGACACTGTCTTACATGACATCCTTCTCTCTAAACTGGGGAGACATGGATTTGATGGATGGACTGCTCAACAGATAAGGAACTGGCTGAATGGTCGTACTCAAAGAGTTGTGGTCAACGGCTCAATGTCCAAGTGGAGACCAGTGACAAGTGGAGCTCTTCAGGTTGGTGTTGGGAACAATGTTCTTTAACATCTTTCTCAGCGACATGGACAGTGGGATTGAGTGCACCCTCAGCAAGTTTGCAGATGACATCAAGCTGTGTGGAGCAGTCGACATATTGGAGGAAAGGGACCTGGACAGGCTTGAGACACAGGCCCACGCAAACCTCATGAAGTTCAACAAGGCCAAGTGCAAGGTCCTGCACCTGGGTCATAGCAATCCCAAGCACACATACAAGCTGAGTGGAGAACGGATTGAAAGCAGCCCTGAGGAAAAGGACTTGGGGGGCGTTGGTTGATGAGAAGCTCAACATGAGCCGGCAATGTGCACTTGAAGCCCAGAAGGACAACCGCATCCTGGGCTGCACCAAGGGAAGCGTGGCCACCTTCTGAATCAGGGAAGGTGATTCTTCCCCTCTACTCCGCTCTTGTAAGACCCCACCTGGAGTACTGAGTCCAGATGTGGGGCCCCCAACATAAGAAGGACAAAGGACCTGTTGGAGCAAGTCCAGAGGAGGACCAAAAAGATGATCAGAGGACTAGAGCACCTCTCCTATGAAGACAGGCTGAGAGAGTTGGGGTTGTTCAGCCTGGAGAAGAGAAGGCTCTGGGGAGACCTTATAGCAGCCTTCCAGTACCTGAACAGGGCCTACAGGAAAGATGGGGAGGGACTCTTTATCAGGGAGTGTAGTGATAGAACAAGGGGTAACGGTTTCAAACTGAAAAAGGGGAGATTTAGTTAGATATTAGGAAGAAATTCTTTACTGTCAGGGTGGTGAGACACTGGAACAGCCTGCCCAAGGAAGCTGTCGATGCCCCATCCTTGGAGGTGTTCAAGGCCAGGTTGGATAGGGATATGAGTAACCTTGTCTGGTGGAAGGTGTCTCCATCAAGAGCAGGGGAGTTGGAACGAGATGATCCTTAAAGTTCCTTCTAACCCAAACCATTCTACGATTCTATGAAAGAACAAAACTTTTGAATGATCCGTATTGTCTGTCATAACTAGAACCCTCAAACAGTAAATGTTTTTGTATTACATGGAGGGTACCTGGGATAACATTTTAATTTTCTGCAGATGAAAGTATTTCTGTTCTCTAATAGAAAATAAAATCTGCCTAATCTACAATGATTACAGCAAGCAAGTTATAGCTATTATGAATTTTTAATTTATACATGCTGAAAAGCTGAAGACTTTCCCTCAAATTAATTTGAAAAAATAAAGTCAGATGATGAACTCATGGTATCAGTGGGTACAATGAAAATAAAACTTGATCTAAATATACAGGTCTTTCAGGGTTTTAGATTTCATGCTCATACAGAAAATCTACTTCTGAATTGTACATGCAGGCTTATATTACAGTTTCAGTGAACAATTTTTCCATGCATCACCAATTTGATGCCTAGCAACACAAGCTCTTTTAGTTCAAAATGCACCAAGTTAGATGTTATTAAAAATCTTGGCTAGATTCAGATACTCTTTTGTCAGTGAACACAATGCAGGAGTTGTTTCAAAATGAGATCCTAGGAATATATTCAGTAGTTTTCTATTACAATATTGAAGTCTTTCTGACAACAGAGCCATGCCAACTCCTGAGCAGGGCTGAAGATCAACAATTCCTACTGAAAAAAGGGGGAACTTAGAGTACTTAGTGTCACTCATGATTTGCAGTTTCACATTAACTTGAATAACAAATATTTAAACTTATTTCAATTAAAAAATAAAAAGCATATATTTAAGTGGAATTTCAATTTTTTTATGTTGTATACCCTTTCTCAAAGAAAATGTCCTGAAAGAAGATCTCTTACACACTAACTGTCATTCAATTTCAGACAGACCTATTTTCTCTTTCAATTTTGGTTCAGAATGAGCAAGATTATGGCAATGAATTGGTTTGCCCCAGAGAACCACACTCACTTTTAAGGTACAATGGAAAAAAATGTCGAAATCCAACTAGTATAAAAAAAGAAAGAGCGACTCAAACAAAGCTTCTGAGAAGATGTACGTAATCTAAAGTAACAGACCAGAATTGGCTCAGCTTCTGTAACTCATTATGGGAAAAAGCCTGTTCAAATGAATCAGCACAATTTCAGAATAACTATAAAATAAGAACATTGTTTCAATATTAATTTATGCGATACAAGAGCATTTCAATTTTTCAATAGAATATGTTCTTGGAAATACACTCCTTCCCTTTTCTGTTGCTAAAGTCATTGACATTGAAAGTATTTGTTTCCAAGATGCTTCATATGTCATTTAGGACCTTGTATCTTTCTATTGAAACAAACGTTGTGGCTGTTTAAGTAGAAGACTACACAAAGCAATTCTTCATGCTAGCACAGTTAAACAACCTGTTTAAAATAGTCTTAAAATAGAAAAACCCAGTTTTTCTTCAGGGTATGATTATACTGTCAGTGGAAGACGACAAGATCAATGTCACTGTCTGAAACAAAAAGTAACTAATTTGGATAACCCTAATTTACTGGTGTAACCCATTGCAAACTAAAAAGCAGCAGACCAAATTTTTCAAAACTTTCCATAGATTTACTTCATTACTGGTTCAGAGCTGTGTCTGGCTGGAATCAACTTTACCATGTGACCTCTGTAGCTTCCCAATCTTAAAAGGAGTGATTCTGGATTTTAAAGATATAAAAGAAGAGCATTTGTCTCAAAATATGCGGTTTAGTGCTCATTTTATGAAGGAAAACTCACTGTAGAACCCAGTTAAGAAAAACTTATGAATAATTAGAAAAAAATATGATTAATGTCTTCTCCTTTTAAGAGTTAGTTTAAGTATTTTCAGAGTTCCACTGCAACAAAACAGTACATTATGTCCCCTTAGTAATTACTAATCTTATTGCAATTTTCAGACTACCATTTAGCCATCTCAAGCACATAAACAGCACAGACATTAGGAGGATAGGAAAATAGCTTTCAGCCCTTCCATTCTGAAATAAGCACTAAATTTTAATTAAGATAGATCCTACTCTTCTAAATAGTTGCACAGGAAAGAAAATAGAGTCTGTGGAGATTCAAGATACATTCAGGACCCATTTTGAGATTTCTTTTTTTCCCCGATAAGACTAATGCCCTAACTTATTGCGCCTGATACTGCTATTGTACGTAATTGCTTAATATTTTGCTGTATAATTATGAATCATTTCCCCTATATCTTAATACTAAAAACATAACAGAAAGAAAAATAAATGTAAAACCAAAGTTCAATAAAAACAAACTTCAAGACTGAAGCTTCTGAGCACAACTCTCAAATTGGTACAAAGGGGAACTCCAGACCAGAAAAAGCTTGAAAAATCAAGCTAAGGTTGTACAAATAAATGCGGAAGCAAAGCATTTATGTATGTATGAACCTACTTCTAAATAAATTTTCCTATTTGGTACACTACTTTGGAAAATAATTCATTCTGATCCCATGGTTTTAGGACATGGCAATGTCATTTCTTGAATTCCTATACAGTCTCAGGTCAAAACCGACACATTTGATATGCTGCATTTTACAAAAAAGAAAGAAAAAGAAAACCATGACTGACATACAGTATTGAGAGATAAATTTACTTGAAGGCCACGAGAGCTACAGTAGGCCTCACTGTCCCTGTCCGGCACACCCTGCCCACAGCCCAGGACCCCATTCCACCCCCAGGGCCGTCAGCCCCAGCCCCAGGGACACCACAGCAGGGCCAGTCTCCAGCTCCCCACAGCCCTGCCCTGCCCGACCACGGGCCCCGCCGAGTCAGGCCCACCCGTGGGGCCATGGCCCAGCCCGGCCTCGGCCCATCCCCAGGGAGGTGACTGGGTCCTGGGGCTGGGCTGCTCCATTGCCCCCCTGGCTGCCCCAGCCCCACTCCTGTGGAGTATCTCGCTGATTCCAGCATGGAGACTGGAAACGCATCAACCTGCATCACCAGGAGAGCCAGTGACTCTGGCACACCTCATTTCAATGACAGAGACCACAGCTTCCGTCTTTGAGAAATGTCTTTAATGCACATTCACACAAAAAATCAACGAAATGAATCCCACTAATGTTGATTTCATTAATGTTATACAAATATCCCCCCTAGTTTAGTAATTTCTGGGGGGTTGTATTGAGTTTCCATGTCTCTTTTTAGATAGTGACCTAAAAGCAGACCCTACAAATAAGGAAATCATATAACCGACACTACCTAAAATAAGTAGAAATGACAAGGCATTTGAGTAAGTAACTCTTTAAGTAAGTTGTCTCTGTGTAAGTCAGAGTGAACTGCAAATCTCAGCCACACAGAGCTCCTCCAAGGAGGACCTGCAGCTCCGAGGGCCTCCGTTTCCTTCCTCGTCATACAGGTTTACTTAATTGGTTCTAGAGGCCTCTATTGGTTACAAAAAGGAAATAACTGCATGAATGCAGGATTAAACAAAGCTATGCTTATTTGCATAAATTGGGAAGTCACTCGATTACTTTCCTAAAAATATTTAAATCTGTTAAAAAAAAAAATAAAAAAAAGAAGAAAAACACCCTTCCATGTCTTTACCAGCCTCTACATGTAAAATAAACCTAGTCTGTTTATGAAACAAACAGAAGAGCCATAGGGGGAAAAAGTGTTATTGGAGGGCTGCTGATATTTCTCTCAAGAAAGACAGGAATAAAAAGCATAGGTTTGTCTAAAAAGCTACTGACATTTGTTGGAGCCAGAAGCTGTATGTCAGGAAGGAACAAGTCTGTTGTGTTAGCAAAATATGTCACTGCAGGGAGCATGAAATCAGTTTGAAGGAACATGCAGATAAAGCATATATCAGAAGTAGATATAATGTAGCAGCAGAGGTAAACAGTGTTTTTGACTTCTCAGGTTTTCCTTTTAACAATCAAAATAATTGTCATTCTAGAACGACTTGAAAAATATTTACATATTTAACACAGACTTTAAAAGGTCACCTTACAAGTGGCCTTCCTACTGGTATCAGGATCTGCACTACAAAATCCTGGGTTAAACAGCAGATTTAGGGTAAAATTTGGTCCAGTTAGGCGCCCTCCGAAATAATAATGCCAAACTTCTAATTACCATCCACCAGGAAGTAAACTACATCCTATGCAAAAAGAACTGTGTCATTACTCCATACCTGTTGCAGGTTTGAAAACCTGGAGGCCAAAGTACGTAGCTGAAAACAACTGCTACCTAACTATAACCAGCCTTGTTAACATGCCATATGCTAACTCATACCTATGAATGAATAAAGGATTCAGATTATGGAAATTTTCTGTCATTTTTGTAGGACAAATGTAATCACGCTAAATCATCCACTGTATTCTTAGCAGATCTAAATAACTTCTTTAAAATAAGCCTGTTTATTTTCACTACGCCTGTAACACTACTCTTCCCTTTTTGCAAAAGTCTATGGCACAAAAATTCATTTTCTTTCCAGTGATGGCACTGTGATGCAGTTGGTTTTTTTTTTGTAATCTACATGGTAGGTTTACCCTGAAATCACTAGATAACAGAGAAAGTGTTCTAGTAGCTAGTGTCATTCGTTTACCATTTTTTTCATGGAAAGAGTCCATAAACATTCTCTATACAAAATATAGTCTCTCAAGACTTTGAATTCTGTTGTACTGCACTTACTGAGAACATATAGGTACAACAGCTCACACATAACCACAGAGAAATATAAACTTGTCTTAGCAACACTGCAAAAATAAACACTGAAAAACAGAGGCAGTGAAGTAGCACAGTACCCATATCCAAGAAGGAACCAAATTCAACAATTTTGAATGTCTTAGTAGACCTGAGAAGAAATAACCCCACTAAATAATATATGATATTAATTAGAAGTATTATGGGTGAACCCAAAGCAGGGTTTAATGCTGAGAATCTTGAGCAAAGGATTCTCAGGCACAAAGCTTCAACAGGCAGAATTTGCACCTCTTGAAGCGCTTCTCTCTCTCTCTGGAGTGACTGCAAAGGAAGTTTACGCTACATAGGTTCAATTAATCTGGGCGCTAGCACAAATTCTCAAATGAAGCACATCATAAGGACCACAACAGAATAGCATGTATCTGCTGCGTCTGCTGTTTCTTCTTGCTTAGCTCTCAGAGTTTCATTACTGAGCACACAAGAACAGCATAATGTTCCTCAGCGGTACCCTCCTCTCTGTGTTTACTGCATGGAGCAATGAAGTCCCTCATTTAGGTGCTATGCTGAGCACACGGCTAGATTTAGCACACAAGCCCCACTACTGCAGGTACATCACCAGGGTTTTAGACAGTTACATTGTCTTACAAGTTAAAAAATACAGATGTAGTATGCTAAATAAATATATCCTTTCCGTTAGGCTAATACCAAACTTCAGCACCAGCCAGAGGAAGTAAACTTAACAGGCTCCTTAACTGATGGAATTGAGTGATGGCTTTCATTTTAAAGGTTTGTCTGGGAACAGTGCTTTACGCAAGTGTGACAGAGAAGCATGAGTATGCTGGCTATTATTCTCAGCTGTTCTACAGACTTGGAGGAGGGATTTTCTATCTGGGCCAGCTTCACTGCTGCATTTTCCATTTTTATCCATTTTGCTCAAAATGACTTATGAAACAGGTGCATGCTGAAACTAAAAGTTTTCATGGATGAAATCCATGATTTTTATATCCTCATTTCTAGTCCTCCAAGAAGATAACCATTTATGGAATAAGATTCTTTTCTGCACAACTCAGAGGAGGCTGACAGCAAAAGAGGTTTTAAGTTGCTCACATATATCCAAAGCTGCCCAAAGGCAGTGCAGTGAATAAGGACTACAGTCATCCCACCCACCTTTACAAATCAGTAAAGGGCTCAAGATTAGAGGCATACACAATACCTCTTCCTGTGTCCCATTTATCAGGAACAATGTCTTCCATTTACAGAACTAAGCATTCAATCACTGCATACTCGCATCATCCATTATTTCACCTCTATACCATATAGAGGGGCTTACGCTCAAAGAAGATATATGTCATGTATGTTCACACCAGATGTAGAATCAATCTCAAGTACTGAAAAGCTGAAAAGATTTTAAGTGTACAAATCCATTCTGTGCTAGACTTAGCAGCTGTAAAATAGACACAAACAAAACTATCGATAGAAGCAAAACTTCAAGGTATGCGTTCATGCCGTGGAAGGCAATGTTAAAAAGTCTTTATACTGATGACCTTTTAAAAAACTTTAAATTAACCTTTTTTTATTTTTATTATTCCCTCCATAACAAGGTCCATCTTTTTATATACTGCTTATCAGTTTTACTAGCTAATAAAAAGTTAAATTATGCTATCAATTTCCCAATGAATGCCTAATAAATAATACTTCCTCAGATCAAGGTCCTTAATAAAAAGGAACAAAAATGAGGCCTGTCACTGTTTTACTCAGCATTTTGATGAACTAAGTTTACTGCTACTCATGGTGTACCATCTTGAAATATGCTTCCTAAGACACAGAATAGACTGCAGTTAATAGTCTTCTATACACAAAAAAGTGTACTTAGATAAACACACTCACATATATGCATATGCAGATACTTCACAGAAGGACGTGTTGTTCTACTTGACCTTGAAGATGAATCAGAATGTATTGCTTCTCATATTGATCATAAGATATAAGGAATTTGCCAAGATCCTTCACAATAGCTATTATGCCACAGAGTGAATCGGTAAATCTGCTCTTTATGATAGCGTAGTCAATGGATGCAATATTTTTACTTTATAATATATAACTTTTAGTCCAACCTGCAGAAAAACTTCCAAGTAGAAACTATCTGTGTAAGAAGAATTCCCAGTGATTTCTAAGGGAATGCCATGTGCAAAAAAAAAGGTCAGGTCCAAGTCTGGCATTGTCTATGCTTTACATTCTTTGTCCTCACCTACTTACTAGAACTTTAACGCCACAATATTGACCATAGTAAATATTTTAGTGTTCTGACCATGTCTGGTGGATGACACTAAATTATCCTCTCAAATTTGGGATTAAGTGTATCATAAACCATCATAAACTACATTCCATCTTTCATCAGCTAAGTCTCTAAGAAGAAAAACTAAGAGGATGTGAGATTCGATCAGCTCCATGGGTCAGCAGCGCTGAGCAGAAGTTCTCTGGTGCAGAGGACAACATGAAAGCTGTCAAGTTAAAGAGCACTGAGTGTAACTAAGTGCTGCTCCTCATTCAGAGGAAATGCTGAAGGAGAACCGTTAACATTATGGAAAAGCACTAACATTTTCTGCCTTCCTTTTGTTGAATATACTTAAGTTGTTTAGGTCAGTGTTACTGATACTGTGTCTCTGTGGCAATGGTATGTAGGCAGGAGAAAGTATGACATTCACGGACAGGAGGATGTTCCCACAGGGATGAGTGAGAAAGTAGCAAAGAGAGATTTATTGAATGAATGTTTGCACTCACCAGATGTAATAAAACTTGAATGATATCAAGGAATTCATGTACATATATGAGATATACATGGTCATGTTGACCACTTATGACCTGCCCTTCTTATTTTAATTTTCCCAATGGCAATATAACAGCTTGAATGAAAACTGAGGATAAGCTGATAGGAATCGGAACAGAAAAGCTGGCAATAAATATTTCATTAAAAAAGGGTTTCTGAAAGGCCATACAACCTTTTGCCTAAATGCTTCAAATCCGAAATGTATTAGGTTCAAACAAAATGAAGTTATTTTAATTAGGTATAAGTAATCTGAATTTATACTGCAACTGTTAAAGGGAGAGTTATTATGACACTAAGACAAATCCAATCATTCAGACCAAAGATTGGGTAGAGTATGTCTGGAGAAAATAGGCCAACACAAGCATGTATTACCTAAGGGGCAACTTAAGGTAGTGAACTGAATGATTAATCACAGCTGTAATTACACATCACATTATTTGTGTGTATGTCGACACACACACGTGTGTATTTTGGTCTCATGCTGAGGAGGATAACAGCAGAGGGAGACAGTTATTTTGCAATAAAGACAACATCACTTAACCTCATTGCAAGAGAAACACGGGCCTGGTTATACACAGAAAGCACTGATTGTGTTATTATCATGAAGAGGAAGGAATGTATTAAACACCAATTACGCAGGCTTGGTTTAAAACAGGAATGGCAATCAAAAGACAAGGATTCAGTTTCTGATGTTGCCATATATCTTCTCTACTGGCTACCCATTCTGCTCTTGTTAAGAGGAGGATACAGCACTATTTTCAGTGAAACTACACCACCATCAAACTCACAGTAGCCCAAAGCTGAAGCCGTGAGAATTGCAGTATTAATCAAAATTCAGTTCTTCTAATCTGCTGAAACCTAATGAATTAAAGAACTACAATCCTTCTCTAGTCTTAAGTAAGAACAGTTGTACATCTTCTGTACAACATGAATCTTTGCACAATGACTAATCCTGCTCCCAATAAAATCAATGGAATTTTCACCACTAACTTCCCAGACAACAAATTCAACAGAATAATGAGAAAGTCTCCACAATCGCAGGAACAGCCCTTTAGCAAATTTGTGTTGCATCTTAAATAACCGTGATTCTGACCAAGGACATTTGTCAAATGAATTCTTATCCAAGTGAAAGCTCTATTTCAAAAACCATTCACTTTGTATGACTTTGTATGTACCACAAGTCATGGCAGCAGCTCGGAACAAAGGGGCTCTGGCATCAGGAAGCAGAGTTAGATGCAAAGCCAAAGGCACACTCCGAGTGTTGTACTCAGCTATGCATTCTGTGACAACTCTATGGTCTATCTCTTTTGGACTAGGTGACCTCCAGGCACCCCTTCCAACCTAAATCATTCTATGATTAAATGATTCAAATAATGTACCAGTATACACTAGTGTACACTGTGTGTATACACTAGTACACACGGTGTCTATGCTCTCGTATGCATAGCTGCTTGCTTATGGCTGTTGATGCTTTAGTCTTTAAAATATAAGAATTTGGTTTACCACTTCTATTCTAGCAATTTCAAGTAGACAGTGTCTGTTTTCTACTGCTTCCCGATTTCACATATTAATACCAATTTGCCGTAAAAGAACTGCTCTGTTGATACGAGATAAGCTTATTCCAATAATCATTCCATTTAATACCCTAATTCTGATATCTTCCATCAAACAAAGATGGTCACTGCTGGAAAGGCAAATTCAGTAAAAGGTCCAAAGATCTTAATAAGAGTAAAGTGTATACATAAAATATTTTTGACTATGCAAAACTCTTTAAAAGAATATAAAACTACACATATTATAGAAATAGTGTGTGTGTACATATATAGAGAGAGTATCTGTATGTATAATGCACAATATAGATTGTGCATACTTTAAAACTGTTAGGGTATATTCGATACTCAAAAACTTCAAATATCATAGAATCATAGAATAGTTTTGGTTGAAAGAGACCTTTAAAGGTCATCTAGTCCAAACGCCCCTGCAATAAGCAGGGACATCTTCAACTAGATCAGGTTGCTCAGATCCCTGTCCAATCTGACCTTCAACACCTCCAGTGATGGGGCATCTACCACCTCTCTGGGAAACCTGTTCCAGTGTCTCACCACAGTCATTGTAAACAATTCCTTCCTTAGATCTAGTCTAAATCTACCCTCTTTTAGCTTAAAACCATTACCCCCTGTCCTATCGCAACAGGCCCTGCTAGAATATTTGTCCCCATCTTTCTTATAAGCCCCTTTTAAGTACAGGAAGGCTACAATAAGGTCTCCCTCGAGCCTTCTCTTCTCCAGGATGAATAACCCCAACTCCCTCAGCCTGCCCTCATACGAGAGGTGTTCCATCCCTCTGATCATTTTTGTGGCCCTCCTTTGAACCTGCTCCATGTCTTTCCTGTGCTGAGGGCTCCAGAACAGGACACAGTACAGAGTGGAGCAGAAGGCCAGAATCACCTCCCTAGACCTGCTGGCCACGCTTCTTTTGATGCAGTCCAGGACACAGTTGGCCTTCTGGGCTGTAAGCACACATTGTTGGCTCGTGTCCAGCTTTTCATGAACCACTACCCCCAAGTCCTTCTCAGCAGGGATCCCTTTATTTACCAGCCTGTATTGATACCAGGGGTTGCCCCAACCCAGATGCAGGGCCTTGTACTTGACCTTGTTGAACTTCATGAGGTTCACATGGGCACAGTTCTCGAGCTTGTTCAGGTCCCTCTGGATGGCATCCCATCCCTCATCTGTGTCAACTGCACCAGTCAACCAGAAAGGCTAGGCTCCATGTCAGGGGGAGTTTGGCTTAACCCCTGCTCCTTCCCCTCGGGTCCCTGGAGCTGCTGGTTGCAACCCTGGGATGGTGGTCTGGGCACTGGGGCACCCTGGCTGCATCCCTGGGATGGTGGTCTGGGTGCCAGGGGACCCTGGCTGCATCCCCGGGGTGGTGGCACTGGCATCAGAAGTCCTTGTCCAATCTGAGGGAGCACCTGCCTGCTTCGCAGGGGTCACTGTTGCTGTGTCCCTGCTTGCACCCACAGGGAGCCAGGCTGTGTCCTTGGAGTCCCTTTCCTCGTCGTGGGCTCAGGTTTTGTCCCTTTGACTGCAGCCTGGCCTGCGAGGGCAGCTGCAACTGCCGCTGTTTGACGACATAACTGAAATCTGCAGTAGTATCCAACTGGAACACATAAGTAAAATTATTGCCTAAATAGCAAATATACACATATATGTGTACTTGTGTGTATATATATATGTATGCATATGTATGTGTGTGTTTATATATGCTTTATGGACAGTTATAGATGACATCGACTAGGAAAGAAGAGCAAATTATGGATGAAATATAAAGAATGTGAGAGGATGTTTTGATGTACACATATTGCACCAAGTCAACATGTACACACGGCTCATATAAACCTTATGCACAAAAATGTATATATTGCTACTAACTCACATTTTCTTATTGAGATCAGCAAACTATTTTGCATGCAATGTGCCCAGTTGTAAATGGCTACCCAAACACAAAGCAGTGAAGAACCAGGCCTTTGAACTGCAAGGAAGGGGAAATTTGGCTCCATTCTCAACAATGAATATTTAATGGTTCCCTGTTCCACTTACATCTGACAATCCTTCCTATCAATTATCCTTTTCGCCAACCCTAGCAGTAAAGACAAGAATAAAAGATCAAGACTGGACTGGTTGCTTAACCCTTTACATAAACCTCTGCACAGTCAGGTAAATGTTATAAAGTCAGAACACTTTTTCTCCTCTTTTTTTAAATGCGATTACATAACTGACATGCTGCAGCCTCTTCTACGCAGTGAAAGTTTCATAGTGATTACTGAGATTGTATATACAATCGTATATGCATAAATGCATGCCCATACGCACACACAGAGATGCATATCATATCCTATCACATCCTGGCATAAGAAATACATCAAGTTTTTTTTCCTTCCTCTTATTAGAAAAATTCAGTGATCATAGTTACTGTGTGTTCAGTACACAACTGGAAAAAAAATCAGTAAAAAAGAGAAAACCCTCAAGATATCTAGGCAACCAATCCTTTCCACACTGTAACAGCTCTCTTGAGTGAAGAGACTTCCCTGGAGTTGGTGAAAAATTAGTGTCTTTGCCAAAGTCCCTTGATGACAAAGGACATAGGTTTTGATATTTCAGCCCTAAACACAAAGAAGTAGAACCAGCAAAACATAAAAGAAAATAAATCTATTTAATAATCTGATTAATTTTTACCTTCCGTTTTTCCAGTGGTGGAGCTGTATCCAGTGACAGTGTAAACATTTTACTTTGCACAACGTAAGAACCACAATAGAAGAGTGTAATTAGCGCTGGAAAGACATTCTCAAGGAAGTACTTTGATTTCAAAAGACCGCTGGAGTGATTGTCACCCCTGCTGTGCTTGGATTCTCTCTTGATGCGCATAAAGTGTGAATGCAGAACGCATTATTATGAAACTCACTCATCCTTGCATTTGTGCGCTCATTGCTTTTGCCATCTTGTGGTGACCAAAAATAGAAACCTACAGAGCAGCATATAATTCACACTAGAATAATGTTGCTGAATTTTTTAATCAATTCTTCAGTGCACATGCTGAAGATCTACAACTCAAACCATGCTCTGCATTTTGTCATTTATGTAACAAATGTGCATTCATTTTCCTTTTAAGATTGAGCTCACTGAAAAATACAAACCATAGTCTAAACACTTAAAATAAGCACAAACGTGAAATGATTTAATACTACATAAATGTCTTCCAAAGGGTTTTATCAAAATAAACTATGAGATGATTCTTTAAAGGAAGAAAAGTGCTTCTATTCTCTCAGCACATACAAACACAATACTTTTATAAAAATTGCCATGTAACCCAACTACTGAACAGTTTAATGTGTGATAAAAGAAATTGGATTTGGACTTCATAAACCAGTCAATAATTATTTGTGGAAGAGAGTCATTTGTGGGCTTTAGTTCGTGGTTTCTTCCTTAAATTATCAAGGAAAGCAATGAATATAAAGTACCTACCCCTCTTAACTTTAACTTTTAAAAGAAGTAGTACGTTTTTGAGTTAGTGGTCCCAAGGGAGAGAAGATGAGGCCTTCTGTTGCTAAGCAAGAGTTTGCCAGTTATTTCAAGCTTTAGCTGAGTACAAGCAATAATCACTACTGCCTGAAATATACTGGAATGAAAGTACATGGGACCATTCATGACACTTCATCAGCATGCAGGAGGCAAACAGAGTGACTGCAGTGATTGAATACAGGCTCAGACTACTGGCTTTAATCTCCATCTTATTCATTCAGCCTTTACTTTTGGCACAGCTGTATGATAAACACTCTGACATTCTTCCTTGCCCACCCTCCTTTGGAATCCCATGATTGCTGTGCATGTTTGTTACGTATTTAAGGTAGTCAGATTTTCTCTTCCCTGCCCGCCCCCCCCCTCCCCATATTTATTGCATAAATATTGCATATTTATTTATGCAATAAATATTTAGATATGGGTCAACTGCAGGTTTACTACTGTTACTATCAAAGTACCATTAGTTTACTAAAGAGGAACTAAGTCATGTTCACTTTGCCTCTGCAGACATCTTAAAACAAAACAAAACATGGTAAATTTATAATTAATAGTAATACTTTCTACTACCTTCTGTGCAAAATTGCATATATAAAGTGAATGTATATGTTTATAATAAAGTATAACTGGCTTACAATGGTATTACACTATTGCTGATGTTAACAAAATTCTGATGTTAAAGAAATTACAGTTCACTATTCACTACTGGGGTTTTTGTTTGGTTTGGTTTTCTTTTTTTAATTTTTGCTGTGTAACACTCACCTTCTGGCCAAGAAGAGCTCTTATGCAGTTCCATATCACCAGTACCCTGAATTTTCCTTGGCTTTACACCCAGCAGGTACTAAGGGTCCTGAACAGCTCAGGGCCTAATTGGTAGCTTAAACATACTATCATAAAGTTAATGGAATTACATACGTAAAGCCAGTAAGCAGTAGCAATCTCTGCAACTGGGTAGCAATTGTCCTGTTGATGTGACACTTGTGTCAAAAAAAATAACTTGTATTTCATTTTACTTCTTCCTCATATCAAAATACTTAACAGTTTTTGGGGAAATCTGCATGGTCTGCTTCAAGAAGTTAGGCTGAATTCTGCTGCCCAGTGCGCCAGACTCCCTGAAATCACCAGCCTGCTACACAAAACGATCACAGCTTTTCACTTGCTTTTTGTAATGAAATTAATGTTGTTTGATCACTACAGTGGTTGTAATTTAATAAAAAAGGTAATCTTAGCCAAGCAAAATACTATAAAGAACCTATTTAATACTGTCCACTCGGACTAAGATGGGAAAGCATTTGCAGTTTAACTGACTGAAGGCATGTGGCCATCCCTTAATGTTCAGCGATGAGTGGGAGAGAGCCCTGCAGAGGGCTGGTTCTACGGTGCCTGTTACTGATTTGAAGATGCCATTTCTTTTAGGCTAAGTTTTATCCGCTGCCAAAGAGTTACTGAGCGGCCAACATAACAAAAATAGAGAGAGGAAAAAACACCACACCCTGTTCATGCAACATTCAATGCCATCTCTTTCAACCAAGTAAAGAGCAATTGATAGGCTGCATTGAAATCTGCAGACAGCAAACAGATCGCTGAGTGAAGGAGACAAAAAAGATGAACTTTGCAGGTTCCCAGGGAGACGCAGAAATATCCTTGGGATAGCCAAAATAAATCTTTTAAAGAAAAAAAACCAACTCAGTCAACTACAATGCCACCTAAAGGAAGGGATCTAAAATCTGCATCCAGAAAAAAAAGCAAATTCTACATTTTCTGCTCTCTCCATACATCCAGGTTGAACTTGCAATAAATTCTACTAGATCTCTAAAGCATATAAAATGTTCTCTGATTCAAATGTTACTAAAGATAGCAACAGAGAAGTAGAAAACTAAGTATTTGAAAAGACCCTCTTGAGCTTTTCTGCACTTAGGTAGCAGCAAACAATCCAGCACCTTCCACTCCTAAGTACTCTTATCATATGTACTCTTAAGGAATGTTTCATTACCTATTTATTTCAATCAGAAAAAAAACCAAACAAACACTTTGACTCTGGAAAAAATCAGCCCGTCAGCTGTGAGAGATCAAAATCTTCTAAGCAGCAAAAACGAAGGAATACAACACACATAGTAAAGACAGACTAACCTTATGACCTGTATATCCTTATGAAAAAGGGAGCTGGGATGACTCCATCTCCACTGTAGTGCAAATACATTGAATTGTCAGCTAAAGACTGATACCACTATATTTATTCAACACTTTCCTACTGTGACAGTTCTGTCTTTCCTGAAAACAACCATTCACTAGTAGCAATTGGTCAGTAATATTGAATGATGCGACTATACCAGCTCACATTATTATTTTATTTTTTTTATTCTTTATTTAAAAACAGAGAATGTCACCACCACAAAAACACCACAAGTTTCAGAGCCCACTCCAAAATGTTCATACTGGCTGCTTAATTCAAATAATTTCTCCTTAATTAAAAACAACAGCTTTCCTTGCCAAGAAGTTAAATGCAATACCAAAAAGAAAAAAAAAAAAAAATCACAACTGTTCAATAGGGTGCACAATCTGATTTATTTATGACAGATATGAAACAACCATTCTGTTCATGAGACATCTATCTCTTGAAGTAACTGTTCTATCAACTGTTCTTATTTTAATGCAGAAGTTATTTAGGATGTATTTTAACTGGTGGGCTAACAGACTAACAGACCATAGAAAAGGAAAACTGACAAGCGATTGCAGGTAACATACCAGCTTACTGGAAATATAAATGATGAATATCACAGGAGACATCATCAGTGCATTGTGACCTGCTTAAAAAAAGAAAAAGTCTTATTTTGTGATTCCAGAAAAGTTAGATCTTCATTTTAACACTATCAGGCAAAGCAGCTTACTCTCTTTTTTTCCTTCTTACTTCCTTATTAAATGAAGGGCAAGAGCAACCTTGCTTCCCAATGTCAGGATTTATGAATTCCCAGTCATAGTGTCCAAAGGTTTGCAAGACAACCATCCTGACCTTGGTTAAAAAGAAAATTGCTCTGAATGAGCTTAATGAGGATTTGAAGAAACGGCCTTGGAGGTGTAGTTTGAATGAAAATGTAATAGTGTCTTTGCCTTGTACCTTATGAAGAGGCATGAAACAAATTATATCTGGCATTTCGCATTTGCTACTTTCAGTCCCCACACAAGTTGCTTACAGGAAAGAGCTAATAAAAATTGCCCAAATGAGTCATTATTCCTTTCATCTGCAGTATTTAATTCCCTTCTTTTCTGTTGACTCCAGAAATAATATATTAAGACAACAGAACAGTAAGTCAGTATCACTGTGGGTAAACTTCAAATTTCAGTTACCAGATTTCAGAGGCAGCTGATGGTTGCTGATGTCTGAAATGTTGCTTTTGATTTTATCTGGAAAGTTTTTTTACAGCTCTACTAACAAAAAAAGAACAAATTCTGTTTTTTTAAAAAAATATTTTAGAGAGATTGTGTTTTTGTTTTAAAACACACATCACTGCTCCACTGAAATTTAGATACCTACCCTGCCTTTAAAATAAAGTAGCTCATCAACATAAAGTAGCTAGTACTTTTTGCCCCTTTAAACACACATTCAGACACGTGATCTTCTTTGTCATGTCCTCTTTTGGGATGTCACGAGCCATAAATGCCATCAGTCTGAATTTCAACTGATACTGCACAGACATGTCAATATTAATGACAAGAGAGATATTTAGTTCCCTGAATAAACTTGTGTAGGTAACTGGTAGACATAAAGCTAATTGTGTAAGATACAGCACAACAAACCCACATGCTTATCAGAGGACAATCAAATCACATGACATAATGAGATTTGGTGAGTAAGACTTCAGAGCCTAGAATGCTCTGCCAGTATTGCTCAGGAAGACAGCAGGATTTTTCCACTGACTTCAATAAGAACTGTCTAAAACCCTGTATGATATGTGTGATACTATTTTCTGCTCATACAAACTAGTCCAGATTCAGTGTTGAGAAATTCGTACCGCTGACACAAATGGTTAATTGTTCTTTTCAACATGTCCTTCTACTGTACTAATTTACATGCCAACACAATCAGAGTTTGAAAAATCACCAAAATGGTGCAATTTGAATGTAATCACGTTCTCCAACTGTTTGGAGTGCTCTCAACTGCTTCAGAGTCTGACCTGAAGAGGATGAATGAAAATAAAAGTAATATTTCCACCTCTGTGTAATAAAACTGGAAAATAAAAATCCGTATCGGAAGAATGCTAACCTATATTCTGCAGGTAAAAGTTTAAAAACTACATGCTAGGAGAAAAACTTTTAGGCAGAAGTCAGTGCCAACCTTAGCTGGAATAACCTGTGTTCTTTAGACTTCACAGCTTGTCTCTTGAAAGTTCTCTGGCAACATGCGCTTTTTCACATTTGTCAGCTAAATCAGAGATCCAAATGCAAAATATAACATTAAGGAACAGTGAGTGCATTTGCGACACTCCTTGGAGAAATCAGGTACGCATAAGGCAATGACTATATTACATGGAAGTATAAGCGCAGTCTAATGTAACTTTGTTAAACTAATGTAATTAAGGAAGATCAGTATTCCCTCCTAACGTCAGTGCATACTGTGGATATTCTGCTTTTCAGAGAACTTAGCTATCCCTAGGTATCAATGAAACAAGATACTTGACAACTTGGCACAGTATTTCAAACCACGTACTATTACCCTAATTATTCACAATGCTGTATGAGTACAGACACAGAAGTATGGAAAACTGTCTACTGAAATTGTGCGTTCCCTTGATTATGAAATGGAAGGCAAGCAACTTATCTACATTTCAACTGTGACACATCGAAACAGTTCTACTGAAGAACTTAAACCAGTAGTTTCCAGGCCCTTTGGACTGATTTCGCATTGCACTCTGCAAAATTCTCTGCAAACAATCAGTACAGCTGCCGGGAGGTAAATAGTAAATTTTCCTGTAGTGTGGTTGCACATACCTGCTGCAGATTGCAAACCAGTGACAGTCTGCAGACGAAATTTGGGGATCATTGAAGTAAAAGGTTTTAGAATACAGGTCAGGTTTTGTGGAATTTGGCATAACGCTAGGCGATCTCTTTGCCAATGAAATAATAATCCAGTACAACATATTGCTGAGTTATTAAATCTGGTGTTCAGTTTCAGAAATTAGCTGATGTTGAAGAAAATTTCTGAGGCAAAGAGCTGATGATGCGGCAACATTTATACATGCCTTATACAGAAAAAAAAAAATATGCAAAATGCACGGTATGATGTCTTAAGCAAAAATGTACGGTATGATGCCTTAAGCAATCACTTTCCCATCATAGTGAGATATCCCATATGATAATGATTAGTTTTGCACTTGCAAAATGATGCCAAGGATCACTGAATCCTAGGGAGCAAAACCACTTTTTAGAAAAAGCCTTTATAACTGTGAATATCATCACTGAACAGTTCTTTCACCAACAAAAACTACTGGCTATCCCAAACAGTTAAGTCCGAAACAACAAGCATTACAATGAAGTAAAATTTTACAAAATCCTTGAAGGGCATTGCAGCTGCAAATCCAGCAACGTGCTTCCCATTCAAACCACTAAGCGCTGGTATGGACCTCACAGAGTGCTCCTCTCCAAATCTCTTCAAAAGCCACAGACAAAGTACAAATTTCATAAACACCTTGCTGGTTTATGAGACATGAGGTATATAAAATTTTGCATCAGTCACCATTTTTTTTTTCTTTTCTTTCTTTCCCCCAACATCAATTTAGTAACATATATACATTAGCCATGCTTACATAGACGCTTATATTTCAAACCTAGACTAAATGGGTCTAATCCCATCACTATTATCCTTTAAAGCCTTTTAGAGAACGAAGCTTTAAATCACAGGCTTCAGAAGGAATCTTGATCTTTTCTTTATGACAAAATCAATTATTATTATCCTGAGGAGAAAACCACATTTTTCATGAAAGCAATAACTGAATATACATTATATATGCCCTAAACACTTAAATTAAGAAGATTCTCAACACTAAGAACGTCTTTTAGAAGTAGGTACACCATTAATCCTAGTCTTCTCTTCTGGGCAATACATTAGACAAGAATATTTTGAAAACTTTATCTTTCTCCATGATACTTAAAGATTTGCAGCAGATTTTGAAGATGACTACAGGAAATTGTGACAGATTCCATCTGGTGTAAGTCAGTGCCATTCCACTAAAATAAAATAAATTACAAAACCAAAAATCTGATCCTTTGAAATAAAGCTTTAAATCACCTGAAAATATATGTTTGTGCTCCATTATTAATCCTACCTGTGCAAAGATATGGTTTATATCTTCTTCAACTTCTTTGAATAGTTGTCGTATTTACATGTCAATCATTTTTGACTAGCAAAAATAGTACTTTTAAAAATTCTGTTGAACTAAAAATAAAAATTCCTTTCCAACAGCATCAAATGGTTATTTTGTTTTATAATTATTCTGTTTAAAAAATACATCATTAGAATCTTTCAATAGAATGCAAATATCACTTTTGGCAATCTTTTTTTCTACTTCTTATTTACTTTTCTCTGGTAAATCTAACATACAGCTTCTGAATGCCTCTAGTGCATTTAGTTTTGAGCTCCTACTCTCCAATTTGTCTTGAACAAATTTTCTTTTCTTATTTTTCTATCACATAAGTGCATTCCCTAGGATGATTATGCTCAGATTCAATTTGTAGGTTTTTTTGTCCCTCTCATACATTCATCTTGAACATTTTCAAATGATGGAATCATATTTTCCTAAACATGTATAATTTCATTACATTTTAAATATTACTTTGGGCTTTAACTATTATTATGCATAGCCTAGGCAAGCGAAACAGTGAAAGGAAACATTTTGACTATGAATTTAGAAGTAAGAATATCTGTGCATCTACGCAGTTACATATACAGAACTGTACAGAAAATAACTGAGGCAATGCTCAGGTAAAGATGCTGTGAACAATATCAACCAGAGCAATAAATAAATAGACATTAATTTACACATAAGTGCCTGAACTTTAAGAGCTTTGCTTTAAGAGCTTTGAAATTTAGGGCTATTGCTGAACATGAGCTTATTTCAGTAGGAAACATGCCTTCAGGCCAGTAAGTGCTCTGAGGTCTCCCATTTGAATCTGTCCCTGTCCTACTGAAGATAAAAATAAAGGGGAAAAAAAGAACAGAAAAAGAAAAATAGCCTTCAGTCCAAGAATGTTTTGAATCTCAGGCTCCTCTCCCAGTCACATAAGTAAAAGAAAGGTATTACACTTTTGTAACTCAATTAAGATCTACTGTACAGTATATTTTATACAGTTCTGGGGGTTTTGTTACTTGTATAAAAGAAACTGCTATGGTGAAACACAAACTTTTCTTCCTCAAACTGATGATTAAATTATTGTATCTACACATAATTGTTTACAAAACAAACAGATAATGTTTGTAGATATTAAGCTTATATGCGTACCCATAACATCATAAGTTACTTGATTTTAAGTAGAGATTCAAATGTATTCTGTTTGCTCTTTAATACAAAATTCAATACATGCTCTCTATGTTATGGAAGCAATTAAAGGGATTTATGAGGAGGAGAACAATCTTGCCCTTGTCACTTGCCTTTAAATAGTCTATTTTGAAAGAAATAAATTATTTAAGACACAACATTAAGCTGTGAACCAAAGCATAATTAATCTGGATCCTGATTTTGCTTAGCTGTAGGAAGGAAAAGGAATTGTTTAAACTCATATTGTGATCTGCGTCAGAGCCTACATGGCCTACAGAGAAACCCAGAGAGTGCATCTTTGAGATATCAAAGTATCTTATAACAGCATTATAAGAGCTCTGCTGACAGCCATGATTAGTGGGAGCATATGCTGACCTCTTTCAGTTAACATCACTCCATTCTGCTAGTATACATGAGATGAGACAAACTAAACAGCCCAGAGGATCTCTTCTAACTTTGGAGGAATATGCACGTTCCCTTTCCTTCTCATTTATAATCCTGTAGCAAGTAAAAGAAAGGTTATTCACTCTGTAATTCCTGCTTCAAAATATTTTGTCTATATGTGTATTCACAGTGCAGGGTGCGAATGCCCACGTTGCTTCAGAAGTACATATGGCAAATGAATACCAATCCCCCCTCCTCTCCACAGTCCTGGTAATGAATCAGAACTCCACCCAGGTCTTAGGTATAAAATATCCAGGGGAAAGGAGGAAAAGTTTTGAATTTACAATCAGATAAATCACCTGAGGAAGGACTGCTAGAGAGAAGTGATCTTTCGATCTTTCTTTCTTTCTCTCATGACGCTCTGTTACACAGTGGTGGCTCTAAGCAGGAGTTCCCATAAAACTTCATGTATTTGCAGAACAGTCTCAGGATCCAAAGTTGAAAAAGGACTGAAAAAGGTCTCCTACAAAAACAGCGTCACATCAGCAGGTCTGTAAGGTTTGGTGGATTTCAGAATGAAGCTCTAGGTGGCAGCTAGATGTGCAGCCTCCATATGCTAGGGATGGAGGCATTCTGAAGAAAATAAGACAGCTATGTTAATCTAAGGTGGCTCCAGTTCAGCAGACAAACTGCTTCCTACACAGTTAGCTATCCAGTAAGGCAATCTGTTGAAACAGCTGATTTCTAGCTCACTTTGTTGTCATATGGACAAACAAGGATTCTTCCTGAAAGGCCTCATCCTGGCAATGTAAAAAGAAACAGCTTGTCTGGGAAAAAGTGTAAGAAGAACTAGCGCATACAGTGGGGCAAAGATAGGCAGCCTTGGCTTAAATAAAATCCAATGCCTTAGAAAATAAAGGGTGTTTTCTGAGGATAACTTATCACAGAAAAATGTGGGGGAGGAGGATGTAAATATGTATATACACCATATTCATATATAAAGAATCAGCCACAAGGATCCAGATTTCTCCCCCTCTCTTGGTTGGAAAGGAATATCCTTAAGGAAAGACGACAGAGGCTAAAGTTGTATAAAGGCTCAAAGGGCTGGCCCACCACTAATCTAACAATTGAGTTAAGGTATGGAGTATGTTAACATACTGGAGGAAATAGTATTAGTTTCTCTGACTGCAGATTCACAAGTATGTTTTGCAGGACCCCTGATGCTGGTCTGTCTCTGTCATTTCATTTGATGTTCCAGACACTTCAGGATGCACCTCCTCCTTCTTCATCTTCCGTTTATGTCCCTGTTCGCACTGGCTCACGCAGTTTGCAATCACTTAACTGTTATTACAAGGGTAATCCCCTGATTAATTTACTTGGTGACTAAAATCAGCTAGTGGTTTGTAGAGAGCCACACAACCAGAAAGAATTTCATGTTATTTTCCTTCCTCTAGTACAAGTTGCAAGATATGCATTAGGTGTACATTATTTGTAGATGAGGTCCTTTTTACACATGGACAGAAAGCCTGACACATCTCATTAGTGTGAGCTCCAAGACAGTGATGTATATACTGAACTTCAAGGTCAACTACAAACTCTGATCTCTGAGATCACTGAAGTGAAATACCCATCCAAGGAAAGAGGAATTAATCACTATTAACTTTAAAAAAGTAATTGGAACTGAGAACTGATCCCTGAGAACTAATCCCTATATTCACTATGTGCTACCCACAGGGAGGTCTTGCAGAGCTGTTCGCTACCCCATCAGGGAAGGATGATTACTCAAATAAACCATTAGAAGCTATATACATGCATACTATATAAACAGAAAACAGTCCACTGTTGTAGAAGACAAGCCCTATAAAGAAAAACAGGAAAAAAACCCTAGTTAATCTGATAATAAATTCAGTTGTTTCAGTATTCATACAGCATATGCAACTAAACAGAACAGAGGCTCTGGCAAAAGAAAGCTGAGGAAAGACCACGTTCATTCAAAATGTAGACTCAAAACTAGATGGACATTCAGTCTATTCACCTTGAACCCCAGGGAAACGAAGAAAGGTTGAGAGAGTTGGGGTTGTTAAGCCTGGAGAAGAGAAGGTTACAGGAGGACCTTACAGTGGCCTTTCAGTACTTAAAGGGGGCTTATAAGAAAGATGGGGGGAAATATTTTAGCAGGGCTTGTTGTGATAGGACAAGGGGTAGTGGTTTTAAACTAATTTTTTTATGATTAGGGTGGTGAGACACCGGAACAGGTTTCCCAGGGAGGTGGTAGATGCCCCATCCCTAGCAACATTCAAGATGAGGTTGGAGGGGTCTCTCAGCAACCTGATGTAGTTGAAGATGTCCCCTCCAATCACGCTAGATGACCTTTAAAGGTCTCTTCCAATCCAAGACATTCTGTGATTCGATGATTCTACAAAATGTAGAAATGTACATCAAGACACTTGACATCTTTGCCAGAGTCCATTGTTCAGGAAAGAGCACCACTCCATTTTTACTTTTTTTTTTTTTTTTTTTTTTTTTAAAGACATTTGCTGTCAGGGAGACTCCAGTGTTTAGATCTTGTACTGACATGGTAGAGTCTTCACAGAGATAATCTCTGCAGAAATTCACAGAGATTAATCTCTGCAGAAACAAAGATATTTTCAGTCCAAAAATGTGATTGAGACGTTGAAGTAAGCATCTTGCTCGTCAAGATGCACAGAGCAATGAACCCTTTTAAAGCTGCAGACCGTCAACATCACTGTTCTGAACTTGAATTTCTGAGTTTCAAAATAGGTCTTCAGCTTCTTCAATACCAGCAATATCTTACTGTAAAAAAAAAACCAAAAACCTCAGACCAGTTCTATTATTCCCTAGTCCAAAAAGTATTTGTATCTCATGGACAAGATCTCCAAAACAAGGAAAAATGGTCAGGTGAAGAAAAGTTGAAAAATGAGTAAAATGCCCATGGGATTAAATATGAAGCCTGCATGAGCCCAGAGTTTAAGATTCCCATGACAGACAAAGTATAAAGAGGGTGGAAATAAAGAAAAAAAAAAGAGGTTAAGCACATCCATCTTTCTTTCAAAATCTGCATATATATTGGAAAGTGCAGGACTGAAGAACATTCATGACTAGGTCAATGATACATCTCCAGGGTTCCTGGCATTTGAAATACTTTGAGGTAGGCTATGGAGACAATCCTTATTCTGGATTTTTAGATTTAATGGCATAGGGAAAAGCATATCACAATCTGCCAAAGCTGGGGTACAAAAATGACAAATGCAGTTTACTGCATTCAGGACAACAATTCCCAGTGAAAGTGCTGAGGTGCCAACTATTTGAATGTATTTCCACTTGAGTTGTAATGAGCCTAATGGCAGGATCCTAATGACACTCTCACAAAACTGTATCAGGAACCTCTGGGGTGCAGGACGCCTATCCATTTGACCAGTGATTTGGGGAGCTTTTTCCCCTAATACCACGTTCTTGGAGACACTGTTTACCTGTAGGCTTCTTGTAAGATCTAGGAACTGAAGCAGAACTTCTCTAATTACTAAATTTCATCACATTTGTTTGCATGTTTTCTCAGTAGATATTCTTGGTATCTAAATGGTGTGATCCATTCAAATATGGTATTCTCTACGGAAGAATAAGCAACTACTCTGAGAACAACATTTTGAGGAGCAGTGGAAGAAGTGTTAGATTAAGTGTGTATTATTAGTACTTTACATTCTGCTCAATGTTTAGGTAGATGAAAAGAACTGAAGATGTGGTATGCACCATTCATTTCCACTAACTGGTACAAGACACTGGTGTACAGGACATAAAATTCAGGCTCTCCAGCTATTTCTGAGGCAAAAAAGTCTTGAATGCTCACTAGAAAAAAAACTTAAGCTATGTTTTCCATGATGATTCCATCTACCATCGGAAACTGCTTATACCACCCATCTATTTATGACTAATTATCCAAATAAAATTATTGTCAAGTATCATTGTCATCAAGCAACTATTTATTATTAGTAAATACATTTTTGCAACGTTTTTCCTCTATATATCTGCCTAACAACCCCTGTTATTAAACAAATAACCCAAAACACTCTCATGATTACACTTCTGTTCAATTCTTGTCACCAAAGATTGATGTCTTCTCACTGATAATCCTAAAAATGTCACTGAAACTGCCTTTTCTACAGCAATATGAAATGACATTTTTGTTTAAAATTTCTTGTCACCATAATTTATTTTTCAATTACAATTCATTGAGAATGCAGGATATTTTCTGGCTAGTAATTAGTCACATTAAAGACTGACAAACTATGTATACTGACGGTAGCTGAATAGCCTTTGAGCCATTTATACTACTATTTGCCATGGCATAAGAATCTATAAAAATGTAATCTATAAAAAATGTGCCCATCTTATCTTAAAACAGGATTTGAAAAATAACTCATCCATTTACTATATCTGGGCTCTTTTGTCTTATGAGAGAGTACAGATTTGGGTACAACAGACATTGCAATGGGATAAATGGAGAGCATCTAAGCCAAAAGTTGAACGTATGAAGATCTACAGTAATGCAGAAAAGCATTAATAACAATAATATGATGTTTTAAAAACAGTATGATGCTATAAAAATAGTATGATGCTATAAAAACTCATTATTAAATATCTCTAATAAAGTTTATAGTAAAATTTCATGACACGGGCAGTGGAGGCATCTCCTCTGGGGAGATTTAAAAGTAGGAAATACGTGGTGGGAAGTGCTCTGAAAAATCCCATAACTTTCATCTTTAATTTCTACAGGGTATGATCTACTTTCAGTTACCCTGGTGTAAATGCCAAAAAAAGAAACCAGAATTGCAAATTCAGATCTTTCTTCAGTTCTTCAGTACCCCTCTTATAATAATAAGGGCACATCAAGTGATGAGAGACTGGATGTTCCTAATTTGGGACACCTTTTGCCCTGCTAGCCACTCTGCAGAAAGCAGATCGTTTAAAGGTCAGTAAATATATTTACCACACTGTAACCAAAGCAGCATAAAGGCCTATGATTCAAATAGGGAGAGATACCTAAAATGTAGATTCAGTGATAGAAAGGTATGTTCAAATTTTATTTTCCTGCATTTTCTTCAATCTGAGGAGCATAATTTCCTAAAAGTGATCTGGAAAATCATGAAGTGGGTTATTAAAAATAGTCATTAAAAAATCTTCTAGTGTGAGTAGGAGGCTGAAAACTTCTTCTAACCCAACTTCTTCTAACAAGAAAAGCCAAGAAGTAAAGGAACATACACAGGTCTGGAGGAATCTGCATTTCGCAACTGGAAAAAAGTATCTACAATAGATTCTAAAAAAACCCCACCAAAACATAACAAGAAAAAAGAAAATAGACTGTGAAAACACACACAGAATCTTTAAATTTGCAGTTCTGTTCCATTCCCCTGTTTCTATATACACCTCTTCACTCTTATCTATCATGCATGTGCATGTGATGACTCTGTTGACAACACTTCACACCTTGTCCAGCATGATGCCATCACTGGTAAAAGAAGAACTGCACCATCACTACCATCTTTTAAATGCTAAGAAAATGTGGTATTTAAAGAATCTTTGGCAGCCTGAAAATCTCTGCAGCAGAGATCTAGAGGCATTACAGACAGTGAGTCTGATTTTCTCACTGTGGGATTCTGACTTTAAAATGGTGGGCCAGAAACTCCTTACGCTCTGAGTGGTACTGCATAATCACAGAAAATGTAGTGATTCCATCTTACCATCAAGATGAGCGGTAGGACCAATAGGCAAAGGGAAAAAAATATAAAACTGACAGATACGATAACTTGTGAACATGTGCTTCAGCCCTTCATGTACTGTTAAGTGCCTGCATTTCAGCACTCCTCTCAAGAGGTTGTGTGTGTCTGTGCATGCAATTATGGTATAAAACTGATAATATGAAGACCAGATAGAATTAATAACCTTTACTAATTTTACAGTACAAATAGCAATGTAAATATCATGCAGCTTCAAAATTTATGTCCGAAGGTGTCCTGCAAGCCCATTCATTAATTCAAGGAGTGAGTTTATTAATTTTTCTAATAGCTTGGATAGCACGGGCATGTGACTGCTAAGGCTGGCAGATGAATCCAATTCACTTTGCATCACTTTCCCTTCAACATGGCACAGTACTGTTGCATCTCTGAGACATATAAAACCATATTTGAAATAATTCTCTGAACTTAAATGGTTGAGAACTTAAGCCCTGTTATTAAAACCCTTGCAGTGAAACTGAGACTCAGAACAGTTTTACAATGCCTATTGAAGCACCACTGAAGATCAAACTCCACAGTACTCGGGTCACTCCCACTGGATGTCCAGGGAATGCAGACATGAGGCATCTACTAAATCACACTCATACACTTGGCAACAGACTAATTCAATCTGGCATTTCCGAAGTGATCACTAGTACAATACCATTACCTACCTTTAAAATATTCTCATGCACTTAATAGACACTCCTGCAATGAATCTTTCAAGCAATTAAAGACTCTTAACTTAAACCGCAGCCTTTAGGTGGAAGTACCAATGAAAATCATAGAATCATAGAATCTTCATGGTTGGAAAGGACCTTTGAGATCATTGAGTCCAACCAACCAACCTACAATCTCTGCCACTAGAGCATGCCATGAAGTGCCACATCTAGACGTTTCTTAAATACCTCTAGGGATGGTGACTCAACCACCTCCCTGGGCAGGCTGTTCCAGTGCCTGACCACTCTTTCAGTAAAGTAATTCTTCCTAATATCTAATCTAATCCAATGGTAGCCAACTGAAATACACATATAAGCACAAAAAAAGAGTTGAAAAGGGATTGTAGGATTTCTGCACTAATTCTCACAACTATTTTTGCATCACATGCTTGCAAATGTCAGTAAAATATGCGTGCGCCACGCGTAGTAACCAAGCCTGCTCCCTAAGTTTAAAGCCATGTCGCTCCCATTTGACCCAGCACATTAGTATTAAATAAATTTTGCTGATAATCAGTGATTCTGCTCCAATAAGACAGCATTTAATAATTTTGCACCGGAGTAAATTACTGACTTTAGTTCTACTGACAAAGCTACTGCCTCTTTCTGAACAGTTGCTTCTCCAAGACTTAATTAAGTACAAAACAATAAATAAAAGCTTCGTCATTGAAACCGGATGTGACTAAGTAGATAACAAGGGAGTGTCTCCTGAATAAGATATAGTGTGAATGGGAATATGCCATGAAATAATAATACTCTACCAACTTGAAATTGTACCACGTTGCAATGAAGTTCCTGATGTGATTATTCAACAGATGCGAGTTAGATAAAATATTCCTTCTGATTTTACATTCTAAAACTAAAGAATTATTTGATCCGCTATCCCAACCACCTGCTTTAAAATTTCATCTCGTTAACAATGTACTGAGACCAATAATTTGTTCTTGGCAAGAGTCAAATAATTTCCTGAGAGTTATTTAGTTCTAATTTGACAACCTCATGTGATGGAAAAATCACTTGTTTCTCTTGGCAATTTGTCCCAGCGGTTAATCACCTCCCTACTGAAAGTATTTGCCACGTATTTAATTTGAATTTCTGGCTTCAGCTTCTACTAACTTGCTTTGCTAAATTAAAAAGCCTTTTATTACTAAGTGGTTTAGACACAGTTAGCAAACCACCTCTCAATCACATCTGTGATAAGCTAAACGTAGTCTGATCCATATGAAACTGTCATTTTCTCCTACCAAAAGCTCAGTTTCAGTATTCTTTTCTTCACCCTTTTTATTTCCAATATTAAAAAGAACAGCCACAATCGAGTATTAGTTCTGCCACTGCTTTATACTGAGGTAAAATAACCCCACAATCATTATTTATTACTTTGCTTTACTCTTCAAATAGCTCATTTACTCTGTTGTCACTGTTGATGTTCATGCTGAACTAACTTGAAGTTCAAAAAAAGTAGCCTCATTTAAAGACTTACTACTGATACCTTTTTCTCCTTTGTTTCAAATTTCCTCCCAGAAACGTTTAGTGTCTTTTTCAGTGATTTATTCTGCAATTTAAAAACTATATATGATCAGCAATTGGGTATGGGCTGGCATGAACCGAAACATCTTAAAAAGGCTAAAATATGCTATATTTACATTGCCATTTATCAACCAAACTTGTCATCTCATCAAGAGAACCAAATTCATTGGTGAAATGTTAACTTGCTAGAAAAGTGTGCTCTTCATTCTTAACTATAACCTTTTCCCTTAACCCTGTAATAATTGATTCTCTTATTACACATACTGTTATTTTGCCCATACCTGATACCAAATGAATCAATCACGAAACTACCTCTCATTTGAAACATTCAGAAACATTAAGAGTCCTGTTTTCTGGCATCCCACTGTGCTATGAGATCTATTAAACAGGAAAACCATGAGGCCAGAGATACCCTTACCCAAGCTGTTGAAGAATCATGGCTGCAAACTATCATTATAAATTTTAAGACATGTATTCCTCAGATTTCGTCATCTTCAAGACAAAGAGAGGATAAAAACAATCGCATAGGTACTCCAGGTATTTCTATACTGCTAAATATAAGGGCCATGGAATGATCCATGGTCTTAAAGTCAATTGGAACAGTTTTCTACCAATGTTTATGGATTTGGCTACCTCTTTCCAATGCAAACTGATGGGGTCACATTACCTAGTATTGGGGCCCAAGTTGCCTCTGGACCCATACACTGCCCCCGTGACCCTAAGACATAATATGTATTTCCACTGGGGCTGCAGAGGGATAGTCTGTTCAAAACATCCAAATCAAATGTTTTTTTCTAGTGTCACACCAGAAGAAAATTGCATATCTCCTACGTGTGAGCTGAAAATCTCTTTTTCAGAGGGCAAAGTTTTGCTGTCTGGAGCTAAATGATGATGTGGGTAGAAATACCTGAAACTGGCACAATTTTCTTTCTGCTGCCTGTTTGTAATGATCTCTGAAGTAAACTAGGTTATCCCCCCCCCCCCGATATGTATTAGAAATATCTCCTTCAAACGTGGGTAAAAAGACATAAGGTAGAGCTGGAGAAATGCTTATGCGCAGCTCTGAGATTCTTTGTATAGAGGATATTACATATATCCTCCTAAACAACACATGCAAAGACTCACCAAGGTGATTCACAAAAAACAATGCATAAGAAAACTACGAAAACCAAGGATCTTTCTCTTCCTTTAGATGTACACCAGACCAAATGATTAACAAAGCACATGTAACTCCAAACACTTCAAAAATACTGCAAATGTATACAAAAGATTTACTTCAGACCATCTTATTTCAATGTTCAAAGTTGTACTAATGAAAATACCCTATGTATAAAATCATATTTGGTGCATGCATAATATTCTACACTGAAACCTTGTTTGTACTGAAAAATATGAGAATTTGTGCATGTCTGTGCAAAAAATTACCAACTGAATGCTTTTCTATTGAATTAAAATTGGATGTTGATTAGAATAAGCACAGCCAAAGGGTAAAAAAACCCCAAAAACTATATATGTGATTATTTTTGTTTATTATTTTTTACTTAAAATACTTTTAAAAGTATCTCCAGTGAAAGATTAATTAATTTCCTTTTAAACTCAAATGGAGGAGGAACTGTTCAGACAAACATTACATATGTGAACACTTCTGTTTATAATCTGAAGAGGGATTATGCAGGCTACACGGCAATTTTTATCATCGTACCACAGAAGTGCTTCATGATTATAGTATTTCCTGGATGTGAAATTATATTATAAACCAACATTGCCTTCCTGTAAACTACATAATATTATGTATAGAAACTACGTAAAGAAAGCAAATAAAATGTTACTTTAATGTTCGTGATTATATGCCAGACATCATTAATCTGGCTGCTTGACCTAGATTTGTTACATTGTATACACAGCAGCTGCGTTCATCTTCGTATGGAAAATGATGGAAAAGAAACTATACAGTATGAAATCTGGGTCCAGCAGTAATTGTTGACTGTTCACTGAGCTCATTCATAGACACTCCCTATGAAAAGAATAAAAAAAATAGTTTCCTCTTACAAATCTAGCTTTGCCAGAACTAAAAAAAAATATTCATGCATAGATGAAATTAATTTTCCATGGAAGGAATAAAAACAGCTTGTTTTCCTTGAGTAACAGTTTCTCTGAACGAGTAAGCTACTAAGAATTCTATTTTATTGATTCTGGTTTGATGATTTACTTATAATAGACATGATTTAGTAGTTGGCTATTAAGCATAGACAGGTGATGACAAATGTGCCCGTGTTAGAAGTTTTATATTTTTAATAAATAACCATTAGATATATTCAGTGCTGTGTATGGAACCATGCAAAAGTAATTGTAGTGATGGCACAACTACTTAAAATGTACCCAGATGTACAGGTTGAGAAGAGAATTCTCTATATAACCATATAATGTCTTAACACTATCCACTGCTTAAATGTTTGCCTGTATTGTTTATTTTGGAAAAAGCTATACTTTGCTTTATAAGTAATTCACATCAGAAAGATTCAGAACCTATGAACCACCTTGACAGAAAAGTACAAGAGTTTCTCAATAAATTGTGCCACAATTAACAAAAAAAGGCATATTTTTCTCCTAAGAGCTACTGCCCTGTATCTTTAGAGAAATCAACTTTTCATCCAATCTTTATCTACATTGCCCAATAAATTTAAAAGCAATAAGTACTACCTCCCACACTCCATTCCAACAGAATATAAGAATGTCATATTAAATCACCTATTAACAGAACAGGTTTGCAAAAATGTGTTCATACGAAACACATTATTAAAATATGTAAATGCAATGCAAACACAAAAATACTGACAGATTACTTTCACAAATCCTTTAAAAAGTGTTCCAAAAATTATATAACAACAACAACAAAAAAAGGCACAGCATTTACATTGCATTTATTGCAATTCTTCATTGTCTTATTTTTTGATTTATTTGGGGTTGAAATCACAGACTTGGAAAATAAGTCAGTAGCAGTTTAATTGTCAATTGACAAGTTGAAAAGCTGTCCTTTTTTACCAACCCTTTTATTTCTTCTTCTCAAAATGACGTTATTCTTTCCAGAACAAAAACATAACTACCTTGTTTCAAACAGGAAAAGAAGAAAACAAAATCCAAGAAAAAGAATCCAAAAATTAAGAGTAATTCTGAATCTCAGTAAAAACATATAAGGGAGCATTTACAAGAGACAGACAGATATACATACACAAAGATCCTCACCTCACACAGTTGCGGAACAGACATTTTCTTAACCAGATTTTCTCCAGTATGAGCAATAAATGCTCATCAGTTTAAAAATTAGGTCATTCAGAATCAACTGTTTAAAGAGATTATCACAATATTGGTACAGTAAAAATATTATCATAAAAATGAATAACAGTGAACAAACTGTATAAACACTGGGCAACTGACAGACAGAAGACTGCAAGAACATTAATGTCATGATATAAGCTATTTATGGAAATTCCAGTTGTTTTCTGGGGTGAGTGTTTTGTTTGCGTTCTGTTTCTTTTATTCATTCATACAGATAGAATATAAGTCTATCTGAAGAAAAGGCCAATCTTTCAAACACTGAATGAGGACAGCTACTCATGGGATGAGTAGGAGATAGCAGATGAAAAACCCACTTTTTTCTTCATGGTACAGATAATCAGGGTCTTTTTTCTCTCCTTCGTTATTCAAACAAAGTGAGTAGAAATCAGATTGCTTCTTTAAAACAAACACTAATATTTAGGTTTTCTCTTCAAGGCAATGTCATACATTATTTTGAAGGGTACCACTCTCACAAGGAAATAACACATTTTAAGGAGTTATTGGTCTGGGAGTATGGGAAAAAAAAAGTGTTAGGGTAACACCTACTATATTCTTTCCTTCTCAAATGCTGCTCCATGACTCAGCTTTCACTGATGGTTTAGAGGGATACAACATGGCTTGAATAATCCTACCACAGAAGCTAAGTGCTGTCTGTGCTTCCTGTGAAAAGTCCTTGTGCTGAAGAAGTGATGGGAAATGTATCATAACAGGTCTTCACAGAGATGAAGTGATGGGAACAGAGGAAGAAGGGCTTTACATGATCCTTCCAAAGCCTTCTTGGGCATAGGAGAAGTCAGCTCCTCTGACTTCTGTGTGAAGAGTCAAGATTTGCACCATAATAACTGCCAAGAAATATTGCTTCTTCCATTCCTACAGAGCTCTCAGAAGTTCTACAAGGTTCTCTCAGGTAACTGCTGACTGTCTCATGCAAGCCAGAGAACATTATAACAGTAAAATGCAGCCAGGATAAAAAGTCACTACATTAAAAAAAAATCGAAATTTGCTATGAAGAGAAAATTTTCTAAGAATTCAACACCTAAATGTCAGGACATCTTATTAAAAAAAAAACCCACAATATTTATAGGACATAATATGTGACAGTATAGAATCTAAGATACAGATATGGATATCTTTAATCATTGTTTCTACATTCACTTGCACAGAAATGTGCCGTGCACACCATACATTGTGACCTCTTCTTAATCTGTTGCACATATATTCAGTATGCAGATTAAGACACCTACTTAGAATTCCTCCAGACCTGACTATGTTGATGACATAGTAACAGTAATAATGGGCAGGCATATCACAACAACACATTTCTGAAAGACAGGAGAGCTGAGCATGAAGGTTCTCTAAAAATGTTGCTGCATACTTCAAAATAAGAAAGTCTGTTTGTACTGATTATCAGCAAAAGGAAAAAAAGAAAAAACAAAGAAAAAATAAAATAAAAGTTCTTATGGGTTCTTATAAGAACCTTATAAGTTCTTATGGCTGCTAACTCACAAAGTGAACTGGGGAAAATTATCTGGCTTTTTGGTGATAATAAAATCAGAAAACATAAAGGGTTAAAGGAAAATCTGGAAAATACCCAACAGATGGTATATCTGAGCTGAAGCTTCTGAGCTGAGGGAATCACAAAAGCAGGAGGAAAACCAACACCTTTTGGATTGTTTTCATACTATCTGTACTAAATAGAACTATTTACATCAAGCTGCATGAAATACCAGGGCAAATCTTTTTCAGGAGATTATTCCATTTATCTATTCTCAAAAATCTAAATTAAAGGAAGAAACATGTCTTTTCTGAAGCCGTAGAACACCACTCAAAGAATAAAAAATAAATTACCGATGACAGTTGGCTGCATCTGAAGGAATAAGGTTTGCTCATCAAATTCTAAAATACAGCAAAGTCCAACAAAAGCCACCCAAAACTCACAGTGCAGAATTGCATTATGTGTTCTGAAATCACTCTGGTAAAGTTCACTTGTTCTGTATTTAACACAGGAATATTGCAGGCCTGTCTGAAGCAAAGGTCTTGATAGATCTATGTAATGAGAACTACAGGGGCAATAACACCAAATACTTTAGGTGACTGTGGCCATTCCTATGCTTTAGTATATTATGCTGGTAACACTTTATAATGAAAGTGCATAAGCAAGATTACGGTGGAAATTGGTGATAATAAACACAACACTATTACATTGCTTCTCATTTGTTGCAACAGACTTTTTATGTGCAATTATGTAATTATGATTCCTAAAGAAAATTGAGATCTTCATTCCTTTGCTGTTGAGATGTTTAATTCTTACATAATCCAAAAAGCCAATAATCATAAATTTGTTGCCTCTAGTCCATTATATTCTACAGATACAATGCAATGAAAAGTTCATACAAATTCAGATTTCAAAAATACGTTATTCCAAGGATAACTCTGAAACAACTACTAGACGATGCACCATAAACTTGAGGTCTTATTGTTGATACATTTTTAAGTACCTCCCCACTAAAAGGTAGATTCATACAATTGGTACAAGAAATGAAACCAATTTGATGGCTAGACACCATCAAATATCACCAAAGATTAGGGTGAGATCACTTACCTTTGAAATACTTATACAAATAATGAAAAACAATACCATATGAGATACTTTTGCTGATTCTATATAATTTTTTAAAAAAAGATGCTGACAAAATAAAGCCTCTGTTCAGACAGATAGCAGTTATTTCCTAGAAGGTTGCACTGTTACTTTTAGACATCAAAAATTGCTGCTGGAGTCCAATTTTTCATGGAATAAAATCAGCTATTATTTTTGGATGCTCTTAAAATTTTGATTATAAGTGAAACAGGCACAAGAGACCTCAGCTACAATGAACTCTTTGCTCTATTTCCTTCATAAATTTTCACTCTTGGAATTAATAGCCCTACCAAACAGGAGAAGCAGAAACTATGAAGCCCTCATGTGATCAGATCATTTTGCTTGCTAATATGGCAGCATTTACTAAAGGGCATTAAAGGAAAATATGGACAATTTTATTGTTCTCCTTGAGGCAGAAAATACTGCAGTGAAGAGGTTCATTACTAAATATTTTACCACTGTCCAGCTGCCTTACAGTCAATTATGTTCAGTTAATGTGCATCTTAATGAAGATCTTGACATACAGTTATAATCACAAACTGTCCATACCAATGTCAGTCTTCAGTTCATGATTAGTACTTTGTTGGCATAATATAACAAACACTTTCTAATTATGTTCCAGCTCATTAAAATTAAAACAGAGTTCAATAAAAGCAACTTGCAACATGTTATTTATTTTAGCAAAGAGATAATCCTATTCTAGAGAAGAAGATTCAAGAAGTAATAAAATAATGAAAAATGCACAGAATAAAACTATTAATATTGTGCTTGGTCAGTATTGAGGATCACTTTCAGTTTGTTATTAAAGTTATTATGCAAATACTCCCCATAGCAAATCAACACACTCCAGCAATGTTGTGTTTTGGAAGAGAAGATACATGAAGAAAAGAATACCCCCAAACCACAAAAGTACTTCTGCAGCAGATTTCTCTTTGATTCAAAGGCTACGGAGGTTGCTATGCATGAAAGACAGACGATCACAGATCTATGATGATGAATCTATTTGGGAAATAAGAATACTGGGAAATGACAGAAAACGAGATATTTAGCAAAACATGCTCCATTGTTTCTTATGCAGATTTCCAACGAGACTATATCCCCCAAGTTACCACTCATGAAACCATGAGCACATACATGTTCCAGGTTGTGGGCAGAGTATTAACTACTATCGACACATCTGTATCTCAGTCACCAGGGATGAAGGGGATGGCAGGCCCTGCCATGGGAGGGGGAGCACTTCTCAGGTAGTATCATTGACCACCACAGCTTGAATACAGATTGTGCACTGTGCAAAAAGCTTGACTTTTAATGTCCCTTTTTAGATGAAGGTCATTCCATTAGCTTCACACTGTCAGAGAAGAAAAGAATATATTTTTCAAGGCATTAGGAATAATAGGTATGCTTTGGGGACAGAAATGGGACAAGAGGCTGGTCATCAGCTTCACTGCTTTGAGAGGGTACAACTGAGACTTCAGCAGATTGTTACTTCGCATTTTTACTGATAGGAGAAAAAACGCTGCAATCCGGAAATGACTGTGGTATGAGGAAATCATATTTCAAAATATCCTTCCAATGAAAGACATGTCTAGTTACGGCACTGGGAATAAAAACATTGTTGCTCTGGAGAAGAATATGTGAATTTTACATGAGCGTTTTTACAGCAGAAAGCTGCTATTTATCACATGCATAATGCAGTTCTCTAATTTTATCTATTACCATGCATCTCTTGTATTAAATCTTTCCTAGTTTCCTCATAAATATGTTTCTAATACATGAGACTGTAATTTTTACAGAAGTGCAGGGAATAATACCCTGAAAGAAACAGTTCCAGTTTTCATACGAAGACATCGTCAAAGTGTCAGAATTAACAGATAACCTATCTAATCTTTACAATTTAATATTCAGGGGAAAAAACAAATCAAAACAAAACAAGAAACTATTAATTCTCTCAAAATACTAAGTAAAACAACAGGGAAATTCTTCCCACCCCATCCTCACCTGACCCTAGGGGATGAGACACAATAAGAGCTTGCTTAGACTCTTTGCAGCCTGGATGTATGCATGACAATTGTATTATCACTGTAGACTTCCAGTCAGTTAAGATTGATCTGAGTAGGTAAAATACAAAAATGCACAAGAATTCAGGTCGCTGGAGAATTTAGAAAAGCTGGGTCTTGTACGTTCAGAACCTTTCCTGCTTTGAAGAACAAAGTGATAGCAAGATGTGGTCACGTCTTGAAAATGCATTCCCCAATTGCGTGTGACTCAGGTCATGAAAGAGTTAAAGTTTACCATTTGAAATACAAAGAAAACATCAACAGGGAAATTTATGTTTGAAACCTACACAAAAGGTTGTAAACATATGACTCTGATAGCATCTTCTGATTGTGTATTTTTTTATTGTGTTCATTGGAAAAAAAAAAAAAAGGTTGGTATTCAAAAAATATCATTCTTGCTTTTGACATATCCCCTGAATGCCTATAAGCACTTGCAAAGATCTTAATGGGAAATTGATTTTTTTTTAACCTTTGTGTTACCTCTATGTTAATTTTCTCCCACCTCTTTCTTTTAAAAGAAGAGATGGGATAAATTCCCTTCACCTCGTGACAGCCGCATTAAAATGGGTTTGATTCACCTTCCAGTTCCAAGTCTTGTCATGGTAAATGAAACTGAAGAAAGGAGATTTCTCCCTTCTGCTGATACTCTGGTTTGTACTGTATTCTACAAATATGGCCTACCCGAGCAAGCAGCAGATGCTACTTCCCCCTATCATTGCATGGGGAATAGTTATTTTTGTTTTCTCATTGCGAGTTCAGAATGTAGCCAGTGCTGTAGAATGAAACAAAAGTCTCAAACACATGCTAATGTTTAAATGATTCAACATTTTGTTTGCTTCATTCTTCTATTCTTCTGCAAGAAGGATTAGTAAAAAATGAGCTAGTCCTCTCATCCAGAAACTAAAAATGGTTCACACGAAGCTTTCCTGACATAAACAGAACACCAAGAAAGAAATACTGATACTGGTTAGGCCCTCACTGCAAAATAAAGCTGTCTTCACACTGAAATATCTCAATGTGAAGTTCTGCTAGGGACCAGCACACTAACACACACAGAAAACATGAAAGTTATGAGGCACGTGAATAATTGAGTTGACCTCGACTAAGAGGGGAGTAAAAATTACCTATGCTCTGCTCCTACCACATAATTTCCAAATCAAGATAGGTAATTTGTGAAGGAAACACTGATTTCAGTGGGAAACTACAGCCTAAAGTATTGCAAGTATTTACCCAGAATCCCCAGGAGTGACTCTTAACAGCTTGAAACATTTTTTTAAATCCAGAAAAGCAGTATCCAATTTCAGTTTGTAATAGACATCAGACAATTTTGCTCCTCTTTCTAGCACACAAATTTGCAGGTACACACACACACACACAAACACACACCTCCTTTCATTAACAGAGGAAGGAAAAATATTTTTAAACAGTTCACAAGTAAGCTAAAGGTTCACTCAGAAAACCTTGTGAACGGAAGAAAAAAAGATCAACGAATACTTTCAATAATAAAGATAAAAATTTTAAAAGGTTACAAGCTTGTGAAAACAATAAGAGCACCTGCTTTATAAGGTACTACATAAAACCACATAGATAACAAAAATCACCTAGTGACATAAAATCTTTTGGCCTATGTAAGCTGCCTTCGTGAATTGCACACACAGGCTGTGTGCCTGAAGCCTGCAGCGGAACCACCGAGCCTCAGCAACCCTCTGCAAACCACGGCTCACCAGGGCTAGGAAATCATTCAATGACGCTACTGAACAATCAAAGCCAAGGTCCTTCATTCCTGCAGTGAATAGCAGTGATGTAGCACTTTTGGTCCATTTCATAATTATTTCGGTCCATAATTATGAAAAAGACCAAAACCATACAATATTTGTCACCAAATAGCTAAACTGATGAAAATCCAAAGGCATGCAAAGAAATAAATTGTTTTCCAACCACGTGATGCACACCCAACAGCTGAGGAGAGCCCGTCTTTCATAATGGTCTCCTGGTCTTCTACGTAATACTGGGTGGCGAATATTACCTCCTTACACCCAGCAAGCTTTGCTGGCCCAATACGTCTGGAATTGTAGCACTGTTTCCTATTGCAGAGGGGCAGACCTATCTAAAAATTAAGTGAGGGACCTTAGTCTATGCCATGCGGCAGGATTTACCAGCAGAGAAATTGTGTGAATCAGTTGGCAACAGAAAGCTTTTTTACAGTAGGATAGAAAGTGTAACTTGTAAAAACATCTATTTAAATTATTTAAACATATATTTAAAAGCATATTTTCAAACTGAAACTTGAATCATATAAAAAGCTCTTGTGAAGCAACTTTCATACTTACCTGTGTCCCTAGATTACCACTTAAAGAAGACTCTAATGAGCAATGCAAGTCCTTATCAACCTGTACTGAAATATACCTCAATTCATACAGTTCCCGATGAAGCAGCATTATCTACTGTGGTAATTCCAAGATTTTAGAATTTACCTCCTGATTTGAACCGAGAAGTTCTAATAAAGTCTGATTTTTTTTTACTATTTAATGTGCATATTACAAAACTACGTGTGTCAGGCATCTTCTGCATCACTACATGGTAACCGGTTGTGTTACTAGCAGTGGTCACCTAGAACACAGTACCTTAAAACACGTCTTGAAAAAGGCAGCCCTAGGCTTCTGAGGTTACTTAAGAAAGGGGCTTATTCAAAATCATATGCAACGTGGTTTTCAGTTGCTTCAGTTTACTAAGCAATAGAGAAAAACAAACCATTGTCATATAAGTCAATAAACAGCCAAAATAAAATTATATTTGATCACAGTTGATCAGAAGTGCATTCCTGTAGTGAAAAATATCTATCCTCTTTGTAAGTCTAAGATAATAAAATGTTTTTTCTTTTCAAACATAACAAACAGTTAGGAAACACGGGTATTTGAGGACTATCCTAATTCTGTCAACCAAATGCTTGTAAAGTTTGCAAGAGATTTCAAGGTTTTCTTCGGAGCTCAAGAGCATTACTTTCTCTGGAAAACTACTGCCACTGAAAGCAGAAAACTATCACTGTGAACCTGTGTTCAATATAACACTCTGATAGGGCACTACTAATTTGCTAACTATAGAATATTGTGGGCATCCTGCAAGCTTTAATGAGTGCAATAAACATAGAAGCACAAACAGGCAATTAACCTCATTTTCTTTGCAAACAATGTCCAGAACAGTCTTTGTGCTATCATTTCCCATATAAAAAACAAGAAAGTGCTGCTGGGTTTTTAAAATACAAATAGGTTTATCTGTCAGCAACATTACTTTTAAATATTACATGCTGCTCTACAATCCTGAGAAGCTGGTCCATGTGAACCTCATGAGGTTCATCAAGGCCAAGCGCAGGGTCCTGCAGCTGGGTCAGGGCAACCCCTAGGATCAATACAGGCTGGGCGGTGAAGGATTTGAGAGCAGCCCTGCCAAGAAGGACTTGGGGGTACTGGTGGATGAAAAGCTGGACGTGGGCCAACAATGTGTGCTCGCAGCCCAGAAAGCCAACCATACCCTGGGCTGCGTCAAAAGAAGTGTCGCCAGCAGGTCAAGGGAGGTGATTCTGCCCCTCTACTCCTCTTGGGTGAGACCCCACCTGGAGTACTGCGTCCAGATCTGGAGCCCTCAGCACAAGGACATGGACCTGTTGGAGCAGGTCCAGAGGAGGGCCACAGAAATTATTAGAGGGATGGAACACCTCTCCCGTGAAGACAGGCTGAGAGAGCTGCGGTTATTCAGCCTGGAGAAGAGAAGGCTCTGAGGAGACCTTATAGCAGCCTTTCAATACTTAAAAGGGTCTTATAAGAAAGATGGGGACAGACTCTTTATAAGGCCTGTTGCAGGAAGCCAAAGGGTAATGGTTTTAAACTCAAAGAGGGAAGATTCAGACTAGATATAAGGAAAAAAAAATTACAATAAGGGTGGTGAAACACTGGAACAGATTGCCCAGAGAGGTGGTAGATGTGCCAGCCCTGGAAATATTCAAGGTGAGGTTGGAGGGGGCTCAGAGCAACTTGATCTAATTGAAGCTGTCACTGCTTATTGCAGGGGGTTGGACCAGAAGAGTCCCTTGCAACCCAAACTTTTCAGGTCCCTTCCAACCCAAACTATTCTATGATTCTATGATCCTTGACAGATATAGACAAGCCCTAGGCATATGTCCTTTACCTGGGGAGAAATAACTCCATGTAATTTTACAGATGAGGGGCTGATTGCCTAGAAAGCAACTCTGTAGAAAAAGATGTGTGGTCCTGGTGGACAACAAAATGAACATGAGTCAGCAGCATGCCCTTGGAGCAAAGGCGGCCACCAGGCTCCTGAGCTGTATTAGTAAGACTGTAGCCATCAGATATAAGCAAATGATCCTTCCACTCTATTTACCACTTGTGAGACTACATCGGGAGTGCCAAGCCCAGTTTTGGGCTCCCCAGTACAACAAAGACATGGATGTACTGGAATGAGTCCACTGGGGGTCACCAAGCTGGTCAGGGAGCTGGAGTACAGGAGCTTCCAGGGCAGGCTGAGAAAGCTGCATCTGTTCAGCCTGGCAAAGAGAAGGTTTGGGACACCCTTTGGCTGTCTACAGTCAAGTTGGAGGATACAGAAAAGACAGAGCCGGACTCTTCTAGAAGGTGCACAGCAATGGGATGAGAGCCAATGGACTTGGGAAGTTCCAATTAGATAGAAGGGGGAAACAATTATCCTGCAAGTGGTCAAACAGTGCAACAGAGAACCAAAGATGCTGTAGGATGTCTGTGCTTGGAGACATTCAAATCCTGGACATGGCCCTGAGTAACCTGCTCTAACTGCACCTGCTTTATACAAGTAACTGGACTAGATGACATATGGAGTTTCCTTCCAACCTACACAACTCTATGATTCTAAGACCATTTTTGGTTTTATAGTGCTCAACATTACCTCTCAGTTGTCAGGCATTAGTTTCTTTGCAGCATACTCACTAAACAAGTAGTTTTGCATACAATTTTTCTTAATAAATCCTGTCCCAGATGATAAAAGGTAGGTCCAAAAAACACACACAATGCTTTAAAAAACCCTTAGGTATCTCTCACGACAAAGTAATGAAACAGTTTAACTGAATCTTAATTTTAAGCCAGAATAGATATTTTTTTTAATGCATGAAGTCAGCACCATAAGTAGCTTTCCAAAATATAATACTTCTTATAATCTCAAACAACTATAAAAAGGCAACACATAACAAACTTGTAAGTCAGATAAAGAAGGAAAGTTCCCTAGTTTCCAACTAAATGTTATATTTGTAGATGTTAAAATGACTTTATGAAGTCCCAGATACTACTACTGTTTCATAGCTGAGTTAGGCAACTATATAAACTCATTCTTCATAACAGATTTTTTAATTTCTAATTGTGTGTTTAAAAGTATTTTTTTTCTGTTGAAATTAATGTCAGTCTCCATGTAGTTTATCAGATTGGTTGCAATAAACTCAAAAGAACAAAGCCTTTGTCTTTGGTATAATGACATATCATATAGAAGTGAAAACTTCACAGAAATCTCTTGCAGTGACTCAGCAGAGAGCTTAAGAACAATAGGTGGATTTGTTTTCATTTATTTGCAATATCTGGCCATTCTGATAAAAACTTGGAAGACAGACAAGAATTAGTAACAGAGGCCCAGAACTTGCAGATGCATGACTAAGGCCAATAATCCTGAGTGACCAAGGAAAGGTTTGAGATGAATTTGACTGAATTAACTAGTCATTTATATAATTTATTAAAAAAAAAAAAAAAGAAAAAGGTTTGATACAAGGATACATTTGAATTAGGGACGTTTTAGTCAGGAATTTGGCGCCCAAATGTACATGTCAAAAGGCTCTATGTGCCTCAGTAAGTGTCTTATTTTTCAGTGTAATGATCTCTGGGCACCTAGGGTTTTATCTCTAATCATGCCTACCTTTACCTCATCATCTGTGGACACCTAGAGCTTTCTCTCCCTCATTTCTACTGCTTCAGTCAGAATGTTTCTACCCTTACATTAATTCCTCCAGAGACTATAGCTAAGCTGTCGCTGCTGGAACAGGAATTGAAGCCAGATCTCCCACAGCCCAGGTAAAAACCTTAATCAGCAGACACTGACTCATGCTTCTTCTCGCCTCTCTTTGCTCCACAAATTGGCAGTTCTTGGCTGTGCAAAAGAGCAACTGACTTCACATAGCTGCACAGGTGCCAGGACTTCCCACCACTCATACAGGACAGCTAGGTGCCAGTCTCTGTCCTGAGAGCTGCACCTGAGCCCCCTCAATGTGAAAAATAAGCTGAACCCAGTAAAAGCCATAGTCTCTAAGACACAGAAAATGTAGGTATCACCCCACTCTCACACCAACATATACACATACCTCCTCTGCTTCCCATTCTGTAAGAGCAACAGTAAGAATTGACCAGGACTTCAAAAGAAGTGCTGTGGTACCTATCAGGTTGCAGAGGGCAATGGAGGAAGGTGCCATCCTCAACATCCTGTGACAATCTGAATGAGGAGCTTCATCTCCAGGGAGAAGAGGGGTTTCAGACAAACCATCTGTGCTTATTGTTTCCACCAGGCTACTCGTAAGCAGTCACAGGCAGGCTAGGCAGGCGGTTATCCCATTTCCTTTAGATCTCATTCCAAGGCACCTATTTTTCCCCAGGAATATACAAGGAGTCAAGAAATCATAACATAGCTTTCTGGATTTAGCTACAAAAACCTTTTCCTGGACCTTGAAATTAGTATTCACCAATAGTCAACTATGAAATTTTACCTTTTTTTTTTTTTTTTAAATTTACCTGGCAACTGCCATGTCCAAAATCTGTAGAAAGATCTTCTACGTGCACTAGCTACAGATTTCACAAGTATATTTTTTCTCCTAAAATCTACATCATCTGTTCAGTCCTGAACTGCCACAAAATAGGATTGTTACCCAGCTTTCAAAAAGGAAATGTGCAACTGACTTCAATTTTATTCCAAATGATAATAAAGATACTAGAAAAAAGAAAGTGTTCTTTGCCTATGTCAAACAATGAAAACATAGAACATATATTACTATGAGGACAACATAACAGCATGTCAGTAATTTATTTTTCAGAAACTGCAACCTATTCACTCAGTAGATGTCTCAGTAGGATACTATAAAATCCTAACAACAGATATCCCATAATAATATTTAACATCACAGTGCAAATGTAGAAAACATCACCACGTAATTCCACAAGAAGAGGCTTTTAGTGGAGAGAACTGGCTACACAAGCTGGAGTCAGATGACCCAGATTCAACACAGCTCCTCCACTGACTCAGGGCTTATCTACCCAGGGAAAACAACCTATAATTGCTTCTCCTACAGACACTCTTATTCCATTAGTCCTAAAATTTCTTTGTTCGGGTAATTTAGTTCGCTTCAGAATTTAACTGAAGACAGCACAGCTTACCATGTCTAAATTTCATGTGCCAGCTTATTTTGCAACAAGTTCAGTGTGTAAACAAGATTTGATGATAAGGCTCAAAATAATCAGTATATCACTTGGTGCTTTGATTTATTCAAAGCATAGATGGCAATAATTTATGTTACATAAATCAGAAAAGTATTTTGAATCTTCAAATATTCAAGAACTATGTCTAGATCCTCAAATAATATCATACATCTCTAATACAGACATGTAACTGGCAATTTTTTTTTTCTTAATTGTTTAATGATTATGCAAAACACTATTTTCTGATTTCTATTCTTCAGCAACTCAAAGAAACATTAGCTAGTTCCAGATACAGAAAAATTTGAAAAGATATTTCTCAAACAAGAAGGCAGAAAATTACTTTCCCTTATGGGAGAATTAAAGAGGCTTCCATTATCTATGCACGAAATTATTTGCTAAATTGCATGTTAGGGTGCAGTCAATTAATACACTGCATTTAGAAATTCTTTTAGTTATGATTGCACTTATCTATTTTTATGAAGCAACTCTGAACTGTACTTTAAATTAAAAACAATTCATAAGTGAATATAAAAAAATGTGCTACATCTATATAATACAAGGAAACAAAAATAGGCAATATGTCTTATTCTTGATCAAAATCGCTTGAGGAGCAATTGAAGGAGCTGGGACTATTTAGTTTGAGGAAGAGGAGGCTGAGGGGAGACCTCATCACTCTCTACAACTACTTGAAAGGACACTGTAGAGAGGTTGGTGCTGGTCTCTTCTCACAGGTAATTAGCGATAGAAAAGAGGGAATGGGTTCAAGCTGCAGCAGGGTAGGTTTAGGCTGGACATTAGGAAAAAATTCTTCACAGAAAGAGTGGTCAGACGCTGGAATAGGCTGCCCAGGGAGGTGGTGGAGTCACCATCCCTGAATGTGTTTAAGACTCGTTTAGATGTGGTGTTAAGGGATATGGTGTAAGGGAGAACTTTGTAGAGTGGGGTTGATGGCTGGACTCAATGATCCCAAGGGTCTTTTCCAACCTAAACGATTCTATGAGTCTATAAAATATAATTTTAACTTATAAAGGTGCTTAATTTCCAACTGAATTACCTATTTATGTTTGTTATAGAACCAACATGCAATAACTATATGTTTCCTGGCATTCCTGACATTTCAGTAATCAAAATGCATGCTTGCTTGTTTGCGCAGACTAAAGCTAAGACTACTTAGTCTGAAGAGTTTGTTTTCAATGGAAACTACACCAGGAAAAGACAAGGTAGCATTGTCTGATGGAATTAAAACAAAATTTATCTACAACTGAATATCACAAACAAAATAGCACTAATAGAATTATTAAAGACACATATTTCTGTTGAAGACGTCTACTATTCCTGCACAGAAGTTTGAATCTGTAAGTATCACACATCAAATAAAAGCCCTACTGGTTTTGACTGGGATAGAGTTAAATTTCTTCATAGTAGCTGATGTGGGGCCGCGTGTTAGATATGTGATGAACAGTGCTGATAACACAGGGATAATTTAGCTATTGCTGAGCAGTTCTTACACAGCATCAAGGCCTTTTCTGCTTCTCCGACTGCCCCACCAGTGAGTAGGCTGGGGGGGGCACAAGGAGCTGGGAGGGGACACAGCCGGGACAGCTGACCCCAACTGACCAAAAGGATATTCCTGACCATATGACGTAGTGCTCAGTAATAAAAGCTAGGGGAAGAAGCAGGGACGGGGAAATGTTTGGAGCTATGGCACTTGTCTTCCCAAGTAACTGTTACACGTGATGAAGCCCTGGCTCTTTTGTTAGATGCCTCTGACATAATATAATATTGCAATTTGCTAGTTACATAATTTTAAAAATTCTTCATATATTGTCAGTGAGAGTTTCTAATACTTTTTGCTCTTTTCAATAAAAGCTATTTTTTATCTAAAACAGAAAGTCCAGGTCTGCCCCACAGAATGGTAAATGAGCTTTGTTTTTATATCATGCTAAATTTCAACACGGAATACTAGAAGGAAGAGAAATCAGGATACTTGTAGGAAACTGGTTCTTTGTCTCCTGTAAGGATTTCAAACACTTGACAATTAATACCCACCCAATTTCCATTTTATCTAAAATATATTTATAATGCAGTCTTGCAAGTGAGTGAACAATCTGTTTATATTTGTGGACTGCTTCCAGGAAGCTACCTCCTCCCTCTTCCCTCAACACTATCCTACAGACATTTTAAAAAATAAATTGTCACAACAGTCTTTCCCTTCTCAAACAAAATTAGACTGATCACTGTTACTACTTACTGAGAAAAAAAACGCATCTGATTTAGCAATAGTAATATTCACATATTCAAGTCTGCGCTCACTGAAATAAAATTTGTGGCCATCCACAAAGATACATGCAGATTCAATATCTGTTTATTGCTAGGGTAAGGCATGGCTTTTCCTGACCACAATCTTAGCTCTTCCTTCAAAAGAGGAGGAGGAGGAAGAAGCAGCTGTAATTCTGTAGCAGCCTAACACTCTTGGTTCCACCACTATTTCACTTTTTTTCATGCTACCAGATCTTCATTTCATTCACTGACTATTTTACTGGCACTATCGTTAGACCAGGCTATCAAGGCTTTAGACAGTCCCTTCAAACAGTGATGAATGTTCCTGGTATTCCATATGTTTTGTGACATTTGAGGCTCCGAAGTACTACTTTTAATCAGTGCAATATGCTTCAGTGGTTCTCATCGTCACACAATCTCGAAGTCAAAAAGCAACAAAACAACTTCCCCCCAAATCCTTTTAAATGTGATACTTTATCACAGTTGCCAGCATAAATTTTCCATTAGTGACAGCTCAGGTTTTCTTCCAAATTCACATATGTACCACTTTAAAATATTCATTCTATTTATGGAACACACAGAATTATGCAGTGAGTTATAGTATGTGAACACTCATAGCCAGATTTAAAACATGTGAATGGATTTCATTGAGATGCGTGGAACACTCCTAAGAGACTATTTTTTTTTTTTCGCGTGTCTCTTGAGTAGTTTAATAAAACTTCATTTAATTAGCTGATCAGAAGATATATTTGAGTCTTACTGACTAAGTATATTATACCATTCATGTCAAAAGACTATTTGCTTAACTCTATCCATTAACAACCCATATAAATTTCAACTCCAAAGATAGAAGTTAGGTGCATTTCTTTTCAAATCACTTATTGCTGATCATTCATTACTGCTTCAATATTACAGGTTTTCCTACTTTACTTCTATTCTTTATATAAATTATGTAAAAATATCACAAAATAATAGTCCTGCTAACATGAAGTCTTATTTACCTGAATCACCGTGTGAGATAAAAGTTAGGTGTTGCTCTCCAGAAAATATTTATTCCTGAGTTTTTTAAACTTTCAAAAGACCAACATAAAAGCCCCAAACCTTTCCAAAATTATTAAATAAATAAATAAAATTGTTATACTTCAATGTTCTTACAGTTTGGGAATTTCTGCAAAACACTGGGAACTCACACAGATCTTAAAGCACTGTACAATGTAAAACCTGTTTCCCTACCTACAGTCACATTTGGAAGTCTGAATCCATTAAATCAGGCATTTCCTCATACTCAAGGCAAGAAGAAGACCATAGGAAACTGAAAGAACAACACTCAATCCCTTAGTGTTGTAACTTGTGAGTTCCTTCAACCCTGTATCCATAAAAAAAAGAAGAAAAAAAAAAGAAAAGCCAATGAGGAATTTACAGTTTATCTTATTCTATATTCATACTCACAGAGGTGCTCTACTGACTGCTAAAATGAAAATAAGGTAAAATAAGGATCCCTTCCTTCATTCTTAGCATAAAAATGTAGCTGTACCAAACACACAAGTAGAAGCACAAGAAAAAAATAATTTAGTGTGAACATGGAATAATGAGAAATGGTTGCACAAAAAAAAAATAAATATAAATATCAAATCCTTATTAATTTCCTCTCCAAATGCATCACTGGACCATTGAAAAGTTCTCCTCCATATTCTAAAGAGAGAAGAGAATTACTGTGATTCCTTATTCTAACTGGAAATGTCCATTAATCTTTTGCACGAGCCTTTTTCCAGCAAAGAATGATGTCCAATATAAGCAAAATTCTATTTATATCTCAAAGATTAAGGTCAGTACCAGGACTATTTCCATCAGCATTGCTGGCAGCTGGTCTGTCTGTCCAAGGTTTCCTTTCTCCATTCAAGGCTGCCAAGAGTATTGATGTGGAGAAGAGCTCCTAAGGTTTCTGGGCTACTAAGGAAGAAGGGCAGCCAGACCCCCAACATGCCTGTTTGTCTGCTAAGCAAATACATGTTGAACTAAGCCTCAGCTGACACTTTTCCTGAAGCACATAACTGTATATCTGGCCACCTCTTCATTTAGGCAACCAGCCCTTGGCCAATAACACGGACACTTACACTACTTCTCCAAAGCACCAAGACTCCTAGGCAGCTTAGGAAGCAGCTCTGGCAGCCATTCAGCTTGGCAAAAAGATTTGTCTTTTCTATTTCTATCATAATCTGAGGTGGTAAAACACAGAAGTTAAAAACTTAACATGGCCATGAAACTACATCTGGTATTCCAGCAACGCTGAATAGAATAACTTACTAAAAAAAAAAAGGAAAAAATACTCCAAAACCCAAAAAACAGTAAAAACCAAAACTCACAGCTAAAATAGATAATAGAAACCAGAAATGAAGGGATAGAAAATTATATAAGATAATCAAACCATATAATTTTTTTGTGCACCTTGTCCCCTTGTACCTAGGTAACCCAATCTTAATCTATACAGGCAGAAGCAGAATTCTACTGGCTTCAGGAAGCACAAAGAAGGCCACATGCCATGTTCTTCAGAACAAAATATCTCTTAAATATCCCATAAAAGCCCTCCTAAACATTGCAGAATAGTTACTGTAACTGTTCACATAGTATTTTGTAAATATCAGGCACTCTCAAGCTGAAGAGAAGACCGAATTTTCAAATTAAAATAGAAACCATGGCTGTTTTATGTATCTTGGACAAGCCCAAAGATTCAAACGTACACCTTTGTGTCTGCCACACCAACTGGCAGGAACTCTCCTGCCAAAACATCATTAGGCTTAAAACTTTCTTGTTAGGATGCCCTCTCTCTCCCTTTTGCTAACGTAAAACTGCTCAACAGAAATACCTACTGTTGCCTCTCAACTCATCTGAATCACTAGTCAACTTCAGAGCAAATTATTTCAGCGTGTATTTAGCTTCTGTTTCATACCTGCCATACATCTGAAATACTGTTGGGCTTTTTTTCCCAAGGGTATCAGTTACTCTAGTACGAGATACTTTCCCTTCTTTCAACAAAGCACCCAACAAGAGTTGATTCGCTGCCAATGTGCTGTAACCGCAGCATGTTGCACAGAGTAACACTATCCTGTCTCCTTCAACTCCTCTTCTCTCCTCTTCCCTTAGGCCATAAGCTCCATGGGGCAGGAATTCTTCCTCTTCACAAAGAGATTTGGGTCCAAGGCTGAGGACGATGGTATTACAAACACTCAGGAATAACATTTAATATCTAAGTTTGAGCTGAAGTAAAATTTTATAGAAATATTTACTAATATACATACATTTGTACTATGGGTGCAAGAATTTTAGTGTTCAGAAGAAAACATGCTTTATTACATTTATTAGATTAGATTTATTAGGATTTATTAGATTAACATTGTATTATCTATGCAATAAACATGTCCGTGTACGTAGCAACACAATCTATACTTGGCAGACTTAAAAATAGTAACCATTCGTCTTTAAATACAACTTTTAAAGGACTTGTTCCCGGAGAAATACACTATCTGAATGAGTAAAAACAAAATAATAAAAAAACATTATTATATTCGGATGATACTGTAAAAATAATTGAAGAACATTTTATTGAGCAGTAAACAAACCTGGGCAACATAAGCAAATTAAAACTAGAAAAGTAAAATTGAATACAGCTGGAAGGCTGATTTACAAGTGATTTTGTCTTACAAAGAGCCCGCAATACTGCAATAAAAAGCTAGAGGTGCTAGTAAACAGGGAGTCCAATATAACTGTATCACAGAATATAGCAATCAAAGACCTAACCAGTCCTGAGGGTATCCGATCGTACGCATCCAATGTGATAGCCTGTCTGTGGTATAATAACCAGTGTAATTTAATTTAAACTATGGCAGTGAGTTTGGGAACCTGAACTCCATAAAAAAACCCCAAAAACCAAACAAACAAAAAAAACAAACCACAAACAAAAAGATGGAGAGAAATTGGAAGCAATTCAGAGAACAGCTACTAAAATAATGGAAGGGTTGAAGGGACTTAGTTTTGTGTAAAGGTCAGGAGAGTTAAAAGGCAGTAGAAGGCAATGTGGCACCACTGAGAAAGGACTAAACTAACACAATAGCTTCCCCAATGTGTAACCTTAGGCATATCTCCCTCCTCCTCCTTCTCCACCTCCCTTTCTTTTTCTTTTTTGGCAATTTCAATATCTGCACAGATGCGGACAGACACTGAACTCGTTCTGACTATGTTGCACGACGGCTGAACGGGAATCATGTCCAACCAGAATGAGATTTAATGACACTGTGGTGGTGTGTCCAAGCTAACAAACCATGCTGACATCTTCTCTCTGTATTTACAGTCTCTCTGGCCCAACTGGATCATAATGTTTGGTTTTGTAATGTAAATAAAAATATTTCAGACATCAGCAAAATGGCAGCAAAAATAAATTTATCAAAATACCCATATACAGTGATCTTCATCTGTCCATATAGAGGGAGTGTAGCCAAATAAGCATAACATGTGACAATGTTATCACATCCATAGACATCTTTGGGACAGGCCTAAAACACAGCCCCAATTTGCAATTTAGAAAATGACCCACTGGGGAGTATATTTTCAGATGAGTGCCGTCTGTGCCTTCATTTATTTTGGACACTATAATAGTCCCTGAGACTTTAGAGGTCCTGTGGACAAAATCAGGCAGTGCTGATATTACCTAACTCAAAACCACAGCGTGACAGCAAAGGTAAAGGGGAGTCCGGTTCAGGCTTCAAAGCTTTTAGGTTCAGGTAAGTATTTTTGTGACTGGTGAAAGCCAAGCTCCCTGCTGCTGTGGCTATACTTTTACCAATACTCATACCAGCCAGTTTAAATAGCTTGAGCATAAGATTTGAGAGGCCTAAATATCTTGTCCGTATCAAGAACATCATCTTTCCAGTTGTTTCTTTCTGTATCTCTCAAATCTATTAGTTATCTTTCATTAATGACTACTTTCACTCATGTCCTCAAATAACTGAAAATTCAAGGAGTTTCTGTTTCATGAGCTGGAGAACCTCTGGCCTTATTTCTGCAAATATAGGTTTTGAAATGCAGCGCTTTTCTAATAAATCATGTAGAAATTGCTCCTTTGCTAATTAACACAAGTCGGATGGCTAGGAAAATACTAATAGACTGCATGCAAAGCTTTTGCATTACAACAATTATGCTAATGTTCTATGATGCATTTTTCTTATTTTCTTTTTAATTGTAGAGACACAGAACATAATCCTGTGAACATCCAAAATTGATGGCACTTATTATCAAACTGAACACTAGGCAATCTCCTTTCCGACTTCTAACATTCTATGCTGCCAGTATTTTTTGTTTTGCTTTGTTTTTTAAACAGCTGCCTCTAGAGACTCACAGGCATGAGCAGCTCTAGAAAAGATCTCTCTTCCAATACTTGGCTCCGTATTGTAAAAGATGCAGCCAGCATCCTCTCCCTACAGACATTCACAGAGGCAAACGGGAAGACTCCTCTGAGTCATGGTACAGTGCATGCTAAGCCAGCCGGTCTTCCTTCACTTATTTTATAAATTTTGCGATTAGAAATGTAGTTGCCATCTGCACAGCATGCGGATTAGATACAGATTTGCATCGTGCGTACCTACAAAGGGCAGAAGCACAAACTCACCTCAACCGTCTATGTATGAAATTCATAAAAAAATTTAATGTTTATGCACAATGCTATGTATAAACATGATGCCTAAAAATTCATTTTCAGAAATGGAAACTTACAGAAGAGTGATGATCACGTAACCGCAGATTAATTTACCACTGAAGCTGTTAATTTTTAAGCAATGCATTCCTGTTTTCACTCACTGCCTCAGCATTTCAAGGCTGTCTGTTTCCCTGTTCCCCTGTTTCTCCATTTGTATATTTTTTTTCAAATCTGTAATTCTTGGGGTTTATTTCTATTGCAGAGGTAAATCTGTCTGCTGCTCAGCTGCATTGCCAGTGTCATCTGCACTCACCCAACGGTACCTGGGCCAAAGATAGTAAAATACCCAGTCCCAGCTGCCCGTTCTGGGGTATAGGCAAACTTCTGCAGAAAGCTGGCTAAACAACATGTTAGTCCTAATTTTTTTTTCCTTGTAATTCCCTGTCAATGCCCAGACAGGATGCCTAATTCCAACAAGGTATTTGTGGCTAAGAACTAGTGGTTACAATTCCCAAAATGCTACAGCCTAATGTGAGTGCAGCACCAGCGCGGATGTCATACTTAAGCTTGTCTTTAAAACGTGCTTAGTCTCGATGTTTAAATTGCATATGGCAGTACAGACAGGTAACTGCCTCACTTGCCCTTAAACCAGTATTTACAGTTTTCACATTAAAGCACTTCCAAATTTTGCTGTGCTAGTACAGGATTGCACCCAGCCGGCTCGGCCAGCAGGTACATCAGCCACAGCAGACTCAGCGGGACAGAACGTGTGGGGATGTGCCCACCCTTCCAGGTCACAACATGCCTTAATGCAAACCTGCCTTCGGGTCGACATTTTAAGCTAAAATGCTGGGGAAATTGCTGGCATAGTTGAAATACTGCACTGGTGTGATTGGTGTATGTTCTGTGCTGCCAGTTCTGCTGCAATGAACAGTAACTTCCAAAAGAAGCCTGTTAATACCTGAGAGCTATAACATTTTACAAGGCTGCAGCCGCATTTACTTTAGCATGTCTATCAAAGCATGTATTACGATGAAGGCTTAAGTGCAAACCCTTCTCTCCTTCAGGTGGCCATGACATAGACAAATAGCCTTTTTAAAACCAGTCAGCAAGTGAATCTAGAAGCCTTTTTTTCAGCAAATCGAACAAAGCATTATAGAAAATTAGTTTAAAATAACAAAAAGCCTACGCGCTTACCTAAGCTTATTAATCTTATACTTCAATACGCCTATGTTATACAGGCTTTACTTGAGTTATGGCCATATAAATGATTCAGTCTGAATCTCTGTAGAAAATCTCTATCACTGGAGACTGTTTGCTCACTCCAAGGGACACCCCCTTTTCAGAAAGACCGATCCTGCCCAGGTAAAGCAGAGTTCACTTTTTATATGCGGTGATGGCTACTGTCACTGGGCTTAGACATGAAGTCCTTCTTTTGTCTCAGAGTGGTTTTCCATCAGGCAGCACAACACGGCCCAAGCAGGTCCTTCCCAGAACATCCTTTCCATTTACCGTGACTAGGAGGGCAAATAATCACAACTTCTGTGTTCCTCACATGGAAGATTCCTGTTCCATGAACAAAGGACCTTCTGCAACAGATTATAGCTACATCTTGAAATCATTAATTAGAAATTTCATTTTTTTTATATATCTTTAGCCTGGGATTGCTTTTATTTTGCTGTATTGAAATGCATGTAAATGCTAATGTTTACCATTGTCAAAAAACAGTATGTTCTTTCAGAAGATGAGAAGGCTTAAACCACTCCTGTTACTAAACTCCTGCGATAATCACTACGTATTAGTACTTTCAGTAACAACCAAACTTGATTTAAAGACTTCATACCTATGAATCTAAGGTTGAATTTCAAAAATGGCAATGATCACCTCAGTGCACAAGTCTCACTGAAACTAAAGAGCTAATCAGGAATCCAAACCTGCTCACATGTGCCTAACTTTAAAACAACCCTCCACCTTAACAGACATATCATCAAAATTGCCATCAACATACACTGCAGCAAACAAGTCTTCACCAGAATGAAAAAGGTGAAATGTGCCTCCTCAACAACTGGGATAAACACCTGACATAACAGAGCCATCAAATGTGTGGATCCTACATGTGCACACACACAGGGCACCAAATACTGTTATAAAACTATGTAGGTCAAAATGAACAGACCTGCCAGTACCAGAATGAACTTGTGTGTGAAAACAGTGAAAGACTGGACATGCAGTTAATGGAATAACAGTTTCCACAAAACATTTATTACATTTCTGATCACTCAACCTCTTTCTCAGCAGAGATTTACCAAATACCTCCAAAAGATAAGCTTGGGAACTAATAGCTTTGCCAGATACTAAAAATCATGGACCTAACAGCAACACATTATTATTTCTCTCACATCGTCTCCCCAGATAACTCCTCCATGTTCCACAGGTAATAATTATCTGTCTCTTTTCATCCCACGGAGCTAACAACTTGAATACCTCCAGCCTTGCTAGCAGCTTCTACTGTCCCACAGGTTAAAAAAAAAAAAATCCTACCATTGTTTCTCAAACTGTATATTAAGTGAACATAATTAAATTAAACAGAGCAACTATTTTCAACGTGTAGTGTTTTATTTCAGTTTTGAGGTAATGGTTTTATACCGAGGAACTAGTTTATTTTTCCAACATCACTTATTTATAAAACATACATGCACACACACATATATTTATCCAACCATCTATAAAGAAGACTTAGAAATACACATTTCCACGTTATAATGTATGTATGTACATGTACATTTATATATTTTACATATGTATGTGTAAAACCTCTTAATACATCTTCAAAAACCTTGCCTTTCAAAATCATTAAAATATTTTCAAAGCTTACATTACTGCACCTCACAAACACATACTGGTTTAATTAGGCAAGAAGAGATAAAAACCATAAAAAAAACATGACTGTGAAAAATACAGGCCTCATCTCATCCATTCCCCTTACTCTGGAGGAGGACAACACAACCTTAGACTATTCTTGATACAGATTTGCCTCACATATTTGAAACCTCCAGAGACCAGGATGTCCTACGTTTTTTTCAAATATTTAGCCCTGTCATATATAAAGAGTTTTCTTATCCCAAATCCTCATTGTTATAAAGTATTCATATTACTTTTGTTCTATTTGTTATGATTTAGGAAACAGAACCATCATTGCTCATAATAATCTTTCAAACATTAGAAGGCATTTTTTTTGCAGTATTATTGACATATATACTTCTCAAACTTTCTGTTCAGTACTAACCTTCTTTTGTCCTTATAATATGTGGTGCTCGTTATTGTTTATCTCCTCTGGATGCCGTCCAATTCATCTATTTCTTTCTTTAAGCCTAATGCCCAAGACCAGGCAAAATCCTTCTGTGACATCCCACCCACTGAAGGAAGCTCAGTAGCAACTCCCATGTGTTGCAGATGACATTCCTGCCTGCGTGCCCCGGGGCTATTTTCCCTTTTTTATGTAAAAGAATCACATAATTAATTAATTTCAATTTGTGGTCCTTTCTAACACCAAGATATATTTGCACGCTACTGCTGCTTACAAATTGATTTTCCATTTGTACATAAACATTTTATTCCTCATTTCTAAGTTCTAATAGTTAGCATGTCTTATTGATCTTCATCTTACTGATTTCAAAGCATTCCTCCAATTTATCAATCTCATTTTGAATCTGACACTAAGACATGATAAGTACTCTTCCCATCTCCACTCTATCCACGAAACTATAAAAGTGCTTTCTATTTCAAACAAAGGATCTTTTCACCATTATCTAGTTGCATCTAATTATACTAGTGGATCAAATGGAATATACAGTCCTCTAATTTAATGAACTTTCTGATCATGGTTAAGATCATGGAATATACAGTTTTTAAATATGGTACATATGTTGTAATACATATATTCAATCTCTTATCAAAAGTGTGTATATAGTACTGGAAAGAGAACTCACAAATACTTTGAAAACAAAGATAATTCAGTATACAAATGAAAAAAAAAAACATTTGTAAAGGAAAAGAAAGAAAACTAATTCGGAAAGCACAAATTATGGGAAAGAGAATAAACAGCTATGACATTCTACCACATGGAAACACACTGCAAAACAAAAATTGACAAATAATTCCTAATAAAGACAAAATGCTATAATAATTTAAAGAAAAAAACCTACAAAAAAAACCCAAAAAACTAAAACAGAAAATGTTTTCTTCACTGCATAGTTCCTTGAACATGAAGGAACACATACTGTCTACAGGAAATTCTACAAATCTATCACCAAATCCACAATCAGATGTCAAAACAATCTCCAAAGTAAACTTTTAAAGAATTTGCATTACCTTCAGATTGTCAAATAATTAACATAGATGTGAATCAGTCAGCAGAAAATTTCTGGGAAAAAAAATAATATCTATTGAGCTAGACAAGCATTTCCTATTATGGAAAAATAAATTAAAAAAAAAAAAAAAAGTACATGGTAATTTTGCACAGCCTTGAGTTTCTTTCATAACTATACATCTCCAGGCAGTGGAGGGATAGAAGAGGAGATAGGAACGGAAAGATATAATTCATGAGGGACAACGGTCAACCACATCTCTAAGAAAAGGAATGTTGATTCAGGAAGGTCAGCAGGAAGAAGTGGATGTGAAACAATTGAAGAAAGAAATTTAGCTGAATAAAAAGGGTATGGTAAAAGATTTTTGAACTGCACAGGGCAAGGATGCAGGACAGATAAGTAGATCTAATACCAAAAGAATGCATATAAATACCCAAAAAAATGCTGTCTTCCCAGCAAGTGCATATACTGAAATAAACATTCCTCCACCCTAAATCCAATCCAACACTTACAGTAAATGATAGTATCTTTGGTTGAAATCTCCCAAAACACCATTCAAATAGGATTTGCTTATCTTTACTAAATCTCTCCAAGGTAACTACAGTTTGTACAGCTTTACAAATGGATTGACAGAGACAGTGTGATTTGTTCACAGTCTCACACAATGAATGTGGCAGGATGAAACTATTTCAAATCTCAGCCCTCTTCATCATCTATAATATCATCCTTCCTCTCCACTTTTCCAAGTATTTTCTTAAGATTGGCACTAACAACACCACCTACAGCAGAAAATTCTTTTTTTCATGATGTGCCCTCAACTATGCCACTAGATATGCAAACAGAGTAATACAATCCACCTCTTTTGGCATAAAAAACCTGCTGAAAAAATTCATTTATAGGTGCATAACTGAAGCTTGGCAGTGTTGAAAATAGATGCATATACGTTCTGCCAGTTTTACTATGGATAAGCAAAATGGATTCCAAACACCCCAGCTCATATTCACAGCAAAACATAAGTTAACTCAATCAACAGTAGAGTTAATTGCTTAAGAACAGTTCATTGACACTGATCTTTGGCACTCACCTTCAAACCCTTCCTCCAATAGCAAACTTGTTTACTTGCTAAATTGAAGAAGAGGAGGGATCAAAGGTTTCTATGTTAAACATTTCAAAATTACTATAAATGATGCATCCTGTAACCACTGAATGAAACAGTTCCAGAATTAGCAGTTCAAGCATTTCACAAGTTAAGAAGCAAAAAATTTGTTCCACCGTGGGGAGCCATAAAGCAGTTAATACATAGAAATATATCAATACAGAAAAAGCTATCAGTATAAAGAAGCAGTAAGTAAACCAACAAACAGTTTTCTAGGAAACTCAGGTCCTATATTTGATGGATCATTGATTCTTAGTACTTCTCCATAAATCAGTACTTGCTAATAAATGAGCAGCAAAGCCCCATCTATTGCCTTTAGAACTGTAAACTGGCATAATAGGCTGACACATGTTTACACCTACACAAAACCAGGGATTTTTCCACTGCCACCACGCACTGAGCAGGGTGCAGTGATCAGCTGTTGCTGGGGAAGGAGCTGGTACTGCAGTGCAGTGCAGCAACCGAAACATGCTTTCATATATTGAAGCTGTTTCTTCTGAGGGTTAGGAAGGATTGAGATATGCTACACTGCTCAAACCCAGTCTGGGATTCTGGGAAGTTTTCCTAGCTCTCTTGACTGGAAAAAGAAAGAAAGAAAGAAAAAAAAAAAAATGTTTACAGAGTCTAAATGGTAAAATACCATTCCAGTCTGTCTGCAGAAAGCACAACAGAATACTTCCAGATGAACGTTTCTCAATATTAATTTACCATTGGAAACTCAGACTGAGGGAAATACTGCTATTGCCTGGTGCAGAACTAAAGCTAACTTAGGGAGAGATTTCCCAGTTTTGAAAATTTCTGAGATTTCAATATTATTCCCATTTTGAAACAGAACTTCAAACCAAAGCTACCTCTTTACAAACAAGATGTAGGGGCTACATAACCATTGGAAAACTGTGAAGAACAGCATTGTTCATAGAAGATATGCACTTTGGCTTGAAAATCAGCTTCAAGCCATCAGTTAGTGCATTAAGGATACATTTTTACATACCAGTTTCTTCTTTGCACAATGTTAACATCCATTTTTTTTAAGACAGTATATACTGTTCTACTTGTCTCTTGAGATACAATAATGATGCTAGTCATACCAAGAGGCTTAAGAGCTAATGAGAATCATTTTTCCTGAACCTAGAAAAGCATTTCAGAATACTATACTTAAGGAAAATAATACTGCTATTTCAAGAACCCCCAAAAATGTCACATATTGCCCCTTACTTCCCCAAAAGACTGACCCCCAACTCATGACACTTTCTTATTTGCAGAAGACAAAATTGTTCTAAGAGAAGGGTTAGTCTATCTCCTGACTTTTCAGCTCTGCTCATCTTCTCCATCACGATGTATGTACAATAACTTAAGGTTGAAAAATCAAATTTTAATGCACCCTAATATGCCCATACCTCTGGCTGCTCCACGGGAGACTCCACTGGCCCACTGTTCACCCTTAAGGTCAGAGAAATGACATTCATTTCCTGTTACTGTCCTGACTCTTTGCCATTCTGTATTAGGTCTATTAAACAGAGCTATCATATAATTAAGCAATAAAAAACCCCACCTGCAGATCTTACATAGAGAAGGAAGCTCATGGGGCATCAAGAGGCAGGCAAGCTCTGCTGCTGCATCTGAAGTTACAGCTTTTACACAGTGCTCTTTCCATTTTCCCACATCTGGAAACAGCATGAGAACTTCTGCTAGTCAGCTCTATTGCAGATTCCCTACACGTGCACACAACACACACATCAAATCCTGATTCGGTAACAACAGCCTGCACCTCACCCATCCCCACTCATTCCCTTCATTGCTTCAGCAGCGCAGAATTGCTGTCCACCCTCTTTCATCCTATACATTTATCACTGACCTTGGCTTCTCCCTTTCGCATGCCCAAATCCATGTCCTGTCAGCCACCCACACATCACTGTTTCCACTTGCCGTGCACCTTTCAGAAGGATTTCAGTTTCCGTCTTCAATTTCATGTTTCTTATGCTACAGGTAGGGCTTATAGGCAGCTCTTACATCCAGGTTCTGCAGGAAATAATCTGCTGCCATAAATTAAAACTACGCAGCTAATTCCAGGGTAAAGAGCTTGTATTTGGAGGGAATGGTGAGACAGACCATGACACAAATTGGAACAAAAAATCCGAAATGTCTTGGAAATATAAACTTGTCTCTTTGAATCAGTAGGGCAGACATTTTGCTTGAAGATGTAGTTCCATCCTCACCAAAATCAGTGTTGCTGACTCTGTCCAAAACCACTTTAAAAAAAATAAATTGCAGCCCAGTAATGACAACTTCTGACATTCCTAGTAAAGGGTCACAAGCTGTGCCCTGAGTTGAGAGCAGCCAGAAGGCAGCAGCCCGGGGCAAGGAAACACAGAGAAATAAACCCAAGCAGGTCCCAGAACTGAGGAGGAGAGGACTGCCACCATGAACATCACACCCCGCCCAGCAAAGAGCTCAGGATGGTGGTTGTTCAACTATTCCCACTGCGGGCTAGGAGAAACCACCAAAGTGAGGAACGAAAAGAGCCTGGAAGGGTGAGCACAGCACCAGAGAATAGACACTAGGGTGGGTTTTCTTCTAAAACCATTTCTATAACCATTTTAGAGGTGTTATTAATGACATAATAAGCGTCCATATTTTTGTAACCGGACTTATAACTTGCATTCTGTTTCAATACAAACATGTTTGTGAAGATATTAATCAGACTAAGCTCTGGTATCTCTATATGTGGTACATTCTCTTTTGACTGTAACAGTATCGTATTTTGAACAAACTCCATTACGACAGGAAGCTAGAATGGTTTTCATCTCATTGACTTAAACAGGTAATGTGAAGTAGTGGTTAATCCAAGAAACGCTATATGATGGCATCTTTTCATTACGTTTCCAGGAGATAGATTTAAAAAGGAGGGAAAGTGGAAAAAACACAACAGCACATATTTTCCAAAACTATGAGTCACAGTAGTTCTAAGATGGTAATATAAGGAAAAAAAAAAAAATCTTAAAATGTAAGTAACAGAGGTTTCAAAAAAGGAATGTAAATAATTTAAATTTAGAAAATATGAATGTTTACAAAGCTGCAGAAATTAATAGAGATTTAGTTCTTGGGTATTTTTGTCTTGATAACTGTTTGGAAGGAGGAACACATTTGGGTAAATTAGTCTGTCTGAAGAAAAAAAACACAGGAAATAAAAATTCCTGGATCTGGCTAAAAAAAACGTGAAGATAACTAAATTAGTGTTGTCTTTAATATATCCAGGTCTAAGTTCAAGCTCCATATAGCTAAGGTGTCTTAAAGATGTCTTATTTCTAGAGCTGTAACAATATAGCAATTTATTCCTTGGTGTAATGATTCCAGTAGGAAGTGCCCTGACGCCTTCATGAGAGACAAAATGATCCTTCAGATTAAACCTTTATTTCAAGCTAGTGTGAGTGCTTCTTGGTTTTCACCTCTGCAAGCTCATTAGAAGACTAAAATAATCTGAGAAAGGTTCTAGTTCCTTCTAAGGTTTGACACTCATCCTTTTTAACTTTGGATTTCATGCAACACTGAAGGTCTGATATGACAAATACCAACTGCTTGATACTCCATTGCCTCGTGTTTGTTGTAATCTCTGTCACATAAGCATACCAGGGATGAAATTACTTTAAATCATGGTAGTATTATAAATCTTCTCACATAGCTATAAATGACCGTGAGAGGTGGCAGGCAATGGATAATTGGGCCCATAGTGACTACCAGGTACAGATGAGGACACTTACTTGTTTTAAGCCAGCAGGCAGGTTAGATCTAGACTTTATCAGCATATGTGCCTCTTCTGTATACTGTAAAGCACATAAGCCAGCTTACAAGTGAGAGGCAAAGAGTTGCTGAGTCTGTTGACTCTGGGTTGCAGAACTTCAGAATACTGCTAGGATACGAGACATCTACTGGATTAAAATTTATTCTTCAGTGAGATGAAGGTGGTAGCAAGTGTAAGTGTACAAACCCTCACTAGAAAAATTATGGGAAACTAAGACAGTACCCGTGCTTTTGTATTGCCGTACCACAGACTGTTCCACTGAAAATTAGGTGTCTCCTCTGCCAAACAAACTTCAGGGAAGGGAGTATAGTACAAATGATACGCATGTCTACTTAACTCTTTTTTTCTTTTTTTTTTCTTTCCTTTTTTTCTTACTTAAAGTTCTGAATATATTCTTTTGTTTGGAAAGCTCTGTCGCCAACAATCATTCAGAATACACAGAAAACTACTTACAAAGCCAGATGGGATACTGCGTTCCTCCAGGTAAATCTTAAAAATAAAGGGGCTTCAAAAGACCATTTTATGGACACACACTAACTGTCAAAGTTCAGAGTTTTTCAGACATGGGATTCTGGCTTGAACCTTTCTTTGATATTAAAATGAAAGTTAACCAACAGAAATTACTTCCCCATAGTGAGCGGGGCTTTCCTGGCAGTCATCGACTATTGTTGAAGGCAGCAGTTACTGCCAGGGACAGCAGCTGTACTGTGCCCAGTGCTGTGCTCAATTTTATCATTTTACTTCATTGTGTTGCTTGTTTTCACACTTCTAAAGGTGTCTTTCTATGCCAGCTACTTTCATAATAAAAGCCTGACTGTGATCAAAATGTTGAGGCAATTTCTTCATGAATTGCTCACAGTGGGCATAGCTTGACATTTGATGCATTTTAGAGGTTGCATCAGAACCAAGAGAATGCATTTTGGGACTTAGCTTCCTATTTCATTTCCTCGACGTGACAGGAGAAGACAAGTGCGGGAAATGTGGGCAAAAAAGAAAGCTGCAGGAAGAAAGACCTCCTTCCCAACAAATGCTGAATTTAGACAGAAAGACAAACACCCTTATCCCAGGGAAAGTCACAAACTACAAATTTCAGAAGTTTAAAGTACAGAAGCTCAAAATCTTCTCTGTGTCCTTATTGCTTAACCTATTTCATCTTATGGATGTTAAGATAGTGAGAGAAAGGAAGAATAATTTTTAAAATTGCTGCTATTAACCCCGCAGAACTCAACATATTTTCTGCCATAGAAGGAGGTATATCCTCATGTGAACTAAAAACGTTAAGAAAAGATAGCAGACTGAGGCTCACAATGATATATAGAAGAGAAAACACTACCCAGCAGGTCACTATATGAATAGCATCGTCCAGAAATACCTGGGACCCACTTCTCTAAAAAAGCAAATACATATTTTCAGTCCACAATCACAAGCAATATAAAAGACAGACACTGGAATGTGTGCCAAGTACTATGCAAAAGCCTACGAGTTCTGCAACTTATCACATTAAAAACAACATATGCTTTATAAAGTAACAAGAAACTGACTTTACCTTACATTTCTAATATTTTTATTACACTTTTGTCCAATAATCCATCTGTGATCCTCCTAATGCTCTGACTACTAGAGTATTCCATCACATAATGCTTTACAAATTCGCTTTTTAAAATTAATTTATAACTCAGAAGAAGTTCTCAAACTCTCATTTAGAAAAATAAGTTCTATGAAACAAAAATGAAGGGGGAGGAGCTGTTAAGTTTTCTGGCTAGAATTTACTGAGTTTAAAAAAAATCAGAAAAAAAAGACTGTAACAAAAGTAAAACATTTATTTCAACAAATTATGTTTCCTATATATGTATTATATGTGTATAAATATATATATGTATAAAAAATATACCTTCGCGCACTTAAACTGGTAAGACATTGGTTAAAAAACTGAGTTCAATTATACTTCAAAAACAGAATCCACATAATAACTTCTGATTAAAAGACTAACTGTAAATTTACCCCTGCACTTTCTTCCTTATGTTACCCAGTTGTGTTTCCATGGTTACTCAATTTTAGAAATCACTGAGTCTTACTGGAACATGAATAATAAACATACTTCTTTATCAATACATTTTATGCAAAGATCAACTGGGCTAGATTTCTGAGTAGCATAAAGTAATTCTCCCTTCTTTTGTTTTTTTAATTATTATTTAAATACTACATTAGGCACATATAAACAAAGCAAACAAGTGGAATAAATTGTCAAAGAAATATTATAATTAAAAATGAGTTTGAACTTTAATTTTAATTATAAATTTCAGTAATAACATTCCCAATTTCTCTTTAATGTGTGTGTATATTTATTAAAGTCATTTTTGTTGGTTTCTAGCACTGGCATTAGAAAGGGAAAGGAGAGGGAGAGAGAAGTGTTTTATGTTTGATAGAAGCATGGCGTTGCAGTTAACAGAAAGTAATCCAAACAGCTATTCATGATGGAAACTTCATTCTAGAGGCAAGTTATTATTTTCATTCCGTTGCTAAACAAATCACAATAAAAGTAGATTTGTTCAACTTCTTAGCTGAAATCTATATATTGTAGGATGCACACACATACCAAGGTACCTGTAAATTTGGGTTGTCATGATACAGATGCATGAAGAGAATCCTTTTTTTCCAAGCCATCATTTTCAAAGCATTACTCATTTAAAAAATGCCTTCCATGATGAAGGTTAGTAAAGATAAAGGAAGAGGGAGAGACTACAGAATCGCTGCTTTAAGTAGCTAAAAGACCGAGGTTAATTACTTCCTCCTTTTTTTTCCCAATGGTAACACCTATATGACTGCATTTATTTATACATTATTTTGCAGGCATAAAAAATACCTTTTAAGTGTAGTCTTTCAATGTAAGCCATCTACATCTTCCTTTTAAAGAGTCAGGCTTGTAACAACTTCAGTGATTCCAATTAAGGCATTATTGCATCACCGTGGTTATGAAAACAGATAAATAAGAAGAAAATTATTGATAACTGACTATAGAAAAATAAATGAAGACAAACAAGGGTTTTTTTTCACTATTATGCCAGCAACTGAAATACTCGAAAAAAATAGGACAAATGGCATATCATTATTAAAAAAATTATATATATATGTATATAGTTTACTGAGTCTTCTAATTTATACTGTCTCCCAAAGGTACTTTATTACCATATCTTTCATATCTACCAGGGTAACATTTAAGTACTAAAATAACATAACTTCAGTTCAGCTATAGTTATAAAAAAGTGGTTGTTCAGTCATAGAATCAAGGAATAATAGAATGGTTTAGGTTGGAAGGGACCTCTGAAGATCACCTAGTCCAACCCCACTGCCATGGGCAGGAACATCTTCCACTAGACCAGGTTGCTCAAAGCCCCATCCAACCTGGCCTTGAGCACTTCCAAGAATGAGGCATCCACAATTTCCCTGGGCTACTTGTTCCAGTGTCTCATCACCCTCACAGTAAAGAATTTCTTCCTTTATGTCCAATCTAAACCTACGCTCTTTCAGTTTAAAACTATTGCCCCTTGTCCTGTAACTCCAGGCCCTAGTAAAAAGTCTCTCTCCACGTTTCATATAACCCCCTTTTAAGAACTGAAGAGCCATCCCCAGAGCCTTCTCTTCTCCAGGCTGAACAACCCCAACTCTCTCAGCTTGTCCTCATAGGAGAGGTGCTCCATCCCTCTGATCATTTTTGTGGCCCTCCTTTGTATCCCCTCCAACAGCTTCATGTCTTTCCTGTGCTGAGGACTCCAGAGCTGGATGCAGTACTCCAGGTGGGGTCTCACCAGAGTGGAGTAGAGGGGGAGAATCACCTACCTTAATGTGCTGGCCACACTTCTTTTGATGCAAGATACGATTGGCTTTCTGAGCTGCAAGCACACATTGCTGACCCATTTCCAGTTTTCCATCCATCAGTACCCCCAAGTCCTTCTCCGCTGGGCTGCTCTCCCATCCCTTCCCCCAGTTCATTCATCCCCCAGTCTTTACGGATATTGGGGATTGCCCCAACCCAGGTGCAGGACCTTGCACTTGGCCTGGTTGAACTTCATGATTTACACTGGCCTACTCCTCAAGTCTGTCAAGGTCCCTCCGGATGGCATCCTTTCCCTCAAGAAAATCAACTGCATCACTCAGCTTGATGTCATCTGCAAACTTGCTGTGGGTGCACTTCATCCCATTGTCTATGTCACTGATAAAGTTATTAAATAGTATTGGTCCCAGTACGGACTCTCAAGGGCCACCACTCATTACTGGTTTCCACTTGGACATTGAGCCATTCACTAGAACTCCTTGGACGTGACAATTCAGCCAGCTCCTTATCCACCTAACAAACCCAGCTGTCAAACCCAAATCTCTTCAAGAATGGTGTGGGAGACCATAGCAAAGGTCTTACAGAAGTCCAGGTAGATGACATCCATAGCTCTTCCCTTGTCCACTGATGCAGTCACCACATTGTAGAAGACCATCAGATTAGTCAGGCATGATTTGCCCTTGGTGAAGCCATGACGACCATCACTGATCACCTCCCTGTCTTCCATAGGTTTCAACGTGTATTCCAGGAGGATCTGCTCCACGATCTTACTGGGCACAGAGAGTGAGGCTGACTGGTCAGTAGTTCCCAGGGTCCTCCTTTTTACTCTTTTTAAAAACGGGCATGATGTTTCCCTTTTTCCAGTTATTTGGGACTTTGCCTGACTGCTAGAATTTTTGAAATGTGACTAAGAGTAGCTTGGTGACTACATAAGCCAGTTCCCTCAGGACCCTGGGATGCATCTTGTTAGGTCCTATGGACTTATGTATGTGCAAGTTGGTCTCAAAACCAACCAGTTGTTCAAGGTGGTCTTAAAACTGATCTTCTTCTACAGTGGGAGGGACTTCATTCCCCTAGTCTCTGCCCTGAAGTTCAGGGGCTTGAGAGATGTGGAAAAAGAGATTGCCAGTGGTAACTGGCACAAAAAAAAGAAAAAAAAAGCTCCTCAATTCCATCTACTGTCTACAAAATAATGTACATATTATTCACTCTGTTAAGAAAATCAGAATTGGTATCTTTTCAGCTACATGAGACTTAGATAGCAAATTCTGAATAAAATTACCAAGAATGTACAGAAAGTCTCAGTCCCAAGTATCCCAAATAGCCCAATAAATAGAGGTCCAGTCTACTAAATCAATTCCAGATAAACTTTTATCACTTCCCTATCACCAGATTCAGTTTGCAGTGCTTACTCTCATTCTAGTCCCCAAAACTTTTAATACATTTGCATAAAAATGTAACATACTCATATAGACTCAAAATACCACTGAATGAAATGCGTTAGGATTTTATCAACCTGAATCTGCTTAAAGGGTCAAGCTTCTGCCCTTCTACATAAGACAAAAATCAATTCTTACAGAAAGCAGAAATAGCTGTCTGTATCAAAAGTCAATTGATACTTCAAGGACTGAGGAGGGTTTTTTTTTGTTAGCTTGGTTTGGGGTTTTATTCTGGTATTTTTCCCCTCTACTGCCAACCCTCGGTTTACATTTCAGTAGAAAAGCAACGTAACATTTAATTTCATTAGTTCTCTTCAGAGATGTCAGGGCTGGAAACTGTTTAAAATCAGGATGCTCAGTCTTCAGCAGAGCATTACTTCAGTGTGACAAGCAAGAGAGACTCAGCAGCTTCCCAGGCAGCACTACCCTTTAGAGGGGTGTATCTCCAAGGCCTTTCTGGATAGGCCTTTCTTGAAGCACTATCACCTGACAAATTTTGGAATGAAGTTAAGACTCTACTGTATTCTATGCAGGTTCATATGTAGCATGAGGCTCCCATCACCGTGGTGGCTGAATCACAGTGCCACTGTCACCACCACTGGCACCGGAACTAACTTCCCTCACACGCAATGCACCGTCCCACCTCTCCCTTAGATAACTGCCTACAAACATGCATCGGGAACAAAGGAAAGAAGAGAAGGAAAGATAACGAATCAATTACCACAACTATTGGACAAAATCAGTTCTGGTCCACTCAACAGGGTGTCGGTGCCCAGGCGCTGGCAGCGGGGGCTGCAGGGCGGCCTCTGTGAGGAGAGGCCGGGGCTGCCCCGTGCCGGACACAGCCGGTTCCAGCCGGTTCCACCCAAGCCAGCACAGGGCATGGCTGAGCCCCTTGGCCAAGACGGCAGTGCCTCTGGGAAAACGTATTTAAGTAAGGGCAAAACCACCAGAGAGCAGTGAAGAGGGAGGAGAAAAAAAGTGTGTGAAACAGGCCTGTAGACACAGAGAAGAAGGAGGAGGAGGAGGAGGAGGAGGAGGAGGTGCTCCAGGTGCCGGAGCAGAGATTCCCCTGCAGCCCCTGGAAAGGACCATGATGAAGCAGATTGCCCCTCTGCAGCCCAGGGAGAGGACCACAGTAAAGCAGATGTCCACACTGCAGCCTGTGGAGGACCCCCGTGCCAGAGCAGATGGATATTTCCTGAAGGATCTGTGGCCCATGGAGAGCCCACGTTGGAATATCCTGAAGGGCTGCAGACTGTGGGAAGGACCCATGGTGGAGCAGGGGAAAAGAGTAAGGAAGCAACTTGAATTTTAGCTTTCAGCTTCTGATTAAAAAAAGTTATATATTTTTCTTTAAAAAACACCACGTTGCATGCGACTTCAAAACTTTCAGGAAAAATACATTAAACAATGAAAAAACAGTAAAGAAAGAAAAACACGTGAGATCTCTAAGTGACTTACTGGACCAGCTGCCCTGTATTGGCTTTTCAGAAGAAGGGAATGCAGTGAGGAATTAGAGGCTTTTGTAAAATGGATTTGGTGGAAGTAGCTCATAGCACAGGAAAGGAAGAAAGTAAGAGCCATCAGCAAGTTCAACATACTGGGTAGGGAAAAAGAATTTTACTTAGAGACTTACGGTTGACTAGACAAGGGAAAGTACATTAAAACTAGTTAATGGAAAATGTAATAAGGTCAGCTACAATTCCAACAGGGTACAAAAGGAGTAAATTCCAAGAAACCAGTAGCTTACCACAAACTTCAAGTGGTCCCTCTAGGAAAATCACATCAAGCAATTCATGTTAACAAAAAAAAAAATAAAATAAAATAAGAAAACAGAAAAAAAGAAATAATTCAGTTCCATGTAATAAGTAGTCTTATGGGAAGGATAAGACTAAAATCAAGAGGCTGGGCCTCAGGGCTTTTTTCAAAGTGGTCCTGATATTTTAGAAGATTTGAGGGCCAAGATGTGCTGATGATAGCTTCATTTTTCCATAAACTCATTCTTTGGTTTACTTTGCTTAAAATAATGTCTATCTTAAATCACTTCAAGGGAACTAATGACACATTTTATTCATCAGAAGGAGGATTTTGTGAGGGGAGATTTTTTTACAGCATAGTTATTGAAATATTAAGGCAGGATGACTACTAAAGCAAACAACTAAGTCTACAAATTCAGAAGAAAAATAATTTGGTTTCTGCACAGACTCATATTTAAATGTCACTGACACCATGACTTTTCAGGTCCCGTTATAAGTCTGTCCTCTTTCAAAATGCTTTGGAAGCATCACTATTCTGCATCTGGACCTCTGTTCTGGTCTTCTTCCCGTATGTCTAAGATACCTGCAAGTACCAGTTTGGATGTTTTGCTTCTTCCATTACATCCAGAGAATGAGTCTCTCAATGACAAGCCCTGAGTGTAAAACACTGGGCAACCAAAATACCCATCATTTTGGGAAAGCAGTTCTGTTTGGTTTTTTTTTGTTTTGGTTTTTTTTTAAAGTAAAAATGAGGAAAAGATGGGAAAAGTTCCAAAACCACGCATTTAAAAAATATCTCAGTATAGTTCAATAATAAGCAGAAAATTACATATGCTAAATATGAGAATGCATTGGCTTTAACATTGTTGATTTCGGAGTAGAAGCGTTTTAAAGGTTATTTGAGCCAAACTATTAATACAGCCTCATCTACAAGAAACGAAACAGTATCTCAGCAAGGACATTTGGTACAATTGCAGTCCTTAGTGCTTATCCTCCTTGGTCTGTAACTCAGCTGGAGGCTAGTAGAAATAAACGATGCTTTAAAGAAAAACAGTAAATTGAAAATCACTCATTTTTAAAAGATAAGTTTCTCTCCATGTGATTACTCTTCTGAATTATTGAAGCCACCATAACAGTCACTTTAGTGACATTATTGATTACTATAGTTTTTTGCATGACACATTCATCTTGAATAGTAAGACCTATCTAGCCATTTTCTTTTTATTTTAGATCAGTTTTTATTTTGTCCATCAGATGCTAGCCAATTTTTGCAGGTGAAATTTTAAGACAAACTAAAAGATATGCCTTAATTATAACTGACATTTTGTAATCCTTTGGTACACAGAAACTCCTTACTGACATCTGACTTAAGGTGACCATGTCCCTTCATTAACCGTTTTGATTCCAAACAGCTCTTGGTCAGCTCTACAAGAAAAGAGACCTAGGCACGACTGTAGACTAAAAGTTTCTGCATTCTCACTGGTATTTGCTGTACTTATTAACAAGATACATGACAGGTTACTTACTCATCATGTGTTGACTGGTGGAACTTAGTTAATAAAAACAATGTGTAAGAGAGCCAAGAATAGCTCTGTTTTTAGTAATAAAGTTATTGATATTTCACTCTGAGATTATTTTATCCAAAGGTGACGTCTTTTCTTGCAGAGAAATCCCAGTATTTCATGACACATACAACAGGTAAATACATAATCCATCTAAAAGCAAAGCACCTTTTTAACAGTCTATTTTAAACATCATAGCTTGTGCTTTGTTTATTATAACATGCATGTTTGCATCATGAAGTGTAACCAGAAGAAGGTAACTCCTAACTCAATGAAACAAGATTACTGACACAAAATGGTTTTGAAACATATTAATTTGTTTTGCTTACCCAAAATGAGAAGCATTAGTATTTACAAATAAATAGAAAACCTTATTATTTTCACTTGTTTCAACATCTGCTTGGTCCCCAAGAAAAATACTCAACTATGTTAAATAGCTCTCTAATAGTAGCAGGTTTTCTCATTAACAGTCAATTTTTTCTCACTGACTTTGAGACAGAGTAAAGTTCTAAGTAAAATGTCCTAATTATTAGAATTATGCAAAGATAGCTTCCATTTATGAAAATTAAATCATTTAGAAACTTGTATATAGTTAATGAAGCGTAATAAATATTGAACTAATGATATTGTAAGACCACAGAAGATAATATGCCAAAGCAATTCACAGCCATCATTTGCTACAAAGACAAGTCTAAATTTTCACAAGCATAGTCAACTTCCCAGCCAGATATGAGGGATTTATTGTTGTTATTATTATTGCTAGTGGGGGTGATTTTTTTCACAAAGTTTTAATTTTATTACACAGCAATGTTTTAGACACCCTATGAGTAGCCAGCAGTATGAAAGGAAAACTGGAAGGCTAATAAAATTTATGATAAAAAATTATGATAAAATGAGATAAAAAATATCTGTTTACAGAAGATGAGGAACAAAACGAGTATTTTGCAGAAAATATATATTAGACAACCCTTAATTTTCTTTTCAGTGTTATGGAGAAGCTAAGCCATTTTCAACTGAAATTAATAACATGTTTTATCAGTGATGGGCATTTTTTTACACACAGCAGGAACCACCACCTGTCTACCTACAAATTAAGTACTTCAAGGGGAACCCAAACACTAAAAGCTTTCTTTCCTCATCTCCCCCTTTCTCAAAGCCAGTGAGAATCAACTCTTGACTGTCAGCCAGGAGACGCAGTGATGCTCTGCCACTTTGGGAAGCAGGCCCCTCATCTTTGCCGTCTGCCAAAGGACACAGAAATGCTGCACCAGGTAGGAAACCAAATACCCAGCCCAGCTTCAAGACGCTGCGTTCCAGTGCAGAAACGGAATCTTTGTTCCACGTGAGCAGACGGGGGCCATGTCCTCCAAGAACCTACACTCTTCCTAGAGGCAAGAGGACACCATGCATCTCGGGCAGCATCACAGGAGTCCTTGCTGCCTCCAACAGGACCAGCTGCAGCCCAGACCCAGCAGCTGAGGAGACGCAGCTGCCAGCCTGCAAGTGAAAGGTCTGCAGTGGCCCAAGAGCAGGAGCCGGAGCCCTTGTGGCTCACAGGAAACAGTCTCCAGCAGTGCTCGGAGTAATCAAATCAGGCAATTCCTCGTCAGTGAAACTTTAGCATTCATGAGGCCAAATTCATGAAAGCCTCACAATTTTAATAAAGTTGGCACATGCTTAAAGTCCTGATTTGGGAAATGTCACTTCTGACTCAGGTTATGAGACCAATTATGTAGCTCACATTAGTATACTAATGTTCCTCCATGTGCACGGTATCCATTTAGTCATATAATAATAGGAAGAATCAAATAATTTTCCCTTTTGCCATAGGTCATTACACATCAAGCAAAATTAATATTTAAGAGGTATCCTTACATAAAACGGTTTTCAGACTGCATAAAACAGAGAAAACAAAATGCAAAAAAAATTTTTAGTAAGAAGAAGATGACTAAAGAAAGCCTTAGGAATATACCTAATGTTTATATATATAAAAATTTATGTATATAGATAGAATTTTTTATACATTATTGTATGTGTATAATTTTTATAAATTATATATCTTATATCGTTTATTTATGGTTGTATAATTTATAATAATTATATTTTGTAGGTTTAGATATATATGTGATTTTTCAATGAAAGGGTATCTATTCTAAAAAAAGCATCCCCTTTCTGTATTTCTGACATCTTAATAGAAGTTTCTGTTGCATAGATTTATTTTTTTTTTTTTTTAAAGAGTTAATGATGTTTCCTTGCCTTACCAAATACTATGTTTTTATAGTATTATACAGGAAGATACCTTGTCAGGAATTATTATGCAAAATCTTCCTTTGAATCACCCAATGGCAGAATGAGCATCACTATTTTTGCAATCACCTCCACCAATCTACTACAGCATCCAGATATTAAAATAATAAAATTCATGGCAAATTAGTTATGCCCAGATCCTGAAATACACATAACTACATGCAGACATACACATATATTCATACAGACTATGCTACAACGCGTGCCCTTCTAACACTGAGAGTCAGCCAGGACTACATCTCTAAATACTTACAGAGAATTTTGCCTTAGATTGTACTCACTGTTTTTCAAACCAGCCAGAAAAGCAGAAAATTCAGGAAGTTTCCTGATGTCCTCTTGATGTACACGTTCTAGAATCCCCCTGATAAATCCAATGGGACTTTGGTTCAATGAATGTGGTCTACTATTGCCTATGAGCACCATAGGCAATAGTAGACTACAACAAAGCACCAAAATTGTGCTTTAATTATATTCCACTGATGTCTGGAACTCAAAAAGCCATGGCTGAATCCGAGGGATGAGTTTTTTAGTCAGAACCCAAGGAATCTACCGAATCAAGGAAGATTTTGAGCAGAATATTTGAGTTGTTCTGTGTTTGTTTCCTTCTCTTTTCTTGGGCAGGGGGATTAAAATGGCTGAAATTGTTAAAATAAGTAACTCCTGGACAAATGGTTTCCTCCATAGTGTGGCTTCCTTCATGCATGGTAGTCTTTGGCTCTTAGGACCAGATTGTGAAATCTGTGAATCTACACAGACTGCCAGACTTTCTGCAGCATCGAAAATCTTCTGGATGCAGCAGATCATGATGGGATGCAGCCAGGAAGTGTTTCCTGTCCCAGGCTCAGAGAATACAAGGCCTACACAAGGCAATGGTTTTCCTTGTCACAATCAGAACGACATCCAGTCATAACACAACTAAGGAGACAGCCAGAGTATGCTGTGCTCCAGCTATTTCCCTGGCATCTCCTTTACAGGAGTAGTAGAGGAGAAGGAAGACTAACATTGACCTACTATATCTCTACAGCCACTGGAGAAGTTAAAATAGGGGACTATCCTGTGTTTATCTCTCCTTACGTGGGAGACGCTTAAATGGGGACTTTCATTCTCACTGCTAAACTTGGGATGAACTCACTGAAACAGCTAACCCAAACGTCTTATACGATATGCTCCAGTTTTCTTTAGCAGTGCAAATACGAGCACTTCAGAATGGAAAATGAGAGCTGTCTCATGCAGATTTGCAGGGGCAACCTCCTGAGCTAAAAAATATGAATGCCACATTCCTGGCATGAGACATATAAAGTCAGGCCGATTCTGCCAGAAAGGAAGAAAGGAAGTCAAGTAGCTAAAAAAAATGTCCGGTTTCAAAATCATATGAGCCTGAAAATGACTTGTTTAGTTCCTGCAGTCACTGGACCATGTCCAGAAGAAAATAGATAGCTGTTTACAGTAACGCAACAACTCTTGAAAGCCTTTCTAAGGCTGTCTTCTTTCCTCTTGATCAAAACTCTCGTTATGCTCTGCCCCCTTCCATGAGGATACTTATTCTTTTAGTAACGCTGCCAACAGTTACAAGATGTTCCATTCTTGGCTCTACAGCAAATATATTCACTTATTAATCAAAGGGAACGGTCTCCTTAGCACTGTGCTTTTCAGATCTACTGATTCTTGAACCAAAAAGATAAGGAGGGGAAGAAAGTTCCTCAGAAGCTGTCAGAAGCCAGAAAGTAAGGGGCCACAAAAATGTTCAATAGGTTGCATGAACATTTTGAAAGTCTCCTATTTGATGCATGTGGATATGGTTTCCTCAGACTGAATTCCCTTTGATCTCTAGAAAAAAAATGAGTCAGAGAATATTACTCCTTCTGATGCAGAAATGTCAGGAGGAGTAGGAGGGGAGGAGGAGTAAAACTGACTCATCTTGAGAATCAGATTCAACAAACTCTAGATATATTATCCATCAAGAAGACTCTAATCAAAAATATGAACAATAGATTGTGCCACATGAATGATGAACAAGAAATCTGAACTAGGCTGGATGCAAGGTCACTAAAAGCACCAGTCTGCTGTACTAAGGTCATTTAGATATGATTAGAGAAGATACTGTTAATATAGCTTTCCATCTCCTATAGTTAGATGAGATTACAGTACAGTTTCAATACAAGAAAAGCAAAAAGGGAAATGATGATTTATACAGCTAAAGAAAGGAGAGAAAGAATTGGTGGGAGGAATGCAGAAAGTTTACTAGTCAGAAAAAAAAAGAAAAAGAAAAAAAAAGAAATACTCTATTCTGCCCACCCGACATTTAGACTGAGACAAAACGTCAGTCAACAGCAATACCCAAGAAAAGTTTAATGTCTGTTGGCCGTACCACACCACAGCAGGACTCTGTTTCCTGAAACAGTGCTACAGAGAGAATCAGAAGGATAGTATCATATTTAAAGTAATTAAAAAACTCTGAAGGTCTTGGAGAGCCCTAATGACCAAACATTTGCTCAAGATCAGGGCACAGTCTACTTGCAAACTATATGATGCCCAGTAGCTTCACATTCAGTGAGAGCAGAATAGAGTAACAGAAACACAAGAGAGCTTTGAAAACCCACTGGGTGCTCTGACCAAGAATATTTTCCAAGAATACTTTGCTTTTCTGGACCCAGGAGACATTTGCACATAAAGTGAGTGTAAAAGCAGCTAAACCAGGAAGACGCGTTATTCCCTACATGTCTGCCTCCAAATCCTCTATGCCTGTCCTCATGATGAAATAAAGCAAAGATAGTACATATATAAAAACGAAACAGAACAGGAAAAAAACATTTAATCAATAACAAACAGAAGCTTCTAATAACAGCAGAGAAGAAGAGTTTGTCTTTGAATGTTTGAAACACATCTGTATTGCTTCTCACAAGCAAGTATCTTTTTCTTTTAATTGTCACACTAAATTTGCCTCCTAAACCTAGCTATGCTTGTCACCAAATTCAAATAAAGTAGTTTAATTACTTCTGCTGGCACTAATTTATAGCCTGTAGATTCTTGCTAATTAAGAACCCTAATCACTGTTTCAATCTTCTCCATCATACCTCTATCGCCTGGTGTGATTCATACCTGCTGATTCCCTTCAGGCACTAAAGCCATATATCAGAAAGACATTTCCTTGGATAAAAGTAAACTTTTTAACTATGTAAGAGTTAAAAGGAGGAGATTTATATGCCAAAATTTTATCCTTGCAAGTTTTAAACAAAGCATTGCAATTCCTATATTCTGTAGAAAGCCAATGCTACGAAAAAGTCTGCAATTCAACTTGAAAAGATTTTTAATTTCTAAAACAAGATGACTAAACTCAATGTTTTTTCATTGATTCGCTAGGTTGTCATTGAAACCGAAAAGTCAGGAATAGCAAAAATCCTGAATACCAGGGACACTTATACCAAAAATCAAGAATACCAACTCTTAGCTTGCCAATGAAGCCAAGGAAAAGTTTAGCAATGAAAAAAACAAACAAATTTCAAAACTGAAGCTTCCTTTTTCTCTATTCATTCATTCAGTTTGTTACTTTCTAGAAATTTCCAGACTTGCATAGTCCTGTGCACAGAATATAGGGATTTTTTTAAATATTTCCACGATAAGACTCTAATAGTTTCTGCAGCAGGTCCCCCAAGTTTTGCCTATATTAAAGCTTAAATGCACATTCATTTAAGCTTTGTATGTATGTTACTGTACTCCTGGAATAGCATACATTGCAGTTCATCCTTTGTAGCTATGTTTCCATTTTTTCACAAGCATATCTGTTATTTAAAAAACAAAACAAAACAACACAGTAGTAATAAAAAGACAGTATAATCAATATAGACCTTTTAATAAAAATACAGGATGTCCTAAAAGAGACCAACACCATCTTCTTTTGCTGAAATTCTTACAATGTTTTTCTCATGGGGTTTTTTGTGCAATTAAGCATTTTTAACTCTTCTATGCTTTTTTTGATAAGGTGATGCTTTAAATTCAATGTAATATACAGTCTTTCATATTAATAAGGAGTTGGAAACAAATGGAAGGGTGGTTTAAAGCAACTGGGATATATTTCATGTACATAGTGTGAATTGCTTTTCTTATCAAGCAAAAGCATAGAAACTTCACCTGGACAAAGTATGCTGGAATAGGCCAAAATTAACACAAAATCCTTCTTACTTTTGCCAGTCTTGATTTGATAAAAATATAAATTTTATAAGTCTGGGTATTTTATAAAAGCATGTAAATTAAAAATGTAAAATTAAAAAGCTTCAAATGTTAATAAACACAATAAATCTAAATTTTATAAATGTAAGTAGGACTGGGTTGGTTTAATTAGAACCAAGTCTGTTGTGTAACAATGTCTTCTAAGGTAATATTTTTAAGGATCAAATATAGAAACCTAGATCTTCACATGTGCTGCAACAGGACTTTCATAGCAATCATTCAAAACAAGCTGAAATAAGAGTTAGCCACATTTAAATAAACATTATTACACTTGGTAGAACTTTACTTTTCTCATTTACAAAATTTACATAATTCTACACTACTACATGTGGGTGGAGTAGGAGTTCAAAACAAATGAGTCAATATTTTTTCTTCAGGAAAAATACCATTAGCAGAGCATTCATGAGCAATCATATAATCACAGGCAACTGTCCCAGACCCATAATATATGACGACAAACACGCTTTAAAGAAATGGCTCAGACGGAGAGAAAGCTCTCAGTATGGAAAAGCCAAGATGTTATTCCAAAAACAATGAATTAAAGTAAAGCTTGACAACTTTCCTGCAACCAATTATAACCCAGTCCCCTCGGCTGTAAAATGAGATTATTAACATTCCTGTTCTGCCAGTCTTGAAATCTTTTGCCTAGTCATACTTGAAGCTGTTCAGTGCAAGAACTTTCTCTTACCCTTGTAACTAAAATCTGCCTGAGCGGGTTCTGTTATATTCTGCTGAAGAACAGGAGAGGCACACTAAAAACACAAATTCCCATTGTAATATGTTTTAAGAGTTCATACTTTAGAACTGATTAAGTTAAATGACCAAAACCTACTATTTATTTTTTTACCATCTCCTGTATGCAGGCATGTATGTATAGCACCCGTTAAAAGGACAGAAAAGACTAGTTTAAATAGATTATTTTATTCTGTAAACATTTACAGAAATCAAATCCACTATAAAATTTCTATCACACTTTTTGCGTGATACATTTGGAGAACATCTTTCTGTCAAAATTAGTTGGAACATTTTGCAGTAAATTGCCCACAAGGAATGCAGACCTGGTAACGGGGCAAAACAAGATGCTGGTTTAACAAAGAGCGTAAAGAACAGTACCCAATGTGTTAGACATTCTGCATGTAATAGATTTGGTTGTAATTGATTTGCAGACTGACGAGTATAAACAAGGTGCAATGGATGATAGTAGGTGCAACATGCGATAGTAGAGTCCCAAGTGGACACTAGAGTGACGAAGAAGAAACCATCAACATTAACATCCGAGTCTCCTGGCAGAGGACAAAGGAACCCCCAGCACAGACACCACAGAGCATGATACACTCTCCCAGCAAAGCATTCGTGATGGTGGTGGCTCACCATAACTGAAGCCAAGGACACAGAAAAGCATGGGAAGGATGAATGTAGCACCACTGAAGGGAGTAGATAGTGGAAAGTGTGCATATAATAATAACTGCATTATTTATTATCAAGATTTTTCTTTTACTAGTATTCTTTCCTTTATTTTATTTTCCCTTTTTCTGTAATAATTAGAGCTGGACTAAAAGGAATTATTTGATTAGACTGTTAAGATTTAATATAAAAGTCTTCATTTGTCCCATAATGTGTGTCCTTTTGGGCAACAGCAAGACTAGGAGTACAATATCTTCCCAAACTTATTTTCGGACTGGGTTCACATAACTGCAAGTCTTCCTTTTTCTTCCTATACCTTCTCTTGTGTTTCTCACTGTTCAAGCTCCTGATCTCCAAATTACTCCAAAAACAAACCTAACACAGATTTGGAAGCCAGATGCCACCCAAACAACTGACCAGAGGATCCAACTAGTTATATTCAGGTTTCTCCATCTTCCTTTATTCCTGCTACAGTGCAGTACTAGTCCTACTGACCTCAGAGCAATTTTCTCACTCACCCTTTCAGTGTAGCCTCAGTTCTACCTTGTCAAACTTAATGTTGATGAACATATAATTGTTGTAATTTTTTAGACAACAGATAATCTCTGCATCTCAAAACAACACAGTCCCTTGTTCTGTACCTTGGTCTCATCACTCCAAAAAATTTGACATGGAACATGTCACTCAAACAGAGTCAGAGTCCCCTGGGAACAGACATGTTCCATGCCGCTTTGCCACTCACCCTTGTGAATCATAACATGTCATGATAACAAAGAAGTGCTGAAGACATGTGGGACACCTCTTAACAGTGAGGACAGTAGAATCTTTTCACTAGCCCCCCTGCTTACTTTAATGAGAAATTATTTTTGAGAAATTTCCACACAAAAGGCTGTCACGCGTTCCTGTAAATTACAATTTTAACTTGTGACACCTTTGCTCAAATTTCACCTTCTGGCCTAACCTTCACATCAGTGTGCTTTTTGCTAGACTCGTGTCAAAAGAGCTAACTAACCTGAGAGGACAGTATACACTATTAAAAGAAAAAAAGGAAACTCATTAACAAGTAACAATTAAACATGATCACAAGACAGGACCATCAGGGAGAAGTAAGATTAATTATTATGAAACAAATTACCTATGAACTTTGCCCTGTATTTGCATATTGCTTTAAGGAAAGATGCTGAAGAATAGTAGCTTGATTTTCAGAGATGCTCTCACAACTCAAAGAGAAACACTCAAGTCAAAATTACGAGTTTCCGCAAGAAACTTCAGTGTCTCTTTATGGATATAAGTAATCAGATACAATTACTCACTTGTAGCTTTTGCCCACTGCAGCTCAGTGAATCTGATTTTTGCTACTTCTAGTAGTGTCACAGGCTCTGTCCTGAGCTGAGAATCTCAGGGCTGGGCTGGGCTCACCTTGGCCGGAGCTGGGCTGAGCTGGTTTCACCGCCTGCCTCGGGGACAAGTGCCTGTTGCCTCCCCTGCCTGAGCTTGAGCTCTTCCAGTGCCTCTGTGGGAAGGGTCTGGAAACATGGTTTCTTAGTTGCTGTCTAAGAAAAAAGAGCCCATGGGGAGGCTGAGGCTGAGGAGGCTGTGGGGCCACGCTCCCACCCTGCTGGGAGCAGCCCGAAGGCAGCAGCATGGGAAGCACACTGAAATAACCGGGAGCTGGCCCCACTGCTGAGGAGGGAGGAGTTCAACCAACATGGAAATCTCCCCAGCAAAGACGAGCATCCTGTGATCTTGTGATCCCTCCTACCACCCTGGGGGAAAACTGACACCATCGTCTCAGAGGGATGCTGGAAAGGTAAGCATAGCACCTAAGAAAAAGGCACAAATCAGCAACATTTCCCATGGAACAATTTTAAGAGTATTTTTATTAAAACAACTTTTCTGTATTTATTTAGATTCACTGTTTTGAACCTACTTGTTGTCTTTTGATTAGATTGCTAAGATTTTAAATAGACCAGTAGTAAATTCTTGGGTCCATGTATGGTATGTTCCCTTTTGCCCATAATAATATTTTTAGTTTTGAGTGTAACATTATTATTTTTAGTACAAGAGAAAAAAATCCCAGATGAAATAATTAACATTTATAATTAGCATAGAAAATAGTTATTAAAAAAAAACCCTCTGGCTTGAGTTTTATCACAAAATACTGCCTAGATGAAAACAAAAAGGAAGCCTTAAATTAGAATTACAACAGCAATAGTAACAAACTTTCACAAGACTACGAAAGCCGTACAAAATGTTACAAAGTAAGTTTGGGAAAGCTTTTAATGAATCTATGCTTTCAGCAAAGCATTAACTTACCATAAACACTGAAGTACTTTTCATTGAACCTTCAGGGAGTGATGTTCTGTATTTGACAGCGAGAGAGAAGGAATGGCCAAAAATCCTCAGATTTCCGGTGAAATTACCCAGACCTTTCATCCATAAGGTGGTACTAGCTATAGTCATGCCCCCAATACTAATGTGCAGAATTTACTGTAATGCATTGACCACATCTGTACAGAACTACCATATGTAACTAATTCCGACTTAGAATGCATAAATGAAAAGTGACAGAAAAACCTGTGTACGTTTTACTGGCCTGTATAGGCTAAAGATATGAGAAAACATAAATAATGAAAAACTAGCTTTGCTGTTAGACACTTGGTTCTTGAAGAATATTAAAAATTAAAGGAATACTGTGGATGAGAGAGGGAAATTACATGTTTGTATATGAGCAATGTGCAGAATGAGACTAACGGGAAAACAATTGAGTTGTCAATTCCAGTAGGTTGCACTTAATTTAGCCAAAAGGTGTTTTTGTAATTCAGTGGAATATTCTAACTTTTCCTCTGTGATGCTTTTTGATAACTTTAGATATTAATCCTCTGGATTAACTAATTTAAATACTTGTCTCTCATTGAAGTAGTTATAAAAGTTTCTATCACAATAGTTTTATTTTCATGTTATGTAAGATACGTACTGTGCTTGTTTTAACATAGAAAGATTTACTACTCAATGTGTATAAACTTTGGAATGTAAATATTAAGATTTCTATTAACGGAAACTATTAACTGAAAGCACTAATCAACAGGAAAATAGACAATGATGCATCGTCTGTACATATCCCATCTACCCATAGATATGAATTCTCTCATCAGAACTAATCCCTGGACAACCTCTGTATTTTATGCAATGATTGATGTGCTGCACATGAACGCTGAAGGATCAGGGACCAAAATTGACTTCAGTCCCTTCAAAAGTGCTTGAATCACTAGGCTGAGACGTCGTAACCCTCATACAGGCTTTTACCATTTCAAAAATGCCTGAATCCCTGGTTCCACTGAGGTTCAGCAGGGAGATGCCTGACATACAGCCTATGCCTTGTATTCTCTTTTGGTCACCTCTGCTCAAGCTTGATGAATTTACACATCCAGTTAGTCACTTTACCACTGACTGTACAGAAATCCTGGTAAATCTAGCTGGCATAAACTAGTTGACACCTTCTCTGTAGATGCTAAAGTGCCTAAACGGGGTCTTGTTCATTCTGATTCACCTTCTTGCCTTTCCCAGATTTTCTTCAATTTGCCAGCACTGAAAACATAGCTGATGTTCAGAGTAGGATTAAATTTATGGATTAAACTGACTAAATTCAGGTTTGTATTTTAAAACAGTTCCATAGACACACAGACAGCTACATGTCAACACTGAAGAATTCCTGACTTGCTATCAGACTCCCCCATTACATGTAGTGCACCCAACTCTGCACAACTCACCTAAATCTTTTAATTTCCCCAGAAGTAAGGGAACATTTCACTTCCACAGACATTAATCGTTGCTAGAAGAGAAGGATGGAAAGGGTCCCCAAACACTTTGTTTCAACTTAACTTTTGCCACTGTTTTTTCCCTCTTGAATCTTCTTGCTCTGTAAATAACTCCTGTTGTTACACAGAAATGCCAGTAGCAGATGTCCAAAACTTGCAGGTTTCAATTTCAGAGAGAGATTTCAAAATAGCACAGAAAGACTGAAACAAAGGCAATAATTTCACTCGTACACATTGGCAAAGATAGGAGGTGTAGCATCAACACTGTATCTGCATGTCTTCAAACTTGAGAAGATACACTGGTAAAGGTTCATACACATTTCCTATCTGATAACTATAACAAAAGCTCTAGGATATTTCTTTATTGAACTTAAATATTCAAGCTCCTAGAAGCTGCAATTCCCATTAAAAAAAAAAAAAATAAGACTTAATATCAGTCTCAAATGAAGTCTTTGTTAGAGGTTTTTATCCAAAATAAGTTGTCGGTGAGTTTCTATACTTCTTACTAACCAAACAAAAAATTAATGTAAAGAGTTTTCTTTTTTTTGTAGCATCCTACCAGCCAGTCTTGTTTGCTTTACTGAATTCCATTTCTTTCAATAAAATTTCAAAACGTAACAATTTTTCCAGTCTCAAATCAGGAACAGAACCTTCTAGCTTCTTCTGACATGGACAGTGGCATAGAGTGCACCCTCAGCAAGTTTGCCAACGACACCAAGCTGTGTGGGGCGGCTGACACGCTGGAGGGAAGGGATGCCATCCAGAGGGACCTTGACAGGTTGGAGAGGTGGGCCCATGCCAACCTCATGAATAATAAGTTCAACAAGACCAAGTGCAAGGTCCTCCCTCTGGGTTGGGGCAGTCCCAGGCACCGATATAGGCTGGGCAGTGACTGGCTTGAGAGTAGCCCTGAAGAAAAGGACTTGGGGGTGCTGATAGATGAGAGGCTCAACATGAGCCGTCAGTGTGCACTAGCAGCCCAGAAATCCAATCGTATCCTGGGCTGCATCAGGAGAATCGTGGCCAGCAGGTCAAGGGAGGTGATTCTCCCCCTCTACTCCACTCTTGTGAGACCCCACCTGAAGCACTGCATCCAGTTCTGGAGCCCCTACTACAAGAGAGATATGGACGTGCTGGAACATGTCCAGAGAAGGGCCACAAGGATGATCAGAGGGCTGGAGCACCTCTCGTATGAGGACAGACTGAGAGAGTTGGGGTTGTTCAGTCTGGAGAAAAGAAGGCTCCGAGGAGACCTTATAGTGGCCTACCAGTATCTTAAGGGGGCCTACAAGAAAGCTGGTGAGGGACTTTTTAGGATGTCGGGCAATGGTAGGACTAGAGGGAATGGATTAAAACTAGAGATGGGACGATTCAGACTGGACGTTGGGAAGAAGTTCTTCACCATGAGGGTGGTGAGACACTGGAACAGGTTGCCCAGAGAGGTGGTGGAAGCCCCATCCCTGGAAGTTTGTAAGGCCAGCCTGGACGGGCCTCTGAGCAACCTGATCTAGTGGGAGGTGTCCCTGCCCATGGCAGGGGGGTTGGAACTAGATGATCTTTAAGGTCCCTCCCAACCCTAACAATTCTATGATTCTATGATTCTATGACATAGATATTATGCTGCATAAAAAGACCAGTGAAAATTAAAATCAAATCATATCCTTAGAGGGATGTTTAGAAAGGAAACCCTTAACTTCCTAAAAATTTCAGTATTGTCTCTATTTTCTATGATTCCTTATGATTTCTTCTCATAATATGAACTGCCCTCATACCAGCAATATAAAAAATAACTGGTTTATGTGCATGTCATGAACTGTGTTTTCAAAGTACAGATATAATAAGTTATTGAATATTCTGACAAGCCCTTAGGAATGTATTCTGACTTTATAAATGCACGTTTTATTTTGGCAACGTAAAGCCTATGCAATTAAGATAAATGAGATAATCATGAGCTTATAACATATCACATCACACTGAAACTTTAATTGTAGATATCACACGGCCCAATAACAAGTTCCTACTCCAAATGGAGCATACTAATAGATATATAAGAAGGTTCCCAAAAAATCAGTAGTAGTGCAGTCATGTGAACAGAAATATTGCAGCTCTTTATTGGTTTCACACTGTGAAAGCCACTAACTTTCAATTTTGTGATGTTATTCAACACAATTTGATCAGCTATTTTATGCCACTGTGCATAACAACAACAGAAGATATAAGACAAGTAATAAAATAAGAATTTGTTAAAGTCAACTGCCTTGTCCCATTATAGAGATGATAGGCTGAGAAAAAGAGGCAGTAAGTTAGATTCAGAATTGTCAGGCTCTATTAAGAGAAAGTCATTTTGCTCTGATTATGCCAATGAGAGCAAAAGAAAGAAAGAATTAAACAAGACAGCATGTTTTCCAGTAGTTTAAAAAATACATAGTTACATAAAGAAAAAGAGTCAAAGAATACATGTTACATCTAAATGATAGTCTCTGCAGAAACCTTATTCTTTTACCAAGCGAAAATTCACTTTCTTAATTCATTCACTTTTAGCTCCTTGGGTGTAATTCTGAGGATGTGTTCCATGTTGCTGACACACACTGTGCTTCCTTTTTACTAATATATATTGGTTTCTGGTATCTCAGATACCAATTTATCTCTTCCTAGCAAAAAAAATAAAAGAAATTAGAATAATCCCATGGCGTAACCTATATGTGTTTTCCAGTTTTGTAGTTTCTGCTACTGATTAATATTTTTGGAATATTTTAAATATAACTAAACACTTCCAATTCTGTATTGGCTGTAGATATGCACTAAAAGCAAATATATATGAAATATAATTTACAACTTTTCTGACTGCATTTTTACAAATCTTTAAAACATCTGGAAAACACACAGGGTAATGTATTTTGATTTTGTTCTTCAGCAAGTTTAAAAAAAAAAAAAAAAGGACAATCCTGGATCAGTAAAACACTGAAATGTCTCTATAAATAGATATTATGTCTAAAACTACAGTATTTAATACCTGCAGTAATGGTTTAACATTATTCACTAACCAGTCTATGAATGAAAAATACCAGAGAAGCAACTCTCTCTCCATAAACTACTCTAACATTCAACTGGCAAAAAATGATTAGCAAGAGTCTGGCATTTTATTTAAAACAGTTTAATACCAGTCTTCACCACCAAACCCCTCTAGAGATACATTAAGTACCTCATGCTTTAAAATGCCTCTGAGAGTCCCTTCAGACATGTACAGACAGTAGTTCTCATACAACAGCTTTACAGCTAAAGAGTTCATTTATCACAGAGAGAAACATTCATGATGACATCATATGACACACATCACCAAAAGAAAATTTCAAATACCTAGGCTAAACTAAAACTACTGATGTTACACTACTAGTCACCTCAGAGTTAAGGTCAGAAAATTTGTATTAGAAACATGTAGCTTTACAAAAGTTAAATTATATCCATCAAATATACCCACAAATGCACTCAAACTAGCAAAATAATATCAGAATAAACTTCTTGTATTTCTATTTCATGTGAAAATATATTACATAGATATATTAGTAAAGGTGATGTTTTATTGAGCAATTAAAAAAAAAAAAAAAAAAAAAAAACAAAAAAACAACCCACAACTTAATTCCTATTGCAGGCAAATTACCCCCCAAAACTTAAAAGTAAGAAGAAAACCCAAGCAATCTTGTCAAACCTAAAACAGACCCCACAAATCACAGATCAGATATAAAAACCTTAGGAAGAATCCAGTGCATTTCCCTGTCATCCTACAGATCAAATCAAAACAATAAATCAGTCCTCTCTTCAGGTTTTTAAGGAGCTCATTTAATAACAACTCAGCATCCTGCTCGTTGTTTTACTGTTAGATGAGTCTTGGTAGAACTGCAGCTTCTTTCAGTTTGTCCAGGCCCATATGATACTTAAGAAGATTATTTCAAATTTCTGTCGTACATCTCATTCAGTAACAACCATTGATTGCTGTGTGTTCATAACCCATGCTGTATTTTTGTCTCGGCAGAATCTAATAATTTTCAGTAATGCATTATCAGCAAAAAAAAAAAAAAAAAAAAAAAAGGTATCTCCCCAGGTGCCTTACAAGGAAAATTATGAAAAATGAGCCTCTAAAAAAAATTCAATATTTCTAAACCATATAGACAAACTGATAGAAGCTAAGTTTGCCAATGTTAATTTGACCTTCTGTTTCCCCTAGGAATCCATACTCCTTTCAGAGGGAAGCAAACATAGCCACTTGGGCTAGTCGAACGGGTCATGTATTTATGTTATGACAGGCATTGATTACACTATTTTGATAAGTCAGCTAATGAATAGCAGTAAAAACTAGCTTGCAGTGGAAGTCTGCCAAGATTCTCTTTAGAAAACCTCATCCAGATATATCAAAAACTCTTTACAGATTAATGAAAAGCAAAAAAAAAAAATAATATTGTCAATATATTAATTATGCTTCAAAACTAAATTTTCCAATTAAGTGGAAACAAATGCACTTTTCTTCGCCACATATTCTCATTTTATTTTTAAAAATAGCTCCCTGTTTGAGAGAGAAATGGGAGCTAGTAAAATGCCCTTAAGGGAAAAAAAAAATAGCATTTTTGAATCTTCTATTCAGAAGTTTGACTGATTATTCAAAACTTCTATGTGCCGTTACAATAGTGCAAACATACCAAGTACATGCCATCTAACAAAGAGGTGTTCCTGTTCATGATCCAAATTATCTCAGTGATACCATGCCATCCCCCCCAAAAAAGGAAAGAAACAGTGAGAAGACAATTACATATTAGCACTAATCCAAGAAGAAATAAAGGCAGCATTCACTGGTGCTAAAGTCTAATCCCAAATTCAGTGTCAAGAAAAATTATTTCTCTGATTTGCTCCTGGAAACAAAGGTCCCAAGCACAATACATCATTTCAAGCTCTGAAACCTTTTATACCTTTTTCCAGTATAGATTCTAATTCCAGTAGAGACAAAATACGTCTCTAAACCACAAAAAAACCCAAATAGAATCCTGCATGGATGCAGTTTCTTGGCAGATATGCAGTGCACCAGCTAATTTTACATCATTACTCTAGAGATCAAGGTACTTCCTGGGAGAGATTCAAAAGTGAGAACGCCTACAGAAGTAGGCATCACATGCATCCTGATACACACTTATTAATTTAATAAAGGAATTTTTAGCGATTCCTATGTAATCCCATGTAACTCTCTGAAAATGTAACACGTTTGAAAGCACAGGCTGCCTCATAAAAGTATTAAGTATTCAGTTGTAAAGCAGATTCTATTATACATGAATTATGGTATCCCCCAACTCTTGAGGGACACAGAAATAAAAGACTGATTTGGCAGAGCTTTTTATAATGGCATCATCTTCCTCTTGTTCTTCTTTACCTCCATCCTTCTGCGTTACTATCCACTTCACTTCTTTCTTTCTTCAGCCCTCCACTTCATACATACTTAGCTCTATGGCCTGCACATGCACTACTCTCTCGGAGCACCTTCAGAGGCAATCACAAGAGCAGACCTCCAGCCGTGCATACTGCCTAGCTACAGAGCATCTGCACGAGATTGTCACCTCCAAGATTCAGCCTTGTCTCCAACCAACACATCCTTAAAACCCTGGAGAGAACACCATCCATTCACCCAATACGCTCTCCTCCACCACAGCACCTGCAACTAACAGAGGTTTTGGTCTGTACAGGCAAGCTGCATTTATCCAGCAAAAACTTGGAATGTAATCATGGCAGAACCTCCCAGTCAATCAAAGCACATGAGCAAACACAGCAAGGAAAGCCAAACCTGCACCACGTTTCCTACAGGCAAGTTTTTCAGACGGAGGACCAGGATTAGCACAGAGCACGTTGCCCTCGCTGCCTCTGCACTGGAAGACCACCCAGGATGTGCCACCATCAAAATATGCAGAATCTGCCACCATCAAAATATGCAGAATCTGCCTGATATGAAGAGGACTAGGAATACTTCCACCAAGTCACAGAAATCATTACTATAGAGAGAACATCGAGGCAGGTCACAGAGTAAAGGCAGGGTCCATCTAATGAGCAGATGGGAACACTCCAGCAGTTGCAGTGATCCAACACAGGCAGCCGAGCACTGAAGGGAGCTTCAGAGTCTCCATGTCCACATCCTGCCTGGGCTGCGGTAATTTTTATTTTTCCTCTTTTCGCTGACAGCACACCTTCACAAACTGGCCTATCCAGAGCCTATGGGACAGGGAAAGCACCTAAACTGGGACACCAAGGAAGCTCCTTATATTGGTAGCAGCTAAAATAGTCAAAGTAGCAGCAGTGGAAAAGGAGTTGAAGCATTTGCTTGGAAGGTCCTTGGAAAAAGTCACTTTCATTAACTGTAATAAAACGGTAGGTAACTTCTCAGGGCAGGATGGGCTGAAAAGTTTATTTTCAAAGCAAACCTTCAGCTATGAGAGGCTCTGTCTTTGGGCACCCAGTAAGAGCTGAGGATGTGGCTCAAGGCCTTCTGAACACCATAATTCCTCAGAATTTTGTCACGTAAACAACATCAGCAAAGCAGGTAGGTATCCTCACGTGATATATGTTCATTTCATCTATGTCCCCAGAGGAAAAAATACCAGAATTCTGGGACATATAAACCTCAGGCAGGTAGAAGACACTGTCGCTGATCAATAAGGTCATGGAGTGGATGTGGGATTTTCAAGGCTGTCTCTGCAATGCCTCCAGCAAGGCTGTCATGATTCCTGAGACACCAACCAGGGGAAAAGTCTTATGCAGAGGATGAGCTGCAATGACAACGATAACCGTGCAGACCCACTGCACAACTGCTGTGCTACAGACTGGCACAAGCCTGGTTATGGCTAGTTTCCAGAGCACAATTCCTTTCTGCTTCTGGGCTCCGATTCAGAACTAGAAACAAATGCGCAACCTCCCTCCTGTCAAGGGCAATTCATCACAAAGAGCCACGAAGGTTATCTCGCACATTTGAAAATTACCAGTCAATGGGTGGTTTATCTCATGTCTGATCCCACAGGGTCTACTGGCAATATGGACAGCCCGTAATACAGTTTTACAGTTCTGTGCCAGCCTCTTGAGAGGTCAGCATGACCCATGAGATAAATTGGGCAGATAGCTCGCTGGTGGGCCTCATTCCTGCTCCACCTCTTGCCCCTTTCTTTCACTGTTAATACTAGTTTCGTTTACACTAAGTTTGTAAGAGTCAAGAAGATGCCAAGTTGAAGAAGTAATGAGATGTCATTAGGTGTACAGAGTAGAGGTGGATCAAGAACAGCACACCTGAGAAAGGCTCATACTAAGTCTTGTAGGACTGGTGGCATCTCTGAAAGCATCAGTCTGGCTTCCAGTAGAGACATATCTGAACCTTTCTACAGAACCTATGAATCTGAATAATGAACAAAAACCCCAGCATGCAACACTATCACTAGCATCACAGACTTTTAGGCTATACTTCTACGTAAGCAAAACAAGCACAGCCACAAATGCTAGGTGAACTTCTAACTGCACATGCGTTCCCCATGCTCCACTGCTCCTTACACTTTCTGTGCTAGAAGTGCATCCATCTGATACCATTAATTTCTCTCCTCACAACCCAAAGCAAAATAGTAAAATCTGACGGCGACAGTTTCAACAGGCCTGTGTTCTATTATTAGCTCTGCAAAGACCTCCCATGGACAACTCGCTTGCATATATTGTAGTTTAAGCTTTCAAAGTGTTATAATACAAAAAAAACATACACCAACCTCCAAAGATATTGTGGAAATTAGTTCATTCGTTATAAAGTATTCTGAATTCTTCAAAAGAGAAATGCTGCAGAAAGACATTATATTGCTATGAAACCGTAGTAGTCTACACAGGACAAATGTTGATAAAGGACAGAGAGGATTATGGCCTTCAAGTAAATCATTTTTATTTTATATCTTGGCATTTTTATGGACCTTATCACTGTAAGGTCTGAACAACTCACAAATACTAATTAACTGTGCCTGTTTAATTATTCTCTCTGCTTACACAAGGGAAACCCTAGACACAGTCCAATCTAAGTTCTCCTTTAACAACAGATGAGTCAAAAGGAAGGAAGGACAAAGCACAGTATGTAATGTTGATACTTACTGACCTAATACATTCTTCCAAGAAGGCTGTGCGAAACAGAGCAACCTCTAAGTCATCTGAACTCATACATAAGGTCTCATGGTGCCATACCTGAAACATTTATGAGCCTCTCAGCGGTGGGTCCAAATGCTCTATACTCTGTGCATAACCAATAAGGCTTAAACTTGTAAAACAAGCAACATTAATATATTCAAGTCCCATTCCCTTAAACCCAAGATTGTTTCTTGAAACGTTTGTAATAAAGACTCATGGATTTAAAAAAAAAAATAAAACACAACACAGTATTATAGTTATAAACCCATCTATCAGATGAAGTTATTTCTTGCTAATAGCAAGACTGTACCAATCTGCCTGATTCTTCTTGTACATGCTTCACTGAAACTACAAAGTAAGCACTAGTGCAATCATTCTGTTTCATTAAGCTGCTGAAAAAAATCTGTAAGTGCATATAATATGAAAATTATCAGGTGGACTACAACAATGTGTAAAGTCCTCAACCCTTTTGTTCTAGTCTTCAGGAAGAGAAACAACAGAGATTTAGATATCTGAAAAATTGAGATTTTTCTATGTATAGAGCTAGTTTTATCACCTAGGAAAAAAATATTTGGTATTTACTCAGCCAGTCAACATACATCTAGAGTGAATGAGATCTCAGATTATTTAAAGAACATATCGGGTGTCATCCATTTTTGGTTCTGGTTTGGTTTGGTTTTGCGAGATTTGAAAGCCTATGTCTCTTTCCCCTTTTCAACAGCGAAGGATTGATCCTACAAACAAATAACTTTAGTGTAGGACCAAACTGCAGCTAACATTTCAACTAGGAGTAGGAATCACCAGATAGAGAATACATGGGCTGGTCTCACCTGTTTCTTTGAACACAGATGCTTCCTTCTCTCTGTTCTTTCTGATCTCCTTATTCAGATATCCAAGGCAATAACAGCTTAACTGATCTGCCCGTGCCTTGCCTTTGTCTTCCTTTTAGCATGATATGTCAGCCTGTTTTTAGGGCAGAGCCTTTGGTGACAGTAACATTGTTCCTATCAATCCACAGACCACAACTAGTGTAAAACAGCATAATCATATGAAATAATGTCAGGGAAAGATAGCTATGACAAGGTTGGAATTCAGTACTTACTACACCAAAAAAGAAAAAAGAAATATAAGGTTACTGATTGGATTTTTCTAGATATATTTCCAGTTTCAATGCAACACAAAAGTTAAACACAAGCAGAGTTTCTAGGTGCCACATGCAGCTCAACTAAGCGCAGAAGCAGGAACTGAGGGATTGATGCACGTCCTTGCAACACAGGAAGAGCTTTGAAATCATTTTTGTATGAGATGACACAACAGTGACAACTCCACACTACCTTTGCTAAAGCTCTGAGAAACAGAGGACCTCTTCTTCCTCCCCCATCTTCCGTACAAGCCTATGTCCATACATAAAGAAATGGTACTTCTTCATGAAACAAAACCACCAGCACGCTGGACGCTCCTGTGCAGCCTTCTCACGCAAAAATCCCTACTTTGAGCAATATAAACTGGCACCCATCTCTCAGCAAAATTAAAAGCGCTATTTTTACCAAGTTGCATACTCTGGCTTTGGGGTGGGATTATGTGCAGTGCTGAAGACACACTCTCAAAGCCGGGTTACCCCCGAGGTGAAGTTACTGGAGTGCTGCAGGACAGGATACGCAGCCCAAAGAAGCAGCTTCCCCATACAGACACATAACCATGGGAAATGGTAAACCGATTATTTTGCTGCATTATTCTGGCTATTTTGAGCTGAAAGCTGGACAGGACACTGTCCCTACAGCAAACTGTAGTGCAGAGCTGTGGCTGTTGTCCCCATATGTCCACTGTTTCCTGCAATGGATGTCCAAAAGACAAGGATGAGCAATTACTAAGTTTTGGACAAAAGATTGTTCCTGCTCCTTGGTAATGACAATATTGCAATTGTTTGTGATATTACTGCCCCCTTTTTTTTCCAGTTCAGAAAATATTCCACTGCAAATTACAAACCCCTTTCCTCCAAATGGGCCATTTACCTAAAGAACTATGTCCTTACCTTCCATTAAAATCAAACAGGTGCAAACCAAGTTATCTGCTAGTTTAATTTGGTTAGTGAGCATTTTCATCTGGAATTTTTTACTGGAAATTAGTTTTTTAAACAATTTAAAAACAACAGGGCTCCCTCAGTTCTTAGATTGAATACCAATGCTAAAATAAGAAGGTGAAAACTTTGGCAACGCTCCATTCCAACAACTTCTAATCTTATTTCCATCTAATGAAAAGATAACTACCATTTCATGTGTATACACTGAAGTTGCCTGCGAGGTCTAGTTTAAAAAGATGATGACAAACTCTGTCCCACTCTCTCCAATTGGTTGTATTATATGCAATTAGGATTCCGATCCAACATGAACCAACTAGATCTTGCTGACGGACAGTATCAGTACCTTCTATATACTCTGTGACATTGAATATCCTTGTTTACAGTATCTGACAAGGCCAAGGTAGCTAAAAGAAGGCTGACAAGCTTCATATTTTCATGACAGCACACAAAGATGGATCCTGTTATACTTCATGTGCATGTTCACAGCTGGCACACTGTCAAGGGGCACTGTAATATGAATTAAGGTCAGCATATGAATCACAGTGTCAGTGTGCGCACAGCTGGACACTTAAAAACAGATGCAAAGGCTCATGTCTTCCCACCACTATATTCACAGATAACCGAATCTACGAGTTCATACTTCCCGAAAATAACCATCAAAATAGCAAAAATAACAACAAAGTGCCTTTCTTTGCCTGATATTGGCCTCGGTGAATACATATTTTTTTTGGAAACAAATAGTAAATAGGTACCATTCTCAGATTATTCAATTGCAAATGTATATACAGAAAGATCATCCAGGCAATTGATGGTTTCTTTGCTTACATCTCAGCAGCTGCTCTGCCAGCCTGAGTCCCTGTCAGGAGGAACACAGAGGTCTTGGGAACTGGACCTCTGTGGTCTAGAGGTCCTTGTCACCTGCGTGGAAGACCCTGGATACTTGGTTTCACTGGGACTGAAGTCAGCTTTTCTATGACAGTTAAATGAAGAAGGAAGATAATCTCAGTTTAATATCCTGGAGTCGTTTTTTACTGTTTACCATCAAATAAAAGGAACCCACCAGGGGAAGTGAATTTCTAACCCTGTTGATTTCATAGCAATGAAGCAGATTTACATGTGGGGTTTTATTTTTTCCACCTGCTGATGTTTCGCTGCAGGCTATTGGCACGGCAGCACAGGTGCTGCAGAGACCCTGGGCAACCCTTGGCTCTGGCTACCACCTTCCCTGGGATCCCTGCGGCAGCGTGAGCTAGCCCACCCTGTGACCAGGCAGGGACAGGGCAGGGACGGGCAGGGGACAGGGTGACGGCTCACCTCCGCTCTTCCATCAGGCCAAATGGAGCTGCCAAACTGATGACCATCAGGCAGTTTAGATTAAATTAACCCCCATCTCTGAAGGGCAGCCTTTCCCTCTTTCTGCTCGATGAGCAGTGTTAATATGCCAGCTCCATTCCAGACTTAGTCAAAGCCCAGTCCTGTACAGACTAAATACATGGAGTATTTGGTAATATTTCTTATTTAAAAACACATCATTTGTGTTAATATCACTTTCTTCTGACTGGAATTAGTTTACACTACATTGGAAACCCTATTCTATTGACCCAGAAGCAGAGTAAATTGAGAAAATTAATGACATGTTGAAATAAATGACTTTTTTCCCCTCTATTAAGCACATTGAATTTAGAAAAAAAAATCCAGATGTACAACACAAACTGTGAAGCATGGTCTTCTTACCAGTAATAGATTAAATAATTGAACGAAAGCATGCTAATTCTAAGTGGAAATGGACTTAAATGTTCAAAAAAATGGAAGATAACAGCACAGTAATGATTATATGGAAACATCTATTTTCATACTTTTCTATTTTTGCATAATCACACCACTTAATAAAGCTCCAGAAAGATACTGTGCACTGCAAATTTTAATTTATGCAGCACGTAATTCAGCTGTAGTTCGAGACAGCCTTACTTCTTAGAGGATTAGAGCACAGTATTATTTTAATGTTGCTCCACAAAGGCATTAATTAAACAGTATATAGATAAGTTCAAAGCTGGTTGAATTTCAGGCCAAGAAAGCTTTCTAGCTATCTTTTAAAATGTCTTTTGTAGACATTTATCAAATTCTGCAGGTTTGCTTGCTGAAACTGATAAATCTTATTTACGTTTGCGGAATTTTAACCCAGCCTGCTGGGTGACTCAGATGCGGCGCGTTTGGATCAGTTGCACAGCTCTCCAACCTGCGCAGAACTTCTTCCTCTGCGAGCTCTTTACTACTCCTGCCAGAATTAGTCTATGTATCCATTTTCTATGAGCCGTGTTTGTGTCGGAGAAACACAAGCCAGAATCTTGTCAGCTGAACTCGCTACTTGCTGTCTAAGCGCTGCTACTGCTGCAGCCACCGAGCAGAATATTTTGATTCCAAGGATAAGATTTATAGCATCTCAAGTTAGTAAATAATGAAAAAGTCATAGCATATACAAATCACACTTGCAGGGTTTAAATTCTGCAACAGTTTTACTTTTTTTTTTTCCCCTCGGAAGTTTTCAACAGAAAAAACTCTATTTGAAAAGCATAAAGATATCTCCAGCTTTTGCTGTGGTATTTGAGAAGCACACATTACACTAAAAAATCACAGCCTAAAATAGAAATCCTTAATCAGCGATTACTGTGAAGCAATGTAAATAATTATGTATTTACAGATGAAAGGAGGTCACAGAACTCAGCCAAAATACTCCATTTTCAGAAATTCACAATTCTAGTTTAGTTTGTAGCATTAAAAATACCCTGTAAATTTACAGTCAGATTATAGGCAGCTAGGGTACACTGCCTTCTCCAGTAAAATATGTACTTCCATATAAATCAAGTTTATAGTTTGCACTGTGCTGTAAATGTGCTAAGACTGTTCCTTTTAAAAGTGTGTTAACAATTTTCAAAAGGAGATAGAAGATGCCATTTATAAAGCACATGCCTCTGAAATCCTCCCGAGGGCAAATGATACAAGGAAAGGGCCAGCAGGAGGGAACACCTTCATCACTCTGACACAAGGGACCAGGACAGAATTTTGAGATCTGTCCATAGATTAAAGGAGGCACTACAGGAGAGAATTAGAGATGGAAAACAGCTTACAGGAAAACAATGTTTTTTCTTTGCTCAGTGTAGTTCATGAGTTCACAGCCCTAAATGCTGCAGTGAATTTCAGGATTAGACATCTCAGGATCTCAGACCGTCCAATTTATGCTGGCGTTGAATAAAATCAGAAACTTCCTTGATATATGATTGGGTTCAAAGTTGAGCCATGGTTCACCTAAAAGAATCGTGAACTTCTGTTAACCGGTCAGTGAAATTAAGTCAGGCAAGTGGTTCCTATAAAAAATAGAAACTAGGGTTTCACACCGTACAACTGCACTAATCTTCCACTCCAAAGCCAGTAAAGTGTTACTGCTTGCAGCCAGTTATGCTGGTCTGAAAGAGAAAGTTGAGATGTTCCTTCAGAAATGAAAGAGGTGAGCAACGTGAAACAACCCTCCCTAGGAAACAATATGTATTTGGGAATCTGATTTCACCTATTCAATTGCTAAAAATGTTTGGTTTTTTTTTATTTATTTTGGTTTTTAAATCAAGACCGGTATTTCATGACCAAACCCTAAAGCTTTTCCATCGCAACTTATGTTTAATAATTCCCACTTCATTCAGTAGGCCCTTTTGGGGCTCCTAAATTTAAAGGGGTTTTTAAATTTAAAAAAAAAGAAACATGAGAAACTCTGAAAGTATTCCTTTCCTACTGCCTGATCTTCTGTTTACAGTAAGAATACTTAAAAATACAAAACCGACTTGAAAGCCCAAATCCCTAATACGCTGGAAAATATGCAGTCAAATTCGCAGGACACAGCTTTTCTTTGTAGACGTAAAAGCCATAGCAATTCCCAATTACATTTCTCAAACAGCAGGTATCAGAAAAAGAAAAAAAAAAAGTTGTTGTGCAACTGTCAGAGAGCAAATAGCCCCACTAATTCTTCTGCTGATAGTTTTCCTAAACCAACTCAGTGAAAACCATTACACATTTTGAGTGGTTTTCTAGCTACAAACAAGAAGACAAAATACAGAGTATAAAATCAGAGGTGATTCATGAAATATTAATTGCCACAGCTAAACCAACCACTGTGAGTTCAGTTCTGTTGAAAAAAAAAAAAAGGAAAGAAATAACAGGTTTTTCTAATTTAATTATGAAAGCCTGGAATATTATTTTCTAAGATACAAGCTCTAAAAAAAATGAGCTAGTTATACAAGCTTACATTACTTTTGATCAAGTCTTCAGAGATGTAGGCACCAGTTTTAATTTGGAAATCTAACCTCCAAATGCCAGCTTAAACACATATCAGATCTTAAATCTTGCTTTTTGGCCCAGTGCTTTTTTATGTGCAAAATAAAATGTTACTGCAAATGTGGTTACTGAATTCTTTTCATTGTACATCTAAATTAGAAGCTCAAAAGAATTCTGAGACACAAATTTCAGAGGCATTGTTAATAGAGAAAGAGCTCAAAATACAACATAGGAAGAGACTGAATGCCTTTCTGATGATGGGTTTAACAGAAGTGGGATGAGAACAATGAAGTGGAAAACCAAGTAGGCAGGAACTAAAAATAATTTATATGAAAAATTTGGGAATTTACTAGTTGGAAATGACAGAGGAGGCAAAAGGACTAAAACGATGAACTGATGGCAGATTAACTGTATGTTATCACTGTTATGAGGCTGTAAAAGGACAACTGCTATCCTAACAAAAGGGAACAGGACAGGTACCGCTAAAAAGAGGGAGGCAAGTATAAACATTAGTGCTCAACACCACTGTAAGACAGTTATAATTCATATTATACCTTTTCAAGCCGCTGATTGTGGGGGAAAGAAGTAATGAGAAGGGTACTGCAAGTACACAGTCTGAAGTAATGCTGGAAAAATAACTTTTTTTTCTTTTGTGTGGCAAAATGAAGGGTAAGAAGGCATATGAGTATATTCGTAATTTCAGCAGGGATAAACAGTGGAAGGAGGCAAAGTGCGAAATAACAAATGGATACATGCTACAAATAAATTAAGGCTGAAAAAAATCAGATTTCCAGTTAGAAAAGCAATGAAATTTTGAAACAGCCCATGATAGGAGTAAGGGGGGCAGGAAAAAACAAACAAACAAACGAAAAACAACAACAAAAAACCACACCACAAACTCAGTTTATCGACAGAATATAATATAGTTGACTCTTATGGTCTATGACTGAAGTTCAGGTGCTTAACTTGAAAAATTTAATTAGATGAATAAAAGTTGGGAAGAGGAAAAAAGAGAGAGCAAAAGGACTACAGCAACACAAGAGTTGCAGAGCTGATCACAAGACAGATGGGACCTACAGTATTTAAGATTATTAACTTCTCATTTATAAGGAAACATGTAATACATAGCAGCTTTTTGCCAACAAATGCTTCGGTCTGCAAGCTCAGAACTTAGCGTTACTAGCTGATAGGCAGCAATTGTCTCTGACTAGCTGACAGGGGTGTAATTATTCTCTATCTTCCACCTCTTGTTACAAACCTTTGAAAAACAAAGTTCCTTAAAACTAATGACATATACTAATAAGCATTTAGTCAGGATATTCAAGTCCCTCGCATACTGCATTTATGAAATGTTCTTCACCTTTGTATTCACGGTATACGTACACCTGATACCACAGAACACAAACTTGCACTTTAAACATGTTTACTTCATTTTCATGACACTGAACATTATGGATATATAACTAAGAATTTTTTTGCCTGTACATAATATGAAAAGCATGGGTTCCAAAATATAAGAAAACCACTTGTTTGAACTAAAGATTCGATACATATACCATTTACGTGGTCACAACATTTCCTATTTTCATCCAGTTGCAGTCATTATATACAATTGAAAATAAAAGGCACGTTCCACATACCAAGATGCAAATGAACACATATGCAAGCTCTCTTACAAGTACAGCACATCCACACTGCTGCAAGCAGTCACTCTTGCAGCTAAGATAAAATTTAGTCAGACTACCAGCCACGACTGTGCATTTAAGCCTGTCAAGCCTCAGAACCATACGTAAGCTTCACAGAGCTCCAGGATAGCTGGGATTGGGATCCAACTGAAATACAAAGTAAAGCCTTTGTGGTGGAGGGGTGAGGGGAAAGACAACTACTGTTTTAGCAGCAAAGATTCGTTGCACATATCTGTACACAGAGACCTCCTACGATACCTGCAGAATTTAAAAAGACAACACGCTGTTCTAGCTGGGTGGGTTAGAAAATAGTTCTGGTTACTGATTTACCAGCAGCACATCATAGCGCTATCAAATGTCATTTGAGAAGAGAAATCATAATTGCAAACTATGGAAATTATCCCACAGAAGGACAATGTGGGTTTCATTGACATAGCAGCCTGTCTTTTGCATAGAGGAATACAAAGGACACTTTGTATTACTGCAGTTCAAATGAATCAATATGTTTATACACGATTCAAGCATGACAACGTCTAAAATATGAGCTACTCTATCAAATTCACAAATACAGTAAAGTATTACTTCACTTGTGGGGATGCAAGTCATATTATTGTAACTTCATAACATGCAATATAGATAGAGGAAAAAGCAATTTAACCATGGACAGTTTGCTCCTGATTTCTGAAATTTGTTTTAAGATTTCTGGGTATAACTACATCTTTTCACTACTTCTGAGTATCTCCTTCTGTGTGACACTGGAATGCTTCCTAAACTCTGTGTCATGGCAACACAGCCCATTGCTATAGATCAACTACGATACCCCACATTCAATGTTATTCAATCGCTGGAGCATCAGGTAGAAGAAAGGAAACTGGAAAGGAGATGAAAGCACAAGTTTAAAAGTACCCTGCAGTGGTATAATACTGCCTTTTGAGAAGTATCCCGAGACACTTCACAAACTCAAACCCATGGAAGACAAATTTGTGCCTTTCTAAAACCTTCAGGTACTACTAAAATGCAATAAGTTTCTCATTGTACACAGCTTAGAGAAGTGGCATTTCCCTGAAGTAGTGACATCAAGCAGCACCCAAACAATCATCCTAAGCACCGAACTCAGTTCTCTGCAGCTGCCAGTCCAGATTCCAGCTTGTTCAGGACCCATTACCACATCCATAAAGTAACGCGCATGGTCTTTAAAACACAAGTGTACGTCTGCCACATCATATGCAAAATAAATCAGTGGGTCAATGCACGCTGGTATTCTCGTGCTGCATTTATTTTAAGTGGCTTTCTTACCAGATGAGCTACAAAAGCAGACGCAATGTCAGGGTCCTGCAGGCACACCTTGCCCACGACCCCATTCCACTCCCGCAGCTGTCGGCCCCCACCCCAGTACTGTGATAGCAGCGCCGGTCCCAGCTCCCCACAGCCCTGCCCTGCCCGGCCACAGGGCCATGACCAGCATCAGCCTGTCCCCGTCCCCATGGAGATGCCCAATGCCCCAGCTGGGACACCCCCGGCTGCCCTGCTCCTGGCAGGGGTGGGACAGGCCCTGGCTGCCCACCCCTGCCCAGCCGGGTCTCCTGGGGACCCCCAGCACCCCCCGTACCCCAAACTCAGGAGCTGCTGGACCTTCCAGGGCCCCAACATACAAAAATGAAGAAGATGGATATTAGTTAAGTGCATGCAAGGAATATTTCCTAATAGATTTTGCTCTCTAACATACGATTTAATTACCATCTCTGCCATAGAGAAAAAGGCTATATAGTTGCCAAGACTTTTGAAAACAGAAACACAAAGTTAGACTTCACAGAGGAGCAATTAGAGATGGATGATTTTCAAAAATATTCAAGATTGACAACAGCAGCAACTGTGTGTCCTAAACGCTTCCAAGAACCAAATGTTTACATAAAAATTGATTTAAAACCTGACTTTTTATCCTACTATTTTTCAGCTTCCTCCCATTGGACAGAGGTTTGACAGTGACTTCCTTCCAAGCTGTCAGAAATCGTACTGCTGGAGAGCAAGATGTGCTGCTTTGAATGCCTTCTCTACCTCAAACAAAGAGGAACTTGTGTACTTTTAAAACAGGAAGAAAAAAATCAATACAAATTCTCCCTTACGCATTTACCTTTCCGTACGAAGCAAAGCAACATGAGAAAGGCATCAGTCTCAATATAGAATGCAAGTCGGGCAACCACAATAGGTGGTCAAGAGCTTCATGGATGCTACTCCTGAACAATGACACGCATGGACTTTGCATTTAAAAGCTCTGAAATACCATTAAATAGCAATCCTTGGAAAACTCTAAACCCACTAGTGGTCTGTTGCCCAAGGATGTTTGGGAAAAGCAGAGGAAGAGCACGGAGGGCTGTACCAGAAGGCATTCTGATGCTGCAGTGACACGGAGTAGGGGCCCCCCAGGGTGTAAGCACAGGATGATGGCGAGGCAGGGGGTATAAACCCAAATCACAGTTACTACTTACTGAAGGAATGCAGCCTTGGGAATTTGGTAGAACCAGCATAAAAAGGAAAACAACGAACAAATATCTCACATGTGTACAACACCCTTCTATGAGGTGCAAACACAAAGATGAACACAGTTAGGGATGCCGCACCTCACCGCTGACCCTCGGTGTCCCCAGCAGGTCCCCCCTCCTCTCTGGCAGGGAGCAAACACTGCTTTTTGGTTTGTCGTTCACCACATTCTGCAACTGCAACCCAGCAATCATACATAAAGTACTATCTTTATGATTTAATTGGGTTAAGTATGTTAGGATTTCAAAGAGCTCTGTGTGTGTGTGTGCGTGCTTTCTGCTCCAGCCTTCCCACATGACAAAATGATTGATACCGCAGCAACCACTCAGAGTAAATGCAGACATAACAGATGAGGGCAGCATGAAAATCCAGGAAAGCTGTAGAATCTCCATCATCAGAGGTCTTAAAGCAGAGCAATGGTTTAGGTGTACTCAGTTCTGCTGTGGGCTTTTTATGATTCTATAGAAAAGAACTTAAATGTTACCTTAAAACCAATACTAATAATTTATAATGAAAAGGAGACTTGTAATAGAGCTGAAAAATGGTGGAATACCTTAGTGCTGTCTAGTGATAAGTAGTTTCTGTTATTACATTTAACATATTCAAAAATGAGATCTATTTTTAAATCTAACATACCAGTATGGAAGAACTATTCAAGCTATAACACTCACGCATCAGCACAAACTTCACCTTAAAAAGTTAAATAGCTCAGATGTCCAGTGAATCAAAAGGTCACTGGCCATCACCAGTAGAGCTAGACCCAACACAACGACATTTAGAAAGTATTAGACGATGACTGGGGGCAAACGTTATTATTTCTTACATACTTCTTAAAAATTATAAAATATATAAATAGCACCGAAGATAAAAACTGGCTGTCTGCTGAGACTTGAGGTACGCAGTGAATTAACTAGTTAATCAACTGACCCTGCAAATTGCTGCATGAAAGTCATTTGCTCAGTTTGGCTGCACATGGAGTTAGAAAGCTAACCGAGCAGTCCGGGGCACTCAGAACTAGAGATTACAATACTCATAGTGCACAGTACTAAAACTGGCCTTTTAAAGTAGCAAAAAGGGATCTCACTATTAACTCTATCTTTTGATCTGTTTACCAAAGCTCTGTTTCATACAGAAAATATTACTGGCAAGTTTGTTCTGGAAAAAAAGAACTAGTGAATTAAACAGAATTAAGAAGAAATTTATGAAAAAAGAATATACTGCCCCACATGTTTAAAAATCTTTAATGCTAAATGCACAATTGCTGAACAACAACAGAGCTGCGGCAAACTCTAATACTGAAAAACACCTATATACTTTACTACTTTTTTAGGGAAAAACACCCAAACAACAATTATCTTAGGAACATCATAATTAGAAAGCTGATTCGAAAAGGCTCAGTTTGCATAACTTACCAATGCCTTCATATTTTATTATGTTTTGCACAAATGCATAGAATTATGCTCTTTCTTATCCACAAAACTTGAGAAACATGTCATGCAAGTTAAGAGTTTCCTCGATCTAACATGAGATTTAGAAATTTTTTTTTGCAAACTACATGTTAGGATGGCAACTTTTTGTTTTTTTCAAAATGTATATTAACAAGAGGCCTCATTACAGACTCTTTATTTCCTTTGTGCTTGTGCATAACCTTTTCTCTTACATGGATTCAGAATAGCCCCTTTTACTTTAAATAGCTACATTTTATATTAAAAGATGAAGCTACATTGAGAAGAAGTCATGATTAAATCACAGTCACCAAGCACATCTCTGCTTAACCTTGACCACTTTTAAACCATAAATAAATGCAAGAGAAAGCAATCAAATAAATGAGTAGTTCTATGGCAAAGGTTTCTCTGTTTGGCTTTTTATAATTATAAACTATTAGAAAATGAAAGTATGCTGCAAATTGCAGTCCTTTTTGTGCTCTTTTTACTGCTAATTCCATTGAAATTTTACCATGTTCTTTTCTCTTCTTCCTAAAAAAAAAAAAAAAAAGTGCAGAAGAAAATATGATTGCTCTGTTTTCTTAGGAAGAAAATTGTGTTTTGACATGCCGCTCTAGTACTGGACAGCTTTACTGAATTCAAAAACCTGCCTGCCTAAAGATGCACAGGTGCCTGCAGCTCCCGTTACACTGAACTGGAATCATATAAACCTAGAGATAGATCTAAAACCTTCAACATCACGTCAGAAAGTCACAGCATTAGAATGAATCTGAGAGACAAGCTCAGATTTTAATTTGACTTTCATCATTTGTCTGCTGAAAAAGGGAGGTTTGCAAATCTCGTCTTGTGAACTGAAAATAATTTTCAAACTACTCATTAAAATGCCGGTAACAAATAGAGACTTTACTTTCATTTTACACCATAATACAAATTACTAAACATACACAATTTCTCTGAACTGGGTTTAATATTAAGAATTATTATAAATCTAATGCATTTTAGCTCTCACCGTGATAGAGTTCACAAAACTGATGAAGAAAACTTAAAAGGGTAACACTACAATAAAATGCATGTGAAAATACAAAAGCTTAACTACATATAGACTTGATCTCCCCAGGGTGGGCATCTGAGCAACCTGATCTAGTGGGAGGTGTCCCTGCCCATGGCAGGGGGATTGGAAGCAGATGATCTTTAAGGTCCTTTCCAACCCAAACCATTCTATGATTCTATGTTTCTATGATCTGTACTGGCGTCCTAAGAGACCAGTTGCCTGGAAGTTTGCAAATGAGTCACCTAGTGAAAAATTCCCACCTCACAAAGAGGAAGTAATTATAAAAAGGGCATAAGTTCCTTGCTCATCTTAGTTCTGAGTCAGTACTAGAAAAGAAAAATTTCAGACTGTATTCTAACAAACTAAATCAGAATACTGGTAATTCATTAGCTAATACACAACGCCCTAATACCCAAGGAACTAGATCAGACGGCTAGCAATATTCTAACCTAAAAGTCAGACTGGAAGAATTTTATAATGGGTAGAGGGTCAGTCAAGGCTATATATATAGTTATACAAGCATACAGGCAAAGCTAATTTGGAATTTGTTTCTAAAAGAGCCTAGAAACTAGGGGAAGAAAAGCACAATGTTCAGAATCATAACAGATCCCTTGATCATCTCCTTTTTTGCCCACGTTCCCACAGGTGCGTGCAGAATGAAGCTGCATTCGCCTGGCAGAGCGTGCAAGAAAGAAGGCAGAAGGAGCGTGCTGGAAGTGGACAAGGACCACTGAAAAAATTAGGCGATTCTAGCTGGAGAGAAGCATTAAGCCTGTGAAGAGACACTGAGGAGAAATGATAGTTCATAACTTCTGTTATTTTAACTACTTGTTCATGTATAATTTAACAATTTTTTTCCCTGTACTTCTTCAATGAACTGCAGGCGTCTCTAGATTTGTTAAGTGACTGCAAGGGTACAGTTCTGGCTCTAGGTAAGGCCTCAGTGCATAATTAAACAGAAGCACATAGTACTAACACTAATAATTCACTGCATTGGAGTATGCAGTTATACAATAGCCATACCTAGTTTTCAGCATCTGCGGAACAAGGGAAATAACCTAATTTTACCAATAACAAGATAGCGTCACCAGGAACTGGCGTGCCTGAGTATGAGACAAGGAGCTGGAGTACAAAGCAAAAGCTGCCCGGTGAAGTACGTGCTTTAATCAGTTGATCTCAAAAAAGCTTCAGTAAGAGTTATCTTTCAAAGTCATTTAGCTCACACAAGATTGGAAAGAATACTTTCCCAAGTCAATAAACTAAGGCAAAAGTATACCAAAGTAGAACCTCATGGTGCCCAACACAGCTGAAAAGGGGCCCTCAGTGAAAACAGCAGAAGTTCACCATCAATTCGAATGGAGAAAAGATTTCATTCCTAACATCAAATAGTGTGCTCATTTTCTCTAATCGCATTGCTTCCTTCGACTTTCATACCTGACAGATTACTTTCTGAAGGCTGTTAGCAGAGACAATTTACTTAAAAATGAAAAGCCATGTGTGGCTTGTGAAATGTTTTTGGGCTCAGGAAAGTGCAATAAAAAGGAAAAACTGACGCTAATTTATACACTGACCTTACAGTGCATTTTTTATAAATAATTAACACTACAAATGATGTATATATATCACAACAAATGGGTATTTGTCTAGTTATGAATTAACCAGTAATAACAATGAACCTGTTGGGCCTTGGCATGAAATTAGTAAGTGGACGTGGCCAAGAAAATGCTCAACCCATATGTTTTATCTCACAAGCTCTAATTGCAGGCAATGGGAGTTCTTGGGTCTTCAGCCCACTTGAAAATCGTGCCATTTATCACCTAAATAACAGGTAAAGTATATTTTAAATGTTGCTGCAGTCTTTAGGGAAGACACAAAACCTCTTATAATATTAAAATATAAAAAGTTTTACTAAAATGTTAGTCAGAATAATAGAAAGGTAAGAAGATTCAATAAAACAGGGCAATTGCTATATACTACTACAAAAAAAAAAAAACAACACACAGCAAAGGGATTTTTATGTTTAAAGGCTTGACTCTAAGACTCATCATCATCCATTATAATTCTATAAAATAAGTTAAGGCAGCATCTGGTACAATCTATATAGTTTTATAGCCAAGCATACAAAAATGCTTACAACAGTTACAAGATCTCACAATAAATGAAGCTGAAGACTCTTTACTTCATCTACCAGCACACATTTAGAAAAACAAAGAAAAAAGCTAGAACAAAAGAGGAAACCAGAAGCACATCCATTTTTTTTAATGACTAAATAATACTTTTAAAGCATTAGCAGATAGTGGGAACTGCGGATGCACAGGAAAAGGAAACATTTCACAGTCATTTTAGTTTAATCTCAATTAGTTCATAGCCATAAGCAAGGTGATACTCAAGCAGTGACCGTTTCAAACAACTGTTTGATTCTCCTGAGGCTAAGTTTATTCCCAGATCCACATCTCCAAAACATGTACAACTCTGAATAATGGAGCAGTGGTTTGTTTTTGGTTTTTTTTCCTTAAAGCCATAAATTTGCAAGAATTATGCAGAAAACCATGTAATTTAATACAATAGAAACTGTAGCAAAGTACAAAAGATATCATATAGCATCATTGTCATGATTAATCAGCAGTCACCACAGAACCACATAAAATGTGACTGCTTTTTGACAAACTAGTGTAAAGGGGTAAAGAAATTTTAACTTGCAATACAATAACTTCTAAAAACTTTCCTATTTCTGTCTTTAAAGAAATATTAGTGCTGCTCAAGGAAACAACAACTAGTACCCAGCTCTTCTACCTCTCTAAGTAGAACAACCTTGTAGTAGGTAACTGTTCCAGAGACATGAACAAATTCCAGACAGGACTTGCTCCAAGTACAAGTTGTGGAGTGTGAGACTTCACAGCCCCAACAGGGTGACCACTGTTCTCCTGCTTATCTTCTGCCAGCACAATTTGCTAATTTTCCTTTTGCTGTTGGACTTGAAACCATGCAGACATCATAAAAATCAGACCGTATTGCATTAAGGTGCACATCATTAGAGACAGAAACGAACACAAAGCTCTCGATCACCAATAGCACCAAACGGGCACAGGTTGACAGGGAACCTCTCTGAAGCCATTTGCAGCTCATCCTGTTGTGGGGCTGCTTCTGTGCTTCCCATAGCAGAGGTCAGAGCAGCCATAGGGCCACCTGGAGATAATCCTTCCAAACGCTGGGGTAACAGGAACAGAGTGGCAGAGATAACAATCCTTAACGCAAATCCTCATCCCATAAGAAATACCAGAAAGTGAATGATACTAATATTCTAATTTCATTGCTCTTTGCATACGAAGAAAAGTGAACAGAGCAAGGCTCTACTTCAGGACATCTTCAAGTCCTAAAGAGCTTGCAAGGTAAACAGCACTTAAAAGAGTGATCTTTAATTACATAAATAATGAGATTCTGTTCTCTTTTTTTTTTTTTTCATTACAACTGCAACTCAAAAAGTGGCATAAAAAGTGGCATGATCTAGCTAATAAAATACTTAAAACACTGGTTGTCTTCTTGAGGTTTTATTTTTCCCCTGAATACTTCCAGATCCTAGTGTGTCTTCTCATGAGCCTATTCACTTTGCAGTCAACAGAAAACTGCCCTAAAGTCAGATGTTTAAATATCTTTCATTTTTCTATGGAAGTTTCAGGTAAGTGTACCTTTTGGAGGATAAGACTTGAAGGGACTTCAAGAGGTCACCTAGTCCGCCTGTCGGCTTCAACTTGACAATACTATTCCCAACAGATAATATTTTAACCTGAAAGTAAACTCTCCTGTTTCGCAGCTTCCCAAGAAAATCTATCCCAATGCTTAACTCTTCTTGCCATTGGCAAGTCTTCCCTGATGCACAGCACAAATTTGCCTTGCTGCAATCCTTCCTAATGTCTAACCTAAATCTCCTTTAAATCAGTTTGCACTCATTGCTTCTTATAATCTTCCAACTTCACAGAAAGAACGGTTTGTTACTCTTAAGGCAGAATTTTACCCACTGAAAACTCTTATCATGCTAGTAATCTCTTCTATAAACTCAATAACTCTGGTCTTTTCAGTACTTCTTTCTAGGTCATATCCTCTAAAGATGCGCTTATTCCCTTTGTTTTCCTGTAGACCCACTTAATTTGGCCTACATCTTTCCTTGTGTGTGACTGCAATTAAACATCTAGACTTTGGAATACCATATAGCCTTGTGTCACGTTAGAAAGAAGTTGAGATCCAAAATATACTGGTCTATTATAAATGCAATTTTTCACCTGGTGGATTAACACAATCTTCTACATTCCTCCTTAGGGTCAAAAATTATAAATCACCCACATGAAAATACACATTAGTACAGCGTCTTCTTTTAGCAAATGTTTCAATAGGTATCGATCCATTACAATATTTTTTTCTGGTTATTTATATGTTAATTTGCTGTTTGGATAGATTTCAAACACGTTACTCATTGCTTTTCACAAGACTAACAACAATTAGTAGGAAGATCTATTGTTCTGACTAGCATTTACTTGTGAGCTGATGTAGTGCCAAAGGTAAAATATAATGAATAGGCAGATTCATTATATTGTGTTGGATTTCTAGAACAGGCATAAAAAGCACATTTAGGCAAATAATCGGATTTTGTTATTAAACAGAACCTTCTATCACTGTGGGTAATAAGTGGCAAGAGGATATAATTCCTGAGCAAAATAAATCTTTGCTGAAATCCAGATACTGGATGGAATAGATCCCTGGCTTGGATTTGTATGAACATACACTACAGTTGGCCAGTCATACTCAGCTGAGCCACCGATTCCAACTGGGACATCTAAATACTTCCAGAAAACAAATACTGTTGTTATCTTTAGTTAAGAAACTTGTGTTGCCTCTTTTCTTCACAAGATTACAAAAAGTTACTTTCAAATATATATGAGGAGAGAATAATTTTACCTGTATTTTGACTAGTGAATTAAAGACATTTATCGCTCACCGATACTATATTGAACTCATGACCTCTAAATACAACATTGTTTTTTCTGATCTCCCCTTTCAAATTTAGCTTAAAAAAATCTCAATAGTGTGTCTTGTGTTTATTCCAGTTTTATATTTGATACAGTATATGCCCGCTAAGAAACAAGAATAATAAATATTAGTCACCAGATCTAAAAAGCCTGCACTTTTGTATGATGTGACTCACATCAATCTATAGTACTGCCTTTAGGAACAGGTAGTGCTGATAAATGCTGAGAAAGGTCAATAATTCCTCACTTGTGCTCTTGGGGCGTGAAAACAGGCAGTCGTAAAAAGGCTACTGAAAATCTGTTACTAATTCCTTTTTTCAAGTTGCTCAGTCGGGAAAAGTAGGGGGTTTATACCATCTATGGTGCGCTTCCCTATGAAGATATACACATCTTTCATTTTCATCACCCAAAACCAAAGAGTTTATTTCAAAACTACCTTTAATGGGTAGGAAAACTGTCAGACTCCCCCTCTTGGTATAGCCCGGCACAGCAGACGCCAGACAGAGAGTATCTTTCTCGCCTCCCTGAAAAGAAAACTATTGAGAACTTTTGTCTGCATAGCTTCCTTTCGCTGCTATACTTCTCTAACCCTATCTTAAAAAACAAAAAAAAAAAAACACAAAAAAAAAACAAAACAAAAAAAAACAAACAAAGAACCCTCTGAGAATACCAAAACTTTTCAAATACAAAGCTATTTTATCTGAAAGCAGGATGTTCTCTCATTTTTCTTCAGTCCCATTGTGCCACATACTATCAAACAGCCACTGAACTGGGTCTTCCTAATTTTATTTATTTGCCATAAAGCTATAAAAAAATTGCAAAAAATCCTCCCAGACTGGTTACCTTTCACACAGTCTTTGCTTGTGCAGCACTTATTCAAGCTTAGGGGTTTTTAACTGCCAAGTCTGGTTTCTGGATGGGAAGAGAAACCTTCCACTTCGCCTTCTGTGCCTCTCTCTAGCCTGATGTGCTGCTCTGATAATCTCATTCAGATTTGCCTCTCCACAAACCCGGAAAAAAAAATAATAAATGTATAGAAGACAAACGGGAGAAAAGAATTATACTACAGTATGTTAAAAGCAATAAACCCCTCAAAAGCAGGTAAATTTGCAGCTGGGACACACTGTCCTCAACTCAGTTTTACTATATATAGGTAACATATGCAGCACATCTGGTGAGCGAGGTATCTCACTGTTTTGAGACACAGGTTAAGCATAAAAGGGCAAACTGAAAAAAACAACTCTAACATCAACCCAAACTTTTTTTCCCCCCACATTCTTAAAGAGCAATTCTCTTTCTCGCTTTGTTTAATCGTTTCAAGTCTTTCTTCTTTTTTAAGCGTTTAAAAGATAAAAGAAAAAGAAATTTTTAAGAAAAGCTGGCGATACTGTCTGTGTAATAAGTCACATTCAAATTCTTTCCAGGAAAATTTTCAGGACCAAAGTCTCAAAAAGTTTTAGAAGATAACAAATCCCTTCCTCAAAACATTTTACACAGCAGTAAACATTAGTTTTACCAACTTTATAGAGCTACCAGATGATATGAACACAAAGCTCTGCAAAAAATATCTTGGGTATATTGTCAGTAGACATTTTCAAACATTAGCAGAGGAACAGCAGAGTTGTTCGAGGTTAGACAGCTAAATAGAATAACGTTCCTTATTATTTTCAGTGTCAAAATGTACACCCTAAGATCTCAAAAATATGCATAAAGCTTTTTACACACTTTTAGAGCAGGCTAAAATATTTAAATCTGTAAAAAGTGACAGAATAAAGATATTAAGTATAAACCTTAGCCAAGTTATTATGTGTAATATATGCATTCTTTTAAAGAAAGTGCTGCAGTATTTTTGCTATTGTGACACTAATTCCTCTAAATGTGTTTGACAGAGAAGTGCCAACAAGAGCGTAACCAATAATTGCTAACTTTTGCCTAAGGCAGAAAAAAATGATAATTATGAAAAATGTGCTAAACAGAACCCTATTCATATATATAAGTATATACTAAATCTGCACAAGTGATGCTTAAATTCTGGTTTATAGCCATAATCATCTGGTTATAAGAGAAGCATTGGAATTCTCTTGTCTCTACTTAACTGCTACAGCATATCAACAGAAAATCACCCTATTTTACACAGCTTACTACCAAACATCTACCCAGCAGATTAAGAATGTGGTTTTGAGATCTGATTACTCCAGTCCTCTACACTTTAAACAAGATTCTTGAGACTGAATCCATGTTTCTGTGTAGTCCCTCTCCAAACAAGGCTCACACCACTCTAATCTCATAAACCAATCAAAATATTAAATCGCCCTTGATAGATAAGACATTCTAGTCTCTTAATGAGCGATTGCAGGATAAACAAAGCTTTAAAGTATATCCAGAGCTGTAACAGACCCTGGCTACGATATATACATACCCTTGAAAAGTTACTCCCTAAATGCATTACTTTCCATGGGATTTAAAGACACATTTAGAAACTGTATCCTTTACCTTTCCCCATCCTTTCTGTGTCCGAATGGTTAAAATGTTCTACTAGGTGCAAAGGGTACTTGTCTGGGGGCAAAGGAGTTCCCACGATTAATGTGCGTAACATCAACTCAGTGTTTTTCAGCTCTCTTTGCATAAATGTGTTAAACAATAATAGATCATAAATTATTTAAAATCAGACATGAGCAGTGAATGTAATTCCTTACTTTTAATTCTCAATGGTGCACGCAAAGAAATTTTTAGATATTTCAATTTTTAACTCCCTTCCATACTGACTGCAGCTGACTGGGGTATGTTAAACTGCTCTGCAGGAAGATCAGACAGGCATGGGACTGCAATTATACACCACAATACCCTTTTCTGGGTTCACAGCTCTATTCATCTTTAGAAACACTGAAGGACAGATTGGACATAGGGGAACGGATTAGCCACAGGACGACCTGTATTTCCACACAAAAGCCTAAGTGTGGAAAAATGGCACCCTGTGTCACCCATTCTCCACTTCCTGAAAAAAACATATTCATGAAAATAGACATTTAAACAGCTCTTTCCCACTCATCTCAGAACAAGCATTCATTGTTTCTTAACACCATTTAAACGGCAGTAATGTAATGCTACCACTAACCTGCCTTAATTCAAAAATGTATATAAAAATATTTAAGAATGAAGACAGGGCTACTTAGAAAAAAATGTAAGTTCAGCATAGCAACTAAAATGAAAAATTAACGGTGTGAAAACTCTCAGCTGACTGTTGCAACACACAATCTTATATTTATGACTGTGACTGAAGGAGGATTTGGTTCTGGTAATAAGTTTCAGCTGGATGTAATGAAAGTTCTACACACTATAGCCATGCAGTACAACTGAAATTATAAAAACATCTTGTGTTAATAGGTGATAAGAGTTTTAACGTAACAGATAACATCACTAATTCCAAGTGAGTAAAAGGAAAAGGAATACAGAAGAAGACGTGTGGTAATTACATCATTTTGAGATGTTGTAAAAAGTGAAGATTATGTCAGTTTTCTATTAAGACCTGCCTCTGGAAAAATAATAAGCAGTAAATATTACGAAACATGCAAAAATTGAAAGAGCATGCCTTAATAAATTAAGTCAGACCTTTAATTAATTTTACATGTCATTCTTCTTAAATCAATTGTCTTGCATACAAAAGAGATGCTTCGTGTATGAATTTGTATCGTCAAATTGTCTCAGGAGATGCGTGCTATCAGCTAATCTGATCAAGCCAGGCAAACTGCTGGCTTACTTGTTTCTTCTTTGGGACTAGAGGAAATTCTCCTTCTGCACAAGAAATAACCAAATGACAATGTCCAAGCATTTAACCGAGGAACTCGACCACACAGCTGAGTTACAAACAACAAGCCCATGTAGTTCATTAGGCTCCGATGGGAAATTAATCTTTTTGCAAGGAAATCAACAGTCTAACAACGTCGTGTGTAATGAGACATACCACTCCTAACTTTTTTTGAAATTTTAATGTAAAGGGCTAACTCTGATATGAGACAAGAATTTCAAATCTTCTGAAGGTAAAGTAACAGCCACCTCACATGTATTCTTCTTTATACATATTTACTTAGTAAACTAATATGGTAAGCATGTGGTTAAATGATTTGCTAGTCCTTTCCTCGCACTTCATTCCCCTGCTTTCTTTCTGAAAATAATTTAAAAAAGACCACAGGTTTTAAACTGAAAAAGAAAGGAAGTGTAAGTCTTGTTTTTGCAAACTGTTTACAATATACAGCTTAAATCTTCTGTTATCTATTTCTCCTTCTCTTAGATGGCTGTATTTGAACATATTATGCTTAAAGCAATTATTTTTTATTGGATATTTTAAAAGTTCTTCATAAAGAAAAAAACTCAGTTATACCATGTAGACTTTCAATCAGTTCCACTAAACTATTCAGTGTCATTATTGAAGTTACAAGGAGGAATACATACACTGCTGAAGTAATTATACGAAAGGGGTCAAAATGCTATTGTGGAGATTAGCACCCGTCAAGAAAAGGCTGACAACCAGCCCAGTACACACAATCTGTATTTCCAGTAACTATATAGTTCTCAGTGTTCAACAAAGCAGAAATCTTTTTTCTTTCTTTTCACAAATATAAACAAACCAATGCAATTAAGTTATCCGACAAGCTCAAGAGCTTCAGCTTCCTCTCTGCAGTCCACATTAAGAGTGGCTATAAATGCTGGAGGAGAAGCAATGTAAAATGTGTTAAAAAGCTCGGTGTATGGCCATGGTTTCTGTTTTTATAAATTATTTTTCTAGCTTTCTACTCCTACAATGCAAGAAGAAATATTTTAAATAAAACAAAATGCTTCTTCCTTTGTGGGTTATTTACAGTAACACAGGTCTCAAAATCAAGCAGTGAAAGACTGAATGAGAAAAAAAAAAAAGGCAGCATAATGGCAAATACTGACAAAATAGCCTGAAATGACTGGCAATATTTCATTCTGCAAAATCTCCTCCAAACGAGTCACCTCATTAGACAGATATATAAAAATACACTAGTCCGAGCATTTTTAAAAGATTGTTAAATAAGTGACTATGTGGGAGGCATTGCACACGATGCAATTAAAGGGTACGTTTCTTAAAGGAGAAATCTCTGGCACTGGAGATATCTGGATAACGCTTCTTAATTAACCAAACCAGGCAAATCAGTGTTTATTTATTTCAGAAAAGATCTGTGAAAATGTACAGCCTCGTGCTTTTTTTTGGACTGGCACTAAATTAAAAGCAGCGGCGATACTTCAGTGGTTGCAAGGTTGTCGCTTTGCCCAGTCTTGAGTGAAACTTTGTCCCAGTCACATAAAAGTTTTTTTTCCCCTGCTTTGCGCAGCCAGCACTCCAAGAGGAGCTGGGCTCCTTCTTCCGGCTGCTATAATCTCGATTATCTTACAATGTTAAAAAAGAATAAAAGGTTTCAGCAAACCCCCCATATTGTTGTGTTATATTTGTTAACACTGCTTAAAGAACAGCACTGGGCTTTCCCACACACCACCAAGTAAAATATATATGCATCTCAGGATTCACACTCGAATCTCAGACTGCAGTTTGCTTTACAAATAAGCAGCAGAATCATTATTGTAGCACAGAAGGGAGAAAAAGAAAAAAAAAAAAGAGTAATTTTCTGAGGAAAGAAAACAAAAAAGAGCAATACAAGGGTTACTCCGCAAGAAAATTCCTCTATTCACTTAATCAAACCTATTTTTTTCCACCCAACTCACTTGGGGCGGGGGGGGAAGAAGAAGAAAGCCTGACACGCAATCCAAACTATTTTCTCCAGTAAATTGTAATCGCAATTTTCTGACAACAAGGTGGAAAAAACAGGAGCCTTGGAACCATGCAAAGGCCTCTTCCAGTTTTGGGGCAACGAGGAGGAGAAGGAAGATGCTGAATGCCCAGGATTTGCTCTGCCCTGCCCTTTCCATAGAACTTTAGTGCCATCTATTGAAAATGTACTGAATAAGGAAGAGGGAAAGGATGCCTATTGATTTGGTATAAAAATAAGACATTTACTTGTTAAGGGTTTTTTGGTTTATTAATACTCCCATGATGACTACTGTTCTGTGGTCATCTGATAGCAACAAATATTTTCTATACGCTATACATGCCCCATAAAGAAATGAAACATTGGCTAAAACACTGAATACAAACATCATACAGATTTTATATATATATATATACACACATTTACCAAGAATGTAAGTCTAAAGCTACCTATTCTCTACAGGAACAAAAATGAGAAGGCTTTAACGGAAAGGAAAAATAGCGTGGAAGCACTGCTGTAAATAGAACATACTGGAAACAGTAAAAATAATTAAGGCACCTCGTAAAGACCTTAGTATTAAAGAACAGGGTATGTAGACATGCAGATATAATTACCTTCTTTAAGAAACTGTGAGTGGATGACAAATATAAGAAAACAGCAGATCGCTGCTCCTGCTAGTGCCCATAAAGCTTTCAAGAGCTGCATCTCGGTCTGAAACTCAGTAAATACCCAGAAAGTCACACAATGAATTTCCACAGCGATGCATCAACGCTTCCCTCTTGTGCGCCAGGCGCGGCGGCTCCCGGCAGGGACCCCACACTCCCGAGCAGGGCGGGCGAGCCCGGGGGCTGCGGAGGAGGGGCCGGGGGGCTTCACACCCCGCGCGGGGGCAGCGGCAGCGGCAGCGCCGGGCTCCTCTCGCCGAGGCGGCCGGCGCGGGGCCCCATGAATCAGCGCTCCGTCTCGGCGGGAGCCGCGCCGAGCCGCGGAGGCCGGTAGCGCCGGGGCCGGGTTGCGCAACAGCGCCCGCTGCGCGGCGGGGGGCGCGGGGCCGGGGCCGCCGCTGCCGCCGCCGCCGCCGCCCGCTCAGGGCGCGCCGCCGCCGGGCGGCGCGGGGCGTGCGGGGGCCGGGCCCACCCCGCCGAGGCTCCGCGGGAGCCGCTGCAGCATCGCCGGGCTGCGGGCGCCGCTCGCTCCTTCGCTCGCTCGCTCTCTCCCTCCTTCTTCGCTCGCTCGTCGGGCCGCCGCTCCGCTGCTCGCTGCCACGGCTCGGGGAGGAGAGAGCGAGCGGGGAGGGGAGGGAGCGGGGGGAGGGAGGGATCTCTCTTTACTGCAACTTCTCCCGGCTGGCGGCAATTTGTTGCACCCCCCCCTCCTCTTCCTCCTCCTCCTCCTCCCCCGGCTCGGAGATCCTCTCTGGTGCGGGGAGGGGGGAGCCGGGGGGGGGGCGGCTCAGTTCATCCCGCCATCCCCGGCAAACGCGGAGCCGCTTGGGGGCTCTTGCAAAGATCGCTGGCCGCCCCTCGGGTTCGCACCTCCGCCGCCGGAGCTCCGGGAGCTCCCCCGGGCGCCGCGGCCGGCCCCGCTCCGCCGCCTGCCCGCGGGGTCGACCCCGTCCCGGCGTCGCTCCCCGCCGCTGGCACCGCGGAGCGCCCTGCGAGCAGCTGCGCCGGGCTACGGCGAGAGCGCTCTCAGTCTACAGGTTGATGCCTCCGTTGCAGCCATCCCCACGGAAAACAAGAACGCAAACGAAAGAATGCCATAAATCAAAAAAAAAAAAAAAAAAAAAAAAAAAAAAAAAGAGGCCAAGACTGTGATTTTGCTGCCGCCCTCCCACTCCCGGGGAAGGACCGAGCCGCCGCCGCCGGCTGCCGTAGAGAAGCCGGGCGGGGGGGGCGCGGGAAGGCCGGGGAGGTGCTGCGGTGCGGAGCCGCTCCGCGGGGGCTGCGCGCTCGGCCGCGCCGTTGCGGGACGCGCTGCAGCCCGGGCCGTGGGCAGCGACGCCGCAGCGCTCGGCAGCCGCGGGGGCCGCCCCGACGGACGGGGGCTGCCCGGTGAGGGCACCGAGCTCCGCGGTGCGGGACAGGGGGGACAGCTACGCGCGGCAGGGTGCGCGTATTTGGGCGGCGGAAAGGGTTGCCTGGGCCGGCTGCCCCGCGGACGCGGTACGGCTCCGCGCCTCTGGCGTTCAAGCACCGCCGGGCTGCCCCGCGCAACTTCCGCGACGCGAGCCTGGCCGGCACCTCGGGCTGGCGGGGAGCAACCCCGAGTGCCGCGGGGAGGAGGGCGGACCGCGGCCGGCGCGGTGCCCGGGGAAAGCAGAGCCGGGCCGGGGCAGGTGCGGTTCGCAGCACCCCGGGAGGCTGCGGGCGGGAGGCGGCCGCAGCGCCGGGCGGCCTCGGCGGCACGGGGCGACACGGCCCGGCGGCGGGTCCTCCCCTCCCTGCAGCTCCGCGACGCGCTGAAAGTTGCCGTGGTCCTCAGGGCTGGCGTGGATTTACTGCGCTCCGTTAGCCATAGGCGGTAACGCACCGGCGGCCCATGCGTTACCCAGCGTTAGCCGGGATAGACATAAAGCACATCCGTAGTTTTGAGGATATAAACCAAGGAAGGCAACACTTGGTTTGTTTGTTTTCAAACCAAGCTTGTTTTCATAGCTCTTTGGTTACATCATGTTTGCTTTTTGTAAAAAAACAAAACAAAACAAAACCCAACAAACAAACCCTTAATATTTAATTATTTTCTTAATTAAAAAAAAAAACAAACCCCTAAAAAAAAACAAAACAGGGAGGGTTTCCAGATGCTTGGAAGCACAGATTAATAAAAGACTGGTATTTTTTATTGGACAAACATCTCCCTTGTTCTTGACGTTATGTGTTAAGTTCATCCCTGTGCTTTTTGGGTTTCCACTGATAGCGCAGAGAAACATTGAAAACAACTATCTTTTGAATTTTAAACTTCACACGAATCCCTATAAACCCATTTATTGCACTTACTGTATTTGAAGATTACAGCAATGCAATGTTAAAGCAATGTCATAGCTACACTAGAGATATTCCACTGTAAATCTTTCATTCTGAAATGCACACTTTGATGAGAAATTGGCCATGATTGGGCTCAGTTCAGGTTGGGTTTTGTTTGTTTATTTGTCTTCTGGGTGAAAGAAAAAAGTGTCAAGTAGCTAAAGAAAATTCACACACTTTACACTTAACCAAAAAAAAAAAAAAAAAAAAAAAAAAAAGCCCTGACATAGCAGCTTTTAAGTCCCCAGATAAGTGGATTTTGAAAGTGTCTCAAAGTTAAGCGATTATGCAGACCAGGATAAGCAATGCATATCTTTCAGCTTGAACATGCTAAGTTTGGAGAGGAATCCTATGAAAAATTTCACATATTACTTTCTTTTTGACTAAAAAGCATGTGAAGACCCACTGTCAATGGGTCACAATCCTCAAATTGCTTGCTCCTTTTGAGGTGCAAGATGATAGCCCTGCTCCCATTTTAAACTAGTCTTACTTCTTTGAGCTTCTGAATTAGACAGAATACTCCTGGGCTTCTGTGGGCTTTGGATCAGACCTTTTTGTAAGCAAGACATCAGGATGCGGCACTGTGCTTCCCAGCCACAGGGGAGTCACTCTACACGCACACTGGTGTAAGTGGGAGCAAAATCTGGTTCAGCGCTCACACTGTACAGAGATATTTAGTCTCATAGCAACAAGGGATTCCAGAAGACTTCCCATTTGAGAGGACAGTGGTACCTGGCAACGCTGCTTGCTGAACTAAATATGGTTCAGTGTGTTTTCTGTATTTTCTAAATAGCTTTGGACCTTTCAAATAGGGGGAGTCCTATTCAAAAACCATCCATCTTCAATTTTCCCACTTGTCACCTGCATAAAGATTTATAAAATATTGAAGATACCTCAAGTTACCAGCATAGACTTCTCTGGAAGACTTTTCTGAATAAATTGCACTGCCAAAAATTGTCCCCTGTCTTTCAGCCTATTAATATTTGCATCCCCAACACCCATCGAACAACTTCTAAGCTGCTTAGGCCAAGAGAGATTTACAGAACTATCTCACTGTGAATTTTCAGGGTTTTCCCAGAGCTCTGACCTCATACATCTCCAGCAACACAGAGGCTGTGGTCCCAGCAGTAGCTCCTGCCAGGGAACCACTCCACAGGAACTCTCCCAGTTGTGTTTTAATGTTAAAGAAGGGATGCTCAGCACCTGAAAGCTGGTAAAGGATGGTGATGGCCTTGGAAGACATTTCCAATAGAGAAGGCAGTTGCAGCTGGGTAAAGTAGTGAGGAAGCGAGGAATGCATTTTCCTGTCGATCAAGGAGCAAGAGCAAACGTGTATGAGATGTAAGTTCTCCTGAGTTCTTATGGGAAAACAGCACAAAAATGAAGCGCATCATTTCCAAATGTGTGTTCTTTTTTGGAAATACAGCTCATTTGTTCTTTTTACCAGAACTTCAATCTAGTTCTACAGAATTACTAAAACTGGAACTCTGTAGCAAAGACAGCAGCCTTTGCTCAGTTCTAGAGGTTTAAAAATATTATCTATACTATGCATTTAATTATGTGAAAAGATTCTATCAAACTTTAGAAGATTTATTCTTCGCTATTGAGATATTTTATAAATAAAAACATGCAAAAATTCCTGGAACACAATCATGTTCAGATTGTATTCCATATACCTATAACTAATCCCATAGTATTTTCAGTTGTGTCAAACACCTTTTGCATAATTATTTTATTCCCGTTCATGCAATAAAACCCAAAATTATGCATGGCCAATGCAGATCTAAATGCAGTAGTACAAGAGATGACGTTAGCCCATTTTCACTAATGAATTTGGAAACTACTACTGGCTTTGAATCGCAAAAAATAGAGCAGACGATATCTATTATTAGGTTATCTAGACTAAACCTTTGCCAATGCCCACTGGATTTCATTTTTGTTACTTCTGAGTTACTTGGGCAATAGTCTGTCACCAGTCACTGGAGGCAATTATTCCAGCCCAGTAGTTCTCTCAGCTGAAACGTTTCTCCTGATGCTAAGTTTAACATTTTATTTTGTTGAAATTCACCCAGTTCATCTTTCATATATGCCTGAAGTGACATTATAAATCTTTTTCCATTTTAAATCTAACCAAAATAGATGATATATTGAATGTATAGTAATGAATACAGAGGGATATATTTCCACCAATTAGTTTTTGCAGCCTTTAAGTATTTTTTCCCACTTTTTTCTGCATGCCAATGGCTGGTTCACATTTCTTTGCTACTGGGCTAGTCACAACTACTGTAGCCCTCAAAATTTTATCGCTGATTTTCAGACAAAGCTGGGTAAGTGCCACTGGAGTAGAAATTAATCTGTAAAGAGATTAATTCTGTTAATCTCTAGTTAGTGACACGATGCAGCTACCAGAAGAACCACAAATACACATCCATTTGACCATCTAAAAGTTTCCCTTTGTTTTTCCTTGGCTTACCCAATTAGGTGATATGTTAATATATCTTTAATAATTTTTGAAAGACCAAACCCTGTTTCCAGTTCTTTCTCCTAGTAGCAGATTCATAAGAGGGACAATGCAGCCTAGATACTTTAGAATAACCAATGTGCAGTTTCCTTGCTTCAGTGCATCATGTCTGCTTAGAACTTTTTCTTTTTAAGCCATGTTTTTTTCCTTTGGCTTTTCAGTTGTACTATTTTGCTGTTCTTGTCTTCTTCCTGCTGTCTTAGGGACTTTCTGTTCAGGTATGATTTTCTTCCTCTTTTTTATTTGTAAAGAACTATGCCAGCAGTTCATGTCATGTGGACAGTCGCCCATTGGGAACTCATTGCACTTTCTCCCACACAGCAGTCACCAGTTGGTAATAGCTTTTGGCCACTACTGACAAAAGCTGTATAGGAGCTGCCTAAGAAGAAGTGAAAGGTTCTGTAAGACCACTCTGATGTCTTGAGCCACCGGTAAATTCCCCCAAAACACAAATCTGAAGAGACACAATATGCCAGTCACAGATACAATGGAATGTATAGTCAAAGTATGTTACCATGCTCCTCCTTCCATGTTGTACTCATGGATCATCTTCAACATAGCTGCTCATCAAGCAATTTCCTCTTATATAATTTAAATCTTTGAACAGCTGAATTCTGAAATGTCGCTTTTGTCCTTTTACATTTTACTTTATCCACTCAACCTGTTACAGGGAGCACCTAGCTTTGCAGTAGCTGCACTGACACATTTAACAGCACAATTATAGATGACTTGGTAACCACCCATTGACTAAAAATAACCTAGCAACTGAAGACACACTTAGGTATTTATACTTAGATATCCCAGAGGAACCCTTCACAGCTCCTGTAGCTGGGGAAAACATATGTATCTCACCAAATGCAGTCAGCTAGGAATCCTCAGGGGTGGGGGCGGGGGGACGTAGGGGAAGCGATAACATTGCACAGCTGAAAGATTTCCCAGACAACACTCTGCCAGCTAATCCAACTCTTATCCAACTAGCTCTGCAATTAAGGTTTCCGACTGAGAACAATGAGAGCATTATGACCTGGGGAATTTTCTAAATAGAAGAAACCCAACGCATCTGGGATTACAAAATTTAAAGCCTCAAAAAAACCAGCTCCTACACTGATGGTACTTGCAACCAGTACGGATCCAAAGGAACTAGTGCCAGTATGCATATGAGAAAATACATGAGCTGTAAATGAATGAGCTGCCAATGAGGAGGGAGCCAGGGCAGCATATCCTGTGTGAGGAACCTGCAGTGCTGAAACTCATTCTTGCCTTCCAGAGTATATGGATTATTTTATTTTTTTTATACGAGATGTACCAAGTTTTCACCCAGCCTGTTCAGGAAGAAATACCCTAATGACTGAAGAAAGAGACATCTAAATGATGTGATTAAATTTCTGTGGTACATGATTACATATGCTATGGCTGCCTATGAGTAGTTTTATATATTTGAGGGGAAAAAGTAATTTGGTATTAAATTGACAGAACCACACATGTCTTAACTGAGGACTTGAAATACTACAGTGTCTGTCTGTGCATCCTTTCCTACTCCCATTTTTTCCTGGTCTGTTTATAGCCTTCATCTATTCTTGTTTTCAAAATATGCCTTCATTCATCTAAAAAGACCCGAATAAGTAGGAATTTACATCCAGGAGAACTACTAATCTCAAAGAGAGAGTCTACAAGGTCTCAAGGGCCTTTCTACCTGCCTCCAGTTGCAAGATTATTACCTTGAAATGATAATGAAGTGTTCAAAGTCAGGTTGGACGGGGCTTTGAGCAATCTGATCTAGCAAAAGATGTCCCTGCGCACAGCAGAGGGCTTGGACTAGATGATCTTTGAAGGTCCCTTCCAACCCAAACCATTCTGTGATTGTATGAGTCTATGATAATTCAGAGAGAGCATATAACTACAGAAACTCACAGTTAAGACTGGTGAGCAAGGCATAGGCTTGAATGTTCCAACGATTACAGGGCTATTCACAAAAATCACAATGAAATTGAGAGGGTTTTTATATATTTTAAGATCATCTGGATTTTTTAACACTTCTCAAAAAACAATTGTTTACTGCTTTTTTAGAAAAAGGATTTGTGTTATAACCAGGATGCTTAAACACAGGAAATTAACGGAATTTAGTTATGATCCACAGTTTCCAGCATCAATCCCTGAGGGTTTAGCCTAAATGCACACAACTAAAATGCTGTAACATTCAGTGAATAAGTTCTTAATTGAAAATGAGACCCATGTAGAAAGCCAAGCTGAATAAGCAGTGACTCTGTGTCAAGTCACAGCAAACCTTTATAGAATGGCCAATAACAGCGTTGCATGGAAAAGTTAATACGGTAATATATTTGGGGGTTTTGTTGCTTCCTCCCACCTTAGTGGAGTGGGAAAATAAAAAAAGAAAAAAAAAGTTCAAATTCCACAGGAGTGAATTCTACAGCTGGACTGTCCCGATCATCATACTCATCACTCATACTCACTGGGAACTTAGGCAATAAGCTCTTTTACCTATAGTTTGAACTTTAACCAGAGAACTTACTTTACATTTATTTAACTGTTGACTTTCCACCTCAAAACCTGGATATCACAAAAACTGATCAGGAGCTGAAGCCAGGACACAATGGGCACTTTTAGTTCTTTCCATTAGTGATTCTTACTGTAGTAAGTAGGAAAGGGAGCTGCAGCAAAAATGGAGCATATCCCGAACAAACCAGGCACCTCCGCAGTTAGATAGAGCAGGTTCCTACCATATGAGGAAAAGACAACGACTGCCTCTGTAATGTCTGAGCACATTGTGTGATATTACTGGGGGAAGTGGTAATCTTTGGTTGCTAATAAGCTAGTGAAGGTGAAACAAATACTTTTCAGACAACTGTTAAGTGCAGATTCTTTAAAAATTATTCAAAACCTCAAATAAACAGTTGAAAATGGTTACATGCACAAAATGAACAATTATTACATTTGAAGTATAAATTAAAATGGGTTTACCACTATGGCACTCTTTTTTTTAACCCGAAAACTCCAATTTTTTCAAAAGATCTACACCTGCATCAGACTGTGACATTAAAGGAGGCCCAGAATTTTATGTATTAAGTTTCTTCTGGGTCTGTGTTCAGGACTTCATTACAAAATCTTGAATAAGAAGAAAGTGGTTTTTAGATTTGTAATCTTAAATCTTAGAACCCAAACTTGTTTGTTATTCTGAAATAGAAGCCAATAATTTTACAAGCCATTCATGTATAATATAGTCCACTAGGTTCCTGATAGTAAAGAGAAAAAAAAGTATTATCCAGTCTCTAGCTATTATTAGATATGGCCAGTTAATACTAAATGGTATAAAACATATTTTGTTCGGTAGGATGAAAATGGATTACTACAAGCTAATCTGAGATTTATTACTGGACTCTGTGGCATTAACACACTGGAGGCCCATCTATGCACACCTGGGGTGGGATAATGGCAGGAGCTGCAGATTAATGTAACCTTCCCTTGCCAGCGCAACCTATTCGTTATTTGCTTGCCTGTTTGTTTTTCCGGGAATTTTATTTCTTCTATTTACCAGGTACATCAGGCAGCCTATAGCTTACAACAGTTAACGAAGTAGCCACTGTACAGAAGCTTTTTACCAAACTTTTTGTGAAAAGCGTATTTTAAAAGGGAAAGAACCTCTTTGGTTTTGTTTTGAATTATGCTGTTCTAACAGGAACCATTTTTCTGCATGCTTACATTGTTTTAAAATAGAAAACTTTTAATTATAAGGTGAAACGGAGCATCTAAGATTTTGGCATTTAATAAAAAAGTCAGATATTAAAATAGTACCCTTGGCACGTGGGGCAGTGACAGTGCACAGCCTGAACTAACTTCTGTAAAAATCATGGAGACACTGGAGCTGATTCAGCCACATTTCAGCTGGACAAAACGTTACAAAGAGCATTATACAAACATTGTAAGAGATGGAACACCCTTCTCTACAGCAGAATGAACACTCTCCCCAGACACTGCTTAACCTTAAATAGAGAAGGAGTGAAGTGGATCACGGACCCCTCTTTGTGCCAGCTCCTGGGGGGTTTTAGCATCACCCCTGTGCTGGACTGTCCCGATCATCATACTCATCAGCAGGCTTTTGAACAAGAGACAGAAAGCTTTCTCTGATTTCGTCACTTAATGCACACTCAGTGAAAGCCCGGCACCAACACCCCATGTCCGTACTGTCCTTCATGCACAGGTTCAAGTTCACTAGCCGTTTTTAGCTGCCTGTGTCCATATATGAAAGGGGAGATGAGTCATGATAACTAATTGCTCCTGACTGAACAAGAGTATATGAGGGTAATAAATATGTAGATAGTAGAGACGATCCAGGAATTACGGCTTGAATGCAAGTTTTAGTCTTAAACTAGCATATTGGTTAAGCCGTGCCTGCAGAAACAGCTTTGACCTTAAAGTCACAGTAAAAATCTGAGTATGGTTTACCTCACCGGTATACTAATATAATGGTAATATTACAACATTACATTAGTATAATATTATACATTGAATGGCTACTATAGTAAAAGTAGACACATCAGAAATGGGTAATGATGAATTAAGGTTTTTATGTATGAATCACCACATTCAGATTAGATATTATATTTAATTTTTTTCAATGCTTGTTGCCTTTTTTTTTTTTAACACAAAAAATATTTGCTTTTGTTTAACATTTCAGAGGAAACTGGTATAGTCTATTTCATCAGTAATACACAGAATCATAGGTCAGTAACACAGTTTATAAACTATATGCTCTCAATCCATGCCATAGTGCTTTGAGAATGTGTCAACACTCAGTGATTTCCTTACCCAGCTCAAAAGCATCTTGGAAGCACCCCGGGCAATGTCTCATATACAGCCATTGAGGGTTATCCGCTCCAAAATAGCTCTTATAATCTGAATGGAAGAACCATAAATGATTCAATTGAAATCACTTCTGAAAATGCAAAAGGAAATGAACACAGAATAAACTACAACATTAGGGGGTCTAACAGCACGCACACCTGAAGATTTAGAATTGAAGACTTTGGTGTTTCCCCTTACAATTATCCTACTCTATGTAACAGCTACTTTAAGACGCTGAGAACAGTGTTCATAAAATTGACCTTCAGTGATTTTAGAAGAGCTTTTTGCATCATTTCAGATGGAAGTTAACCAAACACATCCAACTGTATCTGATTTAACTGAAAGTTAAAAGAGTCTCTCTCACCCCATCTCCTTTCTTTGAAAGGGGATAAGTATCCATATCTTCCCTATAAGAAGATATAGTATAGTGCATAGCACTTCTCTAGTTATAGCCTTCATAGTAAAAAAGTGTTAAAAAACCCCTTAAAATCTAATGCCACCAAATATTGGATCCACAAAGAGATTACTTTGTATTTGTTTTGTGTTTTGTTTTTTTTTTTCTTTATGAAGAAACAATGCCAGAAAAAAAAATTTTATTTTTTTTTTCCCCCACAGGAAACTAATGGAATTCTATAAAACCAGAACAAATCAAACTCCCCAAACACATGACAATTACTTCAAGAAATGAGGGACTAGAGAAAGACAGTATACTAACTAGAATAATTGTTATGGTTAGAAAGGATATTTTAGATTTATTTTAAATACGAACCACTTTTTGTATTGTTTTCTTCTCTTTGCCTACACATAACAGATGTTTTTTGTCCTTCCATTAGGAGACATTAGGTTTTAAATTTCTTTTTTTTTTTTTTTTCATAGTCACTTCAGAACAATATAGAGGAGATACAAGGAGCAGGTGTGTACTTTATGTAGTAAACTGAAATATTAAATAGTATGAGCAAGATAACATTTAATTCTATATTAAGGGTAGCCTGAGGGATCAGCAAGGGAGAAATTCTGTTGGTGTAAACATGTGCAACTGGCATCATTCCTAAACACATGCCATAGGTATGAAGATTTTTATCAATAATGTTGTCCTATCAAAGTGGATAGAGTCAGCATATGACCAACGACCTCCTACTATGAAAAACAAACAGCTGCAATTTGCTTTGCCATAAGGAAAAGGCCTCACCCTTTCCAGATTCTGTGCCCTGCTGCTGCTCATACAGAAAAACATCCTCAAGAAGGCAGTCATTAAAACATAGTAATGCAACTGTAATAGCTTGAGGCGATTTAACTGTTTTCTTTTCCTTTTCCAGATAGGCTGCTGAAGATGGGTATCTTCCTTTTGACAGACACAACACAGGGCAAAAAAATTTTAACAGAAATTTGAATTTTCCACTGTTTGTGGTGCTCATCTTTTTTAATTGGCTAACTATCAGAACTGAGTTTTGTAAACAGGCATCTTTTGGTTTTTTAAACTGGTTTTTTTGAACTATATTAATCTTTATAATCCCAATTATTTTTTGTGGGATGCATACAGTGTATCAAAGAGGATTAGTTTGACACAAAATGTAAAATATTTCCTATTTTTTAAGAAGATAAAGGTAATCCTTTGAATTACATTTTTTCCTGAATATTTTGGTAGAGATTTTATTGTCACTGCAGTAGCCTACTATGGAAAATATATTTGTACAGGAATTTTTTGGTAACTTTTTTACTTAAGGAATGCCTAATGAACAGAAACATGAATAAACTAAGAGCTGGAAAGACATGTTATGGTATAAAAGAATTGTGAGAAAATAATGTTTCATTAGCAATTGTTAATGACGTTTCCTCTCCTTGACTTTATTGAAATTTTTTTATTTAACCCTGCATGAAGTTATATTACAAAATCTGGAATTCTGATTAAGAATCCTCTAATACAGGTTGTGCATTTATTGACAAACTGAAAGAAAAGGTGGCTGTACGGGGTCTTTGGCTAAACCCAGAAAACAGGATACAACACGTGAGGTTGGGAGCAGCCTGATGGTTGTGAATCCAATTTAAGATTAGGAGCTGATGCTTGTAAAGTGTACTTTACTTCTTTCTTTCATTTTTAGTTCTTCTGTCCAGAATAGTAGTTATGTATATGTATAGTACAGGATAATATCAACTCTATTCAATCCCCAATACTCACAGAGAGGAAAAAAAAAAAAAAAGGACACAGCTGTCTTCTCCTGCGTTGTGAGGTAAGTCTAACCACAGCTTAAAACAATATTCAGCTTGAGGACCATTTCCACTAGCACTCACATGGGACCTTTATTAAAAGCAATCCTATCAGTACATATTCAAGCAGCAATAGTGGAGGGATGGACTTCACAGAAAACAAGCAATCCCAGGAACCTGAGATCAAACGAGGCCTGTTCTCCTCTATGTTTACAACTTGTAATTGACTGCAAGCTTTGATTTCTTATGGCTGGATAATTTTTAATGTCAATTCTCTATATTTAATACAGTAGGAGAGGACATAGTATTTATTTCCACCATTGGGACATTTATAGGGTCTCTGTCTTCTAATGATCACCTATTTTCATAAAAATTTTGAAACTTATATTTGATACTTCCTTCTCTGAGAAATTTGGTTGAACTCAGGCCCCAAATGAACAAGTTTTACATGGAAGCATAACAGATGTTTCCTGAGCCTCAAAAACTGCAGAGCCCTCTTCACTGTCCTCAGGGACTGCTCACACTCTTTTAAATCTCTTACTTCCATAATTTGTCTGCTGCCACTAGGTTCTACAAATAACGAAACAAGCCATAACAAAACAAAACCTTTTATGAAGTCTTTGCAGCACCTATTCCCCTAGGTTGGAAATCTCTCACCAACAAGACCTCTACAAAGGCCTTGGGAATATTGAATATTTTTTTTTCTTCTCCTTGGTGCCAATGCTCTGAGGCCCATATTCAGATTTTAATACTGTACAGCACTCAGCCAGGCAAATTATCAAATCAAATTACAGTGGCTTCCCAATTTACCTCCCATCAGCTCTAAAGCAATACCTTGTTAACCTGCTGTAACTGTGTTGTGTGTCTGAACTGAACACGTATGAGTGAAGGTTATATCAGAAAGAAAGGACAGACTGGAGCAGCTTTTATCCACGAGGAAAAAATAGGATAGACGTTTAAGCAAACTGTTTAACTTTAAAGGCAATTAGGCAATGGAATGACTTGCCTGAGGAGGTAGTTTAGACAATGTAATGAGAAGTGCTTAAAATAGAATAAACTATTTGCGAGACAGATACAGATGTAAATAATCCTCCATGTTTTGAAGTAGATGAATCAAGAGAGGTATCTTTTCTGTTCAAATGTCTGACTATAAAGATTCTATTCTCTTTCCTTGGGAACAGCTTTCAAACTTATGACTGTTTACACCTGTTCTGAATACTAAAGTGAAACTGCACTCCAAAAGGCAGTTTAACCTCAGTGTATCATTATAAAGTAGATTTATTCATAACAAGCATCTATGAAAAACTTCCAGCAAAAAAGTCCTTAGTCAGGGAGATGCACATTGTTGCAAAAATGGATTGTTTCTCTTAAGTGCTTATGTGGCCCCATCGCTATAGTATCCAAGCGCCTTACAAACATTAATGAATGTATTCTCACAACACCCCTGGGAGATAGAGATAGTATTATTAGCTAATGCACAAAGAGTAGCTTGTCCAAAGTCACACAGAAAGTCTGTGGCACAGCCAAGACTCAAAACTGTGATTTCCTGCCCACTGCCGTAACCATGACTATATTCTCCTGCCCATATACAGCATTTCAAAATATGTTACATATAACCTCAGATCTTTACACAGTAAGCCTTTCTGTTCAGCTGTAGATCCAATCACTGACTTAATAAATAAAAATAACTTTGTTTATCGGGAAGCTTCATTATGGCAACAAATTTGCAGGTTACCGAAACAATGACAGTTATATGGGCCATAACTGGTTCTGATATATGAGAGCAGTGAAAGAGAATTCCCTGATCGTCACATTCAGAACAGGAGGCATCATATCCAGAACATGATTTTGATACCAAAATATTTTCCTTCAGATAATGTAAAGTGTTACATTATACAGAGGAGTTTGGTTTTGAGAAAAAAAGAAAGAAAGAAAGAAGACAGGCTAGCTGTATTCCCTACATAGTTCCTTTTGGATAAACTATTTTTGTAATAAGACATATACAGTATTTTCAGTTTTAATGAGTTCAAATCTGTAGGGACAACTGCAGTAAGTGTACTCACCCCTGAATACCAGAGAACAGAAATTGGCTTATAAATTTAATATCATAATCATGAAAATAAATGATAAATATAAATATATATAATTTTGCAGTCATTTAGATTCATTGTAATGAAATCAGAGATCTGATCAAATGATAACAGAATTCTGAATCAGGAGCACAGCAACTTGTCTTTTATTTTGGCAGGGGAGGAGCACAGGCATCACATTTTTCCTCAAATGCTGAATAATTAAAAGAGAAAATAGAGGACAACCGCATAAATAATGGAAAAGGGTAGGTAGGTGTAGTAGATCACAAAGTGAATAATGATCCAAAAAATACAATACTGTTGCAACAAAGTGAAGTATAATTTTGGAATTCATTGGCAGAAACAAAAGACAAGGTAAGTAGTGTCTCCTGAACTTCACTCCTGAAGTTCCAACAACCGCACTTTTCTGTTTGTGGCTTCATGTTTTAGCAAAGATGTAGATAAATTAGACCTGGTTTTAATTAGAGCTACCAGTATAGCAAAGGGGATTTACATTAGGTGCTAACTGAAAACAGCCCAGCTATAAGGACAGTTAAATGATGGAGCAGATTATCATTGACAGGGAATCCACACCTCAACGTGTTCAAGAGCGAGTTAAGTAAGTATCCATGAGGTGTGACACTAATTCACATAAAAGGATAGACTAGATTGTGTCCTCAGATGCATTTTAGTCTAACATATATATATTATATTACTGTACAAATAGTACAAACAACTGTTCAGATCACTATTCTTCAAGAACCCCTATTCTAGAATCCCTTATTCCCTCCTTTTTCTCTCCCTCTTTCCCCCACCTCTCTTTCTCTCTTACTCTCCCTTTCTCTTTCTCCCTCCCCCATCAGCTTGCTCTCCCCCTTCCTGTCTTTCTCTCTTTCTTCCATCATCCTTTCATCCCTCCCTCTGTTGTTTCTAAATGCTTCTAAACTGACACATCCCTAGCTGAACTGGAAACTCCTTAAGTGTCTACCTTTAGCAACTTCAGCGTGTGAAGGAACATCCTATTCTGAGGGACCAGGTATCTGTTCCTGATAAGAATACATAAAGATCCAAATTTAGATAAAATGTGATTTAAATTCCTATCATACCTTCACTACAGGACCAGAAAACTGCAATGACTAGGTACTTCTGGGTAATTTTTATTATCATTTTTATTACCATTGAGTAATAGAAAAATTATGAAGATAGACTGTACATTAGCAAAATTATCAGATTAGAGAAACAGCGACTCTTGTTATTAAAGAGCTTAGGTGCTCAGTTAGGTTGCAGGAATAGCTTTTAATTTTCTCTAATTCTCCCAAGTTCACGGCAAGATGGTTTTTTTTGTCTATTCCTGTAAGCTGCCTGTTTACATGCAAAAACATACTCTGATTCAATATGATGAGTATAGATTGTTCTCGTTCATAAAAACCAAACAAATGTCACATGAAAGACAACAAACTGGTGTCCTGTACCGTCACTTTGTCTCCTTTCATTTCCTTTGAGACTGTTGAAACTGGGACTGGATGGAGATAATGGGAACTGCATTCAAATAAAACAATAATGGGATTAAATAGTTCCTAGTTCCAGGTGGGATGCAGTGTTTAAACAGTCAAATAGGACTGGAAGAAATGTTTCTAAGGAAGGACTAAAGGAAGACCTTAAACTTGGAGCACCCTCTTGGAGATATAATCCCCTCTGGGACTGCTTTGTACAAGTGAGATCAAACCATATTATCCAGTTAGAACAGGTTACTGTATTCTTCATCCTACTTTGTTCCCAGAGATAGACAGCTGATTGGGAGAAACTATTCAGTTATCTGAAATTAGACTAAAGCCATAATAATATCAACAAGTGTATTTTCACTATGTGAAATGGCAGCCTACATAGCAGCCACTAAGGAGGAGTATGGTCCCTTATACAAGCAATTCATACCCACTGGAGTACAGTTTATTAGAATGGCTGTATTTATGTGCTTTTTAGAAGTTACTGTATAAAGGATTCATTAAAAAAGTGCACCATTTGACAAGTGCAGAAGTGCACACATGGAGCAAAATCCTCACCCAAGGAGAAAATGAATCTTTGCCCTAGAATGTGGAGGAACCTGCAGGATGCTTCGCAGAAAATCTGGAAAGAAAGACTACTGAAGCTAAAAGCGGGTACCAGAGAGCCCACTTACAAGATGTTAGCAAGGGCCTCTGCTGTGAAGTTTGTGGAGTGCCTGGACAAACACTAATGAATAAAGCCACAGGAACCCCATACTGGAAACTGAAAGTTAAGCTGTTAAATATGAACACATGGAGATAGGCAAGCTGTAGGAGTCCCAGTTAGTTGTGATGGTTTAGACAATAGCACTTGTTGTTCCCCACAGGAAGATGATATCAACAAAAGAAGCTTCAGAATTGTGTCAGTTAAGAATGGATGGCTTCACTTAAAGTGGACAACCACAATCAACATAACCTGGAACGGGAATGGTGAGGACTCAGTGAACAAAAAAAAATCATAAAACATTACTTGACATTTGGTTATGAGCAGGACTGTGCTAATTTTACCAGGAGCTAACAGATTGTCAACAACAGTCTGCTGACAATAGAGAGGTAAGATCTCAGGGACTGGCACAAGCAAAGCAAATTCATTCTCTCTTGTGAAAGGTCTTACTTTCATTGCCTGCATCAATAATCTCCAGTCTAGCAAATGAATTCTAAAAGACAGTCAGAAATCTAGTTGTGGGGTGTTTTTTTCTTGGTTTGGTTTTGTTTTGTTCTGTGCCTGTGCTTGACACTCGGACTTTTTCTCAGAAAACAAGGGGTCCAATGAATGAGAAACATCTGGGGAATTACTGGCAGCTATCACATAGAAGCTCAAAGTGAAAACATGAGACCGCCTCATGTAGCCTCATTTCATGGGGAAACACAGATAATTCCCTCTAATTTAACAGAATCATAGAATCACACAATAGATGAGGTTATAAGGAACCTCTGGTGATCATCTAGTCAAATCTCCCTGATCTGAGCAGGGTCAACTGGTGATGCAGGTCACTCAGGACGGTTTCTCTCTCAGGATGTGGATCACCACAACCTTGGTGAACAACCTGTTCCACTGTTCAATCACCCTTAGCATTAAAAAAAAAATAAAGTTTTTCTTATGTTTAAATGGAATTTCTTGTATTTCAATTTATGGCCATTGTCTCTTGTCCTGTCATAATAATTTAGGCAAAACTTAACCAAAGCTTTGGCAAAATGGAAGAAATCAAAGTTGATAGTGAAACTTTATGTAAAGTCAAATTGTTGAGTCTTTCATCAAAGGCAAGATACTTCATATCACATATAGTATTAATTTCAGTGAATTAAAAAAAAAAAAACAAACCTAATTGCACTGTCCACGGTTAAAGAGTCATAATTATGTTCGTACATATGTGCAGTAATATATGTATAATGACAATAGTTCAGTCTACAGGAAGAAGTATCATAACAAAATAACTGGTGTTAATCTCAGGAAAATAACGTCTATCCAGCTGTCTCCCTGAAGGTGGTGCTACTATGTCTTGTCAGATACACTCTAAGGAAATCAATGAGTAATTCAGTCACAAGATGGGAATCTATCTGGAACCCAACAGACATAGAACTATGCATCTCGTATTCAAGAGCTAAGCACACAGACTAAACTGTTATGATCCAGTTTTCCATCTGCACCACAGTGGATGTGGACCGGAAAATAATTCAAATTGAACCAAAGAAGTAGGATAAAGAAATAATGCAATAACATGATCTTCTTCATGTTACTCCAGTTGCAACAAAAGCCACACCGTAACAGTAAGTGAAACCAAAGAAATGCTCTTAAACCTGCACATAGCATATATTTAGCTGAAGTTTTATTGTAGCCCACCCATTTTTAATTATAAGCTGATGGACTTTGTTAAATGAAAACAAATACTGAAGAAATTAAAATATATCCAAAAGAAGAAAATGAGCCCGTAGTTCAGTCTGAGAACCAGGAAAATTTATAAATAACCAGGATATTGCAAAATTATGTTGTTGGGCTAGCCATTTGCTTTCTCAGTTACATTTTGCATTCCTGGCATTTGAGTTCTCTCTGGTGTATAGGTCTATAGTTTTATGATCTTGCCTTTTGTCATTGCATGAAAAGGTTCAGTATGTGCAGGTAAGAACTTTCTTAGAAATGCAAGTGACATGCAATTGTAGGGAGCTCCAGGGAATAGCTAAACTGAAGGATAAAGACACCTCAGCCTGGTGCCTATCTGCTCCCAAACCTGCTGTGAGACCACTGGAGAAATGAGGTCAAGATTGTGAGACATTTCTGTCCTACTTATATTAGGAAAAGAAATATTTTTAAGGCTGGAATATGCAAGAGCTACATTGTTACAGAATGCAGTATATTTATTTATGGTGAGTATGTATAGTTATAGTATACTCCTGCTTTTAAAACGCAAGTTGCAGGACCATCTTAGTTTATCTGTTTCTGACCCTGCCACTATTAGAGTAAGATTTTTTTGTCCTTTGCCAAAAGTTAATAGCTTTTAGGTGTTTAGGGACTGGTGTTTAGGAATTTAATAAATATATTGTATTCAATATGGTGAGAATGAACGATTCAGATTCATAACATCTGAAGTCTGAAATCACATGACAGACAACAGTTAATTCTTTGCAGTCAGATAATGGAATTAACCAAAACAGGACCTTTGATCTATATTATTAAATATTTGCAGTTGACACTGGGTCAACATTAAACTAGAGAAGAACCATAAAACACCATTCCAGTTCATTTGTGACTGGGATCTGTATTGTCCTTGATCTACATCTTAATAAAAAGAGAAAGTGATGGCTATAGTTATCCGCAAATTAGGAAGGGATTGTTTCCTTGGAGTTAGTGATGCACTCACAAATTTCTGGAGAAAAGACTTCAGCAAATAATCATGACTATATAATGTCAAGCATTGAATGACAGCCAGAAGGACTTGGTTCCAACAAATAATACTTTTAAGTGGAGTCTTGTCCTTATTTCTGACATAGGAAACTGTTTCTAACAGAAGATGGTGACAGAAGCAACGCTGTTCAACTTAACAGTAGCATGCAATATTAGCTAACACATGTATCTACAGGCTACCATGGCAAAGATGTTTCTTCCATGGGCTTCCATGTCAAAGATGTTTCTTCCATGGGCTTCCATGTCCACAGAAATGATACTGCAGTCACCTTCATGTGAACCCTTGCAATAAGCTGAGTGGATACAGTGCTCTCACTCCAAAACTTTACATAGTATTTATGTGATATGCTCAGTATGAAAATTACACCTACCTGACTGTCTAAGAAACAGAGACTTTCAATACACTGACAAAAGCCTGAACTAAGGCAGCTAGCAGTGATTATTACTAAAATTGGAGGTTTAAGGCAACAGTGTCATCATGGTTGTCTCAAGCATGACAATTTGATATCTTGTTCATATCCTAAAAGACTGATATATTTAAGGCTAAGTCTAGATTACATCCATATCAACAGATCTCCATTTCACCACAGTAATTATGAAGAATTTTTGAAGAAATGGCTAGGTGCTCAACTTATGGAAACAGTAGCCAAGCTATGCAAGGATCAGCAGGGTTCATTTGTCAGACAGTTGAAAAATATTGTGTTCTTGTAGGATTAATTTTTTTCTCCTTCTTCTCATTGCTCTTATTTAATAAACACTTTCTTTCTTATAAAGTGCTTCTGACTTTGAACTGCAATCTCTAGCAAAACATAAGTAGTTTCAGCTTTGAAAGCCAATGTAGACAGCTATGCAGGAGCAGTCCACCACAACAGATAGCCGAGAATGTTACTGTTCTTCTAAATGTACATCCATTTTATGTTGCTTTTAAAGATAATTTCTTAGGTCTCTCTCTGCTTAGCCCAAGGATTTAAAAGTCTAGAAGACGAATAAAATAGAATTCTGTAAAATCTAATCTAGATCTTAGAGTTCTGTAAGTATGTTGCATCATTAAGATTTCTTAAACATACATGTGGCATTTTGCATAAATTCAAGTTTATCTCTGCAATGAGTGAATGGTTTTGTTTATTATTATATCAGAGAACTGACTAAGTCTGAATTTAGGTAATATATTCCTTTATGTAATGGTCAGGAATTGCAGTATTGTCTAAAATTTGAAAAGACAAAGACATGAAACTTTCATTTAGAAGGTTATAATTATGGCATATGGAAAACAACACACTATTAGAAATATTTCAACAACTAATCCTTTAATAAATAGTGATATCAACAGAGCTGCAACTTTCATTCAAGAATTTCAAATATACAAGGCCAAATTTTGTTCTAAAATCTCCTGCTGAAGCTTAAGAGAAGCCCATGGACGCAGGTACTAAGCAGAAAACCTGCTCACAGAAGGTGTGATAGATACTTATTTTAAACATTTTCAGGACAATTTGAGCTCCAACACTGATCACACTGAGCCATTTAAGGCCACAGAGAGAGCTAGTACCAGAGCTAGATTAAAATTCTTTCTGTCCCTGCACATCAAGACATCATTCCTGGTCATTAATTAGATCATTTCAGAATTATAATAAAAAAGCCTTCTTTGTCCCTATTAAGCATATCCTCACATTTATATGTGTTCAAGTACTGAATTTAGTATATATTTGTGAGAGTATTTCTCATGTTTACCTCCAGAGAGAAGTTTGCTTTTTTGAAGAGTTTGTTTGCTTGTCTTCTAAACTGAGAAACATACATCTAGCATATGAAAAATGAAAAGATCAATAGGTTTTTCAAAGCTTGCTCAAAATATCAGAGATTAAATTCCTAATGAATGAGTAAACGGGTAAGAAAAATTAGAGCAAAGTGTTAACTGCATGTATAATTCTATTGGTTTTGTTTTGTTCAATTAAAGCTTAACAGTTTGAACTTTTCATCACTGCTGAGTAACATAACAGATTAAAATCATATTGCATGACATCCCAAAACAAGGGATTTGCAGGGAAGCTGAGGACAATATCACATTATCCTATAAAGTAATAAAGCAAATTAAAGAGGGAAAAAAAAAGCCAGAGAGAGAAACAAAACAACACACCACAACTGCTGAAAGCAGGCCCATTCCTCTGTCATGTGGCTGTCCAGCAGTCACCGCCACCTGCTGCTGGCACTGGTGACACTCACTTGAGCATAGCATGGGATCCGGCATGTTTAAATGCCACCAAGGGTCTGGGAATGTTATGCAAGCACCAGAAGTCTTAGAGGAGAACAACAAGTGAAAGGGAAAGAAAATCCAAAAAAGACTGAGTGGGAAGGAAAAGGCCAGGGGAGACACAGAAATACTGGGAAAGAAAGTCAATGAGGATCCAAGCAGCAAAGGCAGAAGTGAAAGTTAAAGGTAACTCTCTCCATCTCCTTGGCATTTCTCAATCCAGTGGCATCCTCAGCTCCATTTTGCAGAGGGGGAAGCTGAGGCAAGGGGCAGCTGCTGCCAAAGGGAAAAGGCTGAGGCAGGGGAGGGCAGCCTCGGGGGAGCAGGTGCCACCATGGAGGGCTGCCTGCCTAGGAGAAGGCTTCCTTTCCTAAGCATTAAAGAAGAAACATTTAAAGCAAGGACTTTATCACAGTTCTCCTAAAGGACAGGTTTGCATGACCTCAGAGGATGTAGTGTGTTCCATAAGGAAGAAGAACACTACAAATAATTGTTTATAATCAATAAAATTTGTTATAAATGTACTTTAAAAAAACCTTTCAACTAATCCTTTCTATATAATGATTACATTCTAATCACGGCTACACTCCTCGCCCATACGTTACCATTGAAGCAACGCTTAAGTGCTGCCATGAGCTGTCCTTTCAGCACCACAACCTACCACCCCACTAGCAATTGTCGTGCTACTTAAACTCCTCCAATTAACTCCAGCAGTTAATTACCTTATGAAGCAAGAAAAGTGCTGCCATCTTTTTCAGACCCTAAAGCTAGAGGCTTAAAAGACACAAGTTAAACTAATCAAACTGAGATCTGAGTTACACATATGTAAAAGTAGGCATTTACAGTGAACTAGAAACACTGATAATTTCACAAACCACTGTTTTTATAGGAGACAACTAAGAAATCCCTTTAAAACTATGTATTTGTTAAATCTATATGTGTTTGAAAATCCTGTCAGAGTTGCAAAGCAAGAAATCATTTCAGCTCAACAACTGAGCATGCATAATAGAATTCCTTTACAAAACCAACTAATTATACCAAATCCCACATTATAAAAATTCATTGCTTACATAGGTGATAAGTGTAGATTTTCCTTCCAAAAACTTTAAGTGTCTATGTGACAGAAAATTCCTTCTCTGTAAACACTAATAAGATCATCTGCAGCAACACCTTTGATGTCCTGCAGGACCGTGGTTCTTAGTGAATAAGAGAAACTGGAAAAAATATTCTTAGACTGTAAATCCACTAACTTTTTTTTTTCTTCTTTGTTCTTTTTTTTTTTTTTTTCCTTTGGGTCAACTCTGTACATACATGACAAGAATAGATTAAAAAGTCTAGGTTTAAAACCAGCACTAACTCCGTGTTAAGACTCTATCTTGACCATAGAAATAGTTCCAAAGTTATTGCCTTCCTCTGTTGAATGTTTATACCTATAAACACTCCTGCACATTTCAGATGCAATTGAAGTATAATAGTTAGGAAGAAATTATGTTTACTCCCTATTGATACAGTGAAGAGATTGTTCATGCTGGAAAGTCCAGAACTCCACCTTGTGGTGATAATTTTAACTGTCTGTTGAAAACAACTGGAGAGAAGTAAAGGAACACTGAGATGCAGTCAGGGAAAGGAGGAGAAATTCATGTCTGATCTATGGTGAGTAAATTCTGTGGAGGTTCATTTGGAAAAGCTTGCAAATTCACTTAAGACATGTGAGGCAAAGCAAAACCATAGAATCTTTTCTTTATTTTGGGAACAAACTTGTTGAACAATGTAATGCATAGTATTCACTGCGAAGACAGATAGGCTTCCATCACTGCTCTACTTTTTCTGTCAAGATAAATGACTGAAAGTTAGCACATACCTATATTAACAGTGACCACTCTGGGTTCCTTTAGCTTTCTTCTACCAACAAATTCTGCTGGACTTGAATTGTTTAAGGAAATCCAGACTGACCATCTCCCACCACAGAATGCAATAAATAGCAGATAATCAACAACACACATTCCATCAAAGCAAATACTCTACTGGTAAAATATCCTTCTTCTTTTATTACTAACACAATACGAAGGGAACAGATGATCTAAGCCTCTGGAAATTTTCTCCAACTTAAAATAAAATGATCATAGAATCAGGCTGATGCACAGAAGCTGAAAAATGCATATGCACATAAAAAAAGCCTCAGGCACTGCCATTTTCTTCCCATGGTTATGAAAAAAAAAAAGGCAAAAAATTTATGTTCTCATTTATAATGTGGTGGTTTAATTTTTCATTATACTATAGAATAGGAAGCTTAAGGGTGACAAGTTGGCCAAGCAAGTTAATATGCAACATTCCTACAATTCTATAGATGCTATGATTTACCTGATTGTTTATTTTGGGGTAAGCACAACGGATTTTGGGGATCCCTGTTTCCTTTCACTATACTGCTGAGTTGTAATTGAGCATCATATGCTCTACTGCTGATGCATCTCTGTATAAAACACAAATTGAATTAGTTCAGCTATTAAAAAAAAAAAAAGAAAAACTAAAAAAATTGTCTCCTAATATTGTTTGGTTTGATTGTTTGCTTACAGTATTGGTTTAATTAATTTACATGGAAAAATCACTGTCATGTCACAGAAAGTCTTTTCCTGAAGAAAAGGCCACTATTTGAATCTCTTCAGTCACAGAAATGCTTGAGGTAAAAAAAATAAAATGAATCTAGCCTGCCAGGGATCCTCAGCTTTTCAGTGTAAGTAGCAAACCCCCATTCCTGGTCAGACATGCCTTCATTACTGGAAGTACCAGAGTGTTGCAAGAGATATGAATAGCTTTACATATCATCACATGCAAACTGAAGGAGAAGACATCATTAACTATTCCTTTGTGTGTATGTATACACCATCAGGAGTCTCCTGCAGAAGGAGGATACAGGTAGCAAAGTAAAGACACTCTGCTAATCTTCTTACAGAAGACATTAGAAATCGAGTCTTAAAAAAAGTCTTCCTGTGTTTTCTGTACATCAATTCATTGTCCCCTAACAGCTCACACTAAAAATAAATGTCTGTATGCAAGTGCTGTGCACCCCTAGAGTAGATATTATTTCAGAAGACCATTATGTATAGCTTAAAAAAACAAGGACCAAACCTTTTCCACAAATAATTTAGCTCACACCTGTCCCTGAAATATACTCTCATGGAACACCATGTGAACAGACTCTTTAAAATGAATCCATTACTGTAAATAAACATACACGAACTAAACATTTAACCCACATTTACACTGATACATATCTACACCGACAAGAAACTAGTAGGAAAAGCAATAAATAGTTTACTTACAAGAGTTGCATACAATTGCATGACAGAAAAAAATTATACCCGACAAAGGAGAGTCAAATCTATAAAGCAGCTATAAAGAATAGTTAGCTTTTATTAGTTTTTAGCATGGCTGCCTCTTAATGAAATGTTGCTCTCATTATTCTGTGCTACACAAACAAAGCAACAAGAATGAAAGCCTGCCAAACGAATGCGTGCAATTGCAGCAGAATTCTGCAAGACAATAAAGGTTTTAGTGGAAGGAATTAAATACTTTTCTTATCTTCTTTTGGTTCCTGTAATGACCAATGCACCCGACCTTGAAGCAGCTTATTTAAAATTGAGCTCAGTGTATAAATTATTGAAACATAATAGACATTACGCAAAATGGGCAGGGACAAAAGCACATCATACCAACACTTCTCCAAGGCCCAAACATGCAAATTTGCACTTTTATGTACATCAGTTACCAGGGTCATAAAAGGTTTCCTAGGTCCCCTCTCCTTTCAGTCACGCCTTTTCCCCAGCAAGAAGCCTCCGTCTCTCTGCTACCCTGATTCTTACTGCCCACTCTGCCCACAGAGCTCTCCTCACAACAGCAAAGCAGACAGAAGTTTCCTTTGGGAATTCCACATTTCTGTATCTTATTTTCTGAAATTACAAGTTCAAAATTCACCAGATAGATACCCATGTATCTTTTCTACTTTTTATGCAGCATTCTCTCCGGTGGCAGAGAATAGCAAGTAAAGCCCTATACTGGGTTATTACATTCTTGGCTGTGATGGCTTTTACATAGCTTGTAAATGTTTTATTTTTGTTTCAGTATTTCAAATGCCCACTCTTAAGGATGGTTTATGTATGTGCTGTGTCTGTGTCAGTACTTACTTTTTATTATAATTTTTATGATACAATGAGTTCTAAAGAGGGAATTCGCCGGCAATAATTTAGGGCCAATTTCTAAGTGAGAAATCCTTTTCTCAACAAACTTAGCCTACATGCCTTTTTCACTGCCAGATTCCTACAGGATACAATAATCAGAGTTCATATAAATGGTTGCTTTCATTGGTGTAATTGGGTACGGGCTGTCTGTAATTACAGATTTTCTTTGACCCAGCAAGATTTTTTTTCAGTTTCTCAGGGATTCCACTCATCTGCTAAGGACCACAGAGCTCAGCTGAGCCGTCTCTAGGCACCTTCTACTGCACCAGCCTCAAGTATTGTACCTGCTCTGGTACTGTCCCTCGCCAACTGCGAGGTGCTACCCTTGCTCACTCTCTTTTGCAAAGCCACCCTTTATGCTGTATGCAGCACCACTAGCCAATGTTACTGAAAATCCCTTGTACTGGGAAAAAATATAGAAGTAGTTAAAGAAAATATACTTTACTGTAGAAATTCCACTGAAAATTGAAAAGAAACCCCTACAAAACTAAACAATAAAAGGTCCTGCAAGCACAAATCTTGTTTCTTGAACAAGAGAAATTAAGAAATTCTAAAAAGCAGACATGTAAGGAAAGTATCTTAATGAGGCTTGTGTAATAAATTCCAGACAGTGTTTCTGGTGAAATACATACTGCTTTTACTTTTACAGTTTTAGAGAAACTATATGGCTTTCTCAATGATCCTAACTTGCATTGCCTACTAAAGTTCTTCAGTCGTACCCTTGTTAGAATCTGTATATTCTGTTGTGAACTACAGTGAACCACAAAGCAAGCCCATTAATTAGGACAATTATCTGTGTTAACACATAGGCTATTTGCACATGATTATTCACTGTTCTAAGGTAGTCAGGATAATTGTTCACACTGATGAGATTCTAAGTCCGACACTTGCAATTTAATATTTGTAAGTATATACATGCAAAATTTGTTAGAACATATGTGGCACTTCATATATTATGTTTGTTTTCCAAAGACCAAATATTTCCTATTTATCAAATATTTCTGATATATACTTGGTTACAGTTACACGTTCCTTTCCTTTCTGTGAAAAAATACAGGCAATAAAAACCACATTAGACTACTGTTCCTAAAGCAGCTTCATTCAAAACCTGGAAACTTAGACGTTTTTCCCTTTAAAAGACGGTATCTCCTCCAGACCAGCTTCTCACTTGGGTCTGATCTCATTTCCAAGAAGCAGTAAGTATTCCTGCTTATGGATGACAACTTAAAAATGACTGATACTGTAGAATGGCTTTATTTAGATCTGAAAGAGCAATCACAGAAACTAACACACAGGTTAACTGTGACTGTATTTTTTTAAGTATTTCAGAATTTTATATATGTACACACACATATATATACACACACTATACATGAATGTACAAAGAAAGATTTTTCTTTACAGAAATTTCAAATATGTTTAAAACCAAGGCAAATTAAGTGCCAACTGAATCCAAATAGGATAATCAGATATTTCACTTGTGAATTTAGTAGTTTAATGTTGAAAAAAATAATAATTTGTCTTGAAGACCATATTTTGATTGCAAACATCATAATTTATGACCAAAAAGCATTAGCATTCATTTGACTTAAAATATGGTTTAATCCTATTATCTCTGGTTTCAGATACGTGTTACAAATACATGAAGTATAATATATATTTTTAAGAGAAGTAAATATGAGTCAACTGAATTTCAATTTCCAAGAAAAATTAATTGCCAATAGAATTTATGTGAGAAAAATGTGCCAGTACTAAGTAGAATGCTTTTTTTTGGTAGAAAATTACTGAATTTAGTACGACAAAGCCACATGTAATGCATAGAAAACCTTATTACTTCCAGGAAAGGAGGAGGAGGTACCAGAAAATCATTTGAAAATGTCATGGGACAGTGTAGTACTGATTGCTGCATGTACAGTAATTACAAAGGAAATGAAAATAAAATTCAGCAAGTACAGACATTCTCAAACATTTAAAATATTCAAGATGAAAGGATGAATCTTGTGAAAAGTTGTTTTCTGGCTTCAGAAAAATTCCTAGCTTCTCAATTCTTCTCACTACCCTAACTTCAAGTTATCCAACATTTGCTCACAGGATTTTCTTAAGTCCCCAGCTCTGCAGTAAAAATAATTAGGCATAAAAAAACGCTGTATACTCTGAAGGGTAGTTGTCATCAGTCAATTGTGCAGGCACAATATAAGCACGACAACTGTTTCCAATTTGGTGCACGGCTCAAAGCAGATGCAAACATTCCATTCGTGGTTGTTGGCAGAGGCAGGGTAATAGACAGTATCTAACATCTACTGCTGTTAGCAATGTGCCAAAACAGAATTCTGCACAAGAAAATGTTACAATTCTCTTTGGAAATGCAGAATGCAAGGGAAATCATGCTAGTAGAAAACAGCACATACTCATAAAATATACGTACTCATAAGAAAATCTTCTGATTGTTGGGCTTATATTTATGAAAGGGTCATAAACAATGCTTTATTCACGTTTCAATTGTTTAAAAAAAAATCAATTTTCCAGACTGCTTTAATAGCAGTGATACTCTGTTGATGTCCAATAGCCACTATCTAAAATACCCACTGCAAAAGCACAGCATTAAAGTGTAATACAGAGGGAAATGTGGAATTTCGTACATCAGTGAACTAAATAACAACAGAAGACAACTTGGGAAATAATGGAACATAACCTCCCTGCCTTTCTATGCCTTTTATGTATTCTTATTATTTGGAATAGCATTTTAATGTAAAAAAACCCCAAACTTTAGACAGACAATCCTAATTCGTATTTTCAGATAAGAAACTAGAGGAAACTCAAATTCCTCCCAATATGATACACAGCTCTTAACCATTCAGCTGAATTACAGGAAGACAACTGAGGTTTCACATCTTAAAATGGGAAGTGGCAGGCTAACTGAAAGAGTTCTAAAGATAGAAAGCTTACTAAGCCCTGAACTACAGAGTTCAGTATCCAAGGTCTTCTCAGGAAAGTTGTACAAACAGGGTGATGTGAGAAGTGTACCCAGCTCCTAGGTCAGTACCAGAATATCTCTAGCATAGGTTACAACACTACAAATAGAGTACTCAGTTAATTGAGACCCTTCTGTTATACATTTCTTGCCATTAGCTTACAGGCTCAAACACTGGCTGCTGGTTTATTTGCAGGGCACAGTAGTCAGTAGTCCCTAGCAATAATGAGACATATAGTACCATTTATCATGCAAACAGTAACTAGGCAAATATCAGTAGTTTTTAAAAGCAATTTCTGCTTACACCATCAATTCTCCTACCCAATCAATTTCTAGAGAACCTGGAAGGCAAAAAATGGCAGATGTTTGTAGGCATATTGTAGACAAAAAAATATATTACTATAACCATCCAAACAGGGATAATTGTTAAGTCACGAAAGACAACATTTCTGAGTGGCAAGGGTTTTCAGCCTAGAAGAGGGAAAATTTGGAGGTATGATGGTGGTTGACAATATCATGGTGACTTGGGGGAAGTAGATAGGGACCAGATATTCCTTGTCTCTTCCAGTACAAGAACTTCTGACTATCAAATGAAGCTAGCAGCAGTCATGGTCTAGGGAAACAAAAGTACGTGGTTCTCAACACAAGCAGACCTGTGGAACAGCTTTTGATGTTGTGGATGGATTCAAGAGAAGACAGGGCAAGTATGAAGAAGAAAGTTTCACTGACAGTTACTAATGTGACAAATCATATCAGGCTCAGGAACACTCCTAATCTGGGAAAAGCTGGAAGAGTTGTCCTGGGAAATACTATATATGCCTGTCCTGTTTTCGCTCCTAAGCACTGACCTATGAGTGCTGTTGGAAACAGAATAGAGGAGGAGATGGACCATTGCGTTGAACCCATACGGTCATTCTTAGGTTCTCACATTCTTGCTTAAAAGCATCTATTTTCTCTGCAATAAATAAGGAAATGAAATAAAAACCCCACAAGATTTTCCTTAACACTTTACACTTGCATGTTACCATTTCAATGGTGTCCATTCAACAGACTACATGTAAAGTACTCCTGCTTATTAGTGTTGGTTTAGGATGGCCACAACATTTTGTAAGTGCATTTTCACTTGTAAGTGAAAATCTGTAAGTGCATTTTATGATCAGTGAATACGGTTCAGGTTGCAAGTCACTGATGTACTTCCACACATTTCTTCTCGCTATATATTTTCCATAGGTCTCTGATGTCCCTATAGGGAAAGGCTGATTGCCATCAAGGTACAGCAGCATGGAGGCCAATGGTGATTTCATACTGGAGTACTACACTCATATCCTTTTGTGGCCTTTTGCAGTAAGCATCACACTAAAAAGAATTCTTGGCATTTAAAATCCAAGCCAATTTTTTACTGCCGCTTTCACTCACCTTTGATAAATTAAAAAAAATAGAGACCTTAAAGTAGCTGTAGTCCAAGATCAGACATTGGCTTATGGTATACATCATAAATTATGTTTAGATGACTCTTGCCGTTAGGAATGCAATGAAAGTTCCAGGATGGTGCACAAAGGGTGTAAATCAGTTCTCTACTAAAAAGATAAATCATTTTCTGTAATTTGAGGCATGCAATTTTGTATTATTGGAAAGAGCTAACATTGCTGGTATCTGTTCTCTGATTTAACTCTTCATTGGTTTGATTTGAATGCAGAAGTTCCTTCTGTGGAAGGCAGCTTTTAAAACATTCTGATTTTGCATTTAGACTGTCAGATTATCTACTTTCAGCTACTGCTGTATTTAGGTTGCCAAGACAGACATTTATTTCTTCACCACTGTATAAGATGCAGCTTTTGTTATTACTATTAAATTCACATCCTAGATTTCAAGAAATTTTACGTTTAAATAATCCTGAGAAATACAGAATGGGTTTATGATTAGTTGAAGGTCTGTTAAGCAGTTTCAGTTCACTCCTGTGTCCTGAAATTCAACAGATCATTTCCATGACTGAATTGTTTACAGTACTTCAAAGAGAATTTGTAAAATTTATACTTCAATTTCAAAGCATTAACCACACCTATAGATTGTTCTTAAAGAGAAAATACATTTCTGATTTCAGCAAAAGTGATGTTTTAATATAATAGTTTCTGCATTTATTATTTATTTAATATATTATGCTGTTAACATTTCTTTCAAACATAATGTAAATGCTTTAAAAATGCTGTAAAGTAATGTAAACAGCATTTATGGAAATTAGAACAAAGTTATGCTTTATGTCATACATTTACAGTAAATACGCATTATGAAGATAAATGCATAAAGAATTTTCTTTTGCAAAATGTCAGCTTTTGCTATTAAAAAGAAAAGGTCATTTGTTATTTAAAATGTTTCTGTGGATGGATTCTATACTTTGGATGGACTGAATAAATTCAAATAGATGTTTTCTAAAAGTTAACAAGAATATAAATAAATGCAAATAAATAAACTGACCCATATTTTCCACTTTCCCCAGAGACACAACCCCCAGATAGAGCAGAAAGGTGGCAATCTGAATATACATTGTTCCATATGCCTAACAGTGCTAATCGTGAATGTTAAGTGCTTCAAAAATTGCTATGATTGAAAGTTTGTTGAAGACATTTGGGAATCTTTCTTCTTTGGTAAAATTAATTAAATTAGGAACATTAGACTTTCATGGTACAATAGAGGGAAATTTTATTATGAGGAAGCTCTCTGCAAGAAGTTTATTTAGGAGTACCATGTGTCAGATGGTACATATTAAAACCATTTTATTCTTTAAACAGATCATATATATCCTTCCTCTATGGATCATAATGAATAAGCAATAAATCATTTAAATATGCTTATTTGTTTTGGTTTTCTTTGATTCATTTACACAGAGTGACTCAGAAGAAGAATCCAGAAGAATTCTCCCTAAAATAAGATTTAAACATCTAAAATTTAATTAAATCAATTTATGTTTTAGTAAGGTATACTGTAATCTAACCTCATTAGGGTATTTGCCCATGTCCATATTTCTAAGACAACAGATTCCTTGACATCTATTGCTATCCTGGCTTAGGTCCACACTGCCCATGTGTCCCTGAAGAAGATGAAAATATTAGATTTAGTAGAGATTGTATTTGTTGTCATATAACCCATCTTTCTGTTTACAAGATTCATACTGGAATTGTGAGATAAGTTCCCATCTCTACTCAACTCAGAAATATCGAATCTCTGTCTCACAAGACATCCGTAGTAATCACCTTGTGTGAAATACTCCCTATTTTCTTCAAACGAGGCTACTATGTAACCAGGAGAGCAAGCAATACGGGTTCTAAAATAGTCGTAGCTGAAAGCAGAAATGGCCTCATTTGGTTAATGTCTAATGTTAAATGGATATGCATTCAGGGAACTTTACTTGGGACCATATCTATAGCTCTTGCAAACTCATTGCTCATAGCATTAGACTAAAAGGAGATCTTTTCTGCTTTCTGTCCTGGCACCATGACTATTGCATCCTTTGTTGTCATATGGGTTCAACTTTAAGAAGAATGAGTTTAAGTATTCTTATCTGTGGGACCTGGAGCCTGGTATCACTTGTCAGAAATGCAGAAATGAAATTTAATCTCCTTTCACCTACCAGAGTATTTTAATCATTAGCTATTATGATTATATGCAAAAAAATAGTGTTGTAAGTACTACCACTCCTAAAGAAGCGTAGGTAGACAGGATCTTCGATGTATGGGAAGGTATTTCTGATATTTTCCTATGGACTTGGTGAAGAATGAACCGAATTGGCTTCTGGATACACGCTCCAAAGGGAGCTGTCTAATGGAGAAAAACACAAACTCTGACTACAAATCTTGAAAAGTATAGTTAATGTATGTATCTTTTATTATGTCATCTTCTAGAACTGTTGATTGCAATGGATTCAGGTTGTTCAATAAGGACGACTGTAGATATGGACATGGAAAGTGGAAAGGGATTTGTTAAGTTCAATTTAAAGAAGGAAAGCACCATGAAAGAGAAAGAGAAATAAACCCGTATTTGATTTTAAATATAACCTACAAGTCAAGAATTGCAAATACACTGGTGTTATGTGAGGATAATAGGTTGTCTTTCTAAGTGCTATGTTTCAAACATTTAACAGGTTAAAAATGACACAAGAAAGAAATTAAATTGTCAAAATTAATTACTTCTCCCACCTATCTATTAGATAAAATCAATATCTATTTTCCATATGACCAGCTCAAATTAAAAAACAAAACAAAACAAATGTATTTCCAGTTATCTGTGAACTTCTCAGGGTCCTGAGTACACTTTCTCCTCCTGGGGGTTCCACCACCTGTGCTGAAGGTGAGTGCTGACATGGCACAGCTGCGCAACCTCAGTTCAGACTGCTATGAGGAGCAGTGGCCTCCCTGCTCCTTTGCTGAGAAGCTACGTTTGAGCTCAGGTTCTTGCCCTCGGTTGCTGCCTGAGTTACAGTACTACCATGCCTGTGCCCGGCCATGTACCCTGCTGATTGCGATGGTGACCCTAAACCTGGTGACTTAACTTCTTGGCTTGTGTTTGCAAGGCTTGACCTGCCTTCTCACCACAGACTTGCCTGGGCATCACTGCAGTAGGGCTGGTTACCCTGCTGATCCTGGTTACCGTCACTGGACCTGATCTTCACTTGCTGACTTGACTTCCCAGCTTGTCCTGGGACATCCCTCACCACTTCAGACTCTCCTGTCTCTGGTTAATGCACTGCTCACCTTGTTTGGGTATTGTAGGACTGGGCCCTTGCTGGCAAGGTCATTGCTGCCCACCTTGCTGTCACGCTCAGCTCCCAACTTGCCATTCCTCATGGAGCAGTCCATTCTTGCCCCCCACCCACAACGTTATTGATAATCACTGGTTTTTTTAAGTAAATCAGGGAATGGTCCCATATTCAGTCATTTTCTTTTTCTACAAAGTCAATTTATTTTCCTACATATTAGAAGACACCATAAAAGCTAACAAGGTGATTTGGTTTTTAAAGTAATGCAATCACTTATTAAGATTGTTAGAAATAATGAATAGATTAATAACTAACACAAAAAGTAATTAAGTTACATTACATTAGAATCAAATGAACGATACAGTGAAGGGATAGTTTAGAAATAATACTCAAATTACATGTTAAATTCTAGAATTCAAGACATTTTTTTGGGAAAAAAATAGAGTATTTCACTCAATTGAGCATTTTCAACAGAGAACGTAGCTCGATAAAAGGGTGTTAATTCAATTGTTAGTGGCACCAGGAGCAGACTGCTATTCAGCCAAAGTAGACTAACTGACAATCCAGCAGCCACGTTTAAACCCACCAAATAAAAATTCACTGGAAGTAAAGTATGGATAGTATCCATACTATCCACAGTAAATGGATAATTAAGTAAATGGATGAGTAAAACCATACTAAAGTTCTTTTAAAGAAAAAAAATGAAAACACAAACTCCTAAGTTACATAGGATAATGTAATTAAAAGTATTGTTACTACATAAGGTGTAAAGCTTACAACTCCCCTTAGCATTGTCTTAAATGTGGAATATTTCTATTATTATATATTATATATATTATTATATATAAAACAGAGTTTAAGAGAAGTTCGTGGTTATCTAAACACTCCACCCTGTATTTATGCATGGTTGACATACATAACCCTGGCTAACGACTGTTAGAATGACAAATTGAAGGAACTAGCTTTATACATACAATACAACGGTTCTAGAAGCAAAGTGGAGTGTTTCAGCTGTTATTGTTCTGATGTGGAGTTAGTAAGAGAGAATCAAATGGTGTAAGTAAATCATAACTCAACCACATATGATGTAAAATATGAAATTATAATGAGATGATAAACTGAAAAAAGTTAGAAATAGAGAGTTAGATGCAATTATGGACACTGTCATGAAATTAAATTTTTACAGTTAGAGCATTCCTATAATAAATTTCATAAACTTCAGAAGAGCTAATGTACAAAAGAGACACAATGCGTAGCACAATGTTTTTACTATTCAACTCAGACAAAAGTAAACTGGTACAAACAGGATTAATCTCACCAAACTTTCAGCTTTGAAAAGCTTAGATGCCTCTTCTCCGCTGCTCATCTAGACTCCCTCTAACCTTAGAGGGAAGACGGGCACCCTAGGTGGTTTCACTCTATGTTTGACTCCTACCTGAAGATGCCTACCTCTCTCCTCCAACTTTAAGTGCAGCCTAGATGTTTAGCTGTGCTGCTGCACCTGCAGTGCTCTGAGAACACAGATGACACAAAGCTTTGGGTAGAGATATAATATCTTTGTCTTTAGAGGACTAATATTCTAATGCATTGGTAATTTGCCTAGAATGTTAGTTAGTGTTGGTTGGTGTTATCATGCCTCTGCCTTCATACATTCTTCAGCTGAAGCTAAACCCCTGCTGGAAGCAGCTAAAGATGAGGTTAGTCACACTGAGCGCACGCACTGGTATGGAACTTCAAAGCACCAGTGCACATACTTACAAAGACTAACTTCTAATACCTCAACAAAAAGAGAGCCAGCGAGAATCTCCATCCCTTACTGGATGCGGGGGGGAAAGTTGCAACCAAGGACGAGGAGAAGGCTGAGATACTTGATGCCTTCTTTGCCTCCGTTTTCAATAGTCAGACCAGCTATCCCCAGGGTGTTCAGCCTCCTGAGCTGGAAGATAAGGATGGAGAGCAGAACAACCCACCCATAATCCAGGAGAAAGTAGTCAATGATCTGCTTCTGCACCTAGACACACATAAGTCTATGAGGCTGGATGGGATTCACCCAAGAGTACTCAGGGAGCTGATGGGAGAGCTCACCAAGCCTCTCTCCATCATTTATCAACAGTCTTGGTCAACAGGGGAGGTACCAGATGACTGGAGGGTGGCTAATGTGACACCCATCTACAAGAAGGGTCCAGAAGGAGGATCTGGGAAACTACAGGCCTGTCAGCTTGACCTTGGTACCAGGAAAGATCATGGAGAGGATCATCTTGAGTGAGCTCTCACGGCAAGTGCAGGGCAGCCAAGGGATCAGGGCCAGCCAGCATGGGTTTAGGAACGGGACGTCCTGCTTAACCAACCTGATCTCTTTCTATGACCATGTGACCCGCCTTCTGGATGCGGGGAAGGCTGTGGACGTTGTCTATCTGGACTTTGGTAAGGCCTTTGAGACCATCGCCCATAGCATTCTCCTGGAAAAGCTGGCGAATCATGGCATAGACAAGTGTACTCTTTGCTGGGTTAAAAACTGGCTGGATGGCCGTGCCCAGAGAGTTGTGATTAATGGGGTGAAATCCTCTTGGCGGCCGGTCACCAGTGGTGTCTCTCAGGGCTCAGTTTTGGGGCCGGTTTTGTTTAATATCTTTATCAATGATCTGGATGAGGGGATTGAGTGCACCCTCAGTAAGTTTGCAGACGACACCAAACTAGGTGGGAGTGTTGATCTGCTTGAGGGTAGGAAGGCTCTACAGAGGGACCTGGACAGGCTGGATTGATGGGCCAAGGCCAACCGTATGAGGTTTAATAAGGCCAAGTGCCGGGTCCTGCATTTTGGTCACAACAATCCCAAGCAACGCTACAGGCTTGGGGAAGAGTGGCTGGAAAGCTGCCCAGCAGAAAAGGACCTGGGGGTGCTGGTGGACGGCCACCTTAGCAGGAGCCAGCAGTGTGCCCAGGTGGCCAAGAAGGCCAACAGCATTCTGGCTTGTATCAGGAATAGCGTGGCCAGCAGGAGCAGGGAAGTGATGGTGCCTCTGTACTCGGCACTGGTGAGGCCTCACCTCGAGTGCTGTGTTCAGTTCTGGGCCCCTCTGTACAAGAGGGACACTGAGGTGCTGGAGCGTGTCCAGAGGAGAGCTACCAGGCTGGTGAGGGGTCTGGAGACCAAGTCATATGAGGAGAGGCTGCGGGAGCTGGGCATGTTTAGCTTGGAGAAGAGGAGGCTGAGGGGAGACCTCATTGCCCTCTACACCTACCTGAAAGGAGGTTGTTGAGAGGTGGGTGTTGGCCTCTTCTCCCAGGTGAATGGGAGGACCAGAGGAAATGGTCTGAAGCTGCGGCAGGGGAGGTTTAGATTAGATATTAGGAAGAATAGGTTTGTAGGTTGTTTGGTTGGACTCGATGATCTCAAAGGTCCTTTCTAACCATGAAGATTCTATGATTCTATGATTCTGTACTTAGAGATATATAATACAACCTCCGTTGGAAGAGCAACCAAAACAAAAAACCAGGCCAGTGTTTAAGGTACACATAAATGAAGATTAAAGAAGCACCAACTGCAGTACTTGGACAGTGAGAAAAGACTGCCCAGCAATAAAATCTCTATCCCATTACAAGAAATACAGGTCCATACAGTAGTAATGAGGTGGAGAGAGGATTCACCTACCCAACCCACCAATCCAACCTGAACTGAATACTGAAGGAAGGTTTGCTCACGGTCATGTAGCTGTACAATTTGTACCACAGGAGACAGAGATCAAGTCTGATCTGCTTTCTTGCTGTCTTACACCTCTGTGCATGCACAAAAATTGAAGTACCTCTGCACTATATAAGGTAGTGACTGTAAGGTCTCACTACGTGTTTTCTGCTACAATACGTGGTATCCATGCTCTTGAGAAGTTCATCTTTTTGCACAATGAAGATTTGCCCTAGAGTTATTTTGTTCTTTCAACACTGAACTAAAATCAGTAATACAGATGAAATTGTTTTAAGACCTAATTCAATCTCCTTTGTAAACGCCCAGCAGTAATGTGTTCCATATTTTCTGGATTTTTCATCAATTTCATAGTTTGAAATAGCTAAATGCTAAAATTCAATTTTTAGGATTATTTAACCTCACCCATAGGGAGGCTTCATGCATTATGAATATTCTAACTTTAGATTCCAGATCTTGATACAAGAAGGAAAAGTCTGGGGAGGGTGTTTGCCTCATAACAGATACACAGTTTTGATTTCACTAATTTTCTCTTTCTAAGATAGTAAGAGATACTTGAGTAGGATTGTGTGATCCTGGAAACTTTCTCGGAAAAAAAAAAAAAGTTTTCTTAATTTGTTTTTTTTGCACGTTTTTGTGGTCTTGTCTAAACAGTTTGGTGTAGAAAGTAGCTCATAAGCACAGAAAACACTGCGCGCTGCCAGAGTGGGACTTCTCCATGATCCAGCAGCTATTAAGTCGTGTTTGCAGAGAACTGTGCCTGTGTTAATGAATCCTTTCTCTTACCTGATTCTCTAGATACCCAAAAGAGTATAAACTATGGGAACTGTGACATGACTGGCTTATTTTAAGATCAGAAAGCTTTCCTTAAAATTGAAACATCTGCTTACAGCAATAATCAGCCATATTCATAGTGGCTAAATATTTACACATTTATCTACAACTGTATAGAATAAAAGTAATCTTTCAGAATTATATTATTTTAAGATCATATTTTATTTCCATCAAAGGAATATTAGTAGTTGAGCAGTAAATATATTCAAACTGTAAAAACAGACACTTAAGCAAAGTACAAGAGCTAAAACCAAGTCTGCTTTTTTGGGTTCTTCTGTTTGGGTTTCATGAATGTTTTAGATACACGGAAGATCATTTTTTCTATTTTCCCTCTCAACATTGCATTCTGTTCTTGAAAACTATAAAGTCATAGGGATGTAAGTTACAAGGTAGAGATTCAAATTAAATTTCAGTGAAGTGATTTTGCCCTAGGGAATTCAGGATTTTTATCCAATTTAGTAGGAGCATACCCATGCAACCTATCTATTTTTAATTGAAACAAATAGTTTACAGTTTCAGCCGAGAATGATCAAAATTTGTTGTTTGGGGAAAAAAATGATTCCTTAGGCAACCAAAACACGTTTTTAGAACTCCTTTTAGAAGACCATACAAAAAGTCATTTAAAATGTTCATTAAAAAAAATAAAATAAAATAAACACTCCCTAAATAGATTATTCTTGAATCTGTAGACAGAAGTGCCGACTTAAACTGAACTGCATGTGTAGGAGGACAGCTGGTCAAATTCTAGAGCAATCATAATTTTATGGTTTAATCTGTTAAGACAACAGTTTTTATTAATACTCATTTGTTACTTGTGAGAAGTTGCTGACATAAATTGATGATTAAGCTGCTACGACCTTCACTGAACCTTAGTAATTCTCATTTACATTCTCATTAAAGCTGGGTTTCAGTCTCATTTTTTTCAAATCTGTAATAGCATCCTACTCAAGTCTTTATAAAGTCTTCCTCAAGAGCAATTAACTGGTCTGATAAAAAATGTTTAATTTATATATGTATTAATAAAAAGAAAATGTTCAAATGGATACAGATACCAAGTTAAAATATATACAGTTACATATCCTTACATTGCAGCTTATGGATTATTTTTTTTTTCTATATCAAGAGAAATTAAGAGGAAAATACTGGAATAGCATTGAAAATGGCCAAAATGGCCATAGGGTAGTCTTTATTTGGGATAATGTAAACTATTTTGGTATTCTTCTGTAAATTCAGTACTCCCATTTTTTATATACATTTAAATATATCTTTTTAAGTACTTGATATGATTTTGCGTTGGACAGTTAAGCTGAGCGGTTTGACAAAATTAATTTACTAAGCCTTTCTCCATAAAGGAATGGATCTCTTCTCAAAAACAGGTAAAAGAAGACACAAGTTTAGTGATAAAGGCCTGGACTCAATAGTTTTCTGTGTTTCAATAAGAAGGAGCAGTGGTGAGGCTGGTGCAAGTACTGTGCATGTCCTTCTTGAACACAAACATCAAAAAAATTATTTTTAAAGGGTCTTTGATATGAGCATGTAATAATTCTTTACAAAGGACGTGATGTCATATATCCATCTGAATAACTTTGGAATCTAAACAGGATTACGGCTCCATATACCTGCAATGTGCTAAATTCATCCTCAGAAAAAAAGTGTTTTCAAAAAGGAACAGGTAATTTTGTCTTCGGAATCTTAACCTTTTACATATACTCAAAAAATCTACATCATATTTCTAGTGGCACACTGAATGAACTACAGGATAAAACAGATTCAGAAAGTCTTTGGTGTAGTAAAGAATGTCAGTATTCTTAATTCTGATTTTATGTTACTTTCAGAGACAGAAAATCTGCAGAGTAATCAACTTATATGAACAATCAGTATTTAAACAGCAACAAATGTAACAGTTGTTTGCCAGGCCTACTTTGACGTTCATCTTTAAAATAACTTAAATTCACTTTTAATAATATAGAAGTATTTCTAGTATCTCTATTAGTTTGAAGGACCTAGAGAAGTCAAATATAAACACCTTATTTAAAAAAAATATTCTCTCTTTAAGGATTATAAAACTAGGCAAGTGACTGAAATTTTCTTAAGACTCTTTTATGCCAGTTCCTAAAAGAAAACTGAACCTTGACAAAAATAATAATTAAAAAAAAACCAGCACACCCCCTAAATAGGTTCAGATAATACATATTAGAACATCTCGAAACTATTTCAAGCATCATGTGCTTAGCAAAAATGCTGATAGCATATTTGAAATGATTGACCTAATTAAGCACATGTACTCAACAAATTCTAACTAATTCAATATCCATGACTGAGCAGAGAGGAAAGTAAAGAGCTAGATGAGTAAGACAACAGAAATGGTGAATGTCAATGATGCCTAAACTGGAATACACTGGAAAGTATTATGTTCCAACCCTGCAAACTTACACAAAAACCCAAACGCAAACCAAAATGACTAGATATTAAGACTTCACATTGTAACTGTAATTCATATGTACTTTCAGAAGAATTAATGAAGCAATAGAAATCCATGTTCAACGTCTGTGTAAATATAATGTAATTTACTTAATTAGGGAAAACTATCATGGAGTTAGCTATGTTTCTATGCCTAGGACGTATTAAATTTTAATCATTTTGTCTGTCCAACACTGACGGTTCGAGGTTGATATTGAGCACTGGACTCAACTGGATGGAGGTGCACGAGTTATACTACCTACCTTTAGGCCTCAGTTCTCTCCCTACAACACAGCTGTCCATACCGTGCATCCTAACCCTCTACCAGAGCCCTTCCAGTGACCAGTGTTCTCTTTCCTTTCACATCTGTCTTAATTCTGGGCAGCAGAAAGAAGTGTGCTATGGTAACATCATTAGTAGATACTGTAAAAATTTTCATGATATCCAACTTTTTCCCGGTAGGCACTCAAGAATATGCTTTTACAGTGAACAAAGAATGCATCTATATATTTCCTGTTTCAAACATTTCAGGAATAACCTTTCATTCTTTACCTTACTGAACTTGTTTCCTTGCTTTGAGCAGAGGAAGAATTTCTCAGACATCATTAAAGACCCCAGCAGACATGACAAGTTGAGTAGATCCTATTTTGAAAATCCTTTCTGGAAAAAATATTTTTAAAAATAACATGAAAACTTCTCGTAAAAGCTTACACATACTTTCTCCCGCAGTGGTCCACTGTTTAGCACTGAGAGTTTTGGATGGTCACCTCTTGGAGGTCTTTTATGTCTTCTCCTTGTATGTGTCCAATAATTAAATGAAGTTTATTTCTTAAAAAAAATTCTAACATTTCATTATTCTATTGGGAAACAGGCATATATATGGCAAATATCTTAATATCTGTGGTATCACCAGATTGTTTTTATCACACTCCATCTTCTTTAACTCAATTTGTTCTGCCCATACAGACAGGTAAATAGAGAAGATATTGACTAGTAAGAATTCTCAGCAGTTCTAAATACCAACAGAACAAAAAAGATGGAAACGTTTTTACCTCACATCTTAGGGTAAATCAGATATTATTTTATTGTCATCAAAGTTTAATACATGAAAACAGAGACTTAATTCCAGACATTTATTGACATGGTGCTTTAAGGATTCCCCATGATACTGCCATTGATGGGTGAGCATGACCTAATGAATTATAGCAGTTAATATCTTGCTTACATCTTGAACACACTGATCACGTTTTGAGATAAAGACCATTATAGTTTTAAATGGTTTAGCTTTTATAAATACCTACTACCGTAATTAAAGAAATAAGTATGGCCTTAAGAAAATACCAACTATGGGAGATGTAAGAATATTACTTCTTTATTTATAAAAGTCACTCCAGGCCTGTTCAGGAGCTTCCTAGAATACTTGTACAGCCTATAAGCAAGTTATTGAGCAATTATTTTGCTAGTGCAGGTTCACACTTGAGATGATATGAAGGTCATTTCCTCACTTTGATCTACTTAAAAAAGAGAGAACATGCTAGTCTGAGAGAGCACTCAGAAACTGTCTTGTCTAGTTCTTCATCCCATACTCTGATAAACTTTCCTGTAAGTATAAATACATAGTGATCACCTTCAAGAAGAGTTTCAGAAAAGTGAGCTGGTAATCTAACTGGAGGCAGATTCCAAACAGAATACAGTACTAAATGGAAGAACATACAGACCAGTAAGGAATTTTCGTTGATTTCATTAACCTTCCTACAAATCTAGCCTATGTTTGGTCACCTTCATCACAGTGGGATACTAATGCTTTAGCTAATAAAACATCAACTATTTACAGGATAATCTGTTTCACAAATATTGGACCAAATATGCATGGGCCTTTCTTTTACACTGATTCACACAAGCTATTAAAAAAAAAAAAAAAAACAACAAAAAAACCCCAAAACAAATAAAAACAAAAAAAAACAACAAATAACCATCAAACAAACAAAAAACCTGATTTCCTAATGTAGTTCTGTCCTCTAAAAGAAGTCTCAAAAATAGTAAATGTGTTTTCATTAAATGTTGTGGTGTGTCCAGGCTATAAACCAGTTTCCTGTCTGATAAGAATGATTTCTGAGCAGAATAGAAGAAAACTATTTACCTGGTTTCAACAGAACTATGATATTACTTTTCATATAAATTTGACCCATGGTGTACCAGCCTTTAGGGTTCGTGTTGCATCTTTTTTGTTCATTAGTACAACTAACCAAGAAATGGCTCTTTTGTCTAACAGGATAAAGCCATGATAAAATCTCTTCCTTATTATTCTGTAGAACATTAGACTCCCCTCTGTCACAGGCCTGATCGCCTGGATTACTATCAATATTACCAAAGTTCTTAAAGGTTAAAGGATAGATTCGCCTCCCTAATAAGAAGGTTTGGATAAAAATCCACAGGAATAGATGTCTTTCTGACTGTGTAAATCTTCCTATATGTTGGGAGAGCATGTAATGTGTCCATACATTGATTAATTGACTATGAAATTTTAGACTGTGATACGTGTTTAAAGATTGTGTTCCTGCATTTCTGTGTTTTCTGCTTTGCATTCAGCTAACCTTGGATAAAAAGTCTTCTGAACTTGCTGTGCTTGAATATACTCAAGCTAAGTGAAATTCAATTAACTCCTTCTTGCTAAATCACCTTGTGGTTTTGCACAAGATTGGCTATACATTCTTGGTGTGTATATATTTCAGGTACCTTACAGCATTGGTTAAAAATGTAGCTTCTGTCAAAAATTTCTGGGTATTTTTTCTTAATTCAAAAGCTACTTACAACCCTTCATTATGTAGTATCCCAAACAAAAGAACGCTGTAGGTCTGACTATTTTCCCATTTTGCCTTTAACTTAAGAATAAATCACCCTTCTGCCATTAAAATCAGGAAGAAGAAATACAAGTCTTCTAACTTGCAGTTCTTTAGAACATAACAGTTTTAATGAAGGTTAAACAACACTTCAACCCCCTGACCCTCATGTTTTTCCGGGGTAGGAAACTGGGTCTATGTGAGCGTCTACTTAGTATTTACCCAGGTATCACACTGAGCAGAACTGCATTCTTATTTAGGTCATAAAGAATTTACATTGCCTGAGGTTAATAGTGCTAATAGGTATTAGTACTAACAGCAGAAACAAATGAACACTTAAAGACTGATATTATATCACTATTCTATAACTGTTGTAAAGATGTATGGGATATGAGGCCATTTAGTTTAGGCTGCAGTATTCCTAAATACTTTGTGTCACTTCCATTCTGAATTATTTTCCTATTAGAATTAAATTTATTATGTTAAGAGACGCACCTACGGGAGTTTTCACATTATAACGAATATATAATTCCTAATTTTTGCATACACTAATATTTGTTTTGTAGAAAGTGTTCATTTAAGAATTGATTATGCAAATTACAAGATACTGATATTCAGTAGTAATACATTATCATAGAGTACACAGAATAGTTCAATATAAGACTTCTTTCTCAGATATAAATATGATACTTTAACAGTAAAGTGTATGCATACACAGAAAAGTTATGCGTAACTGTGCAGCACTAAATTACATTTTGTTGAGATTTCTGCACTCCATATTTTTGTTAAGTTTTATAGCTATAGATGATATTTACATGATTAAAAACTGCTAATGGCAAAAATGTTACATGAAGGGTACTTTTTTGAACAACAGTACTGAATGAGGGCTAAAGCGAGGACTACTTGCTAAATAAAGGCTTGCAGGCAATTATTCTTCAATAAAAGCTAAAAAAATAATTTCACTCAAATATGAAGCTGGAATCTAGTCACAATACTTGCACAGGATATCTATGCATCATTAGAAAAGTGAACGGGGTATATTTATCGTAGAACATTTTTAGTCTGCCGGTTCATCTTCAAGAACTCATTTCCTTTCACATCTTAAAGTTAAAAGCGTGAGATAGATTGAGCATTTACTGATATCCAGGAAATCTTGGTGAGTCAAATGAGTTTGAAACCTTACATTGCTAAGAGCTTTGCAGTTGAATATACTCTATGGTTCAAACATTTTAATGAGAGTTCAGTGTAGTTTGCGCTCTGAGGCATCTGGCCTTGCCAGATCAGGGACTGAGACACACCAAGTTTTTAAGCTTGGGCCCAATTACCTCTCTTTTATACTGAGTTTTACTGAAGTCAAAGCCAACAAAAGTAGGAGTAGTAGTGCACTGAGGAAATCAGGAAATTTGATCTGATGTCAGCATTTTTTTAGAGGCAAAGATTACTAGGGATAAAATTAGTAATAATCTCTGAGTAATAAATACAGTGATAAATCCCTTTAAATAATAAAAGTGACGACTATATGAAGAAACTATCCCTCATGTTGGGAAAAAAAAAATCTAAAACCTTATAAAGTACTATTTTTACAGAATACATCTGTATTGCCAGTAAATAGATTCATCCAACTGGATTTAATGAATACTCAACCTGCTGCAATATTTTCTTGATTTTATGTATTTTTACATTGGTGCCAAGTTTTTAATGGTTTAGAAGACAGCTTAGTAATGAAAGACACAAAATAGCACAGGCTTATTCTTTGCTTATAGAACGTTTGTGCACACTTCATGTATTACAGAAACTTAACAAAACCACAAAACACAGGAAATACCGTTTAAAAATATCAGTTATGATTTCTTCCTAAACTTCATATACTCTAGGCATGAATGTACTAGTTTATCATTTGGAAGATGCCCTTCTTATTTATTTAATTACAAACCAAGAGGTAAGATACAAAACTGAATGGACATTAAAATAATGCGTGTACATGATATACAAACCTCACAGGACAAGATAGTCATTGGAATCTTAAAACAAATAGGGGAAAGGAGAAATTATTTAGACCAGGAAATTCCTCAAATTCATCCCTTCAGTTTTGATTCCATGCCAGTTCTGTACATGCTTATTTTCAAGCCAAGTTGACAGAATTCTCACAAAAACAACCCAGAAAATTTGACTAGTGATGAGCATGAATACAAATTTTGGACATCTAATCTCAAAGTGAATATCCTAATCTAATTTTTGTGCAAGACTTAATTGTACAAGAATATTATGGAAGACCATTTTGCCTTTGCAGTTTAAATGAAAATTTTACTTTAATTAGTGTATTTTAGGTATGTGTACTATTTTTTAAATTATAAAGAGCAGGATACTTAACAAATACTAAGGTCTTCTTTAAAGGAACAGAACCCAAATAATACTTGAAATACCATTTTTAGAAGGTTGTTCCAAAAGCAGAAAGGAAAACTGTCTGTAGCAGTAAAAAAAGAATATTGCTGCAACCCATGGCAATAAATCCCACGACAAGTCCTTTTACAGAGAGACAGGAAGAAATTAACGTGGTGTTAAATATAATTAACAATGATTTCTCTTTCTTGCTTTAGTGTTCATTGTAATTAAACTGGAATCTTTCTTTGCAGCAGTTTGTGTACTGAAACCAAGCGTCCTTCTTTGTGGGATATTAATGACCGCATAATTAACTACAATAATTTCATGTAGGCTATTAATTAGCTACGGAGTACAATACTAGTAAGTGAACCACTGCTTTCTGCAGGAAAGAATCCTAACTGTTCAAATCTCATAACTTCTTTCTTTTTATTATTTCTGTAAGAACTATCATCTAATAGTTAGTCATCAATTTCTTACTGACCTTGACGCCTCAAGTCCTTAACATACTCACTGATCACTCTTCTTTTAATAATCTTAAATAGCAAAACAATTTTCTCGATTATCACTTACTACTACATAATATTTTTAATTTCATTTACCTTCACTGGATCTCACGTCTACCTTTAGAGCCCAAAACTTCTTGCACTAAATTGCAGTGCTCTCACAAAATTAATTGTACCTTCCCTAACATATTATCTTCCTGCAAAGCCAGCCTCTATGTTTTGGCTGCCCGTCACACTAAAGTGAAAATTCAGATTGTTCTACATGTAAAGAATTCCCAGTCAGAATCTATGAAGCCAGCATCTCCTCCACTGCTAAGTTTCTCCTCCTGTCATACACGCTGGCAGAAAATGAGTAATAAAACGCTTAACAACCAAGTATTTCACACTACTTGTTTGTGCTAAAACCTCTAATTATCTTTGTTATCCACTCTCCTTTCTTTTAGTTTATCTGTTATTTGTCATCTTCTAATCTGTTAAGTTATTAACTGTTTGAGGTACCCCATGCGAATGGCGTCCTAACAAATGGATCTGAACTAATTGAGTTATCCATTGCCAGCCATTAATGCAATAAATACTAAATATATTATTATTACCAGAACCGTGAAAAGTTATGTGCATTACTTTATTGCCATGCCTCTATTTTAGAACCCTCAAGCAACAATTAAGGGATATTTGAGGTAAATGAGGCACAAAATAACTACTGTGCCTTTCTGGCCTTAGCATGCAAATGTTGCAAAGCTGCTTAAAATGAGCTCCCTGAAAGAGGACAAATTCATGACAGTAATGTCATTTCCCCGTCCTAGCTTAGAAAATGGCCCCTTTTTGACTGTTGGTCCAAGCAGCAATGACTCGGAATTTCTAAAACTTGAGGAAGGATTCTTTCAAGAAGCAGCACAAGCAGAAAGGCAACCACTACCTTCCCACTTAACACAGGGAGAGAGCAGCTTAGGAGGAGGCAAGTCATTCCCTTTAAAGAGCTCCCTGCTGTGTTGACTCACTGCTAAAAACCACAAACATGAATCAAAACATTAATATCTTGCTGAGAAATTAAGATAATGAAGAAGGTTGGTAAACTGTTTAGCATCAAACTCAATATTTAATAAATACTATATCTCATAAACATAAACACATACAATCCCTTGTCTCATGCTGATCTTAATGAAAATATTTCCCCTTACAGCTCCTTGTCTTTTCATCATTAGTTTAGAAACATCTATAAGGGGCTTCTCAACTCAACACGTTAAATTATTGTTGAATTGCTGCTTTTTGCACTTTGTTTTCTGTGATTAATATTTTTGCTGTTTATGGACATTAATAAGGGAAATTAGCACTTCTAAGCATAATTTCTATTGATGAAGTTTTTTAAGAATTGCCATCCAGGATACAGTATAACTATGGCAAATTTAACTCAAAACTAAATGTGTATTAAATCAGGATCAGTCCAAAGTTTAAGAAGAAAAGCTGAATATTAAGTCAGCTAGAAATAAGATGTTTGATGAAGAACTTGAGAGAAACTCTATTTGGAAGTACCAAAGTGACACAGGATAAATCTCATTTTCAGAATTGATCTAGGAATCTTCCGGCATTTTAATTACTGAACTCACACAGGTCACATAGACATAACCTAGATAACTTCAAACGTATTACAATTAACACAGTCTCAGAAGCCAGATTTCAGCACAGACTACGTAGCAGACCAGTATTTATCGAGCTTTTCAGACTCTGTAGCCTGCTCCAGGCCACATACGGCCACAGCAGAATCAGTAAAAGCTCTTCTCTTAGCCAGGTTAGAGCTAGTTTGTACCTAGACGTAACCATAGGAAAATATGCAGGACGTCATCTGTTAGGTGATTCAGTGACCTCCTTACATATCCTACATGACACAGTCCCTGGACAGACATTACTTGGAGCAAGGACGGAGTCTGGCTTTCACCTGCTTCTTCTCTGCCCCACAGACTATTCAACTGTTTTGCACAGGGGCAACGTTACCCTAGAAGAGGTGGAATAGTTCTTCTCTCTTCTCTTCCACGCAGCCTACTTTATAGGGCCACTGGAGTGGTTTTAGGTGGGCTTACAAGCTCTTTTCAAGGCAGAGGAGGACAATGAATGCAATTGGAGAGCAGGTATTTCACATGAAATATTTCAGAAATAAAGAATGTATTATTTGGATCAAGGACTGTCATGCAAGTACACAAATTCATGTATTAATTACCAAATTTACATTTAAAGGAATTATTACTATCCAGTAAATAAAGAATACAGCTGTGAGCCCAGCACAGCTGAAAAGACAGGCTGGAGGGTCAGGTGAAGGCTCGGGTGAAGGTTTAGAGCGGGGCAGGTGAGTGCAGAGTGGCACCACTGTGCAATGCTCACCTCTGCCCCAGCATTTTTCATCTCTGTGCGCTGCCTGTTGGCGGTTAAAAGTCTCATTCTCACCCATTTACCAGGAGCATTTGTGGTCCTGATATCAGTAGCTGTGTCAGTATAGTCACACCATAGGACATAAGAACTTTTCCTCCACCTCCTTGTGGAGTAACCTGATATTCAAACTGTAGCATTTCTTATCGTGAGCCACTGTATTTCGAAGTTTAAAGATCTAACAAAGATCTTCTCCCAGATTAATTGCTTTGCTTCATGCCAGCTAAATTCTTTTGTTTGCCGGGCTCGCCTGAACAGCCTGCCTGCCCAACGCCGACTGCCCCAAGGAATTCGGCTATTTCTGTTTTAAAGAGTTGACTGACTTTTGTGCAAAAGTGTAGCAGCAGGTTAGAAAGAGCACTTCACATGACTGTTTTTTTTTTACATTTCTACGTGACACAGTGCTATGGATTTCATGTTAAGGAAGCTGAGGTGTGAATTACTGGAATATGAAGAGAAATAAACAACTCCATTTAAATAAATCTGTTCTTTACAATAATGGAACCAGAAGGATCCTTTTCATTTTAAATGAACATCTTAATCATTGGGAAATTTTGCTGCTAGGGCAGTGGGCAGGGAGAGCAGTTTATGTTTTTCAGACCTGTCACTAAGTTACACCCATGCACTCTTGAAGGCTGCTTTCACTCAGCCTCTAAGCAAAAACCACCGTGAACAGCATTAGCACAGTCATTACTCTGAATTACACACTTGGAACTTCTCTGTCTTCAACTGGCCGGGATTTTTCTACAGAGACCAAATTATCAAAAGAGAAAATTTCATATACTCACAATTAAAAATTTTGTAGTTCAGATATCAACTGTTCAAAGCAATATTTACATGTCAAGCATTCCTGTATTTCCACCTAGCAGCAACCCTTTTAATACAATGTTTAAAAGTTGGAGAGGTTTAAGAAAAAAGTAGAAAACCAAGACCTGAGAAATCTAACAGAAAAAGATGAAAAAGCATGTCCGAATAAAGTCCTAATTCAATAGTTCAAACTAAAAATCTAGTCCTAATCCAGTACTACAAACATATTGATTTTGCTGCAAATTGCAAGCATATAAATAAAAATCATCTCAACAAATTCATATTTTTTTAATTGGTTTATGAAAACATATATCTGCGCTGCTTACCATGCTTTCACAAGCAAAACGTACACAGCAGAAAGGAGGCTCAGACAGGACATCTTGTAAATATGCTTCAGAAATAAGCAGAACCCTGAAGTTCGAGGGTTCTCAACTGGCAGGTGGTTTAGACATCTCTGATTTTCAGGAGAACTTATGCTACCATTTGCAAATTTGATGCTTTTCTTAGTCCACACGTAAATATTTTATATGTTATCAATTCGTGCCTTATTTATATTGTGATTTTATTTCATCTTTTTATATAATACACTAATAAAAATCCTGTGTTCCTAAGTGATCACGTAAATATAGGGAACAGGTCTATACTGCATCCTCTTGGCTACAAACCCTTGTCAGGCCTTCCATCCCGCCCATAGCCCCAGCATGAAATCACAAGTTACAGACACAGGATTTATTTAGAGCATTCTTAGCCTTCCCTATCATTATATACAGCTGAATCACTGGTATCCTGAGGCAGTGAAAAACCTCAGTCACCAACTCTTCATACTGTTGTTGCACCATGTTCTGAAATAGACAATGAACTTCTGATTTTCCTTAGCCCCAGGCTAGGCTCGTTACAAAGGTTGTTCTTTCTCTGCCCTACTTTCAGTTCATTTTATCATGCAGAGCTTAAAGCCCTTCTTCTAATTTATTTATTTGTCTGAACACCAAAGAAACTTTCTATTATGATCTGCAACCATAGCTGCTTTTGAAATAGATTTTAAACTTAATATCCTGCCGAAACTAGAAGGCATAATACTTGAGAGCATGTGAAAAATACTGACCAAGCCAAAGAGTGATTTAAAAATATGCATACTCAACAACAGAAGGTAAGATTAATAGAAAAGGTAGTGGCATAGTTGACTTATCTATTGAATTCAGAATTCCATTTGCTTACTAGCCCAGCTAATAAGTAAACTCATGCAGATGTTAATTATATATTTTCTCACACCACTGGCCCTGCAAGGTAGTTGGAGGTTGCAATTAGCAGACTTTCTCCCTGTAATCCCGTTGATCGTTCCTAACAAAACTAAAAATGGAGAGAATTAGGTTGAATGCATCACTGAACCCACACAAAAATCTGAAAATAATCATTCTCCAATAGGGACACCGAAAAGTTTGGCAGTTTTGCAAATGTCAGTAAATGCCTACAACCACCCAAGTACAAGAAAATGAGTTGTCTTTGCCTCTTAGGAAATAGATTTACATACACCCAGTACTAAGTGCTGTCCAATAAAATGGTTAAACAAAACAAGTCACTTCAGGGGAATTAAAAAGGTCATATTTTTCAACATTATTACAGAGAACATTTGTTTGAGGATGAAAGTGTATTAAAACTTGCCAATTTAAAAGCACAACCTGCAGCACTACTGTCACTGATACTGGAAACATAACATGGGAGACTTAAAACTAGTTCCAATTTTAAATAACTAGGCAAAATCATTAGAAGTTATTAAAAAAACTCATGTGTACTATGTTAAAAGAACACGTATGTACACATAAATATATACATATACGTTAAAAGCTATAAAAACTCAACACTAATTCCAGTCTTTATGACAGATGTTTGAAAATGGCAAAAAGCCCCTCCAAATGGTAAGCCTCTTAATACCAGTTTTAGATGAAAACCAGTATGAATATTCTTTTAGCTAAATACTATCTTACCCTCACTCTTAGAGGCATTAATTGATAGTCTATGTGTTAAAACTTATGAATAATGTATTCCAAACATACAGGATGTCTTGGTATAGAAAAGAAAGAGTCTTTTAGAACTGTGTACTGCGTTTGGCTGTTCTTCCTGTTTCTTAATGATAGCAAAGATACAGTAATTCTACTTTTTTAAAGATAATCAAAATTAAGACTTTCACATTTTAATCTCCTAGTTCTTGCTAAAAATGCATATTTACGAATATGCTAGAACACTAATGAAAAATTGAGGTCAAATTTACAAAACCCATTAGTGAAAAAATTCCAACTCAAAAAATTTTAAAAATAAACAGTGAATTTTCAGGTTTCTAGAAGTACTGTATTAGGAAAGTTATGAATAAAAGAAAAGAATCATTTGTCTGAATTAATTAAGTCACCATTATGAATTTCATATCCTAGTAAGACAATTTTTGCCCTTAGTAAGTGATCTTAGGCAGAAAAATGACGTCTTTTAGGCTCATGCTCCATCTGTCTGATGTCTAACTCAACTGATTTTTGACTGCTGAAAGGTTCTGATTGCACACTGACTGAGGAATCAGAGTCCACTTGCAGTTGCCATGACATGCAAGCAGTCATGACTGTGAGTTTTTCACAGTTCTTTGTGGAATTATGCTGATAGATATTAAGATTGTTCACAATTCACATATTAACTATATGTTTTAGCCTGTGTTCTTCACATCCTTCCTTAAGCAATTGAAGACAGCTCCCACAAATTCAACTCTTAAAATGTTGACGGCTATCAGAGACAGGTGCTGGAACAGTTGGAAATTTCTGGGTAGCATTTATAGCATGACTGGGGAATAAAGATGGGATAGGTGTAACCATGTCCAGAGGTGACACTGTTCCCTTTGAGGAGCAGGATCTGGGGGGTGGGGGGTGGGGCGGGTGGGATGGCATAATTTTGTCTGGGGTAATCTCAGAGACTGTGGCTTTAGCAAAAGTGTGATACTAAACCAAAAGAGAGATCAACTGAGATTTTGCCTCTCTGCTCTTCTCATCCAGGAACAGAGGTAACATGAAGACGATGATCATAGTGTCTAAAGTCAGATCCCAAATGATGAACATCATTAAACCTATTTTCTATCACTTTGTAATTTTTACCCCTAAAAAATGGTACTGTCCCAATCAGCAAAATTAGGTAACAGTTTTTCTATTTGCATAGTACATAGAAAATCATAGAATGATAGAATGTGTTGGGTTGGAAGGGACCTTTAAAGGTCATCTAGTCCAAGCCCCCTGCAGTAAGCAGGGACATCTTCAACTAGATCAGGTTGCTGAGAGCCTCATCAAGCCTGGCCTTAAACGTCTCCAGGGATGGGGCCTCCACCACTTCTCTGGGCAACCTGTTCCAGTGTTTCACCATCCTCATTGTAAAGAACTAATGTCTAAGCAAGTTTGCCGATGACACTAAGCTGAGTGGTGTGGTCGATGTGCCAGAGGGACAGGATGTCATCCAGAGGGACCTGGACAAGTTAGAGGTGGGCCCGAGCAAACATCATGAAGTTCAACAAGGACAAGTGCAAGGTCCTGCACTTGGGTTGGGACAACCCTCGTTATCAATACAGGCTGGGGGATGATGTGATAGAGAGCAGCCTTGGGGGTACTTGTGGATGAAAAGCTGGGCATGAGCCAACAACGTGCACTCACAGCCCAGAAGGGCAATCGCATCCTGGATTGCATCAAAACAAGGGTGGCCAGCAGATTGAGAAAGGTGATTCTTCCCTTCTACTCTGCTCTCTTGAGACCCCACCTGGAGTACTGTGTCCAGCTCTGGAGCCCTCAGCACAAGAAAAAAATGACTTAAAGTATAATGCAACAGAGCATCACTGCCAAGATATAAATTCATTATGTGGCAAGGTAGTACTTCACAGTACTGCTGGATGCTGATAAGTAAAAAGAGGATTACATTATCCAGACAGCAAAACAGAACAGAATCTGACCCTTATTGCTGTTCATGAAAATTAGTGAGGTTTGCTTTTTCTGCATTCCAATGTAAGTTGAACTTTAAAGGAAAGTAACTCCGTCTCTTTACCTCGTACTCAAACATGAATTCGGGTTCAAATAGTTTCTCTTTGTAAGTAATAAAACATTTATACTCAGAGAAGTACCACTTCATAGAATCACAGAATCATAGAATGGTTTGGGTTGGAAGGGACCTTAAGGATCATCTAGTTCCCACCCCCCTGCCATGGGCAGGGGCACCTCCCACTAGACCAGGTTGCTCAAAGCCCCATCCAACCTGGCCTTGAACACTTCCAGGGACGGGGCAGCCACAGCCTTCCTGGGCAACCTGTTCGAGTATCTCACCACCCTCACAGTAAAGATTTTCTTCCTAACATCTAATCTAAATCTACTTTCTTTCAGTTTATAACTGTTACCCCTCGTCCTATCATTACACTCCCTGATAAAGAGTCCCTCCCCATCTTTCCTGTAGGCCCTCTCCTCGGAGCCTTCTCTTCTTCAGTCTGAACAACCCTAACTCACTCAGCCTGTCCTCATACGAGAGGTGCTCTGGCCCTCTGATCATCTTCGTGGCTCTCCTCTGGACCTGCTCCAACAGGTTCAAAGAAATGAAGAATTGAAGTCTACTAAAGGAGCATGTCAGTGCAAGTCTTTGTTAAAAAGCAATTAAAAAAAAAGAAACAGGGCACTTAATCTATATACTGCTTGTCACTACATTAACAAAAATGCGGGTTTGATTTGGTTCCTCAATTCAGGATGGAGGAGCCCATAAAAAAGATTAATAGCAGTTATACAGCACACCTGGGACAGTATTCTCAACAGCACTTAATACTGGTATAATTCTGCGGCCATTAATATTTACTGGACAAAATCATAGGTGCTTTTGGAACCAGTTTCACCTTTGGTCCTTTCTGCTTTTGACTTCGTCTCACTTCATAACAGGTAACATGCACATAGTATAGCTTAATATAAGATTTTCTGTTTCCAGATGCACCACAGTCTTTTCACCTCTGAGATCTCACTTGCCCCTTAATATACCTGAACATCACAGTAAAATCGAACTCTCTCATGTTAGATTCCGTGGTAGAAACAACAAAAAAAAGTTCAGGCATATGAAAGAATTAACACTGATTGCTATTTTCTAGTGCTTTTTTGCACTGTTTATAATGTAGGCACCACATGTCTCAGTGTTTCTGCTACTTGCAAGGGTTGGAAATGATAATTTCTCTTGTCTCATTATATGGCTGCTAGAGACTGCTTTCCCTTGAACCAGTAGGCATTGTCTGCCATGAGAGAGAAGGTAAAGTAGGCTATGCTGGTACTTTTGCAGGTATCAGACTCTATGAAGTACTTGGTTTTTGTGTCTTACATGTTCAGGTCCTAATCAGACACAGGATTCTTCACCAGGAAAAAGTTTTCCTCTTGTCAGATGGGCAGAAAGCATGGGCTCCTCTGTTGTCCAGGACATAGTCCACTTTTGCTTCTTATTTGGGAAGTTCACCTAATAAAACTCTCTTTTGCAATCCAGGATAAAACTTTCCTTTTTAAGACACTAAGAGCCTTTGCAGTACCCAAATTCCTCTTACTGTATTTTACAATTTTACAACAAAGCACATTGTTGTTGTGCTGCTTCATCATTTACTGGGTATAAAGCTCATTACTAGGTGTTCGGAAATGTTCTAAACTCTGGATGTGGTTTCACTGACCCTCCTGAGTTAAATTTTTATGGCATTACTGGCTAAAATTATAGGGCAGTGGACCTGCAAACTGGCTTGGTTCTACTCCTTTAATTTCTGTATTCTTACAATAAAACAATCTGAATTTTTACAGTAACTTCAATGTTTCATTTCATTCTTGTTTCCAAAATATGACATAACATTCCCTTGGCTCAACATCAGTTTGTACTGAAATAAATGTGAATGAACCTACATGCAATGAAGATTCGGAAGAAAAGCTGTCAAGCCTACAGAAGCCTTACAAAGAGACTGAAAAAGAATCTTTAATGTTGGCCACTTGGAACAAACTGCATTGCTATTATTGATCGTGAGTGAAACTAAAAATATTACAATTTGGTACTAGCCAAGAGGACCAAAAAAAAAAAAAAAGATAAAAAAAGAAATAAGCTAAAAGTAAAAAGTAAAACCATGCCAAGAAACTGAATTCTTTTCCTGGAAACAATTTAAAACTAATGACTAAAATGAATAAGGCATGGCCTTATAATAATATCCATTTAAAATGCAGTTACATGACAATATAGATAGTTATAGGATATTTTAAAGACCATATAATTTATGAGCCAATGAGACAACATGATCCTAGTGTGGCTCCAGATATTTTCTTTCTGACAAATGGGAATTACAGATTGCCACATGAATTTGCATAGCAGAAATTAAAATTGAATTGCAGAAATCCTAAAAGAAAAAAAGATAGAAGATAAAAGGAGTTGTGATAGGATATACACAGCTTTTTCTTGGTATTTTTTACCAATATGGAGAAATTAGGCTACATTTTGGTAATGATAATCCATGGAGAGGTTAGTAAAACAAAAATCCAAATAGCTTGTTGAAACTAAATTTATGTGTTATGTATGCCACAACTATATTCTCTCTTCACAGCAATGATACTGTAAAATATAAGAGGCCAGGCTCAAAAATTATTCAATATTCCATCAATTTTTTGTTGCAACTTTATAGCAAGTACTTCAGTAACTTGGAGATAATGAAATTTCACTTTTCTGGAATTTGAAAGATTAGTTACATTTCCATTTGATTTTTGTTGGTTAAGGCACCCTTGTCAGCAAGCTTCCTCTACACCAGATAATTCACAATACAGTGAATTTGCAAAACTAGTGAATTATTAACAATTACAGCGACTCTACAGTAACAATTTCAATTCATTTGCATTGCTTTCTCTGTTTACTGTAAACAAAAAAATCTTCAATCACGCAGTAAAATAAAAAATGGAATAATCAAATACATTTAGATATATATATCTCCAGACTATCAAGATAATTGGGTGTTTCGGTTCAGGAAAGGTAACCACAAACACCAATATCAAGACCACGTTACAAAGACAAAGGGCAAACTTTATTTAGTGTAAACTTTATTTAGTGTAAAATATACATATAAATAACATATATATGTAAATTTTGCTAGAATATACATATAAAATAAAATGGTAATATCACAATCTAGCCCTTACATAGCTTATCTTTCTACTATATCTTGTTTATCTATCAGTAATGGAACGAGTCCCCTTAAAAACTATCAGAAAATAAATGAAGCTGATGATTGGGAAAAGCCAGCATGGATTTACCAGGGCAAATCATGCCAGACCAGCCTCATCACCTTCTACAACAGTCACATCTTCTGTCAACACGGGGAAAGCAGTGGATGTTGTTTACCCGGATTTCAGCAAAGCATTTGACAGTTTCCCACACCCTCCTCCTATTAGAACTGTCGTGATACAGCCTGGATGGATGGTGGATCTGTGTGGCTGGGAACAGCCTTGCTGAAAGGGACCTGGGGGTCCTGGTGGACAACAAGCTGAATGTGAGTCAGCAGTGCAATGCTGCCCCAAAAAAGGCAAATCAGATCCTGGGCTGCATCTGCAAAGGCATTACTAGCAGAGATAGAGATGTGATCTTCCCACTCTACTCATCTGGAGTACTGTGTCCAGTTCTGGTCCCTACAGTTCAAAAAAGATATGGACAGGCTGGAGAGGGTTCAAGAAGGGCCATGAAGATGATCAAAGGGCTGGAGAACCTGCCCTATGAGGAAAGACTGAAGTAATTAGGTCTTTTCTGCCCAGAGAAGAGAAAGCTCAGGGAGGACCTCGTCACAGTATTCCAGCACTTAAAGGGTGGCTACAAGGAGGACAGAGGCTCTCTCTTTACAAGGAGACATATGGAAAGGACAAAGTGCAACAGGTGCACATTGCACCAGGAGAAGTTTCATCTCAATATAAAGAAATAAATTTTGCACAGTGAGAACAATCATTCACTGGAACAATTTCCCCAAGGACATGGTAGAGTCCCCATTGCTGGAGGTTTTCAAGGTGTGATTGGACTGGGTGCTAGACAAATTCATCTAAACTCCTTTTTCCATGAAAAGTTGGAGCAGATGATCTTTTGAGGTCCCATCGAACCTGGGCTATTCTATGACTATATGATTATATATCTCTAGATCTCACTCTCTAATATGGAAGGAAATATCAACATCTGCACTTTCAGATGGAAAACCTGAGGAAGAGAAGTGCCTTGACTATCTTTCAGCAGGTCACCAGCAGAGTGGGAACTAGAATTTCCCAAGAATATTCAGTAATATTCTTTTCAGGTAAATTTTGAAATGCCATTATAAAGGGACAGTTTCCACTTATTTATTTTCATTTATTTCCATATTCACTGATTTGGCCAGACAAATGCAAAAAGTCTGAAAACTCTTTTAGATTTCCAGTTTCCTGGGGAAACTTTTTACTACACAATTTTCTCTGTAGCTGATGCAGCTAAATAAGATCTAAATTTGCCCAGAGCCAATATTTACATGAACAAGTGACAGGCCTAAAAATATTTAAAATGGGAAGAAGAGGAAACAATTTGGTGGGGAAAGCAGGGTTTTCATAATGAGGCAAATGAATGCAACACCCCATGAAGTAAGACGCTATTTCAAACACATGTGGAAAAGAATTTAATATCAAACACAATGACTGCAAGACAAACATGTCTGCAAGTACAAGATAAATTTAAGACTACTTGGGATGATTTTGTAATACATTTCATCTCAAAATATGATAGAAAAATGAATTTAGAAAAAGATGTCTTTGATGCCTCCCCATTTAATTAGAGGTTACTGTGCAGGTGATAATCATTTCTGATAAATATTTTTTATTATTTTTTCTAAATATAAAAGTACCACATCTAACTATTCCCAGTACAGCAAAGACATTTAATCTCTCTGGAATCTTCAAAAATGGATTGGAATGACACAAAAGTCCACACAAGGCAGGGGGAAGAGCCAAGTTGATGTCAGCAAAAATGCATCCCCAGTAAGGGTCTGTAGCCATTTGACTATTTTGAAAGAAAATTAGTAAATGAAAAGTTAATAACACAATGTTTATAATGGATCCTATACATTGTTCAATATAAAAAATAAGGCAATGTGGTCTTTAAAAATAATTGACATGAACTGTACAATTTATGAACAGCATATTTATGGTTCTACTAAAAGCTATTTTAATTGGAAAACTATTTACAAATTTATTCACTTAACAAACCTCACTCACTCATCATTCAAAAATCCCAAAGACACACACTTTCCATTATGTCCAGAAGAACTGAGAATTATTTTATTATATTATCTCAATTATTGTTTGTGATGCCATGTGGCCCATCTTCTTAGCATCTTTCTTTTAAGGAGTAATTCCATAAATATCTATTACTGAATGCATTATTTCTTCTATTACTCCTAACATTTAAGCCAACAAAACAATTATCAAGCACTAGGTCAAACAGAAAGTGTTTGAAAAAGCAAGAATTCCCTAGTATGAGGAACACCAGGGATTTACTCTTCTGGATATGTTGCATGGTTAAGAATAGTGACAGCACATGAAATATTTAAAGAGTAAATATATTATCTTTCATGTCAACTAATTGTATGAATTCACAGACTGTTTAGACTTTGTAGCTACATACAGCTCAGTTAACTGAAGGAAGAGTTTGAAATGAACTCATAAATATTTTAACATGTATGAAATCTTTCATGTCCCTGATTTTTTTTTTTTCTTTTACTTTTTCAGTCAGTTTTTAATAATAATACATCAGTACAGTCTGGATCTGTGGGACAAATAGATGTTTCAGATGCCACCGAAAGATACAGGGAACGGATGTTACAGAGATGGAGAAAGCTTAACAAGAGAACATCTTTTCCACTAGCCCAGAGCCCTGTCAGAGCTAGACAGGAGTTTTGCTACTCCTGTCATTAATGGCATTAAAGACATGAAGACTATCGTTACTTACGCACAGCCCAGCACAGGGCAGCCAAAGGGGCAGGTACGTTACCCTGGCCCATAGAGGAGTCTCCTGTCTCCAGGGCTGGTGTTACCTGAACGTTGTGCTCGATCAGCGCTTAGCACAGCAACAGTACTAAAGAATAGTAATGACTATATTAACAAAGATTCACAATCTTTCTTGCAGTGTATAGGTTTCAGTCACTGCAAGGATAATGGACTATAATTCAAAAGCATTAAAACTTTAAACCTGCATTTAAATAGTAATAATACTGATTAAACTATTGCACATTGTTTTTAATATCTGCCTTTTTTTTTCTTCAGAGCAGCTGAGTTTCTTGCATGATTAAATACCAAACTCTGCAAAGACGTCCGCTGTCTCTAACCACAAATAACATTTTATAATTGCAGTTATTTTAATTTTGAGACATCATGTAATCTGTTAAATGCAAAAGTTGAATAAAGCCTTTTGACTTTCAATATGCTGTAGCAAGTCATCTGCACATTAAATTTTGTGAAAACTCCGTAAAGCCACCATAAAAAATGAAAATTGCCTTTTTAAAATCACATTTGTATGGAGATGTGTCCCTGTGGCTTCCTCACATCAGCTGCCAATGACAGAATGCACACCAGAGGTAAATGGAACTGAGCTGCCCATCTGTGTGCTTTAAACACAATTGCGTGCCAACAGCTAAGAAGTATACATACAGAGACACACATATAGATGGATGTAACATCAAGCTTCTTCGTCCTGGAAAATACAGTTTGAAAAGTAAAACCACAGTAGTAGTCCACGACTGCCACCTAAATTAACAACGCATCAATTGCAGCACCATTTGCAACTTTGGGACAGAAAGCATTAATATCACATTGCCTCCGAAGCCCTGCCAAGATGAACATGTGTTGTCAGGGCAGACTTCAGTGGAGAACAGAGCTTGACAAGCAAGCACTGATTCCACCCTCTTGCTGAGAATCACTTGCCAATTACGTGGTATCAGTCAAAGGAATTTCTGAATTACATAAATTATTGCTAAATGTAAAAAATAAAAATTAAAAAATAAATTCATGCTCTTACCTTTTATTGCTTCATTCTAGACTCAAGAGGTAGCCCTTTTCCACAGATAACATTAACATCCAAGGAAGTATGGCCCAGATTTACACAGATTTGGATTGAGTTTAGATAGATAATTAAAGCAGTTTTTGATTGTATTCTGCCACGGTAGTATTCTAAGTGTAACATGAATAGGTAGTGAATATTTGCAATTAAAAAGTTGAAAATACTGAAAAAAGCAACTAAAATTTCATTTGGTTATTTTTAGTACTTAATCTATACTTGTTTATATATTTATTTTTCTTCCATGCCAAGTCTAGTTGGCATGTATCTACAAAAGTATATTTCCTAAGCCTCAATACAGTCAAGCTCTAACTGAGTTCATTACCCATTGGCCTACTTCCACCAGTTTTTCATATGAGGTATTTCATTATGTATTGTTTAGAAAAAAGGCTTCAAAGTGAAATACACTTCCATCTTACATACAGAGAAATACTCTTACCGCTAAATATAAAGCTATATTTCACAAGACATAAAACATCCTGAGCAAGTCACATTTGCTTCCTAAAGTGAACAGATTGGCAGTGACAAATCTCAGCACCCCAGCAAGTGAGGGTCTAATGTTTAAACTTCCTCACTTCACAGCTTTAGATTCACTAGTTTCTCCTAGAGGCTTTTCCACTCTATTTCAAGCTAATTTGCTAATATCCGAAAAAATCCTAGAACACATCAAACAAATGATTTCTTAATAACTATAGTACTGTTTTTGATTGTCTATGTATCATCCCATGGGCCGTCAATATCACTTTCCCCCAGAAAAGTTGTTTGACTGTATTCATGAAAGGTAGTGTTTCAACTCAGCTCAGACTGATCCTTCTTCATTACAAATGAATGCATTTTGTATTACAAAATACATTTTAAGATCAGGGTACTAGACAGAATATAGTGTACAAGACTTGCTTTCTTGTCCCATCAAACATCTAAAATGCAGTAGATAACATGGCTCAATACTGAAATACTCTTGTATGCAGGTTGTAGGCATAATTTTGCAAGTATAATTTATTTCAACAATATTAAGTCAGTAGCAAACTGACCAGGTGTAAAACACGGTGAGGTCTAGGTCTCAAATTATGTTGATAAAGAAAGGCAGAAGAAAAACACTGGCAGCTAGCTGGTCATGAGGGACAATTTCATTCTTTGTAGCCAGGTCTAGGCAAAACACATGGAACAACTGAAAAGACTCCTTACTCCCTGATTAGTGGATTATTATTAAATAAATTGATGCATGCTCACAAGCAGGCTAATCATTGGAAAAGATCAGCACAGCAGCAGAATTTGGTATCAAATGCACAAGGACAGTACCTGACAGGACAGAGGCATCCTTCCTGCCTACACACGACCTGCTGGCTTCACCAGGGCTGCTGCGCATGAACAGCCACCAGCTTGGCTGTGAGGCCACCATGCATCCCTACTGTTCTTCTGCGTGTTCTGTCTTACACCTTCGCTTCTGGCTGTCCCTTAAGTCATTAGCCCACCTACCAGGTGAGTGAGGTTGTTCTTAACAGTGAAATTTTGACATGCAAATTAAGTTTCCTCACCTAAATTGAGACTTTTGCAATATAAGATATTTAAATACATAAGATATATAATATATATATCTTATATAAATATAAGATATTTAAATATCTTACCTGTCTAGATTTGACTGATAGCCAGTGGCGAGGAATGGAGGTAATGGACTTACCGCTTCTCACAAGGCATGTCTGGGAACGGCGGTGTGAGTTGCCCTCAGAAGTTTCTGTTTCCTTTCATTAATTATAGAGGAAACCTAAAGAATTAGCTTAGATGTAAACATCTGCACAGTAATTGATATGTTAGGTGAGATGAAGCTCATCTGTTCCTACATTTTGTCATTACAGTGTATATCATGTGCCTAGAATTGTCTAAAGAGGCCAAAGAGCCCCACTGCCATATCGAGGATTGTTTTGCCAGTGCAGGTACTACAAAAGACAGTTTTAATAATGCCTGCTAAGGAGTCACATTAAAGCTTGGCATACAGAGAGTGCCATATAAAGACAAGCTGACGAGATTCTCAAAACCAGCCAGTACCTAAAGCAGTGTGAGGAGAATCGCATGACTTGACAAACAATACTGACAGCCCGATGTTTTAACAGGTCATAAGAAGAAAGGGATGAAAACAGCTTCCTTACAGCTTTTTTTTTCTTTCTGGGCAGTAAATTTTGTCTCTTGTAGGACATGTCTCTATTAAAATAACTTTTTTTTTTGTAACTATGTGTTTGACACCATATTTATAATATAGCAGAAAAAATTATATGGCATTGTGTCTATCAAAATTTTACTATTATATAATATCTGTGATGAATTATACTCCAGCAAATATATATCTTTTTCAGTGATGAAGAACAAGCCAGTCTTTTATTATTCTACCACAACAGTCAAGTAGGATATTAAATATGAAAAGCGTCTGAGATAAAGGATACTGTGCTGGTTTGAGACTATCAACTGAGCCATTAAGCCCCATAACCAGAATATAATTTTAGAATTAAATCAGTAACTCGATATCCAAACCTCTGTGTCATACTGATAACATTTAAACCACTTGATCTCCTCAGAATAAAAAATTCTGATATTAGGGCATCAGGCCTGGTTTATCTGAAAAAAATGACTAGACTTATTCTTAATGCAATTTTTTTTTTTCCAGAACAGAAGGTCCATATGGGAATTATTTGGAAATAACTACAGCGGAATAACTTATTCTGGCCCATTTCCTTTATATAGACAAAACTTTGGTCTAATGTAATTCTACTGATTTCAGAACAATTACTCTCAATTTTCCCCAAGTGAAAGATGAGACTCAAGCTTATTGTATTCTGATCACCTTCATATGTTACACCTACAAAATGGTCTTCAGTTACTAATCTGTATCGTCTACAGACTTAGAGGTTCCATTCATCAAACTATAATCATCCAGTAGAGAAATTTTCAAAACATCTCTGGGTCTAAGAACAAGACACGACTTTATCCCTTTATACCCTTCAGTTTTTTCCTAAATACGAAATCATCTCTGCACAGAATATATATGCACTACATTCTTCAGTGTCAGTTTGGAACATAAGTGTGATCATCCCTCTTATCTGAGGGAAAAATAGGATAAGGAATGGATGAATGGCATTTCAGAAAGATGTACATTTTTTAAGGAAGTAAAAGGAACCATATTTGCTTCGAGGAGCTATTTTTTCACATAGAATCATAGAATTGTTAGGGTTGGAAGGGACCTTAAAGATCATCTAGATCCAACCCCCCTGCCGTGGGCAGGGACACCTCCCACTAGATCAGGTTGCTCAGAGCCCCGTCCAGGCTGGCCTTAAAAACTTCCAGGGGTGGGGCTTCCACCACCTCTCTGAGCAACCTGTTCCAGTGTCTCACCACCCTCATGGTGAAGAACTTCTTCCCAACATCCAGTCTGAATCGTCCCAGCTCTAGTTTTAATCCATTCCCTCTAGTCCTACCATTACCTGACATCCTAAAAAGTCCCTCACCAGCTTTCTTGTAGGCCCCCTTAAGATACTGGTAGGCCACTATAAGGTCTCCTCAGAGCCTTCTTTTCTCCAGACTGAACAACCCCAACTCTCTCAGTCTGTCCTCATACGAGAGGTGCTCCAGCCCTCTGATCATCCTTGTGGCCCTTCTCTGGACACGTTCTAGCACGTCCATATCTCTCTTGTAGTAGGGGCTCCAGAACTGGATGCAGTACTCCAGGTGGGGTCTCACAAGAGTGGAGTAGAGGGGGAGAATCACCTCCCTTGACCTGCTGGCCACGATTCTCCTGATGCAGCCCAGGATACGATTGGATTTCTGGGCTGCTAGTGCACACTGACGGCTCATGTTGAGCCTCTCGTCTTCCAGCACCCCCAAGTCCTTTTCTTCAGGGCTGCTCTCAAGCCAGTCACTGCCCAGCCTATATCAGTGCCTGGGACTGCCCCAACCCAGAGGGAGGACCTTGCACTTGGTCTTGTTGAACTTCATGAGGCTGGCATGGGCCCACGTCTCCAGCCTGTCAAGGTCCCTCTGGATGGCATCCCTTCCCTCCAGCATGTCAGCCGCCCCACACAGCTTGGTGTCGTTGGCAAACTTGCTGAGGGTGCACTCTATGCCACTGTCCATGTCGCTGACAAAGATGTTAAACAAGACCGGTCCCAGTACTGATCCTTGAGGGACTCCACTTGTCACTGGCCTCCACTTGGGCATGGACCCATTGACAGCCACTCTTTGGGTGCAGCTGTCAAGCCAGTTCTTTATCCACTGAACTGTGAGTCCATCAAACCCTTATTTTATCAGCTTGGAGACCAGGATGTCATGCGGGACAGTGTCAAAGGCTGTGCTCAGGTCCAGGTAAATGACGTCAGATGCTCTCCCCTTGTCTATTGATGTTGTGACCTTTTCATAGAAGGCCACCAGGTTTGTCAGGCACGATTTGCCCTTGGTGAAGCCGTGTTGATTGTACCCAATCACCTCTTTGTTATTCTTCTGCCACGTAAGTAGGCATACATACGTTAGTAGGACACAGATTGTCAATCATTGTCTGCATCCATCTTGAAGTCCTCCTTGAAATGCCTGACATTACACCTATCAGGTGCCAAAATCAACCAGATTACATGATGGAGGGCTCAGAAGGTGAGGCATATAAGAAATGTATTTCCCTCTCAGGCAAGTAGATCAGCTAAATTGGAAGCAATGGCTCAGATGTCACGGTACAAATTGTATCAAATCTGAAATTATACAGTTTAATTAAACAGTGTCCGTGAAAATCTTTACTCCAAAACTCCATTTGATATACAGAAGGCATAGTAAATATTTATAATTAATGGTTATTTACATAAAATATAAACAATGACAAAATAACTGAAGTGGCGTGTAAAAATGGCCTATATGCCATATACAGTTAGCTGCCACTTCTACCATTTTTGTCTCAGAATGACCTTACCAACAGCAGAACTAAACTTAAGATATGCAAAACTTTTTTTCCAACTCCCTGTATCTACATATTACTGTGAAACATATTGCCATTCACATGAAAATTACGAAAAAAATCAGCATTCTGTGTTTAAATTCTATGTAAATCAAACTTAACATAAGTCAGTGCTCCCTATTGATTTCAGTTAGAGGAACCTCTGTTTGCGTCAATTAAATGAGAGCAGGAACAAGCCCAATCAATAGCTACTAATCTTAAATATCTCTGCAAGAAGTGCTGGTACTTTAAAACAAAACACTGCCAAGATTTGGTTTGTGCATATGTGTGTGTGTGCGCGCGTGCACATTTAACTGCAAGAACCTGAATTCGTGACTTTGACCTTTCTGTGTGAAATCTCAGAGAAATAAGTAAAACACACTTCAGCAAGTTGCAGTCCTCATAATTACATGAATTCCTGATGATGATGGAAAATACAGTATGTTATCAAACAGTTAATGCTTTAAAAAATACAGCACATTCAAAAAGTGGTTAAAATCACATTACAGAGACAATCTTAATTCTTACGTCTTCTAATTTCTGAGTACTTGACATTGAGACACGAATGACATTGTTGTAGTACATTTTTAGCTTATTTCTTACAGGAACAAAACACAGATCATTGCTTTGAATGTCTGTCTTTCCATCTGGCACTCCCTAACTTTTAATCTTTTGGACAATTTCTGTCTATCTGAAAAACATAGTCCATTGATTTCCTACAAGTTTCATAAAAATGGGTCGTTAGCTAGAGAGTTTTACTGAAAGTGAGATCCAGGGAGAACAGAGCTTGTAACACACTGCTTGACAGCAACCAGCTGGCCACTCAGATATGTGCATTGGCCAGCTGATCAATATACGAACAGTTCTAAATGAGCCACAGTATGTGCTGTCTCTTGCCTAGAGGTTTTCCCATAAGGAGAGAGCTATGCTTCTTGCATCAGGAAAGAAGGAAAGATTAGGGATAAAGAATACAAATCCCTAAGAAACCAACTGTTGTTAGTTCCGCTTGTCATCAAACAAACTATTGTCCATGTACTTTTATTAAGTGTCACCAGAGAAACCCAATCCTAAAGCACTGGTGAAAGAGTAAACAGGTATTTTCAGTCTTTTATATTTATATACAAAGTGCACACAATCCACGGAGGAAGTATATTTCTCACTCTAATACCACCAAAGTAGGTTCTGCACACCTGGGAAATGGTGCTTTGTCTTCACGCGGGGGCAATACAGAGTGCCTGCGCATGTGTCTGCATCACCTGCTCAAGGCACTCAGAGTCTGGTGGTAATGTATTCAGTCCTACAGACACATCTGATTTCTTCTCTTGTGTTGCAGAGAGGAGAGCATAGCAAGCTTGGTGCAGCCCTAAGGCAACAATAGTGACTACAGAGTGAGAACAAATGACACCTTCTCTCTCCCATTTTCTTTTTGTTCTGAGTTGGAAGAAGATTGATTACTTCATTCGATTTTCTCTGGTTATTAGAGTGTTAAGAATTTGGTGTATTTATTTATTAGGAAAGACAGAGAGCGTGCATTTGTACTTTCAAGTTCTTTCAAATGAGACCTGAAGCTGCTCAGCACCATGAAAATTATTCAGTACCTGAAACTAAACATCCAAAATCAGAAGCACTCAAAAGAACCCAACACTTTTGCTTATAATCAGTCATAACCACACACTGAAGAAAGAAAATTGACCTCTGTGCTCCTAATCTTGTTCTTATATTACCTACTTATCTTTACTTATCTAGTTGTTGACGTAAAGTATCATCGAAGCCTGATTACCATTTAATCAGGCTGATTAAAAAAAATTATGCTGGACTCAGCAATATAAGATAGTTTAGGTACTATACAATTTACACAGAGCAGTAATTACAGTAGTGTGAATTTTCTACAGGGAAGATCAAGCAAATAATTCTTGTAATGGTTATGGCTTCGTAGTTTCATGAATGGCAAAGATAAATCATGAAGACAACTAGAAATAAGAAAAGCTGTTGGCATGGAAACATAACAGTTAAAAATTTCTCATGCTTTCTCAAAACATCAAATTTTGATAACTAGGTTGGATTCCCTGCTCCTCATAGTAAACTATTTGCTGAAACATGTGCTGGCATGAATCTTTGACAACACATCATCTTCAGTGGTTGAGCAAAGCCATATGTCTACACTGCAGTGTTGTACAAGAACAGAAGTTTCTCAAATTCCTTGGACAGCGAAGTGGGGAAAACATCAACATTGTCATATAAAACTCAGATTTTGGACATCCTGTCATTTTTGACAAAGGAATCACTTGGGTTTTGCAGAAGCTTATCTAGCCTTACAAGTGCTCAAACATAAGTTAAATTCAGCTCCTCTTTTGCATACGGAATAACCACCATTTAAATGCTTTTCACTCTAATGTTCCCAGCAGTGCAAATTTCTGCTAGTCACACTTTTTCCTAAAAGGCAGTTGTTGTATGAATTGTGGCCCTGACTAATTGGGAAAAAAACAAAGTATTCCAACACCTGCACATCTGGATGTACCAGTACTTGGTTATTTCAAGAGGAAAAAGAAATAGGAAGACATTCCAAATAGCCTGCCAGCACTGTTACAAATTGACTTCTGCTTAGCTCAGCTATTTCATCTGCTCTCAGTGCTCTCTAGTGTTGTCTCAAATGAATGGAGAGTCCTCTATGAAATCAGCCAGAGAAGCATGCTTGCAAGAAGCACAATATTGGCCAATCAAATCTTTTCTGAATGGCTGCCATAGCAAAATGGAAAATAGTACAATAATTCATATGAGGTCTGTTAATGAGCATACCTATAATATACAGGTATAATATACAGGCACGTTTTCTCCAGCATAATTCTAATCATCTCCATAATTAGCTGTAGGATGAAGCAGCTTGAACTGGAGATCAGTTAACTTTAAAATAGGAGATAACCATTTAATTGTCCCCTCTCCCTCTTACATGACACCAGCAATGATGGAGAAGAGGAGAGGGTTCCGCCACTATAGATTTGGCAGAACTACTAAGGAATTATACATTATTTTCTTTTTTAGAGATGGGAAGAAAGAATCAGAAATTTCACTAGTAAGTAATTTCTGGTTGGGTACCGCTGGGTTTGCAGAGGTAGAAATATCTCCAGGACCTCAACATTTTATGCTAAGTCACAACAAGGTAAAAACAAATATACTAAAACCCCTTCATGTCTATTGCTGAATAGGGATTCTTAAAATGCCTTATGCCTTCAGAGTCAAGGACATCTATTTTTTTTCTTTTTCTTTTTTCCTTTTGCAAAGCCAACTGTATGTCACACGGGAGAACTTTATTTTATGACAATTAATTTTCATATGAAGAAAAGATTGTGTCTAGCACCGAGCCTGGATGCTGTATTTAAAATTGGGAAAACAGATTTCAAGCATACTCCAAAACTGGGGGATCCTTTTGCTCTGTAGTAGATCTCTCTGTGAAGGGTCTAAGTGTAGAAGGCAACATTTCTCATCACTATCTTTTGTCAAGGCTAGCGTTATGAACAGTATCATGATACTGTAATAGAACAGTAGAAAAATAAATGATACTACCCGAAACCCTAAGAGAGGAGCTGCAACCAATCATTGTCTGTGGAAGAGATGGAAAACAACTGCTGCACTTAACTGCCAATGACACTAGAACAACACTTTTCTTTCCAACCCAAGGTCCATACATTGTCAGACTTACAAGTAATGGTAATAGAAATCTATGGACAAACTGGTTAGTAATTCTTATATCCTAATCTGTAATCACATCAGAAAGATAGATCAGAAAAAATATCTTCAGGCTTCCTTAGAATTTTATTCTCTTCTTCAAATGCACATGTAACTCAATCAATAGAAGTAATATATGCATCATGTTATTAAGAGAAAATAGACTCTTCAGTAGTTTCAGCAGATGTTTTACTCCAGGAAGGAAGGATCATTTTTGCTAGCTTGGCTGCTTACCATTTAAATGTAATGTTCCTGAAATGTATCTTGTCTTTACGAAGAAATAAAACACCAGTAGAGCAACATAAAATTGTACTAAACAATATGAGAATAAGATTAAAATGACTGTCAAAATATCTTTTAAAATGTTTATTCTACATAGCCTTCCAGCTTAACTCTTTAGAAACTGAACAATAAGAATCTAGAATGTTGGAATTTACCATCCCTATTTGGAAAGACTGACAGAATGGAGCATTTTTGTTTCTCTCAGAAGAAAGCTCATTTGATTAGATGCTTAGTTGGGTGAACCATAAGCTGAAGTTTTGACCTGTAATATAATTAAAGAACACTGCAAAAGATGGCTATTACCTAGTCCTGATGCATGAATAAAATGTAAGTTGACATACGGGATGTTCAGCTGATACTTGCATTAGCCACCACTTCACAGTTTTCTAGGGATAAATGGTTAAGCCATAGCGATCACTCCACTAAACACGTGCATGCCTAGCGAAAAAAAAAATCAAAATAGATAAAATTAAAGACAAATCAAATATAATTATGTCCTCTAAAAATTGTGATGCCAAAAAGGACTGTCTTGGTACATAATATACGGCAACTCACCAAAAACATGTTTGTTGTCAAAGCTAAAAAATAAGTAACAAGAGAGAGGCCCAGGTTTACTATTGGCAGAAGAATGCGGAACCTTCCTGCAATATGTGATGTTGCATCCATCTTTATGTAGCAGTAATGAATTTGGCTCAGCCAGTTAGATGTCTGAAAGGAAACAACTAACTTTTTTTCAGAAAAAAACTGAGCAAGGGAGTAGGCGAAGACATACCGCTAAAAAAAGAAATTATAAAAGGACTGTTCTTTTAAATGGTATTCAAGATCTAGCCTAATCCAAAAGAGACAACAAGCAATCTGTTTCCAGAATCTTTATTGTATTCAGTGAAAATCTTTCTGTAAATAAACCAGCCTAAATTATTTAGATTAGCTTGACAGATTAAAGCTCTATTTTCATGGGATCTCATATAAAGCTTTTACCAGTAAGTGATCACTTCTGGGACAACATTTCAGAAAATCTCCACATAAAAACCTTTAATACTAAATACATCATCTTCCTGACAAAAACTTCCTCTATCTGCCTCCTGCCTCCATTTTTCTCAGAAGAAAAAAAAAAAATAAAAAAATTAAGGAAGCTCTTCTCATCTGGTGAGATTATAGTTGCTATTATTAGTATTTCCTTAAGATTTTTATTTTTAACCATAATTAATTTACTAGCAAAAGATGAAAGACATGAAAATTTGCACATGGTTGCACAGAAGTGTTTAGAAGGTATAACAAAATGCATAAGAAATCTATATAAAGTACATATCTTAAAACAGAAGAGAAACTGGAGAAGTCCTGAATTACTGACTCTGTTTTTCCTCGAGTCTTTTTGAGGCAGAGTTCTCACTGGGGCATGTTGAACTGTGCACCAGAATCAGAACAAGATGACCTAATTTTATGTTACATTGAATAATGTGTGATTTCAGAAAAAGTCACTTAATTTCTTACAACTTCAGTTTTCACCTTTGAATAATAGGGGCAATATTTTTTACATGATCAAAAGATGCATCAGAGAAGTGAAATATATATTATTTATCTTCTCGGTTTTACATTTTATACTTCAACTACCTCATCATGGAAAGGGAAAGCCACAATCAATTCCTTGATGAAATATGTTCTGTATTTTACTACACACTGGCAACTGAATAAAACACTACTATTGCCCTCTCCTGCTTCTTCTTCTCTTCCCTCCCACGAAGGATCACTTGGATGTCAGGGAAAATCACATTTATCTGGCATCACTGAAGTTAGAAGCATGATGAGAAAATGAGAAGTACCCTATCCAAAGGGAAGGAAAAAGTCATGAGGAAGGAAAAAGACGTTAGGATATGTCTAATGTCGAAACATGAGGACAGACGGTTGCTAAAGCTACACAGGCAGCAGTAGAAACAGAGATATCATGAAGATGAGTTATTGAATCATTTTGGTTCAATGATCTAATACAAAAAACTTGCTAATGGATAAAAACACTAACTCCAAACTGTACATACAGGTGGAATGCATGTTATAATTTAAATGTCATTATCTTGTTTTTTCAACTAGGAATGCAAGGAAACACAATATGAGCAGAGCAAGACTTTAGTGGCGTTACCTCATGCACTTTAAGCAAGGAAGCACCTACAAGGCACCATTATGGGAAAACTCCTCAAACCTGTTCTGGGAAATCAGCACACTGGGGTGTCTCTCTGAAGTGCCTTTACACTAATGCATGCACCATGGGGAATAAACATGAGGAATCAGAGGTCCATGGGCAGCTGCAGGGCGGCAATCTTGCTGGCATCCTGGAGATGTGGTGGGATGAGGACTCATATGACTGAAGTGCTGTAATGGACGGACACGACCTCCTTAGGAAGGCCAGGTTGGAAAGATAAGTTGGAATTGCATTCCAGCTGCTATCCCACAAAGAGCATAGAGCTCTTCCTCATGACGGATGACTGGGCAACTGAGAGCTTATGGGTAAGGCTTAGAGCAAAGCAATATTGGTGATAATTTAATGGCTGCCTGTTGAAGGCTGCCTGTAGGAAAAACAAACTAATGAGGCCTTCTACAGACAGCTGAAGCAGTTTCATGTTTTCAGGCCCTGGTCCTCATGGGGATCTTCAATCACCCTGACATCTGCCGGAGGGCATAAGCAACCCAGGTTTCTGGAGAGTGTTAATGATAACTTCCTTACACAAATGATAGAAGAGCCAACGAGGACAGACATTTGGCTTCATCTCATACTCACAAACAAGGAAGGGCTTGTTGGTGACGTGAAGTCAAAGGCAGTCTTTTCTGTCCTGACCATGAGATGGAGTCCAGGATCTTGAGAGGAGGAAGCAGGTCAAAAAGCAAGATCACAACCTTGGACTTGAGGAGAATAGACTTTAGCCACTTTAAAGATCTACTTGAAAGAGTCCCATGGAATAAGGCCCTGGTGGGAAGAGGTGAGCCCAAGGAAGCTGCTTGATATTCAAGAATATCCCCCAAGAGCAGCCCATCAAGCTGGGAATTGGGCAAAAATGCCAGGAGGCCTGCATGGATGAACAAGGAGCTCCTGGCAAAACTTGAGCACAGAAAGGTAGAAAACACAAGGTGGAAGTAGACACGGGTAAGATGGAGATGCTGTCTGAGCATGCAGAGATGCAGTTAGGAAATTCAACCTGGAGTTGAATCGGGCAAAGGATGTCAAAGGCAACAAAAGAGGCTTCTGTAAGTACATAGGCGACAAATGAAAGACTAGGAAAATGTGGCCCATCCCAAGAGGCCTTGATAGAGAAAGGGGCTGACACGAACCTCATGCAGCTCAATGAAGGGAAGTGCAAAGTCTTTGCCTCTGGGAAGGAGCAAGCCCATGCACCAGTACACACTGGGAGCAAACCAGCTGGAAAGCAGCTTAGCAGAAAAGGATCTAGGGGTCCTGGTGGACAGCAATCTGACCACGAGCCAGCAATGTGCCCTTGAGACAAAGAAGACCAACAGCCTCCGGGGCTGCATTAGGAGCACTTGCCAGCAGGTCAAGAAGGGTGTTTTTACAAAACTTCTTAGCTCACACACATTTAAGTTAGAAATAATTGCTGCAGCATGATTTTCTAGGGAAGTTTGTTCTGTGCATGATGACCAAGTCAAGCTTTCTGTTGAGAATGCAAATGAAATAAATAACGTAAAGTGCTTACATGAAAATTAGAACACCAACAAGTGGATTTAAGCAGTTTTGTGTCAAAACTCCTCCTTACCAGGTCAGGAGGCAATAATTTCAATTATGATACAAGACTAGGCCCTTGTAATTAAGGTGGAGGAACTTGATAAATTTACTTAAATCTGAAGCTGCAGTGCTCCTAAGCAAACTGAGAATTTATCAAACATGTCTAGTCAGGATAATTTTTGTGCCATAGAACATAAATCCACTATGCAGTACGGTCACTGTAGAACAATAAACTACAAATTAGGTACACAGACATAAACAAATAGAACTAAAAGTACTGATGCTGGACAACCAGGATAACACAGTTCCTATATGATATAATGCACCCTCCGAAGCTGACAAATATTTTTGAGTATAAGTGAACATTTTAAGATCTAGAATTCTTCTAGACTTTTTATTACTTAAAGCCAGTATCTAGTCAGAAAATCAGTGAAATAGTGGTATTTTAAAATGTGACCTGAGGCCTGATGTTTCTGCAGGATAAACTGAGACCTGATGAAGAAAATGGAAAGAACATTACCTAATGAGAATAGCAATTGTTCTTGTCCAAGTATTATATTTATTCATTTTCCTTCTGCTTATCCTGAGATTGTGGTATGTACAAAATGTTTTCTGAAGAGACATCAAACAGAGAATGCATTCTGGAGAGATATTTTTATCTATTTACATACATACATAATAGCTAAGATATTATATTTTTAGATATCTATGAATACATACGAACATACAAAAATATGGAAAATATTCTGTTCAAGAAATTAAAAATCTCAGACTAGCACTCCCTTTCTTAATGCTATAAATTTATGTCCTCTGTAGAAATTATAAGTCAATGAAAGCATTTAAGATTGTGACTTTCACTGACCTAAAGTTTCAGTTGTATAGTTAGGTGATTACAACAAAATCAGCAATAATTAGGGCTGGCTGGAAGGAAGAGGAATGGATTGTTGGTTCCTTTTAAATACTTAAAAATTTTAAATACTGTTCTTTATTAAATAACTTTAGTCAAATGCATGGTGAAATAGAAAATATGTAAATAAATTTTGGTATTCCGAAGTACACAGTAGTGAGTCACTAAGAGCTGTATTTCTTAAATCTGTCCCCACATCTTATTGTACCGAAGCAGGTAAGATTGCCATTAGTAGAGTCAATATTCACAAAACTCTAATAAGAATGAAATGCCAATAACGTGTTACTACAGGCTTTGCCATGATGCATGACAAAGACCTCTGCACAGCTTTAAACTATGCTGAAAGACAAGACAACTGAAATCGCAGACAACTCCAAGCATCCTAAGGTCCATCTCTGCCAGTAAACTGAACAGGTTCATGACACAGGCTCCAGCACCGCTCCGTAGTAATCCCTGGTGGTAAATTGTTAGCCTGCTCCCTGGCATGGTTCCACTTCATGCCAGCTAACACTCCCAGACAATGATTTAGGAATTAAAAAGTGCCAGAGCAGATTGACAGACCACTATGGATGGGACTACGTATGCAACACCTTTCTTTAGTTTAATGCTACAAGCACACCTTTCTGATGAGCTTCACTACAGGCCTTGGGTTACTTCAAATACATTGAATTAATATTAACAAGCTTAAAATATTATGCTTAATATCACAGGACCACAGAGACATCACATGAGGCCAGTAGAGACCCAGGGCCAAGAGTTACATAGCGTGGGTTTGGTCAGTCTGTTTCTTTTTGCCTGAGGTTCAGAAAATGTTCTCTGGACTGTTTAGAGACATAGTCATACCTCTAAGTCTTGGAGAACTGGAAAAAGATTTTTAGCAAAAGCCAATATGGCCTTTGAACTCTAAGAGTCTCTGAGACTCTTTCTTGTTTTAATATGACCTTGCCTCCAGCAAATCCTGACAGTATCAAAATACTATTTCCTCTCCAGACCAGAAGCATGACCATATCTTATGCAGATGTAACCAGCATTAAACTAGCTGGCTCAAAGCACTGACAGCTGCATGCAATTCAGTGCAAGTGGTAAAACTATTCCAAGACTCTGGACACATTCTCAGATAGTCAGCATATTCTGAATTACACAATCCTTTGGCTGAACTACTAACCTGACTGGCACCCACAGCCTAAATAACTTTATAAATTATGTTTGTAAATTGCATTCATGTCTGTGGCACATACGAGCTGTAATTCCATCCAACCTGGCCTTGAACACCTCCAGGGATGGGGCACCCACAACTTTCCTGGGAATTGTCTCACCACCCTCAGAGTAAAGAATTTCCTCCTAACATCTAATCTAAATCTACTCTCTTTCAGTTTAAAACCGTCACCTCTCACCTCATCTCTACACTCCCTGATAGAGTCCCTCCCCACCTTTCCTGTAGACCCCCTTTTAAGTACTGGAAGGCCTCTATAAGGTCTCCCCAGAGCCTTCTCTTCTCCAGGCTGAAAAACGCCAGCTCTCAGCCTGTCTTCACAAGAGATGTGCTCCAGCCCTCTGATCATCTTCGTGGTCGTCCTCTGTAACCGCTCCAACAGCTCCTTCTTATGTTGTGGGGTCCAGAGCCAGATGCAGCACTGCAGATGGGGTCTCACAAGACCTGCTGGCCACACTTCTTTTGATGCAGCCCAGGATACAGTTGGCCTTCTGGGCTGCAAGTGCACATTGCCAGCTCATTTCCAGCTTCTCATCAACCAACACCCCCAGGTCCTTCTCAGCAGGGCTGCTCTCAATCCATTCTCTGCCCAGCCTGCATTTGTGTTTGGGACTGCCCTGATTCATGTGCAGGACTTTGAACTTGTCCTTGTTGAACTTCATAAGGTTCGCATGGGCCCACCTCTCAAGCCTGTCCAGGTCTCTCTGGATGGCACCCCTTCCCTCCAGCATGTTGATCACTCCACACAGCTTCGTGTCATTGGTAAACTTGCTGAGGGTCCATGTAGCTGGCAAAGATGTTAAACAGCACCAGTCCCAATACCAGCCCCTGGGGAACTCCACTCATCACTGGTCTCCACTTGGATATCAAGCCGTTCACCGCAACTCTTTGAGTGAGACCATCCAGCCATTTCCTTATCCACCAAGTGGTCCATCCGTCAAATCCACGTCTCTCCAATTTAGAGACAAGGATGATGTGCAGGACAGTGTCAAATGCTTCGCACAAGTCCAGGTAGATTACATCAGCTGCTCTTCCCTTATCCATGAATGCTGCAACCCTGTCACTGAAGGCCACCAAATTTGCCAGACGCTATCTGCCTTCAATGAAGCCATATTGGCTGTCACTGATCACCCCCCTATTTTCCATGTGCCTTAGCAGAGTTTCCAGGAGGATCTGCTCCATGATATTGCTGGGCACAGAGGTGAGACTGGCCAGCCTGTAGTTCTCCAGGTCTTCCTTTTTTCTCTTTTTAAAAACGGTGGTTATGTTTCCCCTTTTCCAGTCAGTGGGAACTTCACCAGACTGCCATGACTTCTCGAATATAATGGATAGTGGCTTAGCAACTTCATCCGCCAGTTCTTTCAGACCCCGTGGATCTGTGCACATTCAGGTGCCTCAGCTGGTCTCGAACCTGATCTCCTCCTGCAGTGGGTGGTTCATCTCCCTGAAAAATTTATATTCCTGACCGGATCAATCCTGGTCCCACATCTTTTGATTCCATTTGAAAGGAATCCAATTCCCAAACTCCAAGACCACTCCACAATGTAAACAGTAAGTGAGGACTGGGAAACCTCCTGATCTACATTAATGTAGATAAACACCTTTTATCTACACTATTTATATCATCTATATTTTTGTATCTTCATAGTAGTGATGGCAGTTTAGGGATTCCCTCTTTCCCAAGCCTCTTAAAAGACAAGTAGTGTTCCATTTTTAAGTACTCACAGGTGGAGTGGAAGTAAGTCAATTATTTGTGAGGAAATTATGAAAAAATTATGAAATTATGAAAAAAAAATATGACAGGAAACAAAGAAACTCCTTGTTCTAGTTTCCATGAAAGAATCATGGAAGTAGCGCTTATATAAATTGCAGTTTAGGAAAGCACTATTAGAGATGTGTAGCAATTAATTCAGCCCTACCTGGAACAAACTACAATTTTTTAAATTTTCTTCTGAACCTGACTAGTCCATCTGATAAGGATGGTAGAGAGTAGCCATTATTACGTACTGAGATGGCTAGTCAGAGTGGAGAAAATATATGATGTGTCAAAGTACCTTTCCATATGATTCATACACATTTGTGCATTAAACATTTATCTTGGAAGATCCTGTTAAGGGCTCAAGAAGTAGCCAGGTAGCTACTGCTTTTCTGTGACTTAGAAGCTGAAATATATGATGAGGAATACAATAATATGAAATATTCTGGACTATGTAAACATTTTCCTAAAGTTTTAAAATCATACCTGTGAAAAAAAGAAATAAAAAATTCTCACAAATACCTACTTGTCTTGCACACATACATACGCAATAAAACCAATATTTAAGGATCACGCTGCTCTAAAGATACGTTTGATTCTTCCGATTGATTAGAAAAGGTCCTTAAGATCAGTGCTCCCTTAAGAAGTCTCTTGTTATTACATTTTGGAAGTATTTATATATGCTTAATTTGGGCTTTTTTATTTGTCCTGGTTTGAGGTAAAACAATCAACTTTCTGTTCAGTAATTTTACTTCTTAGCTAGGCCTCTTCTGACTCTCTGAAATTAACAGCGTGTTGTGTCAAAAATGGTTCATTCTCAGAGTGATAAGACCAATGTTTACAGTTTGTGCCAAGGAATGCTATGCAGAGAGGCTCTTGCTTATAATTATTGCTATAACAACCAAGGTCAGCTAATTTTGTTATTTGCCCCATTGGAGGGTCGGAAACGGAAAAGCGTAGAGGGGTCCCACCTGCGGCGAGGAGCAGACAGGACAGGTGACCCAAAATTGACCAACAGGGGTATTCCATCCCACCTGCCCCACGCTCAGTATAAAAGCTGAGGGATCAAAGGGTCCGGGGAGGACCCTGCCTGCTCATCTGCCTTTGATCCCGATCCCTGTGTTCCTGACTCCATCTGTGGAAACCAGTTCCCACCTGTCACTGAGTCCAGTTTGGGACTTGCCCAGCGCCTGCTGGTGATGTCATCCTGGGAGCTTAATATGGTTTTGTATATACTGTATCTATTTCATTATTGTCCTTTTTATTTTATTATTAATATTTCATTAAAGTAGTTTAGTTTCTTCTAAACTTGTAAGTCTCTTTAACTCTTATCCTCCTCTCTGTGTACGAGAGGCTGGGGGGAGCATCTGTCACCGGCCATTGGCCAATTTGGCCAAAACCACGACATTATTTTTTTGATAGAAATATCTTTTCAACCAAAAGGCATTGATATTAGATATTGATATAAACACTTACCTTCTATGCAAAGTTTGTCAAACATGATTTCAAAAAAACTTGTTGACTGGTGTGTCTTTCTTTTTCTTTCAATCAGAAAACCATTTCCTAAAAACCAGTAAATTCATCTTTTCCACCTACATAAAAAATATCCTATTTTTACAAGTATTATTATGATGCTTCAATTTCATAAAGATATTGTATATATTACACATAGGATAGGTTGTTTTGTCCTATAAAAATTAAATGGTAGCCATTTTATTCTTTTACATGACAGCATGGTCAGATAGCTGTTGAAGAGATGCTTACTCATAGAATTACCCAGAGAGATGGGAGGAATAGAAGAGCTTTTTGGTGATGCTACTCTGTAAGTAGCTAATTGCAACTGGAAACCTGCATTCTGGATGTACAGAAAAGTGTCTGTTGTATCAAAACATTGAACAACGGGTTTCTGGCAGGGCCCTGGAGCCATTCAAAATTGGACATCAGAACATTTGAAGAGAACCAGAATGGGAAATAAAAATTCTAAATAAAAGAAAAAATAATTTTTGACAATGGCCTGAATGTTTTGTCTTCTTAATTTCTATTTATGGCTTGTCCAGTGGTGCCTGCCAATTGAACACAGAGGAGCACTAGATTTGCCGTGTATCCAAACTAATACATTTTCCCTCAAAACAGCTGATAAAACTACTGGGCTTCAAGAAGATGTCAAAACATAAATGGAGCACTTTGGTCTGATTGCTCTTTGCTTTCAGTCTCATTTCTGCTTGTGCAAGATGGCTGCAAAATGCTAGCAAAGTTGAGTTGTGGTTTTCTTATCACCACTCTGCATGGCGCAAATAATATGTTCAACTGTGGGTAGCTTTCAGATTAAAAAGTTTTGATTGTGTTGGAAAGCTTTTAAGTTTTTTCTAACCTACGTATTTCATACTACACCAATAGGACCTTGAAATACTGTCCAGAAAGGGTGACTGAATGTTGTTCTTTGCTCTTCCCAGCTGCAAAGGCTTCTGCAATGCAGAAGGCCACAAATTATTTTGGAGAAACAGGTTCCATTATAGTCAGAAGCAGACGGCAGGTAGTTTTAAATGTCTTCATTACCTTATTCTGCACCCTGTTCCCCCAAAGTCATCTTAAATGGAGAATTACTTTTCTTCAGCTATTGTATCTGAATATTTAATTAGATTTACTGTACCTCAGCAACTTCTCCTCCTGCTTGCCTACCAGTATTATCTGCATCCAAAAGGTAATATTAGTAAAACTCCCACAAAAACCAACTTGATCAAAAGACTGACATCATTTGCTGGAAAATTTTGGGAAACAATACAAATCTGACTGATTAATTTATTTAATAACATTAATTGTATTACAACATTCAAAGGTAGTTTTTAAATAACTTATTCTCTGCAGATTACTTGTCTCTTCACTAATCCTTTGGTTCCGTTTTTTGTTTGGATTTTTTATCATCACATATTCTTTCCTTATCATCATAGATTCTTGATGTCATGATCGCAATTCAGAGAGCTTATTACAGAAAGCTTGTTATATATAAAGTGTTCTTATTTTTGTTTAAGGGAAAAAGAGGTCTTTTAAAAATTACAATTATATTCAAATAGAATTTTATATGGGGAAGTTTACAAGTTTTGGATCATTTAGAGTACATCTCTAGGGTAATATATATTATTCTAATATTTAAAATAATTTTCTGTTTTAAACCAAATCAGAAATATTTTCCCAAATTCTTGACCAGAAGGCCATTCATCCTCAACTGCTGATGTATTTGTATTGTTGCCTAATAACTGACTGAAACTAAGATACCACGTTTTAAAAAGCATCTGTTGTTATACTTGTTTATCCTATTTCTTTAAACAAGCAAATAAGTTAGCTATCAAGGTTAATAAAATTTCTCACTTAGAGATGTGCTAGACAGATTACTGGTATCAGATTTCAGCAAAATGCTTTAGGGAAAACCCAGCAAACAAACTCTATATTCAGTACACAGACAATGTGGTGACATTCTATGGCCTACTTAACATGAGAAGTGATTAGATACTGTAATAAACCCTTCTGGTCTTCCATCTATGGATCAGGAGTGTGTTTTCTCAAGAAAAAAGAGGAAAAATACAAAATTTCATACTTGATAAATGTTGTCTACAGACTACATTTGGGTCAACCTTTTCCTCTTCTTCTCTTGCCACTTCTTCTCGAGTTGCAGCAGTACTAGTCTGAAATGATTAAGCCGGACTCTGATTTACTTGCTGTTCCAAATATACCACCTAGTCCTAAATATTCAAGATGAGAAGCATTGCATTAGTAGTAATGTACTCCTCTCGTAAAACACTAGCAGTGTATTGTAGCAGGCCTGAAAGAGTCTCTGCTATGATAAAGTTCTGAAAGTAGCGACCACTGAGATCTACCACAGATAACTTAATGGCTGAAACTAGCGAACAGGTTCTGATCAGCAACAGGATATGGATATGGTAGGAGGAATATATAACTATTCAATGATAGATAATCCTGTGAGGGATGGAAAAGTTAAGAAATGGAAAAGTTAAGAAATCAAAAAGTTAGTCCAAAACTTAATTCAGGAGAAAAAATAGTATTTATAAAAGTATGCCTGAGTACATCTCCCCTGATTTTGGATATTTAATTGAAATTTAAATTAGATACTTAGATTTTTCAAAAACATCAGTGGAGAGAGATAGGTTCTTTTTGGTGGAGGTTATAAGTGAGATTTGCATGGCTGCACTTCTGTCTCACTTAACCGAGTTGGGAGCCTCTCGGATGAACCTTCACCTTCCAGATCTTTAGAGTAGGTACTGAAGATTCATGGAGAGCTTTATATTTTATCTTGGAGAACACTTCCATTCTTAGGAAGTTTCCAATAATATAAATTTATTCATTCCTCTAACTGCATGTCATACAGACCATACCCATATGCCCATGAAATAAGATACATTCTAAAAAAATATTTGGAATTGGAATATTTTTGTATTATGAGTGACATTATATACACTGATGACATAAAAGCAGTGACACAAACTAAAGTTTCTCAGTCTCACCACTGGTTTAGGTTTTTCTTAAGTTTGTTTCTAATATGAATGTTCTCCCTTCCAAGATTTAGAAGCTGGGCATGCATAGAAAGATCTGTGGAAACTGCACAGTGCAGAGTGAAAAAAACTAATAAGCTTAATTGAAAAGTCTACAGAACAGTTATATGCAAATTAAACTGTACGTTCTGGGCATCATCAGAGGACTGACCAACTTAAAGCAATAAAGTGAATCCTCTGCAAAGAAAAGTGAGGCAGTACTAACATCAATAGTTACTTATTTTTACTCCTTTTTAAAGAATGATTCAACTGTTTTGTTTAGACACAGAGATATTTTGCTGTCTCCATGAAAGATCTATTGGTCAGAGGAATATTCTAGTGCTTAAGTACTTCAGCACAGTACAAACATTTTATTTTCTATACATTTACAGAATAAATACAATGATTAGTCACAAATGCCTTGCATATGTCCTGCTCTCTGCTTCCTTTTGCAAAATGTATTTAATTATTCTTTGGCATGCACATTCACGGTAGGTTTTTTCCAGCATTCAAAGAATATTCTTTAAGCGATTAGTCGTCTTCTGATGAAAGGTCATGGCTGAGAAGTTCTCATTATATAAAAGAAACTGACAGAATGTGAAATGAACATACAGATGACATAATCCATATCATATACTGAAATCCAATTATCCAAAAAGGAGTAGGATGGTTGGGTAAACACCCAATTAAAAATTGTTTTCCAAACTAGCAGTAAAATGGTCAAGAGTGCAAAATGTCAATCCCTTCTTTGCCATAGGGGATTTTAATTTCCTTTAGCAAAACATTTAGCTTAGACTTAACTGCAGCTACTTTATCAGTCTAAAAGACATTTAGCTGACATTAGTCTTCTTCATTCCATCAGGGGCCACCACAGCGACATCTCAAAAAATCTATTCATTCTGTCCTAAGATATATGCCCAAAATAACAGGATGAATCATAGCTGGTTGTGCCTTTTCTTTTCCATTAACTCTGCAGAAAGTCTAGGGAAATGGCTTAATTGGACACTTTTATTTTTAGATGGCTAAAAATTGTCCAAAACCAATAAAATTAGTGATGGTTTAATATTTCAGTTGTTTTCAGAATCAAAAAACTGTGTGGCCTTCCAGAACAGAAACCAAAAGAGCAAATAAAGTAAAGGCACCTGAGATACCTAGATGAAGCTAAACACCAGGACAATGATGAAAATGATGAAAAACAGATGCCTCATTCACAGCTGGAATCTCCTGAGGACATGATCTTTCTCCCAAAGAAAAAAGGATGGGGCTATCTTTCAAGAAAAGCCGAAGGGGGTATCCACAGCAGTGATCATTGTTCACGCCACGGCTTAGCACCTGGCAGCAGGAAATAAGCCAGCTTCTCATAGGTGAACACTCCAACCAGAAGGCTGCATTGGCTAGGGCTACACCCTTCCTCTGCCCTATAGCAGGCAGGAATTCATCGGGTAAGATTCTGGAAAGGCAGAAAGTCTAAATGGCTGCATAAATAGTCAGGTAAGCCACTTAAAAGGGAGGAACTTCAGGTCCAGCTCCTGCTTCAAGGCATAGGAAGAAACTGAATGCTTGCGTCTCCAAGTAACCTTAAGAGGCGGGACACCACTACAGCTTCCACCTAACAGCCTGTAGTTTTAGGTACTGCATAATATTGTGGCTCACTGATACAAGCAACTTTTATCACCTTTTCAAAAGAGAAACAAAAGCAAATACAACTCCCTTGTTTAAATTACACTTAGTTTGAGATGTGCAATCTCACTGCTCCCAGATTAGAACTGCACAGAAAGTGTGGGCCCTGGTCCTTTGAAAACCATCAGATAAATTCTAAGGTACAGCTTTTGGTCCTTGAGTCACCAAAGAAACAGTGAAAAAAAAAATCCAGCAAACTAAAAGAAGTCTATGAGAGATTGTTATATATCATGCTGACACTTATTTCCATCACTAAGAATGAACCGATGAAAAAGTCAGCCTCAGACAGAACAGGAGTTAAGCAGGTATCAGAGTCCAGATCTTATGAGAAAGACTGAAACTTAATCTCAAACTGAGCATAAAAAATAGTATTAACTACTTATACAATACAACATAATATTTCTTTATGTTATGACAGCACCAAGTGAGCCTTCCAAAATTCCAGAACTGTAACTGTAGCGATCCTAACTGGAAGACCATTGCACCTTGAGGAGTTAGCAATCCACGCAACAGTTAACCTGAGTAGGCGCATGTCTGTGTTGTCCTACACCTATAGCTGTGCCACCAGGCCTGCGCTGTGCTCTGCATGTCCCTTGGATGCAGGATAAGTTTAGCCCACCCATGGTAACAGAGGAGACCGTAGGCAGCTTCCACTCAGTACCAGTGATTACACCACCTGTGTGTCCTTACATTTATCTAAAAACGTGGCAAGAAGTTATCTTGTGAACGCACCTTTTTTTTTTTTGACAGTAGAAATTATTAATAGAACTGTTTTCTTTTAAGAAAATCCTGTAAGAGCTCAAAAGACCTTCTTCTTTACAGACTAAGCTCCAATAAATAGCATTTTAAGTGGTGTTTTACAGTGTGAGCACCCTTCTTACTACGATCATAATGAACCAGCAGTTCCAGTTACTTTTTGCAAGTACACAATCCTTAATATTTCTTTGTTTCTGGCACTATTTTTAAGAACTTCACACCTAACATACCAAACTCTTTAACAATGTCACTATTTCTTACTCACTCACATGAACAGAAATTACAATCTTCAACTGATTTTACATATAGTTAACAGAAGTACCTGCCTACAAGGATTACAGACCTTCATCTAAACCATTCCAAGTTTGTTACAAGAGCTCATTTAAAATGACGTCCAGGTCAGGGTGAAAATCCCAGAGACCACAGTGCAATCTACGCTCCTTTCAGCCATTTCAAACATAGGCACTTCACTGGATAATAAAAAATATATATGTATTACATTCTTACACACTAACCTCCTTTTCTCAAGGAGTTCGCATACATACGTATTTGGGAAGAGCAACAAAGTGTAAGAGAGTTAAGAAGGTTTGAATGTAAAAATTCTGAAGTCAAACTTGGTTATTACCTCTCTGTAAATTCCGACTAAGCCACAGACTCCAGGGAACTACTCCAGATGTCTAATAAACACAGATCACGCACTAACACATAAAACTCTCTCCTAATAGTTCCAGTGATTTCTCTAAAATATGCAATGACTTAGGGACTGGGAGACGACTTGGGCTTTTTTTTTTTTTCTGGAGCTGTGACTCCTACTGATCCATTTTCTTATTCTTTTTTTTTTATTATTTTTACCTGCTCTATAAATAGATACAACAATTATCTTAGCTTCCTAAAGATATATGCCCCTATCTCAAGCGAAACATATGGTCTATGAAAATGCTCTTCCCTCATCTACAGGGTAACTAAGCACTAGTGAAGGTGCTACCCTCGCCCTACAACAACATGGCTACAAGGCAACGTGTCACAATCATGATTAGGGAACAACTGTAAGAGAAAAGACCTTTATTTAGCTATCCGTACTTGGCTGGAAATTTAATGCTAAGGTCTTTTTGTGAGTACTTTTCCGCCCAGTTCAAAATGCTTTTCCAGATTGTGATACTCACTGAATTTCTAGTTTGTTTTCATAAAAATGATGTTTTATAAAAGTTGGACAGTTAAAATACAGAAGTATCAAATAAAGGAAGAAAAACTCACAGAATATACAAATCACTAAAGTGCCTTGAGCGCTCACTGTCAGACAAACCACAGTTCCCGCAAAGAGTAGATCTCTGTTAACTTTCCTAAATGGCACATTCAAGAAACAAAAGCAAATTAAAAGGAATCATCAGTTCAGCATTTAAGAAAAACACATTTGATAGTATATTTTTAAATGAAATCTCCTCCTCCAATAAAAGTGCCATGTTGCAATCTTGTTAAGTCTATTCACAGTATACCAACTTGATCATCTCATTCTTCTACTGCAAAAAACCCAGAGCACACATAATGACAGTGTAATCAACATTTAAATGAATTCACAAGACATTGTCTAATCTTGTAAAGACCAGGAAAGATGTAACAATAAGCAGCATAGAAACCCTCTTCGCTATCCTGTATGGACGAGCTTCCTAAAAGTGACGATCTCAAAGTTTGAAATGAAGTTAATGAATAGAGAGCTAATGGAGATAAACAGCATTTACAGCCTCATCCAGACTGATGCCGAGTCTCCTCATCTTTCATATCATTCACTGTAAGGTGAAGACTCTTAGCAGGATTGATATGGAAGATGATTATTCAAATTAATGTTTCATCCAAATCCTGCTATGTTTATTTCTATCTCATCACATAAGAGAACCTAGAACACACCTACTTTTCATTTTGAATATGAACTGCATTTATTTTTTTTGAAAATGCATTTTTTCAGAACAATAAAGTTACCGATTTTGTAGCCTCATATTTTAATATAAAAAATGGATATATCCAAACTGCTGATATAATTCATCCATCAAGATCCATGTAACTAAACTCTCCTCTAACCACACAAACAAAAATCCTGTAAGAGAAGGATAACACTTTGCATCAAAGCCGTGAAAACCCAGACAGTCTATCTGCTCGCACCAGAGAAAAGGATGCTAATCTAGCATTCAGGATCTTTATCATTCCTCAGTGAAATACACAGAGCTACTAGTTCCATTTAGAGAGCTGCTAACTGCATTGCCTCGGAGGAGCAGTTTCTAGGAAGTCAAGTTTCAAGCTTTGTCGGACTCATAAATCAGTATGAACTCCTTATATTATACTCTGACATAAATGGGAAAAGCCTTTATACTGTCGTTCCTCTTCCCTACATTAGAAGTCTGTATAAAGAAAATATTCCGCTTTAGCATCATGCACAGTATGCTGTGACTGTCATTCTTCATGCTAACTACCATTATTTCCCTCTGGTCCTCTCAGAATTTATTTTCTTATCTGTAGTCTTACAGCTGAATTCTGAATTCTCTGGAAGGAAATGTCTTTACTAACAACTTGTTCAGTACCTAAAATGAAATCAAATTCCTATCCCATGACTGTTCCAAGCCCACAACAGATTTGGACAAGGCACACTTTTAAATCTTTACCTTAAAGTGATATATTTGTCACTTTAGCAACACAAAATAGACAAACATTATTTTTCTTTCATTATAAAGAGAACCAAATCTTACGCTGTATGTGGTGGCATAACACAAAGGCAATGGACTAGCTTATTCCAGAGTATTTAGAACAGAAAGTGTTTCTCTCATGTAGTACTAGTTTTGCCTGTTGAAAACACATGGTGGTTAGGGTTGCAAGAGAGATGGTTACCACATCACATACAGAATATTTGTAGACTATCCAGAGTGAAGCCTTGTTGTAGGCAATAGCAATACTCAGTTAACCTCTGGAAGTCTAATCTTTTTGAGGTCTCCAGCTGGGATGGGGTAATCCTGGTTGTATGTACAAACTAGGGGGACAAGAGGCTGAAGAGCAGCCCTGCAGAAAGAGATCTGAGGGTTTGGGTTGATGGCAAGTTGAATAAGAGTCAACAATGTGCCCTGGCAGCCAAAAGGACCAAAAGTGTCCTGGGGTGCATCAAGCACAGCATAGCTAGCCGGTCAAGGAAGGTGAGTCTCCCACTCAATACTGCACTGGTGTGGCCCCCCCTCAAGTACTGTGTGTGGTTTTGGGCACCTCAGTGTAAGAAGGACATCAAACTATTAGAGTGGGTCCAGAGGAGGGCAATCAAGATGATGAAAGGCCTTGAGGGCAAGACTTATGAGGAGCAGCTGAGGTCACTTGGCTTGTTCAGCTTGGAGAAGAGAAGGCTGAGGGGTGACCTCATGGCAGTCTACAACCTCCTCATGGGGGGGCAGCGGAGGGGGAGGTGCTGATCTCCTCTCTCTGGTGACCAGAGATAGGACACAAAGAAATGGAATGAAGCTGTGCCAGGGGAAGTTCAGATTGGACAATAGGAAAAGGTTCTTCACTGAGAGGGTGGTTGGTCACTGGAACAGGCTGCCCAGGCAAGTGCTCACCAAGCCTGTCAGAGTTCAAGGAGCATCTCTTAGTCATATGGTTTAGTGTTAGGTAGTCCTGTGAGGAGCGGGGAGTTGGACTCGATCCTTATGGTTCCCTTCCAACTTGAGATATTCTATGATTCTATGATTCAATTTCTACAACTTTTTTATTTTTTTCCGTCACACTGCTAATACCAACTTCATGCCAGAAAACTATTACCAACTTCTCCAGAAAACAAAAAGCCAATATCTGTAATGAAATATATTATTAACCAGGAGAGCTACTTGGAGAATAAATACATGTAGTATATGCATAAAAATCATACTGAAAACATCATAAATAACAAGCTGTATATTATCATTGTGTAATCTGTTGGTTTTATTAAATTCTGCTTAGACATTGAGAAAGAAGAGGCTAAACTCGCCAAAGAGGATTAACACCATAAGAAAGAAAAAAAGGATTCATCTAAAAAGGCTTGGATAAAAATGAAATTGTTTAAGAAAAGGCTATGACTCCATAGTTTGGCAAGCTGGTAGTCTGAATCACAGAAAAAGAAGTAATGGGCTCCCTGGCTGAGTGCTACATCTGTTTAATTGACCATCCTTTGTCCTTTGTCCTTGCAAAAATTCTAAACACAGAATTACTTTCTAGCAGACAGCCAAGCTTATATATTCCTTATAAGATCCCAGGTAGGTTTGTGTGTTTTTATAGCTTATGCAGACAAAAAGTGGCAATGTGTTTGGTAAAAGACAGCTCTGCATCAAATAGTAAGTACTCTCCATCAGTGAATAGACAGGCTCATGGTAAAGGAAAATTCTGCTGTACCTCAAACCGTTCAGGTGGGAACCGCCTCCCCATTTCCTTGTCCAATTACTGTCTCCCATGAGCTAAGCTACTTATACCTAAAATGTTCTTTGAAAGAAATACTGAACTATGGTAGCTTCTTCTATGAAGTCCATGTACTATAAACAGATAGCTTGGTGAAGTTATAAATATATGCTATGCAAGAGCATCAGTGCTGGTTTATACATCCTGGGTCCTTCTGAAATTGTGACTAATACTGATTTAACACACAATATTTGCGATTCTCATATAGTACAGTGGTGGATGCATAAATAAACTCAGATCAGCAGCTACAAAGATTTTTAACACTAACTCTCCACTTAGTCGAGATTAACTCATTAACATCTATATGGCTTTCTTATCAAGTCATATGGCAAGAGTAATTTATATGTAACAAGTTTATCATGACATTTGTTTTCTCTGTGTCACTGTTTCTCCCACTTGACCTGTTTCTGCTAACTGGATATGGTAAGTACTTAGTCCTATGCAGTGCTTTTATCAATAGTCACAAAATGTTTTACAAAGAAGGTTTAGTATTTTGATCTCCATTGCTATCAACAGAGAAACTTAGGCAGAGAGGTCAAGTGCCTTTTAAAGTATATTCAGCACACAAATCACAGAGCTAAGCTAACAGGACTCTTGAGTCTCAGTCCTGTACTATATTAATATGGCTACATTCCCTCCCCTAGAGACAGAAAAAGCCAAAATCAGGTGGCTAATTACAAGTAACCACAGAAAACCAATAATCCTTGAATAATCCAGTTTCAAAACCCCTGAATTATTAGATTCATAGATCCCTTGTAAGCCTCTGAAGTAATTAAAGCCTGACTGAGGAGCTAAGCGATCTTTAGCTCAAATCCTATGAATAGATTAGCTTGTGAACATAATGTATGCTGACTATTAATGTGCTATTTTGCTGTATAAGCAGCATGTGTAATTCAGCAAAACCCTACTGAAATTGTACATATAATAGACTCACATCATCTTTACAAAGCTAAAGCTAATGTTAGAAGAAAGCATCAAGAAATATGATTTTATCTCTTCTTATAACAATGACAACATGAGATGCTCTAATTGACAGAACACAACCAGATACTTCAAGGCTCCAAGGGATGCAGATCCGTAACTCTTTCCATAAATAATGAAATGGAGCACTATCTGATGAGGGCAGTCTAGTAACAGGAGTATGAACTGTTACTCTTCCACCATTTTAAAACATTTGGAAAGAAATCCTTCAATTTAAGGTTTTCTAGAATTATTAAACTATTCTTCATTTTGAATATTTTAGCACAAAATATCCTGATCACTCCTCTTGGAAACATACGACAGTGTCTAGAGTAAGTTAAATGTCTTTGAAGTTATCTGGAATCTGTCCATTGACCATGCAGGGAGCAGAGACCATTCATTAAATAGACTTGTATTTAAACTCATGCGTTGAGCAACAAAATGCATAGGAAGCATTTCTTTACCGAGAGAGTGGTCAAAGACTGGAACAGGCTCCCTAGAGCAGTGGTCGATGCCCCAAGCCTGTCAGTGTTTGAGAGGCATTTGGACAATGCCCTTAATAACATGCTTTAACTTTTGGTCAGCCCTGAATTGGTCAGGCAGTTGGACTAGATGATCACTTCAGGTCCCTTCAAACTGAAATATAATATTCTATTCTATTCTATTCTATTCTATTCTATTCTATTCTATTCTATTCTATTCTATTCTATTCTATTTCTATTCTATTCTACTCTACTCTACTGAAAATATTTATATTACAATCATCGGATGATATTTGAAAGGCATGTCCGTTAACTCATCCCAATGTCTCAGCTCATTAAAAGCCTCAGCACTTCATCAGAGAATAAGAGATTGTTTTTCTTAAGTGAAATCGGACTGAACCTAAGAGCTCATTTTTAATAGTCACAGTCACTGGATTTCTGTCAGTCACCAAGACTAGAGCATCCCTTTGAGCCATTAAGTACAACGCAGATAAAGTGTGAATTTGATGTAATGCAGAAAAGAACAAATCCATCTCTGCACAAATTCTTTGTCTTTTTTTCTATTTTCTGCATCCATTTTCTGTAGGTTTTTAGTGCTCATTTGGAAAGAAATTACATCTATTGGCATGTCTGCCCAGAAAAGACATCATTTTTAACAAGACTATGAGGCTAGAGCCAATCTGGGCCACAGCATAAACAGACCAGTGTTTGGGTTTGTCACATCCTTTCCTCAGGAGGAATCCTCTTTGCTGAGGATTTGTTACAGAGCTTTCACAGTACAGAACCCAGGACCTGAGACATTAATGAGTAGCAGCACCAGCTTATATTACTAACTGCAGTATAGGAAAGGTGTGAATGTGTACTGCTCTCTTAAGCTTATCTTCCCACCTGCACAGATCTGCAACTTGGCGCTCCATGTTCCCAAGAGAACCTGATACCAAACAGGAACAACAGGGTCCATCTGCCCAAGAAAGGGGGAAGAAAAAAGCTAAGCCTCATAAAAGTACAGCAGAAGGCCGTCATGACTACAGATTCCTTTTTGAGCACATGTTCCCCCTCTGTATTATGATGCCTCTTCAGCAAAGTAAAGCAGCTACACAAGTTCACTTTACATATTGGCCTCAACGTTCTGATTCCAAATGGTATCATCACTTCTCTATTCTAGTCACATGTGCTATATCCTCTCATGCCTTCTCTTTGCTATTCTAAATACCTCCAAACTTTTTGTTCCTTTTCCTTTTGGAGGTCCTGAGGGTATTTCCTAACTCTTGGTAGCATTAAGACTAGTCAGGCATACTTTCATATTAAGAGTTTCTTTAAGCAACCTGTCTCCTTTTCTAGAGAGCAAAAGACAGGGGAAAAACCTCTCATTTCTAAACATATAATGCAAACATTATGTAGTTCAAGTTTAAAAATTCAAAACCCTATTTCAATTATCATAATTGCTCAAAGAGTTCTTCATGCTTATGTACCAAACTAACACTTCTGGCCCTGAAAATATGCAGGTGATGAAATATTTCTGAATCTCCATTAGAAGCTTAGATCACAAAAGCAGTTTAATGAAAGACTAGAATTAACCTCGCTGAAATGCAAAATTATACTAGAAGACTCTTTATATTACACTAACAATGAGGTGAGCTTATATAAGCTTTTGAGGTGGCATACTGTTGGGTCCAATTTTTCAGCTGTGCCTTGCAAAGATGAGAAGAAAAACCTAACTATTGTATCTCTGGTGCACTGTTAAGAAGCACAGCATACATATAGTTAAAGTGAATAGGCACAATAGGTCAGCATGATGGAACTTGTGGGGAAAAAAAAGCTAGGAAATGTGGAAGTCCACAAAACACTAAAATATATATATATATCATCCCTTAAATGATTTTTGGACTCATGCCTTACATTAAAAAAAAAAAGAAAGAAAGAAAGAAAGAAAGAAAGAAACAAAAAAAAGGAAACCAGATCTTTGGCAAAATAAGAGAGCAACATAAAAGTACAGTTAGAATTTGCAACTGCGCTAATTTGAATCAAACACTGAAAAGCTTCAAAAGGTTCCAAGAACTAAACTTTATAGAACTTCAGCGTAGAAATTCAACAATCTGACATCTGCTTCTTTCTTCTGACACTTACTGTTACACCTTCAGATGTACATCCCATATATTCAGTTAACACCAAGAGATGAGAGAAAATTTAAGCCAACTGACCTCTGTCACCTCTAAAGATTTCTCAGTAAGTCATCCTATTATCTCCCAATAATCCTATAAAGTGTCTCATGAAAACTGGGAACATCACTCACTTATTTGCAATACAAGAAGCAAGTTACTACACAAGATAAGGCTGGCGATTCATCTAATCTAGCAGCATGCTACTGACAATGGTAGGTTCACCTTCCTCTAAGAAGAAATTCTGCTTCTAACACATACAGAATATAATGTCTATGTGGAAGCCTCTCCATAGCCATCAGAAGCTATGGATAGGCTTACCTTGAAAATCATGAGGTTTTGTAAGACTAGTTTTGTATTTATTTTGCCTAGAATTAACTGTTTACATTTTCCCTATAAAGAAATAATCATACTTTCAATTTTATCCAGCTTTCAACTTCTTTGATTCCTTTTTGTAGTAAGTTGAATGGATTCACAACGTGCTATCTAAGAAAATGATCATTTTATCCATTTTGAGTTTGTATTTTTCATTTTTGTTAAACATTTGTTCATTTTTTAATTATTAGCAAGGAAAGAGGAAGCTAAAATACACCTTCAATCCAAAAATTGTTATCTTTATACCCCTGTTGTGCTTTCCACCATCTAAACTCTCCACAGTATAAGTCTGTCCATCTCTGGTCAACATACTGCCCACCTTTTCTCTCTATTTATCTGCAATACATGACAAGTCCAGATCCACAAAAATATACATGCAACTATTATCCTACTTGGATGCTAAATTCTCATTTATCTAATAGGAAATAGGAACCAAAACATTTAAGGATTTGATTCTTTGTATTTTAGAAGCTCAAGAAAAAATAATAATTATTATATTTGTAATTCATCCTATTGAAGGCAATTTGAAGCAGGTATCTGAGTTACAAACTGTAAATTCAAAGAAATAAAAACAACTGCTAATAACAATGAACAGCCTGAAGCAATCAATGATTTTTTTAATGACAAATAGTGTGAGTCTAACTATAATTTTAATCCCTCTGTCATATCTTTCTTTCATATTTAATAGATTAGAACCATTTGCTGCTGGTTTTTAGTTACAGCTCTAAAGATGTATTAGGATGCAACAGACCCAAGAAGCCATACTTTTAAATAAAACTTCTTCATCTTGTAAATAGACTTTTAGAATTTCTGGCTTTAATCATCAGTTTAATGAAGTCTAATGGATCTGTTATTATCCTTTCCCTTTAATGTGGTGATGAGAATAAAAATATAATTAAGGGTGTTTGAAATAAAGGAACAAAAGCTGAAGACAAGGGAGAAAAAGAGATAGATACAGCAATACTACATCAATCAGAGGTCAAATAAGCTGCAAAAAGCTTTTCTATAGGAAGCCACTCTAAAAAAATACTCATTATATGATTCCAAAGCTTATTCATAAACCTGCAGCCTTCAAAACTTGTTCTAGAAACGCCTTATGCCCCATCGTGTTATGAACAAAACAAAACAAGTCTGAGTGAACTTCGGGCATCAAAATTCATTTTAAAAAGAACATCAAGCCACTATTTTACTAAAAGCAAGTTGTCTGTATGAAGCAATAATTGAAAAGGATATGATGTGCACATTTTGCATATTGTGATTGTGTTTTACCAAAATTAAGGTGATTCTACAGGCAAAATAAAGTCTGATTAGTTTCCAGTAAGATGACGAGAACACTAAATTTATGTTAAATATCTACTTTCAAGATATGTACTGTATGAGGTTTAATAACTACTATGAGGTTTAATATCTACTATCAAATATTTACTGTATGAGGTTTAATAAGGCCAAGTGCCGGGTCCTGCACTTCGGTCACAACAACCCCAAGCAACGCTACAGGCTTGGGGAAGAGTGGCTGGAAAGCTGCCCAGCAGAAAAGGCCCTGGGGGTGCTGGTGGACGGCCAGCTTAACATGAGCCAGCAGTGTGCCCAGGTGGCCAAGAAGGCCAACAGCATTCTGGCTTGCATCAGGAATAGCGTGGCCAGCAGGAGCAGACAAGTGATCGTGCCTCTGTACTCGGCACTCGTGAGGCCTCACCTCGAGTGCTGTGTTCAGTTCTGGGCCCCTCTGTACAAGAGGGACACTGAGGTGCTGGAGCGTGTCCAGAGGAGAGCTACCAAGCTGGTGAGGGGTCTGGAGACCAGGTCACATGAGGAGAGGCTGCGGGAGCTGGGCATGTTTAGCTTGGAGAAGAGGAGGCTGAGGGGAGACCTCATTGCCCTCTACAACTACCTGAAAGGAGGTTGGAGAGAGGTGGGTGTTGGCCTCTTCTCCCAGGTGAACAATGACAGGACCAGAGGAAATGGTCTGAAGCTGCAGCAGGGGAGGTTTAGATTAGATATTAGGAAGAATTACTTTACTGAAAGAGTGGTCAGGCACTGGAACAGCCTGCCCAGGGAGGTGGTTGAGTCACCATCCCTCGAAGTGTTTAAGAAACATCTAGATTTGGCACTTCAGGGCATGCTCTGAAGGGCAGAGATTGTAGGTTGTTTGTTTGTGGTTTTGGTTTTTTTTCTGTGTGTGTATGGTTGGACTTGATGATCTCAAAGGTCCTTTCCAACCATGGAGATTCTATGATGTGATAGAGAGCAGCCCTGTGGAAAAAAGACTTGGGGGTACTGGTGGATAAAAAGCCAGACATGAGCCAACAATGTGCACTCACAGCCCAGAAGGCCAATTGCATCCTGGGCTGCACCAAAAGAAGCGTGGCCAGCAGATCGAGAGAGGTGATTCTCCCCCTCTACTCTGCTCTCATGAGACCCGACCTGAGTACTGTGTCCAGCTCTGGAGCCCTCAGCACAAGAACGACATGGACCTGTTGGAGTGGATCCAGAGGAGGGCCATGAGGACCACTGAGAGGTAGGAGCACCTCTCCCACGAAGACAGGCTGAGAGAGCTGGGGTTGTTCAGCCTGTAGAAGAGAAGGCTCCGGGAAGTCCTTATAGCGGCCTTCCAGTACCCAAAGGGGGCCTACAGGAAAGCTGGGGAGGGGCTGTTTGCAAGGGCATGTAGTGATAGGACGAGGGGTAATGGCTTTCAACTAGAGCAGGGTAGGTTTAGATTAGACATTAGGAAGAAGTTCTTCGCAATGAGGGTGGTGAGGCACTGGCACAGGTTGCCCAGAGAGGTGGTGGAGGCCCCATCCCTGGAGACATTCAAGGCCAGGCTTGATGAGGCTCTGAGCAATCTGACCTAGTTAAAGATGTCCCTGCTTACTGTGGGGAGTTGGACTAGATGGCCTTTAAAGTCCCTTCTAACACAACACATTCTATGATTCTATTGGGTAGAGGACAAATTCTTGATTTGAAGAAAAGTGATGAATAAGATAAGGACACATATGTAACGTGTGCTTTATAAGCAACAAAATAAATTATTTGTAGAGTCAGTATTTTTCTTAGAAGTTATCCTAAACTCAGCAGTTTCTACATTGTACATTTCAAGGCATTATATCAAAATACTTTTCCTCTTGTCCTAAAAAAAAAACAAAAACAAAAAAACATTTAAACATTTAGTTTTAAACTCCACTTGGATTTTAATGCAAATGGAAAATCAAATTTCTTGGATCTCTAACACAAATAGAAAAACAAAATCTTCAATTTTATTTTTCACATTCTTGGATAAGGAAAAAGCATATAAGCTATTTAATAAATACCATGGTCTGTCTTCCCCTTTCTTATCTAACAGTAGAAAACACATCATATTTTTATGATGTTTTTCCTATCACAGTAGTGCAGCTTAAAAAAATCCTGAAACTTCATTCTAGGCCCTCTTTGTTTCTCAATTTAAATATGATAATTAATGGTTTTATAACTTAACATCCTACAGTAAAGTTACTTGGTATTCTTTCAGCACACTCAAAAATGAGTATGTGTTTATAAAATAGTGACAGAAAAAAACATGGGTTTTGGATATGAAGCAACAAGGGGGACAAGATTAAGTCATTTTACTTTGATAGATGATATGAAACTGTTCAGGAGCTGTGTGGTAAAGCTTATCTTAATGGTTTTCTCCTTGGACACTTTTAGCTGCACTGCTTGTTAAAGAGAAGACAATATCTGGAGGTAGATCAGGAGGTAGATTCATCTTGGCTGTTGTGTTATTTCAGCTCATTGATGAGATCAATGAAATGTACAAGAGAGATTTATTTAGTCTTTTATACTACAAAAAAGCAAAAGCTACCCAACTCCCCACATTATTTCCTCCCTACACCACCCCTTGAATCTCTTCCTAGTTTTTTGCAATGCATGCTACTCCTTTAGTTATTCGGTCCTTTGGCTTATCACTTCCACTACAGAGGATCTACACTTTTCCTTGCAGCCTAGGGGAATTTTGCCAATGGAGTACAACTTAAAGTGATGAGCAAAATGAGCAATGAACCTAGAGCAATCTTTGCATATGACTAAGTCACCTCATTTTTTTTCTAAAGTGTGAGTTTGAATTAAGATAATGCCATTTATATTTCTACTCCATGCTTTGTAAGCAGCTGAAAATAGCATATTTTTTGTCAGAAACAGAAAGTAAGTACATAATGAATGCTATTTTTCAGGAAAACATTCTAAAAATTTTCAACTTGTTTTCCCTTCTAATACGCAGAGCTGAATTTCATCCATTTTTTTCCCATTGTCATATATACCTAAGCTCGATACAGTACCAAAATAATATTTCTATGTCTTTGTTTCTCCTTTTGATGGAATAGTGGCATAAAGGAGTTCATCAAGGTGGACAAGTTCGAGTAATTTATTCATGACTTCTTGATTCCAATGAATTGAGTGTATGGCATCACAGCATGACTCTTGGGTTGTCCTATATATGCAAGGATAATGGTAATTAGACATTCTGTAAAGAATAAAAAGTTAGGCAACTCCTCCTTCCCTCCCTTTCACACAACAGTTGGAGCCAAATGGTTGTTCAAGCTTGTTATGCACAATCCTGTTGTTATAGGGAGAACTATTCCATAAGAAGATTAGATATTAGCTTAAGCTGCCTTGGTACAACTGAATAAGCATGAGCCTGCAGATATACAAATGCTAAATCCACTGGCATTATCATTTCTTAAGCATTCAGAAACCTCCAAGCTTTTCTAGATGGTAAAGCATCCTACTAAACATAAGTCTATTTCACAGACATTCTAAATCTGTTTATTTTGAATAGAAGCAGCATTGTTCAAGTTAAGTTATAGTGTAATAAACAGATTAGGGCATTAGGCAACAGAATTATTAAAAGTGAAAGATCCTCAAAGTGAAGGGAAATAAATGAATGCCAAATCCTCTATTTCAAACAAAAAAGCAATGAAATTTAAATTAAATCTAGCTCAAAATAATTTACCTTTCGGCATCATACATCAGTATTTTAAGTACCAGTTCAGAAAGCAAATAACACTCCAGGATGAATGAAAAATTACCCTGCCCCTTTTGATCCAGTGTGAATTTTCAAATTTAAAGTAACTTGTAGTAATTTATTTAGGGCACCTTGTTAAAGTACTGTTTGTAACACCAAAGCAGAGACAGGAACGTCCAAGATTTTAACTTGCTCCTGGAAATCTGACTGCATTTCATCTTTTTTTCTGTTGTTCTCAATGGCTTATGGTAATTTGACAATAATGCAAATAGGCTATATGTAACATTTTCTTTTACCTGCAAAGTTAAAATTCACAGGAAAAAGGATCATCCACTACCCCTCTCTATCAGAGTTTAACTAATAGGAGTATAGGTCCTATGCTGGACCTTGACACAGAACTCTCTTACTGTTATTACACCAATTGCTATTATAAAGCAAAATCTTGCATTGAAAGTCAAAGTCTGTGATCCTTCCTGAGCAGAAGGCTTCTTTATTATAATATAAAGCTGGCTATGGCTGTGTTTCTGGAAGTATGTATCAGTATTTCCATACTGAAGTACAAAGCCTGAAGACTAAGCACTTCTAAATTGTCTTTGAAGTAGTTCAATTTTTCATAGGAACAGATTTTGCAGATACTACCAGAAACAGCAGAAACAAGGTTGGGGGTGGAAATGTGGGTTGCTTTCAAAAAGTTATTAAAATCTAGTTATTTATAGTCTCTTTAAATCAAAGGGACTTTATAGCTGCCCTGCTTAGCTTTAGAATATTGTGCCAAATAAAAAACAAACAGTAAATTTTCTTAAACACCATTGACCTAAGTTTCTACCACTTTCTAAAGTTGACCAATATTAAAAATTAAGTTAAATGTTGAGAAACCATAAAATATTCAGCTTACAACACAAGACTGGAACACAAGAAGCTCAGGCATCCTGTTTAAGCTATTTTAAGAGAAAACAATTTGCTGGTAGGTATATGTGTCAGGAATACATCTATCCCCATCTCTAGTCAAGAAAGAGCTAAAGAAAGAGCTACCTTTGTGGCAATGGTAAAAGATCAGACCTTAAGAAATTGAAAAAAACAAACTGGTGAATATTCATGGGACAGAAGAACAGGTCGTCTTCTCCCAGTTGCACAATTATCCAAATGACTCAGAGATACATGTTCAAACTACATATTAACTCAAAATTAGCTCTTTGTTATATTTAGGCTGTGTGCTTGTCCTCATAAAAATGGGGAAATATCACAGTGTGCTCTTCAGATAGCATGGAAGCCAGAAAACCCAAATACATATGAAAAGTTATGGCCTTGGGTTATCTACTGTGGACACAGATGCTCAGGATAAATAAATCATGCTAACAGACTCCAGGCTGCAGAAAATGACCAGGCTTGCAGTTCTCTTGCCACTGCCAGAGACAGAATACTAGACTAGTTGGACCCTTGGTCCCCATCAGGAGACTTATTTATATTGTTACCTCTGAGTTCAGTTTCTAAGAACATTATCTTCTAGGTTTGAATACGCTATGGCATTCTATACCACTTAAGTATTTCCAGCACCTTTGAAGGAACAGAATGAATTAATTGATGGTGTTTCAGACAAATCTGGGGAATTTAGAGATAACTATAGTAGGATTTTTCTTTCATTTTTTAAATTTTTGTTTTGAGTTGTTTTCTGGAAGACTTCTGTGTGGAGTTTTCATTGAACTACTGCTATGTCAGGAAGTCAGGAAGCATGCTTGTCATTCAAGGATTTGCTGTCCCCAACCCTTCTAATTCAGACCATCAACAACCACATTTAGCATTCAGTTTGACAACTCTATTTTATCTTATACGTAAGACAGAATACCTAGAACTGAAGAACGAAACATCTCTATAGTAACTTGTACTAATTCCTCTTCTTCTGATGCTAGTCCTGGAGTTTCACTGCATTTATTCTTATTATTCTGCGAGGTGGGAAACTTCTGTCTACTGTCAACAGTTCTAGTTGCTGGGAAACACACTGCAGCAAACAATTATCCACTCACTATTTCAGTTTTCAAAACTGGAGTTTGAGAAGAAAAATAGACAACCAAACAGAAAAATGTTACTTTGTTCCAGACCCAAAATTCCAAAGAGAAGACATATTTATACTAACAGTTGCAGTTGTTCTCTTAAGACTGGCTGATTTTCTTGTTTGGCTTTTGTAATTTCAGCAGTGTTTTACCACACTATTTCATAAAACACAACTAGCAATGTAAAGACCCCTTCAGTGAGAGAGCAGGCTTGGCATAAATATTACTTCTTAATTCGTCTGTCTATGCAATTCACTGATATGCTATGAGATTCAGTCGGATACTGTGCACTACTCTTTTCCCTCTTGCTTACCCATCTGTCATATTGTCTTTCAAAAACAACCTTGTTTTTCATAAATCAGCCTGGGTCTACTTGAAATCAGCATTGATTTGTTTGTAAAGAACTAGCTTGCACTGCCTTTATTGGTTTACATTTGAATTACCTGGAGGCAGTGTAAAGGGCAGAATTATGCAGTGTTTAATGCTATACAAAACATTGTGTTGTATCTTTCATATGAGCATTTTATCCCAAATCCTTTACAGGGAAAATAAAGTAGAAAGACTAAGCAAGACCAAGTGAGCAGAACTGATAAAAGAAACTATCTTTGGAAAAAAGGTATCTATTTCAGTGTGCAAATGTGAAAAAAAATTGGAACATACCCTGTTCCTTTCAGACTGTTGAACGCTTTCCTTAATCACGGCAGCGACACATTTTAGCAATATGACCCACTGTTTTTTGCTAGTAACTAAAGATAGAAAGGGGATTTCTTGATGACTAGTACAACAAGGTCCAACTTTTCAAAAAAAGGTCTTGCTGAATTTAATATACAATCATATTCATGTAGAATTCTGGGAGGGTTATATGGAATTAGGAAAGAATTTGGATACTGTTTTAGCATAATTTCTGAAGGCTTTAATTGGTTTTATCTCTATTCTATAGGGCACTTCTACAAAATGTCGTGATTGATTTCAGGCAAATAGAAATACAAACTTTGTACTTTGGTGTAATCTCATTTTTTGTGCATTTTTTTTTTTTATTTGTAGCTCTTTTACAAATTTTGCATTTCTTTACCACATTGGTTTGAAAACTCACTAAAGACAAATGATTCTGTGACACAGTTAGAGATATCTGTAGTAGAAAAAGAAAAGACTTGTGCTTTAGGACACCAGCTGCAAAGGAAAGCATTGGAGTAGAAGACTCCCTAAGAACTGCTTCCTTTCATAGGTCTCTACAACACATGTTATCTTCAGCTTTTTCAAAGCCGTCATCAATGCCAAATTTACTGGGGCTTGAGCATAGATTTTCCATATAGTCCTTTACAAGTCCTATGAAACTCCGTGTCAGCTAAAACCATAAATTTCTTCAATTTACATTAACAGACCATTTCTTCCTGACCTTATTTTGTTGTGATTTCTAGGCAGGCAGAACTTGGCATTGTCTGCTTTCCTTTTATAGCTTACTCTGCATCCTTCTCTAGTAAAGTTTCACCTCCAAGTCTTATTCAGCTCTGTTCTCAGTTACATTAATCCATCCTTGAGGAAAAGAGCAGATCTCTTCAACCAAAAATTACTGGCTTGGTAGACAAGGGGAGAGCAATGGATATTGTCTACTTTAACTTCAGTAAGGCTTTTAAGACTGTCTCCCTTAAGATCGTCACAGACAAGCTGTTGAAGTATGACTGAAAAATAGCTGAATGGCCAGGCACAGAGGGTCATGATCAGTGGCACAAAGCCTAGTCAGAAACCAGTATCTAGCAGTGTATCCCAGGGGTCAATAGTGCATGCAGACCTGTTTAACATCTTCATTAATGATCTGGATGATGAGGCTGAGTGCTCCCTCAGCAAGTTTGCAGATGACATAAAACTGAGAGGAGTAGCTGATATGCCAGAGGGTCCTGCTGCCATTCAGAGGGACCTCAGTGGCCTGGAGAAATGGCCTGACAGGAACCTCATGAAGTTCAACAAGAAGTGCACCAGTACATGGTGCACACTGATCAGCTAGAAAACAGCTTAACAGAAATGGTCCTGGTAGGCAACAACCTGACCATAAACCAGCAATGTGCCCTTGCAGCAAAGAGGGCTAATTGCCATTGCATTGCCAGCAGCTTGAGGGAGGTGATCCTTCCTCTACTCAGCGCTGGTAAGACCACACCTGGAGTACTGTGTCCAGTTCTGGGCTTCTCAGTATAAGGCATGGACATACTGGAGAGAGTCCAAAAAAGGGCCACAAAGATGATGAAGGGATTGGAGCACCTCTCCTATGAGGAAAGGCTGAGAGAGCTGGGATAGTTCAGCCCAGACAAAAGACGGCTCAAGGGGGATTTCATCAACGTATAGAAATACCTGAAGGGAGGTTCTAAAGAAGACAGAGCTATGCTCCTTTCAGTGGTGCCAGTGACAAGACCAGAGGCAGTGGGCACAAACAAACACAGGAAGTTCCCTCTGAACATTTTTTACTGTGAGGGTGACTGAGTACTGGCACAGGTTGCCCAGAGAGGTTGTAGAGTCTCTCTCCTTGGAAATACTCAAAAAACATCTGGACATAATCATGGGCAGCCAGCTCTGTGTGATGCTGAGCAGGGGTGTTGGACCAGATAAACCCAGAAGTCCTTTCCAACATCAACCATTCTGTGATTCTATGATTCTGTAACAGAGACTTCCGTCATATATGATTGAAGCCCAATGAAGGTACAGAACTCAACAAAAGTGTTCAAAGCAAAATAAAATGTAAGGTGGCAGCATCCTATATAGAATGAAATTGAAACACTAATTGCATCAGGCTTAGCTTTAGCTGATAATATTAATCCTCCACTTAAATGGACATTAAATCCAATAAAGTAAAGTTCTTCGCCATGTACCAATACCAACACACTTACTTGTTGAGTAATACATTATTTATGTGCCAACTTTGCTCATACAAATGTCTTGATATAAACACTTATATAAATGCCCTGCTTGGCATATTCATAGAAAATTGCTAAACCTGTGAAATATATTGATTTATCTCTTATCACATTGTTTCTCCTTTTAGACACAAACAAGGGATCAAGGGTCTTTTCTGTTTAAATTAGTGTCTGTACTTCATAACATTAACATTATTAGACTGGTTGACAACTCATACTATTGCTATGGACTTCATTATAACTAGAAGAAATGTAGGTCTGAGGAAAATACTAGACAATTATAGGTAATAAAGATATTTTTTCTCTCTCACTTCAACCATCTGAAGCTCTCCCAGCAAAAAATCCTAAGTAAGGCTCATCCAGTCACAACAAGAGATACTTACTGTTATCTCTATGTTCTGCTGGTTGATTGAATAGGTAGTTGTGACTAAGGAGTCATTTACACTAGGAAGACAGAAGCATATAAAATGATCAAGGTAATGATAGCCCATTATTCAGAATCCCCCACAAAATCAAGATACAGTTAGCTTCATTTTATGAATCTTTTGCAGTGCTTTTAACAGCACCTAGATAAGGAGCAGATGTGAAGATAAAACATTATTCCATAATGCTTTATGATCATAAATCTCATTTGGGTGTTTCCACTCTCATTTAATTTTATATCAGTTCAGGCAATGGGACTACATATTTCCATGGGCTGCCTTCCATTCACCAGACAATCTTCAGGAGGCAAATACTGTCAGTGTTTGAAAAGAGTTATTGGTACGACAATGGTAATTATAACAGTGCTTTATGCACTGGGGAGTAAAGTAACACAGCTCTGGTTCACGGGCAGCAGAGAGACTTAAGTTATAATGTATGTGGTGTGGTGTGTTATTCTGTATTATTAGCCCTGCATGGCATTGCTAAAGAGAAATGGTGGCAAGTCAGGACTAATATAACAGGAACTAGAGTATTTGTAATTCCCTCCTCAACATCTGTTGCATAAAACGTAATTTGCTCATTTGTGCAAGCTGTGCTTCTTTAGAGGCAATCTCCAAATCCTTTTTCGGATGTACCTGCCCAATTTGTACAATTTGAATGTGGCCCAAAATAGCCTGTGTTTCAATTTCACATAATTTGAGAATGCTGCAGTGAGCAACCTGTTTATTTAAATTACATCAAAAACAAAGCAACACAGGGGTATGAGTGACCGGAGAGTCAGAAAGGAAGAATTCAAAGCGGGATTGGTTTTTTTTGTTTTTTTCAAGAGGCATAGCTCTCAGATCACCAGGAAGAATATTAAGGAAAGCAGTTAATATGTAGTTAAAGGAATCGTAATGCACATGAACATATGTTGTTTTACCTAATTTTGATCAACTTAAAAGTAAAAATGTCTTTATTCTTTCGGTTGGGTTTAACACGCCATCTGGTTTAATTATTCCTTAGGTAGCACACTATAAAGTTAATAGTAACAGTATTGTTAAGCCAATCAGAAAAAACGTTTCCGATGTGATTTTTCACCAAGGATGTTTCTCTTAAACCCATTGACTATGAGGTCAATGTAATAAGCTTTCACATAAGTATTACGTTACTGCCAGTGCTTGGCAGATGTTTACTCAGAATTGTCACCTCTAGATTGACTCAAATCTGCTTACTCAGTGAAAGAATTTTGTCATAATCTAAAGTGCTCATTTAATTCAGACTTCTGGGCAGAATTTGAATTTTAAAATTATTTAAATAGTTTTAAAATAGTTAAGAATATATGATGGCATTTAAAACTACAAGATCTTATAGGATTGCTTGTTAAAAGGAAATAAATTGCAGTTTATAAAAGTCATTTTGATTAAAGAGTCAAAATACCAAAGTCAATCTCAGTCCTTATTTCAGCAAGGAAAGATATGCCCAGTGAGACGTCTGAAATCCACTGCTTTGATCAACTAGGCAAGTGAAATATGGAATGTTCATTATTATTAATTCATTATGATACCAGAGGGAAGGTAGGGAAAGTAGGGATTTAGGGATTCACTTCAACATCTTTGAGTTGAAAAGTGATTTCAAGGAGTTTTGCACAATCCCAATTTTAGAGAGTCCTAGTGAAGTTCACCACTCCACTCCTGTTGACTTTCAACAGGACCTAACTATTGTTTAAAATCCTAGCTAGAAACTACTTTGTGTTGTTCATCTTTGAAACTATTATTAAAAAAAAAAAATGAACGCTGTAACAAATTCTTACAGAACTGAACATTTTATTATGGCCCTAAAAAATTTTGTTTCCCCTGAAGGTGTTCCGGAACTGAGGGAGGGGGAAAAAAAAAAACCAACAAATCTCTAAAACAGAATTTCATTTTAACGGATGCATAAGAAATATTTTATGAAACACACAACATACTGCTCTGAATTTAGCAAAAGAGAGGGAGAAGATTCAGAACACGCAATTGGTAGGGGAGTGCTTGATATTCTCATCATCATAACATACATACTTTTATTCTCAAGTGTAGTATCATGTGTTCTCATTCCCTATTCCAGATTTCAGCTGTGTACGTGATAAAGAATGTTACACAATGACCATGAATTAAGAGAGCAGAAAGTGGACTAAAGGCTTACCCGTCATACTGAAAAAAAATAATTAAATCACTTGAAGCAAACAGGTGTTTTCCTGATTCTTAGGCTTCATTGCCCATTGAAGCTGGATACAATTTCTGGCATAATACTGCTATTCTAAATTACACCAGTTACAGCAGTGTCTGGTGTCCCCATGAAATACAAGAGGCAAAAAAATAACTTCAGCTCTCAACACCCATACTAAATTGAGTTAATGGAAATCACTTGTGGTTTACTAACTGCCTACAAATCTCATCCAACCCAGGACTCCCTGAGCAGAAGACAGCTGGGGGACAGGAGGGCTTTAGGGACAAGTGCCCTAAAACCTTGTACTGTCCTTAAACTTCCCTAAGTATCCATTTATAGCTACTGCTGTGACCATGGGCTGAATGACTTGTTGATATAACCAAGTAAATTTGTTCTTTGAACTAAATACACCTGTAACCCATAAGTCGTAAACAAATGATTTCAGACAACTTGGGGTACTTGAATGTGTTTTATCAACAGAAAAGAAGTTACCCAAAAGACGGGGATCTTTCCCAGAACTCATTTTTTGGAAGTCATAAGGATATTACCACTGGGCATACAATATTGATGAGTAGAAGAGACTCCAGCTGTAAGTTGATATTTGAATTTAAAAAGCCTTATCAACCAGTTCAAAGGAGCTAAGCAATATGTAACACATTTCAGTAGATGAAGACAGTAATTCACAGGCAATTCCACAATTTAAGTGCACTGTTATCAGAAAGCATAACCTCTCCCTACCCCAGACACATGTTCCTACACACACCCTTATGCCAGCTACAGCACTCTGAAAACCAATTTGACCAAAAGAGGAAGAGGAAGGAAAAAAAATAGAATTGTCAGATGGGGATCACTTTCATGATCTGGCTTTCAATGTGGTAGCAGCTCAAAGTCATGGTGACTTGAAGTGATTGAGAACCACTGGCTCAAGGGCTGTAAAATATTCTTATTCTCTTTGGATACAGCAGTTTGTTCTAATATGTACCAAGTAAACAAAAATACCCAGGTATAGGAACATTTAATAAATGCTGCTGGCTGGCTGTTCTACTGTACATGACCACCTACACCATGAATCACTGGCAATGAGTACCAGCAGTGGTTTTGAATCTGTTACAGTATCTGTCTTCTGCTTCAAAGGAATGGCAGCCAGTTCACGTTACACCCTTCTCAAATACAAATAACACGTGCCGTAAAAGTAACTTATTCATAACCCATCTCCCTCACTGGGACACAACCCACAGTCTGGGAAACACATTGTTAGGGGAATTTTCAAGGCTATAGTTCTGACGAGATGCTGCCCAACTTCGGCACATAAAAATTTGAATTAAAAGTGAGCAGTCGAGTGATACAATGGAATGGTTGTTGGGGAAAAAAAAAAAAAAAGGCAACACAGAAATAAGTTAACAGATAGATATAACCGTCTCACCAATGCCTAACATTAATAGCAATATCATTAGACAGATGCAAGACTGGAACAGATCTCTTCAAGTCATCAAATCTGCTGCCTTGCTATCAGGGACCCCTGTTTATTAAAATCCTTTTTCTAAATCAATTAAATCCCACTTCCAAACCTTTTTTTTTTTTTTTTTTGCCACATCCCTGGAAGAACATTCAAAAACCTGCTTACTCTGATAATCAGAGATCTTTATTGATGTCAGTGAACACCCACTTAAACCTGAGCTGATTTTGTCCTTTTTTTTTTTTCTTTTCTGTTGTTTATTCTCCTGATGTACCTTATTGTCCCTCTCAGCTGCTGTTTGACTAAACAAGCCAAGCACTTTTAAACTTTATTTCTGGAGTGGACATTTCATTCCTCTTATCCAACTACTTTTCTACCTAGTTCAGCATGAGTTTCTGAATAAAGGGAATTATACATAGCCTTGCTGAAGAAGTCTCAACAACGCTGTCTACAGTGACATTAATACTTCTTGTTTTTCTAATTCACCTTGGGGTCACACATCTTTTTCACAACCCCAGTAATGATTCATCAGCTATCCTGCAACTAACTAATATGCCAAGGATCTCTATTCCTGGATGATGACAGATGAGTCTCTGTACTCGGCACTGGTGAGGCCTCACCTCGAGTGCTGTGTTCAGTTCTGGGCCCCTCTGTACAAGAGGGACATTGAGGTGCTGGAGCGTGTCCAGAGGAGAGCTACCAAGCTGGTGAGGGGTCAGGAGACCAGGTCACATGAGGAGAGGCTGAGGGAGCTGGGCATGTTTAGCTTGGAGAAGAGGAGGCTGAGGGGAGACCTCATTGCCCTCTCCACCTACCTGAAAGGAGGTTGGAGAGAGGTGGGTGTTGGCCTCTTCTCCCAGGTGAATAATGACAGGACCAGAGGAAATGGTCTGAAGTTGCAGCAGGGGAGGTTTAGATTAGATATTAGGAAGAATTACTTTACTGAAAGAGTGGTCAGGCACTGGAACAGCCTGCCCAGGGAGGTGGTTGAGTCACCACCCCTAGAGGTATTTAAGAAACATCTAGATTTGGTAGATTTGGCACTTCAGGGCATGCTCTAGAGGCAGAGATTGTAGGGGTTGGGTTTTTTGGGTTTTTTTGGGGTTGTTTGTTCTTTTTTTTTTGTGTGTGTGTGTGTATGGTTGGACTCGATGATCTCAAAGGTCCTTTCCAACCATGAAGATTCTATGATTTTATGATTTTACTGCAGAAATTCATGTTGATAATTAGTAAACACATAATGTTTATTATGTCATCCAACTGTAGTTTGCCCCCTTTCTATTACTTAAGTCTCCAATATCGTCCACTGATGTTACACTTTTTCTTATACTGTGACATATCAGTAGAATTTTAAAATGCAAGGTAAATATGATATGTGCACCCTAAATACATTTGCTTCTTGAATCATTAGATACAAGGCATTCTTTGATATTATTTAGACCCTTGACTTCAGTACAAAATATCCCAGACTCATGTTGTATCAAATGATCTCATGGTTGAATCATTTGTTCTAAAACAGTGAAACCAGCCAAACAACAAATTCTACATGCAGAGATTACTGCAACAGCTATTTGATTTTATATGTAAAAGAAAATGATTAATGCTTTCCATTTAGTAGGGAACAGCTGCACTCCTAACTTTACTATCTGGAAAGCAGGAGGAGAAGTAGCTGTTCAAAAAAATCATATCATTTTTAGTGAAAAATGGCTTCAACTTTGGGAATAATTGCTGTTGCCAGTAGGTTCCTAGAAAATTACCAGCAATGCACTGAAATAAAATGTATTAAGATTCAGAAGATTTTTAAATAATTATCAATACAAAAATTAATTACAAATATCAATTGTTGGCCTGTTCACACATATCAGCAATCAAGAATATGCAATTCCAGCTTAAAATAAATTCTCCAGTCACTCACACACTACAGTAGCTACCTAAATGGATCAGGAAGCTGTTGAAAAGGGGAGCCTAAGCAGAAAGTAACCACTTACTCCCTTTCTGTCATTCTCCCTCTTTTATTGCAAGTTCTAACAACTTGATCAATGAAACAAGAGATCCCAAATTATTATGCTTATTGCCATAATTTTTCTCAGTGGAGACTTACATACGTGAGGAACAAAAGATGCACTGGGATTCAGTGAAGACTAAGCCTTACCCTATTCTTTCTGCTCCCTTGTCAATTAAGTGCAAGAAAATATAGATAGCTTTTCTGTTTTTTTTTTTGAAAAGGGGTCAAACCAATGATTTTCCTGCAGAGAATCTAACACAATATTTTCTAACTAGTGAAGTAATTGTTTTTTTCTGTAAATGCAGTTGCAAGACCCTGATCTTGAGTATTAATGTGCAAGTACAGAAATGTACATCACACTGATTTAGCCCAGAAAGACTGTTCTTTTGATTCTGACTGCTGACCAGGTGTTAAAAGTACTAAACCATGCAACAGTCTGACACACCAGTGCTGAATGTGTTCCCAGCTGCTGGCCAGAATCTGATCACCTTCTTCTAAGCAAGGTGTTCAATAAAGTAGTAAAAACCCCTCCTGTCTAATACCACCTGTCAGCTGGGCTTCAGACCAGGCCACCGGTCTGAGACAGCACCTGTGGCTCTGCTGGATGACCTCCGCATTACAGGCAAAAGGAAGACAGCCATATCAATTCTAACAGACTTGGCAGCTTTGGTATAGCTGATCTCCAAAAATTCCTACTCTCATCCCAAAGACAGCTGCAGAGGGCAAACAGTAATAGATGGAAATTACTTGGGTCATTTTTCTGCAACCACAAACTCAGGACAGTATGGACATTTCTTTACCATCTTCAGACTCTCAAAAGGATCATACTCCTCCTCCTTACTCCTCATCAGGATCTAAATCTAGAATGTGAGCAGCAGAATGCACACACAGCGTTCAACTCTACCCTGTGCCCAGTGTGAACATAACAAATTCTGTAAAAGCTCCCGTTTAAAGAGGAGGCGGTAAGAATCGAATCCAGGTAGGCCAAAATAATGCCAGAAGCTTGACAAAAGTGCTTTGAAAAACAAACTTTCTCCAGCACCGCTACTGTTTACAAAGATGTTTGTCTTTGTGCTACTAAATCAGGTCACAGCTTCAAAGATGTATTTTTTTCCTCATCTTTGGCTCAGACAGACATGGCAGGAAAAATATCCCTCTGGCTTTCATCTAAGACTTACTGCAACCTACCTGCTTTTCAGGAGTGGGTTGGTCCTGCTGAAGCGGTCACTCCTATCTGCAGATTTGCACTGCATGTATGGAAGGAAGACAGAACTGTGATTTTATGTGGAAATTAAGCTCCAAACAAGAAAAAAATTCAAAAGGCCATGCTCAGCAGCAGCAAACATCCACTAACCAATAAAAATGTGTACAAAGTCCAGTTCAAACTTGCAAAGGCCTACACTGTTCTGTGAAAGTAACTTCTGACGGCATCGCTACTCCAAGAAAACAATTAAGTTTGTCATTCTTGACAATGAAGTGTAAGAAACAAAAATTTTATGATGGTGTTAGCATCATTGTGATACTAATTCCCACAGGATTAATGGAATAAAACACAAACCAAATTATTCAGGTAGATTTACCCTAATTTTCTTCTTTTACACATAAAATAGAAAGACTTCTATAAACTGATTGAGCTATTTATCCTACAAAAGAGAGAGAGGGACATGCTTGTTGGCAGTGTTTTATGAACCTGAAAGGTAACGGGGCCCATAAAACTCCTTGGCACTTGTTTCTGAGCTTCACAAAATTAGAGTCTGTACCTCATACTTGAAGAGTTAAAAAGACTGTTTCTTTTGCCTGATTCATTTACCAACCAACTTTCCTGCTCACAATAATTTGTTTCATAGATTTTTACTCCTTTCAAAAAAATATTAGAGTTTAAGTTCCTTGAGGTAATAAGTCTTTTATCAAAGGCAAAAATAACAGATGCATGTCCTGAAAAAAAACATGCTACAACCACTATTTTTCAATGGTATTGAAAATGTACACAGAAAATGCATTTATGTTTAGAAACATGTTGTTAGTGTAAGATCAATACTCTTCATGGACATTCTTCATCTTACATAAATCTGCTTGTTATTACTATAGAAACTAGTCAGGCAAGGGAGAAAAAAACCACTATAAAATGAGGTTTATGCTGTGTATATGTGTACCCTAATCAGTGCAGACAGAATCACTCTCTAAAAAAGACATTCTAGGAACAAAGGATATTAATTTTCAGTATTTGTAGAAGTTCTACGTATACATGAAAAAGTTTTCAAATGTTATAATAGACTGAATTGAACAGAAAACCAAAGCACGTTTTAACAGTGATAGCTCAAAAGTACCTTTAGAAATCTGTCTGGTTTCCAAAAGAGCTGTATATTTAATTTAAACAGAAGGAAGAAACATCAAATAAAATAATCAGGCAGGCTTGAAAAAAGGTAAAGGTAGAGTTTGGCAGATATTTTGATGGCATTTGCATGAATTTCACATGTGGAAGCTCACCACATTCATCTTAAATCAAGTGCAGGAAAAAAACCCAAATAATGTCTTGTCTTCTCACCATTAATTCTCTTTCATTATCTGCAATTGATTTAAAAGGACTGTTTTCAATTGTTTACAGACAATAAATCATTCCTCATTTAGACAATAAATCATTCCTTATTTTGTGTGTTTAAATCCTTGTTCTCAGGAAATAAACGTTATGGTCATTTTCCAGGAATAATATCAATTGTTAATATATGTAGGTTTCAAATGTATCAAGCAACATTCTTTCTGCCTCAGTACAGCTCCAGTAACAGCTACTTTCAATGTGAAAGCAAATGCATTTTTACGGTTCTCACTATTGTATTTTATAGAGCTAAGTGCAAGCGCTGCAACAGTGGATGAACCTCCTGGCCAAGATTTGTGTTAGTAGGCACAGCAACTGAATGAGTATAGCCAATAAACATTCTATAAGATCTTGATTTTCCTGCCTCTCAGCTAGAATACTACCGATGTTGGGAGCTAATATTTTGACAGTTTGTTAACAGCTTTAATTCCTCCACTATGGCAGTTCTCGCATTAAGCAAAGAGACAGAAGCGGATGCTCTCCCTTTCACCAAGTACGGCTTCCTGACTAGCAGTGACATTTCAGACTCAGGTGCCTGCGGAAAAGACAAAGACAGACAAGTCTCAACACAAAATCCACTGCCTGAAAGCAAGCACTCAACCCAGCTCTTCGCTTTCTTTAAATAACTTGCAGCCACAGACTTTTATCATACCCTATAAACCAATAAGGCTGTTTATCTTACAGTCCTAGAAAGAACTGCTGTTATCAGTATTTAAATATTTAAGTGTTTTTATATAGTCTTGGAGGAAAGACCCACAGAAGAAAAAATACTACATTTATTTACTGATCAAACTAACAAACAAAATTACTCCTCACAAAAAGTCCAGACAAGATATGAATTAATCAATATGATACATTTGTTTCCAATGAAGCAAAACTAAAATGGATGATCCAGAGCATCATGTGGTTTTCTCATATGTGTATCCCTGTGTTTATACATCAATCAGTTCTGGGATGTAGGTAAGAGGAAAAACAATCAGCATACAAACAAGCTTCAGTGTGTATTTACAAGCTTTCTTTTTTAAGGACAGAATTTTCTCTGACAGTTGTCAAATTGGGTTTTACCTGATTTGAAAGGTGCTCTGTTGACTTTTAAAGAAATGCTGTCAAAGTCTGCAAATCAAAGTTAATATCCAACTTCCAATTCTTTTCAACATGTCAGCAAGCAAAATTCAAAATTATACTTCCTCTATTATTTCTTTAAATTTATACTTTTTTTTTCCTTCTAACTAAGGTTCCCTTTTACCTTCCAATTAAAAAAAAAAAAAAGCAAAACAAAAAAGCCCAAACAAATAAACAAAAAAAAAAAATCTCTGCTCTTTAGGGGGAAAAAAAAAAAACACACATCAGCAAATTTAGAGAAACGAGAAAAAAATGTTACATTTTCATCAGGTAAGTTCAGCTACAGTGCTACATCCTAAGAATAAATATTTGCATTATAGAAATACATACTGAGAAGAGTAAACCGGAAACCAAAATAAGAAAACAGGATTGGTCAAAAGCATACTTTAGAAATGCTGCTCCTTGACTTTACAGAAGAGCTCTGAAATTTTCAATCCATTATGCTTCATGTGACCACCCCTTTCAAAGAAAGAATGAAACCAACCAGTTCTGGTTTAAGTTCTGGCTTCCTGCCACCCACTTTTAAGAGAGCTGTTCCACAACTGGAAAAATGTATACTATCCAGCCAAATCATAGGTATTTTTTGTCACACAAAACATACATGATCTGAGTAATGTTAACATGCACCTGAAATTTAGATACCCCTGTCATGGCAAATGATATATACGAATGTTATCTACCAGGGCTCTCCAACATTTTGGCAACTTAAAATGTTTGTTCAAATTACATGCGCTGAAACTAAAAGCGTATTTTTTCTCAACAGTTCCGTTCGAACCCTCTGTGCATAGTCATACCTGTTGCTTTAATACACTTTTCGAATAATTTAGAATGACAGAAGAAAAATTAAATTCTAATTTTGGATGTATTATATTCTCTCTGCACTGACAGTTTACTAAGTTCTAATAAGGTGCATACGCGTAAGCCTACAGTATGCCATATCACAGACTTTATAATTGGTCTCAGAGAACCTGATGCATGTGGAAGAAAAACAACCAAGCCCAATTCTCAAATCTCTGCAGATCTAGCAGTTGGGAGAAAAAGTCTCAACACATGTATCAAGTTAATTTGTCTGAGAAGTCACTGGCAACCCGTGATTCACATAGCTGTACTTGTCAGACTGAGTAACAGAAAAGCACTTCACAAAGTGGCAAGACAAACAGTAGGGCCAATTCACCTGACCTTATATAAGAAAAATAAGAAAGCAAACCTGAGAAATATAGAAAAGTAATATTAGGACTCTATGCTAACATGGAGCACTAAATTCTAAAAGAAGCTCTCAGGAAGGAAATGGACATCAGTTACTGTAAGCAGTGAAAGGAAAGGCAGTGAAATATATTTGGAATGTGCTCTAGTAATGTAATGTCGGAAATATTTTCTTGAGTTCTACAAATTTGGTCTTTGACGGATACAAAAAATCCCCTAAGAATTTCAAGGAATTAACTAAAAAAATAAGATAGGTAGTTGCTTCGTTTTATTTTGCATCTGTGCTTCTATTAAAGTATCAAGAGGAAAAGATTACTTTTACTCTGTGAAATTGAGGATTCTGAAGGACATCCCTTTCCTCTATATAGAGATAAATTATCTGAGCAACAGTTCTTGGTATTACATATGCTCAATACAATGTCAGTCTTGTGTAGTCAATGTAATATTTCTGCCAAAGAATATACTGGTTTACCCCTACTCCTGTCAAATGTCAAAATGGAAAAAGATAAGCATTAAGCTATTTCGTAGGAATTACTCTGAAATGCCACCAACTCAAGTGTTATAAGTTGTTTTTAAACTAACTCCTTGGAATTGTATCTGAAATACCTCAAATCCATTTATCATAATTACAAGTGGCAGTTCACGGAACTCGTTATCACCCTAAGAGTTCACAGCAGCACTTCACAGAACTCTGCAAAAGCATAGGAAAGGGAGGCCATACAAAACCATAAACTGTTAAAGAGTCTCTTGGCTAAGGCATTGTAAAGAAGATTATATTAGAAAATAATCACATTTATAGACAGGATTAACGTAGAGATCTCTAGTTATACAGGCAGCACAACCAGATTTGGCAGCTGTTAGACAAAAAATGCCAATGAAGATATATACCAAGGAAAAAGGTGAAAAGTGGCAATATATTTCTTGAACAAAAACATACTGATGAAAGAATGAGGTATAGAAGGCAACAAATCTCTCCAGATGAAAAGGACTGTAAAAATGGCACTTACACTGAAGAAAGTAGAATTGGAGGAACTACTCGGGTCATAAAGCCCAATACTCTACCAAGAATAACCACATAACACAAACTTTTTTCATACGTAGCTTTTATTTTCCAGGTGAGGGGAGAAGGAAGGGCAGAAGGAGTTGAGAGGGGTGGCACTTCAATGCTCAATGCAATTTATATCCGCTCTTATATTCAAGGCAAGCATTTCTACTCCTCTTCGCCCCTGCAGCTTTTTATATATATGTACACATTGTTCACCTATAAACCTTTTCTTACCTAAATCACTAGTAGATTAAGATGATTCAAATGTACTAATCACACTATAAAAGGTTGCATGGTGCAAATGTGTTTAGTATTGTTTTCGTATGGAAGAGGCTTGAAAAAAGAGACGAAGAATGACAAAGCTGATAACCTTTGGTACACTCATGTAAAATTCACCTAGTTTCCAACTTTTGGAGAAAAGACAGTATTTTTAGACTGCCCAGAGTGTGAAAATACTGGCAACGAAACTGGAGAATTTACAGTGAGGCAAAACACATTGCAAAAAATGTTCAGAATACAAGCTGTTTGCAAAGATGTCTTCAGAAGATCCCAGTAATTTATGCCAACTACTTCCCTCAATTTGTACAAATCCTTTACTGTAGTAGTTCAGTATCTTGACCTACAGTCTTAATGAACCTCTATCACATGCCTATTTTTCTACATTTTTTCTTCCCTACATAAATACTGAACCAGTTACGTGGCATTAAACATTTAAATATTAAGCATGGGCCTTGAAAATAAAATAAGCAATATTCTAAAGATGCTGTAATGAAGGACTGGATTAGTGTGATAACATATATGTTAAAATCTTAGCAAGTTGTCTAACCTGCTTTTTAGTCAACAAAGACAGGCACTTCTGCAGCACAGTTTACCTCAAACGACATCATGTATCTAAAACCGATCACATGAACTGCACAAATGTCTATGTTTCCACTGATTTTAAAATGACATTAAGGCAAATATAGATGACTATACTGCATAAATCTAAGTAAGGAAAGCCAGTCCTATTCAGATGGAATTGAAACTATTTGTCAGCCAAATCCAACTCGGGATCTGAGTTACAGACCATGTATGTTTGTTTTTTTGGGTTTTTTTTTTTTTTTTTTTTTTTCTATCTGGAGCTGATAACTTAAAAGGAAAACATCTGTGAAAATTCTTTAAAACAATATCTTAAAAGAATCATAATTCCCGGTATTAGGATTTACAAAGACATGTTAGGTTAAATGCATTACAGAAAGTAATTTCAGGGAAACTCCCACCTTTAAGCAACATTAAATGAGAACAATCTTTAAAGTCTCCTGGTTTTATTTTAAATATTCATGTGTTTTTTACTGAGCACATATAAATACAAACACATACATACTCTCATCTTAAAAGGAATTTTCAATAAAGCACTGCTGACAGTGTATACAGAAAAAGCTCTAGAACACCCTTCTGATACTTTTCAATAAAATGATCTTTAAGATTAAATCAGATTAGTTCAATTCAGAAAAGAATTTTATATTTTTGTGATTCAAGCCTATATACAGAAGTACTCTGGAATTCATTCACTATACAAAAAATAATAGAAAAAGTCACTTTTCTTTTAGTTTGCACAGAAAAGAAGTGTCTATCCAAGGTATAACTAAATATAAAGTCCATTTTGGTTCAAAAAAAATGAGCAACTGGTGAACCCTTTCAGTAACCCCAGAGAATGCGATCAGTAGCAGGTAACCTCTCACAATATCTCACAATAACTCATATTTACTTTAATTTAAAGCAAGAGATCAAAAGTCATGAAATGGTTTGGGTTGGAAGGGACCTTTAAAGACCATCTAGTCCAAATCCCCTGCCGTGGGCAGGGACATCTTCCACTAGACCAGGTTGCTCAAAGCCCCATCCAACCTGCCCTTGAAAACTTCCCATGATGGGGCATCCACAACTTCTCTGGGCAACCTGTTCCAGTGTCTTGCCGCTATTATCATAAAAAAATTTATTCCTTACATCCAATCTGATTCTACCCTCTTTCAGTTTAAAACCATTGTCCCTTGTCCTATCACTACAGGTCTTGGTAAAACATCTCTTTCCAACTTTCCTATAAGACCCTTTCCTATGTTGAAACACCACAACAAGGTCCTCCTGTAGCCTTCTCTTCTCCAGGCTGAACAACCCCAACTCTCTCAGCCTTTCTTCATAGGAGAGGTGTTCCAGCCCCCTGATCAGTTTTGTGGGCCTCCTCTGGATCTGCCAGAAGTGCTAGAAGTCACTGTTCACACAGCATTTCAACATTTCTGCTTGCAATTGAATCATTTAATGAAGTGGAAGAGCATAGCTTAAACCCAATTCTGTCATCTGGCTAAGCTGTTCTGCCAAACTTTGCACTGGTGTAGTTCAATGGAAAAATTAAATATTCTGCTAAAAGGGATACGGTCATCTGAGAGTATCAAAAGTGATACAGGCATTTGGGGTTAACAGTATCGCATATTGTCAGCATATAATCTCTTAGAATACATTTGTCAACATCAGAGTTCTAAAATAATCAGGAAAAAAAAGGAGTTCTAAGAGCAAAAGTAAATGCCACTATAAATTAAACTATGATTAACAAGAACACAATAAGAATTCCCTTCTAATTTTTGATAGAATTCAGAAACAAAAATTTCTTTTTGATATATAGTAATTTCACGTTTCTGTAAGAATTAAGGACTTTTCTCTCAGATGATGGAGTTTTGTCAGCTAGTGGAACCAGCAGGTTCTACCGCTGTGCTTGAGTACAGTCGGTCACTACAGTTCTTCTCTACAACGGATGAAAAATCAGGAATCAGTCCAACCAACATAACTTGTAATTTGAAACGTCACCAGTCTCCTAGGCATTCTGCTCTGGGCTTTTATTCAGTTTTTGGTACACAAAATACAAACAGAGCACATCTGTTAACAATGTTTTGGAATTAACCTCTACACAAGACAAAACCAGAAACAGTCCCAGTTCTGGACCTTCAAAAGACCAAACCAAAGAATGGGGTCACAGCTCAGATTGCTACTTTCACTCACAGGTAAAGACAGAAGGAAGCTGTATTTTGCCAGGTATGCGATCCTAAAAATATTGTAAGATCCTGCCCTGTTAAAACACCCTCCTGTTGGAAGAACAGGAGATGCCTGTGGTGGAGAGCTCTTAAAGACAAGGATCAGTTGAAAGCATGTCTTAACTCAGTCTACAAGAGAATGCGGCAGAGAACATAAAAACTAAAAATAAAGTCATACCAACCTACAGCCTTGAGGGGAACTGTAACCAAAGGAAAAATAGTAGCTAGAGGTCTCTCTAGATATAGTTAATGTTTTCTCTAACTGCAGCATATCATTTGGCAAAATAAATAACGTTTTGTTCTAGAGAAGTAACTTCCCTATCGCTGTACTGGGCCACAGGCACTTAAAAGTGCTAGGAGACACAAAACGGGATGATACCAAGTAACTAGCTGTTGCACAGAGACTGCTTTGAAAAATAGTCAGTTATGCTCCTTGTATGAGAGTTAGATGAGATACTTTCCTGTTATCTGAGAGCAATAAAGTGTTTGAAGAAAGGTGTCAAAAGAAGCAGCCCCATCCAGAGATCGAAATAAGACACAGGTCACAAAATCTTCAGATCAATAGATCATCACATGAATGCAAAACCCTCTACCATTATATTTGTGATTCCTATACTATAACCAAAGTCCATTTATTGAAAAACATGCACAAAATCTTTGAAATAAAGCTCTACACCAAGAATACTGGAAAACATACTCTAAATACGGTTCATATGTTTTCAAATAGTCACCACATAACATTTTCCTATTTGCAGGGCTAACATAAAAGCATACCCATGAAGAGATGACTTCCCAAAACATCTACAATAGCAATTTTGCCAGCCATCTGTGCAAAAAGCAGTGTAATTTCCCTTTAAACAGAGGAAAAAAAAACCAAACACCTAAACAAATCCCCAGCCAAACAGCAGAACAACACACCTGGTCAAACATGAGCCTAAGCGTGAAAACATTCTGGTTTGAATTTAGCAACAAAGAATATGCAGGCCGGGAAGATTGTGGTTAACCAGTGCTATCTAAATTTGCCTATGTATGTGACACTTCTGTACCTAGTTCAGTATTGAAGTGCATTTTTGAGTTATTGACAACATTCAAGGTATACTTCTAATAAAAATTATTTAGCATGCCAGATGCTGGACTAGCTGTCAATGCGTTTTTTTCACATAATAGCCTTATGGTTAAAGCATTCACTAAGAAAGCACTAAATTACATCTAAAAACTGAGATATTTCATACCCACAGCTTCTAGCAGAGAAGAATGAGTGGGGAAATACCCACGTACAAGGCTAAACCCAGTGAAGGATTTACTACCACTTCTTCAACGGAGTCACTAAGCAAAGAATGAAAGATTAATGGGACCCCAACAAAAGAAGATAAAATCTAGCCCATATTTACACACTCCCAATGCTGTTTTCATAGTATATAGTAAGAACAATACAGTGCATTGCATAAACAGAAAAAAAAAGGCAAGTCAACTCTCCCCTATCAACCCTACTGAAAGATATGGAATACTCTGCTGCCACGTTTCATTGAAAATATCCCTTTCTTTCTAGTTCCTCCTCCCTACTCTTGTCCCATGACATCCACCTATGTCAGCGGTTATACTTGCAATGGAAGTAAGAGTTACCAGAATTCAAATACATTTGAGAAATTATAAATGGTGCTTACTTAGCCTTAAAGTGTTGAATTCAACATTAAAAGCAATAAGAAGACATTTCTTACATTGATGCCAACGACTTCTATGTAATACATGATCTGGACAGACTACAACATAACTGCTGAGCCAATCTCAATGTCAGTTTGGTACTCACATTGACAGGCAGTATGTTGTAGAGGCCATTAAGTTCAAAGCACTGGTTTTAATTCAAAAAAGAGAACCTTGTTAAAAAGGAGCCGCTGGGATGTTATATAAAGAGATAGAATTTTAATACCTAGCTTTTCCTAATTAATGTCATAAAAGCATTACTTTTTATTTCTATACACAAACCAGACTGAGAAAAGTTTGAATAATAACAGTTGTTCTATATGTCACATTCATTCTGTCTGCAGGGTTTTGGAAAAATACAAACACAATAATTCTTGCAGAAAACATAGTAACATTACAGATCAGTTTGGACAGATTAAAAAAAAACCAAACTGTCTTTTTTCATTTGTAAAAAGCAGAGAAAGTGATCTGAATGATACAGGGTCAGTAACAGGGGCTGTAGGCCTTCATTCAGAGGTGACTTGTTTGCATCCAACTTAAATCAGCAATGACCATTTATCATCTAACTGCTGCTTAGTTGCCAACACACGATGATATGGTAGCTCCCGGTGGAGAGGTGTCCAGGTGACAGTCACAGCTAATTGCCACCCCTGCTCACCGTCTCAAATAGCGTAAGGGAACAATAAGACCTAGAGACCATAGTAGCCCGTGTCTTCTAGACAGAAAGCAATTCCAGAACAGGATGATGAAAAGGTGTTTCTCAAATGAGCAGTGTCCACCCAATGTGAAACAACAGCATCTCAATTTAAGGTGAGGTCAATGTAATGTTTTTCATGGGAATTATCTGCATTTGGTATGGTACCATGCAAAATCTTTGAGACACTTTTGTTATTTGTGCTAAGGACTTGATTTTTCTGCTCGAGAAATTCCACAGATTTAAATGCTAGACTGCAGAATCAGTCATTTAATAGAACCTATCAGTATTTCATCATTACAGTGCTCTCATTTTGTATTCTGCAAGCAAAGAAATACTGATTTAGGAGAACACTTCCCATTTCTTTATTACTGTGAAAGAACTTGCACTTACAATGCAGAACTGTAGAGTTATGGGAAATATTTTGTATTTTGGACTTTTGGATTCTTTTTTCCTAGTACTATCACCATTTAGTCAGCATAAATGCTGGGCTTCATATTGCTCTCTTACATACCCACTATTTAAAACAAGACGGTGAACTTTCCAAGTACCATTCAGTTTTGGTAGTTCCCTTCAAAAAACCCATTTGCTTGCCCTTATAAGTATTACCTTAACAGAACAGCAAAACCTATAACACCATGGGGGTCTAATGTTCTATTCCTTATGCTTACAAAACAGTATAAAATAAGGAAAGCCAAAAGCTCAGAACAGCCATGACTTTGCTAAAGCTGAATCATATGTTGTTTAAAAAGTCATCATTTACATATAAGTACCTCAATATTTACAGCAAAGCCAACTGAATAAATACACTAAGAAATAATTCTGAATCAGAACTATGTTATTTTTGGATTTCTGATGTAGCATGTAGCTTTGATACCACAGAAAATTTCTTCAATTTGACCAAACTTTTTAACATGGAAAAATGTAAACCCAGTTACAGAAGGAGAAAAAAAAACCCAAACAATTCAATGTACCTTCACGACATAAAAACAGTTACTTCAAGAATTCACTGTAGGTACTTCTCTCTGGTCTACCACTGTTCATTAAACAAGTATGCTGAATGCATGTCTGGGATCCAAAAATGTCACAAGTCCTCTAATTTCAAACTGACATTGAAGGTGGTGACCCTCTATCTACCAGGACAGCTTTCTGAGACTGTTTTTACATTTACTTATGGTTCTGTTAAGTAAACTAACTCCTTGGTGGTCACACCAAGGACCATAAACAGCCTATTTCTACTACTTAATTTTTGCCTTCTCCTGTTGAGAACCTACCAAATCAGACCGTTTTTCTTTGGTTGGAGAATATTACATTATATTTATCACTATAGCAACTAACCTAATTGACTTGATGCAGGTTTCTCTTCCACCATAGGATGGAGCCACTATCCCTAAGTATAATCTAAACATTTAAGAGAGAAAAAATCATCAGTTTATAATTTTACTATGTCAAAGAGAACATAACTGGGCTTTAGAAATTAAAGTATAAATGAAAGTCTAATGGAATGCACATATACATCCAGAACACGCTTTATAAATATGCGTATCTGTCAAGTGAAACTCAGAGTATGTTGTTTACTGGTTGCTCTCAGTAACAGGGATGACTATTGTACAACAAATACATTCCCAGAAACAAAGATTCACAAAGCAATTAGGGGAAGGGAAAGCAAAATTCACCTAACTGATTCAGGAATAAGCTTCGTCAGACCAATAGACTGAAAATGAAAATACACAAGGCAGATCAAAAGTTTTATGGATAGTCCTAAAAAAATGGAAATATGTAAAAGTTCTGATATTATTTTTTTTTGAGTGGCAGGGTTTGATGTAAAGGTAATAAAATGATACAGTGAGAGATGATCAGATACAAGGTTCCTGTAATTACTTTAATAATGTATTCACCTGTATTGTTTTTTTTACAGAAGTCTGCTTGATATCAGAGATTTAAGTTGGTATACTTCCATATACCTGAATATAAGGTGTGTGGAAAAATACAGAACATCTTACATTGTCAAGTTCTTTTCTTTTACTTCCTAAGAAATATGGCAAAGCTGTTATTCTTAAAACATAACTGACAACCTCCCCTTGCCTCCTCCCCCCCCCCAGTTATGCTTTTCTTCAAAAAATAAGGCATCACATGAAAAAAAAGACTGAATAAAACCTAGATGATTTCTAAAAGAATTCATAAAATTTGCTGTACTACTTTACCTAGAAATAGCTTCACATTTTTTTCCTTGATTTTTAAACATCTTCACCCTTTCCACAGAGCAAAAACATTTTTTGCAATTTTTCAAATACTACCGCTAGAGAAAATGTTCATGGCGCTTCATTAACATTTGGAATTGCAGTTATCAAATCAGTGAAAGATTACATAAATGGTGAAGTGTTTTGACACTGCATATTTTAAGCTGCATGGTGCTTTTCAGCACTATATGGAATGAAGAGCATACTATGTGTTTGAGGAACACCATCTACACTGCCTGAGAGAACTAATTAGAAACTCATCATTTAAGCACACCAGAAATTGCTTTCATGTTATCAGCTAACATTTGCATTGTTCAGCATCAGTAAACAATGCAAAAAATAGATATTGAACAATACATAACAATTCAAATGGACAACTTCATTCCTTAGAACAGAACGTTGTCAAACCTCTCACTGTTGAGTATAAATAATTTTTAAGGTGTCAGAGTTTACAGTTAACTCTTTCTGAGGCTCTGCTGACAGAAAATACCTGCACAGAACTCATATCTTCTCATAAAAAGCCTGGGACCCTCCAGACATTTCTAGCACAAACTTAATAAAATATTTTCTATTACTAATATCCAGCTGAATTCCCTTTACACTTGAACTATTCATCCTGAAATACGCATTTACTGAGTCACCTATCTCCCAGTATGCACATAAATTCTTTTACATCTAAGTTTGTTGTTTATTATACCCTCTATATTAGCACATCGAACATGGCATTATGTACAAAACAAAATTATTTAAAAGCATGGCCTCTTTGATATGAATTTTTATGAGAAGTGTAATGCAAAATGAGCTTCATTACAAAATATGTTATTCTTTTTGGAATAAGCCTCTTTCATAGCTGTCAGTACAGACAGTCCCTGTAACATGCAAAGAAAGTGAATTAAAGGTTCTCTTAGCCAATTACAATCTTGTTTCAGAAAAAAAAAACCACCACAGAAAAATAGAGCATATAATACGGTTGGAGGGAATGGAATAGAGGGTTAAGAAATGCAGCAGGCATACTCCTGAAAACCAGAATCCATTTCCTATTCATCATAACCTACACCTATTACAGCTCAACAAGACAAGCCTAGTGCAAAGTCTTTTATGCCACAGCTTAATGAAAGGAATACGCACTATGTGTAAATTACAGACCACATTCAGCTCAGGTTGGGAAAATACTGTGTAGATTCATTTTGGCAAAGTTGTACAGGTCCCTTCTGATAAATTACATATTTTTTTATTATTGCATAGAAACTCCTTTTTCTATTCTCTTTGAAAGACTGCCACTCTGGAACCATGGACTAACTTGCACTCCCCAGAAGTATGGGCTTTAACTGTATTTAGATTACATAACTGATTGAAAATTACTCTTGCCAAGAGCAAAAAAAAAAAACTAAGACGAAAAAATAAAGACCTTTAAAAGTATTAATAGTCTGGGTACTTGACTCTACAGATACCTTATCTGCATCTCAGTGTGATTAGTGGCCAATCTCTCAAGCCTGATAAAGAATATACCAGACTCTACCGATAACCTGTGATGCAGCTCTAAAACTGATGGCATGGGCTTACTAAACTGCTGAGGATACGCTAAGGAAGTGCCGGGGTGTTCCAATGCAATTTCACAGTCAGAGGATCACATATGATCCCAGTGATGTTAAGACATCTGTCACTTGACTAAGTACATGCTTTCTAAAGGAATGAACATAAGCAAAACAACTCCTGTTCATGGAAGGTGGATGGGAGTAAGAGAGTGTGTATGTGGGGGGAGCACGCTGGGAGAGAGCTGGTAACATCTGATAATCAACAGTGAATAGTGAATCACGGTTACTACCACTAAAAAGTTTGTTCCTAAGATCCAGGAGATGTTTCTGTTTGGACTGGAAATGCCACATCTACAGCCTATGGACATCCCATAAAGTGTCAGTCCACCTGCTCTACCACAGGGGAACGGGGGAGAAGCATGGAGTACCCATGCCTGCCAGCTTCAGAGCTCTACCTTTGCCAGAAGCGTTACCTCAGATGTGAAGGGTGTGGATTTACATCCAGCAAAAGCACCAGGACAAATATGTACTTACTGCAGTAAGCGATTAGGAGACTAGCCAGGATCATGATAGCCCAGAAAGTTGAGGACATGCTTGGCAAGGCGTTGGCATCTTTCCTACTGCTTCTTCTGGGAGATGGAGCCATTGAAGCCACTTCCCCAGTGAGGGGGGAAAGTCAGATAGTTTCACCAGCCAGCTCTCCCCTTGACCGATGGCCTTTCTCCACGTGTAATCCCCAAGGAAGGCATCTTCCAACCACCCCGCGGTCCATCAGCAGCAACACGGCCCTGTCACAGGAACCATCTTCCAGCCAGAAAGCCAAGATGACTCTAAAGCGTGCAGGACTTTGGCGCGGTGGCCGCAGCCAGCTTTCCTCCCGTTACTGTGGCGAGGTTCACCAGCGTGGTGGGCTTTACTGGGACTCCGCTGCCTGGCGTGGCGCTGAGCTCTGGAGATGTCCCACGAACGAGCCTCTTTTTATTATTTTTTTTTTCCTTTTCCTTTCCTTTTGTAATTGGCAGAAGTTGTTTCGCTTGTTGGCCGTCCCCCTGCCTCCTCCCCCTTCCCCGGCGGGCAGACGCCCCCCGGCAGGGGCCCGGGCCCAGGCGGTGGTACCGCGGGGTGGCCTCCCCCGCCCGCCCGCCGCTCTAGGGCGACCCCCGCTCAGGCCGCCGCCGTCTCCCAGCCCAGGGCAGCATGGCCGCGGGCACGGCGGGGCGAGGGCACCTCGGCGGCCACCGCCGCCCGCCCGCGGGGGTGGGCTCCGCCTGACAGCTCGACGGGGCAAAGGCGACCGGCAGCCGCGGAGGCGCGGGGGACGGCGGTGCCCGCGGAGGGCTGAGGACGGCGGCGGAGACGGACAGCCCGGCCCCGCGGGTGGAGAGGCGACCCGTCCCCCGCGGCGAGTCCAGCCTGATCTCCCCTCCCGGCTCGCTCCTGAGGGGTCGACGGGGCGGAGGCTCGAAGAGCGGCCGGGTCCGCGGCGGGCGGGACACTTTATGAGGAGGGTCGGCGGCGGCCGCAGCAGGTCTCCTCTCCGTTCGCCGCCGGCTCCGCTCTCAGGCTCTACCGCTAGAGCAGCGCCGGCCCTTCAAGTAAAAAGGAGGAGGAGGAGGAGGAGGAGGAGGGGGACGGCGGTCACGCCCACAGGTGAAGAGCCCACGGAGCGGTCCTTCCCCCGGCGCCGCGCCACCTGCGCGTCCCCGCCGTTGGAGCGCTCCCGCCCGCCGGCCGCACATCGCCCCCGCGCCCGCCCGCTGCCGGCCGCGCCTCTGCCTCGCCTTGCCTCGCCTCGTCCCGCTCCGCTCCCGCGCCTCCCCGCCTCGCGGTGCGACACAGCGACCGGCGGGTTTAACCCTCGGCGGTGGGGAGGGAGGAGCCGCGGGGGTCTCTCACTGCGGCGGCTGCCAGCCTTGCCGGGGGCGGCGGTCGTGCCGCGGGCAGGGGCTGAGGGGCGCGGGGTGGGGAGGGACGAGCCCTCTGGCTCTGCAGGGGGAGAGGCAGCTCCAGCGCCCAGCGACTCCCCACGGCCCTCAGCGGAGAGGCAGCGCGGAGGAGCCGCCGGGCGGGGAAGGGGATGGGGATGGGGAAGGGGAAGGGAGCTCCCCGCCCGGAGCCCCCTCGGGGAGCCTTTGCTCTTGGCTTGGTCGGAGTCTCGGCAGAAGGAGAAGGGCCCCAGGGAACCTGGTCCCATCCCCTCACCTGCACGGTGCGGCTCGAAGTCTCCGCGGTGTCTTCTGCCTCGACGCGGCCTGAAGTGTTAATGGAAACATTCCTCCTCCTGTATTCATGCAGTCCTTACAGGGACCGTTGGCACGCCATTTCTGATGCTGAAGTGGCGGACACACATGGATGTTGAACCCAATTTAGAGGGCTCCAGTCCACATATCTGCCAGTAGCCTTTATGGTAATAATAAAAAACTGAAATTTTGTAAGAGGGACCAGGTACTTGAGCTTTTCCATCCAGAGTCTCCATAGCAATGTCCTCAAATTAATATTTTAAGTTTTGCAGAAGGTAGTCACTTTCCAAGTACTGGCAGGACTGGCAGACTAGAAGAGGAGCTTGATCACAAAATGTCCCAGTTGTCTCCTCCTGTGTTTTGCCTGTGTAATAAAAGTACTGTGAAAAAGTAGATCCATATCCCTTCATCAGCCCCAGGTTTGTCTGATTGTTTGCCACTTAAATATCTGGACTTAAAATTGTGTATGAATGATGCATTATTTACACGACAGGACTGTAGGGACTTTTTTAGTACAGCTGCACTTGACTAGATACTTGGAACTAGGTTCAGTTTTGCTTCATGAGGACATCATCATTGTAATCTCTTTGATTTCAGATCTAATTTTCTACCAGGTTCGTTTGCATCCTGCACTGGTAGGGCAGTAGGCTGGTGTGTTCAAGTATGCCTCACAGAGATGAAGCTTCAACTATCATTTGGGTACGTGCACAACATCCCCTTCCAAGATGTGACTCTCCCTTATTTTCAGTGGGAATTTCTTTTCTATTTCATTTAAAAACTAGACTAGAGCACAACTCAAGCATTAAGGCAACATGCTAAGCTTTATTCTTCTCCTCCACATCATTTAGAAGAGCATTTTTTTATTATTTTGTATTTAGAGACCAAATCTTTGTAACACCTTCTATCCCTGACTTATACTCTAGATTTTCTCTGTAAGTCAATATAAAATCCATAGCTCCTTTGGTATCCTGAAGTATTAGTTCTGTTTGATGTTATAAAGTGCTACTGCATAATGAGGTTTCTTTAAAAAAATAGGACTTTCAAATTTCCTATTCTCAGAACAAATGTAAGTAAGTATTAAGCAACAAAAATGCCTCAGCATGATGTGCTGCTCTTCGTTGCAATTCCAGGACTAACATGTAAATTAAGCAGTTTTCTGTGTGTATGAAAAGAAATTTGATTTCCATTACAGCTGCGAGTATTGAATATATAGTTGAGTAATGTATTTTAACTACTACTAAAAAGAAAAAGCACAAATATCTTGACAAGAGATATACAGTATGATCTATAGATTAAGAGACTTTAAATCCACAAAGGATAGCTGCAACAGGATAGAGGCTGCTGTACCTTTAGTATAGTCCATAGAATTTTATATAGTAAATGTTATAGTTTAGCCATTAAGCTGTGGTTATACGAGAGGATTTCCCTTGGAAATGCATCCAGCTTTCAGTTCGGGGAGTGGGAGTCATGATTACTGTTCACCTAAATAAAGCCTGAAGCTTGATGCAGAAACAAAAATATTGCTCTGCTAGTTCTGAAAACTGACCTTGTTCATATGAGACCAGGTTAATTCTCTTGTTGTAGAACTACTCAGTTACTTGGAAAGTAAGGTACCACTCACTGAGAACAAGGACCACCGAGCTGGGGCCTTCATGTTTCCATCTACATCTACCTGTAATAGTTTTACATAAGGCATTTTATACGAAGAAAGATTTTCAAATGTTACATTCTGATTCCATTGTCAAAGACAAGATAAGTCTTAAAAACACTCTTTAAAAATGTAATTTTAGGTCACTACTGATTTGTTCTGTAGGTTGATCCCCAGTAATGGTCTGGCTGTTCTGCACTGTCTTGTATTGAAAAGTACCTCACCCCAGAGTGACACTACTCACAAAGTAAAATCCTACTCAATGAAAAAGTGGCAGAATGTGATCTGAAATTAATTTGCTTGCTTCTTTCTTGACATGTCCCCTTCACCTTGATTTTCAAGGAAAATGTGTGAAGTCTCTGTCTTTAATGCCTCCCTCATCTCCCAAGAAATTCCCGGTATTCAGACCTTTGTGTGTGCAGAGATGTAGAAACAATGATTAAACTCATGGGCAGATGTCTGAAAGCAGACGAGGAAATAGAAACCCAAGTTAAAGGCTGTGTATCAAAGTGAAATAAGCTTGCCAGAAATCAGATTTATTCCCATACAATCAAAGACACAGATCTCTTGTTCTGCCATTGCTGCTGGCAGAGTTATTATCTACAAGGAAATTAAAATAATATTTAAGCTATTTATTAAGATAGGTTGTGCTGTTGCTCCAACTGAAATTGCAAGCAAAATGTTTCTATTGACTAGAAGCAGGTTTAGTTTAAAGCCTGTTGTATGCTGTAGCTATGTGTCGGAGAGTTTGTCCATGATGTGTATACGCACCGCTGCTTTCTGCCAGCATGTCAGACCTGTAAAGCCTGCGCAGTGATTTTGACCTCTATTACAAGTGCAGCCTACAGAGGATAAATCCTGACATTCATTTAGCATCAACCACGTACATGGCAGAAGGAAGGTAACATTCTTCACATCTTTGCAGAGAGACCTTCCATTCTTTTTGAGTTTGCTTATTTACTTTGAAAAGAGGAGTTTTAAGTAAATGGTGGGTCAATTCTATGGCAATACACTGATTCAGTGAACTTAATAAAGAATTACCAACTAGTAATATGCAAGCCAACAGCTGAGTTTTGGCTTTAGATAAAGTAAAATGCTTCAGTTGATTCTAAATGTTGGTTTGAAAGAAAGAACAGAATAATCTCTGAATGGACATAAATCATAGAATCATAGAAACACAGAATAGCATGGTGGAAGGGATCTCAAAGATCATCTTGTCCAACCTTTCTTGTCAAAAAAACTGTTTAGATCTGTTGATTTTGAGATAAATATGAGTGAAATAGATGTAAAAGAATGGCATCAATAGAAACTATTTTTTTTCCCCAATGTTAAAAACATGCATTACAAACAGGAGCTTTGTAACATCAGCTCGTTTTCATAGTCATAGAGTCATAGAGTCATAGAATCATAGGGTTGGAAGGGACCTCTGGAGATCATCTAGTCCAACCCCCCTGCCAGAGCAGGGTCACCTAGAGCAGGTTACACAGGAACGCGTCCAGGTGGGTTTTGAATGTCTCCAGAGATGGAGACTCCACCACCTCTCTGGGCAGCCTGTTCCAGTGCTCTGCCACCCTCAGGGTAAAGAAGTTCCTCCTCATGTTTAGGTGGAACTTCCTATGTTCCAGTTTGTGCCCATTGCCTCTTGTCCTGTCCCCGGGCACCACTGAAAAGAGCCTCGCCCCATCGTCCTGACACCCACCCTGTTTTATCTCAACAGAATTTTCAGAGGAAGAGCAACGGAGCTTCATACTAAGAAAGTAAACCCTTCAACTTTATTTAACCATTTACATTTTCAACAAAGTAGTTAAAAGACTCTGTGTGCCTCTTTATAACAATCCATAGCATCTCTTTAACAACCACAGCAATTATCAGCAAAAATGCAAGGGAATTGCATCTTCCGTCTTCCTCAAGAAGAAGGGATCAGTGGAGACTGGTCAGGTGATACAGATTCATAGCTAAAGAAAAATAATGTTTTTAGTTAGATTTTGTGAGAAAATTTGCTGTCTTTCTTTGTGTTTAATACTCTTAGGACGTTTGAAAAAAAGGTTCAAAGTAGACACATATTTCAATGATCTTTTTAATGCCTTGTTTAATGCCCATAATATTGCCCATCTATTTAATAGGAAAGGTTTTGCTATTGGTTTGCATTAAGCAGAAAATTACTGTATTTATGTCAAAGAAAAAGGAAGGAAGGGAGACATGCATGCTGATTTCATCGTCAAATTATAATTTAGAGAGTGAGTTCAGTCCTTCAATAACAGAAATCATATTTGAGTCTAAATGGCAAAGATGTGCATATATCTGGTCAGGAACTTAGTCCTCACCTGGGATTTCAGTAAAAATATTTATTTACAGGTTACTGAAAAAATGCATATATTTTGATACATGTTTATGCAACAGGTTTTTTTTTCAAGGTCAGTAAAGGTGAGGTCCTTAAGAACCGTCCACAATTCTCTTAATGCATAGTCAAGATATATTTAGAGGGAAGCTGTTGACCATTCAGTGACCAAAGCTAAGGCACGTTGCTGTATTGCATTATATTGTCTATGCCAGGTGTTCTCAGCGATGAGTGCTTTTGTTGGTTATTACAAACCTATAGCTGTGATGTGTCACTCATAGACTGTGCCTTTCCACTGATCTTTCTGTAACAGATTCAAGCTACCAGATAGTAGTTGTTTTTTTCTAGCCATTATAAATTTAGCTGGGGTTTTTTTCTAACTTTAATTTCCTGCTAAGGACATTATAGATGTAGTTTGATACAGATATAGTTTGAAAAGCTGTATGTGTTTTTGATTTAACATGAAAGATTTCATAAGTTGTGGGAAATCCTCACCCTGTAAAACAAAATACGTGAAGTTTTTCACTGACAGCTATGTTAACCTATCCAATTAATTGCAAAGCCAAACATAAAAAAAGCATGAGAGTGACAGTGGAAATACGCTGCCAATACAAAACATTTTTGTACAAAACCTGTCTGTATAACTGATGCGTTGTCACAACATCCACATTATCATTCTGACCAAATATTATTTACAGATCTTACGCTAAAATGCAGAAAAAGCATAAAGGAGAGACACTTAAAGATGCATTTTAATTCCACTTTGTGTCAAAGGCAAGTCTGCATTTTATATAAAAAATTGGCACCAATATAAGTGCCATCAAAACGTTTCTGCCCTTTTTTCAAGAAATCCTAGCTATAGATGACAAAGAGATTAAATGAACTTTTGTAAAATTACTGCATTCTTACTTAGATCCTTAAAATATTGAGATTTAAAAGAGCACTTCACTGCTGATATTCAGGAAGCTCAAATATCAGAACTAATGTTGGTTTATAATAAACTACAGCTCTTTATAGCACGTACTAATAAAATGTTTATTTTTATGATGTGGGTGTGTAAGATTGTTTCTTTGCACTGAAATGCCTACAACTGATGTGGTAGATAAGTACGTTTCTGTCACTTAGCAACCTTCACTGCTTCAGAGAAAAAATTTTTGGGGTATCTGTAATGCTATTATTGAAAGTGTCTGGAGTTTAGCAAATTACCAAATCATTCAGAAGTGAGTCATTACCTGAACTACAGTGATGCAATATACTGGATTTGACAGCAAGAACAGAAATAACTAACTTGCATACATGGATAATTTAGGAAGGTGAGTTATTTTAAAAAATCAGGAAAGAAACCAGAACATGAAACAGCAAACAAACATGAAATAAATCCAAATATGGCAAATTATTTTCATTACAGTAAATAGATAAAAAATAAGGGATATGAAATCATAACGATGAGCAGATTTCTGTCTTGGAGATGGCAGAAAATATTAATCAGATCTGTTGTGAGTTAGGTCTAGTTTTATTTTGTGCATTCAAGTGAAAATGGCACTGAATTCGGTACCTTTTCCAAAGTGTTGAGAAAAATCTGCTTTTGATACATAGCCAATAAAACACGCCATTCTTTTACAATAGATTTAAAGCAAGGAAAGAATAAACAACTTGCTTAGGAATTTATTCCATTTTGTGTTTTTTTTCTCTAATTCCCTTTTATTAGTTTTCCTTCAATTACATTCCACGATTTGATAACTTGCACATCATACAGGTGTTAAGAAGTGTACAATCACAGAGACCTCATGGGTTTTCTTTGTCACTCTCTGGTCTTTTTCAGTCCTGTATCAGGTAGTTTCCCTGCACTGAGAGAGAAATCAAGGTATCCTGTACATGTCTGGATATACATTCAGCAACTACCCATTTGAGAGAAAAAACATCATCGCAGGTCTGACAAACGCATGATCCTGTCTTTTGGGGAGTGTGCTCTGAAGCCACCTATGGAGTTACTATGTAAATCATTATTTCCTTTGACATTTTAACACACGTCAGAGAGGTAAGGGCATGTGTGGTTAACTATGCATCCTTATGGCATTTTCTGGAAATCTCACCGTGTCTTCACAAACCTTGCCGTAGGACAAGAAAGAGGCGGTATTGTTTGGAGGCAGAGTACAGGCTTACGTCCTGAGTGTTGACTTCTTCATGTCGATGAAGCCAATAGATTTTCTGAGCAGCTCTTTGACAATTGCTTCAATGCCTTAGTTTTTGCTGGAACCAGGAATGGTTAATGTTTTTTCTGTAAGGATCTAGAGCTTTTTGATGAAATGTTCTGTTTGAAGGTGAGGCAAGGCACAAACGTTTTACAAATGTATTGTTAAGAACTTATCTCAACGAGAGGGCAGTGAGTGCAGTCGTGCTCTGCCTAAGCTGGTGCTGAAATTGTTAAATTCACCATGCAGCAATATGGTTGGTCAGTGAATAGTAAGAAATTTCCCCAGGAAAAAGAATCTTGATAAACTAAGCAAAGCTGCAGATTTAAAAGCTAAAATTTTCATCTAGACTTACCAACAATGTGGTTTGTTGTCACTCTCCTATTTGACAGTTCAACTTTTGCCTTTTTACAGTAGAATTAAATGGTGTTTCTGGTGTCATTGTACTGTATTTCAGAAAGGAGCTAACTTTGTGTAACCAGGAAATCCCTCAAACAGATCATTGCCTTCCTGAATGGAAATGAGAAACTATTGGTTTACTGTAAATCACAGTGTATGAACTGCAGCCTATGAACGTGGTGGACTTTTGTTGAGAAGCAGACAATCTGTCTTTTAAGTGATATGCTGAATACCAGACAAGGATTCAAATTTTCAGTGGCTTTTCTGGTCAGATTAAATGCATGGTTTAATATCAAACAAATTCTGTTTCTATCTTCGGAAATAGGATTTTATATGTAAGGGTACAAGAAGAAAGGGTACTAGAAGGTAGAACGGACAAAAAGGAGCAATTAGATTTTCTTTGGATGGCTCCAAAGGAGGATCAGTCATTTACTAGAGATCCTGTTGGCAAAATAGTTTTCCCTTTGTGATTTTCGGCTGTGGGTGCAGTTTTTTGGGGGGCAGTGGGAGGGAGGACAAGAGGTGGTGGGGTGGCAGGGAATTCTGAATTAGGGATGGGCTATTTTTTCACTAGCCAGTGGACCTATTTGATTCTGAAGGTGTCATCTCCACGTGCATCCTGCAAAATTATGTCCATGCTGAAGAATGGCTTTGGGTACAAAGTTTGTCTCTCACAGAACAGTAAACTCATGAAGTTAAAAAATGGGAAGTGCAAAGTCCTGCATCTGTAGGACTCCATGCATCAATGTGGACTGGGGGCCAGCCATCTGGAAGGCAGCCTTGTAGAAAAGGACCTGGGAGTCAAGGATGTCAAGGTGACCATGAGCCAGCAATGTGCTCTTGCAGCACAGAAAGCCAGGAGCTGCATTAGGGAGAGTGTTGCCAGCAGGTTGAGGCAGGTGATCCTTCCCCTCTACTCAGCGCTGATGAGACACATCTGGAGTGCTATCCCCCATGCTGGACTGCCACAAGAGGTAGTACAAGAGAGACTTGTCCATCTCTGTCCAGTACAAGAAAGAGATAGACATACTGGACATAGTGCAGCAAAGGGCCATGAGGGTGATTAAGGAATTGGAGCATCTGTTGTACAAGGGCAGGCTGAGAGAGCTGGGATTGTTTGTCCTCAAAAAGAGAAGGACTGGGCAGGGGGATGTGTCGGGGTCATTGTGTGCCCATCAGTGGGTCCTGATGGGCAGAGACAGACTCTCCTCAGTAATATACATTGAAAGGACAAGACACAATAGGCACAATTTGAAATACAGGAAATTCCACTTGAATGCAAGAAAAAATATTTTACTGTGAAGGCGATCATACACTGAAACAGGTTGTGCAGTGACATTGTGCAGTCTCCATCCTTAGGGATACTCAAAACCCATCTGGACACGGTCCTGAGCAGCCTGTAATTGAGCCTGCTTTAAGCAGGGAAGTTGGACTAGACAATTTCCAGAGGTCTTTACCAACTTCAACTATTCTCTAAAAAGTAATTGAATAATGCTAAAAAAAAAATAATAATTAAGCAATAAAAGTTAGATGCTGTTTTGCTTCCCTTTAAGGTAATTGACTATTATCTAAGACTTTGAGTAACATTTGTGCTTTCAGACAGCATGATGAGGGCTGGGTACCTCAGCACAGGATCTGAACATAAAGTCAACAAATGGGTACAGCTTAAGAAATAGCTAACAGATAGCCACCTGAAAACGGTGAGGACAAGGGTAACTCCTGTTCTCTCATTAGGACTCTTAAGCGGTTTTCTAACCACCTGGGTCTTTATCCCAGACCCTACTCCTGAAGGTTGTCACCTGTAATCCTTCCTTCTAATCAAGTATTGTGTTGAGAGGAGAATGAAGTGGTGGTGATGGGACAGATGCCACACCATGTCCTCAAGGCATCCTAGTCATTACAACATTTGTTCAGGATGTATGGGAGCTCGGTTCAGTTCTCTTCTCTGCCATGGGCAAATCTGCATCAATCAGTAGTTCTATAATGGGGCACTTACAATCCCCTTGTTGAAACAGTGTCACTGTACAGGTAATAAATCAAGACTTACAGAGCAGAAGGAGAAAGTATAAAAGTGAAACTGATTTTGTAGCTAACTATTTATGTGGGTACTCACCTTGAGAGGAGACCAATCTTTTCTTGCCTGATCCCAGGACAGTTTCTGTAATTTTAACAATGACTGTATAATGTGCTTAATTATGAAAAAGACAGGCCATTGAAGAAGATTGATATCAGAAAACTTTGATTTACTTGGCTTTAGCTTCCATGCTTTGTCTGTGGATTGGATAATACCTCGTGTAAGTATGTAACTTTCATGGCAAATTTGGTATCCCATTGCATATAATGAGATTACTCATGGCATTGACTTTCTGACATTGAATCAGTTTTCAACCAACTCATAGTTATTTTTTCTGAATATATACATCTAGGACAGGTTTCATTAAATGAACCAAAAATAAAATTGTTACATTAGTATTTACAACAATGTTTTCTGACAAGATCAAAGAAATGTTACGATTAATACACTGTTACTCACTCCTCTGAACTCTCTCTTTCTTTAGACTTCTTCATCCTACCCAGACCAGATTTTTTTCTCAAAGACACTTAATTAGGAAAGTGACAATACCGGAAATAAGAATTTTCTTACAAAGGATAGTTTTCAGCTGTCCAAAACTTGTTTGTCTTCTCCCCTACAACCTTCATTTTTTACCCTTCAAAATCTACAAGTTTCAAAATGAGAAGTCAGGTGCTTCTTCACTGCATTTGGGTTTATTACAATCCAAATTAAGCAGTATTATGCAGTGTTTACGCCTGGCACTTCTGCATGTAAACTATACTTTTGTATACATTACACTTTCTCTTTACACAGCACCCATACCCGGCTCAGGAGCCTCCGTGGGGAGCAGGGGCAGGGGCACACTGTGCTCTGCCACACCTGTGGCCCCACATCACTGTCGCCAGCCCTAATAGAGACCCCTCCACCTCTGCCTCACCTTGGTGGGGTCCTGTGTTTTCAGAGCAAGACTTGGTGGGGATGAGGGGTGAGGACCCATCATGGTGACAGAAAGGGATGGCAGAGTCAACTGCCTGTGAATCCTGTGGGTGTTGTGGGTCCTGTGGATGTAGTAAACCGTGGAAGACAATCCTTTGTGAATCTTGCCCAAAGGGGTTGTGGAGTTCTCCACCTGTGGAGATACTCAAAACTCAATTGGACATGGTCCTGGGCAAGCGGCTGTAGCTTACCCTGCTTGAGCAGAGGTCTTGGGCTAGATACGCTGGAGAGGTCCCTTCCAGCCTAAACCTGTGATCCTGTGATTCTGTGATTCTGTGAATAGACAGTGTTATCTTTCTTCATTATAGAAATGTATGCTGTATCATATTGAAACCTGTTAAATATACAGCAGTGTAAGTAGGAAGACAGAATGTCTCAGCTGTGTGTGTTAGCTTGTCATGGGTACATTTGATTCACAAGGCTTTAATAAGTGATAATTCCCCAAATGTTCAGCCTATTAGAACTGGTTCATCAGTACCCTAGAAAGGCCTCTATGCCTGGGGCAGCTTGGTTCTGTCTCCTGTTGGGCACAGTAACAAAAGGCTGGGAATATTGATTTTTCAGGTCTCTTTGAGACATCGCTTTGTTACTCCCCTATGGAGCTTCGTTGTCTCCATCATGCCAAGCCAATATCCTGCAATATTATCTCCAGTTGAATAGAACTGCTTTGTGTTTGGAATTGGGTGAGCCACACAGTCTGTTCATCCAATTTTAGGTACTGGACTGAAAAAATGGAGTGCAAAATTTTAAAAATAATTGAACTGGCCTTGATTTAAAATGAAGTAACAATATACTTGTTTACAAGAACACTAATGAATATTTTTATTCATTTTTATTCTTGTGTTGAGGTTAGCAGGACAATAAAAATGGAACCCAAACACATTTCTGTGTCATCATGAATTAAGGCAATCAGTAGAATTCCTTGACAAATTGCCAGCCCTCATAATTACAGGCTTCTCTGATGCTTATTCCACAATGGATTTTTAAATCTCATCAGCTGTGTGAGCCATCTTTGTCAGACAGGAAGGAACTTAACAATGTCTTTATTTATTATCTGGACATCGTATGACACTAACGTGACACTTCAAGTCTGTTGTGAATGTTTGACCATAGACTCTCTTTCAAACAAGCTAAGTGTTGGCATCTGGTATGACACACACTATCATTTGTCTGCGTTGCTTAAAATTGTACAGAATGGTTTCATCATCCCCCCCCCCCAAATACCTGCTATAACCAGAATGTCCTCTCACACACAAAAATATTTATGCTTTATGTCAGATCTGCACAATATTTTAAGCAAGTCATAAGGAGCATTGGCTTTGAGAACAGACTGTGTAAAACCCTACACGTTTTAAAATGCTATTCTGAGAAGTTTTGAGGTATGAGAACTGTACAGGTTTTGACTGATCTGGATGTTCTTCAAACTTCAGAAGTGATAAAAATTGGAGATAAAGAATTTTTTTGGAGAGAAAATTTCAATGATGTCTTCATAGGTGATTTCTCCTGCCTTATGATTAACTGTGGTGCTGGAAGAAGCTTTTCTACGCAGCATTCTTTCCTTTCTGTCTTGTCAGTTTTAGTTCCAATATAATTTTAAGAGATAGCTTTTGAATCATTAGACTTTCCACCTAATTGCAAAGCCATTACAGGCTTAATATGGCAAGAGCTGAGCCTGTCAATGCATACATTTCTTTTAGTTTAATTGCAGTCCGTCCACCTTAGGTTCTTTCTAAGCTACTTTTAAACTTAGATAACATTCTTTATGAGATTTCCCATAAACTAAAATGTCATTCTCGGAAACTGTGATACTTTCCAAATGTTGCAGTATCATACACGTTTTTCTAAGGTGATTCTGATGCCAAATGGGAAGCAAAAGAGTAGGCATCTTTTAAATAACGTCATAATAAGTTGTCATCTTATATCTTTCAGGAAGATCTGGTGAGAATAATTTTGACAAAACATTTTTCATCAGAAAATACTGACTTGGTGAAACTAAAGCTTTTCACAGAAATGTATATCTTTTCAATAAAAGTTTCATAATGAGGCTTATTTTTTTTTCAGGTCCAAGATAGAATTTCTAATCGAATTCTGACAAATCAAGATACACGTACCTCTGTGGTCAGGTTAAGTTAGGAGACCTAGGTTTAGATCTCTTACTTTGAGCTGCAGCAGGTAGCTGAACCTGGGCCTAGCACTTTAAAAGTGATTGCCTTCAGTGCTTGAATGCTGGTTTTTGGGGTAAATCTCTCTCAGTCTCCCTTAATATCTCTTGAGAACTTTCTAAATATCGTAGGATTTCCCCTACACGGAGGTAAAACAAGTAAAAAAATGACAACTATGTTTACTAAAATAAAATTATTTTGTTTTCAGGTCAGTCTACCTGTCAGAGTGCAAAAGAAAGTGCTGTTTGGATGTTTTCATATAGGAAGACTCATATCTTATCTTTGAAGCTCTACTTACAGTTTCAGGTCACAGCTCTGTGTTCATTCATAACACACAACTCTCTTGATTTAAGTGGAATTATCTCTATGTTTGAGCATTTGTAGAAAGTTTGAGCATTTATGTTCTTAAGCTTTCACAAAGTAAAAAACCTTTAGTCTTAATGCTAAAAAATTATTTGTGCATGTCATTTGAGTAGAAAATTTAATTCACATTTTATATAACAGTACAAATTCTCTGCTTACAATACTATGCTAGTTCCTTCTTGGGTAGATTTTAGTTTCTAACATTCCGTGTCACAATAATATAAAAGAATTTATCTTAATCAAGGAATTAACCACATAGTGAGGACTTAAAGTCCTTCCTTAAAGGACATAAGGAAGAATGTTAACATTGCTTATAGCTTCTGTTACTACAGTGGACTAGAACACAAGTTAAATAATATCACTTTCTCCCTTGTACTCAGCACTGGTGAGGCCGCACCTCAAATACAGTGTTCAGTTTTGGGCCCCTCATTACAAGAAAGACATTGAGGTTCTGGAGCGGGTCCAAAGAAGGGCAATGAAGCTGGTGAAGGGCCTAGAGCACAAGTCCTATGAGGAGCAGCTGAGGGAGCTGGGGGTGTTTAGCCTGGAGAAAAGGAGGCTCAGGGCAGACCTTATCACCCTCTACAACTACGTGAAAGGAGGCTGTAGCCAGGTGGGAGTCGGTTTCTTCCCCCATGTAACAAGCAATAGGACAAGATGAAAAGGTCTCAAGTTGTGACAGGGTAGGTTTAGATTGGATATAAGGAAAAATTTCTTCATCAAAAGGATTGTAAAGCATTGGAAAAGGCTGCCCAGGGAAGCGGTTGAATCACCATCCCTGGACTTATTTAAAAAACATGTAGATGTGGTGCCTGGAGACATGGTTTAGTGGTGGACTTGGCAGTGTTAGGTTAACAGTTGGCCTCGATGATTTTAAAGATCCTTTCCAACCAAAATCATTCTATGATTCTAAATTAATCTGAGGCACTCAAAATTGTGTGAGATGACTAGAGCTGTCAACTGAGCAATTGTACATATAAAAATATCACAAGATACATGACTTGAAGATAAAGTTTGTGAAGCACTCTTCTGGTTCCGGCAGGGATAGGCTTAATTCCCCCCAGGCTCCGGCAGGGACACAGGTATTCCATGCCATGTGAGCCATGCCCACCCTGAGCTGCCGGGGGAGGGGGCAGGAAGTCGCCGCTTGGAGCTGGCGGGGGCATCCAGGGTCCAGTCGGTGAGCGGCGGGGAGCGGCGTTTCCGTGATCGTGTTTGTATATTCCTCTATCTGTGTTATTGTTGTTGTTTCCTTGTTCCCTTTGCTGTTCTGTTAAACTGCTTTTGTCTCAACCCAAGAGTTTTGCCTTTTTCTTCTGATTCTTCCCGTATTGGGAAGGCCCGAGTGAGCGGCTCATGGTTCTTTGTTGCCATCTGAGGGTGAACCACGACAAGCACCTTGGCTGTTGAGAATAATGTACTAAAAATTATCTGTTTAGAATGAAATTATCTTTAGAATGCATTCTGTGAAAGCCAAATTATTGATATTTTTTACAATTAAAATAAGCTAAAGTGATTGATTTGAGAACAATAGATAGTGCTACTGAACATACTTTTTCTGGTATATTGAAATATAGGGAGTACTTATTTAGAAAATTAAAAAGAAATGTAAAGTATGAGTTGCCTTTAGACTCAGGCTAGACATTAGTTAGACCATGAGCAAAATCTTCTTTTTTGTATACCAAAGTAATAGAGCTACTTGACAATCAGCTTTTTTAATGTATTATGGATGAATGGGAACTGACTAGCAGTAATTGAGTACTGTACATTCTGAAGCCTGATTACTGAAATAAGGAAAAAGGTGTTTTAGTCTAAAACTGTAACCTTATTAATTACTACTTAGTAGCCACTCATGCCAGGATCACTGAATAGCAATAGCCAAATCCTTGTTTAGCCTGCTCCTAATTTTCACTAAGACTTTAAAGTTCTGCACCCGCACGTGACCAGAATTGCCTTACTTTGGACAAGCACCTATCTTCTGCCTGTGCCCTGCTCGAATCTATGCTCTGTCAGTCATGCCAGGGTTCAGATCTGCTAAGTACTCTCACAGCGTATCAAATACACGTTATCAGAAGAGCTACTACAAAGTGTAATCACGTCCACATTCTTTCTAAAATGAGTTATCATGATGTAGAAGGGTAAGTTGCTAGTTCTCACCTTTGGATAATAAACAAAGGATTACAGCCATTCATTCATGAAGCTTGAGCTAACTTATATTCTAAACCTTTCCCCAGGAGAGCATCTTCAAATTCACCTTTCTTGCTTCCCTAGAAAATGAGTGAGTTTTACTGCACAGAAAACATTTCAAACTGAAGAGCAACTCTGTGACCAAACAAGGTATTCTGCAACAAAGAGTAGGTCTAGGTCACTTCCCTTCACTGTCACATTTTTTTTCTTTGTTTGTTTATTTCTTCTTTTTTTTTCTCCTTTTTTTTCATTAATGGTTGTTTAAGGGAAATTTTATGTGCAGCCCGAAATGCAAGTACTGTGACACTTAAGTCCTTTAGTGACTCCATCTCTTAATTTCTCAATTATCAAATCGATAAAATAATTACACCCCTAACCAAACACTTTGATAAATGTTGATGAAAGGCACAGTTTAAAAATGCATACATCTAAAACACAGGCATCACTGTTCTTGATTCCAAAATAAATTGATTACAAACATTTTTACTGGCAGTGTTGACCATATTGCCATACAGAGAATTAATTTTTTCACTTCTCTCTAATAGGTAGGCAAAAGGTGACGCAGTTGAGTGTTTGATTCTTGCTGGATGTACTGATTTTGGCCTGGATGGAGTTAAATTTCTTCATAGTAGCTAGTATGGGGCTATGTTTTGGATTTGTACTGAAAATAATGTTGATAACATATCGATGTTTTAGTTTTGCAGGGCAGTGCTTACACAGAGTCAAGGCCTTTTCTGCTCCTCAGACTGCCCCGCCGGCGAGCAGGCTGTGGGTGCACAAGGAGCTGGGAAGGGGCACAGACGGGACAGCTGAGCCCAACTGACCAAAGAGATATTCCAGACCATATGACATAGTGCTCAGCAACAAAACTGGAGAGGTGGAGGTGGGCAGGGGCTGCTGTTTCTCCAGGACTGTCTGAGTATCTGTCAGTTGGTGGTGAGATTCTTTTCTTTTCCGTCACTTGTTTTTCTTAGCTTTTATTTCCCTCTCTCTCTCTCTTTGCGCCCTCCCCCCCCTTACTTTTTTTTTCCTTGAAATTACTAAACTGTCGTTATCTGAAGCCACATATTTTCTCACTTTTACCCTTCCAATTCTCCCCCATCCCACTGCGAGGGAGTGAACAAGTGGCTATATGGCGCTTAGTTGCCAGCTGGGGTTAAACCATGACACTGGACTAGACCCTCCCTGTCAGTCTACTCACTTCATTCATGATGACATGGGAAGGAGGAAGGCAAGAAGGAAGGAGATAGTGAGGAAAGAAAAATGAATCAAGTGAAAAGCATTTTCTTCTAAGACACTGTCAGCAGTGTGTTAGATTCTGATGAATTCTGAGGGGAATTTATATGAAGCTGTTAATTCAACTTTATTTTTTTCAACACTTAGTGGCATTACAACTTTTCCAACAGATTGCAGCATCCATTTGAATCTAAGGGTTCAATGGCCCTTGGTCATGTTGGTTGTGCCTGTGGTTCTGTGGAAGAACATAATGCCGTAGTGGCTATATTGTATTTCTTTCTTGCCTTCCACCTGCAGGTGAGTTTGTAAAATTGACTAGTTAGTGACTGAACAATTGGCTTATTTCAGCTTGGTGCTAACTAGTTTTGTACGCACTTGGGCTCAGGAAAATCTGCATGTTCTAGAGAGAGTATTTATTTGCACTTGTGATTCTACTTTTAGATTCACAGTTCACATTGCAGGCAGGGCAGGTAATGAAGATGGCTTTTGGATACCTGTATCTACTCTGCCTGAGAAACCACAACAGTTGTCAGTACTGAACAAATCTTCAGTGTGTTTTCTAGTCAGTCATTTCTTCACTTTGAATGTTTCCATGCCGAAGCTGTCGGGTCCTCTCCATTTCTTGTAGCATGTGATTAAAAAAAAAAACAAACTTGGAGGGGATGTTTCTCTAAGAAAAGGAGAACATTCTTCTAGAAACGTGTTGGTCAAGCCAAATTCAGAGGGGTTGCCTGGCCTAAAGACTGAGACCTAATTGAAGACTCACAGGGTGAGAGCAGACTGGGATGTTTGCATTTAGGATTCCTTTAGTTTATTTTGTAACTTGCTTGTAATGTGTAAGTGTAAAGAGTTCATTGATAAGAAAAATGGTCAGTAAACCTGTATTTGTAAGCAAGGAGGTAGAGCTTCCTATAGCCCAGTGTTGTGCGGTGGGCAGAAACTAGGAACCTGTCTAAGGAACTGGGAAGGACTGGTATGAGTGGGCAGCATATGGACATAAACAAGGTCCACACACCTGTGGCCGTTTAATAGACTCAAAACTGAGAACAACGGGAAGTTATTATTCAGATCAAGAGGGCGTTAAAACAAGTGGAAATACATGGTTGGCTTCAGTCAAAACAGGTGTTTATTCAGTAAGTGTAACTAGAACACCTTCTGAAAGAGTGATGTTTGGTTTTAAAAAGTTTCCTTTGATTTTCTGCAGAGTCACATAAATCCATCTCTGCAGGGATTTCACTTTTCAGTAGTTTTTGCTGTTCTAATATGATGCTCACTTCACGCTTCTGACTCAAATGTTAGAAAGTCAGTGTCTGACTTTGACTTTTTCTGTGATACCAAGGGTGGCAGGAAATGGCCCACTGCTATTATACGATCAATTGAATGGGTAGCTGCAGGGTGTTGGCATACCACAGCTTGAGGCAGTGCTGACAAAGAAACAACACATACAGTGGCTGTCTTGGAAAATGTACAAATGAGAGAGAAAGAAATGACCCAGAAGGGCATATAAAATTTAATTTGTAAATAGGATCTTACAGCACAGGCTGTACTGTAAGACACTTGTTTTCTTGTACAACATAATCTGAGGCACCGTGAAAACCTGCCCTGATATTCTTGTTCTGAACTGTTCCATTTGAGGTGCCAACTCTTTTTAGGCCAAAAGTCCAGCAAGTATATTCTGCATGTTATTCACATGTATCTGCGCTTGTTAATGAGCATGCAGGCATAACAGCTGGCTGGCTTTCTGCCAGAGCCCAGGTGAAAGAATATCTAATGCACTAGCTGTCAAACAGCACACCAAGGGGGATATGCAAAGTGATGATCTGCCACTGGCTTCTGGCTCCTCCCTTGTCATGCCAAACAAGTTTTACAGGTGTCCAGACTCTTTCTTGCAGAAAGGCAGCCTGGCTGACTATAACTGCTGGCACATATGAGAAATGAGACACGAAACAGCAACCACCTATGGTACAATTTTACATATGACTTTTCTGATTATATTTTGTTTGCTTAAACCCAGTACTGTAGTTGCTATGAAAAGGTTCAAGAACCTTTATCTTCTAGTTAACAGTCATATTGCAAGGTAATAGGCAAGAAAGAAGGAAAATGGAAAGAGAAATATCATGTAATTGAATAGACTGGGTTAACCTGGGAAGGTTGAAAGATATGATAAAGAGAAGGAAGAAACATAATGCAAAAGTATAGCTCTTAAGATAATTAATATATTTCGTTTAAGCTCCATTATGTTTTGTTTCCCTGAAAGGGGAACCCTGGGTAGAATGTTGCTTCCATCAACGGCAAGAACTCTTTGAAGAAAAAAGATCAGATTACAATTTAAATCATATTAATATAACATATCTATGTTATCACTTATAATAATTGAGCAGTTGTAGCTCGACAGCAAAAAAATTCACCAGGATGCTCGTATACTCTCAGACCGTGTAGACTGAACAGTTCAGTAGAAGGAGTATTTTTTCTTTGTTTTTATTTACTGAATATTGGTTTATATTCTCAAACCTAACTGCAAGTAACTTCTTGAGCATGAAACTAACCAATCAAGAGAGGTGACTGAGAACACGCTTGCTTTCTTCTCCCAAATGTTCTTCAGAAGAATGTAATGCATTTTATTGATTCTGAAGACTAGCAAAGGTAAAGTTAGTTTTGTGCAACCCCTCTAACAGAAGGCAATTTCCATTCTTGACACTCTGAAGTCTGCTATTCCATTGAGATTCATGGCCAAGAAACTATCATATTGTTACACTTTTTTTTTTCCTGGTCACTGTGTGGCTGCTTCAGTTACTTTGGCACAAATAAAAGCAGCTACATTAGAAGAAGAAGTTCATTATATAGTCAACGGAGAGCACTAGACACTGCTCAGGGCCAGTTCAGAATGTTTAAAATTAATTAAATTGGTATTCAACTAGTCACTATAATCAATGGAGACTAGGGCACAGGTTTTATCATGCCTTCTTTAACACTGGTGAGTTCAGCTGGGAACTAACTATTCTTTCTATTTATTGCAAAGGTAGCCTACCTGTGACTAGATCAGACATTACAGACATTTAAAGTTAGATGAGATGGACTTCTAAACCTATCTCCTTCCTCAGCTCAGAAAAGCCATAGTCAATACATTAGCTTCTGAATTTGCAGCCAGGGGAGACCACCTTAATATACCCAGGCCTGACTACATGGATCAGTGTAGGTGACAGCTTTGATCTGTCTGCAGCTGTTCCTCTGCTAAGGAGTTTTAATTTCTCCTTTAGCGAAAACTTTGATTGCTATCAGGTCCCTCAACACGCATCCATTCTGGTAGTCATTTAGCATAGAACCACATTGAGAGTTAGAAAACCCAGGTCCGGGAAGAGCAGAAATAATAATTGCACTGGGGAAGTGGTATTTGTGGGGATACGATAACTCTGTTCTGCAGATCTGTTTGAGAATTTCAGTCTGTCTCATCTCTAAATTCTCAGAGACTTACACTTTTCCTGGTGCGGTTTTCAGAATTCAGGTTTGGTCCGTATGAATAATGGAACAATCACTTGGACTTTGGACTTAATTCAAATCTTTTAATGAATTCAAAAGCTTTCTTGGGAGTTAAAATTGGAGCTAATATTCATGTGTCAGTAGAATTCATAAGAAATGATTGCCCTCAAAAGGTTAGTTCATCTGTTGTCTCTTCTAGGGGACATATAAAGTCCGAAACCGGTATGTAGTTTCTGGTGAAGCACCAACATTAGCTGCTGGTCCTACTTGGAACTACTAACCATGGAAAGAAAATTTAAAAGCATTTATCTTGTTGTCCTGTTTTCCTGAGGTGATTTAAAAAAAAGTTCCATGAGCATTTTGACGACATTGTTCCCATCGGAAAACTGTTCCAGAATCTCATCTGAATTGAATTTGCAAACTCAGTATATTAATGGGAAGTCTATATTTAAGTGCTTATACCTAAGCAGTTTAAAAGAAGTTGTTTTACCTCATTGTTTACCTCCTCCTCATACTTGCAGGGGGTAATACCATCTCATCCCAGCCTTAAATAAGCTGTGTTTATATATAGAGCCATTTAAACTGTCTTTTCAATTAGGAGGCTTTGCCAATTGAGATCACAGCAGTGTGAAATACTGTAAAAGTTTTTACTTCCATTAATGCTAATCCTATTTATAGGCTTGTGGTATGTTTAGAGCATGATGACAGGGCACACGAATCATTTGCCAATGAAAAGCCATTGTTGACTGTAGTGTACTTTAAGTCCTGAACTTCATTATTAGGAGAAATTAAAATGTTGGAAGTGATGTTCAGAATTGAGGTACAGCAGTTTGGAATATAAGAGAAACTATCTAATTGAGAAAGGCACATATGAACTAGACTAAGTCTGAAAAAGGAATAACTGATTTGCTGGAAGTCCAATCAAGTCATTATAGGCATCTTCCTGTCTAGTGTGAGTTTCACAAGGTTGTTCCAGTTTCCCTACAAAGTCGATGTTGATTTAAGTGCCACTTAAGAAGGTTTACCTTTACACACACATTTATCATGCTTCTGCCTACTCTGCTGGTACATTTAAGAGTCTGAGTGGAGGTAACATACAGGCCAACAAGACATGAGGCTTGAGTTAAGTACAGTGGAGTCTAGATAGCACACTCACGCTCCAGTTTGAAAAAAAACGGGGTGTTGGATCTGACCTGTCTTGTACAGCACCTTGAAATGTAAATGATGTTAGCTTTTGTGTGCTACTCACTTCTCCTGAAGATTAGACAACCACATAGCTTTATTTATGTTGTGAGGTGGCAAACCAATACGCACAGTTCGTCTTCCTTCACCGTTTTTGTTCTGTTATTGCATGAAATGAAAATAATTGGGGTTGAGAATGCAGTTATAGATGAGTTGCTTAAAATCTTTGCTTTGAAAACTTTGCCTCGGTGGAGAAAGGAGGAGCACAAACCCTCATGAGATTAGTGATTGCATGTGTGCATTATGTCAGGGCGCTGCGAGGACTGGCAGCTCCCTGAAGCCAGGTGCTGGGAAGACACAGGGGATCCCCATGGGCCTCACCAGCCAGGGAGCAGGGCAGGCCAGGAGGGCAACCAGGGGCAGCCCCAAGACACCATCAGACACCTCTGTGGGAACAGGGATGTCAGCCTGGTGGCTGGGCCCGGCTCAGCAGAGCCAGGTTCCAGCTGTGGCGGAGCTGGAGAGCAATACTCCTACCGCATCACTGGGACAGGGACTGGCAGCTCTGGGCTGAGCTGAAATGGGGTCCTGGGCCGTGGGGCAGGGGTGGGGGGAGGCCCCAGGGGAGGCTGGGTAGGGCCATTGAGGGCCATTATTGCCCTCAGCGCCCTGACATATAATGACTGGTATGTAAAACATAAAAGGTCAGTTTGTCTTTATCAGAAAGAATGGTTACAAGCTTCTTGGTCTTCTAGGCTGATGACCTTTCTTTTCACATTGTTTCCACAAAGATAAAAGAAACTGGCAAGGAAAAAATAAAGAAACATTAATCCAAGGAGCCATTTTTTGATGTTTCCTGCCTACACTAGGGAAAAAAAAGGGGATGAAAATATACTCTGTCATCAATTTTTAAAAATAAATAAGTTCATTTCAAAATAAAGCACTACAGATTCTGGTAACTTCAGAAGTCAGAATGTTGCACTTCTTATCTCTTGGTGTTCAGGAATCAAATAACACCCTGTTTTATTTAACATGGAGATCTGTTGCTCATGGATTGTATTGCAGATTGCTTAAAACAATGAGATATGTTGCCCACTGCATTATCTGTTTCTTACCTTTTCTTTCAGAAGTTCACAGCTATGCAAAACCATCTTTTACTTATCAGCAATAGTATATCAAAGTGTCAAAGGTGATCTATACATACTTGGCATGGCCGTTATTAAAGCATATCTTCAAAATCTCAGTAATAAAACCCATCTCAACTTATTCATGGCATTAGTTGCTCACAAATATAATAAATCGGCATTTTTCATTTACTTATCTACAAGGCTTTTTCATTTATGATTTAATTTCACAGCTGCATAAACATAAGATCAAAAATCAACATATTTAAAACACTCAGGTAAAATAAGGGACAACTTACTACCACAAAATGGCAAAGTGTATGAGAACAGATAAATTTGAATTGTGAGCTGAGCAGTAAAAGAATCTCTCTTAATAAGGAATTACATATCTTTGGAGTTTAATTACAATAAGGCCTGTCACTGTATGATTGATGATGAGCAGTTTTTCACTTCAAACGATTGCAATTGAATTTAGATAGTACCATTATTCTTAGAGAGATAAGGTCAAGCAAATGAGGCAAAAGTGGGGAAAAAAATGGAAAACCAAACTGTACTAAAATGAGAGAACATTTTATAAGATGTCAGGACCTTAAAATGCATCACAGGGCTTATATTTACAAATTTTATAAAATATTTTTTTTTTTTTTTTTTTTTTTTAACCATGCAACACAGGATCTAGTACCATTTGCAGAACAGTGAATCAGAAATAATTTGTACATTTGCATCTCTCTCTCTCCTTTCTGGAAATGAGAAAAACTTTTCTAGAACACATATATTACTTTCTCTGTTAGAAATCGTATAGCAGCACTTGTGTGCAGGGCGGACATTTGACTGTATGTTAGGGATAAACTCTGAATTGCTGACTGTGATGTTATTTTCTAATGCACAGGGTAGTGTGGCCTTGGGAGTCACTGTAGTTTGTCCATATACCTCGCTATACAAAGGCCATAACATTTTCCCTCAGGGGAGACACTTAAAGAAAGAAGATCTCAAAGCGCTGTTGTCACCTCTCCTCTTATCTCAGAACCTGAGAAGGACCTTTAATCTTCATTTGCAACCTCTTTTCTGGAGTCTTTGCATTTGAGTGAGGAGATTCTCAAATTTATCCTAGCCTTTATTTGATTTAGGAATTACATTTTTCACATGCTGTACCATAAACTCTTTAACCATGAAAGTACACATATAGGGGAAATGGAAGTGAAATGCTTCATCCACTAACCCCACTAGTGGAAGACCTTCCATTAGGTGTAAACTGGTTTACTTTAGATTTGTTTCCAAATTCTTTATGAAGTGTTAAAATACAATTTAACGAGGCCCTAATAAAAGGGTTTAAGGGACTCTTATTTGTAACCACATTTCCTTTTAATATAACTTAAGTTTCAGTTGTCTACATTTGATATCATCAGAATTCATCCTCTTCCACTCTTCTTACTAATCCTGGTCTTTTGGGGTTGCTGTGTTTGTTTTGGTTTGTTTTGTTTTTCTTTCCTTATTATTACGATATCTAAAAATTACATATTTCTGTTTGCTTTGTGTGGACTTTATGTCAGCTTTTGGTCATTATTGCCCTGACCTCATTTGATACTTTGAAGGTCTCTGTTATCTATATTAATGTAAATATATATTCAAAACCTTGTAAAATATGTGGCAAAATACGCCACATTTCTTCTTTTAGAAATCACATCAAAGGTTAGATATTTTCAAAGGGAATTAGGTTCTTCAGCTCATGAGGATAACTCAAAGAATAATAGTGTAAAGATTGTGATAAATATGTAGAAATATGTTTTATGTCTTTATTGATTTCTCTCTCCAAGAGAAAATTTCTAGGGAGAGAGCAGAATTTGGTTTATACTTGGCTCTAGCTCTATCCAGAAGCAAGCATAGGTAACGCATTAGCAATTTACCGTGTTACCTCTCTTAATTCAGTACATAATCTGACATTGCTTTCAGCCTACAAACTAAAGAAGCTACTCAATCTTCCTGATTGCTGACAGAATAAATTAATTAATAAACATGATTTTAGGTTTTAATTAAATTAATATAATTTGGTGTAATCTGCAAGAGAACAATAGGGCTAGTTTTTCAGCCCACTTTGTTAATAAATTAGTTTGTCTAAGAGCTGGTGCTTATTCTGAGCTCTTCTGAATGTGAATCACTTATACAGGCATTTTAAACAGAATCATCTTTCAAATTCTCATTACTTGGGAATAGACGTTTCACACTCTTGTTGAAAATAATGCATAAACCTTTTTACATGCAACTGCATATCAGGAAAACACAAACAGACACTTCTTGTTTGTTAATGTAATCTCCAAGAATAAACTGTATCTCTCAACAGGCATTATGTAAAATATAATATGTTTCCTTTTACATAAGAAAAAGAAAGAACACCTAAACCTTGGGTGATAACAAGCCAAATGCCAAATCCCAGAGGATACTTAGGTCTGAAGATGTTATACACTCAATGAACACTGCCAGGATAGCACAGAGAACTTGGGTCAAAGATCCAGCTAACAGACTAATAATTATATAAAAAATCAATGTTATTTATATATCCATAAGCATTTCCACCAGGATCCAGCAATATAAGAATCCAGATAGAAATTTTGTAATATGAATTGGTGCATAGTTGAATTTGGGATTGTTGCTTTTGAAACTGATCTATTATGTGGCAAGATAAATGGGATTTCTCTGTAAATTGCTGTAGTTTGCTGAAAAGTTTGCTGAAAATATTTTCAATTTGTATCTTCTCGTGATTGTGATGAGGTACAACAGGTTCTGAAAGGCAATTTCAAAAACCTTCTTATTAACAATTATAATCAGGATTAAATAATAGTTACCATTGCTAACAAAAATATCAGTAATAGCAATCTCTCTGACAGTGTCAAATGTACTCTCAAATATGTCAGATACCTTCTGTAGAAAGCTGGTACTGTGACAAGAACTGTGATGTTCTCAGCATGCACACGCAGTTGCTATATTTTCTGCTATATGATGTGATGTGTTACAAATCCCTGTACATTCTTAAGAGTTTAATTTAAACTGAGAAAATGAACTTGGAAGAGATGTCCAAGAAGTTAGTCTTTGGTTAGCTCAGGATGTATTAAATAAGGAAAATACTTTCCGCAGGGGGCTGTCTGGAATGATATGGTCCCATTGTGGGGAGAGACAAAGGGAGAGCTGGGTTTGCCAGCTATAAGCAGTTTTAAGTGTAGACATAACAGAAGCTTAGGAAAGAGTTTCTTCATTAAAGTCTTTCAAATCAAATACTCTACTTCCCAGAAAGAATGCATATAGGACCTATGGAACCCTGGGTTCAATAATAGAAAGCCAAAGATGTGGCAGCAGTTTCTGTGTTGCTTGTTTATAGGGACATGTGCACTTTGTTGCTTCTGTTTATTGATACCTTGTCTTACCAGCCCTCCAGACAATTGTTTAGGGTTTTTTTTTTTCAATCAATTGCCTGACATTTTCTGTCTCCTCTGACTGTTTGCTTCAGACATTAATCTGCAATGTGGAATGTTGTCTGGTGTTTCCAAAAATCTAATTTGTACCCGCTGCTCTTCAGAGGGCTGATATTCTCCCTTAAGTTTTGTTACTTGCATAGAATTATTGCTGGTAATAGTATGATGTTCTATCTTTTCCTCTTTTTTTTTTTTAATTTTTGACTCCTGTAGGCATATTTGTTACTTTTTTTTCTTATTTTCCTCAAATACACATGAAAAATATTTTATTAACATTTAGATTCTTTTATATTTAGTTTATTTGGTGTCTGGGTTGGATTTGGTTTTGGCCATATAAAGTTTACCTAAACTATTATTCTGTAGAATCCCTTGTATTTCTTAAGTTTCTTTCATATGAGCTGAATCTCGACACACACAGTTTTCAAACGTTATTAGAATTGTTCTATAACATCCATTTGAACATTTTTCCAGGGAACAGTTAAGATTTACATTGCTGATAGCTTGAGATTTTTTTCTAGGAGACTCAGAATATGGCATATTTATTTTCTGGGGTAAGATAAGTCATTCATATAATTTTTTACTTCACAAACTATGTAAGAATATGTGTACATTTTAATTTTAGTGATGCCACATCCCTTTGGATTTTTAATATGCTGAGCCGAATTGCTCATTCACAGCCGCCCTCTGTGTTAGGTAGGGAATCTTCAGTGCCTGAAGACAGCAATTATTTCAGGATCAGATTCCCAGCTTTTTATTTGCTTTAGGGTTTTGGTAGCATTACATCACCAATAGTAAAAAATGGAATCAGAGGCCTAATGAATAAAAACTAAGAGCGACCCTACTATGTCCCTGTATGTTCTTGCAGATCATGAGGCCTACATGAGTTACTCCCATCATGCTGAGGGAGCTGAAGAGACCAGCATCACCATGGGGCTGGCATACTCTTTCCCACACTATTACATAGAGGGTAGGTAAACAGCATCAGTAGCAGAGAGAGTAGTGAAACCACCTACTTCCAGTGCATAGGAGCAGCTAAGGCAATGCAAAGAGCCAGAAGATACTCTTGGTACAGAGCTCGCACAAATTAAATCCACTCAAGGAAAATGTGAACCAATGACTGTTTTTCTCTCCTAGACCATAGCTTCTAGTCAGCTCTTGTAGTATACCTAATTTAGTGCAAATGTATTATTTTACTATTTTATTTAGAAATATGCATCCTTGTCTGCCTCTTGCACATTATCCTGAAACTGAATCTTTTCTATTGTAAAAAGAACCGTAAATAATAAACTAATTAAAGGCCATGAGAATAGTTTATGTTCTCACAGAGATCACTTGAAACACATAAACCACAAAGTCCTCTGCAGGAACAGTGTTTGAGGAGAGAATTGGCCTGTAAATGGGCAAATTACAATGTTCGTTATTAAATAGAATACTGTATATCCATTTTTTTTGAAAGATATAGTGCTCTTCTGTGATTAATATTCAGTTCAAACTGTTATTTACCATTAAATGACAAAATAAATATCTCTGGACCTAAAGTACAATAAAGAAATTTGGATGCTCATCACAATATCCCTCTCAACTTTGTTCCCTGCAAGACAAATAGTTGTCAGTTCAAAAGCCTAGCAGAGATCTTTGGCACAAGACACCCTCCAACTCTTTTGGCTGATGTAGCTGCATTATATGTTTCTGTGGATATAGTGGAGATAAGTTTTAGTAAACGTGAATGGTTTTTTGAGACAGTACGGCCAAGCGTGTACGTACCCATGCGTAGAGTAGATGCAACTGGTATGCATCAGAGAAGCCCTGATGCCTACGGAGAGGAATCAGCTAGCCTGTGAACTCAGACATCAAAGTCTAGACAGCACCTAGAAGCTGCTACTGAGGACACCACAGTTGTAACCTGCATGGTCACAGGTCATCTGTGTAAAACAGGTGGTATTCCTGTGAGGTCTAACATAGCTCTGTCTTCAATAAGGCTGAGGTATGTTCAAGTTTAGATGATATTTGAACACTATATTTTTTTGTGCATATTGTTGCCTTTCTGAAAATGGCCTTCCACGCTCATTTTACATGTTATTATTTTGAGGGCGAAAAAATCCAACAACAAAAATTCAGTATCCCTATCCTTTCTACACAATTAACAATAACAACTAATACTAGTGCATGATAGGTGACCAAAACCTGTTAGGAAGATAGTGCTAATCACAATGTCTTGAAAGAAAAAGAAAAAAAAAAGTGCAGCAGCGTATTGCCCATAAATCAGAAAGCTTCATTTACTAATTTATATTGAAATATTTTTACTACATACATTGCTTTGCTAATGCATAGAAACCATATATTTTATTTGCCTGGGGTGGTGTTTAGCTCTGATGACAATAAATCTGGATATACAGGTAGTACTACTCTCTTTAGCTCATAAATTTAGTAAACAGCAGAGTTTCTGAAAATATATATCGCAGATATAGAACTCCCTCTAGACAGAAAAGCAATATAGTAAAAACGAAGTTCTTGTTTTGCAGTCCTTTTATGAGAAGGTATATAGCTCCTCTCATTCAATATATTAAAAACTGTGTCTTTCACTCTAAATCATCTGACATGCTATGACTAATATCAGTTATATTATTTTGAGATTCTATTAAACAAAATGCAAACCATACGATAATCATTATTTTAATATCACTTAGTTTTTGAGGGTCAGATAAAAGTAATTCAAAAATTGAATCCTCAGTTTGAGCATCTATATTGTATGAACTGTAATTTATAATCTTATACAAAATTAAAAGTATGTATTTAAACAACATTGTTTTAAAATACCCTGAAAGAAGCATATACCCCATAAACAGCAAATTTTCAGTATTTCATTACTTTCCTTGTGATATAATTGAAACAAAATGTCCTCCGAATTCAAGCTGCCCAAATATCATACTTTTCCCAGTCTTGCCCCAAGTCATGGTTCCATTAAACCATCCGAACACAAAATATGGAGAATAATTTTGATGAATTATGTTTTTTTAGTCTATAAAATAAGATCTATATTAGATAGACTGTACCTTCAACCTTTTTTTTCTCCACTCAGCTCCTTCTTTTTCTTTTTTTCTTTTATGGAAATACACTGGGAAGTAGGCTAATAATATACCAAACAGTCTTTCACAGTTGTGTACGTACAGTGGTTCAGTACAGCTCATATTGGAGATCAGCATATGGTCTAGCTTTCACATCTGTCCTGCTTCTGTAGCTCCAAGCAGTGGAACAAGTTGCACAGAGAGATCATGCAGTCTGTCTCCATAGTTGGAGTTTTTTCAAGACCTAACCGGATAAAGCCCTGAGCAACCTGGTCTGATCTCACATCTGACTGGGCTTTGAGCAGGAGATTGAACTACAAACCTCCTGAAGTCCCTTCTAGCCTGAATTATCCCATGCTACTATGATTCTGTGTGAAGTTTAGAAGTTCTACTGGGGCAAATACACATGTACACATAGTGTACCACAGTGTCATGCAGAGACACGAGAGAGGCCTGTCTTCGGAGCATTGTATTGTGCCAAGTAATGTGATGCCATAATGTGCCAGTTTTGAGGGTATCTGAGCTGCTACTTTTTTAAGACAAAAAGAAATGACTTCATAATTTCTGAATGAAGCCTATGATTTTAGCTGCCTCTCTCAAAGAGACTTGGGACACTCAAAACTTGACTCTGCTCTGCTCATGAAAAATTGCTTTTATTTCTTCTGTAAGTTACACAGTAACAGTGACCACTGCTATGGTTGAAGGAGCCGCTCTAAACTGAGATGAAACCTGTGTGGGTGGGTAAAATAAAATTTTATTTAAAGATTCCAGTGCTTAATTTTTTAATTACAGGTTTAGTTTAGATTATTTTTAGTATTGTATTACTTAAGTTGCAATGCAAGTAATTTTGCATTTCACGGAAGTCTTCATTAAATGAATAACAATTTACTTTTACTCCTGCTTAGACATCTATGGATCGCAAGCTACTGTGTCTGTTAATGACATTTGTCCATTCCACCATTTTCCAGCTTCCCATCCTTCTTCCTTTCATGTCTACTGAAGCAGTGCCCTTGGCCACAGTCCATCTCCATTCTTCATGCATAACTAAACAAGCTTTCTATTTCTTACTACTGTTATGAATTGTTTCTTTTGTTCTATTGTTTTCATTTAGCTCCTGACCACATTGTTAAAAAAAATTACAATAAATTCCTCAGCTTTCTAATTCAAAATATAATCCGTAATTATTTTGGTTTATAGATGCAATTCAATAGTGCTGAAAAGACCTTGACTAACCTCCTTTTGTTGCCATTACTGTTTTTGCCAAAATAATCTTCTGAACTACCAAACAGTATTCACGGAAGTTTTCAAAGACCAAAGCAAGGTGAAAAATCTGCTATCACATTATGAGGATAGAGAAACATCTGTTTCAAGAATTTTGCCTCTAAATGATGACTATTTTTGTACTGAAAGTCATGCCAGTCTAGAGTACAGTGATAGTGATACGATCTGTCTTTGCACGCTGTTTAGAGATTGCTCATGCTGAAATGAAAATCTCTTTTTGCTAGTTTCTTTTGTCTCATCTTGATCTTTATTCTTGTCTGAATTTGCAAGTAAAACAGGATTAAGTACAGTAGTCTTATGTTCTGGTTTCAGCTGGGATAGAGTTAATTTCCTAGTAGCTGGTATAGTGCTGTTTTTTGGATTTAGTATGAGAATAATGTTGATAACACACCAATGTTTTAGTTGTTGCTAAGCAGTGCTTATACGAAGTCAAGGACTTTTCAGCTTCTCGTGCCCTGCCAGGGAGGAGGCTGTGGGTGCAAGAGAAGCTGGGAGGGGACACAGCCAGGACAGCTGATCCAAACTGTCCAAAGAGATATTCCATACCATACGATGTCATGCTCAGCACGTAAACTGGGGGAAATTGGCCACAGAGCAGCCACTGCTCGGGCACTGGCTGAGCATTGGTCAGCAGGTGGTGAGCAATTGCATATTATTATTCTTATTATTATTACTACTATTACTACTACTAGTATCTCTTCCTTTTCTGTCCTAATAAATTGTCTTTATCTCAAGCCACGAGTTTTACCTTTTTCTCCACCATGCCACTGTGGGGGAGCGATCAAACGGCTGTATGGTATTTTGCTGCCTGTCAGGTTGAACCACAACACTTCCCATCAAAGCCTGGGCTGCTGTACTGTATGGCATTACTGTTTCCAGGAAAGGCACTTCTGTTTTTAACTCATTACTGAAGCAATGCAGCAACGCGGTGATAAACCAGTTTTTGTAGTGGAGTTCTTTTCTTAAAAGAAAGAAGATAAAGCCAGGCTCCAGATTACCCAAGAGCACTGAGAGATACTTCAGAATATATAGCCTCCATGAACCAAATGTTTTATCTGAAAGGAATTTTTTAAAGTTTAGTGTAAGCAATTGTATACAATGCTAAAATTTACACTGACAACGTGCATTTGAATATGTAAATTTAGAGTTGATATGAGCAATATTTCAGATGTAGTATGTCAGAAAAACAATAATTTCCCTAGAAACTAGACTGTGGATATAGAAAAACACCAAAGCCTGAGCTGCACATTTCTGCAGCAAACTTCTCAAGTCAGTGGAAATAACTGCCACTGTGGAGCTCTTATTGACTTTATTGCTTGTATGTCCCAGTAAAGAGCTGATTGCCTTAATATAATTCAAATTAGCTAAAGGCAGTATGTAATCTATTAAAAAGACACCCTGCATTTAACCAACTGGCACTAGTCTAAATAAACACAACCCTTAACTTTCGTTATATGACCCTATCCATTTTATTTCTAATCAAAATGTATTGGCTTACCTACTTTACTTTCCCTATAGCACTATGATTTCTAAATGGAAACTAACCACAGTACTTCAGGGTTTCCCCCCCTATCTCTTTTACTTTAAATGCCTGTTATGAGTCTAATTTCAGCTGAATATTTGACACTGCTTGCAAAAAGGAGCTTACACATGCCATTATCAACATGGGTGTCCTGCCATTGCATTTGTAGATATACTTTTTCTTTGTTACAGGTTTGACTAATCTTAACTGCATTGTTAACTCCAGATTTCAAGAAACTCCCTGAAACCTGACACAAACAGAAGGATGAGGTGCATTTTTTTATTTCCATCTCAGTGAGTACTATCATTCTGTACTGACAATTCAATAACGATCCACTGTTCTCCTAGCAAGAATTGTCTAGGTAATTTGTTACGATGAACTCTGTTGTGGTCATGTGTAAACATCAGGCTTCAAGCCCACCCCAAAGTCTTTGCAAAGCTTGATTGATTATATTTCTTTTATGTTTTTTTCTCTTTTAGCTTTTTATTATTTGTATTATTTACCTTTTATTACAGAAAGCTTTGTGTCCTTGTTAGAGCTTCTTTGGAACGGGTTGTTCTTATAAAATGTTTCCTGGCAAATCATTTCTGACTCATAATTTTATGAAGGCCTAAGAATAAGATCTCGAAGTCTCTAGAAGAACCAAGTGAACAAGAAATATGTGTTAACTTCTTCAGTAGAAGCCTCAACCTGAAAGATGAACATCCAGGGCTGGCACCTGGCTCCATGAGCACTGAAGTCCTCCTGTTCTTGGGTAATTAACTATTAACTAAGAAGTGGAGAAGACACGGATGCTAAGGGCAGTTTCGTGTGTTATCAATTCCTATTTTGAAACCAGACACATTTTCTAAATGATAAACATCCAGATCATGGAGTATATTTCAACACTAATCCTTAAGTAATCATGAGCTTAAACCCTTGAGGGAAGGGTCAAATAGACTGAAGATTAGACTAGGTAAAAAAGCCCTCTTCATTCAATTTCCAAAACTGATTCTGGAAAAATAAACCAGACTAAAGCGAAAAGGAAAAAGGCCTTTTTTCATCACTGATGGACAATATAGGTAATGGAATTGCCTGTACGTTGGTTTGTACGTTGGTTTTAAATTACTTAATATCCTGACAATATAACTTGATAGCAGAAGGACTGTAAAGGAAACAGGTCTCTGAGACAGCCTGAAGCTGATTCTTATAGTATCTCAAGAGCTAGAGTCCACACTTGGCCATAGATGCTACATAAAGTCCTTGGGGACATTGGTAGAGGACATTTTATCTTCTGTCTTCCAATCAGTCTTAAGTTCAAGCTATGCTATAATGTCAAGACATTGACAGTTATATTTTTATTGGTTTTTGAGTGACTGGTTTTTGGGTTATTTTTCTACCAAGGTCTACGCCTCCCATCAATATAAATCCTTCATTTCTTCAGCCTCAACCAGATATTCTATAAGAATTGTCACTCACGTTTCCTGACTTTAGACAGTATGGCAATTAGCAAAATGGAGTAAAATTGCATATTACCAGCCAAACTGCAGCCAAGAGCTGTAATAACTGTCCAGGTTCTAAAATCTGAATTTGACTAACTTCCTTCTTATATAATTACATTGTTACACATTGCTCAATTTGCTAATTGACTACATAATTTGTCTGACATTCATATACACATTAATCAATAGTCTTGCTATGCTTTTGTCATGGGCATATCTGCAATGTTTGGTAACATCCTGACTTGAAAGAATATTTTGAACTGCAATTGTGTGTATGCATTTGTGTATGTAAGTATGTATATATGGTTTTCATCAAGTACAGATCATTCCTTCAAGCTGCAGGTCTTTTGTGTTCACTAACCTGTCAGTCTTAGCGTGGCCCAACATTATTCAGTGCTCCTCAACACAGAAAAAGTCCCAGCAACTTCCCTGCTTGTTGTCATATATCATTTTTATGATCAGCTGGGCCCATGTCTACAGCACAAGATATGGCCCAGAAAAAACAGGAAAGTAAAACTGTAAAAGCCCTTTGCATTTTAGCTTTCTCCAGGTGCAGACTGCAGCTTTCAGAATTTGAATTGGGCACCTCAATGCCATCTAAATCCTATTTTTTGTACATATTTCCTTTACTGACTCAAACCCATAATAAATTTGTCCTGAGATTTGGACAGCAAATTAGAATATTAATAAATATTGCTAAAAGGATTGTTCAGGGCAAGAAAGGAAGTAGAGAATGAAAAAGCAGAAGATGACAAGAGATATGATTAAAAGCAAGGAATTTTGGGACACTGATATTACATAACAAATAGTCCACAATGAATGGGTGAATGTGGAGATAAAGGGTGAAGGGAGGCAAGACCGGAAAGGAGACACACAACAGCAGACTAGAGCGGCAACAGGAGAGGGGAGACTGTTGCCTATACAGGCTCATGCTTCATTTGTTCCAAAAGATGAAATACATGAAGGTTAATGATACATTTACAGGAGCTGAATGTTTGTTTGGAAACTACAGGCTGTCTTTACCTCTGCCATTGTGTTTCACTGTATTTGATGAATCACTTCAACTATACTTTCTAAAGGCGCATGTTTATAATAGTCTGAATGTGTTGCACCTCAGTTACAGCAATATTGACTGTTCACAGATGTAATTAAAGTTGATTTGCTGTGCTGTGAATATATGAAGAGCCATTAGTGCTAATACTATGAAAAATGAGGTCATAGGTATTCCAACCAGAGATTTTTTAATCTCAGTCCCTTGATGTCTCAGTTCTCTCATCTCTACAATGATGACAGTACCTATATGTGAAATTGAATTTATTAATGTTTATGAAGCAGTAACACACTGTAGTGATAAGTGTTTTAGAAACGCTTATGAGGAAATTAAGAATTCCTTCCCCAGACTAGGCCTTCCATTTACAGAGAAAGTAAGGGAGAGGGCCAGAGGGAGGAGGCCAGGCAGTGGACAATGAGGAGAATGCAAAATATTGAAAAGATGCGTGAAATACAGAGTGATCTTGTGAAGACAGGGATCCTAAGGATAATAGAGGTAATTAGATAATACATCACAAGGCATACATACAACAGAACTTAATTAAGATTACAGTGGATACCTTTATTCTAGTCAAATTTCTTTCAGTGCTTGGTTTTTCAAGAAGGGAGGGGAGGGGAGGGGAGGGGAGGGGAGGGGAGGGGAGGGGAGGGGAGGGGAGGGAAGGGAAGGGAAGGGAAGGGAAGGGAAGGGAAGGGAAGGGAAGGGAAGGGAAGGGAAGGGAAGGGAAGGGAAGGGAAGGGAAGGTTTCTTGCTTGTACTATCATTTTCAAGCTGATGTATACAGGCTATTTTCTGATAATATGTATTCTTAGGTTAATAATTTGATATTAAAATCCATAATCTCTTGATTTTATCACATTAACAGATTAAAAAAAAATCAGTGCTCCCAAAGATGATGTCAAATTAATATGTATATAGGATCATTAGTGGAAGAATCAGTTTGAGTGGTGAATTATTGATTTGGACATATAATTAAGAAATAAATGAAGTTCTTTACTGTAATTTATTTTTTAAGGTTTCCATATTCAGAAGGAAAATATGTAATATAAATTACCAGGTTTTATACCTGAAATATTCTTATATGCACAGTTTGCCTGTATGCTGGCATTCCGTATTTCCCGAAGTATCTGGGTAACTTGGCTATTGTTCAGATAACTAAGAATTTGTACAAACCAAATAAAAATCTATACAAATATTTGTAAGAAGACAGAGGTGATAAAAATGTGCCATTTTTCTGTTATTATGCTTTAAAATTAATAAAACTAGATACAGATAAAAAACAAGATGAAGAAAATACATATATTAAAACATAAATTTAAAAAGTCATATAATAGTATATTAATATTCATGGGGAGACAATAGAATATTGTTAGCCAGGTTCTGCAATTTCTCTTAGATCAAGCATTCAGACATTGTCGCAGTCATTCTGTCTACTTTCAGTGTACAAAATTAATTTTTCAGAAATTTTGTAACTGGTGATTAATCCCGATGTAATTAATAAACATTGAATCGTTTATAAATAATGAAAAAATTAGATCAAGCTCTCCCTCCTACAGTTACTGAATTCACTCATTTTAGTGCCATTTTGGTCTCCTTACAACTGAGTGTCTAGGGGGATTTCAAGTTATGATTGTCTGTGTTTCTGCGAAGACTAATGGTGTCAGTCATGTCTGCGTCATATACCGTGACATCAGAAGGTGCAAATTAAAGTGAGATAAAGTTAACCATCTTTGTTTGCAGTTTCAATGTTTTAAGTTACCAAATTGACCATCATGTTGAGAATGAGATGAAAAACAGTTTTTCTGCCAAGACAGTTAGAGTAACAGCTGTGTTCAGATACACTGACATTACATGAAGGGAAGAGTAATAACAAGAAGAAACTAAAAGCACACGTCACAACAGTACTTAAACATTATTGGATTTTTTTTTTTGGAAGAACAACAAGCACTGGGAGCAGAGATCAGAGCCCATGTCTCTTCTTTCCCCAGCAAGGGCTATAACTAGTGGGCTATAGAGTAAAACTCTCTTTTTCAAGTCCAATAAATCTTAAATTGTTTTCTGCAAAGAAACTGCCTTCAGCAGACTAGCTTGATAATGACACAATAAGAAAGCAACTCAAAATAACATTTTTAGGAGTTGGGAGATGTGAATGTTGATCCTTAAAAAGAAGAAAACAGTACCCTGGAATCCATAGTACGAGACTGGTAAGTTATCAGGGAAAGATGCTGCTTCTCCAGTATGCTTTCTCCTTTTGTTTTGAATATTTATGATGTTGTTACTGCTCCTAAAGGTCCAAGTGGCTCTTTCATGTGAAAGTCTGATAACCTGGCAACTTAGAATTCTGTCTTATAGCTACAGTCATGTCAGTTCATGGATTCAGTTCAGTTTCTGTGGAAGCATATGATGCGCTGGCTGAATATATCATGTTATGGAACGCAAATATATAGAACCCATAGATTTGATAATTCCTTGTGTGGGGTATTTGGGTAACTTCATATAGAGTAAAAATTAAAATGTCTTGTATAAAATATGAACAAATCCATATAGCGTGAAGTTTTTAAAATACTGCATGTCAGTATCCTGCCCTTCAGAAGAGAACTCTAAGGGTTGAACTGAGCATCTGCATTTTTTTCCACTGCAATCACTAGAATGAAGATGTGAATGCAACTGGGTAAGTACTGTGAAAGTGGCAAGCAATTAACAAATTGACAAATGAACAAATTAAGAAACAAAACCTGACAAGTAAACCAATTGGTAAACTGGAAAACTGACAAATTGGCAAACAGCTTGGTAAGAAGGCAGACATGCTCGAAGTTTATTTGAAAGGACAGCTTAGGTACTGTAGGTTGGGAAAATTGATTCAAGATCCTTTCAAGCACTGTGTAGTAGCCTTTCACTGAGATGTTCTGAATGAGAAAAGGAGTAACGCGCAAAACTAGAAATAGGGGCTTGGACATGCTGTAGTCAAATAATGTGAGAATTAAATATTGGTCAAGAACTTGGTAATCTTTGGAGAAAAAGCTACTACTTTATTTTTACTGCACATAGCGTTTTGATAGAGATGAATAGCTATCCCACACTTCAGTATGTGATAGCTAAATAGTAGACTGGATATCATGAATAGCCTATGTGAATCATGCAATGGTGTTTAGTAAAAAACTGCTTTACAGGAAAAGCTTGCTCTCTACAGCAATCCTTGGGCATCATCCTGAGCCCACGTGGTAGAGTTTGGAGATAATGCGATCCACAACACCTTTTATTTTAGGTTGCAAGTTTTAAATTGTTTGATCATTTGCCCATGTGGTGGGTTGACCTTGGCTGACTGCCAGACACCACCCAGCCACTCTCTCACTCCCACTCCTCAACAGGATGAGGAGACAAAATAAGATGGACAACCTCATGGACTGAGATAAGGACAGGGAGATTGCTTACCAGTTACAGTCACTGGAAAAAACAGACTCAACTTGGGAAAACTAATTTGATTTGTTAAAAAATTAAAAATAGAGTAGAATGGTAAGAAAAATGAGAATCCGATCAAATATGAGAAAAAACTTCTTTACAGTGAGGGTGACAGAGCACTGGAACAGGCTGCCCAGGGAGGTTGTGTACTCCCCTTCTCTGGAGACTTTCAAGACTCGCCTGGATGCAGTCCTGAGTAATGTGCTCTAGGCAATCCTGCTTTAACAGGGGAGTTGGACTAGATGATCTCTAGAGGTCCCTTCCAACTCTGAAAAATTCTGTGATTCTGTGAAATAAAGACAAAATGAAAACCACCTTCCCTCCACCCACCCCTTTTCCCAGGCTTAACTTCACTCCTTAATTCCTGACTCCTTTACCCCTCCTGTCCCTGCCCCAGAGCAGTGCAGGGGAGTATGGGGATTGCCACCAGATGATAGCAGTTCCTCTCTGCTGCTCCTTCCTCCATACGCTTTTCCTCTGCTCCAGCATGGGGTCCTTCCCACAATATACAGTTCTTCTCAAACTTCTCCAAAGTTTGGGCCCTTCCCGCAGGCTGCTGTCCTTCAAGAACTGCTCCAGGATGGGTCCTTTCCGTGTGGTACAGTCATTCAGGAGCAGACTACTCCACAGTTCCTGCCAGAAAAATCTGCTTCTGTGTGGTGTCCTCTCCATAGACCACAGCTCCCACTAGAAGTCTTCTCCTGTGTGGGCTCTCCATGGGCTGAAGCTTCCTTCAGGGCATCTCCACCTGTTGTGGCATGGGGTTCTCTACAGACTGCAGTGTGAATTAATCTGCTCTGGTGTAGTCCTCCATGGGCTGCAAAGGGCCAACCTGTGTCACCATGGTCTTTCCAAAGGCTTCAGGGGAATCTCTGATCCGGTGCATGGAGCATGTTCTCCTTCTTCTTCACTGACCTTGATGTCTGAAGGATTGATTTTCTCATATTCTTCTCGCTTCTCTCTCTCACAGCTTTTGCACATTGTTTTTTACTCTTTATTAAATATGCTGACACAGAGACACTACCAGCATTGCTGATGGGCTCAGCTTTGGGCAGTGACAGGTCAATTTTGGAGCTGGCTGGAAGTGGCACTGTCTGTCATGGGGGCAGCCCCTAGCCTCTTCTAACAGAAGCCACCCATTGCAGCTCCCCCACTATCAAAATTTTTCCATGTAAACCCAATGCAGCCTAAAAAGTCACCCAACAATCCCACCATAGCTGGGAAAATGCTGCATGACTCTCAAGGCAGGTGTTTGCTCCAGGTGCTGTATCACACCATGGGCTCTGGACTTTAACGGCATTCATTATCCTGGCTCTGTTGACTTCAAAAACTGTATAACACCATAAACAAGTTGAGAAATGTGTCTTGAAAAAAGATATACTCCCTAAGGGAAAGATATGATTTGCAGTTAATGCTGATGACCAAGTTCACTTTAGTAAGAGAGAGATTGTTTAAATATTTGAATGGGCATTATCTAAAAAAGGTCAAAATTATTTAGAATCATCACCTGATATATTATTTTTTCCTTTTTTAAAAATTAATTTCTTGACAGAAAAAAAGTAATCTTCAAGTTTAAAAAGGAAAATTAAAATAGAAAATATGTAGAAAAAAAAGTCACAAGAAGGTATGTCATAAAAAAGGATTGATAGATATTCAGAGGAAGAAACTACATCGAAAACTTATCCTTTCTCTGTCACAACCTTCTTAGAACAGTAAACTAGAAAAAAAGAAACACATCAGAATGATGTACCTCTTATTTCTTTGGAAAGAAAAAGCTTAATTTGTTCATGAAACAGGGTAAGGGACTCCTGTTATCACCTTCTGCTAGTGCCACAGTGGCACAAAAGCAAACAAAAGTAAGAATTGTGTAATCTAACATGTTAGGTGACCTCCAGGGCAGTACCGGGTACAGATGTAGCAGATCTGGCCTCACACTTACTGATGTCTGATCTACGTTTGGGTGACTGCAGTAGTTCCTGAGAACACAAATATTCAGTAAAAATCATGTGGCAAAACTCAGGAATATTATTAAATAGTAAATGCACTGCCAAAAAAAAAAAATTACATTGATGTGTAAAAAATAAAATAAAAAAAATCTGAAAACACCACTCCAAAACAATTCTTCCATTTTCATGGCTTTTTCATGCCTTGATGATAATTACCTAACCAAATGGAAATGGAGATACCTACAGTCATACACAGTGATACAATGCCTTACTTTCAAGGGCTGGACTGCTGCTCTCTAGCCCTTGTGTTGAAAGCATTGGGAGAATAAGATGCTTCCAAAAGCAGAAGCAAAAATGCTAAATGGGGAGCTGTTTTAGCTTGCCAGTAAGAAAAGCTGAACACGAAGGATAAATCCAGTTGACAAAGCAAGGCAAGCTCTGTGAAAGCTCTTCCTTCATTGTCTCTGCAAGGCAACATGTATTGAGGTCTTGAGGGCACTGATGGGCTTTATTGGTCCTGAGCAGCCTCAACTCGGGACCCTCACACCCACATCCACACGTCTGGGAACCTCCTTTCATCTCAGCCTGGGTCCATCAGTCCCTGTTGGAGATAGGCTGTAGGTTTACCAGCCTTCAGCTCCAGCTGCATTGCAGCCATCCCTGGGCCTGGCTGTGGGCACTGCTGATCCTGACCCCGACTCATCAGGAGTATTCTGAGCCCGGCTATCCTAGGGCTATGTCTGACACTGGGTAGCCTCACTGGACTGGATCCTGACTCCCACCCGTGGGATAACGTATCCCAGCGTGGCCTCTGCCTATCCCTGTCCCCAGGGAGGTGCCCGATGCCCAAGGCTGGGGCTGCCCCCCGGCTGCCCTGCTCCTAGCTGGGGGCTGAGACAGGCCCTACCCAGCCAGTTGCCTTGTCCACCTTGGCTGCCATCTCCCTACCCCAAGGGACAGCTGGCCTGTGCCATGTCCTGACAATTTGACATCCTCAGTTTCTATATCCTGACTAAGCTGAGGTGTTCCCAAAACTGCAGAGCTGGGCATGCACAGAAGTAGGATTTTAGTAAACTGGATAATGTTAATTTTTTTTAAGGGTGCTTGTGGAGTCCACTTAGCATGTGGGTTGGTAGCAAGTGACCAAAAGATAACTGGAAAATAATGTAGAAGAGCTCCTTCAGTTTCTCTTGAGACTTTCTTTAGGTGATTGCCTGGGTCTAAGGCATAATACTGTCATATTGCTATTTTTCAATTTTATTTTTATGAAACTTAAAATCCTTCCTGGGGTTAAAGAAAAAAAGTCTGGTAAACGAAGAGAAGCCAAGAATCAGGTATGACAACTGGTTTATTTTTTTATCCAATATCACACAAGTATCAGGATGTGTATGATGATATTTGAGAATTGAATCACTTGATTTCCAAGCTTTATGATTTTGACTTTACTATTGCTTTGAACCAGATGTTTAGGGTGGGAATTTGAACCGTTCTCTGTTGGGCCATGCTGCCATATAGATTATATGCTCTGAGGCTACCACTCTGCATCTAAACTGTGAGAAACCTTTAAGTGCCTGTGACAAGTAGGTATTGTGTCATGAGCTCTGCATGCATCAGCCTTCTTGCACCATAGTTTACATGGGAAAAATGAGTGCAGAAGTCAAAAGGACACATGATGAATTTCAACTATTTTCCATTTTGGTACCTGTCTTTCAATAAATGCTCAATAACACAGAGCCCGATTCCTGGCTTATCTGGGTCAACAAAATCATACCAGATATTAAATGATCAGAAAGGTCTATGTGTTGAAAAGATAGGGATTGGCTATATTTAATACTATACAGTTGTCTTCAACACTGATATAACTTTCAGCGGTATTGTTATAACTCATAATGCTGATGTGAGTTAAAGAAGAATCACACCTATAAAACAGTCTGGGAAAAGAATGTTTCAGGTTTCTTTAATGAGTTCTGTCTGTATCAATTATGAGCTCTGATTTGGCATTACTATCCAATATCTCTCCTCAAAAGCATACATATCTGAAATAAATTTAGACTAGAGTAGAATACACCGTATTCCTGTCAAGCACTTTATCTCCCAATAAGAAAATAATCTAATCATGAAGTATAAATGTTCAGTTACTCAAAAAGTGCGACAGTTGAGACAATGATTATTGTTTCATTCGTGCACAATAGAGTGCTGAAAACTGGGATTTGGTCTCTGTATGGGTGCCTGACTGAAATATTCAAATATTTTAGAATCATGCTTGATGGCATGCTTGATGTCTGTCTTGAGAGTCAGAACATTGTTTCAATTGCTCCCGCAGGTATTTGAATTAATTATATTGAAGTAAACGAAAGCACTTTAGTTATTCCTTGTCTAATTGAAGTAACAGTCTTCCCTAAGAAACGAGGTATAAAGAAAATATATTCTATGAAAAAGACCAAAACCAAATCTAAGTTCCCCAAGGGTTTTAGTTTGCAGTTGCCCTTCTATGATACTTTCTACTCTCACATGAGCCTCAAAAAAATAAAAAAGTGCATTTTATTATAAAATACATTTAGAGAAAAAACTTGTAGTTTATATGCATTATCATAGTATTAACCACAGGTATGAACTTTTCTCAGCTTGAGGAAGAGAAAAAAACACAACAATATTGAAAAATTAACCACCAGCTTATACACTTATTTGAATACGGATATCCTCCTTTCCTTTTTTTTTTCAAGATCGTATCACTCAGTGGGGAAAAAGTCACCAAATTTTGTGAGCTAGCAAAAGTGCAAACAAGAACAAGTTGTCAGAATAGTAACCTGCATTTTGTCTTGGTACAATCTTCATAATTCTTCTCTAACAAATCTTTAATGCAAATTCTATAAAAAACTATTAGAGTAAAAATGCTGGAATCTTACATTTTCAGCTGCACAATAACCATTCTGCTTTTCAGAAACTCATAATCTTTGCTGAACTGTGACAGTGCTTCAACAAACTATCTTCCTACATATTTTGAGAGAAGAGTACTGTTCACCTCTCTGAAACAGCAGATTCTTTGCACTTATACTGAAAAGGTATCAGAGGGACAGAGATGCATGACTCTGCAGCCTTGTAGGATAATAACTAGGCCTAAGAAAAGGATGGCACTTCAGAAACACTCTGAATTTTGTATTTTCTACTGGTAAGTGGTTAACAATACACTGGCATTAAGTGCATTAATTGCTGATGTTATGTGTTTCAGTCCCCATTCCACACTGGTTTTCAAATGTAGTACAGGACGCACAGGTGCCTATCACAGCATTCTTGGTCCTCTTCCAGGGTCCTGTTGTCTAACATTTTCAGTATCTAACTTTTAGGTGAACAAGTTACTTTTTGGGTTGGACTCTTTAGTACAGAAATAATCTTTCTGTCTTTAAAACAAAAAGGCATACCCTATTCTTCTCACTTAACTGTTCATCAGCTTTATCATCATCTCTGCAGTAAGTGAAATAATTGGAATTTTTGCCTTTGACTTCAGTGGGAGAAGAAGGATGGTTTTGGTTGCAGTGATGTCCAGAATTAAGTAGAACACTTTGCCTTTCAGCCAAATTGTTTCTCTGGGAGATGTCCCAATTAAAGAAATACTCCAATGAAGTGTGTCCCATTTAAATGGAGATGCCAGTACTTCATCCTTCATACAGGGTAAGACTAACAAATGCAATGCAGAAATAATGTCAAAAGAACTGTTTAGTCTTCTAGATGAATACAATAGTTTTATTCTCTTATTCAATTATCTTTTATTAGGTTAATTGGTTCAGAGCTGAATATGCATTCCTGATAGAAGCTTGCATATTTTCCAGTGTTTCCTTGACTGTAAGACCCTATTATTTGCCCTCTCTGCTAACTCTTTTGTGTTAACTGCTAAGAAGTTATTGATGACTTTTTTGAAGCTGCCATTGCAAGAAGTGTAATGAATTGCTCTTTTGCAAGGTTGTATATCAACTCAAAGATCTCCAGTTATAAAGACTATTTAAATGTATCATTAACATACTAGGTTGCCTAAGAATCATGCCCTCTGTGCATTCTTACCCTCTGTCCTTTAGCTTATGGGTTTTCATTATTGTCAAAAAACATAGGAAAATGCATTTTGAAAAATCATCCTTGCTAACTCCTGGTGATAAAAAAAGACAAACAGGTCACAGAAGAAAAGTATGTGGAAACCTCAATTTGCATTATCGACTGCCACTATCTCAGAAGACTCACTTTAAAGCAACTGAAAGCTTTTTTCCTGGTAGCAGAATATAAATGAAGAGCGTATTGAGGTTATGCACTAGTTTCACCTCACACAAAGTCAAATGTCATTGTTCTGGATGTCAGGAAGAGCAGACAGGTACAAGTTGTCCTTTTCACCTATGTACAGTCCTTGAGGATTTATAATTAAAGTGACTTTAGAGCTTGCCAATGGCTACTAGTGTATCTACAAGATTTTCCTTGTTATAGGCTTCATCACCAGGAGAAGTGGCAGATTTCATTATTACTTTCTTCTAGGACTTCTATGAATTACTAAATCAACAAAACCAAACAAAAAAAAAGATGTCCCAAAACTTTATCTATCAGAAAAGGCAAACGAAAGCACTTGAAGAAATTGCCAGTATTCTCGCAGCAGTGACTCATGTAACTATAGAATAATAGCAGTATAAAACCTTTCTATTTTCCCATATTACTGTTGACGGCTCTGAAAGACAAAAGGGGTGTGAAGACGAAAGAAGCTGTGGTAGGGAAGCAAAATAAGCTTTTAAGGATGAGGGGAAGGAAAACTGGACTGTTAGATTTCTATTTTGACAGAGTAGCAAACTGTCATTCATATTGTCAGAAGCTGGTTATTAGAATGTTGACCCCATCCCTGGTGTCCTATGGGCAGTAGCCCCTCCTTTGTTACTCAAAAATTTGCTCTCTTTTTGCTCTTATAAGACAATATGATTTACATGTCTATGAGTGATGGATGAAAGAAGAAGGAAGAATGGTGGGAATGTAACAGGAGGAAAAAGGGTTTGGACTGCTGCAAATATCCTGGCTCTTGAGACACTGTAGGGCCAGATACTCTAGCTGGGAACACTGACTAGCCACAGGCACATCATTAGAAAATACCATTTCCATACCTTAGGAGTCAAAGCCATGCATGTTTCTGGCCCTTATAATTCATCCTGTCCATTTAGACCTGACATACCTCAATCCTGAATTGCCAGAACCTATTCTAGAAGCCAAGATTTTCATGCCAGCCTTATATCCCCAAAGAACATTATTCCTCAAAGACTTATGAGTAGATTAAGGACACTCAGATGCTAATTTACACTATGTCTATACTATGTTAAGCTGAGTAGCTCTTGTGGTCTACTTTTTTCCAGGTACTAGACTTTGACTAACAAGTATATGCTCAATCGATGCACCAGTCAACCACCAGTTGACTTCTTTTCCTTTCTGATCACAGCACGCACACATTTTTTGGCTAGCTTGTGGACTAACTTTTTATTCTTGTGCACAAGGTGACTGTATTTGCAGAGGGACAACCTGATAAAGGTGAGCATTCTTGGCCAGCTTAATTGCTTAGACTGCAGTGGAAATATCTGCCTGGAAGGAGAGCAACAGGGTAATCTAAAAGCAGCCTGCAACTACTTGAAGGGCAGTTACATGGATGGTTCACCCAAGCCCTTTTAAACAGAAGCAGGCAATATAATAAGGAGCAACGGCCAGAAGTTGCAGCTTGGGAGGCTTATCCTGGTCACTGGGGAAAACTTTTTTCACTAAGAGCAAAGTACAATGTAATAACAGGTTTCCCAGAACGTTGTCTAGAGGGGTTTTGTAATCTCTACTCTTGAAGATTTTCAAAGACACTGCTAGACAAATCTGTTGCTGACCTGATATAGTGTTGATGACAATCCTGCTTCTAGTAGGGAGCTGGACTAGATGTCTTCCAGACGTTCCTTCCAATGAACACTTCTTTTTGCAAGTGTTGAGGCACAGTTTGGGAAAGAAGTCACATCAGGGAATTGACAGTTTAGAAGCAGCCATTCCAGGCTTGGTGGCCTATTTTGTCTGTATTTTCTTTTCATTTATGAGTTGGGATTTTTGAGACAAAGAGACAGTTTGTTGTATGTGCATGAATTGTATCACGCCTTTAGAGTTGGGTTATGCCATGTGTCTTTAGAAACAGAGAAAGTTCCTGTCATATCTGTTTTATTTGATAATAAAGATGTAACCTGTTGAGGCCTTAATCTTTCCCCTACCTTAACAGAAGTTTTCTGATGAAGAAAGATCACTATAGTTGTTAAGGAAGGATGAACAAAGTCCTTTATAAAAAGTGGTTCATGCAAAAAATGTTCTGAAGGAGGTACAACAAATGCTGTTATAATAAATGTTTTCGTAAATGTGCACTACATGGGTCTGTGATGCTTTAAAGGTGTTCGAGAACCTGCACTGTAGAGGGAAATGAGCATTCCAGCCAAAGGCAGTCTTCAAGTTCCCTACAGTAAAGTATGTTCAGTGTAAATTCTAAGATCAAGATCTCTTCTCTTCCACTGCAGTATCTTAAAAGTGAAGAAAAAATATAAATCATTATCCAATTAATGTCAAGAATAGATACACATTTTAGGGTTTTAAGTAGCCAAAATAAAATAGCAGGGTTGTCTTTATGTAAATAAAATTTATTAATGGTGGTTTATTCTACATACTTTCTATAAATAGAAAGTAAATAGTAATTTAACATGTAATTGTAAATGTAGTCTCTTGAAATCTCATAAAGAGCTAAACAAGCATAGGCTAATTTTAATACTTAGGTAGGAAAACCTCAGAAAATTTATAGGTGTCACAGCAAATGAATTTGGCCATTTAGTGTCATTTCTCTCCAGTGAGCTGGATGGCACTAAGACAGATACTATTTTTTCTGATATAAAAAAATAAATGTCTAAACCCTTTCAAATTAATAAAGCTCCCAAGACTCATTTCATAAAACTATTAACTTGCATACATTGGCTAAAATCCAATATAAGTAATTATAGCTTTCTTATATAAATTCTTCCCATAATTTCACTGGATAAGGTATACCTCATTACCTGGTCTAGAATTCCAGACAAAGTTGACATGCCTTGTTTTAGAATACTTATGAGAATAAGAAATCGTTGATTTTCTGAGCCAGAATTAAACTTTATGGTAGCTCAGATTAAGTGTATTTTAGAATTAGACTAAAATGTTAGTCAATTTTGGTCCTATTTTTCAGAAACTATACATCAAAGAAAATAACTATAGAAATGTCAGAGTATTAAAAAAACCCACATGTGAGCAAAACGTGCTTCTGAACATTTGTATTTGGAATGCTGAAAAAGTTCTATAACTGACAAGATGTCAATTTTTTTTCAAAGTAAGCTTACCATCCTGAAAATAATTTTGTGAAAAACAATGGATTAGCTGACATGAGATTGTTTTCATTAAGAACTAAGGAAGTGTATAAGCAATTTGTCAACGATGTTTTTTGAAGAATAGATTTTGTCATATCAAGCTGAAGAGATAAAAAAATTTGTTAAATGTTACAATGTCATGGGTTAATCATTAATTACTAGCTAACAAAACTTCAGTGACTGTGGGTTCAGTAAAAAGTTTTAATACTTAAATTGTAGCATTACTTTCATTCACCTTTAAGTGTTAACTTATAGGGTGGAGTCCTGATCTAGTTGAAGATGCCCCTGCTTATTGCAGGAAGGTTGGACTAGATGACCTTTAAAGGTCCCTTCCAACCCAAACCATACTATGATTCTGTGATTCTGTGATTCTAAGTAAACCACTGGGACCCTTATGAAGATCGAGAAGTAATCGGACACCTCCAAATGATATCCCCAGCAAGCAGAGCAGAGGGCCAATACATGTTTAGCAAAAAGGAAGTAAAGAGTTTTGGGATATACGTATGATATCTGGCTGTCCTTGAGGCAGAATTGTTTAACTCAGATGTTAAACAATAGATATTTCTATTCATGGGGGACAAAAAACATACATTGTTTCCTCATGGTAGGTCAGAGATAACAACACAGTCAAATAAAAAGGTCTATTATTTTCAGATGGGGCTAATGGCAATGATGGCACCCATATAATGATAACAGGATTTTCTTCTATTTCACAATCCCATGTCATAACCACTAGGCTATGGAACCAGGGTTGCTGCTGTTTGCTTTTCTCCTGAATTTATGAACCTGAATACTTACTTAGCAATCTGGATTTGATTCACATATCCAGGTGTCTTTCACATATCCAGGTGTCTTTCACATATCCAGGTGTCTAACTTTGAGGTGTAAAGATGCTGAGAAACTATAACACTTTCCTTTTTCAAGAGTCCGTGGAGAATTCAAAGTTTAAAGATTATGAGCTCATTTGAGTGTAATACATATGTGGAAAAAAGGTACTTGGTGGCAGAGTGCTCTTCATAGTACTAGATTAAAAGTAAACCAAAGCTTAGTATTAGGAAGTGTGTTTAGATGAGAATAAAGATAGTGTTTTGAGTAGTGACAGCAATTAACTGGTGGAAAAACATGAAGAATTATGTGTCTTGAGGGCAAATTTTAAATAAAAAATGGAGGTTTCTCAGTCAGTATAAAATTTGTCATACATGATTTAAGATAAGGAAAGATAATAACAAGAATAAATGTTGATCTCAAAATTATTTGAGTGAGAAAAAGTAGTGATAATGGAAATGAATGCTTTTCCGCAGTAATTTGAATTCAAAGTGAATTAATGATACAAACAAGAATACTAACGTCTCCATCACTACAGGACTTGGATTTTCCTGTTCCTTACCACTCAAGAGATCTTGAATATATTAGATACTTTAGATGAAATATGTCAAAGCTTATGTTTACAAAGGGGCAGAGAATCACAGTCAGGGTTTCACCTGTTCTGTATGCCTGTGGGACATGAACCATCTCCAGCTTTGAATCTTTATGGCCCATGTTGGCATACCACTTTTCTAACTTGCAGAACAGGACGAGCTGTTGCAAATAGGAAGTGCTGTAAGGTTATATTTACATTACAAATTAGTACAGAACTGTAGGTGCAATTTTTGTAGAGTAAAACAGTACTATGGACCCAATGTCCATTCTATCTGGCTTTTGGTAAGTTTTACTTCAGCTCTAGTCTTGTCCTGTGGATTTAGTGTCCATAGTAGTTGGAGTCTACTAGTTGCACTCCAGTAGTCCATCTTCTAGTTCTTGTATCCTTTGAAGTTGTTTCTTGTTGCAAACCTGGTAAATGAAGTTGATCAGGAAATTCACTTCAAAAATGCATCTAAATCACGAAATGCTAACAAATTAAACACTAATGAATGAAAACAGAGGTTATAGTTAGTATTCTAATTTATACAGCTTTAAGACAAGTACTTGCCAGACTGGAAAATTGAACAGCTGCAGAACTGTCTGCATCTCATCATGTAGGTCTGCAGTGAGTAGGGGTAGGATTTATTCTAGCTGAGCTACCTATACTAAAAATAGATCCTCTGGGCATTTGAAACTTGCTTGAACTGTCTTCCTCTCCTCCACTGGATAATGTTTATCAAGAGAGCTGTCTTACCTAACAGTTGATACTGCCAGATCCCCAATTGCAAAATGATGTGAAACAAATATTGCTTCCTGAGACACCCAAGTAGGTTCCTGATAACAAACACCTCAGATTAACCTCGAACAATATTTTATTTAAATTAATGTTTTTTTCTGAACAGATGCCGTCTCTCATTGTCTCTTCAGCAACATGTGTTATCACACATAGCACCAGCTGAATGTAGAGAAGAAAAGTCTATTCCAGTACAGGGTTAATTTTTTATTGCGAAATCAGAATTAATCCTACCACAAGGAATAATAAAGCCCTACAGTTCCTCTTTACTTGGTCCAGTAACTACCTTTGAGAGAAATTGCTCCTTTCTGTCCCAGTAAGTCTAGCTCCCCAATGGGGGCTTGGCTTTCCAAGGACAAATCTCTTCCTCTCTTTAAGATAGCTTCACAGCATGTCTTACTTACCTGCTTTTATTTTTAACCCAATTAATTCTGTTAAAATGTAAAAGATAGGGCATTTTGACTCCCAGAGGGCTTCTTTGACACATGATCCTGTTATTTATATATTTAGTTTGGTACTTTCTTCTAAGCCTAAATGGCCTTCTTGCCATTTACATTTTCAAGAGTGTCACAGCATTTTATAAATTGAATATCATAGAGAAAGTATTTATTGTGCATACATCTGACAAAGCTAACAGGCTGTGGTGTGACGTGAGACTTTTGGCAGCAGGTCACTCCTTCCATTCACCCCTTCCCTCACTACCACCCTTACCAGTTCTTTACTTTTTTGCTTTAAAGTAAAAAAAGTAAAAGAAACAACCCAAAACCATACAATCCCCCCATATCAAACTATGACAAAGTGATTTTTCTGCTCATCTAAATTTTCCACAGACTGCTATGTCTACCCCTTTTCTGAGCAACAATGTAAAAAAATCAAATCTGCATTTTTTCCTACCCCCTCTCCAAATCAAGAGAATTGGCATCTCTACTGTGGTTTTGCACTGTGAGTCAGCTCTTCAAAAAACAAACTCTGTAAAAAACCAAAATTAAAAACATTATCAATATGCAGTATATGAACTAAAAATACGATTTTTTAATTAACCAATGAAAAAGAAGATAAATTATATAGAAAATCAGTGTGCAAACAGAGGCATCAAGTTCCATGTATAAAGTCCATTAAGGTCTCATTAGTTTGAAAATAATATATACGTAATAACTGAAGTACTTAAATTAAAACAACTTCTATACTTATGAATATATGAATAAATATATACTTACTTTTCTTCTCTTTCCAAAACACTCCCATTTCTATTAAGCAGAGTAGAAATAGTTGCTGAATGTACTAGATGTAGCAAGTTCTCCAGTTGTCAAACTTTTAATGAAACCAAACCATGATCATTCCTTAAGATTTCCTGTAGTCACTTATCTTTTGAGTGAATAAAGTGCTATTAATTGCATTTATATGCTTTAAATGAAGTACATCTGATGCTTTCTATTGGTGGTTTGCCAGCCAATTTGCATTATAATGAATAAAATCCCAAGGATCTTACATATGGTGAAGAATTAATGTGGTCAATATGCAAATATACATATGAAGTCCTTGGTCTGAGATATTGCATAATTACACCTTAAAAGACAGACAATGAAGAAAACTGTAAAACTTAATTAAAATTAGCATTTTATTAACCTGAATTATAGTAAATACAATGTCAATTAGTGTATTCCACACAACAGATGGTTTACTTATATTTGGCTTTATTTGACCATGTAAACTGGGGGGTCACCACATGAGCAAATTTAAATCACTTTGACAAACGGGCAAAAATTTTCAGACAGTTGCGTTTTGGCATAGCACAACTTGTTCTTTGTTACATAATTTTGTTATATAACTTGTAACACAAATTTTGTGATAAACTTAACATCTAAGTCAATGATTCAAATGCATACTTATAGTACTCAAAATGGTGCAGCTTCAAGGCTGTTATATAAGTGCTGCTACTTTCAAAATGGATGGTATTGTAAACTGTTGGACGGCTTAGATAATATTTGCTATGTAAAGGAAAACACTGTTTAAACACCACTTCCCTGTGAAGAAAAGCAATGCTGTGTTACAAAATGTCTGAATTCCATATTTGCTCTGAACAGATGTTAACAGGAACAGTCATTATATTAAGCTGCATTAATTAAATATTGACAGAACAACCTTAGTAGATGAATTTATTAAAACAGCGTGGGGTCTGAGTAGCAATTAGTAGATTGATGTATTCATGATTATTTGCATGTGACAGCAAACAATCAGACTGTAGAGAGAATATTTCCCACATTATTATTCATGTTATCCTTTCCTACCGTTTGAACCTGGAAATTTCCCACTGGATTAGCAAACTGAGTTAATGACTCCTTTAAATTGTTGGAAAATTTGTGTTAATTCTTACAACATTCTGTTGCCACTGATTCTGTTAAACATTTTTCTGACAAACAAAAAACCCCAACTTGTAATTCAATTAGAGGTAACAGCCCCAAAATGATATGTTGGGAAGAACTGAAAACAACATTTTGGAGGGTGCTTTTCCCTCTACAAAGCAGCAAGATAGGTTAGTCAAAGCAAAATAAGATTCCTTTATTGCAGGAAGACATTGTTCTCTTAATACAAGAAAATTAGCACATCCATGCAGTTCTCTTTCTTTTTAATAACTTTAACCTTTCACAAGAAGGTTGTGAGGTTTCTGAATGGTGCTAGCTGTGATTCTAATCAAAATAATTGGATACTAGCTGTTTCATTGATTTAAGGAAGGTAGGTAGTCTTAACATATTGTTTCTTTGAAATAAACTGTTTCTTTCATTTAGAATGTCTCTGGAAAGTGAATAATTATCTACCGTTAGTTTAAATTTATTTTCACAACTTCTAAATGTAATAGATTGAATTGTTACAATTAGGTCATAGAAAAGTACAGTATAAGCCTGTGATTATATTGTTAAGAAAAACTTTTAAATACCGTTCTTTATTGCTGTGTTCATGTATATGTGCAGTTATGCTCACATCTTTATCTTCCACAAGTGCCTGTTCAATGGCAAGTAAAGCAGGCAACTCCTACTGGCAACGTGCACCCCATCCACAATCCAGTTCTGCCTACTGCAGATCTTCCTATTGTGGCTGATAAAGTCGAAAGAAAGGTTGACATGATACAGACTCCTAGACTATGGCTGGTTGCATCTGAAGAACGAAATGTGAAGATTAGAACTGATAGAGATAAAGCACATCCCTCTTCACAGTGTGCTGTTCCCAGTTCTCAAAACTAGTATTCATTTAACTGAGGACCCTGGTCTATGATGGTACTTCTGTAGCACTTTGGATCCAAGTATTTAAATGTTTTTCCTAGGACAAGGCAAAGGATCAGTACTTTAAAGTAACCCCTTGTCCTGGTTCCGGTGGGGATAGGGTTAATTTTCCCTGGTATTCCATGCCATGTGAGCCACGCCCACCCTGAGCTGCCGGGGGAGGGGGCAGGAAGTTGCTGCTTAAAAGCGGGCTGGGGGGTCCCGGGTCCGGCTGGTCGGCGAGCGGTGGGGAGCGGCGGTTCCGTAATCGCGTTTGTATATTCCCCTATCCGTGGTGGTGTTGTTGTTTGCCTGTTCCCTTTGCTGTTCTGTTAAACTGCCTTTGTCCCAACCCAAGAGTCTTGCCTTTTCTTACGATCCTTCCTCTATTAGGAAGGCACGTGCGAGCGGCACGTGGTTCTTTGTTGCCATCTGAGGCTAAACCACGACACCCCTGCAGCTACACTGTATGAAGTTCAAGACTTCAGATCAATCTGAGTTTATTCTGGTCCCCTGTACCGAGCGTCCCCACAATGCACATGGCTCAAATGTAACCAAAGGACCAATGAATGCTTGACCCCTCTGTTCCCTTTAGGTGGTAAAGAGCATTCAGTGTCAACCAAGAGAAAAATGTATGGTTTAGTTTCTACTTAGAGAAATTATCTAGAGTACACCAAAACTTCTACTGAACTGAAATGCTATATCACAACTGGGGACAGCCAGGAGACTTGCTAAAAACTTGATCTATTGCTCTAAACTGAATACTTAATGTAGTTGTAGTGTTATTACCACAAACAAGGCACTTTGGAAAAGCTCCTTTCCTGTACTCTATTAATTACTATTCAAAACAGCCGCTTCAGGAGGATTTATGAGAGTCAGGAATAATCAAATGTTTCCTGGTCCACTGTGCAGTAGTGCAGTGGGATAACAGTGAACCTGGGGGACAATTGTTCTGTGTCAAGGCCTTGGAGAGACCCTTTTTAATCTGAAGAGATTTTCTGATTTCTTTTTTTATTTTTATTTTTTTTTTTAGGTTTCCTGCTGTTTAAACGGGATAAGAATGGTCTGTTTGTGGCTTTGATTCATCTTTGCTGAGGTACCCTTTGGAGAAAACTTTCTGAAACTTGTTCTATGAAAACAAACAAGTGAAAAGGTTAGCCACGAATAGGTCTTTAAACATCAACTTTAAAGCATGTGTGTCTTCATAGAATCATAGTTTGTGTTGGAAGGGACCTTTAAAGGTCATCTAGTCAAACCCTTCTGCAAGGAGCAGGGACATCTTCAACTAGATCAGGTTGCTCAGAGCCCCCTCCAACCTCACCTTGAACGTTTCCAGGGATGGGGCATCTAGCACCTCTCTCAGAAACCTGTACCAGTGTTTCACCAACCTCACTGTAAAAAATTTCTTCCTTATATCTAGTTTAAATCTACCCTCTTTTAGTTTAAAACCATTACCGCTTGTCCTATTGCAACAAGCTCTGCTAAAAAGTTTGTCCCTCTCTTTCTTATAAGCCCCCTTTAAATACTGAAAGACTGCAGCAAGGTCTCCTTGGAGCCTTCTCCAGGCTGAACAAGCCCAACTCTCTCAGTCTGCCTTTGTAGGAGAGGTGTTCCATCCCTCTGATCATTTTTGTGGCCCTCTTCTGGACTTGCTCCAACAGGTCCATGTCCTTCTTATAGAATCATAGAATGATAGAATGGTTTGGGTTGGAAGGGACCTTAAAGATCATCTAGTTCCAACCCCCCTGCCATGGGCAGGGACACCTCCCACTAGACCAGGTTGCTCAAAGCCCCATCCAGCCTGGCCTTGAACACTTCCAGGGATGCAGCATCCACCACCTCTCTGGCCAACCTGTTCCAGTGTCTCACCACCCTCACAGTAAAGAATTTCTTCCTAATATCTAATATAAATCTCTACTCTTTGAGTTTAAAACCTTTATCCCTTATCCTATTGCTACACTCCCTCATAAAGGTTCCCTCCCCATCTCTCCTGTAGGCCCCCTTTAGGTACTGGAAGGCCGCTATAAGGTCTCCCCAGAGCCTTCTCTTCTCCAGGATGAACAACCCCAACTCTCTCAGCCTGTCCTCACAGCACAGGTGCTCCAGCCCTTGCATCATCTTCGTGGCCCTCCTCTGGACCCATTCCAACAGGTCCATGTCCTTCTTATGTTGGGGACCCCAGATCTGGACGCAATACTCCAGGTGGGGTCTCATGAGAGCAGAGTAAAGGGGGAGAGTCACCTCCCTTGACCTGCTGGCCACGCTTCTTTTGATGCAGCCCAGGATACATCTGGAAGTGATGACTTCATAAAGGTCTATCAATTATTTAATAATTGTATTAGATGATCCTAAGATTTAGATGGTGACCACTGAATGGAATCTAAACCTGTTTTTGAAATGTCATAAGTAACAAGGACTTCTATGTCTTGTTTGAGACACATGAATTCTTAAGGGTCAGTACCTAAATCTGGCACAGAAGATTTAGCCAGAATCAAAACACTGTGGGTAAAAGCAATCCTTAATATGTTCCCAGATGTCTACTTCAGGCTGCTGCAGGGCATCTCCATCTACTTGGGATCTACAACCTAGACAACCTTTCAAGGACTGAGTTCGGTCCTTGAAAGTGTTTTCTGATAAGGAGGATGCTTTCTGGTTGTATAATAACATTTTTGTATATAGACAATCATACAGAAGTAATTTCATTTCAGGTGGTTCGCTGCTGAAGTAAATGCAAATCCACTTCTCAAACCCCATCAGTGCCTGCCAGCCTGCATGGGCAGTAGGATGCTCTCCACTTCTCTAATTTGTGCCCTGCCCAGTTGGACAAGAATTCAAGACACATTGCTTTTGAAAGCAATTTCAATGCTGAGCATGCTTCTGTCACCAGAAAGGCCACTTGCTTGCTTTGGGAAGACAGAGACCTGGCATCTGTGCTCCAGTGTCCTAACATTAATCAGTCATTGGGAGGGGACTTGATTACATATAAATTATACTGCAATCACGAAATAGATACACTTTAGTTAAGTGAACGTTAGCAATACATTTTGCTTTTTGAATGGCAGACCTATACTGAGGCTTGGCTAAAGTTGGACTTAATATGTCATATTTTTTCTGTAAGTCTTTGTGGCAAAGTCTTTGTGGCAAAGTCTTTGTTGTATTATATCAGAGTCCAACATCTCATTTCCATTTGTCTAAAATGATATTCTGGAAGTTCTTACTTGATCTGTGAGATTATATTGTGCCTTTAACTGGTGACAAAAGAACTATGAAGGCCACAGGCATATTAATAAGTCAGCAAAATTTCAAGGGGTGGAGCTCTTGGTCTTCATAATTAAAGGCTGCTTTGTCTTTATTCCTATACAAGTTTTTAAGTCCACTAGACTAATGAGTATTACATGAAAAAAAAAAAAAAATTGCTTTCAGTCTGGTTTTGCTTTTCCATAATTGTGTGAAGGCCAGAATTCTTTGTGTGTCTGTGAGATTGTCCGAAGAAGTGAGAAATTAAGGTAAGTTTGAAACTCAACACCAGTAAATATAGATGTGTAATTTTAGGAGTTCTGAGTAGTAATGCAAACATATGCAAGTCTACCCAGGATTAATCATTATACTCTAGAGGAAGCATTCTCTTACAGGTGCATACCAAGAAAACAGATAAGAAGCGTGTCATGGTTTAGGCCCAGCCAGCAACTAGGACCTCTCAGCTGCTCGCTCCCTCCATCCCTCCCCCCTAGTCGGGATCGGGGAGAGAATTGGAAGAGTAAAAGTGAGAAAAAAACTCATGGGTTGAGATAAAGACAGTTTAATAGGTAGAACAAAAGCCACACGTGCAAGCAAAGCAAAACAAGGAATTAATTCACTGCTTCCCATCGGCAGACAGGTGTTCCATCTCCATGAAAGCAGGACTCCACCATTCATAATGGTTACCTGGGAAGACAAACACCATAACTCTGGCTGTGCCCCGCTTCCTTCTTCTTCCTCAGCTTTATATACTGAGCATATAGTCATATAGTTTGTGACATCTCTTCGGTCAGTTGGGGTCAGCTGTCCTGGCTGGGTCTCCTCCCAACTTTTTGTGTGCTCCCAGTCTAGTCGCTGGTGGGGTGGTGTGAGGAGCAGAGAAGGCCTTGACTGCTTAGCAGCAACCAAAACCGTCAGTGCACTATCAACACTGTTCTCATCCCAAATCCAAAACATAGCCCCACACCAGCTGCTAGCAGGAAAGTTAACTCCATCCCAGCTGAAACCATGCCATGGTTTAATTTTTAATTAGAAATTTTTAAAAGTATAGAATACATAGGCTTTGTCTTAGAAAAAAGTCTAGCACCAGGGACTGGTGCAATGAGTAAATACAATTAAGTGTTTCACTGAATATTGATGTATTTCCCCCCAAAAAAGAATGTAATTTGATTTAGAGAGTTTTCAGTAATGATATTTGTGTGGTTTTTAAACAAAAGCTTGCAAAAATAAAAATTTTAATGGAACATTAATAAAGTTCCTCTCGTAGATATAGTAATAAATACAATAGAACAATATATGTAGTTTCTAGTTATGTGTATGATCCAACTGTCAGTAAAATTCAGCTTCACTTTCGACTTTGTCATCTGCTTTTCAGAACGTATGTTAACTGTGATCCTACTTATACTGGTTTTACTTAAGCAAACCTCTGACTCATTTAAGTAAGATTTTTGCTGAAGAGCTTGGGATTTTCCCTTAAATCTAGCAATTGGCAGAAAGATGATTCTTTGTATTTTTTTGAGGGTTCCCGTTAAGAGAATTTCTTTTGATGTTATAGCTTCTCATCTTGAACTGACACTACATACCACTCATCAGTGTCAAAACCTGTATCTGTCAAAACCATTCCATCGCCTTTTGGAAACAATATATTCTATTTTTACTTATAGGTTAAAGTGCCATTAAAATGCAAAATTCTGCAGAAATTAGTCTAAAGATCTGTCAAAAGTTAGAAAAAAAATTTTTTCCTTTTAAACTATTCCTTACAACTTAACTAAGGAGTCTATTTTTCATACATAAGTATGGAAAACAATGGAAGAAAATGACTGTGAATTTCTTCTACATTCTGCAAGTTATTTCTGTAGGGCAAAAATATCACCCATCCCATAAAGTCAATTTTCAGAAACATGCACCAAACCCCAACGTGAACAAGCATGAATAAGCATTGCTGGAATTGTTTAATGTGCACTTACTTGTAACAGAATAAAGGCACATTATGCCATTCCAAAACAGGAATGCAAACTATGAGAACATAATAAGGCTTGGGTTTTTTAAAAACCTTTCTTACCATTTCAGTAGGAAATGGCTTATACAATAAATGTATTTTTTGAACGTTACTGGAGCAGTTACGCACTTGGGTCTGAGATGCCACTTACAGGAGCAGTTTAGACAAAGCATACCTAAGAAGAGAAAGAACTTTCTGGCAAATTAATTTGCTAAAGGTGGAAGTGTCAATATTATATACCTTTATAAACTGCTTAGGAGCACTGTGTCACATGTGGTCTGCTATATTACCGAGTCAAGTTCTTTGCTTTAACTAGCATGCTACTTAGAATTTTCACAGACTGATAAAGCTATATATTAAGTATAGTGAGGGGATTTTTTGTCTCTTAATACTCGATTTGTTGAACTATTTCAGAATTCATCTTGTGTTAGAAAGCTGTTTCTACTTTCTGTCCCAGCTTAATTAACAGTTATATCCATTTTTTTCTAGTGCTGATGTTATTCTTTGGTGTGATCAGTTCTTCCTCTCTGTTTATCACCTGCTGTATTTATACGGTGAAATCAAAGGAGAAGGCAAAAGCATTCTCTGACTTTATTGAGCTAACTTGGGTAATTGAGCTCTCAAATTTCGTCCTGTATGGTTGCTCCTGGTTTCAGTCATGCTAGTGATTTTCCCCTGAAGCTGTTGCAGTTTGAACTTATTTTCATTGAAGAGCAATGGTCAGAACTGTCCAAACACTTTCCAAACAAGGTTCTACCGGGTGACTTGTACAATGACACTAACACTTTCACAGTTCCACTGGACTTGGTGTCGCTTAAATGATTCTTTAAAACAAAGAACAGTAGAAAGTCAACATGATACACTTTAATTGGACTAATAAATGGTCAAGTGACAGAAGTCTAAATATGACCCTTAATGGAATTCTTGACAGACAAATATATGTTCAATATTGATCCCAAGAGATCAATTATAAGCTATATGCTATTACATATAATTGACATGCACAATTTTTGCATAAGACAGAGTAGAAAATGTGATAACAATGAAAATAACAGGTAAAGATACAGAGTTATATGATTTATTTAGTGATGGAATCCAAACAAAACAGAATGTTTAAAAATGGCCAAGTAAAACTGGATATCCTGGACCAAATAGGTTCAGCCATACATTCAGAATGGTAATGTTATTCTAAGAAATAATGAGTCTTACATGTGTAATCGTTGTGTAATAGCACAAATAACAATCCAGTGAGAGGCAGAGGTTCAAAGGGTTGATAAACGTCTGCTGCAGGTGCATAAGCCATCTGTGATGCACTCATCTCATTCAAGCACAACAGATATTACTGAGTTCCACAGCCTGTGAAATCTGTAATACAAAAGGGCCACTACTGCTGGGGTAGTTTCTAGGAATTCGGCAATTAATATTCTGTTGGAATAAATTTAAAGCCAGTTTAGGAAAACTGTAGAAGAAAAGAAAGCCAAGATTTAAAAAAGTAGAAAGCTGAAGCTGATATAGTAATATCTAGCTAGAAGTGCTTTTTAGTGGGTAAAAATAGCTACTGGCGCTTAACAGGTATATCACCATACCCGCACAGCTGTGCACTGCAGTCTGGCATTTTATAACATCAAAATTCATTATGTGAAAGAAGATTTCCATTACTGTAATAATTAATTCCCATGTTGAAAGCATCTTAGAAGTAATGAATACCTACAAGAACTTTGTTTTTTTATTTCCACCAGTAAAATAGTGTCCATCTGAAGTGAGACTATAAATTAGCAGCAGGGCGGCTCAAACATAAAAGTGGAACATCTATTTTTGCAAATGAAATGTAGCAGAGTCCTAAACATGTTAGACAATGTGTCAAAATCTGCAAAGGTCAGACGCTGCACAATGCAAAACCAGTATCTTTTAAAATAATAATAAATTTCAGTGCATGCAATCAAATGGAAACTGCAAGTTACTCTTGGAGTAAATTCACAAGAAGAATGTATGTAGGTCAGGAAATGCTTAACCTGACAAGAAAAACTTCCCCTCCAGAATTAAATGGAACAGGCAAATATAACTATTCATATTTGAATAACAGTGTTATATGTACATTTATACTCTGAAGTTACTGATTGCCCAGTATTAAATTTCATTTTGAATAGGAAGTTTGCAAAGCTATTTATGCATTCTTGCATAAATATTATTGAATGATGTCTTTTAAAAATATAAAAGAATGTCTGTTTTCTTGCTTATTTACCAAACAATGCTTTTGGTGAAAATTATTTGTAATTATCTCAGTGCTCCACCTTGTCTTTAAACCATTGTTCCCAGTGCAGCAATCGTGTCTCAGCTACTGACTGATTTCATAGAATCATAGAATGGAATCATAGAATGGTTTAAGTTGGAAGGGACCTTAAAGATCATCTAGTTCCAACCTCCCTGCCATGGGCAGGGACACCTCCCACTAGACCAGGTTGCTCAAGGCCTCATCCAGCCTGGCCTTGAACACTTCCAGGGATGGGGCATTGACAGCTTCCCTGGCCAACCTGTTCCAGCGCCTCACCACCCTCACAGTAAAGAATTTCTCCCTGATATCCAATCTAAATCTACCCTCTTTCAGTTTGAGGCCGTTAGCCCACGTCCTACCATCACACTCCTTGACAAAGAGTCCCTCCCCGTCTTTCCTGTAGGTACTGGTAGGCCGCTATAAGGTCTCCCTGGAACCTTCTCTTCTCCAGGATGAACAACCCCAACTCTCTCAGCCTGTCCTCATAGCACAGGTGCTCCAGCCCTTGCATCATCTTCATGGCCTTCCACTGGACCCATTCCAACAGGTCCATGTCCTTCTTGTGCTGAGGACTCCAGAGCTGGACACAATACTCCAGGTGGGGTCTCACCAGAGCAGAGCAGAGCAGAGGGGAAGAATCACCTCTGTGGATCTGCTGGCCACGCTTCTCCTGATGCAGCCCAGGATGTGGTTGGCTTTCTGGGCTTCAAGTGCACATTGCCGGCTCATGTTGAGCTTCTCATCCACCAGCACCCCCAAGTCCTTCTCCTTAGGGCTGCTCTCAAGCCGTTCTCCACTCAACATATATTTGTGCTTGGGATTGCCATGACCCAGGTGCAGGACCTTGCACTTGGCCTGTTTGAAACATGAGGTTCGCACAGGCCCACCTCTCCAACCTGTCAAGGTCCCTCTGTATGGCATTCCTTCCCTCCAGCGTGTCGACCGTGCCACGCAGCTTGGTGTTGCCAGCAAACTTGCTGAGAGTGCACTCAATCCCACTGTCCAAAGATTCAAAGATTTCAAAGATTTCACAGATTTCAGGTGTACTAAAGTACAAACTGAAGGATTTAAGCAAAAGCTGTGGAGATTCCTGATTGTATTTTTAATTATTTTTTTTTAAATACACAGATTTTTCACTTTTTAAAGTGTAACTAAATTAGGTGTTTCAAACTCAACGTTTCTTTCACTTATTCATGAAATATATACAGCATTTTCTGAAGATGTTTATAAGTTTGAAGATTCACCATTAATTGTCCAGACATCAGCCAATTATTTTAAAACTCTTACATCAAACTTACCCAGATCTGTTGATTAAAAGATGTCCAGCTTCAATAGTTGCTGTTCAACATGTTTTTAATTACTGCCCTAATGGAAACTAATCCAAAATCCTTCTAATCTATACATATATGTATATATAATCTGCCTTTTCCTCAGCTACAAATAAGAAATATTTATTGAATGATATTATTGCAATTTTTCCTATTTCTATCTGTAATTAGCCGTTAATGATTTATTAAAAATTCTAACTATTCTCTCTATCTCTGCTGGCCATACATTAGTCTATGTTTTTCCTTATGAGCTTTCAATTTTTAGCTTATAGTTTATGCTAAGTATTATCTGTTTTCTCTTTATTGAATATTTTATTGCTGTTTTCTCTTTGCCTTTTAGGCAAAGCAGTTTTTTAACAAAGATTGAGGCTTTTGGGGAATCTAGTAAAGTCTCTTTAAGCAGCTCCCAAATATTGATTGTATTGTTGTGTTTATCTTGTCTCTCAGTGCAACTGGCTTATAATTGTTTTCTACTTTGTGCAATTGACACCTCGAGAGTATAAAACAGGCCTATATTACTGCTTAGGATTTCAGTCTTTTTGCAAATGTGGACAAGTTAGAACTTCTTGGAACTAATCAACGAGTAACTTTCAGTTCTGTGATCTGCTCCCCTCTATTTCTTGGAATGGAGTTTGAGGTAAAATTCAAGCCACAGAGTATGCAGATTCTTGATTCTCCTTAGATGTGGCAATTGTTTGATGGAAGTGTTTACAAATTTCAAAAAACTGCTTTATACCAATAACCCCAGGCTTTCAGCACAAACTGAAGTTCCTCATGTTTTTGTTTTTTCTGTATGTTATTGTGAGTACTTAATGAGCGCACCTCTTTCCTAATGGGCTGTTGTGGTCTTTAGCATACACCTTCTTTGGTGCAGCTTGATTTTTATCTGTTAGGAAACCAATTTGTAAGTATTCGAGAATATTTGTAACTGAGTTTTAAATGAGAGGGAAATGAGGCTTTCTGTTTCTTTTGTTTCTCATTTTGCCTATACATGCTTTCCTAAGCAGATTGTAATTTGTGATTTTGACATCCTAATCATGTGATTCTACCTACTAGGTTTCAGTGATACCAACAAGATTGAATTTATACTCATAAATGAGCAATTTATGTGCTCAAATTCTCCCTGTTTAGAAGCCAGTCTCTTGGCAGACATATATGGGAAATTAAATACTGTATTCTTCTCATGTATAGTAGTGATTTAGTGAATTTTCTTCTTAATGTCTTGATTCGCTACTAAATGAGTGATTATTTTTAATCTTTCTCCTTTTGTTGCTAGTTTAATGCCATGTTGACTCAATCAACCAGGTGGTCAGCTAGAAGACTTTTTCCCCCTTTCACTGCAATAAAACCTATTCAAAATTAAAAATAAAATAAAACATGGCCCATTTACCAAAGCTTTCTATCTTATTCTATTCAGTGATAGATGTTTGCTATCAGAATCTTTGCTTCCAGGAATGAAGATTCCAGGATACTGTGTTTCCAAGTGAAGCGGAAAACTCCTTCGATTATTTCAAATAAATCTCAATTTCTTGTGCTTGCATCTGTAGGGACGAGAAGTACTTACTACATCGTCACATGTTCCTTTATGGTATTATGAAGAGCTAAAGATGGGATGTAGCTTGTTTACAGCAAAAGCAGAACATTTTGAAGGTTTCCATGTTCAGTTCCAAATTTTAAATAACAGAAATGTAAGATTAATTTATCCTCTGCTCCCTTGATCACAATTTCAGTTTAGAGCAGAGTTGCCAGCAAAAATTGAGACATTTATTATCTATTCTGGGATCACTTATATTGTGCAGAAGCAATCTCAGTGATATTCATTACTTAGTCTGCAACTACCATGAACTTTGTTGTTTACATGTGCAAGTTGGATGTGAATCAATATAATCACCCTAGTTATTACTGAAATCCAGGGTACATTCTTCTCAAGCCATTACTTTTTACCTTTGGATCAATATCAAGTTCTATAAGACTAGGTCCAGGAAGCTGCATGACCCCTCATACTAATCTGTAGGAGCATGACTGCGAGTCTGACAAGACACCTTTGTAGACCTTCCTGAGTGAGTGATATGCAGCTTTGAACAATTATGATGCTTCAGTGAAATACTTCCACTTTAGTTTTCGCTTCCTGTTCTCTTTATGCTGTATTTATTTCTAATATCTCACTAAATGAAACAGAGATTTGGTGCTGTAGCTTTATGGGCTTTTTCACACTTTTTTCCCTTTTTTTTTCCTCTTTTTTTTTTTTTTCCCCTGGGCTTTATTCCCATATCTCCCAACAAGTCAGAGAACTGAAACATCAGTTCAAGCTCTCCTTGTAGGTAAAGCTCCTTGATTAACTTTGATATCAAAAGTTAAAGTCTTAGGTCCAATCCATAAATGAACTCCAGCAACTTTTTTCAAACTGCTATCTGAAAAATCCATTCCAGATTCTAAGGCAGAATGTGGCTAAAATTTTGTAGACATTGCTCATTTTTTACTTTATGTTTCTGTAAGCATACAAAGTCACGCCTTTCTCACATCTTAATCTTGAATATCCTGAGGAGTCCTACACTCAGTTCATGCCCAAGAAACATAAAAAATTTTCCTCAGTCCCCAAAAGGGCTTGTTCCACGTAGAATACTGTGGAAACACCTAAAACACATGTGTAGCTTGGTAGTGGACTCCACATGCAGTGGGAGATCTTCCCTCTAAAAACATAACTATAGGAATTGTTTTATTATAGGTAACACCCTCTTTTATGGAAAGGTCTCTCTGTTAGACCTCTGTGAGGCCCAGAGTCAGTTGCTTCCTTTTCCTGAAGGAGACTGATTTCCCACTGACTGGGAAGGAGCCCTTTCCAGAAAAAAAACCCACAGGCTTTTCCTGGAAAGGGGAATATTGCCCATTCTGTAAAGTCTCTACCACCAAACAGGAGAAAAAAAAAATAACATATTGGCAAAAACATCAATTCAAGAAGAGCTTTAGGGGTCTGTGATAGCTGGCTGAAGACGCGGGTAATTCATTTTAGAGACCAAATTTAAGAATTTCCATTCCTAATTATCTCTATTTAGTTACCTTTATTTAGAAGCATCTTGAATGTGCTGATTTCGGATGTCTCTCAACTTAGGTTGTTGTTCCCTTGGGATACCTTTCTAATTTAACTTTCCATGCAAACTGTGGGGAATCTAAGGAAATAACACAAGGTTTTGGATCTCATTAGGGTGTTATATTGCCTACATCTTATATTAAAACCGACACTTAGAAATCATCAGTGCTATTAATTGTGTTTTGAAGGCCTCTCAGATTGTAGAAAGACGAAATATATGCCAAGTTGAAAGAGGGGGCTCTTAGATTTGAAGAAAACTCAAATGAAAATAGAATTATATTGTTCTGAAAGAGCCAGGTTTGAGACGCGTTATTTTCTCTACTACTTTATTTCCATTGTACCACTTAAGCTGTTTAAGGCAACACATTATTTACACTTTATTTACAATGTATCACTACAATATTTGTTGTTCTAATTAAATCTGCAGCTGGTTTTCCTAACTGGAGATTCAGTACTGGCTCCTTCATAAACAGCACTGAATCTTCTTAAATTTAAATATAGTGCTCAAGACAATATGCTCATCAAAAAAAAAAAAAAGCCCATTCTGTTTCCATTTTAAGGAATGTGTTTGCTGCATGTTAATGTTGAGTTCTGTTATGTTTTCCCTTGAAATATCATATAGACTGTATTTTGCTAGAAAATATGTCATAATGTTTTCTGATATTTTTAGATGAGCTAAAGCGTATATCTGTTCTTAATCTATTCTCTCTGCTGAGGCAATGTACATCCTCAGCAGCATATGTAACCAAATGGATTTTTTTTTCCTTAGCAGATCAAACTGAGTTCAGCTGCAGGCACAGAACTTCCTATTTAAATGACAAATGTCTCTGCTTGCAGATTTGACTCTTGTTGACTCTTTCATCTTGTGTAAACAAATAATCAGCCCATCACCACTATGGTGGGGAAAGTGGAAGAATAAAAGGGAAAAGGAATTTTTGGGAGTACCGCCAAATATTGCATTACTTGGAATGAAAAACGACTTGTTTACTGTTAATGTTACCATTTTACACAGATAATAGACAGCAATGTTGAAAAAGAACAAAGAAAAATCTACAAAGACTTTGTAATAGCAGATATTTCTTCACACTTAGAAGGCAGTGAGATGTTCTTTTTTTTTCCCCAAATGACAGCAGAGAAGTCCTGATTTTTAACAACAAATTTCAAGCTGCTTTTACAATTAAATTCTGAGAACTGTTTATTTGAGAAATTTTAAATTGCATCTTTAAGTGTCCAAAGAATTTAAATATAATATCATTTTGTTATCCTTTAAAAAGTGTAAAGTTAACCCATTTCTAAATGGGTTTGGTTTTGGTTTTGTTTGTTTTTTTTTTTTTTTTTTTGATAAAGCACATATATATCTGTCTCTAAAAGTAATGAATGTGAGACATCCTATATGTTTTGTTGCTCCTGTTGTTTTGTTTGCTTTCGTAGTGAATTGTTGTGAGGAAAATGAAAAATCAATGTGATCTAAAGAAAATGATGTCTTAGTGGTCTTCTTTCATATAACGGTGCTTTGAAATGTGTTATTGCTGAACAACCTTTACAGGGTAAATAAAAGCAATAGAATTGCTCAAGGAATAAGGTGCTAATAAGTGTATGTAAAAGTAATCCTGGGGTGAGGTAGGTCCATAAGGAAGAAAACATAGACTGCAGGTTTTAGGCCTAATCTGCAGCTGCTATCATTACAAAAATCACCTGTCTATACAGAAGAAAAAGCATTTCTATGTTAGATCTTTGGAACTGCATTGGTAAATATTGGTTTGGGATCTGGACAACTAAGATGCTCCTTCTCAAAGTAGGGTTTCTTCTTTCCTTACAAATGTTTTATGGCTCCCCTCAATTAAAAAAAAAGACACTTCATGAAAACAGATGGAAGTTACATGTTACACTAAAGTCTCTGAGATCCAGATTCAGGGAAATTGCTGTGTTCTAAATTCAGCTATTCCAGCTGTAATCAGAGTTGCTCAAAACAGTAGAGACTCACAGATTTGCAGAACAGGTGAATGTTGCTCCCGCCTAAGATTAAAATCTGTATTCTTTAGAATTAAAGTCGACATTTACAAATGTAAAGTCTTAGAAATGTAAGTCTTCTTTCACAACTAGATTGTATTGCAATGGAGAGATGTAGGATATTTGAATGGATGTTTGCCACAAAACAAAGAAATTTTAGGGAATATAAGTCATTGCTATGAAGTAGTTTATTTACAATGCACAGGAAAACAAACCTGTAGAAAATAAATAATATCTTTGCTCTAAATCTTATAGTAAATAACAAGTTTGCAAGCCAGGAGGTGGCAATTTGTTAATCTTAAATACTATTGGTCTATCTGTATTTGAGATTAATTTTTCATTTTTGTGTATGAATCATTTAGGCTAAGTCACCAATACTATAGAAACCCCCAAAGTCATATGGCAGGAAAGTAATACCAAACACATTGTTAACTCACACTGCAAAAACTTCACAGCAACGTGAAGAATTAACACTTCTGCATCCATACGGGGAACAAAAATGTACGTACATACGAGACCTGCAAGCACTTATCTACAGAGCGGTTAAATGAATGCTGTCAGAATACTCTGTGTTAGTCTTTTTGAATATCTTCATTTAAATGTAGATTTCGAGTTTGACTTCATCAGTAGACAAGTATACTAATTACAGTAAGCGTTGGAATAATCTGGAATAACAGACATTTGTGACAGGGACATTTTCTAGCTGAAAAAAACTTCACCTGTTCCCCCTCAGAACTTTTCTGTTCATTAAAGAAACCTCTTAAATCCTCGATATTAATTATCTTTTGCATTTTATTTCCTAAGTCCAATAGTGATTTTGCTGCCTGTTTACAAATCTATTACTATTCCATCTGGAATTTTGTGTGGACTGATACAGGGACTAAGATAAGAAGAAAAATAGGGAAAAGTTATTTCACAGAATCACAGAATCACAGAATAGTAGGGGTTGGAAGGGACCTCTGGAGATCATCTAGTCCAACCCCTATTTATTTACTTAATGTGATTAGAAAGAAACATAAAGTCATAACAAATGGAATTAACTGAATTTAGTCATGCCGAGTCTTTAAAATGTTTCAAACAATGTTATACTTGCCTCTTCAGAATCAACAGGGATTTTTCCCTCTTTCAGTGAGTGAGGAATAAGTTAATTCAAAAGAGAAGAAAAGAAAATAAGTTAATGATAAAATATAAGCTGGGAGCAACTTTTCCTGTCACATGTACTGATATAAAATCAATGTCACCTCATTAGCTTCTTTCTTTAAGCTGTATTTATCTTGGAATAGTTAGAGTAATATTTAGCCCATAAAACCTGTTACAGCAATATAGCTCAATAGATTGAAATGGGAATGATCCATCATGCTAGCAAAAGTTAGGTCTGGAATATAGGGGTTTTTTCAGTCTTCTGTAGATACTTCTTGCAAGGCTAAAGAGGCAAGAAAGAGAGTTATTTTGGTGTGTTTTGTAGTCTCTGCAGAAAGCCACAGTTAAACTAACCCAAAGAGTTTTACACACAGTCATCCACAGTCATTATTCCCATATCAGGGAGAAACTACCTCAGTTTAAAATTCATTCATTATTTATAAAACTGTTAGCTTATGTTCTTGTGTTCGCTGGGTGAGGGAGCTAATCAAAATCTCGCAGCTTTTGCTATCGCTCAAGGACTCCTGGTTAGAAAATAGTCTGTAGCTTGGGAATGCTGGAAGCCAAAAGTTGGACAGTTTACATAATGATTGACAGTTCAGGTACCTTATTTCACTAAGGCTGGAACCTATCTTCTTCTGCTGTAGCTGAATCACATGGGAGATTATATATCACAAACCAAATCTTCAGTTTATTCAGGCAACAGTCCCACTAATGTGGAAGTTCAAAAAAGCAAAAGCTAATGTCAGCAAGTGTTTTGCTTCAAGATGACCTTCAACACCGTGTGCCTTTAATGGCTGTGAGTACATTTTAATCAGGAAAGCTCTCCCAATAAATCTCTGTTAGATGGCTTGTATGATTGAGGACTACTCATGCAAGTATCTACAAGGCTCCAAAGCACAGGGTGGAATTTGAAGTGCAGAATAAATAAATACATCTTCTTAACTAACTCTTCAGTATTAGTGTTCTAACAGTTTGTGCTTGATCTTGCTTTTAAATAAGTAAAATTTAAACTTGGAGCAGGAACTTCGATTTTAAATCATGGACTAGTCAGTCCATCGGTCACTAGGTACAATTTGCATATTATATGCCTGCTTGAATAAACTGTGTATTAGTCATGCTAATTTTCCCTGGGCATTTTGGTCATCAGAAAGAATGGCAAGTTGCAGTGAAAACAGAAAGGAAAACATAGCTGAAAGTGAAGGATTTGTCTACCATTTCCTTCATTGCATAACTGAAAGTGCTGGGTGTAAATAAAAAATACCCAATACATTCAGATTCTGAAAGTCTGTGGTGCTGTACAGTAATCCATGGAATAGAATGAAAATTTTGTGTGAAGTCTTAAAAACAGTTAAAGTTTTTTAAACTTTAAAATCCCAAAAGCACTGAAATTCAGGAAGAATTACGTGCCTAATCCCCTACGCTACTTTGCAAATAATTTTCCATAAGATAGATAATTAACTTGAAATAATATTGAGGAGTTAAGTTACAGCTTCCTCATTAGCAATCTGCAATGAAAAAGGCACACTGAGAGGGCTGCAAAAGATGTATATGGATCAGAATGTTACTGATACCCTTACTACGTATTTCGAAAGAAGAGTTCAGAGGAATTCCTTTATATCATGCTGTTAAATGTTTTTGGACATTAATTATTATCCCAACATGCTGGCAGTAGTATTAACATTACTATAATATTGACATCACCCCTCTTAATGTATCTTTTGTCTTGATAAGCTTGATATGTCTAGGTGAAAAATCAAATGAAAGTGTAGAAATTAAGTAATTCATACAGTATGCAGGGACTGCAGAAAGTTACAGAGGGTATTGTTGCATTTTAGTGATAGAAAAGAAATAATGGAAAACCTCTGAATGGTAGCTCAGTAGTCATAATATATAACTGAATATTAAACTGAAATTCAGGCCAAAATAATGTGGTTGCCCTACATTAATTACCCAATCCCAAAGAGGCAAGAGAACAACAACTAGTTCATCTTTTTGAAAGCACCACCAACACACAACCTTTAAGATCTGTGTTAAGGTTCCTGTCTGAGAATGCCGAAGATCTGTAAGCAGAAGAGTTGCTCTTTTGTAGATACTGCTGAATATTAGAAACATTAAACTCTGTTGCTAACAGTTCCAAAGATGAGTTTATCTATAATCAAATGCGAGATCACTGTTACACTTTTCTCTCATGGATCTTTTAGTATTATTTATTACTGTATGTTTTAACCACAATGCTTACTGCTCCTTCATTTGATTATTTGTATGTTTATTTATTAACATCCTTGAGTGTCTTTTCTCTCAGAAAAAAAAAAAATAATGGTATGCTTTTTGAATGCAGAACTATGTATGTCATGAGGAACATGGAAGCTGAGTCTGATCATTTCCAAAGGAAGCCTTTGAGCATAAAGTCATCATCTGTTGCTGTAAGCTCACCAGGTACATACAACTTTTCCTTTTTTTAAATATGTGGTAAGTGAGGCACTGGCATTTCTTTTGTTAACTGAGTATTTGTCTTTCTACTGTCAGTTCCGTCAATGGTCAAGTCATGTTAGTATGACTGGCAGCATTGCAGTTAGAGATAGCTGTCTCTTGAGTGCTGATATTGTGCTTCCTAAATCTCAATGTCTTCCCCACAGACATGTGTTACTTGTCTCACCGGGTATCCCATTCTTTCCATTTTCTCTCCTTTCTGCCTCTTTGACTGTCTTTCTTTGGAGTTGTTTCTACAACATCTATCACCATGATGTCAATGACCTTTACTAACATTAATGAATTTTTGTGTACTGTAAGACTTTCCTGAGTGTAGTGCGTCACATAATGTCATACTGGTAGCCACATAAGGGAGGGAAGGAGGAAAAGAGGTTATGTATATCCTGAAGATGCCCCGCTGAAGAAGGAACAGATTGAAATTCTAGTGTGATGAATGTTCCTTGTGTTTCTATATGCTTGAGTTCGTGCCTATGTGTTGAATAGGTGGGGGATTTAAAAAATCTCAGTTTTTTGACAGACTCTGTTTCGGTTGCATTTGTTTGTTTTCCAGGAGCTTATTACAGATTCCTTTTTTCTTATTTTTAACCAGAAATATCCTAACTAATCATTTTGCAACACAGACAGTTTACTGTGATGGGTAGCAGTTCTCACAGCTCTGAGTAAGACCTGTGAGATTCAGAACAGCTGTTTTCCTTACATACCTTTCCTTTTATTTCTGATGATTTTCCCAACAAAAATATGAGTTGCTTCCAAAATAAGACTCCCGTATTTTATTTTCTGGCTGCAAAAGAAAACTTTAAAGACATACTCTGAAAACAAAGATGTAGAATTGTTTGAAATGTCAGACTTACAGAAGGCACATAGGAAAGTTTGTTTTGGTTTGTTTTTCTGTGCTTTTAAGTCTCAGATGGGAGTAAAGTGACCCAAATCTTCTGGAGGAGGATTGAAGGCAACACACAGAGTAAAAGTGCAGATTATATTGCAGTGTTATTGTTTCCTACCCTTCTGTGATTGCTTTGAGGGAGCTAGAGGCTTGAATTTTAAAGTCTTAGGTAAATCTCATATTATGTTCTCAGCATAATATTAGTTTTCTTGGCAGTGACTAACATTCACCCAGAATGGGTTAGCAGTACATACAGGGTGTGAGAACAGATTAAGAGTAATGAGAGTTACTACTACTCATGAGACAATGAAATATAATGGTTATGTACACATTTTATGAATCATCTTTGGGTTTAATATTTTTTTAAATACAGTTATGTTCTTAAATTTTAAGACTTTGCAACTTGTTGTAATAGACTTCACTGAAGAAACTCAAATATCAGAGAATGACATCCTTTAGGATGTCCAGACATCTTAGAATAGTTTTCCTGCTTGTAAAATTATAGAATCATAGAATAGTTTGGGTTGGAAGTGACCTTTCAAGGTCATCTGTTCTAACCTCCCCTGCAATGAGCAGGGACATCTTCAACTAGATCAGGTTACTCAGAGCCCCGTCCAACCTGGCCTTGATATGTTCTGATGTCCAGAACCCGCTAACTTTCTTCAGAGTATCGCATTTTGTTGTATAAGTTAATTACTGCTATTTGTTTATATATTGGCAAATTAATTTTAGGGAGCAAATGTTGCATAACAGGAAGTTAAAATCATGTATATCTTAAAATACTAACATTTAATTGAATAGGGTGTTTGGATAATTTTGAGAAATAATTTAAACATCTAAACTGGATTAGTAATTGTTGTATTTTTAGAGAAATGGGAGATATGGTCAAGCTGCCAGTAGATTTCATATGTTATTAGGGGAGATCATCAGGTACTTCTTCTCTGATTCCTCTTTGTGTTGGTTTTGGAAGTAAACTTTATTTTCCTGATCTGTCAGATGCAACTGCCCTTCACTTCAACTGACAGAGCTCTCTCACCTGTCTGGTTTTAGCTTACATGGAAACGCTGTGCAGCAATATCCATCGTAAGAGCAGAAATAGAGGTTAGTGATAGAAAGAAAGTGTTTTATTGTATGCAGTTCCCAAGATTCAGAATGTTCAAAATCACAAGTATAGGTACAAACCCTGCCCACCTGAAATTTAATGGGATACTGGATTCATAGGAAATTCAGGAGGAAGAAGACGAAGAGAGACAATAAATAAGCCTAACAAAATCCCCATTGAAGAATACTGCTTGGGAATGTTTTCATGTACGTTCTGTGTGCTGTGTTGTCCAGACTGGTGCAAAATTGCCTGCATGAGGATCCTCCACAGGAAATTGCTATTCCAAGGATCACAGAAATAGGTAAACATAGCCCAGAAAGTTACAAAATCCTTCACTAGGTAATGGCCATTTTTCTATTTTCCAATAAGCAACAAGTACCTATTCTTCTCTTGTTAGTGTTATTTTGACAATGACTAACCCATGTTGTTCTAATTTTGCATGATATTATTCTTTTAAATATCCACTGCATTGTGCTGCCCCTTCACATGACATGAAACATAAAGTTCAGACAGGAGCGTGCCCACGTTCTTCCTAGGGTAAAGCTTCTCCTGTATTTGCCTTAAACACACACATCAAGATAGCTCTGTTGACTGGGGGAGCAGAGTGAAGAACACTATTTTACCAAAAAGAGACAACTAGCAGACAGCTTAGTTCAGGCTTAGGGACTTGCCCATCCGGCAAGAATGATGCAATGGTTTGGCTTTGACACAGGACTAAGGTCAGCAGCTACTAAAATGGAAGAGAGCATAGAACATCTCCAGTCAGAAAGCAAGTATTCAGAATGAATACCTTAAAATTCAATGCATTATAAAATTACTGGGAGCGCATTCACTTGACTTTCTTCAGTATGCTCTTTCAATGATGATAGGTTCAGTTTTTGAAATTCATAAATAGGCTTCTTTGTTAGCTTCTAAGTTTGAATATCCCTTCATCATTATTAGCAGTGTTATAGGAAAAGCTCTTAAATGGGTATTTATAAAAATATGCGAAGTCATGAGTTTAGGCATGTTCAAATATACATTTGAAAGATTATTTCTTTCATACAACAATAACAACTTTGCTGCAATATTGATGTGCTCTGCATTTTAAATGTTGTGATCCTAGCTTCAGAGGTACGCTGCATACCTTAAAAAAAAGAATCCACAATTTCCTGAGATGCCTGTCAAAAATAGATTCAGTAACAGAAAAGAAGGAAGCCTTCCAACTGTTTTCTCCAGAAATTCCTTTTATGTTTGATTGATACGATCTCTGAAGGAGCAAAGGGATGAGAAAGAGCCACACTAGTAGTTGGGATAACTTAGGGTTGTTGTTTGAGCAATATCTTACTCCCTCTTAGAATGTGACGACACAGATAACGCTCTATATCTTCTCTCTCAAACTGATGTTGTGGCATCAACAGCAAAGACTAAATTGTTATTTGGTGAAACTGAATGTTGCAGAAATTTTGTGTGCATGAGCACTGTAGATATTCTTTCTTCCAGGATGTACTGTAGGAATCTGAAATTGCGAAATTTCCAAGGATATGAGTTCTGTTTCCTATCCTTTAAAGAAACCAAGTCTCATAGTTTTTGAAATATGCAACATTTGAAGTAGAAAAACTTATAGATCACTGAATACAAATGTTACACTACAGAGAACAGTAAACTGAATAATATTTCTATATTCAGTCACGGTAATGAAATGGAAAACTGTATTGTCACTTTTCACATCCATGGGAAATGATCTACTGGTAAGCCATAGGTTAGCCCCGAGAGATCTATTAGTCATTAACAAAGATCAACTATTTAAACAGACTTTTTTTGCTCTAATTTCTCATTAATTATTTTATTATTTTTTTAAAAATATAAATCTTTTGGTATTTTAATATATTCTAGTAATGAGTTATGTGAGTATCACAAGTCTAAATTATTTTCTAAAAAACTGTTTTCTGAGAAATGTATAAGTTTATCTGAAAGTGACAGAATTTTTTAGAAAACTACAAGTATCTAGTTTTTTAGAACATGAAATTAAAATATGCTACTTTAAAATAGGCCTATGCTAAGTTCTTCCATGGAGAAAAACATATGCACTGATAAAAGCTACTAAGGAACCAGCTCAAAGATTTCTCTGATGAAGATTATGTTTTAAAAGTCATTGTCTCTAAGACAATTTGTCCACTTCCTTCTTCCATCTTCCATTGGATGTACTACCATGTTTTATATTTCTGGATAAATATGATACCCATGGAATGCCTTGAAAGAAAAAAAATAATCTTTAAAGATAAACTCTTTTAATATAACAAAGAAGAAAAAGGAAATCCAACAATCATGATGATATACTCTCAGTAGATCACAAGACACATTTTGAGAAACAATGATATGGCAAAAAATAAACTATGGTTAATATTTCAGAAAATATTTGCCTCTGTTAAACCTGGAAGCATTTAATAGCTATGCTGCATCTTCCATTTATATCTTTCAACTAAAAAAAGTAGAATGCAACTGCACAGTTGCATGTGAAAATGGAAAAGAACTTTTTTATTAATATTTTGAGAGCAGACTGTCTGCTCTACAGCAATTTATGAACTCTGTAGTTTATAACTACTTCTTAATCTCCCTCACTCTGATATTGAAAGGTAGGAATAAAATTCTTAAAACTCTTCTTTGTTTAACTGAACCTTAACTATGTAAATTTTGTTTTAAAACTCATGGCTCAAGACTGAGAAAGCCCAGAGGTGGCATGAACGGATAGATACAGTACCTGTATTCCTCTATTACGTATAAAACTTTCTACCTACTTTTTTTTAAAAAAAAGGAACTACATTATTCCACACAGAGGAAATGAATATTTCATCTCAAGATGAGAGACATGCAGAACGTGGCAGTTTATGTTCACTAGCACTTCACATGACTTTTATTACTTTTACCTGCATGGACTCCATTTGTCCCCCTTTCCTCATATTTCACTTTGTATTTAGGACATGATCAAAGAAAAATATAGTGGAACCCATAGAGTTGGATCCTCCACCCTGATGAGTTGAATTTATGCTAGTGTAATTTTATAGACTTTGTTATGGCAGCACAGGGAGTCAGGTTCACTGAGTTCTGTTTGGTTTCCATTAGAAACCACAAATCCTTCTCCAGTGCTAGAAAATCAGCACAGGTATCTCCACATTCAGTTCCAATTCACTATCACATTTGCAAGTCAGAAAAGCTCGCTGAAATGAATGAATCATTTTCTGTCAATCACATGATAAACTAGCTGTGAGCACCCGATATGTATGTATTTATATCTCAGACCTTCACAGCTAACTTCCATAACATATAAGAGAAATAAAGAACCTACAGATTGTTGATAATGTATGTGATAACCAAAGGAGCTAAATTATTATGAAATGTTTTTATTTTAAAAAAATCAAGCTGGTTAAGAGGGTAACCATATTCCTAGCTTCAGTACTGCAGAAGCCATTTGCAACAGAACCTCAGTGATTTCACAGTAGAGTGGGGACAGGGCATTGCTCCTGCATGTAACCTTCATCTTGGGAGTTCAGCCGTCTGTGTTCCAAAACCGATTTTGTTAAAGCACAGTCATACATCCCTGGCTCAGTTTTATTGGGAAAAAAAGTTGTGAGAGTATACAAGCTAAGCCATGCAATATGAGAAAAGTAAAAACACAGAAGTGCAATTGCTAAGTTGGGAATTTCTAGCAGATGAAGGATTCACAAGGAAAATACCGGAATGAGAAGACGCAAATCCCTAAGAAGGAAAGCAGTGAATCTGGAAAGAGTAAGTCAGCAACACGAAGGATCAACCCACTCCAAGAAGCAATGGAAACCAACCCTTCCTATCCTGACTGACCAGCCTGGCCAGCTCAGCCTCATCAGCTGTCTCACTGGGTAAGGTGGGCTTATTACTGCCTCACCACTGTCATGCTTAAGTCCCAGCTAGCTCCTGTGTTAACCAACAAATAACTGCTATGTACTCTTGAGCAGTTTAGATCCTGTTTGCAGAATCTCTTTGCAAATGGCAGAAGGTCCAGTAACTAAAATAACCTGTAAGTGTAGGCCACAAGGGGCTGAGATCTTCCCTGACTATGGGTTCCCTAGGGAGAAGGATGTGGGCAAATTTACTACATGCTTTGAAGCCTTGACTGGGAAGCTGACATAAATAAGCATCTAGAAAGTGACTGTAAAATGTCCTGCTGCTGCATATTTTGGGTCTTCCTGCAGCTTCCCCTTCTGTATTGACTGGATGGAGAGAAGAAAAAACTACACTGCATTAAATATATCTTGCTACCTTTTTGTACCTTATCGGTTCAATTTTTTATCTGAGTCTTTTGTTGATCTTTTCTTCCAGGCATTTTTCATTTATGTGCCTTTGTTCACAAATAGCCTTTTACTTTCTCTGAACATAGTAAGTATTCGATGCTTGCTGGACCCTTTGCAGCTATTCAGCAACCCCAAGTTTCATAGCCCTGGCAAAACATTATCTCCGGCTTTCCTCTCACTCCCTTCCCTTCTGTCATGTAATCAAACATTCTTTGTATGGCTTTGTTCATGGCAGGGTTTCACAGAATGATTCAAAATGGATGATAGTTTTAGGATGCTTGAATAAACTCTGCATTTAGTTTCCTTTGTCTGTTTGATGCCTTGCACAAGTATTATCACTTTCTTATATCGTTTCCTCAGAAATATACTCAGTGTAATATAAAATGTTCTCCATTAAGAATAACACATGATTTCTTCTACTTCATTTAATTCTTGGAGATTATAGTTTACATCATCTAGATTCTTTTTGGTTGAACATTTAAGGTATATCCTTTTTAATTTGTCTCCATTTTTTCAAACAAAAATATTAATTTCCTTAGATTTCTTGATTTACTGTACAGTTAAGACTAGCAGCACAATTGCCTTTTTCATTTCAGTAGCTGTCATGCAGTACTAATAAAGGATCAGAAAGCCATGTGCTTCTAAAATGTCAGTTTATAAAAAACAATAAGCATACTCATTGAGTCACATCCAGTAGCAACTCATTTTTTTCCTAATCCCCGATCAGATGAATCTACAGTCTACCACTTGTAGTTTTTTTTTTTCTTTATGTAGATGTTTGAGAACAAATACATTATTTTGTATTTCTGTCAAACTGCTTTTATGATGTATTCCCTCAGAATTTGTCGCCTCAGATATCTTATACCTGATTGTTTTGTTCCTCATATAAGAGAGTTAATATCTATAAACATGGATTTTATTATTTATTTTGAAATTTCAATATGAAATTCAAACATACTCTCACACTCAGCTATATTCAATTAGCTTCTGTCTGTCTTAAAATTTACATCATTCAAGTAGCATAAGAAAAATTTGCAGGAGATTTTACTCATGATCCTTCTGCCTGTCATTTGGTAAAATCCAGATTTTATGGAGTCGACTGCCAGATTCAATGTGCTGTAATAGCAAAAATCAAGGCAAAGTTTTAAGTGCATGCATTTCCTTTGTAAATTTTGTGTGTCGTGCACAATTAAGTGCATGCTCGGTCCAGATAACTTGAAAGAACTTTGATATCTTCTGCTTAGCAGGAAGGGTTTTTCATGTTAAAAAAAAAAAAAAAATATATATATATATACACACACATGACATTTTCTTTAATTTTATTTTTTCTGGTGAGAGAGAACATATGTTGAGGAGTTTAAAAATATTGCTTTACAACTATTTAAAATACCATCCACTATTAAAAAAAAATAAGAAAGCCCCAAAACAAACAAAAAACCCCTAATGTTTTTACTGACCTTAATTTTCAGTGTCAGCCTTTCAATGCTTACAGGTAATATGGAAAATTCTTCCTGTTGGATAACACTCATTTAATGGGTTATGCACTTAAGTAAAGGTTAACATGCAAAGCAAATTGAAGTCTGAAGAGTGTGCAAATGAGTAAATGGTGACCTGTTAAGGTGCTCAGGAGCTGACTGTCTTTGCCCATAACATATTCCTCCAGCCGGTCTGCTTCTGCTGTATGATTTAGTTGGTCTTGCCTGCAAACCCTTTTGCAGTCCTGTAAACAGTGATTTTTTTAAGGTAGTGAGTAATTCACAGATAAGGCTCAATAGCAACATGTCTGTTGGATGCAAACAAGAAAGAAAAGTTGGTGATTTTTGGTCTTATCTAGAACCTTAACGAAAACTAGTGAGTGCATCGATTACAAACAGTAAAACCTCATTGCTGAGTTAAGACAATAATCACCTCAAAAATCCGATAAAGACACAGCATAAGAAATTAAGTAAGCAAGAAACAAAATAATAAAAAAAAGAAGGCTAATTAACCAAATTACTCCTTTTAGAAAATGATGGGGAAGTTTTGAGTTGTATGCTAGGCAGTAATTATGAAGTGTGTGTATATTTACTCATACAACCATTCTGTGATCTTCCAAAAGACTTCCATTGAAGTCCTCCTCACCAAGTAGATGATGATTTGATCCTTTTAATACAGAAGTGTTTAATATTTTATTAAGTAGAAACAAAGAAAAGAGAGCATTATACAAAACTTCTAAAAAGTTTGGTGTTCTTTCTAAAATACTGCATTAGACCCAAAGCCATAATTTTATGCTTCAAAGGAGGATGCCTCCATGTTAGAAATTCATAGATTTCAAATTCATAGATTTTATTGGTGTGATGAGCAGTGGAAGCGTTGTTGAAGTGTAAAAAAAGAACCGGTCCCTTAGTTATCTGTCAGAAATTGGTACAATCCAAGTAGGACAGGACATAATATTTTCATGTAGTGACCTAGTATTATTTCAATGTGATAATTATAATTCATGGTCCCTTTTATGATGTATTTTGATTGCTAGTTGTAAGATAAACATCCACAAATTCAGCCAGTTTGGGCCCTGGTACCATTAAATGCCAGGTAAAAGGTAGATGTCTCACTGGGCTGGCATAAAAGAATCATCAGCAAAAAAGCAGCTCTGGTTCGAAAAACACCTACTGTCATAAAAAATTCTTTCTGACACTACCTGTTGACTTGGCTCAACCACATATTTTCTTTCACATTTCATTGGTGGAAAGTTAGATTTGTTATTATAGTTTGACTATGGTGTTCTTTGCATACTTGCGTAGAATTGAAAATCTGTCATGACCCCAAGTAATCTATAGGAAGCTTGGACAAACGAGTTTAGATCACCTCAATTTCAGTATTTACAGACTAGAAAAGAAATTAGTTTCCCACCAAAGGGAAAAATACCCCATTGAGAATCTCCGCAGTATTTCTTTGCTGCGGGCAGTTGTCTTATCGCAAAACATATTTCCATAGCTTTTGCAGAGAATAAGAAGAGATAAAAAAAAGAGAAATTTTGCAAAACATCGTGAAAGTCCATATCAATGAAACATAGCTGAAGAAGTTCCTAAAAGCTGGGGGAGATATAAGAGAAGACAACCCTTCTTCTTTGTTTCTTTTCTATTTCTTTAAGAATGTGCTTCAGATAGATGGTCTTCTGTTTTCTTTACCTTGACTATTTTTATAATCTTAAATAAAGCAGAACTTTCTACTGTTGCAGTTGAGTTACAATGATTCATTCCTCTGCTGTTTAGAATGCAGAATCTGATATCAAATTGATCCTTATTGAAAACAATAACTTAGAAAAAAAAATACTTTAAAAAATACATCCTACTTCTGCAAAGAAGTTAATATTAAAAAACTCCAGTATGTCATCATAGAGAAGCAAGTTCATTTTCTGAGCCACATAAAAGTCAGTTTTAGCAATGGCTTTCTAAGGAGTTCATCACAATAATGGTGTTAAGGGTCCCTGGACTTGCATGGTCCCACGAAGATAAGAATCAGCTTTATAAAGATCATTTTCTAGTGGAGTATAAATATTTCAATCCCTTTTCTAACAAGATTTCCTCATAGACATTATAGATGGCTAATGTCTCAAAATAAACAAGGAATTAATTGGAAATTTAGAACACAGAAAGATGGCATATCTATTTCCGTATACAGATGCATACACAAATTTGTAAATATACACACTTAAATCTGAAAATTGTCAAAGAAAAATTAATAACCTTATACTATATTCTAATATATTACCTACCATAATAATACTATATACCCAGATGCCTTCAATGTCAAACTAAATTTCCGGGAATACATAATTCACATTGAGTTACCACCTCAACTGTACTACTTTGACAATCCACCTTAATGTACCCTTTATTTCAGTCTTAAAGAAATAATCGTTGTTCCCTTACTATAAAAGACTGTGGGTGTCTGCAGGAGAAGACATTACTATGCATTACCTTTCATTTGATGCAACTGTAGCAGATCTTTGAGGTTTATGATTGAATCCAGCTAATTGAAATATGTGTAAATGCAACTTTCATGCTCTTTTGTATTTTTTTTTTTTTTTTAATTAGGAAGGGTGAAGGGCCAAGAATAGCCATAAACACAGTTCAGCAGCTGGTAGAGTCAAGCTCACAGCACCACTGAGGCAGCAGGTAGGTGGACGTTAACCAGTGGATCTCTACTTAGTGATATTTTAAATGGGTTCTGTTCCAAATACCGGAAACATACATAGAAGTGTGAAAACATAGATTACATGATCCTGAAATCTCTCTTTTTAAGCATTGTTTTCATAAGATCAAATGCATTTCTCTACAAGGAGGAGCATTTAGGAGAATACGGGCCCCTTTGTATAACTAAATACAGTAATGTTCAGTGTGACAACATATTGAAACATATACTTTTCTGCAGGTGAAAAACAGAGTATCAGACTGCTTTTAATATTTAGAGATTACGATGACAGAGACTTGTATCAGGGCCAATGGTGTTTAAGAGTTAATTAGACAGAAACGGGACATACTTCTAAGTTGGGCTGTTTGGTACAAATTTAAAATAAATTCAGAGAAAAAAAATTATTCTCAAACAGCAAGTGTGTTGGTCCCCCCATTCAGGCACCACTTTAAGGTGCGTCTGTCTTCTCCATTAGTAAACTCCCTTGAGATGAGATCATTTTCTAACTCACCTGCCACCTCAGGTTTTCATTAGAGAATAAGTTAGAAAACTAGCCTTTTAAGAATAAAGACATAGTAAGATGGAACAAAAAGAGAAAAGGGCTTGTAAACACACTTTTATTTCCTTATCCTTGATACAAAACTTAGCTGTAGTGAGCTCATTTCTCTCCAAATTTGGCACCAAAGTTTAGAAGAAAACGTCTCTATCTATATGTGTTGTTCCTGCCCTTCTCAGTAGTTCCCTGCAAATCTCTTTCCTATATTCTCTCCTCAGCTTCCCCCTCCTGCAGTAGGACAACTTGAAGTCTCTCCGTACTACACATGCAAGTTCATCTGATGTCCTGGGTTGCTGCTCTCCTTCACGTGTCACTTGTGAGAGAACACAACATACAGGCTAAGGACAGCAGAATGCAGGCATGTAAGGACGATTTTTAGAAAAGCAAGGTTGACCTAGAGATGACACTTACCAGGGATATCAAGGGGATATCAAGGGCAAAAAGAGGAGCGTCTATTGCTACATGAGTAGTAAAAGGCTGAACAAGGAAAACATGGGTTCTTTGCGCATTGGGGTGGGGGACTTTGTGACAGCAGATACTGATAGGGCTGAGGTATTAGTTGCATTGTTTGCCTCAGTCTTCCTCATCAACAAGGTCTCCCACGCCTCTGTCCTTAGAAAAGGGCTTAAAGGAGGACAAGAATTACTAGCAGCAAATGAAGAGGTCAAGTCTTCACTTGAGTGAAGCCAACCCATATGTGCCCATGAGACCCAACAGTCTGCTTCCAAGGGTGCTGAGAGAACTGAATGATATCTTTGGTAAAGAAGGAAGGTAAAGATGAATAAGCCTGTTAAAAGAAACCTTTGCTTACGTACGGCAAAGATTGTTCTCTTTCCTTTCCACAAAGCTTTTCACCAGAAGCATGGGGCAGATTCTGTATTGTTAGTGGATTGCAGAAGAAACCTTCATACTGAGATTCAGAACTCCGTTAAAGAAGAAAGTGAGGTTGAATATTGGGAATTTTGAACTATCCTATTTGTTTCCATGGAAGAACAAAATTAAATAGAGTTATTGTTTGTTGCTGTTATCTTTCTGTTTACCTCAGGTATGTCTACTGATAAAGGAAATTACAAAGACAGACAAAGCTAGCACTGGTCTCAGAAGATGTAGTGTGGGTGCAGTGTAATACAACATGAAGTGGGGTAATTAGGTACTCCAGGAAGCCTGAGAAACCTGGAGAAAGTGAGAACCCAGAGAAAGCAAAATCCTAGAAGAGCTCCTCTCCCTCTGTTGCTGAGGACTGCCACTCAGAAGTAGCTCAGGTATCCCTTTGTGTAGATAAACACAGATAAACACTACTCTTTAATTGCACATCATTAGCCCTTTGTTCCTAATTCATCTAGATAATGTAAGCTGTCATGCATTCACACACTCCATAAAATTATTTTCAAACTTTTCAGTAATATGTTGGCATTTACTTGCTTAATTCTTGACAAACAGTGGTTAGTAATAACTAATATATTTGGTTCTATCCGAATCTGTTATCGATAATTTTGACAGTTATTGGAAAATGTTAAACATGTTGTTCATTGCAGTAGGACAAACTTATTACCAATAGAGGTCCACAAGGGAACAGATATACAGCAAGAAGTGGATAGTCTGTCACAAAAATCTTAGCATATATTTTAGAGCCTGAATGGAGACCATTTACTGCTTACAAAAACAAACCTCTTTTTGAAGAAATCAGGGTGCTATAAGAGTCTGAATAGTTTTAGGCGAAAAAGAAAAGGATCTTTAATAAGTGAAACTCAATTGAACCACAGAGCAATAATGTATATTCAGTAAGCATTCAAAAATTAAACTGATAAATGTAACTTTTACTCAATTTTATATTCTCTAGATTTAATTAAAAGTTAAATGTGAATTTTAGAGTATGAGTGAGTGAAAGAAACACGAAAATTGACTTTGAGAGTATGATAAATGTGTGCTGTACAGCTACCTGTTAGTCCTGTAAATCTAATTATGGCAGAAAAGGGATAGTCTGAATTCTTTGAGAACACATCTTCGCTCGAGAAAGTGGAACTCTTTCCCCTCTCTCTTTCCTCCACTTGTTTTCTACTCTGTCAGATAGCAGGGAAATAATTTCAAAACTGAAAAATTTACAGCACAGAACGGTATTCATAGCACACAACATTGCTGCATGAGTATGTAGTTAACCTTTGATATGTAGTCATAAAACAGAAAGTTGATACTATAGAGGATTAAGTTTGGGGCTGATTAAAGTCAATGGCAAGCATCCTATCGGTCTCCAAGAATCAGGGTTTTGACTGTGCATTCTATTTGGCATTTTAAGACCAAGATACAGATTTATAATGTCAGAAACCTTGGCTCCACCGTGGCATAAATCCAAAATGTTGGGCGTGTAAGGTATAAATGAGTCCATTTGCAAGTCCTTTGATATAAAACCATTTCAGACTCAAAAGGTCATTGCAGCTTCAGAATGACAGCACTGAACCATGTATGCTGAATGTCCCTCTTTTAGTTAAGAAACTCACTACAGGTAAAATTACAATCCATTTTAAACATGGTGTGGCATATGCCAACAAGCTGAGGCCGACTGTAAATTCTAGTAACTGAAAAGCAATGGTAAGAATTTTACTTAAGTAATCAGCCATTAGTGTGGCAGAAAGACTGTTTAATCTTAAATTTTTATTGTTCTTGAAATATCAATGGACTATTTCAAAAGTTATCCTGTAATTCCATTCCAGCGAGTGCAGACACTTATGTCCTCTAGGTCTTCAGTCTTCCATTAGTAACACCAGGACCATGTGCTAGCAGAAAATAAGATATCTATGCCGCCTTTCAGAGGAGGAAGATGTAAGAGAAGTTTGCTAATTGCCAACTTTTCCCCACCTTCAACCACAACATTCTTTAGGAAGGAGCATAGGGGAACAACTTGCCTGCTCTGACTTCTGTCCAACAGTTGGTGATCTTTTTGATTTCAAACTTTATCTTCTCATTCATTTGTTAGTTCTTGCAAAAGCTTCAAAATGTTGCATTTTTGGAATGTGTTTGGGGAGAAAAATAGCAGTTGCAGTACAATTATAAGGAAAAGACCGGGGATCAGCAATCGCAACTCTGTTGTCACCCAAAAGTGATTGATTGAGACCAGACATGACCACAGTCAAGAGCACTTACTCTGCATATGATTAACATCTTTTAGTGTTGATGGCATGTGTGGTTTTAATGCTTGGGCAGACAGAGAAAGACCTGATGAAAGATGGCTTCAATCAGTCAGGAATGCCAAGCAGCCACCAAATAAACTGAAGAGCTTAACATCTCATTGAAATAAACAGCTACTTATTAGCAACTGCAATGCAGATGTTGACTTCTGGTAGAACAAAGAATGCATTTATATTCACCTGTGGAAAGGAAAAGCCTCAGTCTTATACAAAAGAAAAACCTCCTTTTGTCCCAAATTGCGGGACTTTGGTTTTTTGTGGTTTTGTTCAGGGAAAACTGGACCAGATCTGACAGTCTGAGCGAGGCAATGCTGCCACAGCTCCATGCCCCCATGTCCAACTGGTATTGAGGCTGAGCACATGTTCCCAGTACAAGCATGCAGAGGTATGCAGACCACAGGTGTACACCACGTGTACAGCTCTGGCCACACAGATCAACACAACAAACTCACAGAGCACTCACATGAGCGCAAACAGCATGAACGGCTTCATCCTGCTTCCCTCTCTGGCTGAACAGGATGGAGGCTTGGTAGTGGGAATGTGCACGCGTACAACATGGGTGGCCCCACAGCTGGGCTCAGACACCCAGTCTGCTCAGCTGCTCTCACCTAGACTTATGAACCTCAGAGGCCACATGCATCTATGCACGCACACGGAGCCAGCTGGAACTGCCCTGGTCCCCAATAGCCACCCCACACCTGTGGTCTGAGTCTTAGAGACCCACTCACTTCCTGGCTCCCAGACCACCTCACCTCCTCCCTGGCTCACCTGGCCTGATCTTCACTAGTGCTCACACACTTATTTGCACACCCACACTTACTCCAGTGGCTGGCACCATGGACACGTGTGTTCCTACAACCCAAGGTCCCACGCCAGCTGCTGGCGTTGACATCCACTAACTGGGGTCTCTGCAATTGCTGGCACCACAGGCACACAGACCTTCCAATCTATGTTCTGGCTCCAATCACGCACCCATACACACTAGAGTCCCTCACCCAGGAAAAGACTAAAAAGGAATTTTAAAGGAATAAAAGGAATTTTCAAATTAAGTAAGGCGGTTTTGGTGCTTTCAAGATTACCAACCACTATTCTCCAGTTCTCAAATCTCAAAATGAACACTCATACACTGTAAAATACCAAAATGGACTGGGCAAAACCACAATAAGTCTCAGTTTAAGTGGTATTTCACTTGGAATATAGAAAATGTCAGCATTTAGGATCCAGTATTTTTCCTGTATGTTTAGAATTCTGAGAAAAAAAAAAAAAAAAAAAAAGACTTTTCTGAGGAAGTTAAATACCATTTTAAAAAAGTTTAAACAGTTTTGAGCCAAATTTAGTCCCCAGGAGCCTGTGCTTGCTTTTTACTCCTATCTGTCTTCTGTAGAAGAAATATCTGGTACGTGCATGTTCTTAATTGGAGCCTTTTTGTGAGTTTGAGGACCAAGTCTGACGAAACAAATTCCTTATTTGGTAGATAAGAATCAACAATTTAGAAAATAATTTTAAAAGAATTTTTAGAATTTACTACATGACACAGGAGTTCCGAGATGTCCATTTCCTTCTGGACCAACAACTGGCAGCCAGGTAAGATACCCCGGGGCATCTACATTTAGGATAACGTACTGAGCTCTCAGCTTATCTGTGAAAATCTCATTTTAGGTGAGCTCAGCCTTCCTCTATACTGATACTTTTAAAATAACTGGAGTACTAGTGTATTCAATATTTATCCAACTTCTCAGGTGAGGTTTGAATCAGTCTGGTATTGCCCCAGCTGCTCTGTGACTGGTACTTGAGTTATTTTGAAGCTGGGTTACATATCTATGCGGACTTCTGGCAGGAAGGAACTGTAGTGCTGCCATATGCAAAACCAAGTGCAAATGAATACAAATATTTTGAAATAGGCACTTTGGAAACAGAAAAGATACTGGGAGTGACTGTTTCCTTTGCCCTGCTTGACAAAAATTGTAAAGCAGAAGGAGGAGAAGAAACCGAGTAGAGTGAGGCCTTGTTTCAAATATTGTCTCATCCACAGATTCCCTTGCTGGTTCTCTTCATTCACCCTGTGGTGTTTCAACTCTTGTGTCCAAAATTAAGATGGTATTTCCCATCCTCACGGTTTTGCAGTGAGCTTAAAATCCATTAATGTTAAAGTGGTAAATGTGGTAGTGTTTACAGTGAGGGAAATGTCAGTTGAAAAGTACAGTTGAACAGTGTAATGTGTTTATGCCAATGAAATAAGGATGATCATTAATGTTGGCCATGACTAAAGCAAAATCTATTAAAATGAGTTGACTATTTATGAAAATATTTTCAGTTTTTTGTGCCCAACTCTAATATTGAGAACCTCATTAAGAAAAAGATTTAAACTTGAAGGAAAATGCCAGAGTGGTTGGATAACATCCACTTTTAGTAAATCACGATTTCTTTAATAGCTATAGTCAAATAGGTGATTTCCTTCACGCTTCCTTCCAAATTCTTGCATTTTATCAAACCTAACGTGTTTACAGTTAGTTTCCTACATTTTATCCCTCTCTTAATTGCAACTACTGATTTTGCTTTTCTTCAGCCATTAAGTAATAATTTGTTGGTACTTTTAATAAGAAACCATGCTACTGAACTCAGTTTTCATCTACCAATTACTCAGTATCTCTGATAAAGATTACCCAATCTTCCTGACTCTGACATAGCCATCCGAGTTTTATTTCACCTTAACTATTGTAATTTGCATTTCTATATAGTCATTCCCATTAGCCATCCTGCCTTTGTCCCTGTGTTATAGAGTCCTCTTTATTGAAAACTGAGATGAAGTATTCATTTAATTTTTGAGCCAGACCCATATTATCTTTTAGACGATACCCATTTTTAACACATTGCAACTCCACTTTCCCTCTATTTTCCAGAGAACCTTTTTCACTTCTTGTAATTTCCTTTGCAAGGTCTATCTCTGCTTGACTTTCAACAATTCTGAATTTATGAATAAGAATTCAGTGAGGTCCACCCTGTGAATAGTCCTATCCACCCACTGAGATATAGCCCTGCCATTTATTTATCAACAGTAACTTTTCTGTTACAAATCTAGTTGACAATGACTCTTTTTACTCGGTAACCTTAATCTTCCATTGCCTCTTGTTTATTATCCTCTCAATGCCACATGCTCTCCATTACATCTCAAACAGCAGGAACTTACAAATCATATTTAGCAGAGGCCAACTGAAAATAGCACAGGAGTCACTTGTACCTGGCTGTTGTGAATTGTGAACATCTTTGGAGAATCAGCACTGTTTTCCATGCAGACACGTTCTGCTGCAACCTTTCTCCACTATCCGATTTTGACTACAGCTTAGATGTGCCCATTCACTACTTATTTTTCTTTAGCAGAATAAGACTTAAAATATATACATCTATATATATAGAATAGACAGCACTGTCCTTGAAACAATCTATGCAGGATTTCTAAAATGGAGATGTCAAAGAAATTGTAAGATGTACCAGTTGTTCCTGGATACCAGTGGCTACAGAAAACATCAGTCACTGGAGTTACACCTATTGCAGATGTATTAAAAAGAGAAAGGCAGGCCAAGATGGTCCTGATTCTCTGCAGTAGCGTGGGCCTGTGAGGGACAGGGATAACTTATGATTTAAGTGCTTTCATTCCCTGGTTGTGTAAGATCAGAATGAGAGCAGTGCACAGGGATCGAGGTCTAGAAGGATCTCTTATGCTGCTGTACAACAGGAATAATTTCAATACAGTCAGACCAGAGAAGCAGAAAGCTTTTGCGGGATAAAATCAAGGATGCAATAATGACAACAGCGAGTGGCAGAAACATTTTGTGGCCTCCTTGGAGGGAAGCTCTAAGCTGAAAGTGGGAACAGGGGACCGGAGCTCTCTGAAGTATAGGTCTTCCCTTTGCCCACTCAGTTGAATATTATAAAACACTCAGGTGTACCCCAAGACCGGGAATACTCAATACATAAAAACTCCTTCTTAGTCCTAGTCAATGGCTAGAACCTGCTTTTACACAGAGGCATGGTCCTATTTTCTTTACAAAAGCATACAAATGCACATATCAATGCTGTTAATATTCTTTTCATCTATATAAATGGTATGTTCTTTAAAGTAAAGTTATCTTAAGTAGATTATATGTAGTCTCTATAGTTATGTCCTATACATTGAAGAAAATCTATAAAGTCTTTGATGCTTTCCTACTAAAAGGGACAAAAGCATCTCAGTATAACTGCCATTTCCCTAGTGGAAATGTCAGGCAAATCCCCTTCGGTTTCTTTTTCCTCCTTCACTTTCTAATAATACACTGAGGAACTTTTTTAAAAAGAGCTGCATATTCATCATCACAAATGAAACTTCACATTTTTCTGGCTGTGGAGATGGTAATTATAGGTTTGCACTTCTAATTGAAGCATTGATGAACATGCCCCACACTGCAGCAAATATAAAATAATTGTTACGCAGACTATGCGGTGTTCTGGGGGAAAAAAACTAAAGAGCAATTGAAAGCAGCAGCATGAATCCCAATAATGATTACCCCAATGGCTTATTTCCTCGTATCATTTACTGCCAGGAGAAATTAAACCAGTGGGGGCAGGATATTTTTGCAGAAAATGACAAGCTTCTGGTTCTTCCTTAAATAACAACGCAGCCAATGCTCAAAGGCCAGTTTCAACTTCCCTATTTGTAGGGCAGTATGACTACTCCTGAAGGCAAACCAAAAGGGGCAGAAGCAAATTGTATTTTTCCTCTCTGGCAAAAGGGTTCTCAAAGAACCAAACAACAAAAAAAACCCAAATCAACAGGAAAGCCAAACAGAGCAGATTAATAACTTGCTACATCTCTTAGAAGGGCAAATCTAAGTTTGCCACTTACAGCATAGAATGGAAGAAAAAAAAACACCCAGGCTGGTTCATGGTTGATTGCTCCCATTCTCCCCTCCTTGCTCACTAATACCTAGCTGCTTTATACTTGTACCTCGCACTAAGGCATTTGTTAGCAGCACGCTTGAAGCTGACAACAGAGAGATGGCACAACAAAACAGCTCCCCTGGGGTTCTCCCAAGAGCAGTGCTAGGTCCACGTCTCATCTCGGTCAAACAACTGCTTTGTACAGTTTGAGTAAGGGCAATAGAGTCCATCAGTCTCTGAAGTTACTAATATTGAGGGTCTGTCTATCTATACAACTTAAAGAGATCACATAGCTTATGCAGAACTTTAGCAGCTTACATCAGTGGAAATAAAAACTCTAGGCCTAGATTTTGCTTAGTAGACAGAAAAAGCTAGAAATTTAGGAAGAGCATATAGCTTACTAAGCTTTTGTTTGCATTTCATCCAAGTGGTTTGGGTTGAGGATTACTATCTGTGTTATCAGAATAACATTTCAACCAGTTAAAAACTGATTTAATTCCGGACAGGAATAGGAAAATAAATGATCTCTATAGTTCTTACTGTTGCCCAGTTTCACTGTTTGTTGAAAACGAACACAAAACTGGAAAAGTAACATCCAGAGGGAGTTTTGCTGTAAGCTAATAAGAGTCAGATCAGAGACAATTGTTATTCCGGATATTCAGCTCATGGTTATTGGTAGGGGAAAATAAATTAAAAAGAAAAAAAGCTTAAAACTTAAAACAGAGAAAAAAAACCATTTAAATATTTCATGGTAAGAATAACTAAAAGTATTTAGAAATACGAAGGGAAAAGGTAGGTACTATTTTCTGAATTTCTTCTATGTTCAATATGGAAGTTTATTTCTTTAATACTCTTCATGCAAAATTTCATCAAAAAAAGAAGCCTGGTTCTTAAGTACCTTGAACCTGACAACCAATTAAACGAAAAACAAAACAACCAACCCAAAAAATCATGCGGCAAGAAAGCCTTCTTAATTAAGAGAAGGAACCAAGAGGCATACCTGACACTAAGCGTACTTTAGAGTACTCCCATTAAAGGCTCCTGTCTTACTGAAGGAAAAACATCACAAACCTCCAGGTAGCACTTTAAACCACTTAGATTGAACCTCCTGTGCTCAGCTGCTTGGCATCTCTGAACTAGCTAATTAATGCCAATATTTAGCACAGGAACAGGTGGGAAAACTAATGACTAATTTCTTCTCTCTTCCAACTCAACAACCACCACTGTTTTTTAAAAATACAGTTCTTACCACTGCCTGCTGATTCCATTTCTTGTCAGCCTTGTTGCTCTGACACGGGGCTGCAATAAACGAACAGCTGGATGCAGCATTCTTCTGCAAGTAGAACAGCTTTGTTTCTGCAACAAGCACCTTGTCTTAATGTGCTCATGTTGCCTCCCTCGGATGGGTCAAAAAATGTGAACTCTTCTAACAGGAGGACAAACAGCGTGTCTGCTGCAAGTGGCACTAGTTCAGTTTGACCACTAAACTAAGTAAGTAAGCTCCATTAGAAAAGGAAGGAAAAAGGAAGGTACACGTTTTTTTGAAACTGTATTTTTCAGGTATGTGTAATAAAAGTGAAGGAAGACAAGACAGATCATAGAATTTAGGCTTTTTGTTCAGTAACTCAGTACTAAGGCTATTCCTCCAAGATGTTGATGAGTGCATACAAATATCTGCTCTGAGTCAGCTGAAAGAGGAGTTGGTTTAACTGTGCATGAGTTAAAGCTCAACTTTTTCAACTTTTCTCCCTCCAGCTTCTTCAGTCTGTCTCTACTAAGTAGCTTTACAACAACAAGCGGTGAGAATATGGAGGGAATTAATAAGTAATAATTGGAAAAGAATCATAAGGATTTCACTTCCTCAGATACAAAGAATTTGTGTATATTCAGTTACTCTTGTTTTTAAACATCATGTAAACAAGATAATTTTTAAAATCCATCATATGTCGGCTTTAAATTACTACGGATGGGTGGGAGAAATAGATTGAAGAGATGGGTCTGAAATAAAAGTACCAGTTTAATAAAAACAAGTGCTTTAACAGAAAAAGAAAGCATAAATTTACAGGAGCTTAATTTTATGCAGAAAAGGCTATTTAGGCAAGGAAACAAAAGGGCAAAGTGCAAATTCTGCAAAAGAGAATTCCAAATTCATCTCTTCCATTGACCATTGTGTCCACACGCATAGATCGTTTTCAGGGGTAAAGTTTAGTAAGTGTTTTATGAGTTGGTCAATTGTTCTAACACCCACTAATGAAGCAACAGAACCCGCTGCTAAAATCTGGCATAGTTTTGGCCTTTAAAAGTTTAATACAAAGCACCATATTGCTACTGCATAGGGTTCTAGTTCTGAAAGCTTGTTATTTATTGCCACTGTCTTTTATTTGTCAACCTCAAGTGAAAAATGTCAAGGCTCAGTGGATTCCTCATCTGACATTAACCAATGGAAATGAGATGTATCACAGAGGGGAAAGATAAGTGTTGCCTGCACGCTTAGGAAAGTAAAGATCATGCTTTTTTTTACCAATCATTTTAAAATAAGAAAGTTTGGGGAAGAAAATCCCCAACCTTGTAGGATTTTGTGAATATGATATCTATCCATAGTATGGTATATATCCATCATATGGATTAAGAATGAAAAATTTGAGCCCATTAAGGGCAAGTGTGTTGGACTTTTCCATTATCTGTTAAAATAGTAATAGTTTTCCTCTGACTGTGAAGCTGTCTCTTTAGAGATAGATAACTCAGTCCACTGCATTATAATTTAGTGTCTACTTGTAATAATTCACTATTAAAATCTGAAATATGGCACTGAAAGTAGATAATTAATGACAATTTTTGAGACAAGTTTTATAACCCAGTCCTACAGTCAACATTCAGCCCCACCATCAGTCCATGAACTGTTTTATTCTGATTGGCTTTGTCCTTGAATCATTTGTACCTGCAGGTAAATACTGAAAGATACTGTGATATGAGGTCCCTTCCAGAATTTCTGTGATATTATTTTTCCATAGTGTCACTTCTGTTTGTTGCTCTGTTCTGCTCCACTGCTATAATTAAAACATTTTAAAATGAATGGCAACTTTTCAGCAGGAAAGTTGCTAAATCTTACACACACACACACAAAAAGAAAAATAAAAAAAGATAAGAACTTTAAAATTTATGGTGATATCCAATGCTTGGGTTTTGGTATGATTTTTAAACGTGCAGCCATAAATGACTGTGTTTCAGAACAATATTTTTACTTATTTGCAGGTAGCTCAAGTTAGTCACCTAAGAGCAGTTAAAATAATTTAACAGAAACAATGGCTACCTACCTCAGAAATATAACAATGGTGTAATTTATCACACTTACTCTACAGTGATTTTAGTAACTGTCCAATGAGTGGACATATTAAGTGATTAGAAGGAAGGATAACAATGTTTTCTTCCTTCTTGTTCCTTAGCTACACTGGTAGTAATCCACAATGAAGAATAGTCTCATCTGCAACGTCGGAAAGCAATTTACTATGAAGCTGGGCACCAGCATATTTGGTGACATATGCAAGCAAAAGACAGAAGTACTTATAATGGGACAGGATTTCAGATAGAGTCTTTAGATTTCATCAGCTTGTAAACTAATACATTCAACTTTTTAAAATAACAGGAAATCAAGAGACATAAAATAGAAATAAAACAGGTTTATAAATCTGCACATGTCTATCTCCTACATGTCTTTACAGATCAGTTTTGTCCAGGGTTGCACTCAGGTGACAAAAAGCTCCACGCTCCCCTCTAGGTCTTCCAGAAGTGTGTTTCTTTCCAGCACTTTGGAAGTGTGACTCCTTGTTCCTTGCAGGGTTCCCCGCCATCCGAGGAGATTTCTTTCCTGCCTTGCCAGAAGGTAGACCTCTGCCATGCAGAGGTCTAGGTACCAAGAAAGTGTTCATGGCACATTTACCTTGAACAGTAATCCTATTTATGTTATTTATTTAATACTCATCCCATTATATTTTTTTATATATATATAAAAATTAATATATTTGTATATTACATCTTATTAATCTTTTTAATAAAATCCAATTATGAGATTAAAACCAGCAAATTAAATACCACAGTTGAACGGATTACACTATAATACCTTTTCAACCTGAATAAGCCTCCTCCCGTTTATTCAGCTAAATCCAGCTAGAAGTGGTACCATGTTCCAACATATCATGGTATCTACCAGTCAACAGAGTAATAAAGGATGGTGCCAAGTACAAAATTAAACTGTGTTTATACTTTTATCAATGTGTTTATTCAGAAAGGACAAAACTTTTTCAGGTAGTAAAATAGCATTCTCTATAATAGGCATATGCATAGTTTTATATTATGAACATAATCTGGTTTATAAACCTTGAACTGTCACTTCTGGTGACAGTATATGGTTAAGGATCTAAATTTGTGTGGCTTATTATTGGGAGAACCAGCTTGGAAAAGTCTGCAGATGAAGATGGTGGTTCCATAGCAATTCTGTGATTATTATCTGCCAAATCATCCGTCCTCTGCAAATAATGTTAACAGAGCATGCCAGATCAGAGCTTTGCAGAAGCTGCCAGTTCTATTTTGTAGTAACATTTGAGACTTTGACATTTGTTTAGTTACAGACTGGAATAAAAAAAAAAAAAGATTTAAAAAGTATTTAAGTGAAAATTAAATCTCAATTTATAGATTTCATCATGAGATTTTCCACTCAGTAAGAGCATATATATATATATCTCCTTATGGTTAGAGCACAGGCTTCAGACGGATTCATAGTCATGACATTTCGGTGCTGATTCAGGGGCAATTTTCCACACATCAATTTATGCTGACAAGAGTGGTAATGTAAGTCAAGAGCAACTCCCATGTTGCTCAACACAACCTTTTCCATGAAGTTGCAGAGTGCTTAAGCATGTTGTGTTTTTTCAGCAAAGTCAGACTTCCCAGCAAAAGTGAAAAATCACTGAAGCTAGAACCCTTAGACACTGATTTCACTGCACATTTAGATGACATTTTAACCAGAAGTGCCTATCAATTCTGTCATACTATTTCAGCTGGATGGAGATATACTTATTCACTCGAAATTTAGCTCAAATCCATGCAATTTCACTAAAACTTTAAAGTTAGTTTTTCTGTTCTTCCTGTACAACCATTTTTATTGCCTCTAGTTCAGGAACAACAGCACAGCCTTCAGTTGATGACTTCTGATATGGAGACCATTTCTTCAGGGTAACAGACATCAAAGAGAGCACCATTCCAGTTGATCCAACTTGCAGCAGAAATTTGAGATGACACAGATCAGCCCTGCAATTCATGGAGCAACATTACTGTTAATTTCTTGCAGAGTGGGAGTAGATGAGTCAAAAGCATGGTGAGTACAGATGACTGCATACTGGGCTGTAAACACAGCTTAAGTTTACTTTTAGCAGTCATTTTCCCCATTTTCCTTTATTATACTTAAAGAAGCCAAAGATCAAAGCTTAAGGAACAGCAATACACGCTTTGATAAAACCTTTCTTTAAGGGACAGCTTCCTTTATATTAGAGTAGTTAGATGCTTAAGACAATCTCTAGATGGAGCTGAAGGAACTGATGGTAATATCACAGAAGAGTTTGGGTTGTGTAGGTGTCTGCCATCAATGGGGAAATAGGCAACTTAATTACTTGTTAGCGATCTAAAGGAAAAAATTATGCCAAACAAATTACATAGATAAACAGAACAAATGGAAAAGCCTTCACTAACTACTAAGGAAAGATAAAACATGTTTCATCTGAGCATTCAACCACAGAGTAAAGAGAACAGCTTTGATTATGATAATAGCAGAAACAAATTCATGAGCAAGACCTATCAATGTAGCTGCTAAAAGCTACTGTATGCTTTGCCAAATTAAAAAAAAAGTACAATATTTTTTTTGTGAATATCCTGCTGCAACTAATTCTTTTTAAATTCCTTTTTAAATATGTTGTCTTTCATTTTGCAAGCCATAAATGAATCATAGATTTATGAAGTTAACAGGAAAGTTTTCTTTTTGTTAGGTTATTTCAGAACTCAGTATTATAGGGTTTCTTGGAATTTCTTCTACTTTATTTAAAACAGCAAATGTCAGAAACAATTGACCACACAATTGTATCTCATATAACAATTACCATATTCCTAACTATTAATAGCTTTTTCTTGGAAGCTGAAAAACGTGAAAGGTAAGATTTTCTATCTCTGATTAGAGAGCAGAACTGTCACAGCAGTTATTTTGCTTCTCAAGTTATACGATTTAATAAGCTTTACAGGAAAAGTCCCCTTAACATGCACAGTGAGTTATGTGCTAGTATTTATGTTGGTAGGTGAAGAAGTTCTGACCCATGCAATAATCAGATGGCAATTTAGAATAGAGATAATTCTGTCATTGTAAAGTCTTGATATTGGTCAAAAGATCATCTATTCTAAAAAGTACAAGAAAGACACAAAAACATTGTAAATATACATCAGTGTGAATCTTGTTTTAAGAATACTAGGTCTTCTGGATGTCTTAATTTGTTTATTAGTTTGCTAAGTGTTCTTCATTCATCGTTCACAACATGCTATTAGACTTAACAGTTTATAAACTCAAATTATCTTTAAATACAGGAAAGTAACATTTCTGAGACTTCTTGTGCTGCTTAAAGTAGTTACCGTGCTGAGCCAAACTGAAACCTGCAGGACCAGTGTTTCTAACTGAACAACTTCACTACTAACAGTTAAGTAGAATACAGACTGACTGATGTCTTGGAGCATTAGATAGAGGCAGCATGTGATGGTATGACAGTGCAAACTGTAATAAGGAAAAAGACACAAAAGGACACAAATATTTACCGTGAAGAAAATTTTTCTTTAATCTTAGGGTCCTTCTGTTATTATGGTGACAGTCTGAAACAAGTTTGACAAATTCTAAGTTCCCAGAACCTCCCAGCATATTTCTATTTTGATATTTGTTAACATTTAGTTAGACAAGGCTGCCACAGATCCCTTTTGTTTTGAAGTCTCTACCACAATAGTGCATGGGCTGACCAGGATTTCCTTACCTGCTACATTTTCCATGAACCAAATATTACAACTGAAGTGATGCTGCTGTTGCTACCAGAAAACTGCGTTACTGTTGTGCACAGTCTGCTACGCTCAAATAAGAGAGCTAAAGAGTGTGACTGGAATACAGGCAGGTGAGGACTAATAAAAATGCAGGCTTCCACCCTGTGTGTTGTAACCACGTATTGTAAAGTAACTATGCTGAGCTTTGGCATCATGTACAGTTTTCAAAAGTGCAGGAGAGACTCATTTTACGTCTCAATGACCTCGTTTTCCAGGAGGAAGGACCTCGTATCATTATGCATAACCCAGCAGTTTTGAAATGAGCTGTAGAAGAGAAACCTAGAGTAATGAGGGGAGGAAGGACTACAGGGATTCAAGAGTCAGTACATTGGTGAAAATGCAGCTAACTACACGTGCAGGCAGTGGCAGCTCTAGTGCTTTTGTGGGCGTGAATTAAAACTCAGAAGCAAATGATATAAAGTTCTGGTGGGCGTTAATTCCCAAGTAAGGTCTTCCCTTCCTGCAGTGCATGAGGAAACAGAAAGAGGTGGCCAAAGCATTGTGAAAAGTAAGTTTTCATCCTTTAGCTAATTTTTCATAGCAGAAGGAAGAGAGCACGGTAACTAAACAGCAGCGTCAAAGGACACAAAGATACAGGCCAGTCCTCAGATTCATAAATATGATTTCCCAAGTACTTTTTGACTTCTGAATGCTCCAACTCCCCTTCAGGCATGTACAGTTATATCTCCCTTTGAAAAAGCAAACTATAATACTGACCCATCTGTTTAGAAGGAAATTCCATTTACCATCTCCTTGTAGTCAGAAGTTGCAAGTCCTTTCTCTGACTTGCTTGCTCTCTGCTATCTCACTTTGATCCTCGCATACTGCTCCTGAGTGAGGATTATGCTTGCCAACTAGGTAACACAAAGCAGTCTTCCTTGGTATGAATTTCTTTCAATTATTTTTCCAAAAAGAGCTGAGTCACCAAAGAAAAGACAAATGCCACACCAAGAATTTCTTTGAACTGGAGTCAAGTTAATAACTACTGGAAAAACACTTAGGCAAAGCAGAGCTTTCTGTAATTTAGTAATAATTATTATTATTTTGAATCCAAACCCATGTATTGAAACAATCAGTGGAAGTGTAGACCCAGGGTGAATCCAGTGAGTATTCCTAATACAGTCAGGAACTGTATTGTTTGGAATAAATTGGATTAGTATGCTATTCCATATTTCTGCTCCAGAAAAAATATTTTCATAGGCAATCTTGCCTTAGCTCTTAGTCACAAACAGCAGCCAATACACTCTTCCCACTTGCTGGGCGCAAATGAACTCCACTTTTTAACTCCTTATTTTATGGCTGACACTGACAACAAGTCAGAGAGAACAAGGATAAATGTGGTAGCTGTAGCTTATGCCTTCTTAATAGCTGCAAGGCTTGTGTACTTAACCAGGAGGACAAAAAAATTGTAATTTATTTTTGTGTTAGACAAATTCTGGGAATTTGCAGTGTCGAATTTATCTAATGGCTTTGGATTAGCCCCATCCCATCCTGTCTGAGCCTTGCTCCTCATCTCTAACGACAAGGGCTGTGAGTGGAAACAGTGCTTGTATGGGAGGCCCAGTAGTAGATCTCTTTTGCATGTAACTGTGGCGCTGTGCTCTCCCCCTTCCCCTCTCCCCAGCTCCTGCTCAAGCCATAACCGGCAGTGGGACCTGTGATGGGTTGCACTTGGACTTTGGGGGATGGATGGCAACGTAGCCAAACACTGTCTGGAATGGGGACCTAAACTTCTCGTTGCTATGTAAATATGACTATAGGTCAATTATCTTATTCTATAAATAGTGGACAGCTCAGAAGCCCTTTGAGCTCTCCTGCACAGCAGTGAGCTGCACAACAGGATCTCCCCTTGAGCTGGGACACCTGTTCATTGTTACTCCTCGAGGTTTAGAGATTCCTTGCTGCAACAGATCCTCAGTAAGTGGTTAATAGCATTCTAAACTGTGAAACCTTATCTGAGCGATATAAAGGATTGATTGCACATAAATAATCCTTTAGACATAAACCGTTGACCAAGTCTGGGACTAGGATTGGATCCAGCAGTACCTAGACTCCTCTCTGAGAAGGAGTTTAGAAAGCAAGGGGGTCCTTTCTGAAACCATGACTCAATGGGAGGGTCTCCCTGACAGTTTTGTCTGACTCTGTCCTCTATGCAGTAAACAACCAAGTGTATCTTGCTATCAAATCTCGTAAAACACTGTCACATTCACTATCAAAATTTGTTAAATCACTGTTTTATATCAATAAATATTTCACTGCTTCTTTCTTACGAGTGAAGTTAATCACTACATCTGCGACTAACAAATATCGGTTTTGCAACCTTTTTGTATGTTAGCAGTACTTTGAATGGGAATGCTAGTGCTAGGACAATAATCAGCCCTTAAACATTAAACCTTATTCACATGCCTTCAACAAATGCTGTATATTTTGTTTAGATATATTATAGCACTGTAACCTCTCTCTGCAGTCTTAGCATTTCAATTTTTCACATAATTCAATACCCAGTGTAGCCTGACCTTCTTGGTAGATTGCCACAGGTTGCCAGGTTTGTATGTAACATCTTTGATATGGTTTCCCACAGCATTCTCCTGGAGAAACTGGCTGCCCATGGCTTTGACAGGAGTACTCTTCACTGTGTAAAAATCTGGCTGGATGGCTGGGCCCAGAGAGTGCTGGTGAATAGAGTTCAATCCAATTGGCAGCCGGTCACAAGTGCTGTTCCTTAGAGATCAGTACTGGGGCCAGTTCTCTTTAATATTTTTACCAATGATCTGTACGAGGGGATCAAGTGCACCCTCAGTAAGTTTGCAGACGACATCAAGTTGGGCAGGGGTGTTGATCTGCTTGAGGGTTGGAAGGGTCTACAGAGGGATCTGGACAGGCCGATACGATGGGCCAACGCCAATGGCATGAGGTTCAGCAAGGCCAAGTGCTAGGTCCTGCACTGGGTCCCAACAACCCCATGCAGCGTTACAGGCTTGGGGAAGAGTGGCTGGAGAGCTGCCTGTCAGAAAAGAACCTTGGGCTGTTGGTCGACTGTGGGCTGAATATGAGCCAACAGTGTGCCCAGGTGTCCAGGAAGGCCAACAGCATCCTGGCCTGTATCAGGAACAGTATGGTAAGCCGGACTAGGAAAGTGATCAACCCCCCATACTCAGCACTGGTGAGGCCCCACCTCGAGTACTGTGTCCAGTTTTGGGCCCCTCATTACAAGACATGGAGGTGCTGGAGCACGTCCAGAGAAGGGCAACAAAATTGGTGAGGGGTCTGGAGAAAACTTATGAGGAGCGGCTGAGGGAGCTGGGATTGTTTATCCTAGAGAAAAGCAGGCTGAAGGGAAACCTTATTGCCCTATACAGTTACCTGAAAGGGTGTTGTAGAGAGGAGGGGGTTGGTCTCTTCCCAAGTAACAGGTGATAGAACAAGAGGAAATGGCCTCAAGTTGCACCAGGGGAGGTTTAGATTAGGTATTAGGAAAAATTTTTACACTGAAAGGTTTATTAAGCATTGGAACAGGTTGCCCAGGAAAGTAGTGGAATCATCATCCCTGGAGGTATTTAAAAGATCGGTAGACATAGAGCTTATCAATATGTTTTAGTGGTGGTTTTTGTCAGTGTTAGGTTTATGATTGGACTGGATGATCTTAAAGGTCCATTCCAACCGAGACAATCTATGATTCTATGATTCTATGATCTCAGACTATTCCAGAGGAATAAACACAGGTCGGGTTAGGGAAAGGCTTTTTCTCTCTTTTCCCAAAATAAAAGTACATTCTGTTGATCACATGCTGTAAGTAGGCACTTCAGGGCCAAGCAATGGTTTCAGCAGAAAAACAGACAGAAAGCCAAAAGATCAAGAGAAGCTCAATTAAAAATGAATAATACCTGTTCTTCTGTTAAGATCACTGTCACTGATATGACAATCAAAAAACACCAACACATTGTCAGTGGTAGATAAGAGCTGGAAAAAACTCATACAATCTGTTACTCATGGCACAATGTCCACTTTTCCTCCCACTTCATCTTTTTCATTAAACAAGTCACCAGAAGACCCGAAATCTAGATGTACTGAAAGAGCTTTTTGAAGCCCTGAAAGTAGGAGATTGGTAGAGAATTGCGTATCTAGGATTCTTTTTTTTTTCTAAAAAAGAACAATTTACTCATCCATCAGAAGAGTCATAGTTCCTCTGTTTTTATGTTTATTTTATATTCTTGTTTTGTTTTGTTTTATTTTCTGAGAAAGGGCCCATACAATCTTATGTGCTAAAATTCAAGAACCACTAGAATCCGTTCCAGGAGCATCTACGATTATGGTTGTATGGCACTGAATCTTTTCTCAGATATATCAACCATGCAGCCTGGTATCATGTCATCTTCTGTGATAAGCATCAGTTTTGTCAGGGAAAGATGTTAGAGGAGAGGTGCCTATCAGAGGGGATGGGGGAAGGAAGGGATTACCAAATATGTAGATCACAGTAATATTAAGTTTAGGAGCATGGAAGCTTTGCTTATAATTCTGTCTTATTCTTTCTGTTTTGTATATGATAGTGTGTGTTCTGGCCATCTGTAGAAAAAAATTCTGAATTATTTCAGTTTTGTCTTTGAAAGTCTTGTGCAAGTGTATTTCTCTGTCTAATTCTGAGCTGTATGAAGACAAATGTCCTATTACTAACATTTAAATAGATCAATTTCATCAGCAATTCCCTGTTTGTCATGCTGTGCAGACAGCTCAAAGGAAGTGCTCAGGCCCAGGTTAGCCAAATGTGCATATCACTTATCTGCAGGTGTATGTTCATGGCTAGTTTTTATTGCTAAAGGCTCTATTACCAAGATGTCTTTAATGAACCTTTGTCACCAGTCTGCTTAAAGCAACCTCCAATTCCTTCTTGAACATGCCTTGATGACTTTCCGCAATGGCTTGGATGTAGCCTGCTGCAATGTCAGACAGGAAATGAAGGCAGACTCAGATGAAGGCTAAATTTACTCTGCCAAGAGCAGATATAGGTTTCACATGTTGGGCCATACACTGTAGGCAGTTTGGGCTATGGAAGACCCCCAAAGCCAGCCAAGCAAAGCAAAAACACCTGCCTTCCCTGTCTAGACCCTTCTATAAATCAATGGGGGGTGTATATATATATGTCATATATATATACACATATATATATATATATGTCATTTTTCCTCTACTTCAGATTACTCATTGCCGGTCTAAGGAAACCAATGCCAATGATAAACCCTTCCTTTTTTTGTGTGTTCAAAGAGAAAAAAGGACAAGTTTGAAATTTTCTGTATAGATAATATTAGTGATTTTCAGAAAATCTTTAGCTCATTGCTTCATCAATCTGCATCAAAAGTTCTTGTGATTTATGGTCAGGAAGAACAGTGAAGAATAAAGTTTGGCACAAGTCACTTAAACCAAGCTCAGGCTTTGAAAAATGAGGTTTTGTAAATCCTAAACCTTTTCATTGTATTTTGTGTGAAACCAATAGAAATACTTCCTTTTTAATAATAAAGCATATAAAAGAGTTTTCATAAGTTACATGTTATGAAAACAGCCATTCTTGAAAGGTGTAGTTGTGACAGAAACAAGACTTTAAAAAGCTCTTTCCATGCACATACCATTTTTTACTTTTCCAAACTACTTATTTATTATCAGTTTTACTGAGCCAGAAATAAAGAGAACAAAATATTATGACTGCATTTGGACAGAAAGTCTCATTATGCTGCTTATTAAAATGTTGGATTTGGACTCTACATCCAGTTTGCTACATATGCTAAAAAATAAAATTAAATGGGAAAAAGTGGTATTTTTTCTCCTTTTTCATCTCCCTTCAAGTTTGAAGTATTTTAATTTAAAGATGACTCAGAACTTACATGCATTACAGCACTAACAATCCAAAATAACCATTTTTATAGCTATGGAAAAAGTTAAATGGGAAATGCTTTACGTATCTCTCTTCAAAGTGAGACTGCTAAGTACAAATCAAGTTAGGTGAATGCTTTTAAGAGCCCTGGTAAAAAAAAAATGAGCTACCACCAGAAAAAAAATACCTAAGAAAATTATAAATAGGGAGGGGGGATGATTTTGAGATAAAGAATCAACTGAAAATCTGTTTCTCAAGCAATGGAAAGCAAAACACAAAACCAAAGAAAAAAAGTCTTTAGTCACAGTTGGAACTGGAAGGAAACAAAATTTTATAAAGCTGAAGCACTTCAGTGTTCCATCTAAGAAGGAGACATGATATAATATGGTCTGAGATAAGCTCCTTGAAAGGGAATGAAACATTCTCTAAACAAAGAAATAGCAGATTAGTCTGAGTATGTACAAATATTTGCATATGAAAAAATGACTTCTTACAAGTAATATTAGTACTTTGCAAATTACAGAAGGTAGTTGGCCTGGCAGCCTCTCAGATTATTTTTAAAATATGATCTTTAAAAGATATAAGCATCAAGACCCAGAAGTCTTTTTCTTTCCACAGACGAAGTTACAACACTATGTGTGGTTTTAATAGATATGTCTGGTTTGTGAGATATTCAGAGATATTCTTACAGCTCTCTGACACTAATGTGAGGTCAGAAGGGTTAAACTTCTTGGGTAATTACTAATCTGGCAAGGAATTCATTTTCATGGGGAGAACTCAGAGTCATGATGCCAAATGCTACGTAGTCCCAAGCAACCCAGAGTGAGGTTCTGGCAAATGATGGATTAGTGGCTATGGAGGGAAGCCCCATGGAAGGCACTGGGAACAATCCTGGGAAGAGTCAGTAAAATGAACTGAATGTGTTTGTAAAAGGTACCTCCCACAGATCTGTTTACCTTGCTCTACATTTACCATATTTTTCACCTGTTGTGAAAGGGCTGCTATATGAGATTAGAGTAGCTGAAGAGTTGCTGAGTAGCTTTTACATTTCAGTATTTCTTGCCAGAAGGTCAACTTCTGGAAAATCCTTTCAGAAACATCCAAAGAAATACAAATATATTGAGACCAGACTACATGTCCAAGTGGAAACAGAGACATTACTTCTGGTTTAGGCTGAAGAGCACCAAGCAGAACTTGGAACAGAGAGTCACCTTGTGATTTACCAGGTCTGGCACTTTTTCTTTCCATATCTAGAAGTCCAAAACACAATGCCTGGGGCAATATTTTCTAAAGAATATTTTCTTTTTAAAATCAAATTGAAACAAGTCTGATCATTTGAATTAATCAGAAATCTTTCACCATTTTTCATAAAAACAACATTTCTACTCTCTTGTAGCACAGTTGAATCATGTAAATTTTCCTATACTTCCCATTGGATAGGGTATTCTTAACTTCACGTGTTGAATTTTATTAAGAATGTGGTATGCCTCCTAACCTTTCCCCACTTTCAGTAGGTGGCCATGTTGATTTGATTAAAAATTCTGTATGCAAGGTGTGTATACTACTTTGGCATGCTCACTGAGAAAACGTGCTATGTTAATGTGATGTTTAATATTGTTCTAAGTAATAGAAGTAGGTTCCAGGAAAAAAAAAAAAAGAAAACCCCAACTTCATTTAATGATTAATGGCAGCACATGATGATACAATAATTAATTTACTGACTGGAAAAAACAAATAAATGTGTAATTTTAGATACTGTTCTTCAAGAGCAGGATATATTTAAGGCTTGATTTTAGTCATGTAGTGCAGACAAAATTCCTACTGACTTTACATACAGTTTCTGTGAAAGGGTCACAGCACTGGCCCTAACTAGAAAGAAGTTATTGGAGAATTTTATATCAAAAGGAATCCCCACTCCCAGTACTCAGTAACTATTTTTATCTGGATAATTAATATACTTTCTGTAAATGATAAGTAAATATGCTTGATTCAAGGACTCCCCTGGAACTTTTGTGGCATTTAAGAAAACACTGATGCTTTCCTCCTTTAGGGAACAACTAATTACCATAAGAGCGCCACCTGTCCTTGAGTGCATCTGCCTACTTGTGGAGGCAGGATAAATGTGTTTTCCCTCTTCTAGTATTAACTCTTCCTACCTCTGACAGTGCACATTTAAATTCCCCCTCAAATATCTAGGAAGTTGAAACAATGCACAGACTAATCTTACCTCCTCAGTCACGTAATTCATCTGTGGGGTAAGAGAATGGGTGGTGCAATTTACTTGGGGTGGAATTGGGTAAGGCTGGGATTAGAAATGATGTTGTTTAATGCCTTACTATGCTCCAAAGTCTCTCAGCCTTGCCTAGAAGACCAATCTGAAAAGGTAAATTTATTGTTGTCCTTTTTTTGTGTGTGTTATTTTTGTGGTTTTGTTTGAGTTTTTGGGTTTTTTTTAAAGATTGCTTATAGACTATTTTTTTTTTTTATTATTTTAGGGTGAGCAGTAACAAGCCTCAAAGCAAACGCAAACACTTAATTCCAGGCTCAGAGAATTAAACCTATTTTATTTCTCTTCCAGGCTAAGTTACTAGTAAAAAAGTCATTCTTTTAGCTAAAAGAGTGGAATTTGGCCCCACTTTACTGCAGAAGGTCTGCTTTGCTGCAGAGTTGTTTGTGTCTCAGCCCTGGTAAAGTGAATCATAAAAACAGCTTCTTAATTAGCTGTAGGATAAATCTCCAAGAGCAAACAACCTGGATTAACTGAAGTTGAAAATACAGTCTGTTGCTTAAAAACTAATACAAAATGACTGGCTGATTAACTGTCAAAGCAGATTTGTCAGGTAATAATAGAATAAAACATCTACCAGCTGAAAAACAGGACAACCGTGCTTTGTGGATAAATTGACACATATGCAGAGTACTAATCCATGTCTGCTGGTTTAAATGACTAATGATAAAGTCTAACTCTAAATGTAAGTAGCACACAGTTAAATCTAATCTGAGATACCAGCACTAAGGAAGCCAGTGCTTCAACTCCTCTAAAAGTTTGTGCCAGGCAGAACACAACTCCTGCAGTGAATGTGCAGATTAGGGAAGGCTTGAGAGGCAATCAACTCACTGGTGGTAACAAGTTAAAAATCATTACCCCTACTAACTTTCAGCACAGGTTGCCACTGGCAAACAGAAGGGAGACTTGTGGCCAAGAGTGAAAAAGAACAGGATCCTTACCTAGACTGCAGCAACTGTTGTTTCCATAGCTTAGTATGTACCTTGATAATGCAGTCACGCTTATTCTACTTCAAAATAAATGTTTTATAGGTATATGACAAATCATTACCAGTAACAATTGAAATTTTCATATACAGCTTCAGAATAGCATCTCCGTTTCAATGGGAAACCATTCTTTCCATTCGGTTATTAATGTCTGGCTGTTTGTCATTACATAAACAGGTGGAGTTGACGAATATGCAATGAGAGAGGCTGAAGCTGCCCATTTCTCCTCAATATGGCCTCCTGCTGCCCTGTCCACCTGCTTTGAATTTACTTCCAGAATGCAGCGTTTTTCACCGTTTGCTCAAGTGCTTTCTAAGGAGACTCTCCATCCTGAACACAATTTGTTTTTCAGAGAATGCAGAATATGGATCCCCAAGCACACCACGCCATTCTGTATTACTATAATTGTTATTAATATAAAGTATTCCCCAACTGCACAGAGTAGCATAAAGTTGAACCATGCTAATAAATACCAGCAGTTAAAGTGTCAATACAGAAAAATCTAAACTGAAATAGATTTGCCTAAGGACTAGAGCATGTAACCCTTTTGCTGTAAAATTCTTTACTAGTTGAGTAGGTCTTTTCAAATCAGGGAAGCTTCATGGATGAGTAAAATAGGACTATGCATCTGAATTAATGTTGAATCAACCTGAATGAAGGTAGTACAATGTAGCCCAAAAATAGCATGACAGAAAGGGAGTTAAATTAGATAGAGGCATAATGCATAGCTAAAATGACCCAATTTAAATTTATATCGTCAGACAAAATAGTATTTGTATTTCCACAGTTACTGACTTCTTAAATTAGAACATTTAACTTGCAGTCTTGCAAATCATTATGATTTAGCATGGCAAACACTGCATGGAGGCAGAGATGGAATTACATATCTGTGTGTTTCAAATTGTTACCTGGCATGGAGCTACAATACATGTACTACAGTTCATGCAGGCACAAAGTCTGGCATGCCAGAAGATTTTGAATTTATGGAATCATATAGTAATTTAGGTTTGAAGGAATCTTCAGAGTTTGTCTTGTGTAACCCATTGACCAAAGTAAGCCTACATAGACCAGGCTGTTCAAAGACATCTCCAGTTGAGTCCTGAATGCCTCTAGTGGTGGGCATTCTTGAACATCCCCAAGAATGGATGTTATAAAAAACCACTAAAATTTTAACAGGAACACAAAATATAAACACTGAGTTAGACTGAGGAAGCAGAAATTAATACAGAAGTGATAAAAGGAGATCAAATCAAAGATTTCTGCATGAGACAGTATCTCACGGGGTTGCTTTGTTTAGTTTCTGTACCATATTGTAACTGGCTTCCCACCTGGACTCTGTCCATAAAACCTCATTCCTCATCACTGTGTATTGATTCCTCGCACCATTGTCCACTGTTGGTATTATCAGTGAGATACCACAGTGTCCACAGCGGTGGTATCCCAGCAGAGATGAAGACCCCTAGAGGAGATTTAAACATGTCAAAAACACCAGCACAACTAATGTAAACATATCCATGCTGTCTGTAATCACTTTCTGGAAGTCCATGACAGTCTTGGGGGATATGGGCCAGGTAAAGCTAGAGTCAGGATGTTGAATTTTAGAACAACTGTTCAATTGTTTAAGTAATTAGTGGATGAGATCACCTTGAAAACTGCCCTCAGGGACAAAGTTTCTGAACAAAGCTGGTAGCTCTTTAAGGACATTGTTTTTAGAGTGCAACAGCTCTCGATTCTTATATGTAAGAAATCGGGCAAGGAAGGAAGGAGATCAGCATAACTTAGGAAGGTCAAACTAAAGTGTAAGAAGGAAGTGCACAGGCAGTGGAACCAGGGATGTGTACCCTGGAAAGAATGTAGGGACACTGCCTGGATGTATAGAGATGAGCTAAGGCATAGTTGGAATGGAATTTGGTAATGGATGCAAAAAACAATAAGAAGGGCTTTTTCAGGTACATTGTCCAGAAAAGGAATATTAAAGATAATGTACATCCCCTGATAAATAAGACAGGAGAACCACTAACAATCAACATTGAGAAGGTTTAGGTACTCAGCAATCTTCTTGCCTCAGTTACCACTGGCAATCAGTCTTCCCACAACTCTGAAGCCCCTGAACCCTCAAAGCAGGGTCTAGGGAAATGAAGTCCTTCCCATAGTAGGAGAAGATCTGGTTCAAGACCACCTGAGAAACCTGAACATACCTAAGTCCATGGGACCCAATGAGATGCATCCCAGGGTCCTGAGGGAATTGGCTGATGTAGTTGCCAAGCCACTCTCAATCATATTTCAAAAGTTATGGCAGCCAGACAAAATCCCCAGTAACTGGAAAAAAGGGAAACATCATGTCGGTTTTTAAAAAGGGTAAAAAGGAGAACTCTGGGAACTACCGACCAGTCAACCTCATCTTCACGTATGGAAGATCGTGGAGCACATCCTTCTGGAAGACATGTTGAAACCTATGGAAGAAAGGGAAGGTGAACAGAGTCAGCCAACTTGGCTTCACCAAGGGTAAGTCATGCCTGACTAATGCAGTGGTCTTCTACGACATGGTGACTGCATAAGTGATCAAGGGAAGAGCTATGAAAGTCCTCTACCTGGATTTCTGTAAGACATTTGCTGTGGTCCCCCACAACATTCTTACCTCGAAATTGGAGAGATATCAATTTTATGGATGGACTGTTAGATGCATAAGGAAATGACTAGATGGCCATGTCCAAATAGTTGCAGTCAATGGCTCAGTGTCCAAGTGGAAACTAGTAATGACCGGTGTTCCTCAAGAGTCTGTACTGAAATGAGTACTATTTAACATCTTAATTAATGACATACATAGGGGACTGAGTGCATCCTCAGCAAGTTTGTGGATGACACCAAGCTGTGTAGTGCAGTTGATTTGATAGCAGGAAGGGATGCCATCCAGAAGGACCTTGACAAGATTGAGGAATGGGCCTACAAAACCCCCATGAAGTTGGGTGCCCTCTGCACCCAGGTTGGGGCAATCCGCAATAATAATACAGAATGGGGGATGAATGGATTGAAAGCAGCCCGGTGAAGGAGGACTTGGGGGATACTGGTGGATGCAAAGCTGGACATAAGACAGTAATGTGCACTTGCAGCCCAGAAAGCCAGCTGTATCCTGGGCTGCATCACAAGAATCATGGCCAGCACATCAAAGTGGGCAATTATCCCCCTCTACTCTGCTCTTGTGAGACCCCCATCTGGGGTACTGCGTCCTCTTCTGGGGTACCTAGTATAAGACATGGACCTGCTGGAGCGGGTCCAGAGGAGGGTGATGAAAATGATCAGAAAATGATCAGAAAATGATCAGAAAATGATCACGATGATGGAACATCTGTCCTATGAAGAAAGGGTGAGAGAGTTGAGGTTGTTCAACCTGGAGAAGAGAAGGCTCCGGGGAGACCTTATTTCAGCCTTTCAGTGCTTAAACGGGGCTCATAAGAAAGATGGGGACAGACAGGTGCTGTAGTGACAGGCCAAGTGTAGATTTAGATTAGACATAAGGAAGAAATTTTTTCTATGGGGGTGGTGAGACACTGGAACAGGTTGCCCAGAGTTGTGGATGCCCCACCCCTGGAAGTGTTCAAGAGCAGGTTGGAAAGGGCTTTGAGCAACCTGATCAAGTGGCAGGTGACCCATAGCAGGGTATTGGACTAGATGACCTTTAAATGTTCCTTCCAACACAAATCATTCTATGATTCCGTGATTCTGTGGTCAACAGTGAAGAATTTTCAGGATATTACAGTCTTTAATCCAGTATTCCATAAATGATGCTCACTTCAGCTAACATCATATTATCACTGTAGTACATTCTTGCAATAACATCAGTTGATCTTGGGGTGCTTTCTACACATTGTAAGAGGATGGGAATGTTACATTTATAAAAATAATACGCTGTAAAAAAATCAGAATTTCTAAAGCTGTTTATGTTTATGTTGGATGTTTTTCCTAGGTGTATGAACATACTGTATCTTGGATTAAAATGAGGCTAATTTTGGGAATAGGACCTAGGGCCATGGAGATCCACAACAAAATTCTGTAATATTTAAATCACAGTTACACTCTTGCTTTTTCCTTTCTTGATGGATTTTGTGTTCCTGGCTGCCCAGTGTTCTAGTTTTAACAGGAGACATGGACCGCATATTTAGCTAAAGACTTAATCTATGTGATGGTTAGGGAACTCTCATTATGGGTACTGAGTCCAAGAGTTTATGAATGATCCTGAACCAGTTTCCTACTTACAATATTAAACAAAGCTTGGGATGTTAGCCAGTACCTGCTAAAATCAAAGTGCTTAGGTAGAAACTGGATAAACACCTTTTTAAAATGTATTCTTTCTATTTTGTAGCTTGATGCTTTGGTCATGACTAGAGCTAGGTCTGTTTCCATGAAATAAAATAAGAAAATTCTGCAGAGAAGAAAGCACTGTTAGAATTCTGTTAGAATTGAAAGTAAGGAAATAAGTTTACAAAGAAGTCTGCTACAGTGTGGTGTCATCCTTATTGAAATGATTGTGGTGAACCGTGGGAAATGAGGTTTTAACCACCCTATGAGATAATTTTTTGAGACTGTGAAAGCTTGGGAGGGTGCAACTCAGTATTAAATCAAAGTTACAATGGTTTTCTGAGTTTGTTAAACAAATATAAGTGAAATATTTTGAAATTTATTAAATAATTTTTTTGAATACTCTATTCTCTTAGAGGATTTCGTAGCTTGATTATCTGTCTCAATTCAGGTGAAAAAGAGGAAAATATTTCCAACAGGGTTTGTAACTTTAAATCCAGATCTTTAGTTGTGACATCAGACACGGAAAGGGCAGAAAACCTGATGCTGAGTGAAAGAGGGTCATTTCTAGAGGATGGTGGGTCACCTTTAGTCAACATGTAATGGTAAAAGGAAGGTAGCAGGTTATTTTGAACTCATAATTAGCTACATGTGTTCAGCAAAATGGAAGCAAACCTTAGTGGGCTAATGGAAGCAGTAATGGAAGGTAGCTGGCTTTTGGGTCATTTGTGGAAGCTCTATGTTTAGGGGCTGGATGCATCTGCACAAGTGTTGGGAATGTTTAGATTTGTAGTCAAACTTTGCCACTTCTACCAGTCTCTATTTAGAGCTGTATGTAGTTCTGCCACCTGCAGTTGTGACATTCCAACTTGTGTTGTAATCTTCAGAGCTGAAACTACACGAGGGAGAAGAAAGTAGCAGATGGAGTCACGTCATTTACACTGAATACTGCAGGAAAGGCAGCCAGATCGCAGCAGATCAGGGGGAAAAATCCATTTTTGTCACTAAGCAGCAGAAGAAAAAATAAATCACAGATAGAAAGGGATTAATTTCTAAGGGACCAGCTATTAAATGTAGCATGGAAATTGGACTCTATCAGAAGTTTGCAGAATTTAACTTGACAAACTATATGCAACAGTGAATTATTACTTTAAACTTGTAACCCAAGGCTGTAATGCAGAAGTAAAGGTAGAAATTAATTAATCAGTAATCTAAGCTGAGAGCAATATTCACTTTTAGATGCCTGGCAAACAGAAGTAAGGACACCAAAAGGACATAAATTATAGGTCACTGGGGAAAACAGCACTCGAATCTGTGAAGGTCTCAGTGTTACATGCAGAAGTGGTGTAACAAGATAAATAACAAGTGTTTAATGATAGCAGAAAAACAATAATAACCTGCAATCAGATGGATAATAAATTATGGACAGATGGTTGTTGGAATCTGCAAATATTTCACTGTCCCATCTGCCTTCATCCATTGGTATCATTTTAAATTGGATTCCAAAAAAAGATGCTTTTATCCCCCCCTTTTATTTTTCAAAATTCATTATTAGCATCATGTTGTGTGAATTTGTTTCATGGTTTGTTATGATACATCACCAACAGGCCTTTGTATTGTGGATTTGCAGCACTGGAAAAAAGCCAGGATAGTTTTGGGTTTGCACATTTTTGTCTTAACAGATTTTATAAAGTGAAACTTCCTCTGTGAGTAGCATTTTTATTGGAGAAAACATATTGGAAGTTTCACCTCAGTCAAGAAATAGTATGACTTTGAAAGTAAAGTAGATTTTCCTGTCCAAATAAAAATATTGTACAAACATAGTAGGTACCTTGACAAACAAATAGCATTCAAGGACAAAGTGTATATCCATATTAATTTAGTGATGTTTTTAAAATTACCAATAGATATTTTACTTCATAGGTCATGAATGGAGAATACAAATTTTTCTGGCTTGTGGTTAAAGCACAATTTCTCTCTCGAAAGACCTTCGTCTTTTCTTAACTTTTTTTTAACTTTTTTTTTAACTTTTTTAAAAAAAAACTTCGTCTTTTTTTAACATCCTCTTTTTTATGTTTTCACATACATTGTTGCTCTCAGCTTGAGGATGCTGAAAAATCGTTCTTAACCTGAATCTTATTTAAAAATAAAAGGGACTCCCCCCCGCCCCATGCTTTCTAAGAGTTTGTACAAGGGGATAAAACAGTAATACCACTCTCCCTAACAGGTAGGAAGAGAAGGAAAGTGAGAACTTCAACTTGTTTGAAGCAGGCTGTCCATCAAAGACACCTGCAGTTCCTCAGCCACAATCATTCATCACCACCATCCTACTAGAGGAGAAAAAGGGTTTTATAAGCAACTTAATGAGCTTAATTCCCAAATCTGACAGAGCTTAGCCCCAGGTAGCTGAGCTCTGAAATGGGGTCTTACATTGAGCAGCTGTATGAAATTCTGTCTTTTTGTAAAGCGTGGGTGGGGATTGGGAAAGAGAATTGTGAGGGCATTTGTTTTGTTTCTGTAGTATTCAAGGATAGTAGATAAAGTTAAGGGTCAGTTTTCTTTGATTTATACACTCATGCCAAACCAGTATGCTAATATCTTATTTAAATCAAGGCATATGAATTTGCATACTGTAGTGTTCTATATCCCATTGAGATCTTCACTGCCTCAATGTTCTGTGTTCTCCTTGTGCTTCGGTTTCAAGGGCTTTTTAACCTCTGGAAGAATTTATTATGTGCTTTCCAGATGGAAAGGGAAAAAAAAAAAGCCAGTTTATTATAACACACCTCAAAGAATTATTAACCTTTCACATGTGAGACACGAGACAAAATCTATGGTATTCATATGCCAAAGAAATATAGGTGGATGAACTAAATTTTTGAATTGAGAGATTTAACTATATGTTAATGGATTTCTAATAATTTTACACAAAGGCATTAGACAGTACAGAATAAACAGGAAGCATAAGACGTCTGTGGGTTGTTTGTTTTTTTTTTTCCCACTGATTTGCTTTTTTTTTGGAGGAAGTAATGTGTTTAGGATTGTAAACAAGGAATGAAAGGTAGGAATGAATGGTAGTAGACAATATTCTGAAGTGCTTCCATTTGTAAGATTGTTGCAGAAGCCTCTCTATCTGGTGAAAGTGGCATTGTACCTGCGTCCCAGAGCATTCAGGACAGTGATACTTTTGCATGTCAGGTCTGCGGAGCACTCACCCCACAGAATAAGGAAAAAAATAATTAAGGAAAGTCATTGAGAAAATACAAAAAAGCCCCAAACTGAACCAAACGACTCCATGGGTTCAGTTAGGGGTAGTTTGAAAGAAATCCAGTTATCTTTCCATTTATTTCTATCCACAATTCACAAGATACAACTCTAAAAAATGAAACCTTAAGGAAAAAAGTAGCCTGCTTGCAAAGCAAGAGTTTCCAGAAACATAAAAGGAACCAGATCCCAGAAGGTAAGATGACTTGGGAAGAATTACAAACCATGGAAAACTCAAATGTAGAACTAAAGATGTTGAAACTGTGCTAAATTGAAAAGACTTATGAAACCCAGCAGAGACATGGCAGGAAGACTTGTTTTGGAGGGCATTTAATGAACTTGATAATGAAAGAGGTGAGTTACTTTTGAAGGCAATATTTGAATTCTTATATGCTGTTCTGAATAATGAAAGCTAGAAAGTTAATTTGGGGTTGGTCCAGAAATGAATTGGAAGAGACCATTATAGTAAGTTTGATGTAAGATGGTGTATCAGTGTCTTTCTTGAGGACATGTTGTGTGATCTTCTGGAGCCCTCAAGTTTCAAAACCTGTTTAGCTGAATTGTATAATCTTGTTGAGTATTTAATTTTGTGTTTATTTTTAAGATGTAAGTATAAATTTGTAGATACTTGTTTTTCAGAGGTTCCAAATATTGGTGGCTTCCTCTGAGAATATAATACATGCCTCCCTGACTTCAAAATATGCACACAAGAGATTATTTTCTAAATACTTCAGTTAGTATTTTTGCATTATTTATAGGTAATTACTTATAACAGTGAGTAGAGGTGGCAAATGTCCGCTGTAGTTTCTATTCTGTCCTTCTGCCAGCGCTTTATGCTTTCAAAAATACAGGTCTAAGATCCAGCCTATCTTTTCTTAGAGGATCTCCCACCCTCCTAGGAACAAATATGGTCATATCCTGATGCTGGAATGCTGAAACAGATCACAGAGCTTTTCCAGATTTTTGACACATGCTACAGTGCCTTTCTGATAACATTATGCAGTTTGTGCTACTTTCAATTATGCATGTTTCAAATGTAGGTGCTGACTTAAGGCTCTGGATGTTTCGATTCCTGTCTCTGCACTTTAATTTCATTTACCTATCTGTTTTGTTGACATAAAAGGCATCTGATTTGTGTGCATCCTAGTTCATCATATTCACTTAATAACACTAATTTGGTTTATTTCACCATAAACTATGCTATTTTGGTACAGTGCTCCGTTTCACACTCTTTCTCTGTGATACAGGTCTGCTTTCTTTCTTATTGTCTTTCAGTATATGAAGATTAGTTAGGATTTAACAGAAGATGTCAGTCTTTCTCCTTACCACGTTGTTTAATGTCCAGTTATGAAATCTTAATAATGCTGATCTTACTCTTATGAAGAACATTTCCTTGAAATATTTTCACATTTTTACTGTAGTTCTAATTTTTTGATAATGACAAACCTCCATTCACCACTTCATTACCAACACTTCCCTTTTGTCTCTGGCTCTTCTGCCATGGGAAGACCTATGATAATTCTTTTCAACTGAGAGAAAAATTTTAAATGATATTTTGAAATACCTTTTTCTGGTTTAAGTTGTAAGCTAGACTTCTTTGGTGTATAGATGAACTTTACATAAGTCTTGTTTAAAGTTCATATTTTATGTCAAGGGCAAAATTAAACCTTCTTTGACCTGCATTTCTATAAAATATTTTTTTAAAAACAAGCTTAGTAAATGGCAGGGTTTGTTTTTTTTGGGGGGTGGGATTTTTTTAAAATACCTACCCTCAACGATTTATATGTACTTCTATTCTTCTCATTTAAGGCTGCTAGGCAATAATAATGATTGCACACCTGATATTCTGACTTTTTCATAGTACTACTTTTGAGATAAACTGGTGAACCAGTTGGTTGAATTCTTTGGAATGGTATATTGTAAATACAATAATTCATCTTTTCTCATTTCACCTGCTGCAACGTTGCAACAAGATTTGTTTGCTTTTGAGACCGTGGGAACAGGCAGAGACAGAATGTCATTTTGGTAGCATCTATACACTTTCCACTCCCTTCATTCCAGAAGCTGAATGTGTATGAGAAATCAGTTAATTGACGAATACCATGCATTTATATTCCTAGTTTATTTTATGTTTAAAAAGAGTCTGATACATAATACTTTTGTTCCAGTTTTAGAAATGAATTAATTTTTTTCATGTTAGTCTTCTGGGCTTTAATTTATGTTCAAAATAGTAATCAATCCTTATTCTTTTTATAAAAACACATAAATTAAATTTCCTCTTTTAACACATTAAACAGTGTGAAATTATTTCCTACTGATATTTTTTTTTCAGAGTAGTTTCCTCATTCTTTATAGAATTTGGAGGACAATGAGGGGCCTAGCTTTCTAGGAGCCAAATGTGAGCTGCAGTGCATTGCTCCGTGTGTGATACTTCTGAAATATACCATGGCATCTCTTTCTTGTATCTAAAAGAAAGCTTTCAAATACAATCAAAATGTGAATAGGTGCAAAGATTTCCAAATAATGGGATCCTCATCAAGTAAAAATAAAATTTCCCTTCCAATGCATAAAAGAAGAAGTGGTCGAGACAATCAACTTGTGCAAGTCAAGATAATTTTTGTGCAATGTGTAGCTAAGCTTCCAGATTCCTGGTCATAGAATATGATGGACAGCAAATGCATAAATGGGTTTACTAAGAGCTGAAATGCAGATGTAATCTTCAGGTAGATTATAAATGGAAGAGAAGCCCTACTGGAGGAGGCAGCATTCTAAAATGTTGTTCTTAAACTTTTGGTGTCAGTAGTCACTGTCAGATGGGAGACTGGGCTAAATGGATACCTGTGGGTATCCAGACATGGAAGGCTGTTCTCCTCCCCATTAATTTTTGCCTTTGTAATGCAGCCAAAGTGAAAGCCAAAGCAACGAACAGCTGCTGATGCCACAAGATCTGGAATGGGCACTGACACAATGGTAGCTGGATGCTCAACTGTCTCTCCGGTGTTCACTCTGTGGTCAGGGAAACCTCTCACCCTACTCCCAACCCCATCCTTTGGATAGCAGGAACAAGTTTGACTCATGTGATATGGTTGTAACAACCAGTCTAGTTTATTTTCCTGCTCCAGCTGTGGGGATCAAGCCCATGACTGCTCCATAGGTACCCCTGAACAACACCAGTCATGCAGTTACATGTTCTGTTCTCCTTTTTTTTCCATCTCTTGATCCTTCACTGTTGTTCTACCTCTCTTTCTCTGCCTTTGTCTCCTCCCAGATAAACATCAAGTTTTAATTACTTTTTCTGTGTTTGTCACAGCTGTGCTACAACAGTACCTAAATGAAGCATTTCTGACATTACCTAGGTAATCTCATCCTTTTCTGGTATTGCTGGTACAGTTACCTAGCCACAGTTGGTCTTGCAACACTGTACTCTCCAAAAGGTCCCCAGTCCTTCCCTCCAGGTACCTGTGTAGTTTGACTGTCTCTCCCTTTGACCTGTGAAATCCAGCCCACTCTTGCGGCACTAACTGTGACTTGTGTCAGCATGTCACTGGGTTATTTGTTACTTCCAGCAGTTTCACATCCAGTAGCTCTCCATGTCAAGCCAGTTAACTCAGCCTCAGGCTGGGGACAAGTGCATGCCCCAGTCATCTGCCTGCAATCCTAATAGAACCCACTGGCATTTTTTCCCTAAATCAGTTTATCAAAATGCTGCTTAACAGATTAAGTAGGTGATATTATTCTACATTTAATTATTAATTTAATTGATCCCACCACCTTTCCAATTTAATTATAATTATGTTTTAGTGAAGGCCAGATTGCAAATTTTTTTTTTCATACTGGAAGGGCCATGTTTAATTCCAGTCAGTGGAATTATAAACTCACTGGTGGAAGCAGGTCAGGATTGAGCATCCATGCACATCTGCTTTCTGCATTAGTTTACCAGTGTTGACTTACTGGATGTCAGTGGAGAAAACGTTAATTGCAAACAAATGTGAAAATCACAGAAATTAATATTAATGTAAGTTTTATTTTATATTTGCATATGTGAATATTCATTCTGTGACCATTTCCCCTTAGTTACTCCTCAAACTATGGAAGAAGAAATGATATATAGAAATAGAATAGGAGATAAGTCATGAAAATATTCTACTATATACTTCATTCTATCTCTTTGTCAGATCTTAAGCATGGTAAAAATTTGCACAGGTTCAAAGGGAAGCAGTAAAAGAGAAAGGTTACTAATTACCTAGAAAAACCTTCTGGCTCAATAGCAGCAAAGGGCTGAAGACTAGGACAGCTTAGAAACAATACAGGTATCACATAGGCTTGCCGTGTTCCCTTCTCCCAAGGATCTCCCAGTTAGAAACTGAGTAATGGCCCAGGCTGATCTTTGGTCTAAGACAGTGTACTACTTGTAATATTCGTATTGTTTAGAAACGGTCTTCCTCCCTGAATATAAACTTCTTTTTTTTTGTTCTTTAAACAGTCTTTGAAATACCCATTTAGAATGATGTCTAGAGAATGGATGTTAAGCTAGATAAACTGTCATGTGTTTGGGGTTTTTTTTCCCACTTTACATTGATAAGTGTGATCATTCAAATATGGGACAGGAAATACAGCATGCAACTTACCTGGGCAATCATTACAAACAAAAGAGCTTGATTTCTGGAAAAGTTACATTCCATGCAAAAAATCCCTAAGGTTTTTGAAGACACTGAGAACAGATTTGAAAAACAAACAAGCAGAGAAAATTGTGATCTGATTTTTGGCAGGGAAGGGAAAAAAGAAAAAAAGGAAAAATGATCAGATAGCTTGTTTGGAAAATACCGACTCATCAATCAAAAATCAAAATTAAATCACGCAGACAAAATGAAAGATGCAACAGTATGAACTCTATTGTTGATAGCCTTACAATACCTTTCAATCCTGTAAATATCTGTAAAGTTCTTATTCATCAGTGTAACTTCTCTTTCTTGGATTTATATTCATTTTTACTCTTGCTATATTTGAAACCCGAAAGCAACTGCAGTTTACCTTACTTCTGATTAAGAGTATAACATATCACAATTTAATTCTACCATATTACCATTTTAAAATAATCTTATTAGCACTCTCAATATGCTTTTGCTCACAAAATATACTCTTATTTTGAGCAGCCCGTCTGCCAATGCAATTCAATGGGTCAACTTCAGAAGAACATTGGCATCAAAATAAGCAAGCTGAGATCTGTCCATGTTTGTATCTATGCAGATGGCATCTGCAAGATAAGAATTTTTTTTTGTAAGCAAATGGATAGTTAGCCCTGTTTAAACCTTGCTCTCATGGCAGTGTTTCAGGAATAGCAAATTTATCCATGTTCCTCAGAGAACAAGCTACCAAGTGAGAGCCGAATTCCTGCTGAATTGGCCTGTCGTTACTTCTCAAGAAACATCCAGCACTTGAAATCTCTTATCCATATTGGATGTTTTTAGATATGCCATTTTAATTAAGTTGTGGGCTAGACATTGATATTATATAGTGTAGATCTGTCTTATGTTCTGCAGTAGTTCAGATTAGATGCTTTCAACACTCTCCGAATGCCTTAAAACCTAGTACATATCTTTCATTTAATTAATAATTAAGCCTTGCAGTAGTAATGATTAGCACTCCCTCTAACAGCAGCCAATAATGAATGTCTAGCAAGACATGGACCTGTTAGAGTGGGTCTAGAGGAAGGCCACAAAAATGATCAGAGGGATGGAGCACCTCTCCTATGAAGGCAGGCTGAGCGAGTTAGGGTTGTTCAGCCTGGAGAAGAGAAGGGTCTGGGGAGACCCTACTGTGGCCTTTCAATATCTATAGGGAGCCTATAAGAAAGACATTTTAGCAAGCCCAAGGTGTAATGGTTTTAAACTAAAGCAGGATAGATTCAGACTAGATGTAAGGAGGAAACTTTTTACAATGAGGGTGATGAAACACTGGAACATGTTGCCCAGAGAGGTGATGTAGTTGAAGATGTCCCTCCTTATTGCAAGGGAGGATGGACTAGTCCCTTCCAACACAAACCATTCTATCATTCTATGAATATAGAAACACAAGCATTTATGGATATTTTCTGAAGTTGTAATATTTAGTGGTTCAAATTTACACACACCGAAGACAATGTCTTTGGGTTTAATAATCCTGAATTATCTTTCTTCTAACAATTTATCTAATTCCTTTCCGAACCCATGTAATCTTTCTGTAATCAAGCATCATGTGGTAAAGAATTCCATTACTTAATCGTCATCCTGTGAAGATGTGTCTCCTCTTGCTTATTTTGAAACTGCCACTTAGCTTAATTTGTTCGCTTTCTGAAGTAGGAACTTCATACTCTGTTCACCTATTGAGTGCTATTCATGATTGTATAGACTTCTATCACACCTGTTTTTCATGCTAAAGAGTTCTAGTCTATCTAGCTTTTCCTTTAGTGGAGGCTATCTCTGGAATTAATTTTACCACGTCAATGGAATGCTAATACCCAGATGGTAGCTTCCAGAAGTGTAATTTCCAGGCACTTCCAGTTCTTCTTGTGAATCATGTTCTTTCTTCCCTCTCCCTATGCAATGACATTTCTATGTTCTTGTCCTGGCCTACTGCTTCTGCCTATTATGCAGCCTCTCACACTCTAAAATTCCAAGCTTTGAGGACCATGTAAACTGATTATTCTGGCTAACAGTCTGCCATCAACAGGATTATACAGATTAAGATTCCCGGTGGCAGTCTCAGGACTAAAAAAAGCCTTATATTTGCGTATCAAACAGAGGTTTTAAGAATCATTAAACAGTCTCATATTTTGCTTCTGTTTAAAGAAGGCAGTCATTGTAAGGAGCAAGCACAAAAAACCAGTACGGTGCTCAGAGTACACAATTCTGCATCCTTTCAGACATATTTTCTCTGTGTAGAAATGAAACCAGTCTCTTCCTCTATTTTTTAACACAGATCACTTCAATACAAATCCCATTGATTAATCTGTCAAGGCTTGAGTTATAAAGTTGCCTCTATACTAGCTTGCCTGGAAACTGGCCCTCTGCTTCATCCTGAAAGAATACTCACCTCTCACTGTCTCCGTCTTCTTTTAAAACTGTGTGGGTCTGTCAAACAGGAGGGGAAAAAAAAGAAGGCTAAGTCCCTGCTGGGGAGTCCATCTGTCAGGTGGTGATGCTAAATTAACTTTCTATATAAAAGTAGAGCTTTTCTACCGGTAAAGAGTAGTTGCTCTGAATTTTCAGACAAAATACCAAATTTATTAACCTTTCTATGTAATGTTGGAACTAGTAGCTTTTTGATATTGTTATCTTTTGTTTTATTGCAGATTTTATTTTATTTTATTGTTTTTAAGGTGCTTGTGTCATTTTCAAAATCTGTGGGCAGACTTACGATGCTTCAGAAGTCAGGCACCCAGTTCTGGGAAAGCAATTCATAGCGTGCTAAACTAGGCATCAGTGCTCTAGATCAATCAATGCTCTGTATGCAGGACAGTAGAGCTCTGACATGCAGCTCCTCTGAATTGGAAAAGAGCATCTGACACTCTCTTTCCAGCAGAGCTTAGGCCTCTCCCTAGAGCAGAGGCTTCATTCCTCTAGGACCAAGATTCAGTCCGTCAGAGTCCTGGCACTGCTTCCAGCCCTGAAGTACCCAGCACCTCCCTGGGAATGAGTTTCTGGCAGTTCTTACTCTTGCTCTTGTAGTTATTTGGCCTTTAATTCAGTGATATTTCCAATTTAAAATAGGTGAAAGGCCCTGGGAGTTGATATTGACAAATAACTGCCTCATGTGTTGAACATTTCTTAAGGAAGTGAGGTTTGCTTTTCCTGAATTTGTTTCCTGAACTTAGTTTTCTAAATTTCACCTGCAGTACCACTGTTTGAACAAAGGTTTTGCTGCACATCTGCCCAGCAGTTCTGAGAAATGTAGATGAACAGAAGGCAATCTCTACCTGTGACTTTAGGCATCCACATGACTAAAAAAATTACTTTCAGTGTTTCACTTGTGTTTAATATGGATATCTATTTTGAAGCTTTTCCTCTCCCCACTTTTATGACAAGTTGGTCTTTTTATTATCTGAATTGTTATGCTATAGACGTATTAATCTTTTTGCTAAGTCTGAAGAAAAACAGAAAAAATACATCTGAGTTGTATTTATTCCCATCAACATAGCTTCTTTCTTTTTCTAGAGGGAAAAATTGAACTTCCAGAGATCTTGCTAGACATAAAACTGCTGAAGCAAGGTCAGGCATTTCAATATGGAGATAAAATGTTAATAAACAGGGGCCATTGTCCCACACTTGAAAATTTATGCACTACATCAATATGGGATCATTCTCCTCTTGGTTAAATTCATCTAGTAATTTCTCACTATATCCATTGCCTAAGGATATATTTCTTTACAGTTAAATATCGCTAGCTGTGCATTTTGATAGAAGAAATGCAGACTACAATTTATAACCTACACCATAATAAGTGAATAGAAAGTTGCCCCTTGGAAGAAATGCTACAGAGTATATAAAAATACGACATTCTGTTCCAGCTACTTGTGCTGAATAGTATTGTAAGAAACACCAATTGGAATCCTAATGCCATTTCTGAGCTTCTTCATTCTTGCTGCTCTAAGAATATAAAAACAATGATGTATCAACAGTCAAGGCAATGCAAGATAAATACAGTGCTGCAAAACCCTTGAGATTATCAAAGTAAATTTTGAGAGCACACACTTCTCTATATTTTGCACATTTCTAGATACACTGTTGTAATAAATACCTTTCCCATGGCACCAGTAATTAAAGGAACACACAAGTAAAATGACCATTGCTCCCCAAATTTTTACTATTTAAATAGAAATCTCTCCAGGGCCATTGGAGCTTTGAATCTCTGACAACTCCATCTCCAAGAACTCTATATGGTATAAGAATGAAAGACAGAAAAAAACTGCTTTTCTTGCAAATGTTTATGTAAAATTTATATTTCTAGAAAATAAAGTTTCACTAAAAGTATAATTTAAATACTTTTTGATGGGTATTGTGATTCGTACAAGAAGTAAAATAATTCTGGAATGTCTAGGAAAAAAATGAAGAAATCATACAGCAACAATTGATTTTGGGGAAGCTGTAGTGGGCAAACAACTTGGCAAGGCATGCTCAGAAAGAACTACAAATAGCAAAAAGGAGCTATAATGATCCTTGTCTGCATGTAGAGGAAGCAGCAAGTAGGAAGATGTTTTCACCTCTTCCCACAGGAATAGAAACGGACCTGTAGGAGAATACTACAATGGAACAAAATGTTGGAAAATTATAGAATGTCAGAAACCTTCAGAGACACAAAAAATATTTAATGTGAACTGAGAGCTGTTAAGATATCAATGTATTTATCTCAACGGAAAGAAGACTGAGGTGTTATTTGATCATAGTTTCCAACTACCTTCACAGGGAGAAAGTACAGGATATTAAAGAACTGTTCAATCTAGCAACAAACAACACAGTAGGAACAAAAGATGTAAGAATTCAGACAGACAAAATGAAATTACTTATCAGACATATTTTTTTTTTTGCGTGCAGGGTGACTATGCACTAAAGCAACGCATGAAGGAGAGGGTAGATTCCCCATATCTCCATGTCAACAAAGCCAGACTGAACACTTCTAAGGAAAATCCCAGTCAGTGGGTCAAAGTTGTGGCCTTAAAATCAAAATTACCCTACATGATCTGTCCTAATAATTTGTGTCCTTAAAAACAATCCTTCTCTTTCATTTGCAGTTCTGCCTCACCTTATATAATACTATTTTATTGCTTTACTTTTAATTCATTTATTTTAAATACTGCTGCTATTCAAACCACTGTATGTACAGCGATAGATACACAAACAGGGGTGGAAAATATTTTCATAATTTGGGTAAGTAGATAAACGGATAAATGCATGCACTTAAAAACTGAGATAGCCTAAGAAAGTTTAACAAAAAACATGTAAGGACATAATTGACAGGCTCTGTTAGATTACATAGATTTATAATGGTTAACACTAAAAAAAAAGTCCTTCTGATCATTTGATCCCACTGGTTTCTGTAGGTGGCACTCAACTCCAGGTGATGACATCTTGTAGCTGTTGCAGTTGACCTTCTACCAGGTCAATATGTATTTGTAACCTCATCTATTTGCATGAGGGGAGCCTGTTGACAAAGCCTTTTTACTCCTACTACAGGAGGCATTGTGCTTGGACACTCTTCAACCACCCCGACATCTGCTGGAAAAATAGCATGGCAAGCCGTGCTATTATCCATGAGACTCTTGGAATGCATTGAGGATAACTTCTTAAGCCAGGTAATAGACAGGCCTACCAGGGGAAATGCAGTACTGGACCTGTTGGTCACCAACGCAAGTGAGATAATTGGTGATGTCAACGTTGGAGGCAGCCTGGGCTGCAGCAATCATACACTGGTGGGGTTCACAGTCCTGGAGGGATATGGGTCAGGGGAAGAGTAAAGTAAGGACCGTGAATTTTAGAAAAGCAAACTTCCAGCTCTTCAAGGGGTTAGTCAATAGGACCCCCTGGGAAACTGCCTCCAAGGACAAGGGGACAGAATGGAGCTGGCAGGTCTTTAAGGCACTTTCCATAAATTGCAAGAGATCTCAATCTCCAGGTGTAAGAAATCAGGAAAGAAAGGCAAGAAGCTGGCATGGCTGAGTTGTGACCTGCTGGTCGAACTAAAGGGCAAGAAGGAAATGCACAGGAAGTGGAAACAAGGACCTTCCAACCCAAAGTATTCCACGATTCAATGAAGGGACAGATGTTTCATTGCCCCAGTCTTACTACACTCCAAAAATATGAATACATAAGGTTGAATGTAAAGTCAACACACATTCCTTCCAAAAACATGCCTTCACCCTTTCTTTTCTTGGGAAGGGATCACAGGTTCATAGGGAAAGAGATATTTGTACTACTTTCCAGTTGATATTCCCTGATAGTTAATGGGGAGACCAGAAATATGTGGTGCACTGGAAGGAGTGTCTGTCTCTACCTGTAGAATGAGCCATTATTTGTCCTTTTCCTACCATATTTAAGTCATGGGTGGGGCTTATTTGTTTTAAAACATCCTGTGAAAATTTAAATTTTGATTGGGAGATACAGTTGCTGGAGACAGAGAGAGACTTATTGTCAGGGTGGTGTGGCTGAGCGGTCTAAGGTGCTGGATTAAGGTTCCAGTCTCTTTGAGGGGCATGGGTTCAAATCCCACCACTGCAAGGAATGTTTTCCAGGATGGAGTAGCAGTGAGTGAAATTATATGATTGGTAGAGGAGTGGATGGAGAGCAGCCCTGCAGAAAATGATCTAGGGGTGCTGGTCAACAGTGGGCTCAATGTGAGTCAGCAGTGTGCCCTGGCAGCCACTGAAGACAAGCTGCTTCCTGGGGTGCGTCAAACACAGCATAACCAGCTGCCCAAAAGAGGTGATTATCCTGCTGTAGCATTGGAGTACAATGTGCAGTTCTGAGCACCTCAGTGTAGGGAGGGTGCGAAGGTCCTTGAGTACTTCCAGAGGAGGGCAACAAAGCTGGTGAAAGGGCTGGAATGAATGTCCTACGGTGAGCAGCTAAGAACTTTTGGTTTTACCAGTTTGGAGCAAAGGAGGCTGAGGGGCGGCCTTGTTGCTGCTCAACAGCTTCCTGAGGAGGGGAAATGGAGAGGGAGGTGCTGATCTCTTCTCCCTGGTATCCAGTGATAGGTCACGTGACAATGCTTCATGGTTCAAAGCTGCACTAAGGGAGGTTTAGACTGGACATTAGGAAGCATTTCTTTACCAAGAGGGTGGTCAAACACTGGAACAGGCTCCCTAGAGCAGTGGTTGGTGTCCCAAGCTTGTCAGTGTTTTAGAGGCATTTGGTCAATGCCCTTAATAACACGCTTTAACTTTTGGTCAGCCCTGAATTCGTCAGGCAGTTGGACTAGATGATCATTGTTAGGCCCTTCCAACTGAAATATTCCATTCCATTCCATTCCATTCCATTCCATTCCATTCTATTCTATTCTATTCTATTCTATTCTATTCTATTCTATTCTATTCTATTCTATTCTATGGACTTCATGACTCCATGCTCAGCTCACTGAGGCAATCTGCAGGAACAGACATGAAAAGCCCCATGAAATACTGTTATCTGAGCTGATTTCTCACGACTTGGTCTCCAAGGACAACCTGTGCAACCAGCTTCCCCAGTTTGTCACTAGTTCTGAGTTGTCATCATATATGAATTTCAGAGCAAGCCCATCACCTCAGGGTTACTTTCAACTTCCAAATACAGGTGTCACAAGTAACTTTCTTCCCATACCTATATGCCAAGTCAATCAGTCTAAGAAATCAGACCTTGCAGAACCGCTCTATATCTCAAACCCCGAGCTTTCTGTCTTTGGAGGAATCTCTTGAATTCTTCCTGTGAATGTGTAATAATTCCCTCATATAGACCTAAATACCGGCTTTTACAGCAACTTGATCCCAAAATATGGATGACTGACACAGAGCACTTAGTGCTTAAAGTGACAGCAAACTTGTGTTAACCTTACAGTGTTCTTGATATTCAAAAGTAGATCCATCCTAAACAATTTCTTTCATCCTTAATTCTTCACCACCCTCTTCCTCAGCATCTCCTTACCTAAGTGCCTACAGAGACTCTATTTTAAAATTCAAATGATCGTGTCACTGGAAACACTTTTACTTCTCTGTCACCTCTAAATATTTTTCTTTATTTTTTGTGACAGTCCCTGGAACACCATCCAGTTCCTGCCTCCGCTTCCCTCCTCTTCCCCTCTCCCCATCCTGGCTTTTTTTTCTGATGTTATCTTCTGTCTTCTTGTCTTTCTACACCTCCACAGGTGCCTCTAAAGATGTCTCCAATACTTTTACTTGGCTGTGGAAAGTTTGCATTTCCAGTTGCTTACAAAGCATTTGAAAATATAGTTGTGTTTTCATTAATTAAAGGCCATAAAATATCCCAAATTATGCCGTAGACAATATGGCAGCAAAGAACATTTTTTAAAGTACTGGGCTGTCGTCAATGATGAAAAGCCATTCCTTTAGCCCAAATGAAAGGGACATAGCCCAGGTGTCTGGAATCACAGCTCTGTGTCTTGTCAATTGGATGGTGCTACTACTATTAAATAAGCTAATAAACTCCTTCAGGAAGGAATGAAGTCATGTTTATTTTTGTAATTATGGTGTCTGCACATTGTGGTATCTCCCTATGGCAGCAGTTTCCAGTTTTGCCAGCAGTTACACAGAAAAAGAGAGACTGTGTCTGCTTCTAAATGTCATACCTTCAAAGTGTGAGCAACCCATAATGACACCAAGGCTATTTAAGTTTAGACCAGAGCTGCCTATTAGATGGCAGACAGTAATACCTTTTAACAGTACCGCAGTGCAGAAAACGCAGTCAGCACCTAAATCACGTGAGACATTTCTCCCAACAGTAATATTCTGGTGATTACACATAGCTATTTTTAAAGAAAATGTAGGACAATGTACTGGATTTCCCTTCCTAAAAACCCTCCTGTTAAACAGCTTCTCAATATCTTCACCATCTCACCTAAGGCATAAGGAGCTTATTAAGCATAACTAAGACAAAATTATCATTAAAATCTCTTTGTGTCAGTCAAAGGGAGAAAACATAGCTAAACAGCTCCAGATGTCCATCAGCTCTTCACATTAGACTGGAAAGCCCACATAATTCTTGATTTTTCTTCAGATGCTGTTAATGTTCTATCATAATACTTGATCATCTCATTCCTCAGACACAAGCAGTTCTAGTGTATTTGTTACTGTCCTCATTTGTCCCAGTCTCAGCTGGCAGTTTGTAGATGTGTACCTTTCACCTCTCAGATGTGACCTTCAGTACCATCAGTTACGTATATTGTTTCCACATATATTTAATCTTCAGGATGGAAGAGACTGTAGCTTTGCTGTCTGGTCACATTGCAGTCTTTACTATAAGTGCTTTAACCCATCATGAGGTCTTTGGAGTCAGTGGGTCATAGGAGTAAAAGGAGAAAAGCCTTGTTCAATCTCCTATCAGCCAGTGACTGTGCAGGACAGTGTTTCCTAACTGTCCTATTTAATTTCTCAGCTTTAAAAGAGCCAGAAAACTTCTGCTGTCTGATGCAGCCATATTGCAAATCATAGGTTGTACCATCTGAACAGTCTTTCAGTCATTTCATTAGGCTGGGAGTACCCATGACTGATTTTCTTGTTCTAAAATAATTCCAAGTCAAGCATTTGTCTGCTTGCAGAAGGAGATCACTCAGTACCTATTTTGGGATGCCATGTGTTGAAGACAGAACACTCCATTTAGCAATGGCAGAATGGACTGACATGTCAGGGAGAGACTAAATTTTTGGAAAGTGGGAAAAAAATCCTTAAAGGGTGTTTATGTGCCAAAATAAAAAGAAACCCCAAACCAACCAAACAAAAAACCCCAACCAACCAGACAAAAAACCCGTTCAGCTATCTTGTGCAGTTGGACAGATAAGGACCTTTTGAGACCATAAAGATCTTGTGCAGAAATTGTTCTGTGTGCTGTGTCACACTACACCAGCACATCTGTCCATCCCAAGATTTGTTTTTCTGGTAGTTTTATGTGATTTTTGCAAAAAGTATTTATTGCTAGCAACAATAGATCAGACTTCAGCAAATTTTATTATAAATTCACAGTAGGTTTCATAGCTGAACAAGGTTGACGTCAAAGTTTCTCAACTTGGCCATCTTGCATCTTTATCTGTAGAATAGATCTGAAATAAATACAGGGATTGACTCAATTACATAAATCACTTTTTCTGAAGGAATTTTATTATCTTATTCCTGTATTACTCTGGATGATTTTATTTGCAATTAAATTTTCTGGATTATGTGAGATTTCAAATCTATTTCTGCAAATGAAATATCTAAAATAGTAGTTAAATGTTCTTCCAAGATGGTTTAAGATTATCATCTATATTGTGCGTGATCTAACACATATGCATATTTATGAAATAACTTCGTGGCAAACACAAGTGCTAGTAGACTCTTCTCAAGTTGCGCATCATTTTCTTTTCTCTCTGTCAGAACACAAAAGATGTATGAATCAAAGCTTCCACTTGGAGACAGGCTCCTAAATCATATTTGAGCTTGTTTGCTTGAGTAGTGACTGGCTTAGTAGGAGCATTAAGTGTGATTACCGGGGCATGTCAGAGTGTTGCCTTTATTTTCTGCAATACTTTGTTGTTTTTTTTCATGACTGTTGCAAAGTTGTGGTCTCACAAAGCAATTGTTTTAGATGAGTGGTTAAAGCTGCTTCACCTGTGCAGTACTGTACAGCAAGTTCTCAAGGATTTTCTACACATTTCTGGGAGGGTTTTCATGTCAGCTACAGCTTCAATATGTTCTTAAATGGCTTGATGAATATATGTGCCCCATGTATTTTAATGCTTTTGTCATGGATGGGATCTTTTGAGAATGAACTTGGTATATCATCCTTGTGTCCTTGTCACCATTTTCCTCAGTGTCTGCGTTCATCAGGGGCTGACACAGCCATTATCACATCATCATGTGGCTGTTCGATATATCTGCAAGTATTTCTTTGCTCTTTTGTTAGCACATTCCCTATATCAGGTTATTGCAAGAGGTAAATGGATAATCTTGTAGCAACTGTATGGTGTTTGAAATTGCTCAGTTCAGCTGATTGATTATGCAATCTGGCTTGCCAGGATCTGTCCTTGTTCTCAGTAAAAATGTTGTTATCAGCTTGTTGGTGCTGTATATCAACTACCGTGCAGATAGGACGATGCTACCTCAGGATAAACCTGATATTCTCTTGTGAATGCTTGTTAATACAGAATTTCTTATCTGCCATTTCTCTTCCTAATTTTGATGAAACTGTTAACCCATGTGTTTGACTTTGTTATGTTTCTGTAACACCTTTTTTGGTAATTCTAATTGGAGTTCCTTTACTATTTTCTTCTTCAGCTGTTTTCAGCAGGAGCACTAAACACGAGCACACCATTCTTGGTATTTCCAAACTTGGCACTTTTTTCCCCCCTCCAGCTTTGTAACACATTTTATCTGCTCTTCTTCTAGGTGTGGATGAGAAAAGGACCTGATTTTGATCAAACACAATATTTTCTTTGGATTACAGCAGTTCTTAAGTATTAGGATTTCATTCTAAGTGGAATATTTTCTGTTGGTTTCTAATAAAATGAGTTAATACTTCCAGGACTTCCTTCCCCACTGTGTGCAATAAAAGAGATACTTGTAGGTTCTTTTCTCTGTTATCTTCCCCCAAGGCATTCACACGGATGTGGAAACCTGATTTCTGTTATTTCCAATCCTCAGCAAGTTCACTGAGATAAAGATAAGAGTGTTTTCTAGGTACTCCTCATTTTTCTTTTGACTTTCATATACTGACAGGGTTTCAAATAAAACAGCAAATCCTTGCTTTGCGTGGGCTATGGTCGCTTCTGACAACATGTTGTGCTGTCCTTTTTATATATCAGGAAGCCAGATTGTGACCAAGGATATAAAATTTAAAGTAGGGCTCAGTCTATTAAGCACAATAGCTTCATCAGACACACCTAGTCCAAGATCCCTCTGGTAATTAGATGTAATGAACTTTAAACAGAATTTGAAGACATGTAACATCTGTAATTCTGAGTTGTTCCTTAAATGCAAGTCTAGGAGGCTTATGTCTAAAGATGCCTTTGGTATATAGAATACAGTTAAAATATTCCTGTTCACTATCAGGATAATATTCTAAAGATCTCTGTGCATGCCTTTGTGAAGCTTTGTGACTCTGATAAGTACAGCTTGTTGTTAAAGAACATATTTTGCCAGTGGGAAGCTATTCTACAAAAATCTACCGACATACTAGACAGGTTTAGTTATTTTTGCTCATATTTATACAGGTTTAAAATCCTCTAAAATGAAAACCAACAGGCAAATGAAAGCCAAGAAATCATCTCTGAAATCTGGAAAATCAAACAGCCTGTGAATATTCTTTTAAGGGTGGTGTTTAGGGTATCATTTTATTCCATTTATTTCTTTCTTATGTTTTCCACCAGTCACAAAAAAGAGCAACATCAAGAGAAAATCTCCACACAATTTAAGGTACAAAAGTACCAAATTACTTAACAAAGGCAATACCTCTATTTTTGCATTGATATGAATCTATATCTCCATCTTCTGATATTTCTTTCTACATTAGCCTTTGGTCTCCAATGCATTTTAGAGTATAAAATGCTGAGTCTCAATTTTTCTATACATGTGAGAGAAAAGTATTAGCTACTTCAGCCTTTACTTAGTCTTTTCCACAGTAGCCTCTCTGAGGAGAGTCTTACTGTTTATTTCCAGTAAATCATTGTTCTTATGATGTGATGTCATTTTTACTGGAAGGTCTGATTTTTTTAGGATTTCTTTAAGACACAATTTCTTTAAAGATGATCCATGATCATTTAAAACAAAGGGTCATTAACTCAAGACTTTTTTGGCCTGCTGCAGTCTCTGCTGAGCATGCTTTTATTTTTTATTTGAGTTTTGAGACGTCTTGTCTTCTGTCACTATGAGATTTTTTAAAACATCCCACCCCTTCCTTAAGTTTTCAGATCTGCTGTTGCATGTTTTCTCAATAAAGTTAATGTTTCAGGGATTTCCAAAATTATTTCTTTTGCATGCTACCACCTTAAATAGAAGCAGGTCTTCTGAGCACAGGGAGTCACTAATAGAGAAAACACGCGAGGGATTGCTTTCCTAAATGTGCTATATAGAGTACCATATGATTTTGTTGTACAGTGTTGCTATTAAATGAGTTATAAAATCCAGTTAACATATGAATATAAGAGCAGCATTGTGGTTCAGACCAAAGATCTAGGTAAGTCTTCATGAAGTGGACACCTGAGGAAGAATAAAAGGGCAACAAACTTATAGCGTAATAGTCCCTAAGAAACTCCAACTACTCCTAGCTGCAGATGATTCCTGAGCCTCTTGTAGTTTCTCTTGGTGTCCTCCCATGAATGTCTCTTCTAAGAAACTGTCTAATCATCCTTTTAACTCAGAGAAATAATTTGCATTTGCAAAATCTTTTGGCAAGGAGTACAACAGTTTTACCTGCTGGGTGAAGGACTACCACCTTTCCTGACAGAGAACATTTGGGATAATGAGAACATTGCATATTTAAATGATTTTTATTTTTTTAGTTAGTAATATCCAGCACTTAGCTGATGTTTTCGTAGAATGGTTTATAATAACCCCAAAGTTTTGATTCTGAGTGCGATTGGTCAGCTGAGAGCCTCTCATTTTGTATGTGAATCTCGGATTGCTTTTCCCTGTGTGTATCAATTTACACCTACCTGCACTGAATTTCATCTGCCGTTTGTATATCCAGTTACTCAGTTCGTAAGATCCTTCACAATCTGCCATCATCCTTAGTATCTTGAATTACTTTGCATCATCAGAAGCACAGTCGCTTCTTCAGTGTCCTTACCGGGCTATTTATGAAGGTGTTGAATAGCACAGCACCTCAGTACTGGTCTCCCGGCACCACAGGAATTAGCATTTCAGTCCCACTTTCCATTTCTGATCTCTTAGCCATTTATTCGTTACATTTGTCCATGTAAGGATCCCTTGCACTGATCTGATAGCTGCTTGTTTTCCTTAAGAGTCTGCAGCAAAGATCGTTGTGAAAAGTCTTTTGGAAATCCAGATAGGCTATGTTAATTTAATCACTGACATCTCTGATGTTGTTGACTTTGTCAAAGAGTATCAGTATATTTCTGGGGCAGAACTTCACAAAAGTCTCTGAATTTCATTTTCACAAACTTATTTACAGAGACATCCAATAATTTATGCTTTCCTATGGTCTTTATTGATTTGCTCGGTATGGAATTTTTTTAGTGTTGTTTTTTTTTTGTTTGTTTGTTTGCTTGTATTTTGGGTTTGGGTTTTTTTTTTGAAGATTGCTATCATGACTGCTACTCTCTAGCCTTCCTGTATTGAGCTTGAAGTGATAGGTTAGATGCTACATTTAGTAATACATCTATTTTTTCATTGAGTTGATTTGAACTCTTAGGTTAATACCACGTAGGTCTGGTGAGCTGCTGACATTCATTTTGTCTCTTTGTGTACAACCACATTAGTTCAACTTCTGGTATAGCCTCTCCTGAGTTCCTCCATCCCCAAACCTGTCAAGGGGTTCCAGATGGGAGCATTCTCTGTTCCTTTTATGATGAACATCAGTTAATATATTCAGCGTCTGCAAAATTATTTTGTCCTGAGTGCTCTTTATATCTCAATGTGCTCTATATGTCAGTACAAAATCCCTATTTCAGCCTTTGTTCCCAAAGGATTGCAAGAAAGGTATGAAAGGAGAGATTGATTAATTTTGCTAGCTGACTTCAGAACATTTTTTTTTTATTGGTCTGTCTAACTATTACAATAATTATATGAGTTTGTCATTTGCAAGCTGCTAATGTATACTTGGTTGATTTTTTTTTTGTCTTGGCTTTTCTTCATAATCATATGACATCTTATTTTTAGCACTTGCTGAGGTTCCAAGTGATCAGATGATACAGGAGATTTTAACTATAGCAAATATTATGAAACTTATGATAAATTCACTTGAACAAACAGAAAGTATAAAGTGATTCTTCCATACACTTCCGTTTTTTTTATATTTCAAGGTACCTCAAAATATTTTTAATGTCTGTCACTGAGGTTATATTATACTGTTTTCAGACCAATCAATATGAAGTATTCCAACCTACCTTAAGAAACTACTGACTAGGAATTCCTGAGAAAGATAACTGATATCACATTCATTATTTATCTTGGTCCTCAAATGCACATAGCTATGATTTTTGTCTGTGAAGATTTATATGTATATCCATTTTTCAAACCATTATGCTGAGTCTCCCACCTTTTATCTCTTCCTCCTTGACTACTTGTCATTAACTTTCTGCTGGACATGACTGCCCACAGCAGGGCTTATGAGAGATATCATGTGTGTATCCCTCATTAGTTTTAGTGCAAAATCTGCCACATTAGTTGACACTGCCATTGCAGATGGCATGAGCTAGCAGGAGTGATTTTGCCTCAAAAGAAAATAGGAGCTCCATACATACATTCTTCCTAACAGTCTGCAGAGGAGCAGCTGGGATAATAGTGTTTTCAAACATTTTCTCTACAGACATCTATCAGCAACTTAATGAAGTTACTTAGAAGTTGTTGTGTGACTCAGAGACTTAGTCCATCATTCATTTTTAGACCTTTAAACCTTACTGACCTGAAATCAGTGTTACCTACTGCTGAGAAGACAAGAATTTTTTACTGCATGTTTGTGATCCTCTTCGTACTTATCAGTTCCAATGCAATGTGTTTATGGACTGTCTCTCATCATCTCAGAGAAATCAGCCTACTCAAATAGGCTGTCTTGGCTTAGGGCTTTGTTGCCTTTGATTTTATACACAATATTAGGGTAATCGTATTCAACAGCAGAATGCTATATTCTTGAGTATATGTTAATAATGTAGCATTTCATATTTCAATAAAATCAGTTTTTCTAAATCACTGCCGTGATATCTAAGTATTCATAGCTATAAAGAAATGGCATATGTAAATGGAAGGTTCAAGGTCAACTGCTAATCATTACTGATCTCCCAAAGTTTGGATAGAAGTCCCTGCTATTTCTAGACCATGTCTCTTTCAGAGCTTAAGAGGGGGGCGGCTCTTCACTAACTGGCAGGGCAGAGCACATTATTCTGATTTCGGCCATTTGTCACTGGCTCGCAGCTTCTAGTATGAGTGCCATCACTACTTTTCAAATTTCCATTCCTTCCAAGATCTCTCATGTATCATCTGCATTCCACTGATGGGTGTCATTTTCTTCTTCTCTGTCTTAAGGGGTTTTTTTTTGTGTGCATGACAGCTGCAGTGGGCGCTATCCTAAGTTCAAAGAAGAGCACCTCTTCAGCAGCCATCTGGTCAGATTTTTTTTTCACCATTACTTGTATCCTTTCCATTGTATCACTGTATTACACATCAAATGTCTATGTTGAATTTTTTTCTTTCTGACCAAATCCTGATTCTGTTCCTGGCATTTATTTTGTGATTGGGTGATTGGGATTTAAATTGGTGAAAGAGACAGTCACCGGCTCAACCTACGTTGCTGCATGTCAGCCACGGTCCTCCCTCTCAAGTCAACAAAGTAATTTTATCACAGTAGTGATTTCTGAATATCTAGGCTAATATAACTTCTCTGAAAACAGACTATGCTTGTTCTAAAACATGATTCAGAGTGCAGTTTTAACTGACTGGTCTCCAATCTTTACTAAGGAATAAAGTAAACAAAAAAGTGGTTTTAAACTGAGGTAGGTAGAAATTATATAGTCAGTTCATATACCCACACTTAAATGGTGTCAGGCTGACCCTCAGATTGTGCATGAGGATACAGTTGTAAAGAAGGCAGCAAAGCAGTATACATAGCCCCTGCTTAAGATCTGGCTACTATGTTTCACTTCCTAAAACTTTCAAAGAACAAAGGGGAGAAAATACAGCACAAATATTTGCAGAATAGTCGTACCTAAAGCAGAAAAAGGTCTCTCAGATTTATCGCAAATTTGTACCACATTGTGTCATTTTACTGTGGCACATACAGACATTCTTAGTGGGAGAAACTCATCAGGTTTCTGTGAAAGCTGTATATAATAAAAATCCAGGAAGATGATTTTGAAAACCACATATATTTATTTTGAGCATTTCTTTTTTGAATCAAGCCATGGTTCAGAAATAAAATCTCAGATCTAGCCAAGAACCTAGCTCTTAACATTTCTTCATGTTTACTTGAATGGTGCATGAATAAAAAGTCCATCTTTTGAAATGATTCAGATATTATCAGAGACCTTTGCTTTCTACCTGTTAGAGTGTGTGTAGAATTATCTCCAGACTGACAGCATTCCAGTTACCTAAATGCAATTTGTGCACATGCATGCATTAGAGAAAATTAAATACCATATGGTGCTGAGCCAGTCACAATTTGTACTGCTTGAAAATAGCACACTTTTGAAGCCTGATGACAATTTTTATGGGTTTTCTCTCTCGCTAATTTATGGAAAAATAACTCTTAACCATTTATCCACAGAAGCACTGCCTGAACTGTGCATGTAAAAATTCACTGCAAGAACTATTTCTAAGTAAATGACTGTCTATAAAACATAGAAGACCTATGAAAAAAGATTTTTCCTCTTAAAATACATACAGCATGTTTTTCATTTCCTAGCCTGTCTGGGTGACGCTGTGTTTTTACTGCTTACAAACATCCCAAGAAAAGGAGGTAAATTGAGCTGTTCTTGCTCCCCTTCAGCCACACTAATGTCACTGTGTGTCAGAGGGATTCAGGGTGAAGTGAGTAACTTGTTTCCTGGCACAATTTCAGGATGGTCTTTGTGCCTTCTACTGGTCAGCCAACACAGCTGGCTGGTGTTAGCCAGAGGTTTTCTTTACATTGATGGTAAAATATTGAACAACAGCGAAGCAGAGTTGTTATGTACAGCAATAAAGCATCCTGGGCCATTTGTATACACTTTTAGAGTAAACTTTAATGCTTAGCATGAGCAATGACTTTTTGTTTGCTGTGTGTGAAAGCTGTAAACTACTGAAGCAGCAAATAGAACAATTAATCTTTGTATTTTCGTAGCACGTCCATGCCCCATCTGAGACTGGAGGATCCTCGTATGAGATACTGGTATATGTGATAAGAAAACCTGCAGAGATATTCTGTATCTCCTGAGACAAACACAATGCTCTTACAGCTTAGTGGCATTTCTCCCTGACCTGAATCAGCTGTTGCAGGGGTATGGGAGTAGGTATATAGGTAGGGGAGGAAGAAAGCAAGTTTTATTATCCTTAATTAATACATAGGGAAAGTAGTGCACTGATTAATTGGTTAGCTTGTCCATGAACACACAGGAGCCCTCTCAAGGCTGGTAAGTTTGTTACCAGCGGGACCATCCATTTTACAGTGCAAACAGGCCAAAGACTCAGAAACAGCTTCAGAAGGTGGAAAAAATGTGGGTTTTTTTCCCCTCTCCTTGTCTCTAGTGTTCATTAGAACTTCTCTCATTTCTCAGTCTTATGCCACTGTTTGTCGATGCAAAATAGTCTGTGCTTTGTGTTATAAATGCTGTTCATTCTTTCCTTCCTCATCTTTATATAAGACGAATGTGGACTACACTGTTCTAAAAATGAGTTGCAAATTTTTTTTGTATTTCTCAGCTCTAAAAGCACATATATATATTCTGTCTAATTAGAAACTTTACTTTTGCTCCTTCATGGACTCTGACTTTGCTTCATTTTCATAGGAGAAAAAAAGAAGATAATTTGGTAAAGGTGAAAGTATTGTATTTTGGAGCCCTAAATCAGAAGTTTCTAATTAAAATCTAATTAATTCTAATTCTAATTAAAATCATTGTATAAATTAATAGAGAATAAAGGCTGTGGTCAACAAATATAAGGACTTCTATTGTAAGAAAAACATCTATTTATTTTACTTAGACCTTTTATTTAAGTAAATACATTTTGCTTACAAAAATTTTATTCATCAGTTTAATGGAATAATCCACAGAACAATGTTTAAGAGAACTTTCAGGAGGCTACTTTAAATAGGATCCATGTCTTCTGACTAAGAATATATATTAAGATGCAGCTGCGTAAATATGTAGGTTCAAGGAAAGTATTTTATTACCCTACCAGGCGTATCTTTCTGCATCTTGACTCTGGGAAATGTTCCCTTGCTACTTGTTTTAAGGGTCAGATTGAGGATCTCCTTTTTCATATAGCTTTTATCTGGACTACCTTGAATCCTCTTAAAGCATAAAGTGCCTTGGGGTGTTTCCATGACAAAGGTGGTTTGGAAATGGGATGGTCTGGGGTTCTCATTGCAAGTCTGACAGGGCCAAATTTACCGAAAAACCTTGGAACCTGTCAGGATACATGGATGATGTAAATTATATTAAAGAAAAAAAAGAAATGTTAGCTTTTTTAAAATTGTCTGACCAAAGGTCAGGTCACCTGAAAACACTGTATTTTTCATTAGGATGCAAACCTAGAGCTGGAATCACCAAAGCATAAACTGCCTGTCTGCATCAGCAGGAGCCTGCTCCTGCCTGTGAATTTCTTGTAGCTCTCAGCTGTGGTGGAGCCTGAATTCAATACACTTTCAACTAGTATAGATTCCTATGTACACAAAGACCTGCATCTGTATGTGTTTAGGATATTCTACAGCTTAACAAAGATGTTCAGTGTAGTATTTAACTCACAAGTGCGGTTCATCAGCCTTTCTGGTCAGGGAAAAGAGGTTTTTCCACTCAACTCAACTGAGGAGCCGAGTACAAAGCTTGAGCATATGTTCTTTCTCCCCGACCTACATAAACTGTAAACAAACAAAGGAGAGAATGAGGGTGCATGTTCATAAACTGTATACAGGGTATAAACTATGGTAAAACTGGGGACCAGGTCTTCTTTATTGCCCTTTATTTTCCTCTTTACTGGTGAATTTCTTAGTGAATTAGCCACCAGATCATTCTCATAGAGAATATTCTTCCTCGCTGGACGTTGGCCCAAGAGGTGGAAGACAGGGAATGGCAAACAAGGAACTGAGCCCTCTGTAGCTTCCTGAGATTGCTACTCAGGGAGCTACTACAAAATTAACTGTACTGTTAATAGAAGGCTGACTTGTGTGTTCAAATGCATCAAGTTACGTCTTAAAGAGCCAGGATCCAGTGAGTCAGTCACAGTTGTACTTCTGGCAGTTAATGCCCTCTCATACAGCATGGATCTGGGCAGGGCAATCCAGACAGTTCTCTCTAGAGACTCTTCAAAGGCACATTTCCCGTATCTTTTTTCCTACCCAAATACAGCAAGATTAACAATCAACAAATGGTATTAACATAAGAGGGAACTGCAATTATTTATGTTTGTCTATAAAGTAAACAAAATAATAAACCATTGTGCATTTGATCTGAAGCAGTAAATCCACTGGTCTTGGATCATATTTCTGTCATCTGCATGACATCTACAAACCTTTATCTCTGAATTTTGTTCCACTGCACTTGTGTTACATGTGTCTGCCATGATATGGTGTACCATAACCACCATATCTCATACTTTTATTTAATCTTCCAGCCATTCTTTGGCCAAATACTGGCATTCTTGTCTATTGTAATGCTATCTATCTATATAGATATTAAAAAAAAAATAAAATCTAGGGCTAGAATTTTATTCTCCCTTTGAAGTATATACTAAGATAGCAATACTTATAACTTGTTAGTATGTATTATACATAAGCCACTCTTTTTAAGTTTTGAACAAACTGCTGTTATAAGAACAGTTACAGTGCTTTGAAATTTTGCCAAGTCTTGTATACTGTGTTATCTGATATAAAAAAGTGTCATCTATGCACCACACAAAAATATTTGGTATTGGCTGTCTTTCCAATAATTTTTCCCACTGTCGTAGTGGAAAATTATTTCTTCTTACATATGTATATAATTATTTTGGAGTCAATTAATAACTGAAGATACCCATGTTTTTCCCTTTCAGTGATCAACAAGAGTACACAGTTTTATTTCTTTTACTCATTCTATAATTTCATTCTAACAATGAGATTTTCCTGCTTCTCTTTCATCTTAGGGCTAGGGGAACTTACTAATGGACATAAGTTTCAAAGCTGTTGGTCTCTTTCATCTCTATTCTGTGCACTTATTACACTCCAAGTCCCGGTATTGGGCAGGAAAGAATTCACTGTGTCTATGGAGCTAAGGATTTATTGTTAGTCCAATTAGTGTTTTAACACTCTAACAGTCCAAATTCTCTAAAACAGAAAAGTCTTACCAGTTTAAATCGTTATACAAAAGAAATCCCCAACCCAGCCTCCAAAACTTTCCTTGTACCTACCTTCTTTCCTGGTGCTGTGCTTGCCCTTTCAGTGTCCCTTTAGGTTTTAAGGCTGAGCCTTCCAGCTTTTCTCTAGAAGAATTGCAGGTGATGGTGAGTTTTTAATGAGCTGTCAGTATCTGGAGGTCTTTGCTAAGAGAAGGCATTTGCTAAGAAGGCATTAATGGTGGAAGTGTCTTCCTTCTTATTCTTGGGGACTGCTTGTGTGTGTTTTCATATGTTTCCTTGCCCCAGGCAGCTGCCTTCTGGCTGCTCCCAGTTGAGTGTGAGCATGGTCTCGCAGCCTCCCCACGCTCAACCCCACCAGGGGTTCTTGTTTGTTGGGCAGTGACCCCCTGGATTTGCCAGACTCTTCCCACAGAGGCGCTGGCCTTGAGCTCAGGCAGGGGACGCAACAAGTGCTTGGCCTTGAGGCAGACACTAAAACCAGCTCAGCCCAGCTCTGGCCAAGATGAGCCCTGGGCAGCCCTGAGACCTGTGCTTTCAAGTCAGTGCAGAGCCCGTGGCCCTTTACTAGCAATAGCAAAAATCTTATTTATCCAGGAACACTGTGAGCTTCAACCCTAGGAACTATCTTTAGATTTTTCCTCTGTTGTGTTTCTCTTCTGCTGTTCCATGTCTTCATTCTCTTGAAGTGGTCAAGGGCTCGCCAAAAATGGATAATGTAGTGTGTAACAGGGTGAGGAAATAGCTTCTTCAATATTTAATTTATACATCTTGTTAGTCTACATACCAATCTCTCATAAAGGCAAAAATGTTACTGGAGTGAGCTATTAGCTTTGCCTATTTATGTTGTATTGTCAGTAACTTCCTGAATGCTGACAGAAAAGTTTCAAGAAGTTTCCGATGGATTCTTTTTCAAATGAGCTGGTGTCCTACATATTTTTCTGTTGGTATTTTGTTCAGTTCTGTTGTAGCTCTCTGCCCTGATCCTGTAAAGAATTGTTCTTACAGTGCCTGGGGACCTGATTTGTCTCCGTTGTGCTCTCTACCAACTCTTACAAAGCCCTGCAAGGTGATGTAGCCCACTCTGTTTTTTATATCTTCTGCCAAATTGTTTCGGCTTATCTATTTTGCCACTGTGTCTGTGGCTTCATTTGTACTTGGCTGAATTCGTGACTTGCCTGATTTTGGTTTTCCAGTTGTCTCCCTGACTTTGGTCTCAAATTAAAATTACAGCTTAGTATTTTATTACATTTATTCAACAAATTCCTATCTACAAACCTTTCCTCACATAACCAAACCTGCAAGACCCACTCTTTAGCTTCTTGTTAGTCACAGATCTTTTTGTTGTTTTAACCATTCTGTACATTCTGGTTAAAACAAACTAACTCAAAGCTTTTTACTTAGCTTTATCAGTATGATTGCATCTCCAGATATTTAGTCACAAATAATAGCTGTAATTTCTACTGTTTGCCCTCCTTTGGCTTTTGTGTTTAATTTCAGAGTGAGAGTTGGGAGGGCAGCAATGTTATTTGCCCTGAGGCACCCTATCCATCTGGAAGGGTTGGTGAGATGGTAACTAGAAGGTGCCATCTGAATGGTAGCGTTACTCCTGGGAGTGAAAGGCAGACACACAGTCCTTCAGTCTCAGTGGTTTTATACTGGTGTAACTACATTTACCACAGGCTGCTATAGTTGCAGTAGCGAGCTGGAGAGCTTTGTAGTACACAGTGGAGAAATGTCATGCTGTCAGGAGGAGGAATGGAAGGTAGGGAAAGGAGGAAAGGTAGGGGAAGAAGTTACACCCAAACTGGAAGCATGGTGTCCTTTTAAAATATAAAACAGTTATCAAAAAGGCCAGTTAAATAATGTGCTGCAATTATCAAAAGGGTTAACAATCAACACTATATTCAGCATATGTCTCAGTGGCTGTGAACATTGTTGGCAGCATGTATTGACAGGAGAAGTCAAAGCTTTCCATTGAAGTGAGGAGACAGAGAAAACAAAGTGATTTCTAATCCCCATATAGCTCTTATGATTTGTATGAACTTGATTTCTTTTTTCCCTCCACTAAGCTTTTATTTTCTGAATAAGAATGTGAGGTTGCTTACTCAGCCTTCATTTCAAAGAGTCTGGTGCCTGGGTCTCCTGAGGCATGTTGTCATAGAGGTGTACTTGCAGCAGATTAAGCCACACAGATCTGAATTTCATGATCTTTTACTGTCTGTCATCTTCAACATTCTTCATTCGGAAAATGTAATGTTTCCCATGCATTCATCCCCTGGTCTAAACATTGTCCCCTTGGTAATCTATATCGCACTGATGCAAGCAGTAGACCGAGCTGACAGCACAGTTTGTATCCCCGTTAAGAAATACAGTTCTCTATTGCTGCTCAAGGTCAGCATAGTCCTTCTGAAAGATTTTACAGAGGGAACAAGTGTCACCTGACAGAGAATACGAAGGCAGGTCATTTGCTGGAGTACACATTTTTAGAAGCCTGGGTATGAAAGTCTTAACCTCATTCCATAAATTACAACGCAGTACGTCCTCTGTGTTCTAAAATTACACCTTTTATGTGAGGTCAATATTTCTACAAGGTTTTATAATGAAACAAGTCTTTAAAGCACAGCTTTATTTTCATTTTTTTATTTTAAAAAATAAAGGCATTCAGTAGTTAGCCTGATATTACTAAATACTTATGGACTGCAGATTGAGGCAGTAGATATTGTAGACATTTTAAAATTCGTGTAAAGTAATAGTTTGCACTGCACTTGGAGCTATAATAACCACAAAAAGTAGCAATTATAATAATGCCTATGGAAAGGCAATCTTTTCAGTGTTAAAGAAAAAAGAATCACTTCACTGTCATTATAAAGGTGTTCACCAGAGTCATAGAGACTGAGGTGTTACAAAAAGGAATTATAAAAAATTGTGTTAGTAGTAGTCATAGTACAGTCTTGTCTGAAACCAGTTCTAAAAAAGAAGGTTAAGAAGTGATGAAAGAGTACATTTATTTTAAAAGTAATAATTTATTGAAGCTCCTCTACCTAGTAGGAAAGAATATATTTTGTTCTTATGAAAATGAAAGTTGTAAGTAGTGTTACAGTTAGAGAAAAGTTGAGACAACATAATTTTGGAGATATGCCATTTTTCATCTTTTTCAGACCTGATTGCGTTTTGATATGTTATCCTTTGAACAGTGGCAAACAGTTCTAAATAACTCTTGCAGTTCTTAATGGATTTCGGTATGAAAGCTTAAAGATACTGTTTTTGAGATGAACTAATACAAAATATTATAAGATTACATTTAGCAAAATAACTTAGGAAACTGCAGAAGGCACAGAATGGGGTTCTTACTTCAGAAAAACTCTTCCATTCTATTGTGACACTATTTTCATTCTTGTCATATGCAGTCTAAAAGGAGAAGAGACTGATTTCACTTCTTTGCACACAACACTAGTATGAAACTACAACTGGCTGCTGTAGCAGAAACTCTTAAAAAATTAATCAAGCTCAGTGATGAATTAGGAAAGGCATATACCACCTAACCTGTAGGCACAGAGAACTCAAGACAAACAGCTGTTTTGACATTTCTAGCTGGGAATCCTGCCCTCCACAAACATATTTGATGCTCAGACATGGTCTCTTGGCTGCTTGCAGCCGTCCCCATCTGTCAGGATGGCACTGTGCCCACACACAAGGTGGTATGTCAGCTTCGCTAGGGCATAGGTGCCAAGTAGATTCTGCTGTTTGCAGAGCTTTGCATGTGCTGGTTCTTCAGTAGGAAGCCTCTGCTCTGTCACAGCAAGGCTGCCTCTCAACATGACTCCCTACACTTGATTACACCTGTTGACACTTTGGTATCTAAGGAAGAATACTTAAATAATACAAGCAAGAAACATCAGTACACAGAAATGGATTTAGGAATCTGTCTTACACATGCACTGAAAATCCACTGCCACCTTTTTTTTTTTTCCTGATCCCACAAGAAAAAGCCTATGTTTCAATGTGAAGCAAAAATAGATTAGATTTTTGGAGACAGATCACCTTCTCGCTCATCTTTCTAGTCTGGAGAGAAGTATATTGGCATAATTTATGTCATCATTATTAATACTTTCAATTCATTCTCCTTCTTATTCTTCCCCTGCCGCTTACCCCAAAAAGAAATAATTCTAGTTATCAGCATGAACTCAGTCAAAAAAAAAAAAAAAAAAACAGAATGGAAAATGGTTGCTGAAGCAAGGAAAGAGAAATCTGACTCTTCCGTTTTATAGATTTTGCGGTGGTGAAACTGTATTTACCGCAGTGGAATAAACCTTGCTTTATCCTAGTGCATGAACTATGAGGGCAGAGAAAAACCAGGCACTTAAATTGGGTATTGTGCTTGGGCAACTCTGTGAGCAGTCTATGTATCTGAGAAAGCATAAGGATAGCTTCCTTAGCAATGAAGGACATAATCACCTAAAAGATGATAAAATTGAGAGGCTGCAGAGACATTACCATACCTTCTTCTTAGAACAGTCCACATAGCTAGCTGGTCTAGGGAAGAAGGCTGCACTGCCTGAGGGGACCTGAGTTGTTCTGAGTTCTATTTATTATTGAAATTATTTTCTTTGATGAGAAGCTGAATGAACTGAACTGAACTGTCCTTTCAGAGGACAACACTGGCTTTCAAAAACATTTCCTTTCATTTGCACATAACTGGTTATTCATAGAAGCTAGAAACAGAAGTCTTCATAATTCCTTTTATATCTTGTAGATTTTATGTTTCACAGGGATGTTTCCTTTAACAATGATGAGACTTTTAGCAACCTTACCAGCTGCTCAAAATTCCTACTTGTCTTTTCTTTTCATCTCTTGTTGCCATATAACTACTCTGTTTTATGTGTGACTCATCCCTCTGTGTTCCAATCTTTTCAATTTCTTCATGTTGCATTGAAAAACTCATATAACCTGAGTTTTCAGCTGTATTTACTCTTTTTTTCTAATAAAAAATCTAATTTCCAAGTACCGATTATATTTTGAAAAGCTCCAATGTCCTGATTAGTCATAAATGTCGTTAAAGAGGTCTTTTTAAAAGCTAGAAATAATCAAAAATAGTTTGAAACTTTGCAGAAACACACCTTTCTGTTCTTATCTATTTTTATTTTGTCTACCCACTTACTGTAGTGAGACATGTAAATTGAATAACTCAGAAAGATTTAATCCAGCAGAATGATACATAAAATCTCTTCTTAATGTATTTATTCCCTCCCTTGACATTAGGAGTATCCCTTACTTTGCTTTTCTCACATGCATCTTTTTGACTTGTGTATCTTATTTTTCCCTGTATTTCCATATACCCATTATATTTATTCTTAGGCTTTATTTATACTGTAGCAGAAGTATTCCAAGAACTCGTATTTTCCTGAATATTTCTTAGTTCTATAGTTCACAGTAGTGTTTGCACATTTCTTTTTTCTTTTTTTTTTGTCCTACTAAGATATTCTCCAACCCTCCAGCACTATATCATATTATTCTAACTACATAGTGTATCATTCTACCTCACCTGCCCTACCACTCTATCTCTTAGTGTCTTTGACAAATTATCACCATTATTTCCCTTCTAACTGTTCTCGTGCCATTCATCACCCATGACATTAAATAACTGCTCTTCTATCAAAATAATATACCTACATCATCTAACCAAGTGAATATTCAACCATTTTCTATTAGAGATGGCCTGAGACTGACGTATCTGTCCCACCTGGCTATTCACAGATAAATGGATGAACTGAGCTGTTACCACAAAAAAAAAAAAAAAAAAAAAAAAAAGGTGTAATGAGGTTTGGGTTTCCAGTTAAAACATTGCTAAAATGATGTCATTTTCCTGCAAATGGCAATCCATAGGTGCATTAAAAGAGAAAGCTTCATCATGGAAAATGTTGTCATTGATGTAAAGTATTAAGAGCATTTTAATTCAACACTTTTCCATGTGAAAGACTTAAATTTCACACTTTTTTTTTGGTGTATGTGTATAATGCAGTAGTTTAATATTAGAAATGCTTGACCTATCTTAATCACACCAGTTTACAAAATTAATCCATCTCCTTTAAGGCAAATCCATTCCCTGTATCTAAAAGAGAACTAGCTGAAATGGAGTATTTCACTACCACTCACGCTAATAATTCATATTACATTGTAACTGCAATTGGAGAAAATCCCTTCAAATTTCCCTAAGCTAGATACATTGACAGAAGCCAGGCGGACCTTTTGAGCTGTAAAAATTATAACATTTTATGCTTTTTTATTATTTTATGATTCGAAACATTTGTGAATGCATTCAGTACATGTAATATATATCACATTTCGTTGATTAAATAAAAATGTTAGTACAATCTGAAATTCTAATTTTATAAATAAAAACATCTGGCAATTGCATTGAAATGAGGACATTAGACATTTAGAACTTTTAATAAATGACTCATTTTGGCTGTGAGTACTCAAAGAAGAAACAGCTTTCTGTATTAAGGAAAAATATTTTAAGCTACTATTTTTAAAAAAGATGCTGGACCAAGTGTAGAGACCAGGTGAAAAAGAAGGTTTTGTGACACTCAGCACTGACAGTACTGAAAATTAAGCCCTCTATTATGTTCCCTGTTAGTGACATGGCATTCAACAGGTTTGGATGAAGGAGGGAAGTGGTGGAACAACCACAAGCTTCACTCATCCCAGATTAACAAACCTGACCCTTAGCCAATAGTATAAATCAATGAATCTTGACCGCTGTCGGCTCAGGAGCACAGCTTCAATGGAAATTTCCCTTGTCAAGACTAATGTACAGTGATGGAATTTGGACTTTCTTGAGAATTCAACTCCATTCAGGCTGAGCTGAGTGTAGATTTTTGACCTTTATTAAATGATAGAAAAGCTCGATCAGTTCATGAGAGAAAGCTACCCCCAGAAGAAAATTTCAGATGTGGAACCCAAATTCATATATTCTTTTTTGCATCCCTAATTATGGGTTTATGCTATGAGTTTGGTCTTTTTATGGGTTTGTCAAGGAATGGTTGTCTGCCCAAAGTCATTTAAGGCAGAAAATTATTTATATTGGTTACAACATATTTACAGTCTCTGTCTTATTTAGGCTTTTCATTCCAGTGTAGGATGTCATAGAAATGGGGTATTGTAACAGATTGACTTTCAGTTAGCTAAAGTTGTTTGCTGACTGTATCTCTAACTTTTCACTTTTCTAAAATAAACATTTAACCTGTGCTGAGGCTTAATGACCATTGCCAAGATTCAAGAATACCTTTCCTTTTCTCTGTCCTGATTTCAGTCTGGGCAGTTTTTCAGTTTTACTGCATCTTAATGGAATTTATGCAGTTCAAATACAATCTTTAAGCACTCGTGTGTCATTGTCTATATGCCATCTTGTAAACAGTCATTCATTATTAATTACTTTATTCACCTGAATTAATATAACCTGTTCATGATATAAAAAGAACATATTTCCTTTTTCCTCCTTTTTTTCCTTTTTTTTTTTTTTTTTTCCCTTTTTCTTTGGCTAGAAGGTAAAGATCCTCTGGAAAAGAAAATATGAACGATTATTTTGTTTCTGCTAGGCATTGCTATTGAAGGCAATCATGATACCACACTGGGTTTTCATGTTTCTCTGAACAGTCTTGCACCTGATGACATGGAGTTCTGCAGCTATTATGAAAGCCTGTGTCCTCTCCTTGGTCACTGTTAATAGAGACATGCCAATCTCTGGAAGCAGTATGGGTTATCTATGATTACAGTAATTTTTCTCCTAACACAAGTAAATGGAATGGCATTACTCCAAAAAATAGAGCTGATTGCCTCTTGCCGTTTGCCATGATTAATCTCTAGAAGCAAAAGATGAGTTTTCTTCCCCATTTTCATATGTGTGAAATGAGATTGCAATTAGTGGTGCATCACTGTGTGCGCAGTGAGAAAGCTCTGTTTCCAGATGCACATTTATTGTGTGTATTTATTGTATTGAGAGAGGGAAAAGGCTGAGGTATAGTTTCAGGCTATAGCCAGGCCTTCTGCCACTAACCTGTTGTGTCATATGGCCGAAGAGAGCCAGGAGCCCTTTGTTTTTCTTGACATTCAGGCAGATCCCATCGACCTAGGCGAGCAACCTAAATGGGCAATCAACTGGTGACCTGTGCCTACCCAACCAACTAAATCTGCTACAGTTAACAGTACAGCTAACTTTAGCTACAAAGGAGTAACACATCTGGCCCATCATTCAGAATCTGGGAATATAAAAAAAAAAATAAAAATCCTCTAGTATTGGAAGAATTCTTAAAGATACCTCAAGCATTAGGCACTGGGTTGTGAGGAAAGAGGGTTTACAGTCACATACTCTATGGGTCTTTGTTCTTAAGGGAGGAATCCCTTTTAACTTTGTGTTGTGCCTCAACTAAGAAAATAGATTTGGGAAAAAGAAAACAAAACCAAACAACCAAAACAACCCAACTCATGCTTTCCTCATTTCAAAGCAGCTGGCACATCTACACAGACAGATGCAGATAGACTCAAATTCATTCTGCCCACCCTGCAAGCTGTCTGGCCTGACTCCAGCTCCCATCCAAAAGCCATGTGGCTGTGATGGAGCATCACTGAGCCTGGACTAATAAAGCTGACCTCTCAGGAACTAAACACAACACCGTGCAGCTAATGCATCTCTGCATCTTCTGGCCAGGATGAGGCTGGCTGTTGGCTTGCTCAGAGCACAAGCAGAATAGATTCATGTCTGTCTGTACTTGTGCTTAGGGATTTCTTTCATTTTTCTCTGCTAGATTCCTTTTTTACTAATACCCCATCCAAATAAAAAAAAATCCACTCTTTAACCCTCGTCACACCTTCATTGACATAATCTGGTGATTATTTGTACCCATACACTATTGTATACAGTCCTAGCAAAAGAACATTTGAAGCTGATTCTTATTCCAATTCCAATTGCAGCTTCAAATCATAGAATCATAGAATCATAGGGTTGGAAGGGACCTCTGGAGATCATCTAGTCCAACCCCCCCGGCCAGAGCAGGGTCACTTAGAGCAGGTTGCACAGGAACACATCCAGGCGGGTTTGGAATGTCTCCAGAGTTGGAGACTCCACCACCTCTCTGGGCAGCCTGTTCCAGTGCTCTGCCACCCTCAAAGGAAAGAAGTTCCTCCTCATGTTTAGGTGGAACTTCCTATGCTCAAGTTTGTGCCCATTACCTCTTGTCCTGTCCCCAGGCACCACAGAAAAGAGCCTGGCCCCATCCTCCTGACACCCACCCTTCAAGTACTTATAAGTATTGATAAGACCCTCCCTCAGCCATCTTTTTTCCAGACTGAAGAGACCCAAATCAGGCTTTCTTCATAAGAGAGGTGTTCCAGTCCCCTAATCATCTTGGTAGCTCTCTGCTGTACCCTTTCCAGCAGTTCCCTGTCCTTCTTGAACCAGGGAGCCCAGAACTGGACACAGTACTCCAGGTGCAGCCTCACCAAGGCAGAGTAGAGGGGGAGGATGACCTCCCTTGACCTGCTGGCCACACTCTTCTTGATGCACCCCAGGATGCCATTGGCCTTCTTGGCCACAAGGGCACATTGCTGACTGATGGTCATCCTGTTGTCCACCAGGCCTCCCAGGTCTCTTTCAGCTGAGCTGCTCTCCAGCAGGTCAGCCCCAAACCTGTCCTGGTGCATGGGGTTATTCCTCCCCAGGTGCAGCACCCTACACTTCCCCTTGTTGAATTTCATAAGGTTCCTCTTTGCCCAACTCTCTAGCCTGTCCAGGTCTCTCTGTATGGCGGCACAGCCTTCCGGTGTGTCAGCAACCCCCCCAGCTTTGTGTCATCGGCAAACTTGCTGAGGGTGCACTCTATCCCCTCATCCAGGTCATTGATAAATATATTGAAGAGGACTGGACCCAGTACTGACCCCTGGGGATCACCACTCGTCACTGACCTCCAACTAGACTCTGTGCCCCTAATCACGACCCTCTGAGCTCTGTCTTTCAACCAGTTATCTATCCACCTTACTGTCCGTTCATCAAGCCCACTCTTCCTAAGCTTCCCTATGAGGATGCTGTGGGAGACCGTGTTTTCAGCTTGCTTAAGTCAAGGTAGACCACATCTACTGCCCTCCCCTCATCTCTCCATCCAGTCGTGCCATCATAGAAGGCTATCAGATTAGTCAGACATGATTTCCCCTTGGTGAATCCATGTTGAGTACTTCTGATAGCTTTCTTTTCTTCCACATGCCTTGAGATGACGCCCAGAATGAGCGGTTCCATCACCTTTCCAGGGATGGAGGTAAGGCTGACCGGCCTGTAGTTCCCCGGCTCCTCCTTCTTGCCCTTTTTGAAGACTGGAGTGACATTGGCTTTCCTCCAGTCCTCAGGCACCTTGCCTGTTCTCCAGGACCTTTCAAAGATGATGGAGAGCAGCCCAGCAATGACTTCCGCCAGCTCCCTCAGCACTCTTGGGTGCATCCCCTCAGGGCCCATGGACTTGTGACTATCTAATTGATCTAATTGATCCCTCACTCGCTCCTCCTCAACCCAAGGGAAGTCTTCATCTTTCCCCGTTACTTCCCCCAATGCCTGGGACTCCTGAGGGCTGGCCCGAGCAGTAAAGACCGAAGCAAAGCAGGTATTCAGTAACTCGGCCTTCTCCGCATCCTCTGTCACCATGGCTCCTGTCTCATTCAACAGTGGGCCCACAACTTCTCTGGTTTTCCTTTTGCTTCCAATATACTTGTAGAAGCCCTTCCTGTTGAGCTTGACATTCCTGGCGAGGTTTAATTCCAGGGCGGCCTTGGCTTTCCTTGTTTCATCCCTGCACGCTTTGGCAGCATTCTTGTAATCCTCCCAAGGGGTCAGTCCCTTCTTCCATTTACTGTAAACTTCCTTCTTCCACTTGAGCTTTTTCAGAAGCTCCCTGTTCAACCATGCAAGTCTCCTGCGTCCCTTGGCCGATTTCTTTCTCTTAGGGATGCACTGATCCTGAGCTTGGAGGAAGTGATCTTTGAATACCAACCAACTTTCTTGAGCCCCTTTGCCTTCCAGAGCCCTAGCCCATGGGATCTCTCCAAGCAGTTTCTTGAAGAGGTCAAAGGTAGCCCTCCTGAAATCCAAGGCTGTGATTTTATTTCTTGATGTTTTGTGCGTGGTACCCATGATCCTGAACTCTATCGTTTCACGATCACTACAACCTAGGGTGCCCTCAACCTTAATGTCCTCCACCAGTCCCTCTGTGCTTGTCAGTACCAGGTCCAGAAGTGCTCCTCTCCTTGTTGGCTCCTGCACCACCTGTGTCAATGCATGGGAGGAGCCTCCTGGACTGTGTGTGCCTGGCTGTGGGTCTTCCCAGCAGATATCGGGGTGATTGAAGTCCCCCATGAGAACCAAGGCCTGCGATTGTGAGGCTACCTTCAGCTGTCTATAGAAAGCCTCATCAGCTTCCCCTTCCTGATCACGTGGCCTGTAATAAACACCCACAACAGTGTCCCTTATATTTGCTTGCCCCTTAATCTTTACCTATAAACTCTCGACCCTCTCGTCATCTGCCCCTAGTGAGAGCTCGATGCATTCCAAATGCTCTCTCATGGAGTGCAATTCCGCCACCATGCCTTGCTGATCTGTCTTTCCTGAAAAGGACGTAGCCATCCACGACAGTATTCCACGTGAGCTGTCCCACCACGTCTCAGTAATTGCAATGAGATTGTGGCCCTGCAACCACACACAGATCTCCAGCTCTTCCTGCTTATTCCCCATGCTGCATGCATTGGTGTATAAGCATTTCAGAGAGGGAGTCATGTGTGTAGTTTGACCCTTGAGATGTGGTGCACTGGCACACTGGCCCACGAGCACTGAGCAACTATGCCCTGGCACCTCACCAGCAAGCCCAGTACCGTCCCCACCCCCCTTCAAATCTAATTTAAAGCCCTCTCAATGAACCCTGATAACTCTTGTCCTAGAACCCTTTTTCCCCTGGAAGTCAAGGTATTCCCGCCTGTTACCAGCAGGCCAGGCATTTTGTAGATCAGGCCATGATCAAAGTACCCAAAGTCCTGCCGGTAGCACCAGGCTCGAAGCCAGGCATTGATCTGCTGGCTCCTCCTGTTTACCCCCTCGTCATTCCCCGCAACTGGGGGGATAGACGAGAACACAACTTGTGCTCCCGATCCCTTGACCAGATGTCCCAGGGTCTTGAAATCTTTCTTCATTGCCCTTGGACTTCTTTTTGTTACCTTGTCACTGCCTACCTGAAAGATCAAAAGTGGGTAGTAGTCTGAGGGCCGTACCAGGGAAGGAAGCATCCTCTTCACGTCCTTGACCCGGGCCCCAGGGAGGCAGCAGACCTCCCTATGTACCGGGTCCAGTCTGCATATTGGGCCTTCTGCTCCCTTCAGTAGGGAGTCACCTATGACAAGGACCTGTCTTTTCTTCTTTCCCGCAGAGGTTTTAATGCGGGGGGAGGTCTGACTAGACCTTGCTGACGCCTACAAGGTAGAACTATCGTGCTCGTCATCATCCAGGTTCCTCTGCAGAGCAATCATTACTACACTAGTAATATGCATGATGCAAATTTGTCTCACTGTACAAATAAAACTATCAAAAGTTGGAATGAAGAGGGAGAAAGCAGGTGATTTTGTTATTTATTTCTAATCTTCCTAACCATTTAATTTTTGGAGCCAAACTGTTAGTCTCACACATCTTCCAAAAATCCCCCCATCATCCCTATTTCCATACTGTGGGGAAAAACAGCAGAATAATGGAGGAGGCAGGGAATTAAAAGCAGATTTTAGTGACCGATGGATATTCTCTGCAGATAAATAACTCTGAAAGCCCATAGTTGGGACAGGGCATTAGAAGTTCTTGGAGTTATTATTCTGCTTTTGTTTTGGACAGGTGAGCTTTCACAGATGCTACTGTTCATGATAGATATGTGTTGAGGTTTGCAAAGTAGATACAGGTTTATTTCCAGGCAGGATCTTTCGGAGCTATATTCCCTGCATATTTTAATGTCTTCACTGATCTGAGGAATTACATCAGTAATGCCAGTAAATTTTGCTGCTCACTCCAAGCATGACAAATTTTTCTAATGGATTTAAGAGCTCTGTGCACTCTTAAGACACAGCCCTTGTCTGCTGGAACGACTTCCAAAATAATTCTTTCTTATATGAATGGTGCTTAAAGTACTATCCTAAGTCAGGATGTAAACTTAACCAAAGTTTATTTCCACGGTATTTCAGGATTTATTTTCTTTCATCTACTACCTACTTCTGGAATGCTATGGGAAAAAAAAAATAAGGTTAGATCTTGCTTTTAATTTTCTGAATAAATATAAAGACTTAATGTCAGAGAAGAAAAAAAAAGAAAAGGGGACTGAAACGTGTTCAGAGGTAGGAATCTCTACGTATCTAATACGTAATCAAGGTTGATGCGGTTTGCTGTTTTGTGTAGTTTGTGTAACTGTGAGTAGTGAGGTTAAATATGCCAAATATGTAAAAGGCCTTTCACTAGTACTGAGGCCCTCTGCTAAATCTCTTCAAGCTAACAGAACTGGAAATATCTTTCATGTAATGCTGAAAAGTCATAGAATTAGAACCAAATTCTTCTGCCTTCCCAGCGTGTGCTTGGCAAAGGTCAGCAGACTGTCTGGGTACCAGGTCAGTGTTGGTATACTTCAGACAGACTGAAAGCTGCTCTAACATCATCCTGCATGCTGAGACACAGTTGGACTGTGGAAGTAAGCTGGACTTTCTGTCCTTCCACTGTACAATTATTTAAGAAGGTGAGCACGTTTTACAGCAGCCCCACTTCCTTAACTTCCTTAGATTTTGGTCTCTAAAAGAATACATGAAGCAAAGACAGAAAGCTTGTGTTTGATACAAAACTCTTTGTAGGCACTTCTTCAAGCCTTGTAAGCTATTTCATCTATTTAGTATAGAAAATACAATTTTAGTTCTTACATGTTTCTACCGAGGGCTGTGGAAATCCAGTAATTTCTCAGCACTGTCTTTCATAGAAATCTCTTCACTTTCTTTGAGTCCCTTGCTTTTGCTCACAATCCCATATCTGTAAGTGAGCCGTTGTGTTTTTCCACACCTGAAGGGCACCTGTAGACAACACTGTCATTCTGTATGACTTTTATTATAGAGTTAGAGAAACAAGAAAACAAGAAATAAATCAAGCAAACACTCCCTGAAGGAGAAAGTGTACGTTTCTTCACTCGTATACCACAGCAGACCCGTGAATACAGCTGATTGATAGAAATACAGTATGTGGAAAACAAATTCGCTTCTGTTTTCCTAAAGCTGTTTTCTTCACATATATTTGAATTGTCTAAGTGATACATGAGACGTGCTGTACGATTGGCAGAACTTGTAATTTGCTTCAATTAATACAACTACATGCCTAGCAGTAATGGCAGAGAAACAGAAGGAAATCTTTGACCTCGGGTGTATCTTATTATAAATTTTAAAGAGTAATTCTACACGTGATGAAATTAAATGAACTCACCTTCGATTGTAACATACTATCATTTGGTTAGATATGAATACTTTAATGAAAATTTAGAAAGCTAAACATGAAACCTTAGTGCTTGGTCTCTGATGCATAATCACCGCAAGACTGAAGAATTTACAGATTAGTAACAGGGCTAAAGAAACACAGTGGAAGCTTAAAGACTAATGAAATTGTGGGTTTTGCCTTAAGGAAAAAAAAACTTTTTAAAATTTTTTTTTTAGGTTCTAATCTCTGTAAGTACAAAGCATCCTCAGGCCTACAGGTTCACATTTCTACAATCTCGTTAATGAAAAAATTCCTTCAATGCTAAATTAAAAGTACACCTCAAACAAACACATTTTTTCAAGGTCTGTTTAGTGTAAATAAGTTCGAAGGTTTTGCATTCCACTGAGAAAGGTAAACACTTAAGAGCTATGTGCTCAACAGGAACATATGTTGACCTTTGGCCATTGTGGTTTATAGACAAAGCTGTTTGATATTTAGGAAGAAACTTTAACATTTAAGTACACAACTAAATAAAATACTTAATATTTACCTTACAGAAGATGAAAAAAATACAGAAGTGCTAACCAGGCACACATATATCAGAATGGACTAAATGAAATTCTAAAAGCTTTCATTAGTATCTCTAAAGCCTTTTTAAACTGAAACCTAGACAAACAGGGGAGTAAGACAAACTATAAGAATATGTGCAAAGGATACCTTGGATAGAAAACAATTTCAATGACCTTCTGAGCTTATTTCCCTTTTGTCAACAGTAATATCACAGCATTGGTGGTTAAATCTGATGAAAAGAAGAAAATTTAAAAAAAAAGGAAAAAGGAAGACCTCTTCAGGGAACAAGTATAAAACAAATATTCAAGAATTGTAAACAATGTTCACCCAGTTAGAAGAAGTAATCCTTTAAATGACATGGAGGATTATAAAGCTTTACTGAATTTTCTCATACCCTAGACAGAGAGACCCAGACGCAGCTGTTCAGAGCCCATCAAGGTCAATGAAAGACCCTGATGAGATGCCAAGAGTTCACTGAAGAAGAGCTTGAAGGAATGAACCCAAGTTTCACTTTGAGCTGTTGTAAAACTCATAAAGAATATTGGTTTTTTTAGAGTTGGAGGCAATCATGGAATTGGTTGACAGATTAGTAGTAAGGACTCTTGAGGAAGAGAATCAGTCGATTCCATGTAGAGATGAAGAAAATGCTGCCAGAGACATAAGCAATATAGTGTTGATGAAACACAGTAGTATTCTTCTGCCAGAAAGTTCCTTCCAGTGTTTAGAGTGGGATGTGCTCAGCAATCTCTCCTTTCGATACTGAACACTGCCCATGACTTACTTGGTGTTGTATAGTGATGTAACCTGGACTGTAAAATGCAAAAAGAATAAAAGCCCAGGTAAGACAAAAATATGAGAACAGAAAAAGAGCAGATACATGCTAGAGAAGGATCTGAATGAAGACAGGCAGACTGCTCAGCTGCAGTCATGAAGGAGTGCTTGAGGAATCCTTCTGACTGGCAACAATAAAGATTAGTGATCTAGAAGCAGCTGGAAGCCAGACACGCTAACTTAGGGCAGCTAAAATCAATCTAGACATTTATGTAGAGACACCTAAATCACTGTTCCTTAGACATTATCTGAAAAGTCCATAGAATATCAGACATCCCTATTTTAACTAAGATGTGAGACTACAAATAAAATATTTTGGCAGACTCCGAGTAAAATTAAGAGATCTGAATAAACATTAGAACTAGTTTTAAGAAAATCCTCAGCCTGTTCACAAGTCTGAACGTAGAAATCAGCCCCATGTTTCTAATGTCTGAGATGTATTAATTATTACAGCTTTATATATCCATCCCTTAATCTCCATTATAATAATTAAAAATGTACTAAATTACATGGCATTATGTGAAGTTACATAAAAGAAAATTTTCAACAGAAGAGTGCCTTTTAAATGCTGTTACCACTAAATGTGATTAAAGTATGATTTCTTCCATCAGGACAGATGAAGAGCAGCAAATTGAACAGAGAAACTTGCTTATTGACCACCTAAATTGTTTTAGAGCAGATTGATACATCTCAGTTATTTATGTGAATAAATATCAAGAGAATAAGCCTCTCATTTACTAGAACTCCCAAGTGGTGACTTCCTGGAATAAAGAAAATAATCATAATATCAGTTCTGTACTCAATAGCACATAGATTAGATACAAGTGTCTCTCTGGACAGCATAGCCAATAGCATGTAGCTTGTAAAGTGCAGCGTAAAAGCAATTTCTAAAGTTAGGGTCATACTCTTCCACAAGAGGGTGACTAAACATGAAAAACAAGCAACACTTTCAGAAGGCCTGTTAGGTAAAATTACAAATTTATTTTTAAGAACTAAGGAAGCATTTTGAGTAACAATTTTCAGAAATGACAGGAAAGAAACAGCAACCTTGGTCTTTTTTTAAAAGAAGAAAAAAAAAAAAAGCTTGCCATATTTCTGATTAGCACTTTGGAAAACTAATCCTGCCTGTGTCATGACATAATGCTAGGCATTCATAGCACATAAGAAAACTCATTTAACCATCTGCTACAAAGCTTATCAAGTTCAAAATGGTATTGCATTATTAGCCAATCTGTTAAAGGAATCACCATCATCCAGCAAACAAAAAAAAAATATTAGTTATTAAAGCTATATTTTGTCATTTAAACCAGAGCAGTAGTTAGGTTTTGTCTGAAATTGCAACCTAGATGATTCTTGTCCTAATTAAAATACCTCCACAAGGTATATAAGGAATGAGCATCTGGAAAATATTCCAAACATTTTATTATTTTACTGCTGAAAGATTTAGATTAATTTAGCCTCGAATACTGAAGTCTTCAACTGGTATGTAAATGGATGGATATACGATTTAGTTGTCTCGGGCCAGACAAAAATGTTGTTTCATGTGGGCCTTTAGCTTAAAGCATTTTAAGGAAGCCTAATATTTTGCATCAAACAGTACAATGAGGTTATCATGACCTATGAAGACCACAAGGACATTCTGAATCATACCAAGACCACCTTTCAGCTCCAAACTTGCTCAGACTTGAAAAGACACAAAGACACCTTACATCTCTCAGGTTCCTCAGCTCTGTCCGTTTCTATAGAAGCCTTACAGAACCTCACTCTGGCATTGTAAGGGCTTTAGCATAATGCCTTCCCATTTTGCAGCTTTGTCTAGCACAATATTAATGCTATTAGAATACATTTATTATATAGGAAAAATGCAGATAATAAACAGTAATGCGTGCTGAATAGGTCAGTATTTTTCTAATATTGGATTTGAGTGGAAAGGTTTTGGTAATGGGTGTCTACGGGGGTGGCTTCTGTGAAAAGCTGCTAGAAACTTCCTCTATGTCTGATAGAGCCAATGCCTGCTGGTTTCAAGACAGACCTGCAGCTGGCCAAGGCCAAGCCCATCAGTGATGGTGGTACTGCCTTTGTGATAACGTATTTAAGAAGGAGGGGAAAAAACTGCTGCACAGAACAACAGCAGCAGAGAAAGAAGTGAGAATACGTGAGAGAAACAACACGGCAGACACCAAGGTCAGTGAATAAGGAGGGGAAGGAGGTGCTGCAGGTGCTGGAGGTTCCCCTGCAGCCTGTGGTGAAGACCATGGTGAGGCAGGCTGTCCCCTGCAGCCCATGGAGCTTAACAGTGGAGCAGATATGCACATTGTAGCCTGTGGAGGACCCCACGTCAGAGCAGGTGGATGTCCAAAGGAGGCTGTGACCCTGTGGAGAGCCCGTGCTGGAGCAGGCTACTGGCAGGATTTGTGGACCCATAGAGAGAGGAGCCCACACTAGAGCAGGTTTGCCAGCAGGATATGTGACCCTGTGGGAAGGACCCAAACTGGAGCAGTCTGTTCCTGAAGGACTGCACCCCATGGAAAAACTCACATTGGAGAAGTTTGTGAAGATCTCCCATGGGAGGGACTCCACGCTGGAGCAGGGGAAGAGTGTGAGGAGTCCTCCCCCTGAGAGAGAAGGAACGGCAGACACACTGTGTGATGAACCGACCACAACTCCCATTCCCCATCCCCCTGCACCACTGAAGGAGAGGTGGTAGAGAAAATTGGGAGTGAAATTGAGCCCAGGAAGAAGGGAGGGGTAGGGGGAATATGTTTTAAGATTTAAGTTTTTTTTCTCGTTACTCTACTCTGACTTGATTGGTAATAAATTAAACTAATTTTTCCCAAGTCAAGTCTGTTTTGCCCATGACAACAATTGGTGAGCGATTTCTCCCTGCCCTCATCTCGACCCACAAGCCATTCATTATATTTTCTCTCCCCTGTACACCTGAGGAGGGGGGCAATAGAGCGACTTTTGTGGGCACCTGATGTCCAGCTAGGGGTCAACCCACCACATAGTTATTAGCATTTCTAGTGTGTGCACTGCTTGTATTATCACAATCAGTCGAACAGTGGCTCAACAGACCTGTATAAGGACCTTTCCTAAGGAGTAGGTAATTCACAGTATTCAACTATTTAAAGTCTGGTTGTTTTTTTCTGCTGAGCCTGAGAAAGTTATTCTGACATGTACAAATTATTGGAGGGATACATTTTTGTGAAGCAGTCATTTTAGGTGCACAACAATATATACAGACACAAAAACTCTTCAGACAGAAATGGGCTTTGGTCTTAATATCAAAAGAATTACATTCTCCCCACTCCCCCCAAGTGTTAGAGAAACAATTTTATAAAAATCTTTTTGGAAATAGCTAAGTTAAAAGTGTTTGCTATTGTACCTTTGCAGCAGATAGAAACGTTTAGTTTGTCATGTTCCTCCCTGGCCATCCCTGGGGATGTGAACAATCATTTTGACAGAAAGTGATCAGGGATGGGATCCATCTTACATAACTTCAGTCATCCAAAATTAGGGCAACTAGTCTAAGCTAGCTGCCAAAGCTCCCTTTGTAAGACAGGAATAGAGAGCAACACGAGCCCAGTGTGCCTTGTCCCATCTCTCAGATTCTATTTTGGAATGATGTAAACCATCCACCAGCAATGCACAGGTTCGTCAGGTGCACAGTCGAGGGAGCATAGATTATTGGTTTTAGACAGCTCAAGTTAGCTATCAATTCTCCCTCAAAACGTATCAAATGGTGTAGAGGAGACAGTCTAACTTATTTTGTGGTCCTCACCTAAACACTAACAACCATTAGCTGTTTAGTTGAACAGTTGAATTCAGCAGATTTCAGTGACTATGGCACTATGGCAGAATGGCAGAATGAAGGCCCCATAATCCAAGGGGAAATGCTTAGTGACCTGCTACACTACTTTGACACACATGAGTTTATGGGGCCGGAGGGGATCCACACAAGGGTACTGAGGGAGCTGGCGGAAGTGCTCACCAAGCCACTTTCCATCATTTATGAGCAGCCCAGACTAACCAGGGAGGTCCCAGTTGACTGGAAATTAGCAAATGTGACGCCCATCTACCAAACGTGCCATAAGGAGGATCCAGGGAACTACAGGCTTGTCAGTGTGACCTTAGTGCCAGGGAAGGTTATGGAGCAGATCATCTGGAGTGCCATCATGCAACATGTACAGGACAACCAGGCGATCAGGCCCAGTCACGGTGGGTTTGTGAAAGGCAGGTCCTGCTTGACTAATCAAGCAGGATTAAGAGAAGGATTAATTAAGAGACAAGGATTAATCCTTGTCTCCTTCTATGACAAGGTGACCTGCTTAGTGGATGAAGGAAAGGCTGGGGATGTTGTTTACCTGGACTTTAGTAAAGCCTTTGACACCATTCCCCACAACATACTCCTAGCGAAACTGGCTGCTCATGTCTTGGACAGGTATTCTCTCGGCTGGGTAAAAAACTGGATGGATGGCCGGGCCCAAAGAATTGTGGTGAATGGTGAATGGAGTTAAATCCAGTTGGTGGCCGGTCACAAGTGGTGTTCCCCATGGCTCAGTACTGGGGCCTGTTCTGTTTATTATCTTTATCAGTGATCTGGATGAGGGGATCGTGTGCACCCTCAGTAAGTCTGCAGACAACATCAAGTTGGGCGGGAGTGTTGACCTGCTTGAGGGTTGGAAGGCTCTACAGAGGGATCTGTACAGGCTGGATTGATGGGTCAAACCCAATGGTGTGAGATTCAACAAGGCCAAGTGCCGGTTCCTGCACTTGGGTCACAACAACCCCATGCAACGTTACAGGCTTGGACAGCTGCCTGGTGGAAAAGGATGTAGGGGTGTTGGTCCACAGCCAGATGAATATAAGCCAACAGTTTGACCTGTGGCCATGAGGACCATAGCATCCTGTCTTGTATCATAAATAGTGTGACCAGCAGGACTAGGGAAGTGATTGTCTCCCTGTACTCAGCACTGGTGAGGCCGCACTTTGAATATTCTGTTCAGTTTTGGCCCCCTCACTACAAGAAAAACCTTGAGGTGCAGGAGCAGGTCCAAAGAAGGACAACGAAGCTGGTGAAGGGTCTAGAGCACAAGTCTTATGAGGAGCAGCTGAGGTAATTGGTGGTGTTTAGCCTGGAGAAAAGGAGGCTGGGAGGAGATCTTATCGCTCTCTACAATTACCTGAAAGGAGGTTGTAGTGAGGTGGGTGTCAGTCTCTTTTCCCAAGTAACAAGTGATATGACAAGAAGAAATGGCCTCAAGTTGTGACAGGGGAGGTTTAGATTGGATATTAGGAAAAGTGTTTTCACTGAAAGGGTTTTCAACCATTGGAAGGGGCTGCCCAGGGAAGTGGTTGAATCAGCATCCCTGGAGGTATTTGAAAGTTGTGTAGATGTGGTGCTTAAGGACATGGTTTAGTGGTGGGCTTGGCAGTTCTAGGTTAACAGTTGACTTGACAATCCTAAAGGTCTTTTCTAATCTAAGTGATTCTATGATTCTAAAAGATACTGTTCAAAGACAGGAAAGGAAGTTGAAAAGAACCCTATTTATTTTCATGTTTGTAATTCCAACCCTGATGTTAGTTTTTATGTGGGAGCATATGGACAGTATTTATTAAGAGAAGCCACTATTACAGATGTCAGAGGAAGGTGTAGGGTCACTTCTGCAATACCCTTTTGTCAATGTAACTGTTTTCAACAAAGCTTATTCAGGAGAGTAGAGGAGAAATGATCATGTCTGTTACTGAATGTAATACTGAATACATGGTATAGATGGCAACAATTAACTCATCATCTAATACTGGCTCAAACTGCCCTTGACAATTTGATTTTGACTTTTTGAGCACGCAAGATGTATGTTACCAAAAGTTAACTCTTTTGGTTACTGATGCTATGGGTTTAGCATATCATAGGTTACACAGATACACCTTGGGAAGCAGAACGTGCAATAATTGCACCTGCTGGCAGTGATATCCTGTCCTTTCCTGCAGAGGTGCAATAGTTGGGGAGGCAAATAAGAATTGCATATATCTTTATGTTCAAGTGCTTAAGAACATTCCTTTGACAAAGCCATTATTATTTTGAGGAATAAGTTCACAATTAATAGATGAACATCAGGACAAGTTCACAAGAAACACTTTATTCAACTGTACAGTAGTGTTTCTGCTGGGTGTTCTTGCCAGAAATCAATTTTACAATGTTTAGATGAGGACTGTAATAGATATTAAGACATATCAGCAGAGTTCTTTATGTTAAAATATTACCAATTGCTTTTTTTTACTTTTCTGTTATAAAACACATTTTTGACATATTTAGCACCGTGCTAATTTTCTACTTAAAAAGTGCAAATATAGTGCTGTTTTGGAATGATAATAAATTATCATGCATATTTACTCTCACTCCTTAAGTTTTCAGCTGCAGCAATGTTACAGATCATAAGTTCTTTCCATCACTAATACCTAATCACCCAGGTAATAATTTATACCACAACACAGAGGTGAACACACCCTATCCAATACATCATTGCTGCAGATCTGTCACATATTTCATACACTTGTTGAAGGTTCATGTCCCTGCCTTGTGTTTTGAAGCTCACTGAGGCATTAGGATATTCTTTTCTCCTTTTTTGTCCTCCAGAAGTCTAGCTCTTGACTCCAACAGAGACAGAGCAAGGCGCGTTTTTGGAGAATTTTCTGTAATAACTCACTTTGAGATATAGAAGACAAACACAAGTGACTGAGATAAAAGTACTCTTTTGTGGATGTTGAATAAAAATTATCCTTGTTTTCTGCATAGTAAATTGTTGGACTTAGTTGGACTGTAGTAAATTATCAGACCTAAATCTTGCTCTTTTGTATATTGGAGTGCGGGTTTCTATCTGTATATAAAAAGACCTATATTTGGAGAACTGTGTTGCATGCACATGCACCTACCAACACTGTGTTGTAAGACAGATTTTGGGTTGAGATGGCTATAGGAGTCTCCTTAATATATGAATCCATGGCAAAAGTGGTGCAAAAGTTCCAGTATATATTTCCATAATGTAAATACAAGACAGTTATTAAGGTCTCAAGTTGCTGTAGAGAAGTAGCTCTGAATATTTGACTGACATATTAGTTTAAAAATATTTTTTGCTTCTGAGTGTGTGCATTGTCACCTAACAACAACTAAAGGCTGTATCCCACCAAACATACCCAAATTTTTATTTTGAAAAATGTAAGTTTTATGTCCTTAGTTAAGATCTGTGACATTTAGAGTATTAGTGGAGAATGAATAGCAATTTGCTGGAATTTACTACTGTGCTGGTTATCTCTGGGATAGTGTTAATTTTCTTCATAGTAGCTAGTATGGGGCTATAGATTTTGGATTTGTGCTGCAAACAATGTTGTTAATACAGGGATATTTTAGTTACTGCTGAGCGGTGCTTACACAGAGTCAAGGCCTTTTCTGCTCCTCCGACTGCCCCGCCAGTGAGTAGGCTGGGGGTGTACAAGAAGTTGGCAGGGGACACAGCTGGGACAGCTGACCCCAACTGAACAAAGGGACATTCCAGACCATATGACATCATGCTCAGCAATAAAAGCTGGGGGAAGAAGAACAAAGGGGGAGATATTCGGAATTACAGCATTTTGTTTTCCCAAGTAAACATTACACGTGGTGGAGCCCTGTGTTCCTGGGGATGGCTGAACACCTGCCTGCCGGTGGGAAGCAGTGAATGAATTCCTTGTTTTGCTTTGTTTGTGTGTGCAGCTTTTGCTTTACCTGTTAAACTCTCTCTATCTCAACCCACAAGTTTTCTTACTTTTACTCTTCTGATTTTCTCCCCCATCCCACCAGGGAAGAGTGAGCGAGGGGCTGTGCGGTACTTAGCTGCTGGCTGGCGTTAAACCACGCCAACTACCAATTCCAAATTACAAGATTCCAAACACAAGATTCATTGCTCAGTTTTCAAAGGCCATTTTGGGCACATTTTTACATTAACATATCCCTTGGCCATTATAACCAGTTGAATCAATTGTACGTTAAAAAAAAAACTTAGCTTTTTAATGTGAAGTATATCATGTGATAAGTATATCAGTGTCATTTTATCATCTAAAGTACTTGTGGAACCATGACTTCAGGAAGTAATGATATATATCTGCAGAGACGTGTCTGTGTTTTTATGTAAAGCTTTATCAACTGTAGAATTGCTAGAGTAATTCTGAAAATTTTTGTTCTACTATAAACTTGTGTTCAGTTTCTGTGTGTGGAAATGCCCCTTTCCAAGATTTTTGTTATAGGTCTGTAATGACATCACAAGAGGATTCATTTATTAATCAGAACATGGTGGCATTATTTCCCAGACGTCAGTCAGTTATTTTTTATTTTTTTTTTAAACAGATTTGTGTTTAGTAGCTGAAGAAATTGAACTTCCCATCAGTGTAATCATAATGAGAAGCTTATAACAGCAGGTACTCCAATCATGTTACAGACAAATAACCAATTTTGGAAGAAATGATACAATTACGCTGATCAAATATATGAAACAGATCCAACTCCTTCACAATTTTAATCTATCAAAATTATAGTATTAAAATGAGCCAGAAAACCAGTTTTTCTGACGCAATGAAGTCAGATGAATCAAGAAATGTGGTTTTAATGTGAGGAAGGCAATCTTGCTCTTTCCTGGATATTTTACTTAAAGTGTGTTTTAGATTTTTATTATCTTTGACTTTTAAATCAAATATGTATCTTTCTCATAGCAATCTTGAAAACTGCAAGTTTGTCACAGAACCTTTTTAATTTTACAGTGATCTCTAGTTCAGAAGTGTTCACGAATATTTAACATTATAAGCAGAATTCTTTCACCTGACACCAGGAACCTCTTTTTCTCATTAGGAAGAATATTTAGATAGGCTGGATTTAATCTCCATGTGGAGTTTTGTATCACAGACAGAAGCTCTGTACTTTTGATTCTGAGCAATTGATGACATGATTAAGACTGGAAAGGAGAATTCTATCACAAAACTTGAATATCTTCAATCTGGTTCCATGTTGTGCGAAGGATATGTGTTTTGTGGCAGTTTTGGTTCCTTTATCTCATCTTCTATAGCCTTTCAGATGCAAGAGAATCACAGTGAACATCCAATTCAGTAGAAAAGTATGCAATATGTAATTTACTGGTGTGTTTTCTGGTGGGGGTTACAGGTTATTGATCTCAGATCCCAGGTTTTGGGTTGGTTGTTTTTTTGTTTCCAATATAACTGAAGGAATATAGGTGACCAATGTAATTCAGAGCACATAGTCTTGCCACTTTACTGCAAACAGGCAGTGCATCTTTACGTCAAATGAAAACGCACCAATATCCTGATGCAGCTGGAGCTCTGGTGATATTAACTTTCTAAACAAACATAGCTGTACCATGCAAATTTATTTTCTCAAAAACAGCAAGTACACCAAGTTTGAATAAGACTTTCCTCTCACTAGATTAAAAAAGGACGTGGTTGTGAAATAAAAATACCTGATTTCCTATCTGGACACAAGTGTTATAGAATAAACTGAAGAGTTAAACAGAGGAGAGACTAGAACAGTTGTTCTGTATTCCAAAGCAGCTACGTAAAGATAGTTCATGCTGTATCAGTCTTGGTTTGTAACACATGCTGTCAATAAGAACTCTTTTAAACTTACATTGTCCAATGGGAAGGGCAGAAAATCTCAATAGCCTTTCAAATAATTCACTAACTGTTAGGAAATTTATCTGTGCCACTTCTTTGGATGTGTAACTGTTCCTTGTTCCTTACTCAGTTGAGCCTTAGAAGAATTAAAAAGAAATCTCAACTGAAGAGTTTGTATTGATCTAATTTTAATGAAGCATTCAATAGTTTCAAATAAATGGATATATTCTTTTGTGTCTTGGGAAGATGGAGAGTGAATAAAAGCTCTTTACATTCCTATCGGTATAGTTGATCTAAAAACTTTATTTCCGTCCCACAGGAATTCTGACATTGTAAAATTTATTCTTATTATTTGTATTGAAAAATGAAAGTGTACTTGTTTCTTGCTGCAGAGAAATTTGGAAAAAATAGTCACTTAAACATTAACGTGTTTCATTTTCCTGAGTTTGCATTCCCATGTGATAAAGACAGTATAACACAGAATATCAACTCTAAGATTGAAGTGAGATTCAATAATAAAATTCAAATAGAATATCTCTTACTGAAGTAAGTGTGCATTACTAACCTAAAACTAGAAGGTAATACTGATTTATTTTATACTTTTCCTTTAAAAATATTACTAATATATTGGTACTTCTCTAATTTCTGATGAAAAAAAATTGTCCCAGATTTACTTATAGCAACCTTAATAGAGTAATTCCCTGTTCCATAGGAGACAATGGAGATCTGTATGCATTTAGGGGTGATTTCTTTCCCCACATTTTGAAATAATTTTTTATGGAAATGGGGCTGATGGCTGACACAAGATAAAGTATTTTGTCAAGATTTTTTCTTCTGATTTTTTTTTTTTTAAATATTGAAACTTTTTTTCAGTGATTTACTACAATTATAGGATCAGAAGGAGCATTTTTGTTTGCTAATCGGGTATAAATCTTTCCAATCAGTCAGTGTAATCTGTTGATGTCAATGGAAGTTTTGCTATGTCATTCTAACTAAATTTTGGCAGAACTAGAATTATTTTTTAAAATTTCTAACAGTTCTAAAAATAATTTCTTTGAGTAGATCCAATAATTTTTTACAAAGTTTTTACTGGAAAACAATTTCAAAAAAAATTCATCTCAAGAAAAATCATGACTTTTTATACATAAAATTGAAGGAAAATTCAACATGAAAATGCAAAAAGTTTTTATTGTAAAAAGAAAAAATTGACTTTTAGCTACCTAGTTGACCTGAAATCATTTTCATTGCTCAGCTGGCTTTTTCAACTGCCTGGATATTTCAGCTGAAAATATTTGCCCTGTTCTATTTCTCAGTTTTCTCCAAATACTCTGAGAGTAACAAAGCTTGGCTTGCTTCCTTCTCATCTCAGTTACCCCCCACCTTGCTCAAATTGTTGATCAGTTTGCCTAAGGTTTTGCATAGCAACTGTGTCTCCAGTGTCTGTAGCCACAAATGCAAATGCATGTGTTCCTATTATGCAGGCTGAAGAGCTGATAGCGTCCATAGACACTTGAACGTAGTTGATAAGCACATCTTATTTAGGAGGGAATTGATTGCACAGTCCTTTGAGGCTAGTTCTCTTAGTTCTTTAGTCCATGTGATTATCACTCTCGCAAAGCAACTGGAGGCTGCTGAAGTGTAAAATGAGACTGATTCACCCCATAATTCTATTGCAGACTCTGCTTGTTTTTCCTGTCTGTCAAGTTTTAGGGGAAGAATTAATTCCTCCTCAAGAATAGTAACATTCTTCATGGTTACCAGAGGGCTGGGTCAACTATGTTGTTAGCTTTATGTGCCACAGATGACTTGTCTTTTAGGAACAACTGATATTTGGAAAGTGGGTTGTGAAAACCTTTGCTTTTAGAAAGCTGCTTTCTCTTTCATTGTTAACTGTAATAGGATGGGTGTATTACTTTATTCCAGTTCTCTGTTTTCCAGTAAGTTACCCTTTGTAGTGTCATTTTGAGGTTATGATGTAGACTCAGATTCAGCATGAGCTCTTCTGGGCTTCATTCTCCAGTTCAGCACACTAAGAGGTCTAGTAGGAACGTTTTCTTCCCTACTTGCAGAGAAAAAGCAGAGAGAAGAGCAGTTTCCATGACATGGACACAATATTCATTTACAAAAAATCTGCTGGGAATGGTCTTGAAAGCAGAAAGTTAAGACCTTTTGATAGAAACTATACATACAGGAGTCCCACAAGCTAGTGTAGCAAGGTGGTGAGAACAACCCAAACATTTAACTGGTTGTTCTACAAGACTGGATTTTTAGCTAAAAGCATCCTTTGCTATCCAGCTTAAAGGCTAACAGGATGACACTCCAGGCCAGGGATGCTTCTGTAGTGTGAAGTACAGGAAAACAGATTTTTGTTGCTCCCTTTGCATGACAATGAATCTTTCAACTACTGCTGAGAAATTTTGATGCCTCTGAGAAATTTTAACTTTCTATCTAAATTTGTTTGTCCTTATATTTCAGGGCTTAGCATGTCTGTCCTGAATATTTCTGTGATTGCGTACTGGGATACTAATAAGAATGACTAGAATGAACACAGAGTAATGGAATAACCTTATCTTTAAGGAAAAACTACAAATCAGATCATGAAAGGAAACGCAGTCTGTGTGCCTCCCTTTGCTGCAGTGGTTCATCTTTGAGTCATCTGCCATCTAAATCTTACATGTGATCTTTGAAGAAATATGAAAAATTAAATAACATTAGGATGGAAATTGCCACCACTTGATCTTGTGGTATTTGCTCCTACCTTTTGCACACTGGTTTAGTTCTTGAGGTACTCAGCCAGGAAATGACATATCTGCATTACAGCCTCTGCTTAAACTTCAAGATGACAGTCTTTTCAATCTGAATCTCAAAACTGTTGCTCTAACCAAGCCTATAAAATATCCTAAGTCCGACCTTACTACCGTACCATCTGTCCTATGAGAGATGAGCCTAGGGATGCAAAGTAATGGGATGAGAAGGAGAGAAACAAGAGGTAATCTGCCTCTACTTGACTTTTTGTGGCACTTAGAAGCAAAATGGTCTTTTTTTTTTTTTTTTTTGGTTATATAAAAAATGCATACTATTGTCAAGAACCCAGGTTTCAAAACCTTGCTGTCCTTTCCTGAGTGCTTTAGTGTCTTCAACTTCAACAGGAGCAGAAGTTAATATTCCACTCAAAGCAGTTATACAGCCTACTGATTTTGGATATAGTAGGTATAGGTTCAATTCCTTTCAGGATGAACAGAGTCTGGAATACAAGTATTCCACTTGGGAGACACTTTGACAGCAAATCAGCTTGCAGGTTGTTATATCTAAATGTAAGACTCCACATGTCTTTTGATTAAAAGTTTAAGCCTTAATGGGATCCTTAATGGTCAGTGTAACCTAGAGCTGACCATGGCTATATGCTTTCCTTAGGATGAGTTGAATTGTTCTCCATGATTCCTTGGCTGTGCTGACTGCATTGTCTCTGCCTGCACCAGGAGCTTGGACACCTAGCTCATTTGCAGAAACTTTCCATTGTGATTGCCTAGAAGTAGATGTTTGAGTCTGAGCTGAATCCTACCCCATGTTTCTCTCTCTGCTCTTCCATTACATCTTTTAAAGATCCCGGGAACATTCCTGTCAGTCTGTAGACATAAAAACTGAGCAAACTGTTTTAAATTTTGCAGGTTTTCAGATGCACCTACTCTCCAAGTAGGGAGTAGTTTCACTGCTTATTGGAATGTCAAGTTAGACATACTAGATTGTGCTTTTCCAAACCTATTTGTGAGACAGTGCATAAATTGAGTAGATTGGATTCCACCCTAATAGCGCAACATTCACATTTGAACCATAGGGTGTCTTTAGCATTTTGTGCATCTTTAGCTCTGTTAGAATAGCTCCAAAATTATTCTAATAGCTTTAAACCTGTTTTGCTGATGCCTTTTTTTTTGGGGGGGTGTGTGCGTGTGCTGATTATTGTTGCTCTTTCTTCCTTAGGAATATGTATTTAAATTTCCCTACTGCCTCACAGTTCCCACACAATGTTTGCTTGATTGCGTATTCTTTGTGGTTTCATTTGGTTTGTCTCTCTAGTGTGAGGTCCTGCATGCAATGTTAATAGACCATCCTCCCAAGAGGAATTTATGGATAATTTTCTTTGGCACCTGAAAGATTTATGATCAAAATATTAAACATGAAGGGAAGTTGAACTAAATAAATCACAGCTTAATTCTACGTATGTATGCTGATTTATTTATACGTGGGTACAGCACTCAGAGACACCCGTTTTACTTCAGATTTCTGCTGACATATATAGGCAGGCAGCAATTTCAGCTCAAGGTTAGGTGCAAGGGACACTTACATTCAGCTCACTCTCAGTACCAAGTTCTTCCACAGTTTTTGATGAAGCTTTTGGGGACAGATCCAGAAAAGTTTGTCAGCTGTGCCTGTCTGCAGTATTCAGACTACATTAGAAAATTCATGTCACCAAAACAACACTTAAAGTATTGTTAGTGAGCCTCAGCAGGATAATCCAAACCACCTAAATCATCAGTCTAGACTCCATAAGTAGACAGTGGAGAGAGGTAAGCCCCTCTCAGGGCCTATGAGTACTTACTTTGGATAGCAAACTATTTTTCTCCCTTGATTCCTTGGAGTGTACACACCTACTTCGATGTTGCCATGTAAGGGGCACCTTACAGCCAACCAAGAAATAGCAGCCCCAGTCTCAGCTGAGAGCTTGGAGAGTAACCCTTGCCTGGAACAGCATATAACCTGATGGTTTGTGTTATTTGGTGAGGTTTTTTTCATTAAAAATTACAGTAAAGTATAGTAAACCCACATCTTTATTTTTGACCTTTTTCATGCAAGTTGTAAAAATTTGGCAGTATCAAGATAAGTGATGATTTATTCCTTAGTAATGCAATTTAAATGTTATTTTTCCCTTCAGGAACAACAGCAAATACCACTGTTTCCTGGAGCTTATCTCCATATTCCTCCATTCTGATATATATCAAGGATTTTCTTATACCTGTCAGTCCTCTCTGCCAGCTATTGGGCTTTCTCCTGCTCTGCCCGCTTTGCTGTGTTATCTAGGCGACTTTCCCATTTCATTCAGGGCTTGACAGTCTTCTTATACTGCTTGTTTTTTGCTTATGCACAATGATGCATGCAATGATTCTGACAAACTATTAACAGACATTTTAATGCTGCTAACCTTGTTTGCTGTTCCTCCTTGTATGTCTCCTATGTTTTAGTTGACTCTTTTCCTAGTGTGTGTAAACTATACTTCAAACTCTCTCTCACAGCTAGTCTTTTTAGGGATCTCAGATGTCAGAAAGCTCAATTTTGTTGAGAAATTTTGAGCCTAGACTTTGTTAATTTCCAAGCATGCTCCTGTAAATGATAACAAACTAACATAATGCTCCAAAAGACTCACTGCTTGTCAAGTTCTTTTTAAAAATATCTTCTAAATGTACTCTGAGGTTTGTTTTAACTCTTCACAGACCTTCAAATAAAGCCAACATCCACTACTGTGATTTTTAAGAAATAAAAATTTGACGCTATTTTCTAAACTTACAAAGTGATTTAAGGCAATATTGTTTTAGACTAGGTATTCTGAAAAGGAAAGCAAAAGCATGATTGTGTATAGTTCATGACATGAGTACTAAAATATTCTGTGTTCAGGCAGTGAGTGAAGCTACCAAATTTTTGATACTCAGTATTCTGCTCTGTTACTACCAACATTATATCCAAAGTAGAATTCAGGTTTCTGCTTTCTCTGTTATGGGCACTTCCGTATTATCATGGATTTAGTTCATCTGAAAATGATGATCATGAATCTCAGTGGTGTTTGAGAGCTTGCAGTTGTGATTAACAAAGGCCTGTTGCTATTCTGAAGTGCACTGAAGTATGTAATTAAACATTTTTTTTCTCCAGATTCTAGCTCAGTTTTGAAATAAGAGTGGTTTGATTGAAAATTCAGCTTTGTGAAATGGTTGAGTTCTCCCCAAGCTAAAGCCAAGTTAAAAAAACTGATGATATAGTTAAAAGATCTTGAGCTTAAACTATTAACAGGAGGACTTCTGTGCTGACACTGCCTTTAAACTCATCCAAGATCCTACAATTCGTGATGACTGCACATTCATTTCAACTTGATATAAAAATATACAAATGTCTTGGCTGTGTTTATTCTTTTGGTGGATGCTGAGTTGAACATGAGCCAGCAATGCACCCTTGCAGCAAAACAGGCCAACAGCACTCCTGGAGTGCTGTGTCCAGTCCTGAAGGACATGAACGTACTGGAGTGAGTTCAGCCAAGGACTATAGAGATGATTAAGAACCTGGAGCATCTGTCATATGATGAGAGACTGAGAGAGCTTAGACTGTTCAGCCTGGAGAAGAGAAGCCTCGGGTGGATCTTATGTGCACAAAAATATCTTTGGGAGCATTAAAGAAGGTGGACCCAGACTCTTCTCAGTGGTATCCAGTGACAAGATAAGAAATGGGCACAATTTGAAATACAGGAAATTACACCTAAACACAAGAAAAAATTTTTTCTGTTGTTGTTTTGGTTTTAAACAGTGAATATGGTCAAAAACTGGTAGAGGTTGCCCAGAGAGGTTGTGTAATCTCCATCCTTGGAGACATTCAAAACCTGACTAGACACAGCCCTTAGCATCCCACTCTAGCTGACCCTCCTCTGAGTAGGGATGTTGGACTGGAAGACCTCCAAAAGTTGCTGCCAACCTCAATGGTTCTGACGATTCACAGACTAAAAGGAAGGAAAAAAGTGTCAGTGACTACAGCAGTATTAATGGCTTCAGCTCTCCTGCTGTGCCAGATCACTTCACGTGACTCCCATGATGACATCACATGCTAAATGTTCCTTCACAACTCAACAATTCTATGTCATTTATGTCAGTGTCCATTCAAATTTATTTTATCTCTTTTTTTTTAATCTTCCTTTTCATCGAAAGCTGTGCTGGGAAATTATAGTATTTAGTCTTAAGAGGAGAAAAAAAGCAGGAAATAGTATCTTTTTCTACCTTAAAAATGTCTCTGCAAACAAAGTCTTTCCTAAGCAAAATTCTACATGTTATAGCAAGTCATCCATGGTGATAAGATGATCTTTCTACCTATAAGAGAACAATAGATTTCTCAGTCCATAGTTTCCTTCGTGCATGATGTAGGCATCTTTGTTAGATTTCATACAGTCTTTGGGTCAAGTTACTAACATATGTATAGTTTAAAATATTCATCTCATGGAATCACAAGGGCTTAGCAAACAGATTTACAGAAGTGCTCTTCAGAACAAGAAAAAATATTGCAAAAGACATAAATGCTGTAGTATTATCTCGGTAAATAATAAAGATATTATAAAGGAAGAAAGAAAAGATGATAAGATACTATTTGTTGGCTGCATGTATTCTCTTGGTGGAGAAGCTGATATTAGGTCTCAGTGGCGTAGTAATCTTCCTTTAATATAGAATATTCAGAATATTTATTGAATAAATCAAGTTACATTCTATCAGCTGGAGTTCTTAGTGCATACTGACTCTGCCTTACATCTATTGACATAAAAAAAGATTATGTCAACAACATTCCTTAAAGGCGCTTATCCATCCATTTTCTACTTTGTTCCTCCTGTTCAGTATTGACAGTTCAATTGATTCTGTTCTGTGACAAGAGTCAACCCCCTGAACTCCAGTTGCCATTAGTGCTTAGTAAGTTTTCAACTCAAAAGCATGTAAACTCCCCTTAACCTTAATAGTACAGGAAAATGAACTGCAAATAGCAACACTGCTATGACTGAATATCTAAGATGGAAGGATGAAACATGCAGAAATACCACTCTTACATGGTATTGTTATATGATTTAGAGCATGCACTGTAGTAAACAATGTTACTGGTTGAAGTGAAGGTATAGGAACTATAGCTTTTAGAGATGTGGTACAGTTTTCCTGAATACTTCTAAAGAAATACTAATGATTGTAGCATGAAAATATTATATAAGTAATAATTTCAGTAAGGTAATTTCTGTGATTCTGTAGTGGTGGAATTTGATTGAAAATCCATTCCTTGCCTAAGACAAAAGATCATATTTCATTTTTAATGAGTGATCTCTTTGTCTTATTTTACAGGGCAACTCTCAGAAATGTAAATGAAGTGTAATCTGCTACAGTTTCAGTAATTCCCAATAACAGTGTCAAATAGGATAGCTATGAGACAGCAAATTCTATTTTAGCTGAACATTATGTCTGAAAGTTTCAGCCTTTCCAGTTAAATCACCTTTGGTTTCTGTCTTCTTTACATTATTTTCTTTTTTTGCTAATCTTGAAGAATCTGTTGCATAGTTGTTTATGGCTTTGCTTTCTACCCTTCTCTATTTTTCTTTGTCAGAAGCCTATAAAACAAAGTGCCATAACTGGCTTTGTCTGAAAAAATAAAAGACCAGAATTTTCAGCCTGTGCCTACTACCAGATATTGATTACTTCTATTTACTAAGAGGAAAACAGAGATTAGTTCTGTAAAACTCTTCAAAGCACTACAAAAATCTCCAACAATGTATTTTCAGGGTGGCGTCATGGTTTTTCACATCACCCAACTTTGGTTCCCAGGAGTCCTGTTATTTTTGATGAAAGGGGAAAGCAAAAGGGCTGAAGGTTAAGCTTACACTGACATTGTGCCAGTCCCAGGGGTCGTCCCTCGGCCTTTGGCCAGGTGATGGAGCTGTGCTAGACAAGAGGATTGTGCTGCCCGTTGCTACAGGGCTGCTCTCAGAGCAAAATCCACTTCAGAAGGGAGCTACAGGTATCAATCACCCCAGTAAGGACAATTACAGCAAAAAAAGAGATCAGGAGTGAAACAATCCAAGCCTGTACAAGACTTCCGTTCTGAACTGTCTTTAGGTAGGACCCCATCTCTTTTCACTGACTCCAAAGGCGATCTAGAGAAAGGAGGCAAGTTCTGTATTAAATATACATGACATAGTTGTAGCTGAGGTATTTTGCTATGTTCATTCCCATTGAGTGTTGGGAAAAGGGAAAAGAAAGTACTGTTCAGCCTGCACTGGCATGGGGGTCTGCAAGAGCATCATTGCATTATTGCTTCAATTAGGGCAATTCTAAGAAAAGAGAAAAGAAACTGAGGGAAGATGTATAGTTTAAGGTTCTCTGGGTACACAGAGAAAATGGATAATTTGCCACACACTCCTGATATTTTTTTATTTTTTTTTTTTTTTACACTTGAGGACTATTCTAGGACTTTGCAATCCAAACACTGTGAAACTCAATAGAAAGAAGTACCTGCCTTCCAACCTCCTAATACAAATACCGCGAGTCTTACTCTTCTAAACTCTTTGCAAACAGTTACCAGTGTATTGACACATACTGCACTACTCATTCATTAGCTCTTCAGTGTTTTATGTATGACCATTTTAATAAGAAGATAATCTCGCTATGTGATTGCATGGGATTTTAGACCCTAACTGCTTGCAATATTAGCATGCATGAGATGAAGTCCAATTGCTAAGGATTTCTAAAAATTTTTCTCTCCCATATATATGTCCCCCCACCCCCCTTCCCACCTCCAGAGAAGGATTATATTCGTACCAGAGTGAAAGAAAGATAACAGTTAACATAAGAGTTTTATATTCCAGCACAGACAGTGGTTTAGGGCAATAGTATGAGACAGTGTACAGGGGCCAGACTGACAGGTGCAACCAATCTGAGCAGTATTATTCAAGAAGCTCATGAATTAATAGGTAACATTTACGGTAGCAGCAAAGCCTTCCTAGAACAGTTTTGGAAGGTATTCCACAAATTCACTATTGGCAAGATAAAATAATTTTATGTTGTGCTGTTTATTAGCCAAGAGTAAGGCAATTTTCATCCTGCAAAGCATGAATGGCTCTGAATATACAGACGGGTTTCAATTCTAGCAGAAGAAGGTAAATATACTCTCAGTTACCTACTTTGTACCTGTAAGGATTCTCTTAAATGCATTTTGCTGTAAATTTGAATTCTTATTTTTATTTATAAAGTCACATATTTGTAGCTGTGAACTCAATAAGAGTTCCATATAACCCTCTGAAATTCAATTTATTGTTATTTTTTGTTTCCTTTTTTTCCACTTTTTCCTGTCCTATCCTACTTTCTCCATCTTTCTTTCTCCATTTCTCCCTTTTCTGCTTTCTTTTTCAGCCCGATTGCTTAGGCAAGCAAAGATTATGTGATTGTGCTGTTTGCCTTGCCTATCCACCCACGAACCAGTTTCTCATAACCTTAGAACATAGGCTAATTTCAATCATATTTGATAGAGGCTTAGAAATCTCAAAGTTCCTGAGCTCCTTGAACTTCCATGAGCCCTTGTGGCTGTCTAGAGAAGAGGTACACCACTCTTTTCTCCCATTGTGTAATGTTACAGAGTGAACGACTTCAACTGCTATCTACTTGGCTGGCTAACCAGGAAAGGTTGGCTTCACAACATAATTAGATCTCTAAGAAAATAAAAAAAAATGGTATATGCTGCCTCTCGTATACATGGTATTCAGGTGAAATATGAGAGAAATGAGAAAATTGGTATGGTCTAGGATACTCATAGATGGAACAAGATGCATTGCAGATAAAGGTCTGCAACATGGGAACCCCGTGAGAATTAAAATGGTGAGGTCTTGGAGTAATACAGAAGAAAGGAAGGAAAGGAGATTGGGGTGTCATGAGGAGAGCTGAGCAGAGCTGAGTCTTCTTGAATAAAGTCACACAAAGGATAAAAAGCATTAAGCTTGCATTTCCACTGTTAGTTGAGCAGTTTGCTTTTACTTCTTGCCCTAACAAACTGTGGCCTGCCCTAGAGTGCACTTTTCTGTCGTATCATAACATTTTAATGAGTCATTTCAGTGATTAATTCTGTCTATTCTTTTTCTTCTCAAAAGTATCCTCTGTCCTCCTCAATCTAATCCCTTTTTCAGGCTCTCAGAGTCTCTTTCCACATCAGAATTGTGTGACTGATATTTTCACTTGGGGAAATAAAAGGTGTTGAATGTTGAAGAGTATAACTTAATTTTAAAATTAACTTTTTGAAATTTCAGAGGAAAATAACTTAAAAAAATAAAATTAAATTTAATATTTGGTTTGTGTTTTGTTTGTTTTTTTTAAATTTTTTTAAGCTAAATTTAACTGGGATATACTGTTCTAAAAAATGTACCTAGCTGCTTTCTTTAACTGTTTACCTTAGTGCAAACATACAGAGCAGTGACCCCGTTCCCATACACTGTGTTTTTGTCAACTACTGCTAGAATTTGCATGCTGGTCTGTCCTGCCCTTTACCTAACAGACAGTTAATAACTTGCATTACCATTTCACCAGTACAGTCAGACTCTATGCACAGTATCATCTCATGGAACCTGGTCTGTGTGTCAGCCCTGTTTCATCAGGACATACTCCCATCTGTGTTCAGATTCTTGGAGGCCACTCAGAATAATAGGTCCTGGACTCCTTGTTCTTATACCTAGAGAAGAAAGCTATAATACTGGATAAATGCTGAATGTGTCGGATGGAAAGTTAGAGACCAGAACAGTGCTTGTCATCCCTGTGTTGAAAAAACATGGTCTCACTGATGATTTCCCTGGGGTACTATGTATGATTCTACCCAGTCCCTAAACAAGGTCATGACATGACCGCAGTCTACCCCCCCATATGTTGCATCTGTCCTTGAGAGGGACTTCCTCCAGAAAAAGAGCAGATTGAACCTCTTTGTACATGTACAAAACTGTATTTATGTCAGTGTGCGTATTACCAGAACGTTAAACCCACATGCTTAAAAACACACCAGACAAAACCAAACATACCAATTAGTACCTACCCACTATGGCATGCCTTTATGCACCAGAGGGAGAAACATTAATGGACAATTAGAGAATCCTCTAAGGCAGAGGATGTACACTGAATGGACTCTCTTCTTAGAAGGACTGCTGTGACAGTGGTCTTTGAAAACCAGAATCAGAGGAAAGGTACACTCTGCCTCAGTCCTTGGAGAAGTTCCAGGAATTCTTCCCTCTCTCATTTTCGGTTGCTTAAACCCACTGTTCAAGGAACCCACTGGACTTTGTTGTGTGCTTCCTGTCTACAAAGGTTATTCCATCTGGGCTTCCAGAGCGGTGAAAACAGTCTGGGCTTGCTAGCTCTAAACAAAGATCTCGATACCTGGTTGAACTATAAAAGACCTGGCACCTCTCTTCATAAAAGCCTTGCTGTAGCACACAGCAACTGAATTACAGATCAGAACTTTCTCATGTTAGCGCTGGGAGGCAGCAAGGACCAGCCCACCCCGAGCTTCACTCTCCTAAAAGCAAGGAGGAGAAATCAATTTCACCCAAGATTTATCTTACCTTTCACTTGGAAGCATCAGAGTATTAATGTAAGACGCTATTGCTCTTCTGGTAGGAAATGGCTGGTTACATTTTAAATGTACCAAAAGGTTGTGGTTTGTTGGGGTTTTTTTGTGTGCACTTTTTTTTGTTGTTGTTGTTATTTGTTTAGATTTTTTTTGTTTTGTGGTTTCTTTTAATATTCCCATATTAATCTGCTGTTAGTAAGAATAGCACAGTTTGATTCTTTCAGAAGGCTATTCCAGTTTTCTAATTTCATTTCAATTATCAGCACAACTCCACCCCTCCTTACATTTCATCATAATGCTAACAATATTGTTACACCCCCTTATGCTCTTCAGTTGCCCCTTTTCCCTCCTCTTAACTGCTGTTAGTGGCTTTCCCTTCTGCCCTTGACTTTACATTTTCTCACTCCAGCCAGCCCCAGGTTCTTAGAACTCCCTCTAGCTCAGTCGCAAGAGCCCGTCTTCTCTTTTTGTCTTCACAGTCTAACTGCCATGGGCTGAATTTTCAGAGAAGACAGCATACAGAGAAGACAGCATACACTGAGAGATAACTCCTGTTTCAGTTTTTGTTTCTGATTTATGTTTCTTTGTTTATTTATTCCTTCAGCAAAGTGGTAGTTATTTAAGAATAAACAGATTAGAATGATTGGGAAAACATGCCCTGAGACACAAACATTCATGTTTTTCATGTGTCTCTAGCTCCTTGCTTCTTACTGTGATTTCATGCTCTGATTTTATATTTATGATTTTATGATAAAACTGCACTATTGTGAAACTGGCACTGCTCAGTAGTGAACTGGTAGCTCTTAAAGAGCAGTGGTACAGTTTGCTGTTTCGCCCTGGCACATGTCCGCTCTCTGGGCAGGCATTAGCTTGCTGTGCTTGGATCCAGCCACTCAATTACATAAGCTCCCCAGGTCCCACATTGTGAGCAGTGATGGTCACTGTTCACAGCACTGTGACTTTCAGGAACACACTTTCTGAATGGCTGTCACAGTTCTTCCAAGGATCTAGTGTTAACATGTGCTCCGCATGGAGACCACTGGTCTATGGGAGTTCTGCTTTCCTAGTTTGAGGTAATATAGGAGTATGGCAGGAGAGCATGAAATACACAAATTCCTTAAGCATACAAAGACTTTGGGAAAAAAAACATCTGAGAAATCTGTGAAAATGAAAATCCAGCTCTGAATAGATTCCTGTTTTTCTCATGCCATTCTTACTTATGATTCTCAGCTGCAAGTGGTATAATCTCTCTTAGCATCTCTTTTCAGCCTGATCTGATTATTCATGGCTGTGAAACCACTTCTGGTTGGAATAATAGTCTCCTGTAACATTTCTTTGACACACTCCTATGTGGAGTTTTGGTTAGGTGGTTGGTCCCAGCATTAACTTCAGTCTAGCTTGTTATCTTCTACAAAGATGATCCTTTAAAAATAGTGTTTTAGCAAATCAAGTCTTTGTTTTCACTGCATGTGAGCTTTCAGCCCTAAGGATCATTGATGCCTCTGTCATTGTGAGTGCTATCCTAATGTCCAGAAAATGATATTCAGAAAAAAAACTCTGTCAGGTTTTACAAAGAATCAGGGAGTCACAGAATCATAGAATGGTTTGGGTTGGAAGGGACTTTGAAAGGTCATCTAGTCAAACCCCTCTGTAATGAGTAGGGACATCTTCAACTAAATCAGGTTGCTCAGAGCACCGTCCAGCCTGATCTTGAATGTTTCCAGGGATGGGGCATCTACCACCTCTCTGGGAAACCTGTACCAGTGTTTCACTACTGTTATTATAAAAAATTTCTTCCTTAAATCTAGTCTGAATCTACACTCTTTTAGATTAAAGCCATTACCCCTTGTCCTATCAAAACAGGGCCTACTAAAAAGTTTGTCCACATTTTTCTTATAAATCCTCTTTAAGTACTGAAAGGCCACTATAAGGTCTCCCCGGAGCCTTCTCTTCTCCAGGCTGAACAACCCCAACTCTCTCAGCCTGTCCCCATAGCATAGGTGCTCCAGCCCTCTGATCATCTTTGTGGCCCTCTGCTGGACCCACTCCAACAGGTCCATGTCTTTCCTGAGCTGGATGCAATACTCCAGGTGGGGTGTCACGAGAGCAGAGGGGCAGAATCACCTCCCTTGACCTGCTGGCCACGCTTTTTTTAATGCAGCCCAGGGTATGGTTGGCTTTCTGCGCTGCGAGCACACATTGTTGGCTCATGTCCAGCTTTTCATCCAGTAGTACCCCCAAGTCCTTCTCCTCAGGGCTTCTCTCAATCCCTTCATCCCCCATCCTGTATTGATACTGGGAGTTGTCCAGTTGCTTAATAGCATTTTTTATTAAACTATCTCAAAGCACTTTTAAACTGTTAATCAATTAGAACTTCTTTGCAATATTTATGATGTTTTATACCCATTTTGCACAATAATTTTGCACTTTAAATACCAGGCTCAAGGCTTTTATTTTCCAAAAAATTACATTTGTTACTCATAGGAATTATAGAATTCAGGCAACATCCTGGTCCTGAGAGTGACGACTATCCTTGGTTTTTATTATAACTGAGATTTCCTGGCCTTTTCTAGGTAGTGTTCTAAAGTTCTGGAATACAGCCTTTGTGTATTTGCACTCTACAAAACATGCCAGTAGGTTATTAAGTAAGCAATCTTAAAAAAAAAATTCTCTCAGAAATTTGGATTCTTCTTGCTTCTTCCATAGCTCAAAGCTAGGAACTTACAAATATGCAATAAAAATTCTGAAAAGCAAAAAACCTTGACATAAAAGAGAAAAATGAAGATGTACTAGCAAGCAGAGAGTTATATGAACAAATAACTGTATTCTATATACAAAAAGCAAATGAAACTAGGGGAATTGAAGAGAAGGTTCAAGATATGCATGATGCAGACAAAGAAACCATACCTCGAAATATTTTTTGAAATGGTGAGTTTTGAGTCTTACTGTTCATCATCCCATCACATCTTTTTCTTCTTAAAATGTCTTTAAATGATGCAATCAAGCAGGTCCGTTTCAAAGCATCTTTGTGAGTCATTATTAAATACGTTATCTCTGTTCCATACAGAAATCTGGTGATGGAGTATGAATACCTGGTGGTAGTCATGACATTAGAAATCCTACTCACACTTGCCCACATACATGATCTCAGGATACCAAGCATGATGCCTCAGAGAGTGACTGTGTAGTGTACCAAATTTCATTACAAACCACGAATGAAATAATTTGGATACAATATAAACAGGAATAGAAGTAATGTTTCTTTTACATAGTGTGACTGACCTCTGCAAGACATGGTCACATACTTTAGAGAGTTAAAAAAACCAGAAACATAATAAAAAAGAACTAGAAAAAATCATGAAGTTTGCATCACTATTGCCTGTAAGGACTAATTGTTCAGTTGTGACATCTTGCCCTATAAATCCCCCTCTAAATTGACAGCAGCAGGAGATTGGAATTCTTCTTTTATACTCCTTTAAATCTCTGTAGAGCAAGTAAATTTTCTTACATTTTCCAAATAAAGTACAAAAGGAGAATGGGGCACCTCAGATGGAGTACATCATAAGGTCCAGCACTGGAAATTCCCTGATATCTGTATATTCTGTAACAGAGGTGTACTTTTAACTTACACACTCTCTATATGTTCCCCCTCGTCTGCTATTTTTCTGACCACATGGCTTGCCTTCCTGACTGCATGGTGGCTTTGGTTGAAAAGGAGAGGTTCATGTTCTTAGCATACCCTTAGCCTAATTGCTACTTAGAGCAATGTTCTTGGGAGACACATTTAAATAAGACATGATGAGGAGGGGACAGAAACCCGGGATCCTAGTATAGAGGCAAGGGATCTAAGTAACAAACCATTAAACAAAAGATGGTCATTATTACTACCATCAACCTTGTCTGAAGGATTTGATCTGCTGTTTACCTAAAGGAGAATCTCAATGACCATCATGCAGGAGACCAGTGAGTGGCTGCATCCCTAGTGTGAGCATTTGTAAACAAGTAATTAATAACTTTAGTTGTCCCACATGTCATCCGGGACAAGCAGAGATGTGCCTGAATTACAAAGTCTGCATAGGGGACTATGTTCTAGCAATACACAATTGTTCAGACATAATTTAATCACTCCCTGGGGCTTAGCTATATTTTTAGGTGCTTAAACACAAATTTACTTTTGGCAACAGGGATGATTGCAACCTCTAGAGGCGTGCATGTATGCTATAATGAGGATATAAAAATCTAATTTGTCTCTTTCTAAGATATCTATTTTGTATCCACCTCTGTTCTCTAAAAGAAAGTAGTGCCATATATTTGAAACTGAGGTTAAAAAAATATATAGGATACGTTCATCCAAAATTTCCGCATGTTCTTATATTTAATTTTCTTTCAACGCCACCAAATACATAGAGGACTAACTGCCCTAGAAGAGAACAAAGTCGCTTCATTTCTGGGAATTTGAAAGCTCGTCAAGGGCAATACAAAAAAAAATGGCACAAGTTAGTGTTTCATAAAGCCTCTTTGCGTATGTGTGTGTCTCAAATCCCAAGATATTTCTGTCTTCATACAGAGCATTGCAGTGCACTTGTTGTAAAATAACAACAACTGCTTAGCATGAATGTCTGCATCACAGACTCCAGAAATTGCTTATTTGTTCATTTACTGAGAACTCCTGTTGCATTACTGAAGCTGTTGGCCTCAGGTAAAAGGGAGAGTCAGATTGGTGAAATCAGCATGTGATTTCAGTTATTGTAAAATCTGCAGAAAACTTCAAAATCAGGTATTTTATAAAACTTCCATAATATGAACTTGTGCTACTAACATCCTTGAAGGTATATTTCAATCCTGATATTTAAAAAATCTGTATTTTTTGTAACATGTTTGAATGCTCCCTCAGAATGCTCCCTCAGATACGACTCAGAATATGGTCAGATGCGAGCAGTTCTGAAGGCATCGCTACCCAAGCAAATCCTTCTCTGGCCATCTCACAGAGGCTTGCTCTGCACTGCTCCATATGCAGACTCCAAGTTTCCCTATGAGTTATATGCAAAATTTCTGCCTGTCTCTCTACACCTTTAAAGGCAACTAGAAAATAAACTAACAAAACCAGCTGTGTTTTGATTGTTTTCTTCTTTTCTCTCTTTTTTTTAGACTGCTAGGTGATGGCCTGAAAACTAAAGCAATCTTCTTGCTCTGCTGCTTCCACTGTCACACAACTTATTTTACTGCTAGTATTGTATTCTGAAGAGAAAGGTTTTTAATGCTTCATTACTAAGTTTCCAGCATTAAAGGGTAAGATTCAAAACTCTGATGTTTCGGAAGCACTCTAAACACTCTGTTTGGAAAATACTTGGCTCAGCTCCACCTGTGTTTAGAGCTTTGTCAAACAGGCCTGAAAAACAAATTAACATTCAAAAAGTTGCTCTGAGGACCATTAAAATAATAGTTCCTGGGTATTATAAAAGAACTGCCCAGGCAGACAAGAACTGAAATATGGTCTTAGTAAATGATTCTAGCAGAGCTGAAAAGTTGACCAAGCCTCTTCAGGATCACCTTATTAGTTAATACTAGAAACATAGTCTTATTCTCTCTTCTGCAATAGTCATTAGGGATGTATTACCCAAACTGTATTTTCCTTTTCCTTTGAGAAAAACAGGTGAACCACAATCTTTGAATTTAGCATAACATTAGCAAGGCAATACTTATACCTTAATGAGAGAGGCAGGATCTCAGCCTAGTCATGGTGCTAACTGTGCTGCCGCTTCATAATAATCCCTCACTCTCACACAAATAAGTGGAAACCAGGATTGTATAAGAGTTTAAAACACAGCAAACGGTTTGCAGGCTAGTCTGAATGTGATCAATCTGTTTCAACATGCTGGAGACTCTGACCGCAAATTTTGAAGGATGAAATTAGCTGATAAATGACAAAAAAGATTAGTCTGAAATATTTACTATCTGTGGTGCTAACAGTCATTCCATCTATATTAATTGGCACAGCCTCTTCTGTGCCAGATGGTCTATTGCAGTTAGTGAACATTACCCTCACGGATTCATCCAAATTATGTGTTTGAGCTTTGGATGAAAGCATTTTACTTTTTTTACTAGTTGAGCACTGAGAATTATGTTTGTCCTCTTAATGCTATTATTGCATACAGGTAATGAGACACCATCAATAAATATGCATATAAAGGTCTTGCTGTATTATAAGCAAAGACAGATATGATGGATTTTTTTGAAAATAGGCCTAAAAGCTTGCGTCCTATTAATGCCAGTGTTCACCTCAGCTTTCAAAAATAAATTCTGATAACCTGTTGCTAAGACAGTAAACCAATTACCAGAGGTGAAAGTCACTCATAAGTGTAATAGTTTACCATATTCCACAGATCTAGGTATTTTGGGGAAGACCTTGGCTAAAATAGTGTCATAAGCATATCGTGTTTTGGCCTAATGCCAGTACAGGTGTTGTAAGTTCCCCTCCACTACACATTGACTGCCTGAAGGTAAGCTGCTCCAGGGCTGACCTCATGTCCCAAGCACAGTGGTACGGCAGCTCTGCTCAGACCCCTGACTGATTCCAGCCTCATCATATTGTGCTACTCATAGCAAGAACAAGTGCCCTTGGAGGAAGGTGGAAAGGAAGAGATTGCAATTCAACAAGAACACGTGGTAGGGAAGAAGGCTGGATGCATTGCCACAGGGGTGGTTGCTACTCAAAGGGCCAAGACACTCCTAAAAGTTCAGGTTTTCCATCAGTTATCTGATAGCAGCCATATGGGAGTTGATAGTTTGCTAACTTTCTAATGGTCTCATTAAAAAAAAAAAAAAGTGTCAGTTTACTTGCTATTATATAGCTAAAAGCTTTCAACACAGACTTTTTATTAATCACAACATAAGAACATGGCACAGAATGTGTGAGATAAGGAGATCAAGGGCTGGAAGCTCTGAGTAGCTTAAAGAGTGTGATAAAAGGTGGGATCATCTGTTCTACATACATACATGCACTCAAAGGATATACTGGGGAGTATAAAAAGATAGTCACGTTGGAGGTAAAGGGATGAGAAACTTAAAAGAGAGAGGGAGGTGGATGGGAAGCAAGACAGAGAGCAAGATGCCTCCTGCCAAAGGAACTGCAGTGAACACAAACAAGAAGATAAGTGCAAAATGAAAACAAAATAAATGCTGTTTGTAGAAGTGAAGCAAAAGTAAGACGACAGAAAAAAAAGGGAAAAGAGAGTGGAATGAGATGATGTGGGCATACACAGAACAGTAAAGGTAGGGAAGATTTAAAGCTAACGGGGAAACAAGCAAAGGAATGGCAAAGATGTTTGTACTTGGTGCTTCTTTTTGCTCAAAATAGTTTTTCTCTGGTTTAGAAAAAAATAACGCCAGAAGGCCAAATTCATCAGACAAGTCATCTAGCAAGAATTGTCCTTTGGAAGGAATATCAAATCCTGGCAATTAGACCTTGACCAGAGCCCTGTCTTCAGCAGGTGAACAGGCTGTGGAGATAGTCAGTATTCTCCAGTCCATTTTTATCTAAAATAAATCAATTACATTTTGGAGACACTAACAAAGCTTGCAGGAAAAGATTTTCACTCTTCTTCCTACAGACAGATCTGTGATTACAATTCCAGAGGGGAGTTAAGCTCATTGTGAATATTTAAATAAAAGACTCATTGAATAGCTACAACTTGCTGCTTTCCACCCTGACTTACGCTTACCTCAGAACATTCATCTGCTGCAATAAGTGACTTAGGCTGGAAGGAGGTCAACAAAGGCAAGAAACGTCAATGAACATTAACTGCCTGCTAAACAAAGTGATGATTCATGAATAAAAAACAGGCATGACTTTAAAGGTCACTAGACCCAGTTAAACTGCATGTCTAACTCTTGTGTATCTGGCACACACAATATGCAGAACTGCCATAGGGCAATTACTAGGGTATTCATCAGCATGAATAATTCTGGTCTCAGATAGCACATAGCCATACTAAATTACATAAAGAAAATGAGGTATAGTTTCAGATCCATAGTCAGTGGTTTTATTACGCAACTTCCACTTCTTACAGAAATTCTGGCACTCTCTATACCTTTTAACCCTCTTAGGACATATGAACTATTTCTAGAACCAAGCTCTGAAAAAGTTCACCTTTGCAGCCTGGGGCTTAAGGAAGGTTCTCTTTTCTGGCAAAGGCGTAGGTTTCTGATTTTGCAGGATGCACTTATAAGTCACTTTTGGATGGGTTTCAGCCTGGTGCATTAGGATGATTTTAGCATTTTATTCAGTAATGCTTTGTTATTTTAACTGAGATATTAATTTTTTTTCCCTTTATTGCTGCTTTTATCTGTGGCACTTAGAATGCCAAGACAGATCACCTCAAGAAAAATAAAAGGCATTATTACATTCTGTCTCTTTCCAACATTTGTGCTCTCAACACATAATAAATATTCAGATGTGTTTGCTGTCATTAGCTAGAAGACTGGGAACACTGTCACTGAGAAAAGGAAGACCTATTCAATAACAGCAGGGCCAAGCTTCCTTTAATATTATGGATCTAAGCAACCTGATATTTCATCAAGGTTTGTAACAAAAGCCTGACAACCTGGGGTAGGGTGGTTTTATGTGCGTGCTACGGGACTCCTTCCTTAGGATCCTTCCCAGAACTCTTGAGCACAATATGCACATGACATTCATCTTTTCATGTTGTAGAATATTACTTGTTAATAGGTCATATACACCTCCTGGAAATCATCCTTTGGTTTTGGAAAAATAAAACAGATGGGGGGAGCCAAGGTCACGTCCAAGGCGGGGGGTGGTTATTCGCACTCTACTCCGCTTCTCATCTGCTGGTAAGATTACAATCCTCCTTCTTCTTTAAATAAAGAGGGAGAAGCCACACTTACAGTGAGCTCCGAAAAAATACTGGAGGGCTTTCAAACCATGATGGCCTATTATTACATGCTTTAGTTTTGTTCCTTTGTTTGGGGAGGCAATGTAGGCCACAGGCTTCCCAGAACCTAGCATTAGGTTGCTGTTTTACTAGATGAGTCATTCTCTCTTTCACTAGCCCCACCTGTAAAATACAGATTTTGGTCATAGTAACTGCTCCTTGAAAAAATATCTTAAAGTGATTTGCAAAGAAAATTACATATCAATCTACATTAGGAGTTTGTACAGCACAAAAATTATGCAGATACATTCCAAGTCAAACAGTGTGGAACTGTTTTTGTTAAATTTCTGTTATTTTTACATGTTATTTCTTTTTTTTTTTAATCCATGTATATGAAATATTTTATTTTGCAAATCAATTACAAATTAAATAAATTAAATATTTTAAAATATCAACATAGTTTCTTAGTAACTAGATACTATTCAGTTATCATCCTTGAAAAGCCTTTAACACTTCGTGATCAGTGCTGGATTGTCTTTTCTGGAGAAAATATGATTCATAATTTTTTTTTTTTGTAACCTGATTACCACTACTAGTTCAGGAAAAAAACAAAAAGAAGAGGGTTAAATTAATGGATATTACTTTATTGTACATGCAGCTTAAATTCAGCATCAAGCTCATACTCAAAAGCAAGGCCGAAAATTGAAATAACAAGGTCTAAGTGTAGTACATATTTTTGTCCATGATTTGACTGATCTAAAAGTGAAGCAAATTGTATATTTATAGAAAAGAAATCAAAATAAAACTTATTTTCTCCCCCCCTGATTCTTTTATCTTCTCTTTCCCTCTTCACCTGGCAAAATTCCTTTAGGATACAAGCTACTCTACTGCATATATTTATCTCCCCAGAGAGAGACTGAAGAAAAAAATATGTGACAGATGTTAGTCGCATTGCTTAATGTACTACTGGAACATATTCAGAAACTATGGCAATGAGCATGATATAAATAATCTGCATAGAAGAGAATCCTGAAACCTCTCCTCTGAGGAAATATTCATTAATTTCAATTAGACTTTTACCTGGGTAATGATTAATACGGGCTGATTCCCAGATTATAGATATTTTTAGTCTATTTTTAAATAAGCATAATACCTTCATTATGTTATTCCTAAACTTTGTTCCCAAAAGCTTTCTACTTATGTATTTTAAAAAAATGAATTTATTAAGCAAAATGTACATGATAAATAGCAGCATCACAAGTAATAAAAGCCCTGGAAGTGATATTAGCCAACAGCTAAATTAATAGGCCAAATGCTTATTATCAATCCATACTACCTGTTGGCCAGAGTGTGGTCAGCACAGTGGAATGGCCCTACTAGGTAAGACCGAAAGGGCCATCCAGCTGAGGATTGTCTCTTCGCTGAGTCTGGAAATACAGTGGAAGATATAGTGAGGTAAAAAAATTCTGTTCTCCCTCTACTTACTCCTGAGTCTATGGACCCATTTTGTCTTCCTCCTAATTTGTCTATTCTCTATATAGAAGAGTCTTAGCTTACCCTATATGCCTCAGTTTTGTCCCATTTGGAAATTGCTCCATATCTTTAACAATTTTCATTGTTTTAATCATTTTGTTAATAATTTCCAATTCTACTACATCCTTTTGGACATGGCAGGACAATGGGACAGGGGCCAGAATTGCACAGATTTAAAGGTGATTCATGAATTATTCAACTGAGCATTATCTTGTTCTCTGTTTTGTTATATTTTTTCCTAACAGTTACTAACATTTGATTTGCTTTTTTTGTCTGCTATTGAGCATAGGACTGACATTTTCGTGGAACTAACTCTCATTATCTCAAGATGTGTCTTCTGAGTGATATCGCTTAGCTCGGAGCTCATTTTATATGTGAATTTGTGGGTTTTTTTCCTTTGGCATCACTTTACATTTTTCTGCACTGCATTTCATCTGCCATTTTATTGCCCAATCAGCCTTATAAGTTTCTGCAGCAATTCTTCACAGTCAGCCTGCATTTTTCATATTCTGAATAATTCAGTATTAGCAGCAAACTTTCCCAGCTCCCTACAGAAAGCCTTTACCAGGACTTTCATGAAGACATTGAAAGGCACAAGTCCTGCCTCAGCACCCTGTAAAATTCCATAGCGACCTCTCTGCTTGACAAGAACTAGTATTTTACTCCTTTCTCTCTTTCCTGTCCCTTAATCAGATACTTTTATCCATGGAAGGTTCCCCCGCTCTGAAATGAGCTGTGACTGCTCATTTTCTTAAAAAGTCTTGAGAGACAGCCATTGTCAAAGGTCTTTTGGAAATACAGATAGGCTATATCAAATAAATCATCCTTATTTTCACTTTTGATGACTTTGTCAAAAAATGCCAAAACATCTACATCACAGAACTTCCCCCTACAGAAGGCATGATGATCTTTCCAAATAACTTGCATTTATCCAGGTGTCCACTAATTCTGCTATACATTTTGCCTACTAGTTTACCTAATATGGAAGTCAGGCTTAGAGAATCTAGCTACCCCAATCTCCACATAAAGCCTCTGATATACCATCTGCTGTGGCTATGATGACATGCCGAAAGATTTCAAAGAAAGTGGAGGAAATTGTGACTACATTTCAAAAGGAAGACTCCAGGCATTTCCCTGCCTGAGGTGAAATTTGAATATTTATAGATAGAAATGCAGTAATAGGAATAAATCACTAAGTATTTTTATCAGTATGTAAATTGAAAAAGACTATTGGTATCTCAACTCTGAACTGTTTTTGAAAGAAAGTGGCCATGATTACTTTATTTTGTGCTACGCCCACATCCCATATGCTCTCCACTTACAGTACTTAATACACAAGCCAGAGCACACCTATAGGATTTGTAGTTAAAGGTTTATAGATACTGTGATTATGAAGGCCATGAAACAGGTATCTGGACACTTTAATAAGATGAAACCATCTCTGAAGAGGTATTGGAGCAGGATTTCAAGGCTGAGTGTATGCAGTCTTAAAACATCTAAGCAGCTGGCAAGAACTTTCACTCCGTCCTTGAAAATCATATTACGTGCTTATGAGCTATTTTAGATCCTTCTCCAACATCCTTTGGTTTCAGAGTAGGAAGAGAAAACCATGCTCTTCATTCTGTCCCAGCATTTTACTCTCATTAAGATACTATGATCAGACTATGATAGACCACCTATTTCCACTTAGAAGGCACAGCCTGAATGCTAAATTTCATGTAAATCCTCCAAAACATCTATTTTTCTATTACTAGCAGGAAAAATAGATGTATGACATAGACAGATCCCATTCATACAGATTTTTCTTTTTGTAAGAATTCCTGTTGAGTGTGCTGACATCTTGTGGCTGGATATTTGAAATGTGCCACATGCGTGTCGAGGTGAGGTAATTACTGCATGGCATGCTGGGATCTTCAGCTCTTCTTGGAGACTTCAGTCAAAGGCCTCATGTTGAGGAACATCTTGAATTTAACTACACAGCATTGACTCTTCTTCGTGGGTTGAAATCCTTTTTTCGCCTCAAACCTCATAATTCTGGGGACAAAATGAGCACTCACATGTACATCTATTTCCTTCAAGTCACATAGTCATTAAATCTTGGTGCCTGAGACACAGTCCAGAGCTGTGATTATGATAGGAATTGCAAGAATACTGACATGTGTTTGCCAGAGTGAACTGCTCTTCTTTGACTGGTTCTTGGATTTCTTTTGTGGCCAGATGTTAGCAGAAGGATGGAATGTTGCACTGTTTTTTCCACAGTAAACAGGATGGAGGGCTACATTCCTGTTCTTTGGGATTTCACTCGTTTGCTCTTTCTAAAAAATAAATCACCCACAAACCCTTCTTGTCTCATCCTTTTACAGTCTAGAGATGACTTCTGTTATTGGTGTCTTCTGGCTATTCTTTTTTTGCACATTCCTCCTTTTTTGTATCTGTAGTGTCCTTTCCATTCTCCCCATCTTTTAGAACCTGTCTTCTTTCTTGTCTTCTTTTTCTAATTCTTTTGGGTTTTTTCCACCCTTGTTCAAATTTCTTCAGCAGAGATTTTGTTGTGCCTGTCTGCAGCACAGCAGCTGATTCAACAACAAAATTTACCAGCTTTGATACCTTCATTCTGCTGTGAGTGAAACCATGAGGGGCAGAGCCTGTATGCGTAGCTCAAGGGAACCTAATGGAGCTTCTCGGGGTTACTGTGAAGGTCATTTCCATGCTGAAGGCCCACCAGACAGGAGGATTGCACGTATCTACAATGGAGAGAGTTACAGCAGGTAATGAAGAACAGCTCTTTCGGGGTTAATATGATGCTTCTGAGGACAAGGGAAGAGGTTCTGCGGGTAGTTGCTGCCTCAGGCATAAGGACTGGCATCCACTGTGCTCAGTGTGAGAGTTAGACACGGTAAGAGAGGCTCTATGTATACAATCTGTCTCCCTGTGTTTATGTTCATGATTCATCTGTGCCTACATACTCTTATGAACAGTATGCTGCACTATGTTATTAAACACGAAACTGTGTACATAGCTTCTGGGATTTGTATATATGTCTCATAAGAAGAAAAGAAGGGTTTCAGTGAAATCCTGCCCATATGGCAGGTCAGCATGCATTAGTCTCCATTTTTCTGATGAGCCTGTTCTGAAGAACCATTCAGAGAATTTATCTAGCCAGCACTACGGGAAATTTCCAAGCAGGAGAGGATATATACACATATGTTTCATGAAGATTTGATTAAGTTTTCAAAAATGTGGTATACCAGAAACTAGAAGAAAGGCAATATGATCAAAGTATGCTGTAGGTTCAGCATATTCTCAGTACAAGTGGAAAGCTTACAACTCATAAAGGGTATTTATTACAGATAATGGAAATGGAAGAGAATTTAGGGACCTGATAATGTTAATCTTTTTAAACAATAATTACTTATTATGACTGAAAAGAAGAAAAATCTTAATGCCTTCAGGAGATTTTCCAACACAAACCTAGTAGTTATAGTGTCAGAAGTTATCTGAGAAAATTAAGAGAGGAAGTTGTTTGTGAGATCAATACGAGAATGAAAAAATGGGCCTTGGAATAAATGTACACATCCCATCGGAATTCTTATAACTCTTGAGACACTAAACTTCGGTGCTTTCATTGCTGATTGAGTGTATGATTAAGAAAAAGCCTGTCTAACAGGAAAATACAGTTAAGTGAGAGGCAGATAGAAAACCCAGACCAGATCGGTTCCCTTGAATTGTTCTCTACAGTAAATACTACCCTTTTTTTTTTTTTTTTCCCCTGGACTTTGTGATTAAGAACAAATTTGAAAATAAAGTATTTATTTTCATTTATTTTATATCTGTATGTCTGTCAGGAGATGTAGTCTGCACCACTGAATGATCACAAATAAACGTTATTCTCATTTCAAGGACTTCCCGAGATGCATAAATGAACTACATTCCTTTAAAGATGTTTTAATAAGGTTCATGTGGGATTGAAGTCATGCTTAGACTTTGCAGAAGACTTTTGGAAAATGAATTATATGAGCACAGAAACTACAGTTCTGAAAGTTCATTGGTAGGCTCATCTTCTTAACTGCTATATTAAAGTTCCTATATTAAACCTTTTATCAGCTCTTTATAAACTTTATTATCAACTAAAAATGCCTACTTCATTTGTAACTCATAAACTGTAAGAAAAGAAGTAAAAGCATCTTTCCCTTTCCTTGCTAATATTTCTTTGAGTACTTTTCATTTTCTTTCCTAAACTCTTCAAGTATTGTGCATTTGATTTAAAACACGTTTTATACACTATTAATATTCACTCCAAGGATGTAAAACATATTTTTGGAAGTCATCAATCTAAAAAGAAGAGCGGTTGAAAATTCCAGCACAACCTCCAGAAATTCATATTACTGTGAATAGTTACCCTGAGGCCACGTATGCTGGAGTGAAACCAGTCACAGCAGTCCAAGTTGTGTCACACCTGGTGAGCTTTTCCTTATTGTGATCCTGTAGCACTGATGAAAGATAGTTTCACGAATATTTTTCTGCTGTTTCATAACCACCTCCTTTTAAGGAAGCGTTGGCTCTTCCTACACTTACAACATGGATAAATGTAAGTAGTACCTGCATTCAAACGGAGAGTTTTTGCCACACTATTCACAATATTGCTTTTTATTCTATGAATGAAATGCTAACATGTTTCTGCTTCCACAAAATGCCAGTAATTTTTATGCTGCTCTAACTGTGGTGGAATCTGGTGTCATCAAAGCCAAAGTTTCAAGGTGGATGTGCCTGTGCCTTCTGGATCTAGTGAGTCCTCTGTAAGATCAAAATATATTAAAACCCTCAAAGGACACATTTTCTTTAAATAAAAAGCAAAAATTGGCTTATGCAAGTAGAGAAGACTCAAGTAAGGAAAATTTGCTTGTAGATATCCTTTGTCCTTTGTCCTTGTTTTTCCCTACTCAATCACCTTCTGAGTAGCATCAATCTCAGATCCTTCTAGAGCCTAGACTTTTGAAGCCTTTTTGCTACCTGCTCTCCACTGCAGTTGTATAATGTCCTTTCATGAGTTTCAAGCTCTTACTTGTGACTGTAACCGACTGTCTTGGCCATACCCCACCGTCTCCGAAATCCTCTGCCTTGAGTATGCTCAGTAACTCCCTCAGGGAAGGAAATGTCTCCCTTTTCCTCACAGCAGATTCTTTGTACCCAGCTGCTTTATTAAGGGAACATAATCATAACTCCAAATGCACAATAAAGCAGATGCCACCTGGCACTATCACAAAAAAAATAAAAGATATGTTTCTTTGCTGGTTAGCAGCCATGAAACAAAGCATGATGCAATTAGTATCTGGGAAGCCTCTGGGCACATGGTGCATATAGTTGTCAGCGTGTGTGCCAATACAGATTGAATAAGGAAGGATCTTTGGAACCATGTTGTCTTTCAGAAGTGCTGAGATTCCTTTGGACTCTGGGAATTCTTCTGGGTGTCAGTGCAACCTGATTTACTAAGAACAGTAGTGAGGCATGCTAAAAGAAATCAGTTTCCAAGCACAAGAAATTTTTTAGAGGTGCTATTTTCAAACCTTCACAGCTCAGCTGAATCAAACCCAATTTTCCCTGGAACACCTGAATGCACTACTTCTCAATAAGGAATAAGTATCTGCCAATTTCTAATTTTCTAGGTTAATCTGATTCATCAGTACAGTTCTTCAGCAAGTAGTCATAAGGCAGTTTATAACAGACATCGTCAATTTTAGTCTTCTTATATTCCAGAGGACTGAACAGTATTAATCCAAACACTGTAGAAAAATAAACAAATTGCAGGTTTAGACTAGGCTTGGAAAATTTTAATCTCCAAGACAAACATTTCAGGAGAGTATGAATGGGTGAAAAAAAGGATTTTAGAAGGCAATATCTGGAATCTACTGTTAGAGTATCAGTGGTAACAAACATTAATTAGTCTGAAAACCAGTAACTTCAGTCAAACTATTTTTTCTTGGCACTCTAAAATGTATTGAAGTGTTGATAATCACAAAATTTGAAGTGGTTTCCTGACTAAAGGGTTTGCAAAGGATTCATTGCAGTAATTATACAAATATAAACCAATTGTTTATGCATCTCAATTTATAACCCCAAAGTTATTATTCATAAATATTACTCCATGTTGGTACATCAAAGTGATATGTTTGTCTGCCTAACAGTAAGTTTGATAATTAAGACTGACTGAGAAAGTGGAAAGAAATTTTGTTTCTTGATGAAAGTTCCTGCAAGTAAGAATATTAATGTAAGAAAGTATGTTCTCAGATTTGCCCCTGGGTATGGCCTGGCTCAACTGCCTTTCCTCTGGAAAATCAGGATAAAAAGAGAAGTAAATTGTCATGTGTTGATGCTGCCAGCTGCCAGAGAAGTACTCAGATGCTCTCTCACTCCCCCTTCTCAGTCAGGTTGGGGGAGAAAATGAAATGGAAAAGCCCACAGGTAGAGATAAAAATAAGGAGCGATTGTCATCATAGACTTGACTTGAGTAAAATTAATTTACTTTTTTGACAATTAAAATACATTTGGATAGTGAGAAACAAAGACAAATTAAAACACCTTCCCTCCCCCCAACTTTTTCCCAGGCTCAACTTCACTCCTTCATTTCCAACTCCTCTACCTTCACCTTCCCCCATTGTGCAGCACAGGGTGGATGGGGAATGGGGGTTGTGGTCAGTCCATAACCGTTCCTTTCTGCTTCTCCTTCCCCCTCACACACTTCACCTACTGCAGCATGGGTTCTTTCCACAGCAAGTTAACCCACTGCATTGGGTGTCCTCTCCGGGCCACAGTTCCCATCAGGAGAACCTGCTTCAGCACAGGCTCTCTAAAGGCTGCAGGTTCCTTCAGGGCATAGACATCTGCTTTGGCAAGGTCCTCTCCACAGGCTGAAGACAATACCTGCTCCATCATGGCCTTTTCCATAGGCTGCAGGGGAATATCTGCTCTGGTGCATGATATGACCTTGGTATTTGCAGAGCTGTTTCATATATTTTTTTCTCCTCACTGACTTGGAGCACTTTATCCTTTCTTAAATAGTTTTCACGGAGGCATCACTAACATTGCTGCTGGGTGAAAAGAAGAACTTTTCCTTAAGAAAGGAAAAGTTAGTTATTATCTGAAAGAAAATTCTTAATTTGTTTGTAGTAACTCAGTTTCTTGCTTCAGTTCCTTCCAGGTTCTCTAAGTACTGAGAAGGTAATGAAGGTGCAGAGGGAGATGAAAAGAGCTATTAGTGCTGTCCCTTCCCTTACCGATTGGAAGAAAGTTATTTTCTGCAAACACGTATGAAATTAGATTCTATTTGTGCTTCTGAATGAAAATCTTAACTGCATGTCTGATAGCATCAGTAATGTCCGAGCTTGAAAAGTGTCTTTTTCTCTTCACAGAATTCTGGACATCTTTACTTGTGAGACATTTTTCTCCCTTTTTAGGAGCTGACTTTGAAAAGAGTTATTCATTGGTCCCCATGGCAATCTTCTGAGAGTCTAGGAAAGGTGGCCTGCCTGTGGAAGAGTATTTTTACCAAGGAAATTGCAAGCAGTTTCTGGACATGAGTGAGTATATTTTAGGGAAAACGATAGTCATTCCATAATTTCCTCTGGGACAATGAGGAAAGGAAGCAGGTCTATCTCTGTATATAGGAGACACAAAACACTCTCTCATTCTGTTTGAGTCTGCAATGAATTAGAAATGACCTCACAGATTGATAGCTGAATTACATTCATTGGATGCAAATGACTAATTGGCGTCAGAAAGATTTAAGAATGTTTCAAGGAAGCTAAGGTCGTGCATGTAAACAGCCCACAGGATGGACTTTTCTCCGCTTGCTGTGCGTGTCATCACTGGCCTTACGTATGTTCTGTCTGGGAACAGAAATTTCTTCCTTCTAGTTGCTATAAGAATGATGTTGGAACTCTGCTTCCTCCTGAGATTCAGGAAATGATAATGAATCCTTTCTGCTTCCTCTGAGGGACTCATATCTGAAGCAAGAGAAAAAAGAGCTTTGAAAGCTGTCCCTAACTCAGTACTATTGATATCTGGCCTGATACCAATGAAGGCAGTCTTTCTGTGAGTGGATCAACTATCTTGGCATAGATTTTTGCCTTTGTGCCAGCTGGGAGCCACATTTCACTGTCCCTTGCACTTCATCTACACACTGGCAGAAGCCAGATTTCCCAGCAGGCTGCTTAACCATCTTGGCATGGCTCTTGTCCAAATACTGGCTGGGAGCTGGTTCCTCTGTGGCCTTCTCAGTTCTCTTGACATGAACATTGCTCAGACACCAACCGACAGCTCAGTTCCTGAAGCCCGCTGTTTCCATCTGCTAATTCTGAGTGGCAACAAAAAGAGAGGGGCTATCCTTCAAACCACCTCAGATATTTTGTTTTCCTTTGGAAGTTTCTGAGGTGGAAAAAAAACCCAACCAAATAAAACAGTCAGAGATAAAGAAACACACTCTAGATTAAACATTCTGGGAAACCTCTGTTCCAAAAAGAAATTGAAGTCCAGCCTCTGTGTGTCTGGGTCAGTTCTACCTGGGCAATCAAACTACAGCTGGCTGTAATTAATCTGCAAAGAAAAGAAGGACTGGCCTGTGGGATGCTTTGCTTCATCCACTTAGTATAGAAAATTCACAGTGATTTCTGTATGATAGGCTTCTTACTTATAGATGAGTTCTAGGCTCTTGCTCTTTGGTCCTGATTTCTATGTCTCTTTCCTTTAATTCTTTTTGCAATTACTGACTGGTCTGCATGACTTTATGATTGTCTACTCCTCTTCTTAGTCTTCAGTTGAACAACATTATTGGATTCTTGACTATACTGCAGATTTGTTTTTCCAGACTAGTGAAAAAATATTTCCTTCTTTGGTTCAGTATAAATAGGTCTATCTGGTTTTTACTCAGCCTTAAGTGCTGAATGCAAACATCCCTGTTTTAAGCTACATTTCCATGGAGGGATATTGTCTGGATACATAGAAATCTGGAAGTCTCTTCCTGATGAAAGTCATTAAGTCTTCTGAGTGAAGATCTTTCTCTATCTGTATGGAGACTGAGAATGTTTACCTCCTACAAACTGAGACAAGATAAGGCTGAGAGCATTCACTCCTTTTCTAGCTTAATGCACCAACATATCTCCAGTTCTGCTAATCCCAAATTATGAAAAGTCCTGAGTCAGACATGAGAAATCGTGACACTTCTTCTGAAAACTTATGACTATTAAGCATTTATAAAAGCTGCAAATCTCAAATGTCCTTGGCATTCAGGAGGTGGAGAGGTGGTGGGGGAGGAAGAAACATAAAGGGAATGCTTATTACTGGGAATTATTTAGCAGAGCAAATAGCTTTACAGCCTCTTTACTGGAGATGCTAGTAGGCAGATTTGAATATTAATACCCCTCCTTTGAAAAATGTCTTCATATTTTTCTTAACTTCCTTACTTGTCTTTATGCTGACTTTGAGTAAGCACTTTGAAAATGTCTCAAGAGAAAAAGGAAGACACTAGACAGCTTTAACCCCTAAAGATTTTATATTCTCTTGGTTAACTGGTTAGGTCACATAGTCCTTGACCACTGCTTGGAGTGTATAGTAGGAAGAAACTACTTATTACTCATTTTACAATCAAATAACTTGCTAGTAACTTTAGATGAACACATAAAAAGTTGTGCTAAAAAATGGATCTGAATGACAGTCATCCATGGGCAGACAGTCACTTACAGTCTCTGGGCCCACGGGACCAAAAGGTGAGTTCCTGACTTTGTTTGTAGTCTTTCAATTTGCATGCTGCTCTTTTAAGATGCTCTCTGGGCAATAAACTGCAGTAAAAAGGCATGCTGAGAGAGCAGAGATAACTGTTGTCTTGTCAGTTATAGGGGGAGAGAGTTATGGGCAGTTACAGAATCACAGAATGATTTGGCTTGGCAAAGACCTCTGGGGATCATCTTGTCCAGGCTCCTTCTCAAGTAGGGCCACCTAGAGACAGTTGCCCAGGATTGTGTTTAGACCTTTTTTTAATATCTCCAAGGATGGAGACTACACAACATCCCTGGGCAACCTGTGACAGTGCTCGGTCACACTCACAGCAAACAAGTGTTTCCTGATGTTCAGAGGGAGACTCCTGTGTTTCAGTTTGTGCCCATTGCATCTGGTCCTGACACTGGGCACCACTCAAAAGAGCCTGTCTCCGTCCTCTTTGCACTCTCCCTTCAGGTATTTATGTACATTGATGAGATCCCCCTGAGCCTTCCCTTCTCCAGACTGAACAGTCCCATCTCCATCAGCCTTTCCTCACAGGAGAGATGATCCAGTGCTTCGTTTTTCACGTGGCACTTTGTTGAACTCTCTCCTGTAGGCCCATGTCTCTCTTGTACTGGGGAGCCCAGAACTAGACACAGTACTCCAGCTGTGGCCTCACTAGTAGTGAGTAGAGAGGAAGGATCACCTCTGTTGACCTGCTGCCAGTACTTTATCTATGCATCTGAGGATACAATTGGCCTTCTTTGCAACGAAGACAAGTTGCTGGCTCATGTTCAACTTTGTGTCCACCAGGACTTCCAGCTACGTTTCTGCTAAGCTGCTTTCCAGCTGGGTGGCCCCTAGCATACACTGATGCATGGCATTGTGATGCATTACATTGTTCCTCCTCCTCACGTGCAGGATTTTGCACTTCCACTTGTTGAGCTGCATATGGCTCCTGTTGGCCCATTGCTTTATCCTGCCAGGGTCCCTCTGGATGGCAATGTGACCCTCTGATGTATCACCCACTCCTACCAGGTTAAAGGTGTCTGCACACTTGCTGAGGGTGCACTCTCCTCTGTCACCCAGATCATTAATGAAGATGTTAAACAGGACTGTGCCAATCTGTAAATATTTAATATTTAAGAGTTATTTTTAAAAAAATTAACTCCAATACCAGAAGAGGTATTTCTTACATTGTAATACTATTAATGATCTGTAAATGGATAGAGGTTTATGCTAAAAGTTTTTTAACCACAACTCTCTATAAAACACAGTTGAAAAGAGAGGAGAGGAAGAGACAAGGAGATACACGAGCTTAGAAAAAGAACTAAACTACTTTAATGAAAATAATAATAAATAAGAAAATAGTAAATAATAATAGAATAATAAAAATTAAAGAAAAAAAAGTATACAATATATACAAAACCGTATCCAACTCCCAGGATGATGATCGTGTCACCAGCAGACACAGGGAAAGTCCCAGACTGCAGTCAGCGATGGACAGGAGCTGAATTCCGGAACTAGAGTCAGGAATGTTCAGATCGGGATCAAAGGCAGACGAACATCGGGATCAAAGGCAGACGAACAGACAGGGTCCTTCTCAGACATCGGCCATTGAAGAAAAAGCAAGCCAGAGCCCCCTTGCCCCTTTGATCCCTCAGCTTTTATACCGAGTGTGATGCAGATGGGATGGAACACCCTCTTGGTCATTTTTGGGTCACCTGTCCCCTCTGCTCCTCCCTGCAGGTGTGACCCCTCTACGCTTCTCTGCTTCCGATGCTCTAACGGGGCAAACAGCAAAGTTAGCTGACCTTGGTTGTTATAGCAATAAGTGTAAACAAGAGCCTCTGTGCATACCATTCCTTGGTATAATCAGGTCTTATCACTCTGAGAGTGAACAGTTTCTGAACAATATGCTGTTAATTTCAGACTTTAGTCAGTTAGAAGAGGCCCAGTTAAAAAGTAAAATTACAAATCAGAAAATTGGTTCTGTTTTACTTCAAACCAGGACAAGCGAGGCATTTTTAGGATTTGGATTATTTGGATCCATTATATAGGTGACATTTAATATACACACAATAGGAAAAAGTAAATTTCATAAGATGTAGGTATTGCTCTGAAAAACAACCATATGAATATGCTCCTTCTCACTCCATGTCTTTATTTTCATAGAGTATATCTTGCAAACTTGGAGTATATCTTCTAAAATTGCTACTTAGTACTGCCAGGGCTGTAGAACTAACACAACTTTATAAGAACTGACTGACTTTTTTCCTCACTGGTGTTCACACAGTGAGGCAGAATTGTTAATATTCTACTTGGTATTTCAGGGCATGTAATTTTTTGTTGATATGCATTAGTGGCAGCCAACAGGAAGGAAGAGCATTTCCATGGTATAACTATAAATGTAATTTGATGACCATGGGCTTGCAGAGATGTAAATGTAGGCAGTAATCAGTCTGAAGACCCTTTGTTACTGGCAGTGGTACACAACTGAGAAATAATTGAGTTTTGTTTTCAGAGTCCGTGTTGGTTTTACAGGTTTGAAATAAAGAGGAAAAAAACTTTTACTGTTATTCTGGTCTAATTTTCCCTAAGAATTACAATGTAAAACATTTCCTGTATCACAACACATTGCTACAATAAACTAGTATTGACCTTGATGGATTTCCATAGAAGAATACATTTGAAAATGTCATTGGAGTAGGGGTCAAAACTGATCTTCTGAATTTCTTAAAATCACCAGTTTATCTTTATTTAAATATAAGGGCAGTGGCTACTCTAGCTTCCTGCTGAACACAGTTAGGAATCCTGATAAAGTTGAAATAGTTTGACCGCAAAAATCCTCCCCAATAGAAACCCAAACCCCCAAACAGAACAGAACATAACAGAAAACAAAACCAAAAACCAACCAAAAAAAGTTATTTCCCAGGCTGTATTATTTTTACTAAACATCTCTTACAGGGCTATAAGAAAAGCACTTGGACAAAACACATATTTTTTTCTTTTGCTCCTACAGTGCTGCTTTGCCACTCTTGTCTTCCAGTTCCCTATGTGTCAGCCTCTGCAGAATGTAGGTTTATTAACATGGCTACAGAGACAGCTCAAAACAACTTGCCTTTGTTTTAACGGATTCCTTTAACGCCACTAGTTTTGAAAACACTCGACTGTCATGGCAGCACTGGTATACTTCACTATGTATAAAGAAGGAAATACCAGTAGAAAGAATTTATCTTTCCCCCCTACCCTCCCCCCAAAATCCATAGCAAAAGAGAAAGAAAGGTAAAAAAAAGATTTCCATTTAAGACACACAGACTTCGTCTATGTGCTTTGAAAGAGCATCTTTGTGAGTTCTTGTAATCTTGTAGAGATCATGCCCAGCAACAAGAACGGTTCTTAACCCGTATCCCAATGGATGGGGAGAAGGCTGTAACATGTGATGCCTGGAGGAGCCAGGACAGAGTAGTAAGACACCAGACCAGGAAGAGCTCTCTGAAGGCATGGAGGGTGCAGCCAACAGATTTTAGGTGTGAAAACATGCCTGTTTTCAGGATATTACCAAAATATATTGAGTCTTGGACATTACCAAAGACAAATAAACCCATCTTCCTTGACAAGGCTGCACTACAGACAGTTTGACTGAAATAACCCTTGAAGTCACAGCCATTGCCAAACCGCTTGTGGCAGACAGCCTTTCTACAGCGCATCCCATCCTCTTCCTTGGGGCTGTCTCCCAGGCTGTCTCCTCTGCTGCTGTGCCCGGCTTGGCAGCGGGGTCTCTCACCCTTCCACCTTCCCCCAGCCTGCCTTGGCTCCCATCTCGACATAGGGCCAGTACGCAGGGGTGAAGCTCTTGCTCGTGCCTTGGGTGAGACTGCCTGTGGGTGGGCTGCCGGGAGGCAGGATAAGAACATAGTATGAAAACCTGAGGTTTGAAGGCCTCAACTCTTTTTTTACAGATATATTGTTGAGGTGCTTTTGATGCAGTATGTGCCATCTGCAGTTAAAAATCATCTCTTTACATATATTCAGAAATAGCTTAGAGCTGAACAATTTTCTTTCTTTGATTAATAAGGTATTTTTTGCAAGGAAAAAAAAAGTTTGCCCATTTTTAAGAGTGTGTATTTTTTCACTTCTTCTCAGTGGTAATTGCGTCAGTTTTAATCCCTCAATATTTTGACTAGGTAAAACTAATTTATTTCAGTCTCTCTTGTCGTGTTAAAATATTAACTTTTGGGGACTTAGGGAACTTCTCACAGACCATTTCCCTAACACCTAGTGCTGGGATGAACCACTCTAAAACTTGTTTCTCTTTATGCTGTTATAAATCAAATAGCAAATGCAATTTAATGTTACATTTTTAATCTTTTTAAAACGCTTGTGAGCCAACCATCTAAGACTAGCCAGCAACACCTAAACAATCATTCATGCTTCTTTCCTTCGTCCCATTTTCCAATCCAACAATACCTAAAGAGGAAGTAAGCAGTATATTTATAGCTATACAAAAAGACGGCTACTAGGAACCATTGAATGTTTAGATGGAATGTCTCTTTCCACCATCAGTGTTTTACAGGGTATTGAAAATTATTGTTGCTGCTACTGTAAGTAAATACTGAATTATAGAAAATGTAAAAATTCAGTGTTTATAAAAGAACATGGACAACACAGATGGGTTTTATTTCTTTATTTTTTTTTCATACCTTCTTACAAAACTGTGTGATGAACTACATATAAACATATTCTGTGGGAAAATATATACATCATTGTTTTCTAGGAGAGCATCTGTCCCCTTTAATATTTCTACCGCTTTTTAGCAATACAATCTTATGCCTAGACCTTTTTAATTAATAAAGACTAATTAGGGTTTTTTTAGCACTTTTTGTTATTGATTTTTAAAGTATTTATTCACTACTTTTCTGACTGAGTATAAAATCGTAATGCAGATTCATCTGCCTCTAACCACTGTTTTACTGAGTAGTAAAGGAAAAAAGTCATTGGAACTATTAAAAAAAGTTGACTGTGAATAGAAAAGACCCCCTGTGGAATGCCTGTGCCATGAACATACTTTTGTCAGTAAAATGTTTAAAATCCCATTAGGCCTCAAGCTCTTAAATGAGATTTAAGTTTCGCTAAGACCTTTCCATCTTCTTGGGGGGGAGTGATTTCCAAATATATATACCTGGTGTCAGATTAGGTTCTGAAGGACTGATTTTTCAAACAGGCTGCTAGGAATGTCTTCAATGACATTCAGCAAATGTTTGTTAAGTAGATCCTTCAGACTCAGATCTAGCAATAAACTTTTTATACTTAGTCCTCAGTGTCCCATGGGAATTCTTTGCGAGGTCAGAGTCTTAGCCAAAGTTATTTGAATTCTTTTAAATTATATACATTAGGTAGTAACTGGAAAACCTGACTACTTAAAGTGAGTGCTGTCATTTTTTTATCTTAAATAATGGTCTATGATGTTCACATAGTTATTTTGCAACCAGTATCATATTAAACCTGTGAACTGTTCTTCACAAAGTCACATTTCTTTCTAATATGAGGCTCCTACTGTGTGCAGAATTGTTTGTTCACACTCTATTTAGTTCCATAGTAATTGTAATAAACTAATTTCACTGACAGAACTGTCTAAGGTATCCAGAGCTGTGCCCTATAGAATAAAATTTTCCAATCAAAAGGGGCAAGACCAGATTTAAAAAAGATTCTAATTAAATCTAGATCAAGTCTAGATCTAGTCCCTCCCAAGTTCATAGACTCATAGAATCAAAGAATTGTTTGGGTTGGAAAGGACCTTAAAGATCATTTAGTTCCAACCCCACTGCCATGGTCAGGGACACCTCCCACTGGACCAGGTTGCTCAAAGGCCCATCCAGCCTGGCCTTGAACACTTCCGGGGATGGGGCATCCACAACTTCTTTGGGCAACCTGTTTGAGTATCTCACCACCCTCACAGTAAAGAATTTCTTCCTAATATCTAATCTAAATCCACCCTCTTTCACTTTAAAACTGTTACCCCTCATCCTATTGCTACACTCGCTGATATTCCCCATCCTTCCTGTAAGCTGCCTTTAAGTACTGGAAGGCTGCTATAAGGTCTCCCCGGAGCCTTCTCTTCTCCAGCCTGAACAACTCCAACTATCTCAACCTGTCCTCATAGCAGAGGGGCTCTTGACCTCTGATCATCTTCGTGGCCCTTCTCTGTACTTGTTCCAACAGGTCCATGTCTTCCCTGCGCTGAGGACTCCAAAGCTGGATGCAGTACTTCAGGTGGAGTCTCACCAGAGCAGAATAAAGGGGTAGAATCACGTCCCTTGACCTGTTGATGATGTTTCCCTTGATGCAGCCCAGGATGTGGTTGGCTTTCTGGGCTGCAAGTGCGCATTGCCTGCTCATGTTGAGCTTTTCATTAACCAAGTCTTTCCTCAGGGCTGCTCTTAAAGCATTCCCTGCTCAGCCTGTATTTGTGCTTGGGATTGCCCCCACCCACGTGCAGGACCTTGCTCTTGGCCTGGTTGAACTTCATGAGGCTTGCACGGGCCCACCTCTCAAGCCTGTCCAGGTCCCTCTGGATGCCATTCCTTCCCTTCAGTGTGTCGATCGCACTACTCAGCTTGGTGTTGTGAGCAAAGTTGCTGAGTATGCACTCACTCCCACTGTCCATATCATCAACAAAGATGTTAAACAGTTAACAATATAATTTTCAATTTGAATGAAGAGAATATTTAAAAAATATCTTCCTATCCACTTAATGCTATTATGTTTGCATGTGTATTTTTACACTGAAACACAGTGCAGATTTCAGTATGTTTTCACTGAGATGGCTAGTTTGCTAAGGATGATAATAGAAGATATTTGAGGGATGTACAGAGCTGACATTTAGAAAGTTTTTTATAATTTTGTGGCATTTTTATTTAAAAAAACAACAACAAAGAAACCAAAGGAAACATTGTGATAGGCCTTGCTATATCATGGGTTAGTATGTATGATCATGGGCAGACTGTAACTGAACCTTAAATGAAGTAGCCCCATAGAAGCTGAAACCGCCAGATGTACACAGAGATGTGCTGGCAGGTTGGAGGATGATGCAAAATGAACAGTCCTATAAAATAATGAAGGTAAAGAAGAAAGATATTTGCTGAGTTCAACACGGACCAGTGATGATGATATAGGTGGAATATAGAGAGACAGATCAGGAAATCTAATATTTAATTAGTTTGACTACTTTATAAAAAAAACCCTGAGAAACCTTCTAAGATGTGCATTGGTGTAGAGAAGCCTGCACAGCATTGTGCTAATAGCTTGCTAATGGTTCAGATGTTTCAACATTTTGTCTGTTAGATGATGTGGTTTAGTGGGTCATGCCATGCAGGCAGTCAACTTAGCCAGCTATTTGCCATTGAGCCAAGTCTGTTTCTTTTCTTTTGTCTGCTCTATTAATGAGATAAGAATAGTGTTGGAGTCCCTAGCTAGTGGATCCAAGCCAGTCCCTAGCCGGTGTTCCCAAGACTTATGAAATTACAGTACTTACAGAAAGAATGTCCTAAGCAACAGATATATTACTACGTTCAACATTTTCATTAGTGATGTGTATAAATAAAATAAAGGAAAAGACTGTGGAGAAAACTGTTGTAATTCCAAGTGCACTTGAAAGACTAGAAAAATATTCTAAAATCAATGAAAAATTAATATATATTCCTATGGTGACATAGAACTTGCAAAAATTTTCAAAGCACGAGAAAAAACAGATTCTTCCTCTTTATGGATTTTTGAGGGTATTTCTAAAAAAATGAAATATTTGCATTATTTGCCTCTAATGACTTTTACACATCATTTACTATTTAATAAATTTGTTACATAAAAACACATGTATATGTACACTTGTATAAGTATATGTAGGCATAAATTATTTACTTTTGGAAAATGACAGCTATGGTCAATATTAGGGATGAAGCTGTTCCGTATACAAGATGAAATGATTACTGTAACAGTGTTAGAAAGTTACAGGTCAGAATCTGATGCGGCCTCAAGACTTGGTTTTATGGATACAAACTGCCTTTGCAGTCAGACCAAGGTTCATAAGTAGTACTGTAAACAGAGATCTCAATAACTGATGTATCACTATAAATTAAAAAAAAAATCTTATTTGTAGAAAGATGCTTGCAAAATTAACAGTACATCCTTGTGCATTTGCAATAATGTATAAAGTTAACATATCCCATGATTTGCCTTGGTTATTCAGAAAAGTAATTGCCTAATTTAATACATTTTCATGTAAAATCACTTTGTTTTGAGTAAATAAAGAAAGCATTCTGATGAACTGAGTCGCATCACTAACGTAATTTTGAACAGTTTTCTCAAAAATGTCTGCTCTGAAATTTCAGAGGCCCCTTTTCCTGCTCTTCAGTTAAGACAACAATAGCTCCTCTCTGCCAGGGATAGGGATGGAAAGTAGTTGGCTACAGGTATAAGCATTCACTCTCCTGCTCTGGAAAATGCCATTATTTAAAGTAGTTATTGTTCCCTGGTTGTTTTTTTTTACACACCACTTTCTACCAGCCCATCACTGCTTTTGTGGGTCTGGACAGCAAATCCTGAACAGGTTGGTTCTGGAAGAAATCTGAGTGAGGGCATGGTACGGAACAGCAAGGTAATTACAGAATTGGGACACTTCATTGTGGTGGTTTGGTTTTGGTCTTTTGCTTAATGTGGATTTTAGTTGCCTTATAGAATAACATGAAAGGATCTAGGTGTATAATCCTTAGTTATCCTAAAGCCCTCTTGTGTACGGTTCTGATACCCACATTGATCTTAATTAACCAGTTGGGAAACAAAAAAGTAAAGGTACTTAATGTGTGTTGTATACACATAATGACGTGTACAGGAAAAAATAACATTTCCTATTAATGAGACTCCTTTCCACTTTGAATTTCATTTCCTGGCTTTCAGTTAATGATTAGACTCAGATTAGTGCCCCATTCTATGTCAAGAGACTTTACTAATTGATGACTAATTTCATTTCAGTCCCATAACTTGAGTCTATGTCTATTTCTTGGTTAAGAAAGCTGTCCTTAGCCTCATAATTTCTGTTCCTCTGTGCTTATTAAAATTTGAATTTATCTTATGCAGACACACATACCATAGCAGACAGGCAGTCAGGTTTCAGTCTCAGATCTGGAACGGCCTCTTTGCTCTCCTCCATGCCTGGAGATTGACAGGAACTGTTGCCCAATGCATAGAAGAATTTCTTTCTTTAGACCTCTTCATTAGAAGTGTCATCCTGCACATCAGCCCAGGGTTGAGCATAAAACCAGGATATTTCTTCTATCAAACTTTATTTAAAAAAAAAAAAAAAAGTTGTTGAGCCTCTGCATTATAAAGATAGGCATTCTAAATAATACAATAAGAAGCTATCCAATTCTTATGTGTCTGCATCAACTTTTAAACTTGAATCCATTGAATATATTTTGAGCTCTGATGCATGTGTTTTTCTTAATTCTGTCTTTGGAACACCTCTCAATAGAATGTACAAAAGGTGTATCATGCCACAGAGACCTTGAATTTCAACAGAAGTAAAGTACACTTTTGACATAGTTGATGCTGATGCCTATGAGCAAAAAAAGGAGTTATCTAACCGACAACAAATGAAGGGAACAAGAAAAGGGAAAGGACTGTGAGCAGTCTTTAGGAAAGTGAAACTAAAGTGTCATACCCTTTCATTTAGAAAAGATTTCTTCTATTAAATATAATTTTTTTTCCTTCAAGTTTTGATGAAGATGAGGTTGCTAGGAAACTCATTCTGTTTTCATCTGTGCCTGTGTAAATATGGCGTAACTGATTGACACTGATGAAATCTCCTGGACTGAAGTAAGAACAGCTATGGAGTAGTTTTGACGTTTGCTGATGACATAAAGAAATATGTTACAAAAGAGAAAAAACTCAATGACCAGTTGTTGCCTCCTGGTCTCTGGACAACATATGGTACAAGCCATGAGAAATTACATTTATGCCTTCTTTGTAAATCCCTGATTCCTTTCCAGTACAGCTGCATGAAATTCTTGGCAATGAAAAACACCTTCACTACTCGCATATTATCACTCAAGATTGCGTTGGAATCAGGAATCCATGTTTATGGCTCTTACAAATTGAATTCATCTGCCATCTTTATTAAGAGAGAAGCGATTTCTCTCTGTGTTGCAGGTTTTAAAGGGATGATGGTAAATATTATAGCTCTTCTTACAGCTATACTGCCTTTGGTGACAGTACCTGAGTACATGTTTACTTTTATGAGTCAGTGGACATATAATGTTTGTATAAATGCTACTGTGAATGTAATATTCACTATGTATATCCATGCAGATTTTTAGCATGAACGCACTGAGTAATGACAACTACATCACACCTTTTGTATCTTAACACCGCTGGCCATACCAAATGTGCGGCCAACACACCTTCGCACACACTCTAGGACCTATCCCAGAATATTTGTATAAAAAAGTCTTTCATCTCTGTACTAAAATTCCTGCACAGCTATGCTGCCTACTGCTGCACCAGGGTCATCAAATTAGGTCTGTAAGCAGATTTCATCCATCCTGACCTATCACAAGAAATAGACAGACTCATGCAATATGCTAATTTCTGTTTTATCATTGACATGACACGACATGACATGACAAATACAGACTATCCTGCTAGCAAAGCTGCTTCTGTCTTCCCCTCAGGAGATGTACTAGATCACAGCTTTAGTCTAGGCTAGTCTCCCATTAGTTGATCAGGGAAGACCAGCATTGACTGATCATTATAGACTGTCCTCCTCACCTGCTGTGAAAAGAGATGCATGAGAAGAGTCATCTTTAACCGGGGACCTCCTTCAGGGCTTCCAAGCCTGTGAAAGTCTCCCTCACTGGTTCACTTTTGTTTCTTTAATTTTTGCCATAAGCAAAGGGACTCTGAACACAGAATATAAACAACTGAAATATTTTTTAAGGATTTTACTGAGTAGTAAACATAGTAGTATAATATATTAAATATTAGTTTATATATATGGTAATAGTGTGGCAAAAGACATGGAACTAAAATTACAAGTTGTATGTATGAAAATTAATTTTTTCTTTAGTTATAATTCTAGTGTAGATGATGATCAAGGCTGTGCCTTCATGCACACCCAGCACTCTTAAGACATGAACTCCCTGACTGTTCCAGGAACACCACAGCAAGTTATTTGCATAGATGTAATGTTGGCTGGTTTGAGACAATGATTCAGCACCTAACCAGCTTTGCAAATAAGTGTTTGACTGATTTTTACAGGAGCTCTTCATATGGGATTTTGGACAGTTCTCAAGAGTCCCCGACAGCTCCTGCTACACCTAATTTAATTTATGTGTTGATTAATAACCTGGGTAAAAATTCCAAGAGATTCCCAGGAAGATGCTGCTGCAGAAGCTATCAAATTGTACATAGATAAGACATTAGTAAATAGAAACCATTCCCAAAACTTAAGAAATTGTCTTGCCTGCAGCTAAAAAAAAATCATAGAGATGGATCATACATGTGTTGGGGCAGCTGCATAGGAGAATAACTGGTTTGTAAAAACTGAGTAGAACAGTGGTTTGGAGAGTCCCACAATCCAGCTGAAGATGTTGCAAGGACCCTTGCGATGGAGGTTCCCATGACTGTCCAACAGCAACTGACCACCCTGTTAGAGAAACCAGATAACCCCTTCAAAAATTACTCTATGCCAAGATCAGAACAACAATTTCTTTGGAAGAAGCAGTCTGTCAGTGTCTGTGCAAGACTAGATACGAATCTGTGCTCTTTTTTAAGAAAGGTTGCCCAAATAGATAGCTACACATTGCTCTACAGCTCTATCAGCAGGGAAATAAATCTTTGATTCTGCAGACCCCCACGGGTCATGTAAGTTTTTTCATGAATACAATGACCACCTACCATAGGTATAAAACATATGCTACTTCTGTATTACAAACCTTCCTGGTCTTAAACTGCAGACAGACTAGCACTTTTGTCTGTGAACAGACAGAACATGAATGAAATCAAGATGTGGACCCAGACCTTTGTATGGGTAATGATCTGCATGCCTTGCTGCCTTTAGTCATATGGTTCTCTACCCAGACAATCAGGCCACACAGGGAGTTCAATCAAAAATTAATGTTTTATATATGAGAATCGCGTTTTGAAATGCCTGAAGGTGGAGAGATTTTGTTTCCTTTTTTTTGAAGAAAAACTGAAATTGAAGCTTAACTCCTGATGGGTAGCAGTCAAGTGTGCTTTCAATTAGCTGACTATGAGATACTATATCTTCAGGTACAGCCTCAACAACAGTATCCCAAATGCCTTTTGAATCATCGTGTCATGCTGTATCCTACAGCAGGGTGTTGGGCAGGGCTGCCAAGAAACTGTCCTAACTGCAGATCACTTTCACTTAGCCTAACACAGCTACAGGCACTGAGTCTGTCTTCTGTGACGGGATGATGAAATATTGTCTGCAAAATGCCTTTACACTCACGTTTCTGGCCATAGTTAGAAACACTGCTCCCTTTCGCTGTTCCGTATACTGTTTCCATCCATTCAGCACCCAGTAAAAAAGGCTGAAGTCCCCACAGCAGCCTGAGCCAACAAAAGCGTGTGGTCTCCCAAGGTCTAGTGTGAGGCATGCCTAGCAGGGTACCTCTTGTGGCAAGGAAGTTCTCCACTTACTAAAGAAAACCCAAAACAAACCCAACAAAAAACAACCCCAATGTATGGCATATTCCCCATAATCAATCTTTCATATAGCCTACCTCTACCAGAGATATACCTTATGTTACCAGTACTGTCATTCTATTGTGTCCCTTAACCGTCCCTCTAACGGTGGCTATAATGATGCGCCAAGGGGCTGAGAATCCATCAGGAGTTTGAACGCTTCCAACATACTTATCCAAACAGGGACAAAAGTGACACTGCTCCCATAACAAAAGTCACCATGCTCAAAGTTTCTATGTCACTTGGTGTCCTGGTTCCGGTGGGGATAGGGTTAATTTTCCCTGGTATTCCATGCCATGTGAGCCACGCCCACCCTGAGCTGCCGGGGGAGGGGGCAGGAAGTTGCTGCTTAAAAGCGGGCTGGGGCGTCCCGGGTCCGGCCGGTCGGCGAGCGGAGCGGCGGGGAGCGGCGGTTCCGTAATCGCGTTTGTATATTCCCCTATCCGTGTTGTTATTGTTGTTGTTTGCCTGTTCCCTTTGCTGTTCTGTTAAACTGCCTTTGTCCCAACCCAAGAGTCTTGCCTTTTCTTACGATCCTTCCTGTATTAGGAAGGCACGTGCGAGCGGCACGTGGTTCTTTGTTGCCATCTGAGGCTAAACCACGACACTTGGGTCTAAAGGCACATTCCAAGCAGAAATGTGTCCCCGGTCTTGTGCCTCCTAGGTCATAGGCTACAGGCTGCTCTTCCGTTAGACAAGTTATAGTATGAAGGCAAAAGGCTTTTTCACAGCAGGCTTGCCTAAGGTTGGCTTCTCTCTAAGAAAAATCTTTGGAGAGATGAAGAAAGCAACTATCAAACCTTCCAGGAATTATCAGATTCAGATTAGGTAAACAACACAGATCAGACACAGCAATATAACCTAGGGGAGGCTCACAATTCAGAAGCAGTTATGTTGGCAATTCTATCTACAACGGCAAGATGACCTAATCCCTCACTAAAGATGTGTATCAATCTCCTTCCCTGCCCCCTGCCAGATGGTACCAGCAGTGCTCTTGAGATCTCTGCCCACAAGAAAAGCAGCTGGTCTGCCTGCACTGTGTGAGAAATGCCTGCAGCAGTTCTGTATTTTGTCTCCATATCCTGTTCTATGTGATGAGTACCTCAAGGACGAGGAGGTAGTAATGAATTTAATTCACTTGAAAGTGGAGTGGACATTTCAGTATTGGCATGTTGGCTCTTCCAGCTGTGCCAACATGCTCTTCCTGACTGAATGTAAATGTAAAGTATGGGGGACTACTGACATCATGATAAGCATCTCATGGAAGTCTAGACTAGCTGGAGTTGCTGCTACATGTTCCTTAGCAATCAGTCCTTCTGCATTTGCAAACAGACTGCTACACTGAGTGCGGAAGCCATGGGACCTGTGAGAGAAGATAAATTAATGACATCCCTGTTTCTGTCCCTGTGTCTGGAACATGCCTTACATGATGAAACAGTTTCCTGTTTCATCGTGGTATCTCAAAGGATACTCTTTAGCTCTGAACCAGAGTGGTCATGCCAAACCCTGAATCACATTTTGTGATTTGACTGTCTCTGAACTGAAGAGGACGAGAATGGACCAGACACTTCCTGGAATTGCACAGGTGTGTGAATCATTCATGACTTTGCAAATGTGACATGTGAGTGTCCAACATCAAAGGACCCTTCAGGATGGTGGGGGGTGGGGAGGGAGATGCAGGTAATCTTCTACTTCACAGGTACAGTATCATCTACTCCAGACTGTGACATGTATGTTACTGCCACCCCTGTCACTGCTTTTCCCTGGAGTCAATGCTGGGAGCAGAGAAGGGAAAGTTGCTTCTGAAACTCTCACCTCACTGCAAAGTGTTAAACCTTGCTGATCCCTTCCTCTTGACTGCCAGAGCCTGCTTACTGTACCAATCAGCATGCATCCCCGTAGTACAGCAAGTTAGGAGGAGACAGACCTGGTGAAGAGTGTAGCTTGTCTATGCTGCACCTAGGGTTGGGGTTTGAGTCTTCGCTCCTCTCCTCACCCAGACTTCCTTGCTGAAAGGACAGCTTTCATACTGCAGAGAAGATCTGTAGTGTGCATCACCATGCCGATGGTGTGGACAGTGTATGAATTGAGACTTGAGTGATAAATCAGAAGCATTGCAGTGTGACCATAAGACACATCCTCTGTCACCAGGGAATTCCCAATTAACCTGCTTCAGCAGCCCTTACAAAACAGCGATATGCAGCCTATGGATTTTATCCTAATTAGAGGTGTCTTGACTGTTCCTGCAATTAGTGTTATACCTGCTGAACATGAACTGGGACTTGGATGTTATAACTGCACCAATAAATTTACATCTGTAAAGTGTGTATCAGCTGTTCGTGGTAGGGTTGAACCTTTCAGAGTACATTCTCACCGGTTTGGACAAACCGATTGTGTGTGTAGCAAGAATACAGGCTAGAGGGCGATCTGTCTGACATATTTCCAAGGTCTGCTTTTCTCTCCTCTAACATTCAATCAGCACTTCAGCAGGAAGGGCGCAGAGACGCAGGTAATTCAAGCAGAACTCTCAGAAGGTGTGAGAGCTGCTATAAATGAAGTCTATTTCAGATACTGAAAATGTCACAGATCTGAAGTAGGGTTTTTTTGTTGTTTTTTATTGGAATTCAAAGTCACGTATATGTTCAGTTCTTTCTGACAGTATTTTTTTCTTTTTTCTTTTTTTTCTTCCTTTTTCCCCCAAAGTAACACCAAGTTTTATTTCTTTCTCTCTCTCTCTATTTTTTTTTTTATTTTTTTTAAGATTTTTCCAAAGCAAAGAGCAGCTGATATTGAGAAAATGCTCAGCTGGTGATCCCCGTGAACGTGGTCTGTTTAAATGTGTCCTTGGTATGGGCACCCCTCCCCCACAAAAAAGGCACCACTTCATTTTTTAAAGGCTGGCACTTTTATGAATAATAGATGGAGGGGGTGGGGAGGCAATAAAGGATACACAGAGGCAGTGAGTAAGGTGAGAGGAGACAAGAGGCACTGGGAATCAGAGTACCACACTTCAAGCAACAGAAAGATAGCTTCATTTATTTGAACAGAAGAGTGAAATGTGTAACAGCTGCTGCAGTTACAGAAAATGTATGAGCAAGTAGGCAGATGCAGTGATGCTAATAAATGCTACAACTGTATCTTTGGTTAATAAAGGACTCCTTCTCCTGCTGTTAACCAGGCTGCCACATTCTCCTCCATTTCTTAACTATTGCCTTATCTTGGATGTTTTCTAATAATGTCTGTTTTTAGCCTTCACCTAGATATAATCCTGTCGGTTTAATGACACCAGCAGTTGTTTAAACCACTCTATATTTTTTTCCTTTATAAAATAACCTTGATTGCATGAATCAGAACTCTTACAGTTCTCTAAAGACTTGGAAGATTATATTTTTTTAAAGAAATTAATACCTTTCCCTATATAGTGGAAATAAAAGGGTTTTTTTTTCTTGTCTTTCTGCTCTCTGACAGTTATCTTAGGCCTAGATGCACAAAAATATTCAGACACTTATATAACTTAGGTGTCGAATGGAACTGGGAATCTAAGAAATTCCAAAATACTCTAAACTTAATTTGCAGCCACTCATATCAATTTTCATGAATTTAACAAAAACTTCTCCATCTCCATTAGTGCTTCACTACACTAATTTTCATCTATTCTTATATGGTATTCCCAGAATTTATCCAGAATTTAGTTCCAATAATTTATCATTAAAAATGCTGATTAGTTAATATTTAGTCATTATTTACAGAAAGCACATTAGTTATCCATCAGTAGAGAGAACTGGGATGGCAACTATGGGAAAACCTGTGTATAAAATTTATCATGTATTTATTATTGATATTTTTATTATTTAGACTAACATTCTGCATTATCTCAAATGTAATTATTATTTAGCAACCTGTCAATTATCCAATGATTTTCTACCATTTAAACAAGATAATTTTAACATTTAGCTCCTTTAGCCATAGATGGCAAGAAAGTTTTTCAGCTGAGTGCATATTAAAATTTGCAGAAGACAAACTTACTTGATTTCCATGCAGAAATCTCTGTGCAGAAAACAGTTACCTTTCTTTAATGTGTTCTAAAATATTTTCTATTGTTTCCAGATGTTCCATACTCACATATTAAAAAAATTCTTAAGGAAGAAGCTGAAGCTTTGTTGGTTTATTGCTTTGTTGCTTCATTGCTTAAGGCACTCATCATTTATGAGAATGGATAAACCAATCCTAAACCTTACTTTGCAAAACTTGCATCTTTCTTGGGGGCAGGACAGTGAATTTTGCTGCAGTGAATGGTCTTACACAAGATCATAGCCACTACTGACATCCTGGAAATCATTTAGATAAGTCTAGTTTGATCTGTATTCCTGTTCCCTCTCTGGGCAAATACACAATTTGGGGTTCCATTTGAGATTACTTCCTATCTGATTTTTGTTTTCCAAAGATTTGAGCCGTCCTATGGGAATATGTTATTTCTATGAATACATTTGCATAAACTCCTTTTCTAAATTACTTCTGGGAAGTGAATAAATGAGGGAAAAAGGTCAATAGAACTACAACTGTTCTGCAACTAAGAGGTATATTTATCAGAAATTTTTGTAAAATTTTTACAAATACAGTAATTAACCACATTTATTAAGAATAGTTTCTGCATTTACAACACTGTTCATCAAAAGAAATTAAAGGTTTTATATAGATTATTCCCTTTATTGCAGAAAGTCTGCTGGAGCACCAGGAACAACCAAGTAAACCAGGTACAGAAATTTGTGACTAAAGAGACAGAAGCAGAGGCAGGGTCAGCTCTGAGTCACAGTCCCTTGCGCCACAGTGGGGGACAACACTCTTCGTTATAAGCCATCCCGTCTGCTACCAGTGTGCTCCTATACAAATTCCATCAGTGCTTCCATCTGTTTACTCTGGTCTGTGGAGGAACAATGGCTTTGTTTTCATTAGTCAGCAAACCTTTAAAAAGGAACACCCTGAAAAAATGAGAGTAATAAGAATTTGTTTAAGAAATCAGTTTGATCAATCATGAATGAGCAAAGATCCCTGCAATCAGAACTTCTGCTTTTATACTTTTGATTGCAGTTCCGACCTGACTTTATGTCTGAGTAAAGGTAATTATCAAGAGTATAAGAGTTCAAATGCATTCAGTTCTTCTGGAAAATCAAACCATGAGAATCATTCTTGTAGAATCAATAATGAGCTGGAATTCTGTGCCATTGTCTACACAATGGCCTTTTATTTTCTTACAAGATCTATGTAATTCTCAAAAGCTGCTGCTATACATTACTTTTCCTTGCTGATCAAAAGCACAGACTCTGCAACATTTACATCTTTAAAAGATTAGGTCCTATTATAAAGGACATTTTCCACTTTGAACAACACAAGATAACATTTATTAAATCACAGAAGAGCATTGTTAAAATAATATTAAGGTTATCAACAAAAGCCAAGGATTTAATGATTTATTTTTTTTTCTTTCTGCATTATTCTTAACATACTAAGGTTTAAAGGTACTGAAGTCTTTAGGCACACAATGAGTTATTTCCTGTGCTAGACAGTAACTGTTATTACTTCTGGGATGTAATAAGGACTGGAACTATTTCATAGCATCATAGAAGTGTCAGTTGGACTCTCCTACTTGAACCTGGGCTATTGCAGCAGCGCACAGGGGCAACTGTGTCTGTGTCTAGCAGAGTCTTCAAGATGCCCAGGAGAGAGATTTCACAGCCTCTTTGTGCAACTTATTCCAGTGAGGTACTACCTACCTAGTGACTTTTTTCCTCTCTATGTCCAGTCTTAACCTTCCAAGCTGCAGTTTGTTATCACTGTTATAATTATGTTGTTGGGTATTGCAGCAAAGAGTTTGGTACTGTGTTCATTGGAAAAAACCCACAACAAATCAGGAACTGCCCCCTCTCCCCCTCACCCCATCCCCCACCCCCCAAAGCAAACAAACCCACAAAAATTAAATTCTCCAAATCTGTCTCTTCCCCCCCGCAAAGTTTTCCAATGTGGACAACGACACGCATTCCCCCCACCCCACAAGGAAACCCCTGTCATTAGTATTGCTCTTTTCTATGTTCGAATGATTTCATCCTTTGAGTGTCTCAGTTTTCAAATATTTAAATTAAAATAAATAGACCCTTTGTCTGGGTATTTTTAATTTCAGGCTTCACAAAGATTGTAAACAGAATGTTTCAATAATCCTGTGATCAGAACACAGACCCAAGGGTGCTGTTAACCGAAAGGAATCAGGTAAAGAAGATAATGAAAAGCACATGCTACCATTGGGCACCATCTTTTTACTGCCCTCTTGGGACTTTGGAGGCAACAGGAAGATCGCTGGCCCTCTGCCTTCCATGCCTCACTCAGGTTCTCTCCCTGTTCTTGGGCTATGAACTGCAGTGAGGGATACAGTCTGGAAAACTTAGACCTTTGCCTTGCACCTAAGTGGTAAACATCTAGCACGGCAACTGTTTTAAAGCGAATGCTCATTTTCCTCTTTATCAGTGAAAGATGGATTGTTTATCTCAGGAGAAAGTGTTTCCCCTGGACACCTATCCCTCTCCTTTGACTATTCTCAGGGCAAGTGGTGTGGATCCTTTGGTGTCTCAAAAGCACAGCCCAAAGCCATCCAGAAGCTGCTTAGGTCACAAAGATGTCAGCCCTGAGAGAAGAGAGTAAACATGATCTTCTAGAATAAGAGTAGAGTAGGGGTACCACAGGACTCTAGTTTTCGATGTGTTGGCAAACGTTCTTTTTTGATAAGCAGAACTAGTAAAGAATCCCTGAAAATTCAGTCTTGGGTTTTTTCCATAACAACCTAAATTAATACTGGTAGACAAATACTAGCTCTGAAAACTAGCCCATTTATGACAATTTAGTTAGGAAATCTGTCACATTTAGAGTTTTCAACAAGTAAACAATAATAACTGAGTAATAATAGCACTCTTGTGATGTGAGGCATTAGTAATGAGGGATATTAGGGAATGGTTCTGGAGTAAGGAGGCCTACAAGTAAATGTAGAATTTCTTAGAGGCCTTGGATTTGTGTCTCTATTAAGGAGAATACATAAAGGAGCATTTCAAAAAATGGCTGAAGTTCCTCTTGGGCCTGGAGGAGGACAAAGAATTTGTATTATAAGCCAAGATTTAGGATGACTAGATATTCTTTATGTTAAAACTGAATATTTAACATTCTTCCATTTATTCTGTTTTCTTTCTGTTAAACACCTAAGAAGTCTAATTTAATACATAACATGCCAGGCAAGTCCCAAGTCATAAAGAACAAAAATACACACTTGCTTATTTTTAGTTACGAAACAGATGAGTCCATTCCTGAATAAAAATTTTAGCCACACTGCAGCAAGTTATAAATTCCTCAAGAACTTGATAATTCAAAGGGAATTAACTGTAGAAGGTAAGACCCATGCAAATGTTTTGTCTGTAATATAATACCTATAGCACAATGCTGAAATCTGTGGAGAAACAGAAAACATGAAATGTGAAAAGAAACCTTTGGGACTTGTAAAACAATACATTAAAATATGCAGGTGTTGTAAATAGTGCTGTAGTTTACTTTACTGACTTGCAAGTGGACTCCAGAGATTAGAACAAAAGACAAATCAAACTAGTTGGCCTCTTTTTCAAAATCTGTTAAGCTGCTGTATTGTAAAGCACAACGCTCCTTCATTAGCAACTTTATGGCAATTATAATGCTTTATATATAGGAAGGGAAATGAAAGGTGTAGCAACTTGGACACATAAGTTTCTATATGAAGTATAGGTCAGGTGGGAAATTGAGTTATTACTGTTGAATTTTCCATTTTTGTTAGTTTATAAAGACTTTCATCAAATATAGGCCTGAATGCAGAGGGTGCACCAGGATGATGGAAGAGATGATGCTACAATGGATAAAATATTTCCCACCTCCCTGCACAAATCTTCATGAATTCTTTGTTGAGATTAGCCAGAAACCCCAGAAGAGAGGCTCCCTCTTTGCGGTTGTGCAGTTGTGTAACTAGGAAGCGTTACAAATTGTGATTAAAACTGAGCAGAGAAGGCTTTGAATAAAAGTTGGATACCTTCTGACGTGAAATTTTACAAAATTTTATTCTTCTGAATAGTATTATGTAACATGTAGCATGGTTTTTCATTTGCTTTTCTTTTTAAATTGCCTCAGGTTATTTTTGGCAGTTCAATTTATTAGAAATGTATGCACAAAAAGTTAGTGAGATGGAAAGTTTTTGCGGATAAACTTAGTTACATGAAGCTCTGCATGAACCCTGTGTTATTTATGTACAACTGTGCATAAGCAGCACATAACGGTTTATGTTCAGCTGTTGTTGCACAGGAAATTGTACGCAACTCCCGGCACATAAAGGTTTGTCTGTTATAGCTTCTGGCATTTAAAGCTTTCACTATCCAAAGGTTTTATCCGTCCTCTTCTGCATAGAAATATACTTGGTAATTGCCTGGAAAAAAATTCTGGGAGCCATTTATCGTTTAATGGATAATTCAGAAGTGCAGTGGTTTTAGTAGCCGTGTTTTCTTCAGTGCATTTGTATTGTAGGTTGAATATTTCATTCCCAAGCACGCATTTCTGACTGCCCCTAACCTGTCTGATTATGAATTTAGGAGACAACCATGCTGAGGATTGGTTTGGCAGAGTTTATGTTAAAATTATAGGTAAAGCTCCTGCACCAGCCATTAAAAATTGTTTCTGTCAGGTCCTGCTCCCCACTGCAGGTGTCTGTCCCTGAAGAACTCTGCTTCTCATGTGTCTCCTGGTGGAGCTGTCTGCCTCTGGCCAGGCCTGGGAGAACCCCTGCTTCTCCATGGATTCAGCCTCCACCCTCCCTCCCTCAGTTGTAGAAATGGCGGATGCTTTTGTCATCTTTAGCTCTTTCGAAGGATTTTCAAGGCTACCGAGACACTGCAGCTTCACATACTCCTACCTTAACACAGCTGGTCCTGGATCTGCCAGTTTCCACGTGTGGCCACAGCAGCTCTCTCTGCTGAAGAACCAGGCTCTGAGCTTGAGCACCTCTGTGTTTTACAGGTTTGTATAGATCTGTCTTAAAAAACAGGTATCTGCTCTGACACCACTGTGTACGCCAATGAAATAGCATTCTTACCTCCCTGCTTCAGCCACATTCCCTTTTCACCCTGATACAATGAAGCTTTAACACATTGCCGAAGACAGTGTAATTGTTTAGCAGTTGTGCAAGCTGGTTAAAGCACAAGCACAGCAGAATTACTGAAGTGTAATTATAAAACATGTCATGCTGTTAATTTAGAAAAACAAAACAAAACAAAACAAAACAAATCCTAACAATGTAAGCTGACTTTCCTTGTACTGAATTACACTATTTATTTTGTTCATTTCAATTACTGCACAAAGCTTTGGTTAGACATAGCGTTGTAATATATTCATGCTGATTTTCAGAATTTTGTCCATAACATAGTTTATTCAGTGAATTTCTCACTTTTTTAGAGGTGGTTACAAGTACACATTAAAAAGAGGGTTATACATTTGTGACTAGGGCTATAAACCTGCAGAGCCAAAATAAAGCTTGTGGAGAAGCTTTTTGCTTACAGGCTGAAAATGCATGGCAAGTGTGATAAGAAAGTCCTGCAAAGCTGTTTTAATGAGCTGGAGAAGGCAAGTTACAATGGTCTTGGTCTTAATTTGGTTCTTTTATCTTTTCCAGATTTCTGGTGTAAAACGGGACCATGTTGTTAGTTTCTCCGTCTACAGTCACATTTTCTATTATGGGTGCTTTAGGTCTAGCAGTATTTAAAAAGCTGCTGTCTCTTTGGCAGGATGATCCAGAGCACCTCCCTCAGTGAGTGGAGAGAGGCAGATCCACAGCCTCCACAGTGTCTGAGGGAGCTTTAAAAGGTGTTTGTCTCTATCCACTGGCTTTGTAAGGCTCCTGCACGTTCAGGAGAGTGACTGAAAATCAATGGGAAATGGAATTAAGAAAAGAGCAGAAAGAAAATGAGGAGGAACGAGAAGGGGAAGACAACAGAGCCCTCTCTAAGCAAAGAGGGTCCTGGGTGTTAGATTGACAGAGCTTGAACTGCTTCCCAGAAGTGCTCTAATTCCTGGGTTGCCACCCAGCCTGGGACTCACCAGTCGTCCCACCGAAGACCAACCACTCCACAGTCAATTTCTGCTGTCAGGTGTAGTCTGGATGCCTCCAGTGGACTGGGTTTCATTCACTACGACTGGATCCAGGTGGAGTTTGGGCATGTTGTTGCTTATGGTTCATGAGCTTTCTAGCTTAGATACTAGTCCCTGCTTGCAAAACACCTACGGTTTTTCAATCCTGTATTAATTATTTATAATAATTAATTATAGGTAAATATTATATAATTACTGATATTGATTATGAAATTAATTATTAATCCCATAAATCCTGCTTAATTTGATGGCTAAATGCGGACTCTTGCTTTCTCAGGACGTTTAGCTACCTGAGCCACTGACTAAGCTCAGGACTTTGAACCTACTTCTTGTTACTCTACTGCCTGCTCGCGTTCCGCCTAGACTCTGCACAACTCAGTACAAAGCTTCATTTGTCTCTCAGTTGTGAGGCAGGTATAATAGTTGTATATCTGTGTGCTATTTTGAGGATTAGTCCATAAATTGCTAGAAAGTGTGGCCATGTGAAAATCTGAGTTTTGACTTCTTTTGAAAACTTGGAAAGTTCTTTTTTCCCCCCCCACATTGTGAAAGGGAAGTGTAGTTTTACTTAATAGTAAAAAGGAAGAAATAAAGCACCTGTGATTTAGTATTTATCAAAGCTATATCTCTATTTTTTTTCTGCAACCCTGGCAAAGTTTTAGAAATTAAGTGTTAAGTCCAGTGGTAAGTGATTTTGCACTTTTTACCTATCCTGAATCTTGCCTAGATGATAAATCCACTTTCAACATATTGCTGACATAAATCCTGCTAAGAAGAATTAATAAAATGTGCTAGCATGTTATTTTGGTTCAAAAAAAAATTGAGACATATGCTTTATTTAGATTTAAATGCATAATGATTTAGATAAGTACCATACATCACATGATCAATTTTCTCCCAAACAATTTTTAGGAAGATAATTGAACATGTCAATCAATATGGATATAAAAATATCAATACTATATGGCTGTTCTGTCACAGGTATACTGGTGTATGGAACAACAGCTAAGCAAGAGTTACCTCAGATAACTGTGATAGTACTGAATTTTAAATTACTAAAGAGGTGAACTGAGAAGTTTTACTTTATAACTGAAAAATAAGATTTGAAGTATACTTTCCATGAACCAAAAGAAGAAAATCATGAGAAGATGCCATAAAATGTGTCAATATTCTGCATAAAATTTGTTGAGAAGTTTCCTCAAACTGGTACATACTGCAATCAATATACATCCTTAATTTGAAATCTAGTTCAAACTGCCTAGTCTGTTAGCGGCCATTACTGATGTGCCTATAAGCCCAAAATGCAGTATCTTCCATAATAAAGGATATATTCTCCAAATCTCTTACCCTTTAGGTGAAACATGAAATGAGTATAGTTTATTGCACATACAAATGTTGTGTTGCTATTTATTATTTGAAGTGACGGCTTCTGTAGCTCTGCTTGAGTGGATAAATGTAAAAGTCTAGAGAAAACAACTCTGCTGTCAACAAAGTTAAAGTAAAGACATGTAAATAGTATAACTAGTGCTAATAAACAAAAAGAATGAAGAGTTTGCCTGTATAAGTCATAACCTTAATAGTAACAGGCAGCCACAGCATTAATTCAGTGACTAACGCGATGACATTTCTATTTTTTCCATATGTCCTCTTGCCACCAAATGCACAATGTAGATGTGGAGCTGCTATGCATACTAAGCTTTTTCATTCTCAAAATGTCACGGTTACATACGAACTTTCTACTTTCTTGTCTGGTAAGTAGTCTGCTCAGTTTATGTGTTATGCATCCTATGGTTCCAAGAAACTAAATTTGAACAAAAAAGGCAGATTTAATTTGTCTTTTTCACACATATATTCTGTTTATATATTCGTACCCATGTTACAAAAGACTGTAGTGGGTTTTTTTTTAAATATGGAATGTCTCATTTTTCTTATAGTGGTGCTCGGATGTTACAAGAGCAACCAGGCAATCAGTGCACAAGGGGTGTCCACTGCCTTGGGAACATGGAGTCCATCCCCATCAAAACTTTATAATCCTCATGAAAATTTTTCTGAGCCTTATTTCCCTCTTATGCATGCAAAGTGCAGTGCTAGTATCAAGCCTCGCATTACTGCACACTAAAACAAGAAGTGCTCACTGAAATATGTACATGAGTAGGAAACACACCGCCTCTGTGCAGCAGTGTTCAGTGACAATTCTCACAAGCTAAATATCATTTGAACTGCCACTGGGCATATGCATTTTTTGACCATGGTTGTAAAATATCATTTAAGCAAAATAAACAGTAGTTGCACAGAAATTAATGGCTATAAAAGCATTAATGAGTTACCTGAAGCTTAGAAAGGAACCCAAGGAATAATAATTTTCAATTTCAAAATGGTAATTTTCTGTAAGCTTTGGAAGAGGAGATATTTTGTCCTTGTTGCCTAGTTTTGTGATGGAGATAGGCATATTCATAAACCAGTCAGGAGATATTACTCATGATAGCAGAGGTTGGATTACAAAACAGTCTCTGTTGCTCCTATGCCATTGTTCATGCACTATCCCAGCTGTATCTAGTTATGTTTCAATTCTACTTAAAGGACCACCCTGCAATCACTTTCTTGTGTATAGACAATTATTATCTATACACAGAGACCATGTCTGTGATGCGAAATAAAAGAGGATCAGGGAGAGAACTCTAACCCTGTATTTCCTTTTGTCCACATTGTAGAATGACTATTGTGCTTTTTGGTTCTTTTTTGGGAAGTGCTTGAGCTTGCTCTCAGTAGGACAAAAAGCCTGGATGTTGTCTGGAAGATAGATCATTCCAGGGAATCTCTAATTAGCAATGTATACAAAGATGCAGCAGATGTCCTATATAGTCCTCCAGTGCTATCTGAGAAAGCTTTGAGGCCTCAAGAACTTCCATATGCTCAAATGCCAGCCTACAGTATATGAAACTCATACTCTCAGTTTAATGTAATAAAATCCACTCTAGTTGCCTATGACACATCTCTTTTTATTTTAAATGATTTTAACACAAAACATGTCTAAGATGATAATTACACTTTATGCTGTGTATGGAGCTAAATCTCAGTCATACGGATATGAAACACTGCAGCGGTTGGTCTGGGGGCCAGAGGTCTCTTACTGGGACTGATACATTTACCTCTATAGCCACTGTGGCTTCATGTAGATATGGTAAACATGGATTGTGACCCTGATGGCAGCTGAAGAGCACCCTCTATCACTCACAGGATCTGGCATGTCTGAGGAGGCCTACTACCTTGAGTAAATAAACTACACTCACTGGTATGCCCAGCTACTTGACCAATACTGACAGATTAGTATAATATAGTGTGTGTTTTGTGTGTTTTCTGCACCTGATCAAGTGCTTACATGTGCTTCTGCAGAACAGGAGATCAAGACAAGATGGATAGTTTTGGGGGTCTGTTTTTGAGCCCAGAGCTAGCATAACTTTGTGATGTGTTACAAAACTCAGACACAGAGCCTAGTTCTTAAACACAGGCTAAATTTTTCAACATTTTTTTTTTCATTAAACTAACCAGCACAGTAGTAATGGAAATGGACAAGTATACTGGCAATAATGCAAATTTCTGCACCAAAAATACTTGAATCAATAGCTCTCTCCAGTTATAGCTCTCTATACCGTTTCAAATTCCTTCCAGGTCACATAACCAGTCATGAGAAAGGTTTGTTCTCAGCCCAGCCTAATTAACTAATGAAGTCACAACCAAGAATTATTGACTTCTTTCCTGGGCCATGCTAAACTGCAAATATAGAAACCTGGAGAGGTTGGAGACCCCATTGAAAATCCCAGCCTGAGTGTTGTCCCCTGCTTTCCACTGCTTTCCACTCATTATATTATTTCTAGTGCTTTTAAGTAATTTCAAGCTTCACCCATGTTCACAACTTCTCTTAGTTGTTTCAAATGTAATTGATACAGTGTTTATTCCTTCTCCTTTATCAGGATTTAAATATTTAAGGAAATAAACTTCACTAACTTTTTTACTATCTCCTGAGTGGCTTAACATCAATATTATAATATGAGTATAACACTTGTCCAAGAAAAATAAATTTTGATCCACAAAGATTTTAGAAATATATATGGTAACAATAGTCCCCAAATACAGCAGTGAAAGTGAGCACAGTTATGACCTGGGTTTAGTTTTGGCATAACTGCACAGACCTGTAAATGCAATAATTAGGCTCCTAAGAGAGTGTGATTGACATAAAGCATTTGGTGTGTTCTGTAGCAAATATAAAAGCATTTCTCACTTTTTTTTTTTTTCCCTTCTCTTTTAGCGAGAGCCAGCAGCAAGATTGTTTTGGTGCCTTAGGCAAAATAATTGGCAGTATGTCCCTTAGTGGGAGCTTATGCAACAACCCTGGAACAGCCTTCAGTCTGTACTATGAGCCATTCAAGTGAAAAAAAAAATAAAAGGTGCCTCCGGGTCTGACAGAAAAGGAAGCACTTACCTTCTAGCTTTAAAAAATGGTAGGAACATCCAACAGAAGAAATACAAAGGATATTCGTTATACCAAGGGCAATTAGTGTTTTTCTTTCATTCTTCTCAGGGCTCAGTCATCATCAGTTACAACTTTTACATGTATGATGTTCAAAGAATGCAGTCTGAATTAGTTAAACTTGTGAATCTAAGCTTCATTGGCTAAACTATAGTGAATCCATGTATTAGATTTAATCAAATTTACTGAAAAGAATTAACTTAATTCCCTAAATTAAGGCCACTTCACACTCTATTTATTTTAAATTGAGTATGTTACTGTATTTTCCTCAAAGACAGAATCAAAATTATTGTATCAAAAAAATACATTTATAATGCCCTGAGATGATCTTTCAGATAATTAGTGTTTTAATTCAACACGGAAAGGATCATCCTAATACTGTAATTCTGTAGTTTCTCTGCTTCTGTTGTGACTAACACTTCAACCTGTGCACAGTGAAGAAGATCGGTTTTTAAGATTTTGTAACTTTCCCAATATAGCTTTAATTTTCATTTCAATTACAGTAAATATGTCAACTTACCATATGTCAAACAACTTGCCACAAAGCCTCATATATTTTTGAGTGCGTCCTTCGTGTTTGGTTTTTAACTGTCTCTCTCGTGGTGTTCGTTCTAAGACATCATGAAAATGATTTTACCAAGGACCTAATAGGTGGATGCTCACTCTTCACTCTGGTCCTCAGATGTCTGAGTAGAAATTTACTCAAAGCTGAGAAATCACCAGTCCAAGCAATCAAGCTTGTATTCTCGAAGGTACTCGTGCCCCCCAGAGACCCAGCACAGAGGAAGTGACAACACACATACTGAGCAGCAAATTTCCACAGGACTATTGGACTCATGGAAATGAAGAAGCTAAGCCTTAAAATAAGGCTATTGAGGCAAGGCAATCAAGGCAATTGAATGCCATGATACTATCCTGATCTTTTGTAAATAAATACTTAGAGTAGCCAGAAAGACCCTGAAGTTTTGACGCAGCTCAACAAAAGCTGGATGCTCGTCCATTCCATGGCTCAGGCCATGAGTCAGTGGGAATTGCCTGTATCCCCTATTTTTGTTTTGCTATGGTTGTGTTAATGTATAAGGATATGCTGATTTATTATTTCAAATGTTTATGTCTATGTAAGCAAAACTTTCAACTTATTAAGTGTGGATAAAACCTTTTATGTTTTTTCAAAGTGGAAAAACATTATAGCTGTGGGACCAGAGGCTAGGCTTTGCTTTTGAAAGGCTGTTGGAAAATTCAGTTTTTAAGAACTTTGGAAGCCTTGTGCTAATATGTGCTGGTTTACCAGTCCCACTTATGTAGAGTATTGTAGATGTTAATTATTTGAATGGGTTTAAATATGTTGAATAGATAAAAAGTTTGTGGTGTAAAAAGATAACTCTGCACAATAGAAATGTGTGAAATAATGGCTATACTGGAGCCTAGGGAAGACTTTGTATTCTAGGTTTATAATAATCAGATTAAAATTCTTAATTTCAGCAGCACTTCTGCTCTAACATTTCAACCACAATACGCAACTGAGCTCAGATGTGGTAAAATCAGACATACTGAAAGTACATGGGGTGAAGTCCCTCAGTTACTTCTATGCACTAGAATATATTTTAACCTTCACTGGTCAGTGGCTGAATTAACAGATGCACTACAGTAACAAGCAGTTCCTTGCACACTGAGGTTGCTACACACGCATTTCTCCATGTGTCTACCTACGGCTCATTGTCCGGGCACTTCACAGAGAAAGGGAGAGGCATACAGGCTTTCCCCTCCTCATTATTAAAATGTCTTCAGAGCATTTCACCTTATCCTTAAATTTCAATAACTTCATTTACTACTCATGTTGGCTTTTTTTAATGTAACCAATTAATTTTAAAGATGAGTCTTGTCTTCATGGATTTGGGAATTATCTTTTAACATATACACAGGATAATAAAAATAAATGAACATGAAAAGCCATTGTCAAAAAATCGTGAAACGTCATTAAAAATATTTTATTTGTTAGAGAAATTGCCATATTGCTACATCACTCTTTGAAAGTGCTGCTTCTGTGACACTTTCTGGGAAGAATTGATAGGATGTTGGAAGCCATGCAGTTGTCCTGTAAATCAGCAATGATATATTTCTTACAGTGTCAGTGTAAGCCTGAAGGGAGAAAAGGTATTCCGTGTTTTCTCCATTAATGTTTCCAGCGGTGTTATTGTGCTTGTAACATTGGTTACAACACTGTATCAATAATCACAGGAAGAGCATTGTGTTTTGAGATTTTGGCAAAGGTGTATTAAATAAGGCCCTATACAAGTATAATAACAAAGAAGTAACTGTAGCTTACAAAGGAGATAGTTGGTAAAAAACGAATGAAGCAAGAAAGTGTCTCAAAATATCTAGTAAAATGAATGCAGTGACTACACTGTAAAGCCTTAAACTTTTTCAGGTTGATTCTACTTTCTCTAACCATGATGTTAGGCTGTCCACAATGTTACCAAGCTTAGTGTCTTACTATGGATTTACTGCAAGTGCCACAGAATACAAAGGCAACGCGATCACAGATCCTTACATTTAAAACCAGCTTTTTTCCCTGCCTCATTGTAATCTAGAGATATACTACAAATTAGATTATTTCAGAGATTATCTTAAGAAACAAGGATTTGTTCCTATTCCTCTTAACTGATGTATGCTGCGTTGTGTGTTCTGGGATTTTTAATTTTTTTTTTTCTCACATTACCTGTTTTTCAAGAAGCAGAAAATATACAATGAAAAAAACTTTGTGGAGAAATAATGGAGAGAGGTTTTGTTAGGCATGTGCCGTGGGATCATGATACAGGATGGCACTGTATGAAAATAAGTATAAGCTGTTAGACTACTCAATGGCATGAGACTGGCTTTCTGGGCTTTCATGCAGCAGAGCACTAAGTCTCTTAAGTTGTCTTCATTGCTTAAAATAGCTTGTCAGAAAACAGGAAACTCAGATAACCATTGGTTACAGTAGACGAGACCTTTAGTTGATTCTAGCTTTGAACATGTGAGGTGAATATGATCAGTTATTTTGTAGGCAGCTGTTTCCGTCCCTGTGCCTTCAAGCTCTACCCAGTTGGCTGAGATGTGAACAGAAACCCCAAGGGGTGCAATTTTTGAAATAGATCCAAAGCAGCTTGGCTCACGCTGTGTTTCATATAAGTTTTATTTTTGATCATGATGACAGAGGTTAAAAATAGCTGGGATGTTTGTACTGTTCATGAAATAGGAAATACTCCGGGTTTCTCACTGTCAAAACTAGACAAACCAAATATCTTTAGTCTGACAGCTGTGTTCCTGCTGTCATTCTTGTGTGAGCTGGTACTGCTGTGGAAAGAACCGGTAGTGGTACAGGACAAAACCTCGCATCTCGCTAGAATAAGGAATAAAAAATGGATGTGCTGACAAATTGATGCACAGTAGTCTTCAGAAGGTGGTCACCTCATGGATTAAGGTGAATTTTAAATGCATAAAGTTTGAAGTAAATTTGGAAACAATTGTGGAAAGATTTTTTGGGGCTGTGTTTGTCCTTTCTCTCTCGCCCCCTCTTCTTTCTTTCTTTTCCTTTCTTTATTTTTTTATTTTTCTCTCTATCTCTTTCTTTCTCTTTTGGTTTTTTTTGGTTGTTTTTTTTTTTTTTCACATCAGAATGAATTCCAGTTTACTATTCAGTGCACTCTATAATAAATATGTCATAAGGCAAAAGCAAGTCTGTGGAAAATTCAGAAAAATGCAATTGGCAAGGAAAGAAAGTTGAATTAAATAAAAAGTTATTCCAGCTGGCAAAACTGAGAAAAGTTTAATTAAAGTTATTTGATTCTTCACATTCTGCTTTTTCCCAGACCTTCTGATTCCAAGATACTTTGATTTACGCATAGAAAGCTAATCATCAGAAATGAGAGCATACAGAGGATAATTTATATTTCTCTTACCTTTCACTATTCTGTAGTTTCTCTTCTTTAGTTTCTTCAGCAATCAATTTATGCTAACTTCCCTAATATGTCTGCACAGCACAGTGAGGTGAAGACCACTACATGCCTCCCAGCCTGCTGAGTGATGGGACTGAGAGTGTACATCCAGGACTGGGAGTCACTGCCGTGGGGGAATGTGTTGCAAACAAGCTGGAGACACCTGCCCCCTCTGCAGTCTCCCCACCTGCTGAAAAGACAGAATCAAAGCTTGAATCATCCCCAGCTCTGTTTCTCCATTTAATTTCTGATTAACATTTAACCACTGTGTTTTATTTGGTAGTTCCATATTTTCTTATTCATATAGACACCCATATAAAATGGTGCCCTAAGTGCTTTCTCTAACTCATTGCTTGATTCCAGGTAGCTCACTAAACCTTATAGGATTTTAGTTTATGCATCTTTTAAACAGAGGTAGGCAGTAGTTATTTCAAGACTAAAATAGTGTTTTTAAAATGCTTTGACTTCTGCAGAATAAAAAAAAAACGGTTGAAAAGAACTAGTGCCATAATGTTTTTTTGCTTCTGCTGGCCTTCTGCAATATTAATAAAATTAAATATATGCTTTTGCTTGTATTCAAAGATGCTAGATATGCAGTTTAGGAAGACTGGAAGAAATATCCTTGGACTTCACTTGGTGTGGTTGAAAAATACTAAAAACTTGCTTCACACTATCATTTGGTGAGAGAAAACTAAGAAAATAATCTGAGAGACACTAAGCAACCACATGTGTGTATGAGCAGATAATAAAAGCCTGGCGGAAATTTTGTAGAATCTAACACTTACATGACTTTAGCTGGAATTATTCCATTTCCTTGGGTTTGTTCTGCAGCTGTAAGAAAACTGAGGGAGTTATAAGCTTTGCTCATAAAATGATAACAACAATTTAAGAAACTATTAAATTTTTGGTATAGCTCTGTGATATTTCTTTGTACTTCTCTCCACAAATTAAGGGGAACAATGTGGTTCAGTCCTATTCATTTTACACTGTACATCCATTAAAAAAAAAAACAAAAACCAAAACAAAACACAGCAAACAAACAAAAAACAAAGCCAAGAAGCATGGTGTCAATGTATTCTTTTTGTGAAGTATTTTTATTTTACTCATTAATAGCTCTGATGTATTTATAGGAAGCTAACTATAAAAGGTAATAGTTACAATAAGATTTGAAAGATTTTGGATGCCAAAGTAATACCGGTGCATAGGACACACAATTAAAAATAAAGCAGGGCAGGTTATTAATTGGGAAGTTTAAACCTTAGTAAAGTTTATTGATTTCTCAGTCAGCTGTATTTCTTTGTTTCTTTTTCTCCTCTTTCTGCAGAAATACAGGGCAAAACATGAAAGGTGGAAGAGTTATGTTTTGTCTGACAGTTCTGCATCTACCTGAAATCTGCCCTTCCCCCTGTATGAGATGTGGTGTTGCTCTCCTTACAATGAGATAGGACAAACTCTGGTCTTCTATAGATTATATAAAGATTATCTCTAAAGGTTATTAGCTCATAAAGGTCTAAAGCTCATTCCAGAAGAATGGACTGAGATCCTACTCGCCCTGGAATATCCTTGTTCATCTGCTTTCTGGAGTATGCTGGAAGAGTGACTGAATCAGAAACACGGATGTGATTCCTCAACATTCTCCCCTCTAGGGTTTGTTAACCCACTTTTCTTTTACTAAAGGGTCATTGTAGGTATAAACTAAGAATTCTCGTTAACTGCCACCTCTGAATATGACGATTCCTCACTTCTACACTGCATATCTATTTTGTGTACTAATTGAGGATACATATATATATTTTAAATTTAAAAGTACTTGTTAAGTTCCCTGAGGCTTCACCAGGCAGGAGATACTCAGGTTTGTCTTTGACACTTCTGACCAATGGAGTCTCTGAGGAAAAGAGATTGGCAAAAACATCATCAGGCTTCGGTTGAGACCAGACAAAAGAGATAACAAATGCCATTGCAAAGCTCGCTTAATTCCCACAACAACATTAGGAAGCTGTCAAGAAGACTTAATTGTTATCGGATAAGAAAAAAGAAATACTGAGGATAATGAAGAGAAATCAAGGCTGAAGTGGGAATCAGCTGTGAGGATTTCAGAAAACAAAAAGATGAATTACAGTAACAAAAAAGGGTGCTCTTTAATTGGTGAGAAGAAAGGAAGGTTGAGGAAGAAGTCAGAAACATGAAGAAGAGAGAAACAAAAAGATACTCAATGAGTATTTTTTAAAATCTTGCAGGGTCACATCTGGAGGTTTTTTCTTTTCAGTGAGACTTTTATAGAAAAATATGGTTTTACTATATGTTTTTTGTTGTGTATGTTATGTTGTCTATATATGTTTTTTCCAGCCAACAACTTATCCCTTTCACCAGAAAAAAAAACCAAAAAAACCCAAAAAAACCCCAACACACCCTTGAAACAATTTTGGTGAAAATAATAAAGATATTTTTGAACTTTTGGCATATGGCAAATGATTTGATTCAACTATCTAAACCTTTGAACTTTGTGCATGAATCATAAAAAATATTTCAAGCAGCAAGGAAAGAGGAGAAGATAATTGCATGAACTCCAGAAGGGTGCCATTCCATGAAATCCAGGTACTACTATTAATCTTCATAGAAAACATAGTTTATAAGTTGATACTGAGATAATATTTCCAAGTGCAGCAATGTGCCCAATAAAAATAAAACCTCATGATCTTAAATTTTCTAGCATTTGGTGAACATTTATAGAATAATCAGCATCATCTTATTAGCTGACTAGTTTTCTCCTTCACTGTATTTCTATCATAGAACGCTTTAAGAGCATAAATTCTGAGCTTGCTGTTATATTTTACTTCAGAGGATAATATGAATGAAACCACATGAAAAGTTATCCTGAGGGGGGTACTTCTGGGAATACCAATGTGATTTTCAAAATGTTTATACATGCATACATGTGTGTAAACATATATGGATTTGTATATCGCTCCATACAGATATTTTCACCAATGAGAAAGTTTCTTGTTAACAAAAACTACATCAGTTATCATTAATATTTATCAAGACTGCCTTTGCAATAAAGCCAAGATTAAGATTAAAACAATGGCAGCATTACAATTACATACTTTATCAATTTAAACATGCTTTATCTGGAAAAGCAATGGGGCAATCTTATAACAGATGTGCAGACTCCTGCAGTTTAGTGCAATTCTCATAAGAAATAGTAGTATAAAAAATACTCAAAGCTGATATAAGTTAACGTATTTGCAATCATTTAGATTTGTAAAATATGATCCCTACTAGAACAATCAAGTTTTTAAGCTCAAGGTGTACTGTAAATGGAAAGCTGTTTATTCATAAAATATGGTACCTTAGGAAAGCATTATCATAATCCTTTTGTATCTAGCCATGCTGTGGGTAGCCTCTGAAAGGTAGAAAAGGCAAAAAAAAAGGCAGCTTACACACTAATTTTGAAGCTTTAATTTGCTATTTTTTTGCATTTCCATGTCAAACCACACTATACAGTGTTGTTTTGTGCTACCTCTGAGTGAATGAGTATCTCTGCATGAACCAGCAGAACACCATCCTGAAGCAATAAGCCTGGAGTTCAGAAACAAAAATCAAAAAATTGAAGCTTGGCATAGTGCTGCTATTAGTGTACTGTTTCTAAGCCCAGCTCTAGCTGTCTGAGAGCTCACTAAAATATAGGTACAGAACAGTGATCTAAGAAGCTATCCCCATTTGAGAAAGTTAAGGTTTAGCAGTTTAATCATTGTTGTTCAACCACAACAGTGCTGGAAAGGTATAATACATTTGTTTCATGCTAATGCAGTCATAAATTTATTGTCTGTAACAAGTAAAAGTTCATATTCATACCTGCTATGTGTTGTCAGCAGTTCTTATGGACCCAGAGAGTGCCTGAATGAGGTGCAGCGTAATAGATTAGCTATTAATTATTATCTTTAAAATGCCAGCGATTATTTTCCCCTGGCCTCCTGTGCGGACCCTCTGTTCAAAGCATCTCTTTTGCAACCCTAAAGTGGTTGTTGCTCTCATCATAGGAACTGTAACTAAACTCCAAGAATGTAGGCTTTTTTTTTTTTTCCCCAAAGATTTAAAATTAAATCAAATCTTGCAGAAATCTGCAAAGGCTTAGGAATGTTCCTTGCTGCACTTCTTCTGTATCTTTCTGCTATTGAAATGACCAAGGTTTATGACTGAATGAAACTTGTAACTGGGTCTCGCGAATCTTGTTCTGAATGACTTCCCATTGCTGTCCAAAAATTCTTCACTGGAAGTGCAGTACTCAAAGGGTCAGAGCTGCTGACTGTGTGACTGGTTTATGCCACCTGGGCAGAGGACCTGACATGTAAACCATGAATCCTCAATACTTTAAGTAGATGTCTGACTACAGTTCTGTAAACTAACCATTAGTCATTACTATGACTTTTCAAGGTGAATGTAAGCCACTAGATTCAGGTCTGCCATGGCTTTGATCCTGTGCTCTGTTTCTGTGAAGTGCTTGCATTCAGAGTGCGGGTTATAGCCATCTCTCTGCAGTCCTAGATTTACTGTCTCTTCAGGCCCCTCGTGCATGCTGGAAGGGCTAAACCTCCTAGTTTTCCAGTCTACGCTTGTCGGGACTGCAGTCCCTGGATTTTGCATTGAGAATCTGCCTTGTTCACCACAGCACATCACTGACGTTCAGCATCTGAATTTCTGTTCTCTCAGGGGCAATGACAAGGTTATTTTGTGGCCAGACTCCTCTGCTTCAATTTATTCAAATCAAACGTATTTCAGAAAAGGCATAAAAGGAGAACAATTCCTGGAAGTTTCTGTATCACAGTCCCTGGCTCTTATGGGAGATTTTGACCTCCCTGTTCTTTGCTGGAATGGTAACGCAGTGGGAAGCAAGAGATCAAGCAGATTTCTGAAGGGGACAGAAGTACAGAGTGGACCAACACTGTGTGACACACAGCTGGTTCTGCTACTCACAGACAATGAATAACTGGTTGGGGAGATGGTAATCAATAGCAGACTTGGCTGTAGTGACCTTGAAACAGTGGAGCTCAGAATGCTAAGGGGAGTGATGAAAAAGAGGAGCAAGAATACTGACCCTGGACTTCAGGCAAGTATGCTTCAGTGTAACTTCTTGGTGGGATCCTGTGGGAGGACACTCTCCCACAGGATGCAAAATGCAAAAAAGAGGATGTGGAATTGGGACAATCTACAAAGGAAGAATTTAGAAAACCCTATCAAGGTATGTAGGGTTTGTGTTAGGAAAGCTAAAACTCACTGAGATGTGAATCTTGCAAGGAACGTAAAAAGCAACAAGACAATTTTCTATGGCTACATTAGTAGCAAAACACTGAAAACAAAAATGTGGGAAAGTTGCTGAGTGGGTCAGGTGACAGAGATAGTGGATGTAAACTGGGCTGAGTTACCCAGTGCCACTTTTGCCTCACTTTTCATCAATGGGTCTCCCAGGCCTGTCTGATTATTGAAAAGCTTGAAGGTGGGGAAGAACTATTAGCAGTGGATGAGGATCAAGATTGGTATTACCTGGAAAAAAATCTCCATCTATACATGTCCATAGATCAGCCTGCATCCATGGTTGCTGAGAGAACTGACCAATGTCCTTGCAAGGCTGCTTTCTGTCATCTTTCAGAGGTAATGGAGATTGGGGGAGGTCTGATGACTGAAGAAAAGCACTCATCTTCAAAAAGGATCAAAAAGGAAAAGCTGGTGAACTACAGGCCATTCAACCTCACTTTGTCCCTGGGAAAATCATAAACCAAGTCCTCTTGGAGCACATCTCTAGGCATATGAAGGAGAAGGTGGTAACTGGGTTACTAAGTGTAAATCATGCCTGACCAACCTGTGATAAAATTACTGTATGTACAGATGAGGCAATAATGAGGGATGTCATTTAAATAAATTTCAGCAAGGCTTTCAACATTTTCTTCTACCATATTCTTGCATGCAATTTAGGACACTAAGTGCTGGGTGAGTGAACAACCAAGGGGTAAAAATCTAGTAGAATGATCGGGCTCCAAACTTAGAGGTTAATAGGTCATAATATAGGTCATTCTCAAATTGGAGGCTGGTAGCAAAAAGAGTTCCAGAGGTCTAACCTGGGCACTGTTGTGTTTAATGTCTTTATCAATGGTCTGGAAAAGGCAGTGGAGTGTACTCTCATCAGCTTTGGAGATGATAGCAAATTGAGGAGACCAGTCAATATGCTTGACAGCAGGGCTGCCATACAGAAGGACAGGCTGAAGGAATGGGATAATAAGAACCTTATGAATTTCAACAGGGCCAAATATGAAGACTTGCACATGGAAAGAAAGAACCCCCAATGGAGATACAGACTGGGGACAGCCTAGCTGGAGAGAAACTCTGTGAAAAAAGGCCTGGGGTCTTGTCAGACGTCTTTCTGAAAATGAGCCAACAGTATGTCCTGGCAGAAAAGAAATCCAACAGCCTCCTGGGCTACATAACATGTCCACCTCCATTCGCCACTCATTAGGCTGCACCTGGAGTACTGTGTCCAGTTTCGGCCCCCCAATACAAGATAGACATTGACAAATTGTAAGAAGTTCATCAAAGGGCCACCAAGATAGGTAGGTGTTGGAGCACCTGCCCTGTGAGAAGAAGGAAAAGAAGCCTGGCTTGTTTAGCCTGGAGAAGAGATGACTTCAAGGAGACTGAACAACTGCCCCCCAGTACCTATGGGGAGGATATAGAGAAGAGAGAGCCAGGGTCTGCACCCTATGCATGGTGCATGGAAAGAAGATAAGACACAATGGGTGTAAGTAGAAATAAGGTTCGTACTGAATATAAGGAGAAACTTTTTCTGCAGAAGCAAGGAGTGGAAGCTTGGTTGCAAGCAATTTCACCAGAGAAACTGTGCAGTCTCTGTCCAACCCTGGAGGTTTTCAAGACCCAACAGGATAAAATCCAGAACAATCTGGTCTGACCACAGAGATTACCTCATTTTGAGCAGGAAGTTGGATTATAAATCTCCACAGGCACCTTCCTGTGGCAGGAGCAACCCCCATCCACCTGTGGGTCTAACGGCGCAGTCCAGGGGCATATTGGCTCATTTGGCAGGAAATCCATGAGCTGCTGGTCACGTATGCAAAGAGCTCCCAGCCATGTATCCCAGATACCCAAGCCCAAGAGAACATCTCAGCCAATGAGGCTTCCTAAGAGACCCCTCACCCAATAAAAGCTATATATGACCACAGTTCAGATCCGACCCAGGCTATAAAATGGGGCCCCTGATGGAGACGTCCCTTGAGTAGTTCTCCTCGGAGCAGTGGGTCTGTGATCAAAACCCTCCCTTTGGGTTGAGACGTTGCCCAAAGTAACTCCCCTGGGGACTGAATGTCCTTGCCATATAGGTGAGTGGTTTGCACTTTTTGAGTCAGCATTCTAAGCTAAGATTTAGTTACACACTGTGTAGTATTAGTTCCCAACTGACATCCTGAACCTGTAAATAAGTTGAGTCTTCCAAAGGGTTTGTAATATAAGACCCCTGTTCAGTTAGACCATTCCACCTTTTTCCTGACAATGTTAAAACTGATTTTTGGAACATATTTTGTTGGTTTTACACTTCCATGACACTTCCACCTTAAACTATAGCAAGATCCTACCCTGTGACCCCTTGATCCTAACACAAGAAACTGCTTATATGGCTGGGTGTGCACGAGCCTCCCCTCGAAATCACTAATGTATTTGAACTTCCTGGTCACTCTTCTTCAGGGCCTTTACGTCCTGTGTGTTTAACTAGACTGTGTTCCTCTTCCACACCTAACTTCTCTTTTCATATAGACTTTGATATTTTTTTCCTGATGGCATATCAAGCCTGATGCATATAAGGCCCAAGAAAAAAACATTGCTTCAGGAGTGGGGATTACTTACTATCCCTTGTGTCTTTAGTTCTTGCAGGAGGTCTACTTTATCTTACCCTCTTAGCTGGGGCTACCAGCAATATGACGTCCATAAAGATACATAAAATATTTGAAAAATTAAAAGATTACACTGGCTGAAAGTAACTCAATGCCATATCTTCTGTCTCTAATAATTGACATTATCATTATGCACACTAGCTCCTGTGAAGATAACCTGATAAAATGGGTGACCTGATTAAGGACTTCCTGATTGAACGGAGTGCTCCATATTAGCAAGCCTTCCGTTGTGCTTCTGCATGCTGTGGGAATGATCTAAAAAAAGCATACAAAGAGAAAAGCGCTGGAAAAACTTACTGCAAAGCTCCAGAATATAAACTGTGTGCTTCCACGTAAAACAAGAGGAGTAGAAATACAATTCTTCGTGTAAGGAAGAAACTAGGTTCACTTGCATATTGCAAAATCTTTTTCACTAATGGCTCCTTGGAGACCTTAACTATGCAGCAGTTAATACCAAATGCAAAATTTACTTAGCAAAGAGTGAGGAACTACTAATATCTTTGAAAGCAGGTAAAGAGATGGTATCTGTTTACATTGAGAATGCATCAAGCCATTGGAGCTGAATCCCAGCAGCAATGCCATTCCATAAACATTGAGGCAGCTCATATCAATACTGTACAAAAAGAAATATTCACTTGACTGGGGCACAATGATAAAAGGACATGATTTGTGAGGACTATGTCATAAGTTACAGGTTAATAGGATGTCAGAGAACCTACACACCAGGCTCTTAGCACTTCCCGGTGAGGCTCATATGTTTTGAATAGCTTGACAGACAAATCCTACGTGGTTGCCCATCTGGGAAGACCAGGTCCATGGGAGGCTGGGCTATTACCTATATACACAGAATCAGCATCTAAATGTTAGAAATAACCCAAATAGAGTTCTTCATGTTGCACATGTTATAAGAGACTTCAATTGTTACTGTTACTGTCTCAGTTTGTGTGAAGGACTAAGAAAAAATTGGCCCAGAAATACAAATCTACAAAATTAAATGAAGCATAGGCACACTGTATCCCTGGTTAGTATATAGAATATATCTAATATTTGGAACAATTGTGTGGTATACAGTATTTACTCTAACAGGTTAAAAGAAATGTCATCACCCAGTTTTTGTATAGGTTTTATACATATATATATATATATACACAGTTTGTTCAAGTTGCTGGAACATGTAACATTGCCTAGTTATTGACAACACATTGTCTACTTGGCAGGAGGGCACAGAGAGCAAAAATAGCACTGAAGAATAACAGAATCAGGAAAGTAGCTATCTAGATGTCAAAGTATTTAAGTAGAATCAAAACAATCTGTAATATATGTTTCAGTTGAACTGTCCCTGGAAATGTCAAAATGATCATAAAACACAACCCTTGAATTCCATGCTCTACAGGCATCACAGATTAATGCATAAACACTTAGGAACTCTCTCTATGCATATTGCATAGCAGCAGAGTACCCACATTCCTTGTTTCAGGCATCTAATTTTGATGCTCTGACTTGGTTTGATGCATGGACTTATGTTCCTTCCTTCATTCATTAGGGAACTTTGGCACTTAACGTCAGTCCTCCAAATTGCGTGTGCTGGGGGCCTAGAGTAGATCATGTGAATGCTGCAATGACTGTGTCTGCATGAAGTGACAGATGTTTCATTGCCCTAGTCTTACTACACTCAAAAATATGAAAATATAAAGTTGAATTCCCTGACAGGTAATGAGGATACCAGAAATATGTGGTGCACTGGAAGGAGTGTCTGTCTCTACCTGTAGAATGAGCCATTATTTGTCCTTTTTCCTACCATATTTAAGTCATGGGTGGGGCTTATTTGTTTTAAAACATGCTGTGAAAATTTAAATTTTGATTGGGAGATACAGTTGCTGGAGACAGAGAGAGACTTGTTATCAGGGTGGTGTGGCTGAGTGGTCTAAGGTGCTGGATTAAGGCTCTAGTCTCTTTGAGGGGCGTGGGTTCAAATCCCACCACTGCCAGGAATGTTTTCTAGGATGGAATAACATAGAGCACAAGTACAAGTTTGGGAGAGTACTGGAAGGAGAGCAGCCCTGCAGAAAGGGATCTGGGGATCGGGATCGACAGCAGGCTCATTATGAGTCAGTAGCGTGGCCTGGCACGCATTAAACAGTCAGTCAAAAGACATGATTATGCCACTCTATTCAATGTTGGTGCGGCCTCATCAACAGTAAGCTTGTGCGGCTGTGAAGGTCCTTGAAATGTCTCCAAAGGAGGGCAACAAAGCTGGTTGAAAGGGCTGAAAGGCATATGCCGTGAACAGCAGCTAAGGACTTTGGGCTTGCCTAGTTTGGTGAAAGGGAGGATGATGGGAGACCTCGTTGCTCTTTACAGCCTCCTGAGGAGTGAAAGTGCAGAGGAAGGAACCAAGCTTTTCTCCCTGGTATCCTGTGGGATATGGGAATGGTTCAAAGCTGCACCAGAGGAGGTTTAGACTGGACATTAGGAAGCATGTCTTTACCAAGAGGGTGTTCAAATACTGGAACAGGCTTCCTAGAGAGGTGGTTGACGTCCCAAGATTGTCAGTGTTTAAGAGGCATTTGGACAATGCCCTTAATAACATGCTTTAACTTTTGGTCATCCCTGAATTGGTCAGGCAGTTGGACTAGATGATTGTTGCAGGTCCCTTCAGACTGAAATATTCTGTTCTGTTCTATTCTATTCTAGTCTAGTCTAATTTTGTTGTCTCCTGTCTTCACAATCAGCTGGATTGAGCTTTCTGACCAGATTGCATTTTCCATGATGCACTGAGGTGAATCACTGGAGAGGCAGCTTGTTTTGAGAACTGAGACCACAGGGGAAAATGGAGATATACAAAACAACTCAGATATGCCTCCCATAAATCATTACAGTAGAAAGAGATTATTTTGTTTTCAGCTAAGACTGCAGATATTTAGGTCTTTCACTGAAATAAAAATTGGTGCCCCCTAACCTTCATCTCCTCCCCCTGCAAAGTAAGTTTTGTATTTATTTGCTTTAATATATGATTAGTGATCTCTGAGCTGTGCATGCAGTTAACACAGTAAACAGAGCTATGGTTTTGAGCAACATACAGGTAAAGATAATTTTGGTTCACCCTACATTCCTTTTTCAAGAAAATTGTATTTTCTAGCCTTTTCTGATTCACTTGTACTGTGTTTCACTTCCTTGTTAAAGAGGCAGTGTGAGTAAAGTAACGCTTCGTGCTCACCCACCATTTAAAAATATTACCATAACCTGCTTTATTTTGGGTGTTGTTCTACTTGACTGTGCACAGTAATAGGTGCTTCCCAGTACTTCACACAGATTTTCAGGAAATACTGCCCTTTAAAGCAGGAGTACCCAATACTGCAGTATGCTGAGGCTTGGTATATGTGTTGGTTGTGTTCGCTCTGTGACGTGAAAGTGCATGAACACATTGTCCCAATCTTTTGGCATGGATCACTTATACTGCTTTTTATGCAATGACACAATATTCATCTCTTGTATCTCAAGCCCACACAAGCCACTAATCTTAACTCATAGGCACTTATGACTTTACTGCATGTTAAAGACAGGACAGGTGGTGGAAGTTCTCTGCTAATATACTATCAACTGCTAAAATCAAAGCCTCTTCAAGGTTCACAAATGAAAGGAACAATAATAGGCCAGCAACAGTTTTATGTATTTCAAGCCATAAAGGGTGAAAGCTGTTGTTTTGTGAATATTAGCATTTAACATTATGAATAGTTCACAGCATGCCCATCTGGGCCTAACATTCTCAATGTTTAAATATCATTCAACAGTTATTAAACTATCTGAAAACGTTCTCCTGCTGATTCTAAAAATGTATTTATTTCTTGGTTCTTTTATTTTTAAATTTAAATATAATAAGTACATCTGCATTATGGCTTATTAGACCTCGAAATATTTGCTTGGAAAGTAGTTTCTTTTTTATTACTGTTCATCAACTTCTTTGAGATTCATAAAACTAATGATTTGTTGTTTAAGTCTGAAATTTTCAAAATGGCATGCATCTAGATCCCAGGTTTTTACCAGCTTGGATGTCATGGGTTTGGGCTGGGCAGGACATCATTATATGTGGTAGCTGTCTCTTAACTAGACTGAAATGAAGTTGTGTTTCTAACTCAAATTTCTGAACATCAGAGACCCATAAATTCAGAAAAGGAAATTGTGACCACATAGTCTGACTTGCTAGCAACTTTCATGTACTGATTTCAGTTTCAGTTAGAATAGATCTCACAGGAAAAAAATTTAGTCTTGATTTTCATAATTTTAGTGATGAAGTGCCAAGCGATCTTTTGTAAACTTTTCCAGTAGTTAATTTCTCAACTTTAAAAATGTGCAGAATTTTTGTGGTTTCAATTTCCAGACCTTTGGGTTTGTTATAATTTCTTTTAGTAGATTGAAAAAACTTCTTTTATCACATAGCTGTTTCCTACAGCAATACCAGGAAAGAAATCCACAGAAGCTAACTTAGACTACAGAGGCAAATCCTCTCTAGATTTCTAATCTTTTCAACCGAATCTTTCTCAGAGGTAGTTTCAGAACAGGACTGGGGCATTAGTCCAATAATCTTTTTCCATTTATGACTATGTGATCCTGAAGTGATTAGCTTCGTGAATACTCCCACACTCTTTTTCCCCAATACTATGATTAGTCTTGAGGATTTTCTTTGAATCATCTCCAACTTATCAACCTACTTCTTAAGTTATGAATACCAGAACTAGATGTATTATATTAATAGAAGCTGAAAAAGTACCAAATGAAGAAGCGGAACAATTCATGTATTTTTATCAATATTTTAATTTATAAATTGACAGATTTTGGCACCAATGGCCATATTCTCTGCTGATATTTGTGTAATTATCCAGTAAGATCTCCGTGTGCTACTTAGAGACAGTGCTTCCCAAGGCTTCATCTACAGGTCAGCATTCTTTGCTCCAAGGTGTATGTCTTTTTATTTTTCTGTGTTAAAATGTATACTGTTTGGTAATGCATTGTTTAAAAAGAAACACGGTGTTCTTTCTGCTTCATTATTCAGCATTCTTTGTTCATCTGAAGCTTTATTGGTCATTTATTTTATTCTAAGTCTTTCAAGATGTTAAATAATGTGTGGCCAATTGAAAGCCAATCCTGTTGGACCTCAGTGAGAGCACAATCAGTTCTGATTACCTGCTTAAAATTATTGTTTGACTCCTGTGAGTTTTCAATCCAGGTACCATGTTCCATGTCATTAGATATCACTTCAGTTTCTTAATCAGTTTTGCCATGTCATACCAAGTAAATTAACTCCTAGAACTCAAGTAAACCACATAACTAGTGTTGTGGACTAACCCCAGTAGGCAGCTTTTTTTCACTTCTTAGTCTATGAGCCACCCCTATAAAATGTCCATAAATTGTGCATTGAGTTCATTTAGTCCATAACTTTGGACTTCATCTGTTATAGTGGTCACTGAGGACAGGAGAGGTGGTGTGTTCCATGGAGTTATTGGGTCCCAAAGACACTTCAGGCCAGGTCACAGTTGCACTTTCACTGTTTCTTGTGAGGCTTGTCCTCCATTGGTTCAGGTGATTCCTGCTATGTTATTTCCTATAACATGTAACTCAAATCATGGCTTACAACAATCTAAAAGTATATCCATTACGCTCTCCACAGCTGGTCACTTTGGATCAGGCCATAGGGTTTAACACGGCAATGAACTCCTCCTGTTCCAGCATTGACTTTTTAATGGGCCACAGCCTCTTCAGAGGTATACCTGCTCCAGCATGGCCTTACCTACAGCCACCATCTCCTAGACATGTACCTTCTGTGTCATGGTCTTAACCACGGGCCACCGTCTCTTCAGGGGTAAACCTGTTGCAATGTGGACTTATTCACATCCACAGACACTGAGGTGTTCCAGCATGGCCTATCCATGGACACAGATGTTTCAAGGTGTACCTGCTCCAGCATGGACTTAACCTTGGGCCACAATACCTTCAGGAGTGTACTTGCTGCAGTGTGGACATCTCTGTGGCTATAGATGTTTTGAAGTGTACCTGCTCCCTTGTGTACTTATTCACAGGTCACAGTCTCTTCAACTTGAGTTCACACTGAAGTTACAGCCTGTCCAGTACAGCAACACAGAAAAGGCAGTGATGCCCTGGCCATCTCCCAGCCCAGGCGCGTTGCCACTGCTGTTATCAAAATGTTCCCAGGCACAACCACAGTAAGACGATAGGCAGTACAATAAAAATCAAATGCAAAAAGCAGCCATTAACAAGCAGTAGACTCTAATACACAGTAAGGCAATCAAGCAAGCTCCATGGCAAGCACAGGAGCCTGTCAATCAGTAGCTAAACAGCTATAACAGCTACAGTTTCAGTCTAGCACACTCCAATCAAATCTGTCGTTATCTCAAAACCTTCAAGCCTGAAGCTGGTAGCCAAAAAGGACTGTTGTGGTTTAACCACAGTAGGCAGCTGAGGCCCACACAGCCGCTCGCTCATTCTCCCCCAGTAGGATGGGGGAGAGAATTGGAAGGGTAAAAGTGAGAAAACTCATGGGTTGAGATGAAGACAGTCTAATAGGCAAAGAAAAAACTGCACACAAAAGCAAAGCAAAACAAGGAATTAATTCATTACTTCCCATCGTCAGGCAGACGTTTAGCTATGGCCAGGAAAGCAGGGCTTCATCATGCATAGCAGTTACTTGGGGAGACAAACACCAGTGCTTTTATTGCTGAACACAATGTCATGTGATCTGGGATATCTTTTGGGTCACTTGAGGTCAGTGGTCCCAGCTGTGTCCCCTCCCATCTTCTAGTGCACCCCCAGCCTACTCACTGGTGGGGTAGGGTGAGAAATAGAAAAGGCCTTGGTACTGTGTAAGCACTGCTCAGCAACAACTAAAACATCCCTATGTCATCAACACTGTTTTGGTCACAAATACAAAACATAGCACCATGAAAAAAATTAACTCTATCCCAGCCCAAACCAGTGCATCTAGATACTACCAGTATTAATCAGATGATATTCTAAAAGGTATATGTATTGAGAGAACTATGCTAAATGACTGTCATGGTTTTGGCCAAATTAGCCAATGGCCAGTGACAGATGCTCCCCCCCAGCCTCTCGTGCACGGAGAGGAGGAGGAGAGGTAAAGAGAGATTTACAAGTTTAGAAGAAACTAAACTACTTTAATGAAATATTAATAATAAAATAAAAAGGACAATAATGAAATAGACACAGTATATACAAAACCGTATTAAGCTCCCAGGATGATGTCACCAGCAGGCACTGGGGAAGTCCCAGACTGGACTCAGTGACGAGTGGGAACCGGGTTCCAGAGTTGGAGTCAGGAACACACCGGTCGGGATCAAAGGCAGTTGAACAGACGGTCCTCCTCGGTTGTCAGCCATTGAAGGAAGAGAGCTGACCCTTTGATCCCTCAGATTTTATACTGAGCATGGGGCTAATGGGATGGAATACCCTTGTTGGTCAATTTTGGGTCACCTGTCCTGTCCACTCCTCCCTACAGGTGAGACCCCTCTACGCTTTTCCATTTCCAACCCTCTAATGGGACAAATAATGCAATTAGCTGACCTTGGTTGTTATAGCAAAAAGTATAATCAAGAGCTTCTCTGCATACCTTTCCTTGGCACAAACTGTCTTATCACTCAGAATGAACCATTTCAGACACAACATGCTGTTAATTTCAGAGAGTTAGAAGACTCCTAGCTAAGAAGTAAAATTACTGAACAGAAAGTTGGTTCTGTTTTACCTCAAACCAGGACAATGACAAGGAATAAAAGGGTAGGAAGTGTGGCAACAGGGTAAGGCATGAAATGATAACAAAGGACATAAAGGGTTATAAGAATAAATTTTTTTTATATGTAAATTAAGAGAGACAGAAAAGCTGGAGAGGGTGTTCCCACACTTAGCAAGTAAGAAGAGCTAATAACAGATGATGTGAAGGGAGTTTATTGTCCTTTCAGCTTCATTTTCGTTAGAAAGTTGAGTTATGATCAGATGGATAACACAATTACCATCAGTCGTGACAGATCATGAACTGGGAGGTAATAACTAAAGAATGGGTTATAGATTACTTAGATAAATTAGATTACTTCAGCTCATTTTGGTGTGACAATAATCACTCCGAAGAAAAGGATCCTATGTTTATACTGCTTGAGTACTTGTGTCAGTATTTGTAGGTACCAACCAAATTGGAGCCCATTGCTGTTTACAGTAGCAAAATTAAGAATATGTCTTGATGAGAATTACCCATGAATTAGCAGCAACTGCAAATAAGTGCTGCCACATTTATTTGACCTTTGGAATAAACATCCTCAAATGAGTGGCTACCTTGGTCAGAATAGTAACAACCTTTGAACAAGTCTTCAGATCTCAATTATTTTATTTTCACTTAAATTGCTCCTGGGGAGCCTAGTAGAAGATGGTAATTATTCTTATAAGAACCCAAAGAATATTTTGTCTTTTGTGGATAAAAATTTGAAACAGTGATTTTTCAAATTCTGAAATCCAAAATAGATCAGGAACAGCTTCTTTGCTGAGTGTGGTATTGTCCATTCAAACTCATACAAGTGACATTATTATGTGTAAGTATCAGCTATATAAAGCAATTCTCTGATCCACAGCTGTCAAGGGAGCAACAGTAGGGGATTTTATTTTTAGAAGCTATATTATTGATCCAATTGATTTTAGAACAGCTTTCATAGCTTGGCAGAAGGCAGACAGTACTTAGCAGAATATTGTCACTAGCATTCATAGAAATAATACAATACTTTTTTGATAAATTCCTTTTTAAAACATTTAGACAAAGATTCCTGAACTGATGTACCATGGTTTCATCCAGGTACCATTTCTGTAACATTTCCCTCTGTCTGCAGCATTGTCTTCTTCCCTTTATTTCCTCCATGACTACCTCAACTGCAATATCACCACATCCTTCTTGCTGCCCTTTTCTTCAGCCAGTGCCTCCAGTGTTCCAGAATAAGTCCTTCTTGTATGTCCACACAGTTTGCCAGCTTTATAGTAACATCCAGTTACAAAGTTAACTACCTTTCAGCATGCGTAGTGTTATGCTTAAAATCTTGTTTATGGGCAAAGAGGAAGCAAACCTTGTATATAAATAAAGCCATGAATTTATTGTTTGTATAATGGGAATCTTAAAAATCTAACCACTACTCAGGAATTCATTGTTAAAAAAAGAATAATAAAGAAATTAAAATTGTTTAACACACAAATCTTAGTTTCTACCACTATTCCTGGTGTTATGCTCATCCTTCCCCTGCTCTTCTGGGTCCTAATATTGGTGGTTTTAATCTAGCAGGGGTGGGGGTTGGGGGGCATTATGGAAAGCCAGTAGCATCTGGGCTCCCTTGCCAGGATCAATGTGATTTTAATGTTGATGGTTTCTGTTTCCTCCTCCAGTACCTACTCCAAGTAATTTTTATATGTTCGTTTAAATGTTTATACATCTTTTTCTTTATTCATTGGGTTTCAGCTCCAAATCTTACATCCACACTTACTAGGTATGGTGCCTTTTCCATATGTTTGATACCATTTCTTTGTTCTCCTTGTTACTTGTAAAACCAGTTTTGTCCAACTCAAGGTTTGCATCTCTGTAACTGACTGCTGATCAGTTGCTTCAGCTGTGGAATCCCCAATGACAAGGCTGTGCTCCATCTCTTACCATCACAGTCCTGCACTCCTCCATGTCACATCCTGTATCTCCAGTTCTCAGACTGCTGCTTTTGTACCAGGTCTCTATATTACAGAGAATAATTGCTTATTACTGTTATTGATATAAAACTACGGTTGTACCGTGCAAAGATAAACAAAAGTGTTAGAGGAAAATATATCATGCCGGACCCAACAGCCTGAGAGAGGCAAGGCAGCCGCAGCTCCATGCCCCAAGGTGTAACAAGTAACAAGGCTGAAAATGCATTCCCACTAGGCACATGCACACGTGTCTGGCCACACAAGTAACAGACAGACACACAGAGCACCCACACGAACGCAGACAGCAACAATGGCCTCTTCCTGCTCCTCTCTCTGGCTGAGCAATATGGGAATAAATTATTCCCACTGTTAGTGGGAATAAATCATATCTATATATATAATATATATATGTATGCGTGTGAGTCCCTCCAGCAGCTGACCTCATGCACCCAGTCTGCCCCGTTGCATCTGCATGTCCCTCCATCCCACTCTCCCCACTTGCTGGCACATGGACATATGAACCCCCGAGGCCACAGCCCCATTCCAGTTGCTGGTGCAGACCATCACACACAAATACACAGGTGTCCATGACTCCCTGGTCCCACAGCCGACCTCCCTGTGCTGTCACCCTTAGAGGTGACAAGCACTCTCACACCCAGAGCTGGCCCTCAGACACCCACACACAACCCTTGATCCCAGCCCATTTCAACTTCCTGTTAGCTCATTCAGCTTGATCTTCACACACTCGCTCGCATACCCATACTCACTCCAGTCGCAGGCACCACAGACCCCATATGTGCATGTGCACACAGAGTGAAGAGCATCTTCCTGGTAAATAATTGAAGGAATTTAATAAGAGACAGGACAGACTGCAGTGATCACACAGGGTGTGGCCAGACAAGCGTACTAAACAGCCCGTGCTTACACTCAAATGGGCTATTCCCTCATCCCTCTATTTTCCCTACTTGCTTCTTCGCAAATCACCTAAACCCCTCCCTTTTCCCATCTTTGATTCCTCCCCTAAACACACCTTAATAAATCCTGTGCAATCCCAACATGCTCTTTCCCTGCCTCCCATACTGTATCCTACACCCATCGGCAGCATCTCCGTTTTAGTCCAAAAGGTGACAAGGACATCTGGTCCCAGTGACTCATTGTGATGGGTTTCAAGGCTAGACGATGGGTCTGAGGCATTCCTGGGAGAGGCCCAAACAGGGTTTCCCTCCCTCTGTGTCTTAAATTTGGGTTCCCTGTCTGCCATTGTGCCCCTCTTCTCTGGGTTTGTAAAGATGGGGTTTTGATGGACTGATGGCTCTTTGGCAATGGGCCTGGGAGCTGCCAGCAGGACTTTCCTACCTGCCATTGTGCATCTATGTTCCGTTGTGGATGTGCAGGTGAGCTTTTATCACATAACCTAACAAAAAGTAGAACCATAGAGACCTGATGAGTCAGAGAAATTACCATCATAGCTAAATCAAGCAAAAAAAAGCTGCTGGTAGGTAAAGAAAAGTTTGGACACAGACAGCAAGCTTGCCAGGCCTTAGTCCTGAGGTTTTACAAACTCTATTTAGTGTACAAAGTGTACCTGTTACTATCAATGGCTTTAAAATATTACAGGGGTATGTGGTTACTGTTGGCAGTTAGCTGGTATACCAGGTGACGCTTCAGAGTCATTGGCTTTAGGCCACATGAGTCACGGTAGCACACTTGGAAGCTGTGCTGCCATATTTTCAAGAGTACTTAAACTAGCTGGGTTAAAGCTAGCTTAAGCATGTGTGAAAAAGCTGAGGTAAAATTACACATGTCAATTTCTAGCCAGATGCCAATTCATGCAAAAGAAATAATTGATATACCCTGTTAGACTGATTCTATGAAATCTCGGTACGTTACCTTGAAAATACAGGGGGCAGGTAATCTGCTGGCATAAACTGGCAGAACTGCACTTCAGTCACCTTTCCATTAACAGAGTCAATAAAATCAATGAAGCTGTGCCAAGTTAGAGCAGTAGGTAACCTAGTTTTAGATGCTGAAATATACAACATATCAATGAACAACTGATCACCTTATTAAATAATGATGAATGGAAAAGTTATTTCCAGCCATCGGACAATTCCTTGAATAAATTAAAAATGTGTCATTTGTTATTATTGCAATAATATACACATTAATCATTAAATTTGGCATTTTAGAATTTATTTTTTATTTTAATTCTTCCATTTAAAGGTATTTCTAGAAAGAATCACTTAAAGAAAAAGGAGTAAGAGGGGGATAAATGACAGAATTCTCTCTGGTTCATCTCCTACCTAAGGAGGTTATAGATCCTTTTGTGATGGAGTGTTTTATCTGTAACTTGTAAATGTATAAAACAAATAAATGTCTTTTCCAGTTAAATCTTTTTCTTAGTTTCCTACACGTTTTCCCTTACAAACATCTGAACCCATAAAGCAATTTAAACCCCAGGGTCTGGGGTCTCAAACACGGTGAATTCTTAAAATGTTTGTGAACTTCGGTATTGGGAGACACCTGATAAGTGCTACAAATATTTTGAAGATTGAGGTATGGGTGCATTACTGATCATTATGAAAGCCACATAGAATTCCCACTTATAAATATCCCTGGGGAGCAAGAAAAAAAATCAGTCAGAACTTGTAATCTTTTCTTTAGATGCTAAGGTCAGTCAGCCATATGGCACAAACGGGTAAGAAACCGGGCTTATTCTGTTGAGGTTGTCATGGAACTTCTACTCCATGCAGAGGTAAGTCTGTGTACTTGTCCATTCTGAATGTCACAAAATGAAACTTCCTGGAGTAGAGACTGAATCCCCTACAACTTCTTCTTCTGAGTTTACTAGACTTCCAGATAAAGACCAGGCTACGTTCTGCCTTGCCTCAGCAATTGATTTATTCCATACAACAGCTTCGGTAAAAGTAATGAACACTGGGACTCTCACAGCATGGCTGAAATAGATGGTCCGCTTAGTCGTCTTGTAGGACCTCAACAGCACCACCTTCATTTTGAAAGACCTCCAACATTATGAATCATGACCTGAAGGGTGTGCTCCCTTTAGTCCTAAGAAAAAAGTGTGTCTTCTGTAGGATATTAATATCTGAGATGTACCCATATCTTCTATCCCACCCTATTTTTTGTTGCTCCATAGCTTCATGCTATAGCTTAATGCATGGCTTAATACTATACAGTCATAACCATTTCTCAGCCACAGGTAGGAGCAGTTTCTTTTACTCGTACTTGGCTCTTCATGTCCAGACAGGGAGAAGTATCTGGCCACAGTGGGAATTTTGCCACTGATTTCAAAAGGGGCAACACTTCTACAGGGTGTAGTGAGCCGAAATTGCTTAACCCAGGTTTCTGACTTAGTAAGGGGATTGAAAGGCAATAAATTAGTTATGAAGAGCAAAATCTGCTCTATTTTAGTGTTCCATACTATTTTCCAGTTGAAAAATATACTTCATTCTACCTTGCAGTAAAAAGGTGGGGAGAAGTTAGAGGGAAGAGTTTTTCTCTTTTCTTTGTAGCTTCCAGGAAAGTTCAATTATCCAATGCCCCTTGGAATATAAAATTGTAACTCAGCATAAGGGATTTGAGCAGAAAAAACTAAGAATCATTTATGCTTTTTTTTTAACTGAAAAGTCCCAGTGTTCATTTATGATATTACGAGCTGCAGTGAGATTCTCAAACATCATTAATCACTACAGATGGCTACATACCCATTAAATCTTTTAAGCACCTGTTTGCTTATCAAATGCTCACATGGTAAGCTACCCTCTGGTTCACGTAAGTACATTAGTTTTAGAACATATAATTAGCTTACAATAACTGTACTTGTGCTAATTACCAGTCCCCTGAAAGAAAGAAGTGGATCCTGTTGAGTGATGGGGGTGGCTGGAACTTAAAAACAGAGCTTCTAGACTGAGCAACAGGGTTGGATGACTCAATGTAAAATGTTTGTCTTATTTCTGGTAAGCCCAGTTGAATTCCACAGTGAACATCTAAGTGAAATAGCCTGATTTTCTCTGCCATCAATCACAACGGAATACTACCGCACATGATTTATCACAATTTGTCTCTTTTGAAGACAGTTTCAGGATGGAAATAGCATAAAGGCCAAATTATTTCTCACTCAAATGAGTTGCACTGTGTTTGAGAAATTGCAATCTCTTGTCCTATGTTAAGTCTTATCAACGTGAAGCTCTTTGCTAGAGCACACACTAGAGTACTCACTTTGCCAGATGTATTTAGTAGCAATACCATTTATTCCTAAAGTAACAGGAATCCTGTTTGGGATGGTAGGGTTTCATTCCGTCCTGCAGAATGGCTAAATTAAACAAACAAACAAACAAAGGTATGATCAGGTAAGTTTACACAATGCATGGTGAGAGGGTTATTTCACCAAGAGATTTCTGTGCCATATATGCTAGCTTCATAACAAGGGCAGAGGAAAATTCTTAACCTGTATAAATCAATATAATTTTGCTAGAGCTATACATATTCCTATAATCTCTGGGTGTAGTCTGCAATTTTCTCATGAATTACCCTAAATCCACGTCTGGTGTGAAGGACTGTATTCTGATGGCATGTTACAGAAAGAATGCCACGTGAGCAATCAGGTGTCGTCTTGACAATACTGAACACTGATCAGCTTTTTCATAAATAATTTCCAAATGTCTATCTCTCTATACCATCACTGTACATACTTATATATAATCCTACCAGAGAAAATATGCTAAAACTAGAACTAGAACAATGTCACAGTAACATGCTGTAAGCTCGAAATGCAGTTACTTCAAAACATATCTACCACAGCCATACTGTAAGAGCAACCCCAGCCAAACTACATTTATCCTTGAATTAAGTTTGATCGGCTAAAAAATCTGAAAAATTCTGCAATAAGATTTTGCTTTATTTTCTAAAACAGCTTTTCATGCCACAAGAAAACCTTCATGCCTTCAGAAATCTGAAGACTGTGATAAGGTCTCAGTGCTGTACAATTATTCTGCTGAAATTTATCAGCAGAAGTTTTAACAATTGCTGCAAAACCCTGAGTTATTTCAAGGGCAGTATATATCTACCTATCCTTGTCCTTATTTGTCTAGGCACTGCCTGCTCCCATTTCATGTGGAATATAATCTGGACTGATTGTTCAGATGCCAGTTCATTCTAAAGGACATGCTAGACAGCATCATCAAAGAAAGTGAATTGAAAAACCTGGAATGTCTCCTACAGGTTTATTGGTTGAAATGTGTTTCTGCTCAGTCTGGTACTACCTGAAAGATTTTACCAAAAAATGTTAGAATTTTCCCAAAATTCTACAAGTAGCTGACTAAAATATGTGCTGCTGCGGAGAATGTATAAAGGGATAGATTTAGAGAAGAGAAGGCTGGTGAATTAAAAGTACTTTCAAACACATCTCAAAAAGGACTAAACTGTGCAGGAATACAAAAAAAATATTAACATTCTGAATATAAGACATTCTTATTTTAATCATGCAAAGTTTACATCTTAGAGAATCTTGGTTAAGAGAGATTTTAAGCTCACAGAGTAGAAAAAAAAATAGTTAATTTATAAAGTCAAAGGGAGAGTGCGTGGAAGCTCGTTCCTTTATATACCCTCCAGTCTCCTCTAGGCATTCAACATAAAAAAGTACATCACTTTATATCCTTCACTGTCTTACTCTCAGACAGAATCAAATTTAAGGATTTGATTTGCAATTTACGCATTGACGTAAATCAAAGGCTATGCCTTAGAGGTAAAGCTTGTTCCCAAAAATCCATGGCAAAAATTGTTGTTTAATTATATATGTACCACAGTCTGACTTTGAAAAGTACTTGCCAGTGAAAGGAAAGCTGTCTTCTCAACCCCTTAAATTGGTGTCATTTCAACTAATGGGCCAGTTAATTAACTAATGGGTGTGATTTACAAGCCTTTTCCTGAGGTAAAATAGATTAAATATACCACCTAATCGCCTAGTATGGATTGACAGAATTTATTGGTTAGCCTGGCCCAAAGTTTCCACAAAATTTCTTGAAGGGCATTTCCACTGGAAGAATATCAACAGGTACAGAAAAGGAACAAATGGGACATAGGGTAATTCTTCTAAAAATTAATGTGTTTTTCCTTAATAAAACTTGAAGTAAGAATGACAATAACCGCCAAGTGTAATGACAATTCATCTAAATTTTAGTAAGCTTTTGTTAAGAAGGGAGGACTGACCTTTCAAATCCTTATAACCTGGTTGGAAAATTTTATTCAGTAAGAAGTATTAACTAGCACAAATGAGACATCAGCATTATCAGCCATATCCTATGAAATTGCTGGTAATTCTACTTCACCTTAAAATGCCACAAACTGCAATATTTTTGCTTTAGTATGCAAGGTTTTGAGTGTTGCCTCCTCTTCCTGACTCCAAAATGCATTATTACATTTGAAAAGTAAGTTTATTCCTGGATTGATAATATTCTACTAAAACTCAGTGAATGTCCCCAAATTTGCACTTTTTTTTTTTTTAAATTTATATCTCAGTAAACAATATATTTGACTCTTAAATGGGACTTCCTTGAGTTAGACTTGAACTGCTACTGGCACAGCACAGTTTTGATATCCCAAAGATCTTGGGCAACACAATGTGGGCAAGTGGATCCTGCTGTGTCAGTCTGTTAGAAAGAAGTTGTCTACAGAAAAAATTGCTTTCGATACCATGAAATATAAGAAGGAATTTGAGAAAACTAAATCAGAGTGTTTGCCTTTCTGCTGAGATGAACTCATGAACTCTCCTCAGCAGCACATATCCAGTAATTCCTCTGCTCTGCTCATAGAAGTCCGGCTGAGGGTTGCTGCTTTTTCCAGGTGTCTAAGGGCATATTCACCAGCTTCAGGACTCTGTGATTTTTCCATTGCTTACTCTACAATTTCTTATTTCCAGCTGCAACCTCCTTTAGCTCATTCATATTGCTTTCCTTTTGTTTTCAAATAATATTGCAATTGTATACTTAAGTCTCACCTTCCAACTCAAAAATGAGACCCACAGACTTATTCACATTCTCCAGGCTGATTTTGCAGCTACCTGGGATGGACAGTCTAGTATTTTTATTAGCTTCTTAAATTCCAGAGGATATGATAAAATCTGCATGAAGATCCTATTGCTTTAATAATAAACTCTACACAGTAACCACAAAGACATTGTCTTGCAATGTATATCTTTTTAAGATGGAATTTAAGATGGAATTAGACTTTTCAGTTTGAACTAGCTGTATTTTTCAGAATGCAAGCTTTTACACAAAGCAAAACCATATTTCAAGCTTCCAGCTCTTCTGTGTTTCGATAGTGTATAATTAGGTGTTTTTATTTTAGAGGAGTGCATATGCTAAAGAATAACAAGAGAACAGATGAATTGTGCATTAATTGTGACTTTCATGGAGGTCATATAAGTGTAGGGAGAGATGTGTGTAATTATGGGTGCTATTGAGGCCACAACCTCAGGATTAATAGAGAATATCCTAGAAATCAAGCTTGGTGTAAATTCACTGGCCCCACTTGTGTATTGGATGCAGAAAGTCTAGATTAATATCTTTGATATTCACACTGGATTCAATGAAGATGTATTCCTAAACCCTTTGTGAAGAACTTACCAAATATATTTCAGAATTTAAGATGTTGCTTAAAAAAAGTATCTAGTTTCAAGATAACCTTCACAATGTAAATCAATCCATAGGGCCTTTGCTGAATTTATAACAAGGCAGCCTAAAATAATGTCACTGAGAGAGGTTAAATAATAACTCTTATGACTGGCTTTAAAAAATCCCAGGTCTTATCTATCAGGAAGAGACAGTTTCCCTGAAGATTGTTAAAGACTTGAGTTTTACATGGCCTTTAGAGATTACTCTACAAAATTATCTAACTTGCTCCAGCAAGAGTTTTTCTGTGAACTGACATCTGTTAATCTCTTTGACCATGACAAAAAGCCTTTAGAATTTTGACTTACATTTTAAGCTCACATTTGGCAGAATTTACAATTCAAAACTGATCACATTTTAATCATGGATGACAGCACTAACAGGTCTACACGGCACCAATGTAAAGATTTTAAGGCATATTTAAATACATATTATAGCATTAAAGTGGTTAGAACACTTTCACCTGTGTGACATTTTGGCGAAATGCACTGGTTCACCAAAGCCCTAAAGTTCCACAGAGATGTAACTGTTTCCATACAAATTTCCCCTAAAACGTTTTTGGTTCATGAAAGAACACTTTGTTGAGAAGAGTAGGACACAGCCCAGTGTCTGGAGCACTGTCTTGTATGTTACGAGTCTAGACATACATCTCTGCATTGTGATTAAAGAGCTCTGCTCTTTTGTAAATACAGCAGTGAGCTGCAGTTGGGATCAGCACACTAGTACCTGAGCAACCAGGTTACAAAACCTGATGCATGTAAGCAATGGTAAATGGATACATATGAAAAAAAAATATAATTATGTATCTAATCTAGATAATGTTACTTTTATTTCTAAAATGCTGTATTTTATAATATTTCTGTTTGTGTGGGTTTTTCTGGTATTTTTTTAATCAAGAGGTGCCAAACAAAAACACTGGGTGTAGATGATTGATGGCATCTCAGATCCTCAAACATTGTAATGTTTCTACTCCAAGAATTGTTACAATTAACTAGTGTAACAACACACATAAAACTTAACTTGCTTTGTCACCCTTTTCCAATTCAGCTGCGCCAAATCTAATAAACCAAAATTACAACTATTCCACAGCTGACTGAATAAAATGTTCATGTAATGAAAAAGTGTCCAGTCTTGTTCTGACTAAAGTCAGTGGAAGGTTTTAAGTCAAGACTATAAACTCAATGGAAAATGTGTTTTACAGAGTTATTGATAAGCATAAAAGAAAAATGTTTTGTCTGAGGTATGTAATTCATATAACTCTGAAATATGTTTGTTTGAGTTTTTTTTTCAATATTGTATTTTAAACACATTTTTCCAGGTTACTGGATATGAAAAGGCTGAAGATACAGTCTTTTCTGCAGAGAGTTTAAGTTAAGTAGAGCAAATAGATAAAGTATTGTAATAGGGAAAGAAAAGGCTCAGGGGTCCTGATTCATCCCACCTGTCTCCAGGCATTGTGCTTAAAAACATGGCTAATGGATGTTCCCTGTATGATCAGCAAGGAGAGGAATGTCCAGGGAGAGATTCAGATCAAAGACAAGGTATTTTCCTCTGGGGGTGCCTCTCTTTCTCACCAGTATCATAAATAAAGAACCTGTGGCAACCAGGGTCCTAATTTAGGAATGTCTGCCAAGTGCCTAAAGTCAGAGAAGATGAAGCTGATCTAGTATAGGAGATAATGGATATTCAGCCAGACAACAGTGTTGGCTGTACAGGTCGAAATAATGTCTTCATCATCCCATCTTGGATCCTGCTTCAAAGTAATATGTCACAGGTTTTACAAATACTATAAATTGGCAAATATTACAAATCTATCCAGGCTTAAAGAGAGCATGACCAGTATGAAAACTGAAAATATGCAAATACATGTCCTATTTGACAACAACTTGTAATCTTACTGCATGATGTATATAGTGTATTCAAGTCTTGTGGGAAGGAAAGATTTTGACTTGATGTTAAGTGGCTCCTAATTATTTGGGGACACAAAAATATGAAAGCTTTGCATTAAAGGAGCTTCTATAACATTGTTTCATTAAAAGTCTTTGTCCAGGTGTATGGTAATATCCCCAGAACTCATGTGAAAGAAGGGGAAGGACTATGATTGTCGCTGCCCCTTCCTTCCCCTCAAAGCTCAGATCTCTACATTTCAGTGATTTATTGGACATATGTGGTTGCTATGCTTTTCTTCAAAATTATTTACTTTTTCTCTTACATCTACCTCTCTGTTACATATGATTTATTTTTTCACTGGCTGCCCTGTATTGCTAATGGCCCCAGAACCATCCCAATTAAAGGACTGAGTCATGAACAGAAAAGTGAATTGGAAAATGAAGGGAGGTTTTTAGCCCCATGTCCATAAACATGGTGGAGAGGCAATTTCTCTGCAGATATTTATACCACCACTCTCTGCACTTTCAAGAAATAATTATTTCTTCTATTTTTGAATAATTGTCCTTTCTTAGGAACCAGATTATCCTCTGGTGTTAATTAATGAGGTAACAACAAAGATGGATCTTTTTTCCTCTAGGTTTTTGAAATATATTTTGAATACCAAGAGACTTGGGACATTTGTTCTTTTAAAACATGCATGAGGAAAGCCCTAATGCTCTACTGATTAATGATTTTCTTCAGCCTTTAAATAAAACAAAGAGTCTACATCCTTTTCTTTTTTAACCTGTATGTATACTTTGTATACACACACATATGCATACTTCTCTATTACACTAATAACTAAATATATAACAGGTATATTATTCTTATAATAAAATAATTCATTAAAATATTTATTACTTTAGAAACAACAGTTTGTGGAAAATAGTTTCTTGTGCTTTTAATGACTTAATTTTCTGAACATCTCTTGCCCTCACCCATGCATTACAGTGTGTTCTTACTGTGAAATACATTCAGGACAATAAATCACTTCAATAAGAAGAATTTGTAGATATTTGATTTTATGTGGCCATGGTCAGATGGACTCAAATGGAGGCTTATGCTTTGTAGCTGCAGAAATATACTAATATACTAACACAACTGACCCCAAAATACATTCAGCTAAAACTTGAGGTTTTGAATTACAGCTGCCTCTCATTGCTTAAACTGCACAGAAAGATTATAGTAGACTATCTGGTTTTCTCTTCTGCTTTCAAGTAATGTAAACATTAATGCATAATGCAAATAACCGGTCAAAGAGATGAAAAAAAAAAGAAAATATTAAATCTTCACTGGTTTAGGAAACGCATTTTAATTTTCTGTATTACTTGTCTCTTTTTATTGGCAGCTGATTGCACACATTCATTTTTTACTTATGGAGGATAGTCTTGGGGAAAGAAAATTACACTCTACTCATACATAAACTATTTGGTGACTGTTAACTGAAAGAGGCACTGTTACCTTTCTGGAATTTCACTTCTTCGACAAAAGGGAAGAAGAAAACTGACATCTTTACAGAGCAAGACATGGAGGAAAGTAGGAACTAGATAGGGAAAAGAAAAAGAAAGAAAGAGGAGGACTTTTGTGAAACACAAGACTACAGAATGTTTTGAAAAACACAGGTGAAACTTGGCAAATATAAATCACTCTTGAAAAGAAGACACAGTAGTAGATCTTGTCCTTGTGTGGGAAGATATATCCAGACCAAATGATAAAAATGAGAATAATTCTTTCTAAAACTGTGTCCCCACATTAAAATTCTTCTGATGAAGGAATGTGTAAGGGATGGACTGTAAATTCCCTGATGAGGGGCAGACGGCCCTCCAAGCCTTCAATGGAGTGCCTCAAACTCTCACAAGGAAATAAATAATGCAGGCCTGGCCTTCAAAGAACTGATAAGGCTAACACTTCTCGTGCCTGGAAATGTGGGAGAACTGTCTTGTGAAGACAGAATAGTTCTGACACTCGTGTGGTGAGCTTGCTAGTTCTTAGTTCTCGAGGTATTTGTGTCCAATGAGTGACCTTTGCTTCATTATCCATGAAATGCATATGAAATCGCACACCCCTGCATATGCTAATGAAGATTATAGAGATCATGCTAAGCATGTATGACTATGGCACTCGTCTCTCCACTCAAATCATGCTACACGTCACCTGGGAGAAGGGAGAAACCTGAGATGAGGCTGTCCTCAGCAAGGGGGGTGGACCCTGCTAATTCAGCAAACATAAAAGGGGAAAATAAGTGCCCCTAGGTGGGAACAAAGAAGAAACAATAGAATAAGAGTGTGCCTGGGAAGAGTCTTCCCAAGAAAGAAGACCGTGCCTGGGAAGACTTTTCCAAGAAAGAAGATTATGCCTGGGAAGATTCCCTGAAAAAAACGCTGGAACCAGGACTGGTGATCTCTTTATCTCTGTCTTTTCCTGTCTCTATCCTCAGTTTCTCTTTTCTCTTAGAACTGTTAAGTAACAGTTAGAGTTGTTAAGTAACAATCTTAAGTACGACCCTAAGTACCAGTTGCCATAAGTTGTCCTATACCTGTTGTTAAGTAACACAATGCATACCTCCCCGCTTACCATAATTTGTTATATACCTAACCAATTATTGTGGACTTGCTGGGACCTATACTAACCATTTGGGGAAGCTAATAAATGTTTCTATATGGACCTTGAGATTTATCTCACCTTAGTCTGAGAGGACTGCGAATCTGAAGTCACTTACCCCCACTCTTTACTGAGAGCGGGACGTGACAGGATGGAAGCTTCTGTTTACAATAATCTACTGCTATAAAATGAGAGCACTGAGGCCATTTCCTTTTTTCATCTTTAAGAAAGAGGATTCTCAGCATCCTGTAACAATTTATGCTGGTTTGCACTATTTTGGTTCTATACATCTACCAATTGCCAGAAGGAAGGATAATGATGTATTGAGATGATCTTAAAACCTTCCCTTGTCCTGCTGCCTTCCACTGAAAAACCAGAATAATCACATTTAAGGAAATACTTGATAGAAATTTAGTAGAATAAGCTTGAGTCCATTTGTCTGACCTGGCTTAAAACTCGAGGCAGGAAATCTAATAGTTATCCTCTAAAATGCTGTTTTACTTGTCATCTCTTGAATATAATCCATAGCTGAAGATTTGTTGTCTGCCTGTCTTCATTTTACAGACTATGCCCTGTGCTGATGGCTTTATCTGAATGTAAAAGCTTGTTGAGTAAATTTATACGTGAGATAAATTCTGAAAAATTGATCCAGAATACTTAGCTGATTTGGTTTTAGTTGCTAAAAACATTACAATAATTTAATATTTTGGGCCTGTAATTATGTTTAGCTCTAAAAATAGTTTCCTTGCAGAGTAATAGGATTTCCATGAGATCTGCGCTGCTTAAGCTCTAGGTTCTTCCTCCTGGAGTAAGCTTGCAGCACATTATGGAGATGTGAATGGGAATGGAACTGAGAAGTTATTGGAAAGGAGAAGAAAACTTCCTTGGTTTTACTTATCTTTTGTATTATTTCCTTACTTTTTTTTTTTTTTTCTGTTTTCCTCTTGCTTCTTTCTTCTACCTTCTTTGCTCACACTCTGCTTCATGCCCTGTGTGTTTGGTCTGGTATTTGTGCTATAGTACTTCCTATCTCCAGCTCACTGGTTTAGCTACTGCATATTTGTTTCTCCCATCAGCATGCCCAGTTCCTTGTCCAAGTCTATGGATACTGCTAATTCTCACAGGTTTATCGTGCTCTATGGCTTCGTACAACGGACTTAAAGCATGTATTCAAACTTTCTGTCAATTCACACTGCAAGTCAGGAATGTAGTTGAAAACAGATACTAGGTCATTTAGGTTTGGAGCCATAACTGACTAGATTCTTCTCTGTGAAATATAGGGATTAAGGTCATTGACCAAGGTACCCTATAAGGTTTTTAGACTTTTAAAAGTTTCTTTTTTTTTTTAACTGCTTGCTGATATTTGATTTTTATTTTTTTTTTTGTAGAAGATCCAGATGCTGCTTCCTAAATAAAAATTATTCTTTTCACAGTTTGTAATACATTTTTAACCAGTCTTCCTGCCTCTTCTTTGTCCTGTGATGCTGAAACACAAAAATTTAGCAATAGTGTCTGGAGGTGTAGAAATTACTATAAGCATGGATATACATACTCCATCGACTACTTAATTTTGGGAAGGGAGAATGTGAGCTATTCACTGGTTCACTCTGCATGTGAGACAAGAAAGTAGGTAGGTGGGTAGGTAGATAGATGGATAGATAGATGGATAGATAGATGGATAGACAGACAGATAGATAGATAGAGCCGGGTTGACAGAGTCCTTTGGGAAGCAGTCCTGAAGTGCAAAGGAGTCCAGGAAGGCTGGACATTCTTCAAGAAGGAAATCTTAAAGGTGCAGGAGCAGGCTGTCCTTATTACGGAAAGATGAGCCAGCAGGGAAGAAGATCATCCTGGCTGAACAGAGAGCTTTGTCTGGAGCTTGGGAAAAAAAACAATGTTTATGACATTTGGAAGAAGGGACAGTCCACTCAGGAAGACTACAAGGAGGTTCTGAGGTTATGAGGGAGAAACTTAGAAGGGACAAAGCCTGTCTAGAACTTAATCTGGCTACTGCAGTAAAAAATAAAAAAAGTTTCTATAAATACATCAACAACAAAAGGAGAGTTAAGGAGTATCTCCATCATTTATTGGATGTGGGGTGAAACAGAGTGACAAAGGATGAGGAAAAGTCTGAGGTACTTAATGCTTTCTTTGCCTCTGTCTTTAATAGTAAGAGCAGTTGCTCTCTGGGTACCCAGCCCCCTGAGCTGGAAGACAGGGACAGGGAGAAGAATGAAGCACCCATAATCCAAGGGGAAATGGTTAGTGACCTGCTACAGCACTTTGACACACACAAGTCTATGGGGCTGGATTGGATCTACCCAGGAGTACTGAAGGAACTGGTGGAAGGGCTCAACAAGACACTTTCAATCATTTATCACCAGTCATGGCTAACGAGGGAGATCCCAGTTGATTGGAAGTTAGCATATATGATGTCCATCTACAACAAGTGCCAGAAGGAGGATCCAGGGAACTACAGGCCTGTCATTCTGACCTTGGTACCAGGGAAGGTTATGGAGCAAGACCATCCTGTCAGCACACAGTACATGCAGGAAAGCTAGGTGATCAGGCCCAGTCAGCACAGCTTTATGAAAGGCAGGTCCTGCTTGACTAATCTGATCTCCTTCTATGACAAGCTGACCCGCTTAGTGGATGAGGGAAAAGCTGGGGATGTTGTTTACCTGGACTTTAGTAAAGCCTTTGACATGGTTTCCCACAACATTCTCCTGGAGAAACAGGCTGCTCATGGCTTGGACAGGCGTACTCTTCACTGGGTAAAAAACTAGCTGGATGGCCCCAAAGAGTGGTGGTGAATGGAATTAAATCCAGTTGGCAGCTGGTCACAAGTGGTGTTCCCCAGGGCTCAGTATTGGGGCCTATTCTGTTTATGGTGAAGGGTCTAGAGAACAAGTCTCATGAGGAGTGGCTGAGATAACTGGGGTTGCTTAGTCTGGAGAAAAGGAGGCTGAGGGGAGACCTTATCACTGTCTACAGCTACCTGAAAGATAGTTGTAGTGCGGGGGGGGGTCGGTCTCTTTTCTGAAGTTAACAAGTGATAAAACAAGAAGAAACACCCTCAAAATGCACCAGGGAAGGTTTAGATTGGATATTAGGTCCGAAAGCGTTATCAGGCATTGGAACAGGTTGCCCAGGGAAGTGGTTGAGTCACCAGCCCTGGAGGTATTTAAAAGATGGGTAGACATGGTGCTGAGGGACATGGTTTAGTGGTGGACTTGGCGGTGTTAGGTTAATGACTGGACTCAATGATCTTAAAGGTTTTTTCCAATGTAAATGATTCTATGATTCTATAGATAGATAGATAGACTGACAGGCAGATAGATAAACAGATAAATAAAGGCACACTGATATTTCAGCAACAGCTTGTGTAAAACCACATAATTATATCTATGACTGAAAGACGTGGCATGGCTGAAAAGAAATACTTTTCTAACCCTTTCTTCTGTCGCTGTGGAGACAGACACTGACTGAAATGTGCATAGCCACTTGTTTTAAAAGCATAGGAGAACCATCTGCTCCCGGTGACACTGTAGCACAGACTGCTGTTTCTAACACTAACAGAGTAGGAAACTAATATGAAATCAAGTGAGTACTCCACATACATGAACACGTCTTCCTGTTGATGCCTCAGGGTCTGCTGTCACATTCTTTCAATCAGCTGTTCACCTGCTGTGCACAGAGTCCCAGCTTTTCCAGACGTTAATATTTTTGAGAGACTGAACAAATAACACTGGGATTGAGACTCAGATTAGCCATGATAAAATCACATGATTAAAAGAACTCATAACTGCAATCCATAACCATGTAACTAATTATCCAGAAAAAAAAAAATCTGTTGTATGGATAAAACTTATACTGACCCTGATACGTGTATGTGATACGTCTTCTCCTGACATGACATTCCGGGGACGTGTTAACATTTTAACAGCATTGTGAAATACCACCATGGCATGGAAGCTGTGAAGTTATTCCACGGTGAAATGATTTAATAGAATAGCAACAAAAATAAAAATAAAGGATAGTCACAATGCCTGGCAAACCTGTAATCTCCAGAGGTCAGCCTCCAGCAGTTCTGCAGCACTTTAAACAATATCATAAATAAAGGTAATTATCGAAATGAAGCTGTAAAGCTAAGTCAAACATGGCCTTGTGGAGAAGTCTTATGCAATAAAATGGTGAAAAAAAACTGTAGAATTGTATAGGAAGGAAAAAATATCTTTTTACTTTTTACGTTTTGTAGGATATTATTCTTTCTTAAAATCTCTAGTACAGTGCAAGAATTATATAAAAAACTGAGCATTTTTTTTCAATAACCAAATTATTTTTTCAAGAGCATGGGGTGTTTTTCTGTAGCTGGAGTCTATGCTGTTGTCTAATCATAAAACACACAACAGTATGTTTGAATGACAGCTAATTGTTTCAAGCTAAAACCACAGCAAAGACAAAGCCATTCACAAAAGCCCACAGTTGAACTACAGTTTCTGACTTCTGTGAAAATAACAGACTGCTCTACTTGAGTAGAATTTTATGCTAAATAAGAGGAGTTGAGTCAAATAGTGTATTTTCTCATTGTAAGACCATGCTTTGTAAGTTCTCTAACCCAGTTTTGTCCTTTAAATATTGCTTGAGAGGTGTCAGAAGAGTGAAAACTAGACAGGAAAGAATTCCTTTGCTGGGGGAACTTGTTGTTGGTGAATATTATGATCTCCTTCCCCTTCCAGTTTCATATCTGAGACAGAGCTGCAGGTATGATGAAGAAGGGACTTCCCTGATGTCTGTAATTGCTGCTGTGTAGTGTCTCTAAAGACTCCAAGTTAATGCTCAAGCCAGAGGTGTACAACCAGAGTAATAAAGTTCCCTGGGCTCCAGGTTGCTCGCTCCCTTTCTGGTAAGGGATATTCTTTAGTTATATACTTCCAAACATAAAATTAAAGTTTGTGAAAATCCACCTGTAAATACTTCTGTATGTTTTCATTGTCTTGAAATTGTCTTCAAATAATAGACTTGAAGATTAAAATACCATTAATTCTTCCTGCCTTACTGTCGTTATTCTTAGAACAGATCTTAAGGATTACATAAATTTCTTTGCTATAACAGTTTTCATCACTTATCTTTAAAACCAAATTGTATTCAGTTTGGTTTGGGCTGGTACTCTTTGTCCTTTTTTCCTTTTTAAATTCAACCATCAGTCAACCCCAGTATACATAATTTCCCCCTTGTCTTTGCAGTTCTTTAGACCTTGAATTGAACTGAAAGGAATAGACTAATTACTTGCAGGCATGATTCCCTTGGATATAATGGAGTTACAAAAATTATGAGCTTGTCTTGATGAGAAATAATTGTGCACATCTGAGCATTGTTTTTCTAAGCACCTTCAATGACGGTGTAGTTAGAGAGCAGCATAACCTCTCTAATGACTGAAGCTTAAGACCTCAGATTTATGTGGTCACAGATTAAAAGTGGATGCCAACAGCATTACTGCTGCATGTCTGCCTCAAACAGCATCAACAACAGATTGCTGTCCCTGTAGGATGGATGATTGGATGGCTCATGAAACAGCTCCTCATCACCCCACGTTTAAGTCAGCCTGAAATGAACCATTTCAAATCTTTTTACCCTACTATGATGTATTGAATAGTGTGAGGTTTCAGGAGCTTCTTCCTAAAATGTGCAGTGAGCCGTGTTATGGGAAGAACTGACTCCATTAGAGAGGTAGGACAAATGGCTGTCCAGTTTTAATCTACCGTCACATATGTATACAAACTTTAATGATTCACTGTTATTGTCCATACTCATTTACAGTTTACTTTCCTGCCAGATGCAGACCTGTGTCATCTGTTAAGAAGCCACATTCTGTGTGGCACAGGACACTACATTTGGATAGGGATTTGGATAATTGTATGCCACGTTTCCTATGATGGTTTTACCTGCGTGTTTGTTTTGAAACCGATGAAATAGAGTAAAGTGGTTGGTCCTAGAATGAAAATACTGAGTCACTTCAGCTTTTCAGTCTGTAACGGAGTAAGAGCAGGTTGCTTTTGCTCAGCATCATTTAGAAGGTGACTGTCAAATACTGAGATCCTTTGATAATGACACTCATGAAGTCACCCGTCTTCAGTAACACAGTCAAGATACTCCTCTAAACATTATCACATAGCAATAACTCTCTGCTCCTCTGAGTTTAATTTAAACATAAATTAATGTTCCTGAAAAATGACAGGTAAAACCTTAAGAAGTAGAACTTGTGATTATACAGAAAACAGACAGGAGCAGGGAAAACTTTCAGTGTTTTCCAGTTTGAGGTAACTTTATACTTGAAGAATGTGGGGTTATTTTGGATTCCACACGTACTTTGTTTTTGGCTTCTTTTCCCTGCCAGCAGGGATATCAATTGTGATAGGAGGCTAAGTAAGAATTATTGGGGTTTTTGAGAGCTATTAAACAGTTAGTGTCTGCCAAAGTTACCACGCAGTGGTATCTTAGATACCAGAGCTATTTGACTGTACTTAGTATGGTGTATCTCTCTGGGATTTTATGATGTGGTAACAGTTGGCAATTTGTGACTTACTAATAGTGACAACTGGATGTATGAAACCATCAGTTCATTTAGCATCAGCATGCCTATTACACATTCCAGCAACATGAAATGAAAAGACAGCTGTGTGCTGGTAAACAAATTTTAAAAACAATTAAAAATGTGGAAAGTGACTTCTAAGAAATAAAATGTACATGGCACTAAAAATAAAGACTGGATAATATTTTGTGAGGCTTGAAAACCATTGTCTTCAAGAGTATTTGAGATATGTCAGTTAAGGTCTTCATTATCAGCATTATCATATATTTTTTGATTAATAGTTCACTTTCCAAGAAAGTAAATTTTGATCAGCCTGAAACATGTATAAGAAATGTGATTTTTATTATTTACCACAATAGCTCCATATTTCTAATTCAAGTAATTCAAATATATATATAAGTATAAATGTAGTTACTAAATTAAACAAAGAAACTCCAGTTATTTGCATAGTGCTAATGCCTGATATCCAGACACCAGAAGATGTGTGCCTTCTGTGCATAAATGTATGTTTACTTTAGTAACTTTTTCTTAAAACCCAAGTTATACTATGCAACAAACGTGTAACTCGCACTGCATTTTAATCAATATTTTTATTTCTTTTTTCAAAACTTTTTTTATGACAAAGTATAGTTGTTGACACATCAGCCAGAGCTGGCATTTCTGCCAGGGAAAATAGCTTGTGTCTGCGGTCTGTTGAATATTTTCCAATGACAGATCCCCAGTCACCATAGATGTGGTTGACATCTTGGAGAATTTCCAGATGAATGTATCAGAGGAGCAAAGCAACAAGTTGCTGCAAACTACTGCAGAGGTTAGTACCACTCTGTCAACAGCTACAGTCATACCGCATTTCTTATAGAGATGGAGTTACTTAAAATATTTTTGACAGATTCCATGAAATACTTGCCTGTTTTTAAAAACTTGTAAAGTATGTATGTGACTCTAGATAATATGTTATCATTTAAAGTCAGCAAAAATCCTCTACTGCAGTCAAATTCACAAATAAGCAAAAATGCGTATCATGAAATTGTTATTTTCGTAGTGTTGAGGTAACTACATGTTTAGGCAATGCTAACAAATATAGATTTGAATTTGTCTAGAGATGTGGTGGGTTAGCCTTGGTTAATAGACAAATTGCCACCCAGCTGCTCCGTCACTCCCTCCTTCCCCCAGCGGGACAAGGGGTGAAAATAGAAAAAACCCACAGGAACGATAAAGCTTGTGGGTCTAAATGATGGCAGGGAAATTGTTTACCAATTATTGTTGCAGGCAAAATAGACTCAACTTGTGGAAAATTGAGGTAATTTATTGCCAGTTAAAATGGATATTTTATTGTAGAATCGGGCAGTGAGAAACAAAAAGACAAATGTTAAAAAACCCCACCTTTCTTTCCCCCTTTCCCAGGCTCAGCTTCACTCTTGACTCCTGTGCTCCCCCCAAGGCTGTTCAGCGGATGTGGGGTTACAGTCAGTACACAGCCATTTCTCCCTGCTTCTCCTTCCTCCTCACATTTTCCTACACTCCAGCATGGGCTTTTCCATGGGCTTCACTCCTGTCAGGGAAAATCAGCTCCAGTGTGGGTTTTCCATCCGCCACAGTTCCTTTGGGAATATTCATCTGCTCCAGTGTGGAGTCCTCTGTGAGCTGTAGGAAATGCCTGCACCACCACCTGGAGCACCTCCTCGGACCTTGATGTTCCCTCTGCAGTTCCTGACTCTTTTTTTCCCCTTTTCATCTGCTTGCCTGTCATTTTTTCCTTTTCCTAAATAGGCTTTCACAGAGGTACTGCCAACTTTACTGATGGGCTTAGCTGTGGCCTGCAGTTGGTGGGGCTGTGTCTGGCAGTCCTGACCTTCTGACCTCTCCCAGAGACAACCTCTGCATCTCCCCAGGAACCAAAGTCTTGCCATGGACACCCAATACGAGAAAATGCGAAAGACTCTATGTGGTCCTGCTAGGAATCAAAAAAGCAAAGAAGATTTCAAATTTTCAGTTGTTTCCAGTTTTCAATTTCATAGGATCCCCAAGCAATGTGGTGTCTGTCCTTGTTCTAGGAAGGTTCTAGTATGCGTTTCAGGACATAAAATACACTTCTTATCCTACTGTATTCCAACAATGCCATCTCTCTCTCTTTACATACTGGCAGTCTTCAACAGTTAGTGTTCTTATGGAGTCATAGAGAAAGAGTGGATTTAATCTGAATATATGAATTTGAAAGACGAAACAATTTGTCATTCTTCCTACTGTTATATTTAACAAGTTCAGTGCATGTAGCATTGTTGCATTAATTTGCTTAGATCATCTATCACATCTGATCTATGCACATTGGTGTAAACTTATTCCAGGGTCTAGCCTTAAGTTACCTTCAGGCTATTGTACCCCAACTCCCCATTTTCTGAGACGATTAATAATTCATTTTTTTCAATTTCCAGCCTGAGTTATTCCTCCCTTTCTGACCAATGCTAATTGATTAAATTGTGTAAAGAAATGTCATTTTTTCAGAGTCCCAAGAGCAGAGTAAAGCCTCCTGTTTCACCACACAGCAGCACTGTCGTGGTCCCTGCAAAGCTTCAAAAAAAGTGCCACCTGGCTTCCCTACTGCCACACCACCACCACCGAAAGAGAGTGTGACAGACACAACATGGTATGCTAAGAACTGAGTTGCAAATGTAGTCCTGAATTATTTATTGACTCTTGTAAGGGAAGTTATACCCTGAATATTGATGTCACAACTTTTTGTAGTTTCAGGCTTCTTTGATATCACTACACAAAAGACAGGAGAGTAGAAAGATAATCTCACGTTAATGTCAGATGCCCTTGTATTAGAATTCTGATATTTCTCTATGAGAATAGGAAGTGACTAAAAACTCGAGTTCCACATGCCAGAGATGCCTTCAGATCAATTATTTGTATTGTATTTTAGACTCTATCTCTACTCTTGCAGAATAAGCCCAGGAATAACAGGCTGTCACAAGAGGCTTTCACGCAGACATTTCTATTCTGTCTGCTCCTGCTTAATTCCCTCTTGCCAGTACCTTACAGTGCTCCTTGGGACACTTCTTAATGTGAAAAATACAAGAGGGCTCAAAGTAAGAGATCACTAAAGTGGTGCTGGTGAGAACCACGGGGGTAACATTAAGCCACTTAGAATGGAACCATCTCAGACAAGTTTCTTCTTTTATGACAGAAGCAGGATCGTATTGATATGTGTAGAAACACTTCTACAAAATCAGAAGTAGAATCAACCAACTGCACAGTGGAATACGTGGGCTTTCCTAGCATTTGCCATAAGACCCAATTACTAAAAACGAAGTGTGATGCAGGGTTCAAATTCTTGTTAGTGTTAGATGCAGGTCTAAATTCTTTTAGTCCTGATTATGATTGAGATTTATGTGGAATAATATTAATTGCCTAATCACTTTTATCAATCTGAGATGATAGGAATTTTTTTTAGTATATAAAACAAGAAGCAGTTCTTCCTGTAATTTCTTACATTTTTAAAGCACATTGAGTAAGAGTATGTTCTCAAAATGCAGACAGTATGCAGCTACAGGGAAGAAAAGGCAAAAGTAAACTTAACTCACCTTTATATTCTCCTGGGTTTTTTGGTCTGTTGTGAAGGGTAGGGTGGACTGTAGCATAATTTAGACTTTCTGGCTTGCTGGAGTCCCTTGCCCTGCAGAATTATAAATTCATCAGTAATGCCCAGAATTTTCACAAGCGTTTATGTTGCAATTATCATCATGCACCAAACCTTCTGTGGAGTCTGAGATAAACAACCAACTCCTTTCCCCTTTTTTTTCTCAGGGGAGAATTCTTACAGGGTTAAGACAGATTTTCTTGTGATCTGTTTCTACCAATCCAGGAATTAAAAAGGAACTCATTTTTTCGGTCCGCTTTCCAAATCACATGTGACAATAATATCAGTTCAGTATGAAAATCTCTGAATGTCTAATATAGGGACATACTGCATTTTATTTTCAGCTAGTTATTTTTCTGCTTTGGATTCCTTATATAAAATCTGTTCAAGGTCACATATATTTGGTGATCTCAGCGAACAGTTCATTAAATTCACCCATAGCACAGTCCAACAATAAATCTTGGGATTATTTTGCACTACTGGGTAGCTTTGTTAGGAAAATGACCTAAACTATTTTAGGTCAAGGTTGAAGGTATAAGCAAACTATGGTGGACAGACTTATTAGGTATTCTGGTCACTGGTACTCTTCCATTTTTGATGACCCCAAAAACCTCACCACATATACCTAAACACATTCTGTGAGGGAAAAAATACACGCTACTTTACTGAACATTGTGTTCCCCTTGGGCCAAGGAGGCCTTATATGTATGATGTTGCTACTGAAGCTCATTCTTTACAACCATGTTATAAACCACTCAAAGTTATTTTTTGTTTTTTATGAAAATACTGATATACTTTTAACAATGTGGAATTGTAGCATGTTCCTGCAGTCAAAACTTACATAAAAAATGGACATTTGAAAGAAAAGGCACAAAAAGAAAGAAAAATAATAATAAGGGAGAAGTGCTTAAAGTTAGGTACCTGAGTGACTTCTAAATAGGGATTTAAGTGCTGCAAGATCAGGGATTCAAATGCCTACTGTTTTGATATGAGCTGATTGAAATGCAGAGCCCTGTGTTGGAATGAGAGGATCCATGCACAATACACAGAAAAGGTTAAAGGTGACAGAGCAGCCCCAAGAGAAATCAGGCTCCTGAAAAGGGTTCTACTTATAGCCATCCAGCAGGGACATACGGAAGACAGGATGGAGTCTTAATTGTTGTCCATCTTTATGGCTTACTTGTCTAATGGTTGCATCTCTTTCTGATCCCTCTTTCAAAAGGATGCAGCTGAGCCTTTTCTTTTTTCTGAAAGCTCAGACTGACCTACTCTTCTGAAACACAGCAGGCGGTGAGTGGCAGGGATAGCTTTGCAGAGGTTGTACATTATACTTTACCAGTTAAAACATTACCCCGAAATAGGTGAGATCCAAGTTCATTTCCCCCTTCTGTTTGAAAGAATTGAAACCAACACTCCCCAGCACACTGGGCAGTGCCCTCCCCAGCAGGCTGCCCACTCCCCAGCATGGCAAGGCAGCAGCTGTCTTCAGAGCTATTGAGCTCTGCAGAAAAGGATTCACAACTTGCCCAGTAAAAGAGGGAAAGTAAAAATAGTGATGATTCTGTTCACAGATCATAGAAGGCACCCAGATCATAGATAGTCCTGGATTTAGACGCTGCTGTTAGGGATGTTTGCTTCACATTTTACCCAGTGATTGTTTCAAATGACTTCCATGAAGTTACTGAGTCAATATTAGCTTGAGTGATAATTTCACTGCTAGACGCTCAGGGAAGATAATTTTTATTTTAATGAGAGCTGCAATAAATGTCAACAAATAAATGACTAAATACTTGTACAAGAAATTAAATAACGTAGGTGTTTTTTCTGGAGGGGTCTGCACAGCCTTACCTTGGCTCTGTGTGTCTCTGCCTCTGGCCAGATGCACTACAGCCTCAGTGATTATACTTCGAAAAGTTCATGGAATTCTGATATTACAGAACTTGCTTTGAGAGGCAAGTACAGTATCTCAGGGATATTCTAGCACATAGCATAGGCAAAGTAAAGGAAAAATCAAGAATATATTCTTATCCTTCTTTTCAAAAGACTTGTTTCTTTTCCTTTCTATTCAAGAAACGCAGTAGCACTGCAGATATTTATGTAGTGTAGGAAGAACAGAAATCCCAAAGCTCATTCCAATTATGAATATGTGATTTATATTTTATGAGGAAAAAGAGTTATTTCCCCAAGCACATTGTTTTCTTTTATCTCTGTGCTTCCTTTAATCCTGTCAATAACCCAGCATGCAGCTGCTTTCTGCTCATAGATTTTTGAGAAGATAATAGAAATAAGCATGCACGGTAGATAGAACTATTCATGAGTAACATAAAAATACCTGCTGTTCATCAAGATTTCTGCTTGCTAATTAACTGGAAAAATTGAGCACGATAATTTTTCTGTTTTTTTAACTGAAATAGCGGAACATATTAGCGTGAAAAATAAAAATAACTTCTTAGTTAAAGGTATAATGAAATGCTAGATTTGCATTTATGTTCTAAGGTGCACAAAATGTTTATTTATTATTCATGTCTTGAAGGAGTATTTTAATATCTATATAATTTTATGTATAAAATTGTTCAGCAAGTTGCAACATACATCATGATGCTATCCAAATTAAAATCATTTGTGGCAGGAAAAAATCATACCTAAACTTATATAGGTAATAAATGAAGAGGGAGATGAACTGATTTGATACACTTCAATTTCCATAACATTATATGGTGTTTTGTAAATAATGTCCCCTTCCTTCCTTTAAGTTGAAGAATCACATTATGGGGTGAGCCATGTGGTAAGGTTTGAAAGGAAGATGATAAGTTTCTTTCTTTATCGATAAGAAAACTCATCAGGTGTAATAAAAATTACTGTGGATATTTTTGCGCTCTACTGATCAAGACAGAATAATATGCCAATGTAATTTCCCTACTTTCCCGTCAGATTTTTGGACAATTGCATCTCCCTCCTTGTGGATTTCAATTCCTTTCCCTGAAGAACACCAGAAGAAGAATCCCATTACAAATGGGCAGGAGATAAATCTGCTTAAATATGTGTCTGGCTGCATTCCATCCATACAGCTTCTCAAATGTCTGAAGTAGTAAATACTAGGCTGGGATGCATAAAAAATTATCTAATGATCCAGTTTTATAGCAGCTATATATACTGAAATCCCATTCAAATGAGTGTATGTGGCTAGGGACTGCACAGATGGCTTCCTCGGGATTCAAATTCACCTCTCTCTCGCCTCTGTTTTTTTAGCATTCTACACTAGAAAATCTGGGACATTTTGCTCAAGGAAGGTTTTCCCATACAAATTGCAACACTTCACAAAGTCACAATACCCTCTGACTCCTGGTTCCTGACAAATATTCTCCTATCACAGACATTGCAAAGCTATACAGTGAGTAATTCTCTTTTATTAAAATTTCTAAACATCAGAGCAATATGTTTCAGAGCAACATACTGACATGTCACAAGAGCAAACGCCCTAATGTCTTATAACATGAAATCTAATATGCTTATGAAAAAATATTATATGAATAGTAGAAAACTGGCCCGAGGAACCATCACCATTAACCAGCACCCCCTGTGCTCCATCACATATGAAACTTTGAACACGGAACTACCCTTTGTCATGGTGAATATAAAGAAGGGCATCAGAAGCTCACCTTGAAAATAGACAGTGTAATGATTTCTTGTTTGCTTACTGTGATTATAAATGAGCTACTACCAATATGTGAACGTTTTTGGGGTTTTTTTTTAAGTTATAAGGTAGTAAATATGTCAATTTAATGTAATTCAATAAAATTTAATTGTGCCAAGTGTGTCTATTATTTTGAAAATGATAATAAACTTTTAGGTATAATAAAGCTTAGAGCAGAAAGTAAAGGTAGATACTAGCTGCATTAGTTCCCTGCTATGTGGAGAAAAAGAAACTGCAAAATCATGACAGAGGAAGTTGACAGTTTTAAGTATTGTTAAAGTCCAAAGTTAAATTTAATAGCACAGAATGGAACTGATGAAGCAAAATCCAAATATGAATTCAAAGTTTGCAGCTATATTTAGACAGAATAACCAGGGGGAAAAAAAACAAACAAACAAACAAACAAAAAAACCCGATAGTGTATAAGTGGGCATCTGTTCCTAAATGTGAAGTTTCTTTGGATCACTTAGGTTTCAAAAGCACAGCAACGGACTTACTAAACTTAAAAAAGACTAAGTACACATTTCAGTGACTATGCTGAATGATTTGTTGGTGTATAAATGTCACCTTGAATTGCTGCAGCCTTTTACTTAGAAATACATTCTGATTTGTAATGCAGAAGTAAAATTCTTTGAGTGGAATTGGTCACTTGCCAAGACACCTTTGTTTTTGAGTCTTGACTGGATTTTCATGTATGTGATACAGGGGATGAAACATTTGCTTATGTATTGGTCCAAAGCTGCCAACTATCATAGTATTCATAATGGTTTGTCTAGATCTTCGCTTCTACTCAAATGTTAAAAATATAGCATAATTTGTAAATCCTGTGTTACTGAAAACTGTTTATATCTGTTCACTTCTTTTTGTTTAAGTTTATTATCCTATAAAATCAAAGGTTTTGCTTAAGGGCAGCAAGATTTTTTTACATATTTTCAAAAAACTTTCAAATAATTATTTTTTCACTGAGCAATCATTAAGTCTGGAAAAATAACTAGGTGTGAAGTTATTCAACCTCAAATTTAGACACATATATTTTCCCTTGATTTATTTCTGTAGAACAAAACTATATTTTCAGTAAAAATTTTATTGTATTTTATTACTAATTGTTTAACTGAATTTGAAAAAACTTAATTTAAATCAGAGAAATCTATTTGCGTGAATGGATAAGGGAATGTTCTGTATTTTCTATGAATATGGGAACTCTTTCCTTTACTTTTCACTATAGGCATATAGGAGCTTATTTTAATATGAAGTTCTTAACAACAAGGTAGAACAATTAATTCAGAAAAAAAAACAAAACAGGTTGGTAAATAAGTTATGTTAAAAAAAAAAAATGGTTTTAATTTATAACGTTGAAGATGCCACATCCAGGCTCAAGTAAAAACATAAACAATTCTTTTTTATTAAGGTTACCAAAGAAGAAAAAATACAGCAGGATTTGGCATCAAATTTAAGAAACCCAATGACGATTTCTTCATAAAGCAAAGCAAAACACAGGAAACACAGGAAAACTGAAGCTTCTATAGTACAGCATGTATAGTATAGGCACCTAGGCAAACTAAACAAAATGAAATCTTGACAAAATTTTACAGGATGAATCCTAAAAGACCTACAGTTGCAGACAAAGAAAATAACTCCTACAATTGTGATTCCACTTGCCAGCTAAATGGACTTTCATGCACTTTTTGCAAATAAGGAAATATTATCAGTTTAGAATTTCTATTTAAATATCAGAAATATTTGTTAACTGCTCAGCCCAAAAGTACATATTATTTCAATTCAGATAATGTCTAAATTCTCAAATTACAGACAGTAGGACCAAAAGGAAAACAAAATTGATTCATCTGGCACTGTAGACTGTATTTATAACCTGCACCAAACTTAAAGGCCAGGTCCTGTACATACACACTTACAAGTAGTATTTTATCCAATCATTCCTCCAGCAGTGAGGTTTATTGATTATGTTAGGAAAAAGCTTTAATACCAAAGGCAACAAAACCAGTTCTAATAAGTTTTTCTTTGCTTTCCTTTCCTAAATTCAGTTTTGAACTATGTATTCCAAGAAAACCAGAAGCAGAATTTTTATGACCAGTTTATAACCATCTGAAATTATTATAGAGTTATTACAGAAGAAAAAGCAATACAGCTCATATTTCAGTATCATGAGTAGAGCTATTACAATAAAAATTTGAAAAACTGCAACTATTATTGCTACACATTGGAACAGCATTTTCACTATTTTCTAAGTTATTGTATCAATTTTGCAAATTAATTGTTATAAAAAGGGTTACAATATGTGTTCTAATAACAAAACACTTCCATTGAATGAAACTGCAGTTTAACAAGAAACAATTCCTTATATGTTATCAGAAATACATCCATTTTAACCCTTTCATAGATTTATAAAATGGGCTTACAATAAGGAAATAGCCACACGCAGCATTGCAAAATTTTCCTAAGCTAAAAAGTGTTTCAGTTTCCCCAAGTATCCTTCTGAAAAACTGGAGTTTCTAATATGCATGGGAAGTCCATTCCAAACACAGTTCCTAGAATACAATAAAAATGCATTTATGTATTTTAAAGAATGTTCATCACATGCATTATGCATACATTTTAGCAAGCTGCCTAGTCCTGGGAGTAGCTTTAATCCAGAATGATCCTTAAATTTGGTGTCTGGCATCCCTAATTATCCTCAAGGGCAGCCTGAATTTGCTCTGAATTTAATATGTAATATATTTTTTTTCCTTAGACCACATGATGCTGTAGTGTTCTAGGATGCATTCATAACCATCCTCTCTGTCTGACCTCCTCTCATGAGGTGGTGGCGGCGAAGGCCAGTGGAGTAGCTGGTGACTGAGGTACAGTGTCTTTCATTGTAATAGGTAAGGTCATCTTACTACAGTTTTAGACTGTATGTTCAAAATGTATGGCAAACCAGGGTTTATCTGTTCAGAGGTCTTACAAGAAACAGGTTCTGGTATTTCTGCACATTGTGGATAGAAATGTATTTGGACAGAGGTTTGCATAGCAGGGTAGATTCCAATAAGTCTACCTATTGCGAAAAAAATTTGGATCCCCTTTTTATAATTTGTTTAGTAAATTTGTAGTGAATTACATTGTACAGTGCAATTTAAAGTAGTCTAATGCTAATAAAAGAGAAGCCTAATAGTTCACATGACCAAAGCACCTTTTATTCTATTTATTTTAATATTATAAAGACAGCAATTGGTTAACCTTCTAACATCTAAAATGAGCTGAATCTAACTTTGCCCATAATCCTTCTGCTGTAACGAGAGAGAACATTGTTTTTGGATTGTTTTTATATTTCTAAACTTTCAGTTTGGAATAAAATCCCAACTTTCACAAATAATTTTTTTCAAAAAAACAGTGGAATCTCCAGCCTATCTACTTGACGGGATACTCCAGAGCAGTGAATGTGGAAAACTCTCTTGGTAAGAATCAGAGAGTGACCCTAGGGGCCGTAAAAGCTACTTTTTAGCAGTGATGTGGCCTTCCTTGTCTTCTCACATTATAGAAAGAAAGTAGAGTTTGACCAAGGACAAGCAAAGTCACCCTTCCCTCCACAGTCCCATGACTTCCTAATGCTAACATCTACTTCTAACACCTAGTTGGGGCAGGTGTAAACACCATAAAATGTGCAAAGCAGCGAACACTTAGCTAGAACAGTTACATTTTAAAATATTTTCAATGCAGATGATGTCTGAGCAATCTGACAGGGCATTGTTTTATGTACTAACTACAAATACATCCTAATACTATGCACATAGGGTATTGAGATGAAACAGCAATTCACAGATTTTCTTCCTCTCCTGCACAATCTGTAACAGTTACCGTGTAAGAAACAATACCAAGGGTTCATATCATAGTGTTAATATTACATAGATGTTAATATATTTACTCCTAAAGAAGCCTCTACTTCAGTAAAGGTAGAAATGTTCACTGCACTTAAAATAACTCTATTATTGTGGTCATAGATCTAATTTCTCATCTAAGATATTTCTCTTAAGTTTATTGTACTGATATTATCAACAAGTACAGTACAAACAGAAGCTAAAAATGTGAATTCACACATCGGAAGCAGTTAACTTGCTTTCCATTTTCACCTTCACTTGTTTTGATGTTTAACTTTTAACAGTTTGAGCCAATTTGGTTTACAGCCAAATAATAAACTACTTAGCTGTAAACTAAAATTCTATTAAACATCATTTTATGTCCAGTCAACCAATTTGAACTCAATAAAAGGCATCTTATAATACCTTGTCATTCATGTTAACACAATCTGAAGTAAATTAAAACATCATCAGTTTAAACATGTGCATAGGATATATAACAATAATCAGTAGATCATTTATGGAAATGAAAAAAATAGCAGATGATATAAAATACTCTAATATCTATTTCTGTGCAGTGATTTAACTCTTTACATTGATCAATGCATTTTGACCAAGTTGACAAATAGAATGTTGAAGCCCTTACATCTAATGTAAATAATTCTTAATTTATCAGGTTCATTGAATGAAAAGAATGAAATCCTTGATGATTCACAGACCACAATTTTGTTCTATATTTTGCATTGTCAAGTTTCTTCATGGATACTGATTTATCGTGTCTTTGATTGCCAATGTAGAAACATCACTTTAGTTCTGTTATTTATTGTATCATCTCCAAGCAGAATAAAAGAATTTTCAGGAACAATTAAGTCACTCATCTGAGTTCAATTTACTCATCTGAGGCCTATTTGGTCACAATATAAGAGATTAACTAAATGTGAAGATGTGAAAAATTGAGGCTGAACATCCTATAAATTTGGAGAAGCTAGATTTTGTTCACAGGTTATGCATAAATTTTAGCACCTTTGAAATTATTGTCTTGCTAAGAGAATAGTTTATCTTTTAAAGTTGAGCTCCTTTTTTATTCTTATTCAAAGTGGGGCATGTAACGCAGTTACTAACTGGAAGGGCTGAGTGCCATCGGCAAAGAGGGAGTGACAGGTTAACAAAACAATACAGAAATGGCTGCTTTCTGATACTGAACTCTATCATACCAAGCTTCTAAGCAAGACCAGCGGATCAGAGGTTCCATCCCCCAGACATTTTCCTTGTATAAAAGAAAGATATAGAGAACACACAGTGAGATGGGAAGTGGGGCTGCAGTATTGCACCATGAAAATTCAGCTGCTTGGTACAAAGGGTTGCTTATCTTCCGATACCTTGTTTGTGTTATTTAAGCTGTTAATTAGAGATCTTAGCAGTTACTGGGGGGAGAGAGGACAGCATTCTAGGAAAAGGTGTTAGCCATACCTTTCCTGGTTTATGGAGTCTAGTTTTTCATACCTCTTTTGCGTGAGAAAATTGTAAGCTGAAAATCTGTATCCATCCATCCTGAATACTCTCAGATTTATTCTGTGTGTGAGCTAACTCCAGGTGTAGCAACTCTGTGCTGCTCCCAAAAGAAAATCATGATTTTAGATATTTCTTCCATTGTTTTGTTATTTAAAATATGTTGCTATTTATAAAATGTTACTTTATAATCTACAGAGAATGTTCCAGAGCCCAGTATAGGAAATGAGGAGAAAACAACTGGTAAAAATCAGGTTTTGTTGCTACCGTGCCTATTCTGCAGTTGAAGAGGCAGACATCTATATGCTTTAGACAATTTAATGAGTGCAGTATTTGCATGCCATATAAAGAGGATATTTTCTTTTTCATATAGAAGATGTAATTGAACTCAGGGCACCGTTTTTTGAAAATTTTTAAGCAGCTTTGTTGCCTGTATGAAATTTGTGCTCATATTCACCTATGTGTATATCTTGAAGTCCAAAATTTAGACACTGCCAAGATCTCCAAAATCATGACCTGGATACCACCAAAACTTATGAATAACTAAATATCTTCTGAGAAGACACACTGACATGGGACACTGCTGAATAGTTTGGTACTCAGTCTCACATTCTCTTACTCCTGCTGCAGTTTAGTTTGTAAAGAGCAAACTCTTTCACAAAGGGCACGTGAAGGAAATTAAGGTTTAGGTGATGGGAAAGCAGAAGTATTGTGATTACTTTTGCGGATTTTTGTGAATGACATGAGATGAAGGGACACCTACCTCTACTCTGATTGTTGTTCAGTGCTGGTTTTAGAGAAAATGGAGTTGTGTTAGAAACAGGGATCAGAATCCAAGTCTCATCTTCCCAGTTAGTGCCTCCTTTATCTAGTCATGCTGATCTTTGCTTGCTTTTTTTCTCTGTTCTCAGAAATATTACATATATTACTGCAGTGACATCCTTTGAGGTGTGGGTATGATTTCTTCACTTTTTTGGTGAGTTTATTTCTGTAAAAATTAGTTACAGAGATAAGTAATATATGAAATAGATTTATGAGACAAATAAACAGGAAACTGCAGTGCCCAACCATGATATAAGTGCCCATATATGTACAGGAGTACACATTTGATTTCCAAAGGTAGTGAAAATACAGGCATCTATAAATCTCCAAGCACCTGAGAGGAGGAGCTGTGTCTGGACTGGTTTGCTTGAATTCTGTGAAAGTGCTGCTTTGGGTACCTAGGAGCTTTTGTGAATCTAAGCATAAATGAACTTTGAACATAGAATCTATATCACACCAGAAAAATGTTGCTGTAAGCAATTCACAGAAGTCATTGGCAAAGTCAGGCTCAGAACAATAGCACTATAGTCCTTTAAGCTGTTGATGTAGACTGCACTATTTGGAGTGCAACATACTATTGGCACAGGATACTACTCTGACGACAAACACTATCGAGCTCGCCAAGTCAAACACTGTATCCGTCAAACACTGATATCGGTGATATCAGTGCTGTATCCATAAAAGCAGAAGCTAGATGTTAGCCTGCCTGGAATATCTGTTAGGTTACTTTTGACCAATGTGCTGACGGAGGAGGCAGCAGTTAATCACCTTTAGTGCTTTTAAGAACCTCACTATGCTTACCACATACTGGGAGCTGCAGTCACACTTGAAGCTGGTGGTTTAAAAAAACACAGCCTTCCAACAGTATTGTTTGCTAGCAGAGCACATCATGTAATGGAAGAGCTGGGAGGTTTAGTAAGACTAAACAGTAAGCGAAACAAACAAAAAAAAAGACAAAAAAATGCACTAAGAGCAAAAGGCACACTTTTGACATTGCAACACTCTTCCCCATCTCTTGCCACCTGTAGTATTTAGTTAGCATTCTCTTCTCCCAATATGTAATTTGGCAGCAAAGGTGTCTCTGTGTTAGACTATTGTCCGGTCTTTTGTCCTTATTCAAAACCATCCTGTTTTGAAGACTGACCGTAGTGGAGGATCATTAGCAACTGGGATTTTTTTGTGCTGAAGCAGTATTATGTGACTCTAGACTTCTCTAACTTATATGTCAGAAGATAGACTGTATGGAGAGCAAGGCTGATATCTCTGGATTTCCAGGCCCCTCAGAGGACAGGAGAAAAATCTCCTCTGCTGTGCTCTGATGTTTAGGGCTACTTTGTGTGAGGATTATAAAATCAAAAAACAGCAACAACAACAAAAAAAAGAACACTCACAGAAAAGCCCCCAAATAAATCAAACTGACAAGTCTTGATAGCTTTGCAGTGATCTCTTCATCCTGACAGCTTGGAAGAAAGAAGGAGAGGTAGTATGTATGTCTCTCTCAGTTTTTGATCTTGTTGCCAATACAGTCATAGACTTGAATGAAAATGACAATACAACAGTAACTTTTTTCTGGAAGATTTGATCAATCATAATTTCAGCCCATTGCAGCAGTTTTGCCTTTATGCAGCATTAAAGATGACCACTTTGTAAATCACCATCATTACATCACTGTTAGAGTATTTTTGGTACAGTGTTAGCATCATAAAATGTGATACACATACATGGGAAAACTATCTACAGTTTCTACATACAACATAAATCCACTTTAAACATTTTAAAGTATTTTTATTGGTTAAGAAAAGACACCATCTTGAAAATGAACAAGCATTTAAGTAACACCATTGGTGAATTCTTCAAAAAGCAATTTGTGTTAAAAGAAGTTAAAAAAAAAAAGTAAATCAAAGTACTAGGGCAACATGAAAAGACAATGTCACAAATTTTGCAAGAGATGCAGATAGAAGGAAGTGTTTCATGTTGATGTGTCCAAAAATATTGAGACCTTTGTGCTTTGATATTTTTCCTCTCCTTTGAGAAAACTTGCTCTTCTACTCTGATTATGAGGACAGTATTGAATAACATCTCAGTCTCTCTGATTTGTCAGAATTTCAATTTCACATTGAGGACAGCCGTAGCAGATCCTCCAGCATTGGTTACTCATTTGATAAGACCAAGGAGCAATTTGGAGAGGAAAGCTGTAAAGGGGCAATGATGCCATTATATGACATAAAGAGTGATTCTCCTTATCCTTAAACAAATTTGATGATTTTCATTCAAGAAGTGCTTTATTTCTTCTCTCCATTGACTGTATTTAAAGACCTGTCTTGGATACTGAAATTGACACCGTTGTCCTGGTTTGAGGTAGAACAGAACCAACTTTCTGTTCAATAATTTTAGTTCTTAGTAAAGAAGCTTTTTCTAACTCTCTGAAATTAATTACATATTATGCAGAAAACTCTTCATTCTCAGAGTGATAAAACCAATGTTCACAGTTAATGCCAAGAATTGATTTGCAGAGAGGTTCTTATTTATGCTTATTGCTATAACAACCAAGGTCAGCTAATTGCATTATTTGTCCCATTAGAGGGTTGGAAATGGAAAAGCGTAGAGGGGTCTCACCTGTAGGGAGGAGCGGACTGGACAGGTGACCCAAAATTGACCAACAAGGGTATTCCATCCCATTTGCCCCATACTCAGTATAAAATCTGAGGGATCAAAGGGTCAGCTCTCTTCCTTCAATGGCTGACAACCGAGGAGGACCCTGTCTGTTCATCTGCCTTTGATCCCGACCGGTGTGTTCCTGACTCCAACTCTGGAACCCGGTTCCCACTCGTCACTGAGTCCAGCCTGGGACTTCTCCAGTGCCTGCCTGTGATTTCATCCTGGGAGCTTGAAACAGTTTTGTATCTATTGTATCTATTTCATTCTTTTCTTTTTCTTTTTATTTTATTTTATTAATTTTTCATTAAAGTATTTTAATTCCTTCTAAACTTGTAAATCTCTTTATCACTCGCCCTTCTTTCCTTGGACTGAGAGGTGTGGGGAGAGTATCTGTCGTTTCATCATTGGCTGATCTGGCCTAAACCGCAACAACTGTAAACATCTAAGTCAGAAGAGATTAATCTTATTTCAGAACATAAATTAAAAACTGAGCAGTTTTTCATCAGTAACTGGGTTTAACTAACATCACCACTAAAACTGCCCCACTTTAAAATACATTACAATTAGAAGTCTCAAAACAATCAAAGGAATAGTATCAAAAGACACAAAGGTTACCATTTGCCTACCTTTTGAATTGTTTGGATTTTTGTCCTATATTTTTTCAATGTCATAACAGTGAATCTGGCCTTTAGCCTTCAAGAAGAAAATACATCTCCCAGAAGACTTCGTCATATCTTCCAGTCTCATGCAGACATTTCAGTACCTTACAATGTCACAAATCACACTGAATACCTAATGCTTAGTGACCTGAATTAATTCTTCTGTGACTGTATGATGTACAGGATAATGGAGAAAAAGGACCAGTACTGTCACCAAAAGTGAAAGCATGGGCTTTTCCTTTCTTTAAAAAAGGTTAAAAGTATCTTCATAACTTAATACAGTAACTATTGCAATCCACCTTTTTTATAGGTTGCCTTAAAACATCTGAAAAAAAAATATATTTGAAGACAAAGGTACTCTTTATTAAATGTGGCAGTTAGCTGCACTTTTATCTGTCTGAAATTGTGACAGTAATATTTTATAATGAAAAGACAATATTCCATGCCCTCATCTGTGTACGAAGCTTAAAGAAAGAGAGAACACTGAAAGAAGTGAGCAGTCAGCTAAATGCCTGGGGTATTAACAGTTCACCATCAGCAGAAAGCCAGAGCAAAGAGATGTCATCTGGAACTCTGTCTAGGTGTAGACGTGGTCAGAGGTGAATATGCTTGTTTCAATTCAGTTACAGAGAGTGCCTGACTTTTACCTCTCTAATGATTTTTTCCCATGATAAAACCACCCCCAACATGATAGGAAGTCATGAGGGTTTTTTTAGGGTAACTTTGACTTTTAGAGTGTGCTTGGTAGTTTCAACTTCACATGAATGCCTTAGTACCCTGCAAACATTGCAGAGCCCAGATGGAACATTGTGCCTCTCTGCAACCTCATGCAGGAGGTACAGGTTGCAAGAGGGGGCTCTATGGGCAGACCCTGATCCAATCCCCACTGGAGGAAACAAAAAGACTCCCAGGAGCTGAGTCAGATCCCCAGCGGAATGAAGTCAAGCATTAAAAATAAGGAGGGAATGGATCACGGAGTCAAAGCAATAATGTGAAAGGTGTGGTGATTCTGTAACGCCTCTCCCATAGCGCTGGGGTACTTTGACATTGATGGCACACAAACCATGATCTGATTGAGAAGCTTAGTACATTGCCAGTGAAACAAAGTGTTTCCCTTCATTAATTGCTATAACAGATCACAGAATCACAGAATCATAGAATGGTTCGGGTTGGAAGGGACCTTAAAGATCATCTAGTTCCAACCCCGCTGCCATGGGCAGGGACACCTCCCACTAGACCAGGCTGCTCAGAGCCTCATCCAGCCTGGCCTTGAACACTTCCAGGGATGGGGCATACACAACTTCCCTGGGCAACCTGTTCCAGTGCTTCACCGCCCTTACTGTAAAGGATTTTTTCCTGATATCCAATCTAAATGTACCCTCTTTCCATTTGAGGTTGTTACCCCGTGTCCTATCTTTACACTCCCTGATAAAGAGTCCCTCCCCATCCTTCCTGTAGGCCCCCTTTAGGTACTGGAAGGCTGCTATAAGGTCTCCCCGGAGCCTTCTCTTCTCCAGGATGAAGAGAGAGACTCCTTCAGCCTGTCCTCATAGCATAGGTGCTCCATCTTCATGGCCCTCTGTTGGACCCGTTCCAACAGGTCCATGTCCTTCTTGTGCTGAGGACTCCAGAGCTGGACACAGTACTCCAGATGGGGTCTCACCAGAGCAGAGTAGAGGGGCAGAATCACCTCCCTTGACCTGCTGGCCACATTTTTGATGCAGCCCAGGATATGGTTGGCTTTTTGGGCTGCAAGTGTGCATTGCCTGCTCACGTTGAGCTTCTCATCCACCAGCACCCCCAAGTCCTTCTTTTCAGGGCTGCTCTCTAGACATTCTCTGCCCAACCTGTATTTGTGCCTGGGATTGCCATGACCCAGGTGCAGGACCTTATCTGGGTTGAACTTTAGCCAACTGTGTAGCATACCGGTCTCAACATCTGCCAGACTGAAAAGAGGCTGAAGAAAGAAAACACTGTCTGGGTCAAACAAAAAGATGTACAACCTCAGAATTTCCCCAGATCCCCAGATCCACAGCTATTGACAAAAAGAGGTTGGAACAGAATAAGTTACCCCAGTTCAATTCACTTGAGATAGAAGGAGAGGTTGACTAGCTGTGTCCTACATTGTTGACTTGAGAGAGAACAATAATCCCAATTTGTGAGTGGCATTTTGTCATGTTTCACAGTCCTGTCAACAATACTTCACAGCGAAATGTTATCAAAGATCAAGTTGCATCACCAAGATACACAGGTGTCAGTATAGCTGTCCTGGGAAAAGATCAGTGGTCATCTTGGTGTTTTCCTTTACTTTTGCCAGGATTTGCTCTTAAATGAGTGAAGGTCATACAAGAAGCCTGAAGTTTTCTCATATTGTATTCTTATTGTCTTTTCATTGATACTTCTGAAAAAAGTCAGACTGAACACCAGATACTGACTGGAAAGGATGAAGGCTATAAGGAATTTCAGTCACTGCAAAAAGACTTCTAATATGCATGAATAGATTGGATGCTTTAATAAAAGACATGACAGAAGTATCTTCCAAAGGAGGTACACAGAAGTCATAGACAGTGAGTAGGGTGTATTCTACTACATAGTGGGCATTAAGATCCATGGAGATTCAGGACCAGTGAGTTTACTGCTGTGAAAATTAGTTCTTGTGGGGTTTTTTTGTAGAACACTGTTAAACAGAGCATTTAAGCAGGTGGCATTTTTGCAAACATGAATCATCACAGTTTGGAAAGCCTCTCACGGTTTGATACAAGATATAGACTTGAGTCCTGAGCCAAATTAAGGTCGTAATGTTTCTATACATATCTATAACACAGAATTCTGCATAGTATGAAACCACCATGACAGTTCAGATAATACCAGTTCATACTATGTGCTGGGATAGTGCAGCATTTTTGTTGTGTATTTGGTGTCCCTTTGAAAAATTTCTATTTACTAGATGTGAAAACTGGGAGACTGACACCCTACCTCCTGACACCCTGCCCCTTGATCAGTATCGGCAGTGTAGACAGACTGCCAACACCCTGCCCCATGCCTGACATCGGCAGCATAGGCAGGTTGTCACCCGCATTGTTCATGTAGGGTATGGTTCTCTCCAATCACACCATCAGTGGTGGAACCAAAGGATGGAGTGACTCATACCCGCATTCAAAAGGCATTTGCATGATTGGCTGTTGCTGCCAGATGACCTGGACACCATGTGTCCCTGGCAGTCCACTGGAGCCATGGCACCACTTATGATCCTGTGCTTGCTACCAGTGATTGGGAGAATCGCCATATAGGTGCACTGTTGCTCATCTTTCCTCCTGCCCCAAGAAAGCTTTGTTTTATAATGTGTGGTCAGGCTCCATTACTGTTTAGACCACACTGACATCTCTCCTTTGTCTGAAAATATGGTTCTACAATCATTTTGACATTGTAATGTTAATTCACTAAAACAATTTCTCAGGTATCTGTCATAGTTGCATCTGGGTACCAAAGTATATATGGAAACATTTTATACATGTTTTTTCAATTTGTGAAGATTTTAGATGCAGTTTGCCTATGAGTTCAGGTTTAAAAATGCTTCTACTCTACGATTTCAGTGGCTGTTGTAAGCTTCATTGATGCTGGGATGAGAAATGCAGACGAAAGCAGAATGGATGCCAAGACCCCTCCGCCAAATATGACAGGCGGGCTTGCTTTGCAATGTAACACTACATATTTTAGCTTGTCACTTGGTTAGTATAATTTTATCCTTTTTTTTTATTTATTTTAATGAAAATATTGAAACTCAAAATGACATGCCTACCTGTTTAGTCTTAATATAGTTGGGTTTTCAAAGCAAACAGACTAAAGATACGCTTTTTTTAATCTAGCAAAAGATTTTGCTGTGAGACTCTCACTTCCAATTATGAATTAAAGAAAAAGGTGGTTGGCTTGAATTGAATGGTTATGAAATACACATTGCAAAATGCAGAAAACACACATTGCAAAACATAATTTTTACTTGGAAATGACACTTTTCTGGTTCAAGGTGGTGGACAAATTTCAAGATGTTTTGTTGCAGACTGAGATCATTGCCCACGGGTCAGTTTATGCTATGGGGGTTTTATTAATGGCAGGTTGATGAAAAATCAGCTTACATGCCCATAATGCGATTGAGCACACCATCAAATAATAACCATTTCAATGACAACAACAACTACCAAATAAACCACAACACCAAAGCCCGCCCCCCAAAATCCCTCAAAATTCTGTGTGTAATACATTTAACAGCATTGTTGGTTTAGCCCACAATCTTCAAGCATGAAAGACAGTGATATAAGAATTTTTGCCCTAAACACAAGAGTAAAAAAGAAGTCCTTTTCCTGTTTTGTCTAATTTTTTTTATATAAATTATTTCTTCCCTTTGCCTCATTCCCCTCCCAATTAACCTAGAATATGAAGTATTACGGGAAAACAAAAGAGTGCTTCAGGGATTTAATTTCTGTTAGCTATAGAGCATTAAAAAAAGAAACTATGTATTTATGAGAGAAGAAAAGAAAAAAAATCATATGCTGAGTATTTTTTTGTGAGTTTCTGGTGTGTTGTAGAAGTATTAGAGTTGTCTAGAACTCATTTTACATAGAACATAAAAGAGTATGATTATTAAATTATATAATGTGTAACTAAGCATATAGGTTGAAAAACAGTTTCTCAAAAATTCCTCTTAGATAGCTCTCCGATAGAATGGCTCTTTATTCATACAAAGACAAATAAATAACTGTTTATTTCTATCAGGCAGGAGAAAGATTAAAATCCCCATGCATTTACTATATTGACACAAAAAGTGAGTGACAATGTCTTTGGGGTAGTTTATGTAAAGCATAATGAATGTCAGTCAAGGTATGCATGCAGTCCTACAGACTGAATTAAATAGTAAAGATCCACTAAACTTCAATGCTCTTTATGCCTTCCATGTGCACCCTATTAAGAAAAAAATACCAGAACAACCAAACAAACATCAGGGACCGTAGTGATAGGACAAGGGGTAACGGTTTAAACTGAAAGAGGGTAGGCTTCTAAAAGTGCAAATTTCCCAGAGAAATTAGTCCTGTGCACCTCAAACCAGGACAGGTTTGGTACATACTCAGACAGGCAGACTTTGAGTTGGGGATGTAACTCGCAAGAGATGCACATTTCCTTACTCCAGACCCCTTCGCTACCTTGTTCTCCCTCTCTTGTCCAAAGGCAGAGACAACCCCAGGAAGACGGTTACTCTGCAGAATGATTCTCAGAAAAGGTGCACATGGGAACCCTCAGCACATCTTAGCGTTGTGCTCTAGAAGCACAACTCAGTTTTCTCTTCCTGCATTCCAAAACCTGGAAGGCTGCTCTTAAGCTACTCATGTACCTAGATAGGTTTTCTAGTGCCAAGTATCTGAATCATTTGCTTGGGGCTCACAGGTAGGACACAGGACTTACAGAGAAAACATGTCCTTTTTTAGAGGAAGCCAGAGGCCAGGTGTGATGCCCTAGGCATCTAAAATAGTCATGGTTTTTAGGCAACTTGATTCGACTACCAAACATGTCTTAAAGTGTGTACACAACTTTTAGGGAGAAAGTATGAGACAGATCAAGAATAACCATTTATTTCCTGGTTATGTGAAACACAATTGTTTCGTTTTGAATTTATAAAAAAGCATTACTTGAGCTGTATTTCTTAAATTTATTACTTCTTTTTTTCTCCTTGAAAACAATCTGAATTAGATGTTAAAAAAAAGTTTTTTAAAGCTGCTGAAACTCGCAGCCTTTTTATTTAAAAAGTTTTTGAAAGCTATCTTTGATTTACAGTGGCTGAGACCTTCATTTTATGTTTGTTTGGGTTTTTTTTCAGAAGAGGTTAAACCTTTGAATTAGGACTGAGTGGAAGGTCAGGCCTGTCATTGAGTTATAGGGCAATGGAAAAAAATAAGGTAACTAGATATTTTGGGGACAAAACTTCTAACAACAACTTCTAATTTTGCGGATGTGGACCTTCATTGTGGGCAAAAGACAATGAAGTCTTACTTCTTGAATATAAAAAACTGAAAGCCAAAGTCCCGGGCTTAAATATAGCTCTGGTTGATACACAGTTTTATAAAGTGGAATGCTACAGTCCCATTTAACTTTCAGTGTATTGTGCAAATCAAATACTGAATCTGAAGTGTTTAAAAAAGTTGAATAATTTTTATAAGAAGTAAGATTATATATGGTTTTCACAGCCATAACAAAGTTAATCAGAATTTATAATTTGAAATATAAACTCATCAGTGGAAAAGTTTTGAAGGCTTTTTCTTCCGTGAATATTGTTCTTATCTATGTTTACATCCCTTATCTTCTCCTCTAAAGCAACAGCCATGACAAGGGACTTACAGATGTTTTTCCAATTTGTAATAAATCCTGTGGGCTAAATTCTGATTCAGTTAAATCTTTGGGATTATTCTTGTTTTACTTAATTTTGCAGAGATCAGAACCTGCTTTTGTGGACATAAAGCATTTTTTGCATGTCTAGTGTTACCGTTTAAGAATTGACTTAAATGCAATATTAAATCACGTAAGAAGCTAAGTGGATGGTTATGGATTTACTTTTAAATGTACATATAACACAAACATCTTTGAAATTCTAATGTGTTTTTTATTCTATTTTCATGCAGCCTGTACTTATCTGCCTGCCCAACAGTGCTTCTTATCAATTTCACCAGGTGCAGAGCAGATAGCTAACAGTGAAAGATTAGAAGCATCTCTAGAGTGAAAATAAAAACAAAATAGCTTCCTAAATTATCTAGCATCCTTTTCACAGTTACTGGAAGATAATGATACTTGTGTAATTACTGCTTTTATCACAAAAAAACCAAAAAAAACAAAAAAACCAAACAAACAAAAAAACCCCTCAAACCAAAAGTATTATGTTTCAGAATCATTTGCAACTTGCTCAGATTTCTATCAAAAGAAAACAGTCACAAAATCTACATGCAAAAAGATTTATTTCTCAATAATGTAGTTAAATTCTTCCTGGTTGTATTCTGAAACAGCCAAAGATGTCACTTAAAGTATGCAATGACTACCTATATTTGAAATGTTTACTTATGTGAACAATATTGTTGTCTGTACTTTTTCAAGTACTCCAGGAAATTGAGCCTGCAAGTGCTGTTCAGTTTAGATTCTCCTTGCACCAAATGTATAGAAACTTACTTTGTATGCTTTACTTCCCAAAGTATGTGCATATGCTTTAGCACAAGCAGAGCTTGTGGTTTGTTGTTCGGTTGTTTTTGGTTTTGGTTTTGTTTTTAATTCTTGTTGTTCTTTTAAATTTCCCCACAGCATGCATATACTAAACCTTTGGGGAAATATTTTTTACTGGGTTTTATCAAAAGTATTACACTTGGTTTTTTGCCTTTCTTTTATTTTAAAGACATATATAATTTCGTATAATGTATGACATTTACTTTTACTTGGACAAAGCAATGGTCTGCTATTGGTTTAAATGTTGAACTATAAATTTTTTCCTTAAGTTCTTAAAAAAACCCAAAATTCTGCTGCAAAGAAAACCCAGCTGATGCAAGAAACCAGATGTTTCATCACTTCTAATTGATAGCAAAATCGTTCTGGAATCTTTCATGTAGTTCCTATTGGCAAGAAAACTAATTTTACATAATCAAGCAGAATGCCTGCTGTGCAAGAGGTCTGGCTTTCAGACCTAGCTGGCAATATAGTTGTGATATTATTAGCAGTAAAATGCTGTTTTAAACAGCAGCAAAAATATAGTAATCTTTCAAAAGGTTCAGCTAAATAGTTACTGCAATTTTAAAATAAGAAATTTTTTTAGTATTATTTTAAGGAAACTGTGTTGTAGACAAATGTGCCAATTTGAAAACATCTCATTGGGAGTAATGGCCATGAAGATCATGTGCATTTGAATCATCTCAATTCAAGTAGTCCTAATATGCAGAAAAAAACATTACCTAAGGCAATAGTGCAATTGTTGCTGCCCCAGCAGCACTGGCAGGTTTGACTTGTTCTTTCATTTTTCTTAATTTTTTCTCAGAAGGCTTCTAAGTCAGTCATTTTAATTAACTTGTGGATTAAACCTGGTGTACACATCCTCATCCTGGGAGCAATTAAATATTAAGATAACAGGCCTACTCTTTTGGAGCTAAAATCCATGGCATACTGCACTTCTTTTTCCAGTCACTCGTGTGTGGATCTATGAATCATGTGTGCATATGAAACTGCAGATTCGGAAGCATCTTAATGGACACACAGAAGAAACACTTGCTTCAAAGTCTACAAGGACACATTATCCTAGTAACAAAAATATTCTTTGAACTATTTTTTAGACATGTAACACACAAGGTATGTTTTTTAATAAGGTTTTATTATACATTCAGATAATAGACTATGGTTCTGATGAAGGAGCTATTTGAATTTATGGTGTTAGCTCTCCTGTGTCTTCCATGATGATTGTTTCTGCTTTCTCACATTCTCTAAAACTCTGCTTCCAAATGATACTCAGTACTTCTTTCATTGAAATCAGTGGAAATTGTAGCCATTGTCTATATCCTAGGATTTATTTCAAAATAGCCTTATAAAAACTCTCCATATGATAATGATTTAAAAATATACTTTACCTAAATAACATGCAAATGGCACAGACATTGGCTTTGGAGGAGCTGAGTACTTTCATAACATATTCTTGGTGTTCTACTTTGGAATTAAGAGTGCTCATGACTTTATATCACCAATCCGGAAATCAAGAAAATCTTCATGTCTATAATTAAAACTAATGGCATATAAGCAGCTGCTGTTGAGGTAAAATGAAGAATTGTAATTCTGGAACTGTATCTGCTAAACATATCTTACAAAACAGTTAAGTGATAAAGATTTCTTATGAAATCTCTGTGGAAAATGGTTTGCCACTGAAACATCAAATGCTGTCTCCTTTCTCTTTAAGACAGAGATTTCCAAATTCGTGTGTTTTGGTGAGTTTCACGTAAATAATTCAGGTGTTTTTTCTGGCTAGCTGCCCTCAGAGTCAAGTCACTCCACACCTCTAAAACATGGTTTAGTATGGCATCATTCATGCTGCTTTGATGCCTATCATATATACATATATATGAGAGGAAACAGAGTTAGCGGAGTCTAATGTTAGGAATTGTAGGCATATATAAACCCACGAGAAAGACTTCGCTTAAGGAGAATATTGAGCACTGTTTATTTTTTGACCCCTCTTTGGTTCTTCTGTAACTTTGAGACAGGAGAGTAAAAGACTGGACTGTCATGGTTTTTAGCATGTTTGTCTAATGATTTTCAATATTGAGTATTACGCACCTACTTCTGCAACAGTCAGTTCCGGGATAAAATATAAGAGGGTTCTGGCATGAAAAACAAATGATACATAAAAAAATTAACACCTTATATGAAAAAATCACCACAAATTTTATGTTTTGTTGTTGTTGTTGTAAGTGTTGTACTTAGCCAGGGTAGGGTATGGTAATTTGTTTTATAAGGTTAGTAAAAAGCCAGGAAGGGGCATTTTTCCATCAGAAGATCTTGGTCTTCTCTGGTCATTATTTAAAAGGTTTTGTATTTTATCCTTTTTCTTAATTTTTCCCTAAGACTCTCAGTATTCTTATATTTTTCACATTCCAGCATTTTTTGTTATTTCAAAGAGAATCTAAAATCCAAAGTACCCTTGTTAGCAATTTAATCTTTGTTTTGGGCATTTAAGTTGTAGCCAGAGAGCTGCTAAACCAGTAATTCAAATAAATTTTAATTTTAGGAAGATGAATATAAGACAAATTCCTTACCAAGCTCTTATACTCCTTAAAATGTACTCTTCTTGCAATGCAGTTCAGGTCCCATGGCCCTTTTAACAACATGTCTGTGCAGCCTCTGATATTAAATTGCTTTGGCCTTTATATATCCTTATACTGTGATAGCACATCTTCTATCCAGTTAAAATGCCATAAACTCCTGTAATGCTTGATAAAATCCAAAACAGAAAACCAAAATAAAAACTAGTGTCTTGTTTGGAGAGGAGTTGCAAGCACTTCTGCCTCCCTCTGAAACCAAGGAGAGAAGATGACTCTCAAAGACATCTCCAGAAACATGATGTGTGTGAGTGTTTTAAAGGCAAAGGGTACAAAAGCCAAGGGTGAAAGTCATGTTTAAACTCTTTTCATGGGGCCTCAGAAAACTATTTATTTACATTTGTTTTGCTCTTCCTCAGTGACAGAAAAATTCATGTCAACTGTCCTCAGTCCCAATCACAATGTATTTGTCAGGCATATTTAAAAATAACTTTGTCCTTCAAAGTTTTTAAATAAAAATGAAGATATTTATATAATTATTTTTTTTTGTTCAAATCTGAAAAAAAGTCATTACATTTGAATGGAAAATGTGTGATGGGAAATTATTATTTGCACTATGCTGAATACAAGAGAGGAGATGTCTGTGTGTGGGCTGCAAGTGAAGACAGTTATAAAAGGAGCGCTACAAATAGAAATAAAACCAGCGTAGTATCACCAAAGTAAAAGGTTACTGTTTCTTAATGATGTGAGAGAACTGGGATGACTAAGGAGATAAGTCCCGGAGCTTACAGGCAAAAGGAGAGAATGTAGGACGAGAGCACTGTGCGGTGGGGCAGCTCACCCAAAGGAAAGGAGGAAACAGGTTCCTGCCCTTCTGTCCACCTGCTAGACTCCTCAGACGGAGCAATGAACGTACCATATGGAAGTGTGAGAGGTGCTGTCTGAAGAGGGGGAATACCCTGCCACTGAGGGTGACTTGTGTGACATTGTAAAATGACAAGACACCATACTGTAAAGCTGTGACGAGTCCCGCAGACTGTTCAACTGCGTATCCAGAGACTGCGAGATCTCTCCTTACCCCATTTCCTCGCAAGTAGCCATGGCTGTCTGCTGCCTGATAATTTTTTCTGTGGAGGGGAGGCACAGCGCCTGTCTACTCTAAAGAGTGCCAGTACCATTTTAGTGCCTTGGCGTGCCTATGACATACCCAACATGGAAAGAGCAGACAAATGTTTCTGCAAAAGTCTGCAGCAAAATCCATACCTGACAACAAAGTAAATGACAGCCGCAGTAAATGCCCCACAATGCACATTGCAGTATTCTTGAATACAAACTGTGGAAAATGCAAGATGATGAAAGCTAGGAAATTCAAAGTTAACACGCTCAGTCTATCCTGAAGTTACTTGCTGCTTAAATAATCACAGTATCATTACCACTAGGAAAGCCACGAGCAAATTCAATCAATCAAAGTCACACAAAAGCTTTGAAACAATCTAACCAGTTCAAGGCTTCCACTGTAACGTTACCACTACAAGACTTCAAATGTAAATGATTTCCCTTCTTTAAAGTAATATTGACTCCTGCTTTTGTCTTATAAAGCCTAAGGGGCAGGAGAAAGAAGAAACTGTATTATTTGTGATACAGCCTAATAAAGTATATATGTCTTTAAGGGCTTGATAGTCAAAGTCACAACACAGGCAGAGAAGAGGGGAAGGAGGAAAAAAATGATGAAGATGTATAGCAGACCTGCCTGGGATATGTACATTATGGAATAAGTGGGAGTAAAGTAAAAGAAAATAGAAATCCAGTTTCTGCTTGGAGTGGTTGGTGAATTTTAATCATGTGTCTCTATAGAGGAATTTTAAAAAAAATATTTATTTTTATTTTGCAATTTATCTATCATTAATCTCTGAGCTGACATTCAGTTTCTAGGCAATAGCTTTGGAAATTGGAGTGTTATAAGAAAAGCCAAGTTTAGGTATTTTTACTCAAAAACATATTTAAATACATCATTGTGTTTCCTTATAGAAATCAAAGTCTCACCAAGAAATTTGACTGATCACATAAAATGAAAAAAATTGCTTTTGGGAGACATGAATTTGAGCTCAGCAGATAGATCTGCTGAATAAGAATGAAGGCCGGAATCACAATATTATTTGTAACAAAGACAAATTAAAGCTTTGTTGAGTATTTAATTCTCACTAAACTTGATCTTCTTCCTGAAGGAAAAAACAGATGAGGTTTATATGAGTCTGATAAATTGTCCCTGAAGACAACAGGCAGACTGCGGAGGGTTGGCTAAGTCTACAGAGCGGTTTACTTTGCTGTCTGTCTCCAAGATCATTCTTTCCTGAAAACCTTGACCTCTCAATTGCTGGAGTTACTGGCCTCCTCAAAGGCTCTCCTTCAAATGTAACTTTTTCTGTGGCACAGACCAGATATTACTAGTCTGATAGCAGTGTGACTGTGCTAAACATCTTCCCTGTTCTTAAAGTGTTTTTTCTCCAATATTTATTAACCACCCTATCTGTAATTAAAATAGCATGCTCTGATTCACGACCAAATAGCATTTCATGGTGTTTAGAATGGAGATGAAATCTAGAAATTGAGAGACAGAGGACAGTTTGTGGGTGAGAAAACTGAGAGGCTAAAGCTGCGTGAAATAGAGGTAAACAAATGGCTATGTTTCAAACAATAATTTTCTTTCTCCTTGAGGGAAAATGATGCAACCAACAAAAACAGACGGCAAAGTATAAATATTTGTGAGTTTGTGTTTTGGGGCTGTTTTTTTGTTTTGTTTTGTTTTTTTCTTTCTTTATGTGAACATTGAGAGAGGAGATGTACTAGAATTATTTATTAACATATCATTAACAGAGGCAAATGTGTTTTGCACATGGCCAGGAGTCACACACAGGACTGGTGTGCATCAGATGTTGCATCACCAGTGAACTGTCAAGACCAGTGGCTATAATAAGCTATTGTCTGTTGAGTGTGAGTATGAGCTTATATTTATATCCAAACTCACAACTGCAAAATTTACATCAAGCCTGAACCCAGGCAACCTTGAGACAAGATTCAGGGCCTGCTAGAGGGAAAGGACTTGGTCCCGTATGTCTGCTTAGGACGTCCCAGTGTGAATCTAGCTGTAGTGTACTTTCCCAGTCATTAGGAAACTGCACCATAGTTTTTGAAATCCTTTCCCCTGGGATAAGGCAAGTCAGACAGAAGTTCTTGGTTATAATAGTCACTTTCTTGGTAGCAATGGTGCACAGGCTGATATCCCTGAAGACCCACACCAAGTAAGCCTTGGTGGCAGGCCCATCATGGACAAGCTACAGAGGGCCACAAAGATATCAAAGGGCCGGAGCACCCTATGAAGACAGGCTGAGAGAGTTGGGGTTGTTCAGCCTGGAGAGACCTAATAGCGGTCTTCCAGTACCTGAAGGGGGCCTACAAGAAAGCTGGGGATGGACTGTTTACAAGGGTATATAGCGATAGGACGAGGGGCAATGGTTTTAAACTAGAGCAGGGTAGGTTTAGATTAGACATTAGGAAGAAGTTCTTCGCAATGAGGGTGGTGAGACACTAGAACAGGTTGCCCAGAGAGGTGGTGGAGGCCCCATCCCTGGAGACATTCAAGGCCAGGCTTGGTGATGCTCTGATCAATCTGATCTAGTTGAAGATGTCCCTGCTTACTTCAGGGGGGTTGGACTAGATGACTTTTAAAGGTCCCTTCTAACCCAACGTGTTCTATGTTTCTATGATTCTATCCTAAGCTTGGATGTGCAGGTGGGTCTTGAAGCACTGTGGTGTCATGCACACTAGGAAGCTGAGAAGCAGTTTGTTGCTCAACAGCTCAATATACCTTTGTCAGGAGTAGATCTCATGAAGTAGATCTCACTACAGTGCAGGACATGTAGCAAAGACGCTCCACCAGCAGTAGCACAGGGAATTTTCAAGGCAGCTGTGGCAGCCAGGTGCTTGCAGGGAGATTCACCTCCATTGGACCAGACTTTTAGAAAAACTTCACACTTCTAGAAAAAAACTAAAATAAACCTCTTGAGCAGTGTTGGTCATGTTGTATAATCTGCCACCATCTATCCCAGATGCCTTGTGCAGAAATGTCCCACGACACTTGACAGCCAAGTCAGAAATGGAGTCCCATGCAGAAGAACAGAACTGCTAGGACAGAAATGAGTTGTAGCAGAGCTTTTTATTGTAAAAGATGAAATACACTGAAGTAGGTATATCCTACAGCTTATGCAGTTTATGACTGCACAGATCCAGGATGGAAAGTATAGAGAGATATTTGTTTTATCTATGGAATGGTTTATTTTTTCTTAATTGTCTCTTATGTCTGCCCACCACTGTGTTGAATTTTATTATTTTCTGGTGGAGAAAATATATGACATGATGTGACTGGCATTGAATACTGATCAAGTAGCTTCTTCCTTGTCACTACAGAGAAAACTGTGTAGTATGAGGCACCTCTTTTTCTTAGAGTTTTTTGATCTTATTCTCATTTTTAATTAGTTTCTTCCTAATGTATAATGCATCCAAATGTCACGCATTTGTTAGAACAGAAAGCGCACTTTATTCTTTGAACGCTTGTGGTGGTGGCACGTTTGTGGTCAAGTTAAACACATTTCAGTCTCGCTATGCACCCCCCAGGAACAAAGAAAAAAAGAGAAATGTAAAGAGAAAAATAGGAAAAGCAAGTGTTCTGAAACAGGTAGATTAGAAAGTTCTAGTTGCAGATTTTCTTGTTAGAAAATACTGACACACACACAAAAAAAATGGAGTTAAAGGAAGGATTATTTTGTCAAACAATATGTGGTTAGTTGTGGAATGCAGGATACCTGCAAGGCCAGAACAGTAATCGCAAATGAAGGGGACAAATGTGAAAACAGAAAAGACTCTTACTTGAAACACAGAGTTTGCAGGCACAGCTAGCACCTAGGAAGATAAGCACTTTTTTTCTCACCTCTCTCTTTCTTTCTACCAGTGAGCTTTTCAGTGCTGGTCAGTGTCAGGGTTGTGCTATCGAATTTGTGAATCGAGAGTCAGACACAAGATAATAATATGTGTGTTGTAGTCTGCTCTATCTTTGCTACTCTCACTGTACTCACTATAAATTTTCTATTAGTTATCTTTCCAATTTTCCTTGCTTTTGAGTTCTCCACTCGGGTTTTACTGACTCACCTTAGCTTTAAGTCTGCAGCCACTTCTTTCCTTTCCCTCCTGTGTCCTTCCTTTCCCCTCTGGGTATTACTCTCCATTTCTGTGAACCCATTTCTGCTTCTCCTCTCTTTATTTTCCAAACTGCTTGTACCCCATTTACCTAGAGGTCCTTCTGATCTCGGGCTCCAAACACTGAGCAGAGCAGGTGAAAGACTGCTAATATCTAATTCCTTTTCTTCTCTATTACTTTACTAACTGCTGGATTGGAAACTGCTGTAATTGGACAATATACATAGATGTCCAGGATACTGTGTAAAGTACATCAAATACTTTCGTATTAAAGGAAACCATCAAGTCCTTTTCTAAGCCCTATAAATTCCTTGTCTGCCTTCACCAGAGCTGTCACTTTTTTTTTATAGATTATATCTAACTTTCCCAGCCAGAATAAGATTCTCATATAATTTACATAGATTTTACATAATTTTACATAAAATTACACTTTTACATACAATTTGCTATATCAGGGATCATCTCCTATGCCTTTAGTTCCGTACCCAAAGGCTTATTAAGTGAAAAGGATTCCCTTTATGCCATTCATGATTCAGAATACCATTATCACACTCCCTGTTGGTAGTGGTGCCTCTGTCATGTGAGACCTAAAATCAGTAATGACACTTTGCTTGTCAGTAGTACTTGACTGCTGCAATGAAGTTTCCTTAACAGAGATCTTCTGATACGGAATTCACTTGCACTGCAGATCTGGATAAACAGGACATCTACAACCCTGCTGGCATGCTGCAAATCTTGTTGTTATGCATAATATTTCTTAACAATTCTATTTTGTTGTTCACGTTTCGTTTGAATAAAGCCTGTATTCCAGGAAGAGAATGAGCACCCTGATGCTTGGAAAGGTGGCTGAAATCAGTGGAGACTGTGCCAACCAGCACCTGGCAGTGATAGGTCAGAGCAAGATGAGACTTCAGGTGTTTGATTTCCTCCTCTGCCCCTTCTCCCTCAGAAGACAGGTGACAGTGCATAGATGTGTACTAAGAATTAAGGGGCGTAAATGATAGCAGCCAGGGACTTTTGATCCAGCAAGCGGGCAACAAAGCTGCAAGATGTTTAGATCAATAAAAACAATCAATTAAATGACTAAGATATCACAGATGGCTAGATCAATTAAAGGCAATCAATTAAATAGCTAAGAGATCACAGATGGGTGAATAAATTAATAGTGCAAATAAATCAAATATTCAGGATGCTGCGGAGGAATATAACCTGAGAAGATAATCATGGGGTGAGAGTCAGTGGGTGTAGTGTTTAGAGTGATGGCTGTGTGAAACCTGGTGTATCTGTGAGAGTATGCGATCCTCCCCTCCCCTCCCCTCCCCTCCCCTCCCCTCCCCTCCCCTCCCCTCCCCTCCTTGGGGTCCCCTCCAACCTGGTATTCTCTGATTTCTATTCAACTATCTTTATGGGATGTTGATTTCTGCAGTCTTCTCTGAGAAATTCAGGTCTTACAACGGTGATGTTCAGCGTTGTAGAAAGAAGTAAATTGGGAGCAGATTAACTACATTCAGCCCTGTGGTCCTAGGCTTTGAGGAAGGGATATTTTTTGTTATTATTTTTTCCCCATTCAGGTGGACAGAACCTTTCCATATGTATTATACTGGAGTATTTGGGTATTACGTCAATAAAAGACAAACCAAATGAGACAGAGCATTAACATATTGCCCTGCGGAATCTAAAAGCTCAGAAATGTTACAGTTCGTTCTTGCTCTCTCATTTGCTTTTACATTCACTGAAGAAATACTTCAGTGAAACAGCTCCTATACTTTTCTTCTAACTACCTATATATACTATAAGTCATCTTTTCTGGATACTCTTAAAGATAATGGCTAAGATACAAAGATAAACCTCTTGCAGTCCTGCTCTGTACTTGTCCAGTCTGACTCTTTGCCATTTATTTAACAATAGTTATATAGCCTTGACATTTTCTAAGCTCTATACAAGCACAAACTAATTAATCTTTGGTTTGCCTTTGAGGTAGGTGAGTCAGTATTCTCTCTTCTTTCACAGATATTACGGTCAAAGCAGAGGAAGTAAGTGAATAGCCTGAAGTCCTACAGAAAATTGGTGTCAAACACAGCATTTTAACTGGGGCTCTCTTGGAAGAGAAGGTGCTTAACCCTGGAATATTTCCACTTTCCCATGGCAACTCTCTGCATGGTGTGTTATATTTGCATTATTGACTGAGATGACTAATCTGAGCACAGAGAGAAGTTGTGCAGCTGTTTGTCATGCACTTTTGAAGGGGCACCAGAGGTTATAGTGGTATGAATGCCCCCTTCTGATGTTGTGTTTGTACACTGGATATTACCTCTTGCTTGTGTACAGAATTCAAACCAAAATCTGTCCTCCCCTCGTTCCAGCATACTGGGAGATAAAGGAAGGCCCAATTCGCCAGCTGCTGCTGCTCTTGTCATTGTCTTGGAATTAAAGAAACTATACTCACATGGGTTGCTTTAATTCTACATATTCTTCTCATCAGGCAAAGCAGTATCTCCTTCATTGCTAGTATGATGTATTACATATCACATGAATTATTTAAGGAATACATACCCATAACACCTGCTCTATCTCATACTGTCTCAGTTTAAAAGGAGGAGATGTACTTTCTGTCTCTGCCGATGTCCAGTCTGTTGTCATAATGACTGTGCTGAAGGGATTTCTGGCAGTATCATTAAATACTCTTGATTCAATAAAAGAATGCTACTAGTATCTCATGTCTCCATTGAATGATAGAGGTATAAGGTGTGTGCTGCTGCAAAATTATCTAAGGCTTTTAATTTGAAAATAGGAAAAGTGAATTTGTTGTTTATAGGTCAGGTTTTCTTTGCAGATGTAGGATAAGGCTGAATAGAAGAGCTATATTAGGTATTGTCGCCTTATTTTTGGCTAGGATTAAATATATCTGTTTCTACTGGGGGAAAAGGTGAGGACACTCCATCACTTCTATAGTGGTATTATGCCAATAATTAAAGATAGCCTTTTAAAAACTTGTCAGGAGTGGTCAGGCTTTGACACTGTACCTTGTGCAAGTTTACTTGGATACCAACACAGTACCTGATATTACTTCCTTATCTTTCCTCCTTATATGTGTCCTAGAAATGTGATAGTCTGATATAGTGCTTCCAAAAAAATCTCCTAAAATTCTGTACTGTATTAATCATAGAGAGCTCTTTGAAAGCATATATTCAGATGATGAAGACATACTAAGTCTGTAAAAGCTATAAATGAAATTTATGTGGTGTTTGCTTATATGGGAACTGTATTTAGCAACTGATGTTCTGATTCCACAACTTCTTATGTTTAGTAGTTCTTACGTCCTCAAGTATTCTTATTAAAATCGATGGGATTACTTACTGAAATTAGTTTTTTTACTCAACTGTTGACATTTACCCACGTCTATTTAACCAGCAAAGCTAACAGATAGTACCAGTCTCTAACAGACCAGCAGCATTTTATGCATCTGATATTGTTTCTTTTCATTTCAATTTTCTTTGAAATATCCAGCCAAAATACACAGGGACTACAAATCATGCATGTAATTCTTCATTTGAATTATCTTAGTCTTACACAAATTTGGGAATGAGGGGTGTAAGCAAGCTTCCATGGAAACTTAGTTTCATTCTTACAGAAGTTAATGTTTCTTGATAATGAACGGTGAAATAAAAAGTGATTGGATACAAAGCATAAAGGAATAGAGACATGGTGCCTGTATTGCTCTCAAGCTCCCTAGGAGAAATATCTCCAAAGTCTAAGATAAGAAACACATTCAGCAGTTCCAAGATAATCTGTTTTGATAATCTGTACTCAAGGTCAAAATACCTCCATTCCTAGTTCCTTTGTTAATTTTCATTTTTAGTGAGATTAACATTGTTTAGTGTACAAATAATCTTGATATCTTTAAGGTAAATGAAATCTGTTTTTCAGTGTTCAGTGACTCTCTTTGTTTGCTCTTTCAAGATGATTAGTGAAGTGCTGAATAGCTAGATGTGAAGTTACAGCCCAGTCATTAAGAATCTGTTCATTCTTTTGTTAGCCAAGTAGTTTTGTGCATTGACTCTTTTTTCTGCCTGAAAACTATTTCTTCTATTCGGAAATATCAACTGGCTCTGAGAGTGGGACTACAGAGCCGTGAACAAGACACTTCTGGGTTCATGAATAAACAACCCAAGAGGAAAGACGTCCCTAAGAGAGAACTGTCAGGGAGAGGAGCTTGCTGAAGGGCATAGGGGAATCTCTCAGAACCAGTTTAGGAATTTGCTGTGAGGTTTTCTGTTCCTTTTTAGTAGTGGTTGGTTGTTTTGTTTGGTGATTTATTTTTTTTTTTATTTTTTTTTTCTGAGCTGGCTAGAGTTACTGAGCTGCTGGTATATCCCTGCTTGCATATATGGATCTTTTCTATTGCTCAGTTATTTGGCCCAGTAGTCATCCACGTCCCCTCTCTAGTTAGGATCTGAAATGTGGAGACTGACTGAGAGGGATCCCAGATGGAGAGTGAGAAGCTGTTTCTCACACCTGAACTCAACGCCGTTTGGAAAAGTTATTTTTCTTCAGTCTTCATCGCAAGACGTGAACCAGGGAACACCAAATTAAACGATTAGATGTCTCTGACTAGGGTAAAAAGATTCAGTATGTTTTCATGGAGAACAGAATAAAACTATGGAATTCATTGCTGGGGTTGCTGTAAATACAAAAAGAGAAGAAGTTAAAAAATAATTGGTCAAATTCAAAACAATTTCCTATGATTATTAAATCCAAAGGCATAGCCTTAGCTCAGGTAATCAATCTGAAGATTTTAAAAAACAAGGGATTACCAATGGAAGGGTTGTTCTGCAAATTTCACACTTTCTAAAGGATCTACTCCTGTCTCCAAACAGAGAGAGGATGTGGGATATAGGCCTCTAACTACTTCTTATGTACCTATTCTAGTCCTTAATATTGTGAATAGTTAAGTTGGGAAACACGACACAAGGCAGCAACAGAGGTGCGTCTAAATTTTCTTGTTTTGTAAAGTTTTTGGTTTAAATAAAGTTGTCAGTGTACCATTATTGTGGGTTTAACCTCAGCCTGCAGCTAGGACAACGCAGCCACTCACATAGTTCTCCCCCTTCCCTCTGAAAGGCAGGGGGAAGATGGAGAAAAGGAGAGGAAAAGGAAAAGGGGAAAAATCTCTTGTGTTGAGATAAAGACAGTTTAATAGAACAATAACAGAAAAGGAAAAGTAACAATAACAATAATAATTATGACACAAGTCACCTAGTGAATAGGTACCTTCCTGAGTGTTGAAGCTCTGGAAGAGCTTCAGGATCACGGATTCCGCCCCCCTCCCTGCTCGCCAACCCCCATTTATATACTGAGCATGATGTCTATGGTACAGAATATGCCATTGGCCATTCCATTGTTCTGTCTATGTTCCTTCTCAGCTTCTATGGGAAGTTGAAAAGCGTCCTTGAAAAGTAGCAACAACTAGAACAATGTGCATTATTGACATTACTTCTACAGCAATCGCTAGAAAGAAAATTAACACTTTCCCAGAGGAAACCAGGACAAACATAACGGCTTTTATCCTTGAATTCTTGTAGTATACTCTCAAACACGAGTTGTCCAATTCTGAAATTAAGAACTTCAGCTTCTGTTTTGACTGATAGTCTGGAACAAGTCACTGTGTTGCAGGATAAATCCAGCCAGTGCTGTTAATGATCTTTGTAGTGATATGTAAACTGGTTTTTTTCACAACCTCTTTTTAAAATAGAGATTCACTAGTGAGTGAGAACCTCAGAAATGGTGAGAACCATTTCTTTCTTTTAAAATGAATTCTACTCTGAGTTGCCTCCAGAGCACGAGTCCAGACAGGAAAGGTTAATACCTCTGCTGCTCATAGTTTTGAAGATTACTGCAGTTCAGAGGTGCTTGGATCTTCCATAGCTAGAACAGATTTGTTTACTGCATCTGTATCTCATTGCCTCTTTCTGTTTCCAGTCCTTTTTCTTTCATTTGCGCAGTATCCTTCATAAAAACAGTTTGGGGCAGGCTACAGAGTTCTGCCCTTTTGCTTTGCACTCAGATGTTCATGGTCTAACACAATTCTTTTTAAGGACAGGAGATTAACAACATACTCAGCCGTGAAAAGAAACAGTTGTGAAAGGAAAAGGTATGTTATCAGACCTGAGGTCAACCTCCACAATACTACTGCTATCCAAAGACATCGTATATTGCTTACAAATAAAATCCAGTAAACCAGAATTGTTACTTAGCATATTAGCAAAGGAGGAAAAGACATTCATTCTATCATGTCCCAAAGACTAAAGATATATTTTGTTCATCTATTTGTTTTTATTTCATTTGGGAACATTCCAGTTTGGTGCCAATAAGAGTGAGGACCCCTCAGCCTCCTGATAGCTGGCAGTACATAAAACAGGCGTAATGTTGGAAGCCTGTTTAACAGTGTTTAGCTTGAGCCATTTTCTGTGCATTTTTTCTGATGAAGATTTAAGTCATTTTGAACTTAAAAAATTACAAATATTTGCAAGGGACTAAGTAAATTAGTCTGGGAGCTCTCCTATTGCCATTGGGGGAAAGTGAAGAATGGTGATAAGGTGGATCTGATCCAGAAGTTGGTCAGAGTGCTTATAAAGAATATAAGGCTTCTTTCAAAAAATGTTTATTTTATTTCTTGTTGTTAAATAGCTATTTTTCCTCTTTGCATTTAAAACCCTCTTAGATCTTCATATCTTCTGTGCTGCTGAGTTTATGGATCTAAACTGGGCATGGGTTTGACATTTTTACCAAGGCTTATATATAGATAATGCCCTTTATTTGGATACAGTTACATAAATACAGCCATTACACATATTTCCATATCTGAAAAAGACATGGGCCTCAGGGTGACAATGATAGAGGCAGTTTCTTTGTTTTGACAGTATTTTTATGACTATAATATTTGTGTATTGACAAGCCTTATATTTATATATAGACTGAACTTGAACTGCATATAGTTACATAAAATAACTTCCTTTTTTTCTTAAATTTTAATTTACTTCCTATGGACTATAAAATGTCTTGGTCAAGGACCAATCACCTCAAGCACTCTAAGTGTCTACTGCAAAATAACTATACTGTATCTTCCTCTCCTTGTACTTTGTGACGCTCAATGCTGAGCTGTTACAACAAGGACAAAAAAGACTAATAGAAAGGCAACCCCAGCAAAACCATATTCACATATTCTACTACTATGTTAGTGTTGTAATTTTTAATTTATGCAAATATTATATTTCTTGCAGTTAGTCTGCGGTGTTCTCATGTAAACTTGTGGATAAGCTCCAAAAGTCATGCCATGGTACTATGCTGTAGGAGAGTTTTAAGATGATTCTGCATCCACAGTGAGGGCACTTATCCTCTTGGTAATGGTATTTAACATTGTCACTGCTGTGTGTATGCAGAACTTAAATCCCCAGGTGTTTAAACTTGTTTCTGCATATACTCAGAATTTCTGAGGTCTGTGTGGGACTTCTGACTCCCCTCTTCACATATATAATTCAGTTATTCGCCATGTCCTGTTTCTGGGCAGATATAACTGCAGGCATGCGCATGCAGACATGAAAAGAAATCAAGGGTTCAGCTCAAAGTCATTAAGCAAAAGATAAATCTAATTCTGTCAATGTCAGGAATCCCATAGTTCTCTCAGCGTCTACAAATTCAGTCTATTTCTACATTCTGCCAAATGACTCTTTTACAGTTTTGTCTATTGAGGCTTGAACTGTAAGAAGCTTCAAAATTCCTCCTTCAAATATTGTTTTTGCTTGAGAAGGGACATAGAAAATACATTGTTCTCTTTCCCAGCGCTTTTTCTGGAGGCTGTGAGAAAAAGAATACAAGAGCATAAAAGAGACCATACTGGGTTAGACCAAAGGTATCTCTATCCCAGTTTTCTGTCTCTTGTGGTGAACTCAAGCAGATGTCCAGGAAAGAGTATAAGAGAAGGGGAAACAAAAGATATTTTTTCTACATATTCTTCTAACCTCCAACCATTCACAGACTGGGGACTTCGTCAGTGTGGTGTAGATCTCCTTACTGTTACTATTTCAGACTAGTCACCAAAAAGAAAGACAAAAGGGAACCTGAAACAAAAGGAACCCTGGTGAAGTAAAAACTACAGCACTCATCTCAGGCTTTTAAAGAATTTATCATTCAAATTTTATGCAAATACTAGCAGCTCTTTTTGTATCTGCTCCTTTCATTCCCTGCTCTTGAGTCTATGGTGGAAGAGGACGTAACACCCTATTCAATAGCAGAAAATACTATAAATCCTGAATGTCTCCCTTCTGTTCTTAAGCTAAATATCTTAATAACTGCTTGATAACTTTTGAAACAATCTTAAGCACATCAGCATAGCATTTTTATAATGAGTAAAGGAAAACAATATTAGGGAAAATAAAATCACAGTGATACCTAATGGCATATATTAATGTTCAGAATCATACAGACATAGTGGGAAATAATAAAGTAAACAGTGAAATGCTTCAAATTTTATTAATCAATGGCAGGTACTTAGAGAGAATTACAAACAACATGTAAGTAATATAAAGATTTAAGGAAAGAATAATCCTAAACATCACTAGATAAGGAGCTGAAGATTGAGGAAAGGGGAGGGGGGGAGGGAGAAAGAAATCTGCACAGTGATTTTGAAAGACCACAAGGCCATCTAAGTAAAATAAACCAGAGTAGCGAGCCAGAAGTGGATAACACAAAGTATAATAGAAGAGGCTGGAAGTAAATGAAGGCACAAAATCAGACCCATGGAATAAAGAAAGAAAAAAAAGTAGTTGACAATTGACTGACTAGGACAGACAACCAAAAGATATTGCAACACTAGTAAAGAATGGCACAGAAAGCCACTCATGCAGGGCATGAAGCTGAGCTCAGTGAAGCAGGACAGGAGAGGGTTGAACTGCTACAGAATGGAGATAACAGGATCAGAAAAAAATGATTAAAGAATATGGGGATTAATGGAAATATAGGGAAGAAGCTGAAGCAGTCTATAACTGCAAGGCTGTGGGGAGAGCTTATTGCAGCCTTTTAATAATTAAAGGAGTCTTACAAGAAAGATGGGAACAGACATTTTAGTAGGCCCTGTTGTGATAGGACAAGGGATAATGGCTTTAAACTAAAAGAGGGTAGCTTTAGACTAGACAGAAGAAGGAAATTTTTACAATGAGGGTGGTGAAACACTGGAACATATTGCCCAGGGAGGTGGTAGATGCCCCATCCCTGGAAACACTCAAGGTCAGGTTGGATGGGTCTCTGAGCAACCTGATCTAGTTGAAGATGTCAGAGATGTCCCTGCTCATTGCAGGGGAGTTGGACTAGATGACCTTTAAAGGTCACTTCCAACCAAAACTATTCTATGATTCTACAACTGGCATCACATAACAATTCAGTACCAGGGGCAAGTCTGCATGAAAAAGAAAGGTAAGAAAAAATGTAGTTATGATATAAATAAAGCATTAGGTTAGCGAAGCTATAGAAGTTCTCCCCAGAACAGAAGTTCTGCAGGTGTCAAGCATCCAAAGTAATAAAACAAATTACTAGTTTAAAACCACTTGTACAATAAGCAGCCAGAGACCCTTGCTGTAAATTCAAACAGACTATCTCTGAACGGACAAGTTGATAAATACATTTGCTCATCATGCTTACTTCTTTATTGAATAGAGTTTTCGTTAAAATGGCCTTTTCCATACAGCAAGAAGCACGCTAACAGCTTAAGTACTAATTATCTTTTTTTTTTTAATTTTAAATGTATCGAAATTGCATAACTGAACAATAGATTCAGATGAATAACAAATGGCATGCAATATGTAGTGTCACATAAAATTGTAAACTTTACGTAGATTCACACATTTATGAAAACTTCTTAACAATCCAATCCTAAATACTTGCTTTCATCTGCTTAATATAATTTGATTAACTACTTAGTATTTAAAGTTTTCAAAATAGCATTAATAAAATGTTGTAGGAAGATGTACAGAGGCAAAGTTGACACTAGAAAATTTACCTTGATTTTGCTGAGTCCTGAATAATTAGCCACAAGAACAGTGAGAAAAAAATATAGTAACCTGACATCAGGATGCTAGTTGCTGCTCCAAAGACCAGCATAAAACACAGATGTGTAATTTATTATATACTGATCACAGAATGAAAAGCTAATAGCTAACAAAACACTGATTTGTTTAGACATGGGCAGTCATAGAAGGGATTACATACAAAGTGAGTAATGAGTGGACTAAGGAAACTTTCATGAGAAAGCAGTTGAGTAAAGCTGCTGAAAGACTTAACAGTTTGTTGATATTTCAGTGACAGGGTATATTCGTGTCTCATGAATAATGAAGACACATATTTCATACTGCACCAATGTGCATTTTCATTTCTGTCAAGAAAACAACTATAAGAAGTGATAGCACTTTCCCCAGATGAAAATAGGTATATAGCACTTACATTTCTGGCTAGGTTCCAGGTCTTGATTATTTAGTCACCGCATGTGGGTCTAAACAGTGAGACTGGATGGATGTGGCATCACTTACAAAGAAACACTATTTTTAAAAAAAACAACAAAACTTTAAAAATACTACGTTATCAATCTTATCCTCATTCTATAATGTGGGTATAATTATTATCTGAAGTATTTTGCTATTCTTCTTACAGAACATGAAATATTGCTCAATATTTTAAAAGTAACACTTTCCTTGAATGGCATATTGGTGTTCATTTTTTTGAAATCTAATGAAGTAATGCTGAGCATAAGATACTCATTTACTTACTCATCATAAGGTACTCATACAAATGATACTCATTTACAAATCCTCAATTACTGTGACTGACTTAATACGATATATATTTCATAGAAGCTGCATTGTAATTGAACAGGAAATAGTACTCTGTTAAGATTAGGGGGAGGAGAACTTTAGCTTCAGTTATGGGAAAACAGAAGTGTTTCTGGTTGAAGCCCCAAAATTGAAAAAAATAATACCTAGCAAAGAGAAAACAGAAAATGTCTGAGAAAGGGCAAGTGCAGAAAGCAAAACAAGGCTTGAGTTCTGTTTAAACTGCATGTCCTTTCCTATTCTCTGAACTTGATGGAGTGGGAAAATTTGCTTCAATGACCCTGAGAGTTCTGTCAATAGAAATTTAACTCTCTGTAGGACTACACAGACTGGACATATCACAAGGTGGAAAACCCAGATCCCTCAGGTTAAAGCACTATGAATATAACAACTTGTTTTCAGTAAAAAAAGCTTTATAGAGGCACAAAAAGTAGCTCTTTCAGCAAGCAGTGTGCTAGGAGTGAGGCAGTCTTATGCTGAGATGATGTCTGACAAGCTGGGAGGGATTTGGAATAAAGCGTAGAAAAGTGTGAAGATGAAAGGAAGAAGACATGCAAGTCAAGAAACAAACTAAACTTAAAAAAGACTACTGTAAACATAATTTGATGCTGATAATATTTAAATAATGAGCCTTATGTGGGAAGCTGGAATAAAAAATAAAGAGGATAGAAATTATTTCAGTGTAGTTAAGTATCCTATTTAAAAATTCATGTTGAAAAACATGTAAAACTGATAAACAAAATGCTAAAAATAGACCAGAAAGGGGCAGTCCGTGCTACTTCAAGCAAAGGACATATCAAAAGCACCTTGAATAGGTCAAGAAGGTCATTAGCATACATCTTTCATGCATGTGGCTCTACAGTTTTCGAAGTTGCAAACATTTGTAACTTAAGATCTATTGACCTTTCTACATCTGAAATTCGTGATTTCCTTATGTTACAAATTTTTGTATAACAGTTCTTTCATGGAATTTCCTTTCTGTAGTGCTCTAATATCTCCTTTCTTGACTTGAAGGGGATGAATGTGAATGTCTGTCTTGCTTGGTGGGATTTTTCTCCCATCATCCCTCCACAAGTGGAAACTCGAAGGTGTCAACAACCACTAAATAAGTTAAAAAATAACCTGTCTTCATTCCAAGGATTTGTAAAAAGGGGACTTCTTGCTTATTATAGAAAATATTAAAGGGAGTGGAAATAAAACTGGCAAAGATTAATAAGAAATATGTATGTTCAAAAATGTCTAAATTTGAAATAAAGCACTACTGGAAGGCACTCAAGAATTAACCTAAAAATAGAACTTCGCAGCCCAAAAGAGTTGCAGATGTTCATGTTACCTAAAGCATTACAGAAAATTAAGGAGCAAAATCCTGAAACTCAATAGGTTTCACTCCCGGATATTTAGAAATAGCTGAGTAACTGGACGAGACTGGCTATTCTCACAATTTCCAGGCATGGAAGAGTCCTTCGGAATATCCGTTATGTGTTCCATCACAATAGCAACTTCTCATGTTTTTATTTTCTGACATTAGAAGAGTAATAATTGCAGGGCAACTTAATGAAGGACTTAACCACAGTGGACTTACTTGCAGAGTAAGCCAATGTTTAATTTGATAAAGTGATTATTTCAAATCAAGTTGGTTCTCAGTCATTCACTGAACTGTATGTCATACTAGACATTAATTATTCTTGCTCAGATGTAAATACCTTCAACAGATTGTTTGAAGTAGTGCCTCGTATAGTGTCTGTTATAGCTCTAAAGGATGTAGAAGGGCTGTTGCCTCACTCTGTGTCCAGCACTTACCATGGGTACCAAGTATAAGGAGGAAGGACTACTGACCTGACACAGTTGTGCCATTGATACTGGCTGCCAACTTGGAGAGCTGGAGCACATTGTCAGTGGTTAAATGTTCCCACCATGCTTGATATCAGCATCACATGACTTCTCTTCATCCTACGCACCCCCCACCTGGATAAATGAGGTATTACAATGGAGCTCAGGACAGTAAGGAATTTTTTTTTTTTTCTCAGCTTGGTCTTTGAGTGAATATTGAGTAAAGCACATAGGCAATTATTTTGCTGGTTCCCCATCTGTGAAATCAAGAAAATATTCTTCTTTCTAAAGTGACTTTAAAATATGCTACAAAGATATAAAACCAGCAACATTCAGGGTGGTTTTTTTTTAACAATTCTGATTTGAAAATGTTTTAAAATACTATTGTGATTGATCCCTTAGAAATTTCCCAGATCAATTTACAGAACTTAAAAAACATAAGCAGGATATATTTGTTAACTTCTCTGCCTTGACAATGAAGCTACCACAACAAAAAATATTTTTATTTTTACTTACCAAATTAATAAGATTGGAGCAGAGACTATCAGGAATCAAACTTTGCCTGTTAGGATCCCTTCTAGAAAGTGTTTGCTTCCTATCTTAGGTAATTTTCCTTATCCATCCCTACTGACTTTTGGGCCACATAACTGAAGGCTCTGCCTCCAGCCACTATCCTTTTATTAAATTCTGAAATTTTCTGTGCTGCTGCTCTTGCCTGCTATTCTCTACCAAAGATAAAAGGGTCAATAAATCCTCAAGTACTAATAAAAAATAAACATCAGCTGGTAAAGATTTCCCTCTCACCTTCTGTAGAATTTATATTTTATCTATGAGTTTTCACACTATTTTATCTTTGTTATTGTTAGCAGTGTGCAGTCCCCATATATAACTGCTGATAACATCTACTTTTCCCTGGACCCAGCCAACTGAATAGTGGATACTAGCATCAAAATTAAACCTCATAATTAAATCTTGAGTATTTAGACCAATTAGAACAGTAATGAAGAAAACTGTAATTTAGTGCTGAGTAGCATACACATATTTGTGATGAAGTACTAACTGGATAAGACCAGAATTATAGACAAATACCATTAAACTTGATTTGTATAAACAGAAAAAGGAAGATAAATCAGTACAGGAAACTCTCTTCTATACCAAAGTTCAGTCAATTCAGATGTTCATTTGGCATCAACAGTGTTGATCAAAAAGATAAGGGTTTGTTTATTCATTTGATATTTAGGTGGATTGACTGAGGTTTTATTAAGGATACTTTATGAAAAAATTCCCATCATGACTTTGTAGTTTGAATCAGAGTTATCATTCATGATGTGACTAAAGCAGATTTTCAGTTGTATTAAAATTTTTATTGTTCTGTGGGCTTCTGCTAGAAATAATGTCAAAGAACTTAGAGGGTTTTTCTTAGGGTGTTAAGCAGGTTCAGCTACTTTCAAGAGCTGGATAAAGTTTTATATTTTTCTGCCTGTCACATGGATCTTGGTAGGTATATGATTTGTCTGCAATAATAACTTGTGGAATAGCATCAATAGAAATAATTGTGATTACAAGTAAAACAGTTTCAATTTATGTATGAATAACTCACAGAAAACTAATCACTCCTGAATTAAAATATGTATAATATTTTATCCTAGACATTAGCATTCAATAAACTTGAATTCAGTTAGAAAGGCTAGGTGTCTAATTTGCTTTTTCTATGTTTCAGTAGCTATTGGAAGACTAAATGCCTCTCTACCCTTATTTAATGTGGAACAAAGCAGACCTACAAGGCCCTATGTGGTTGCCTCTGGCAGAAAAAATTAGTTTTATTTTCAAATGTACCTGAAGCTTTATAGAAAAATGAATAAAAGATAGACTTATAAGGTGCCTAATAATTCTGATAATGTTTTATGAGTGTTGGTGAAAAAACCATGAGAATTTTTAAAATTTTAAATATATTTTTCAGTAAGATGGGAAGTAACAAAAAAGAGTAATATTTTTTTAATTTCAAAATTTTAAAAACACTTCAAAAACATCTCATTCTTTTTCCTATAACCTAATGTGTTAATTTAATATTTAATTGTTCTTTAAATAAATTATTTCTCTCCATACAGAAGGACGGATCTGATGTTGTATAACAATTTACTGAATGGATCTATTTGTGGAATAGTGTACTCTGGAGCACAGTGAAGAGTAAAAAAATCTAACCCATGGTATCTTTGTTCTTCCAAAGCTCACTGATGTTTATTTACTTCTCTCTTACTTTTCAGCGTAAGGTCCACCAATTTCAAAGGAACCTTTCCTATATCAAATACTCTGCTGTTATTTAGATATGCTTTACTTAGATCCTTTTGTATTCCCTCATAAACACTCCCTTGGATCCAATTAATACTTCTTCCCTCCCAAATATTCTATGAGAAGTCTTTCTTATTCATCCTGACACCTTTTTGACTAACAACGCCATGTGCTGCCCAATTCTTTCCCTTCTAAACTTGCCGTTTATTTTCTTTCACTTTCCAGTTCTTCTCCTACAACACTTCAACAATTTCTTCCTACTGTGGTGCTTTTAAAACATTTTCAATTGCAGTTATATAAAAGCAATTACATTTTCAACATTTCTTTAGTAACTGAATACGCACTGCATTTATATTAGAGTATTTGAGGGTTTCGAGTATTTTAAAGGCATTATAGCTACAAGAAAATGCTGTTAGTACAGATACACCTATGGTGGAGTGATAGATAACTCTCCAGAAAACTGTTTTTCTTTATTTTTATTTAAGCAAATATTTTTCCTCATGGTCACAGCCTAAGAAGACAGCAAAGGAGTACTGTGATGAAATGTTTCTACTTACCTGTGCTAAAACCAGTAAATGTGTTCTGGATATAATGAAATCTCCAGTTCGGAAATATAGAATAGATGGATCCACAGAGAGTTTAGGTGTGTTTTTGCTTTTTCCTGTAGTATGATACGTATTTCTATGAATTGAGAAGGAAGAGCATTTAGCTGGTATTTTCTCCTAGGAATTGTTTTTTAAAAAATACATGCTACTGCATGTAGTCTGGTCTATTAAAAAAAAAAAAAAAAGGAAAACTGCTTTCCAAAGGGATTGTTTATAGTCCTGGAAATTAATCCTAACCTTTTTTTATAATGTGTTACACACCAATGTCAGCAGAAGAACTAAGCCCTCGCCCCCTTAAAAACGATGACCGGTAATCTTTTTTTACTTTCATGCCTATCTTTGTGAAGATCTCAAAGGACTTTTTGGGTGCTGTAGTTCTTTTTGCAAAAACTAGAACAGCACAATCCTTATTTTCATTGTTTCATGAAAAGTATGCAAAACAAAATAAGCCCCACTAACTTAAAAGATGAGAATGATGAGTCACCATCTTTCTCCATTTTTTAAGGAAGAATATGTACCAGAGAAAACTTAATTACTGTCTTGAAAATCCTCAGGTAAAGTGAGAAGCTGTAGAGAGAAAGAAGTTAAACATTTAACTATTATGTGATTTGTTTTCCAGGTTTTCCTTAACACTTTTCCCACTGGATTTTCCAGTTTTGTGATGCAAATGATGACTAGAGACCAGCAACACCTGCAAGTATTTGGGGAAGATAATCTGTGTATAAACCTGGGGTTATTTTTGTTTTGTTTTGGGTGTTTTGTGATTGTTTGTTTTGCTGTACACTGATTTATTTAATTAAAAGTACTTAGCTACATGCATGGAATTCACCTTGAGTTCTGGAAAATTATGCAGTATCTCCATTCACTATTATTCCTCTCACAAGGGCCAGTCGTATATTTTACATGCTGCCACAGAAAGGCAATAAAAATAAAATTAGAACTCTCAATTAAATTGTAATCTTGATACTTCCTGAAAGTCGTATGCAAAACTTTGTATAGATTGGGCTTTTTTTAAATGTATGGCTAAAATTTAACTTGATGGTAAGTAATGGACAAGCCACCAAAGTATTAACCTCCCATCTCAAGAAAGAAAATATTTTAATGAAACACATATAATTATGCTGATTCAAAGAAGTGTTACAGGAGGTAAATGGAAGGGACAAGTAACATGGAGATGAATTATAGTGAAATACATGTGTACCTTAAGAAACAGATTCACTCTCATTAATTTAAATTTACAAATTACTTTAAATAGTGCTTCAAAAATCCTCAAGATTCTCAACTTGTAGAAGCTGGCATTACTTCATAGATCTTTTAATGTTAAAGGACTTTTTGACTCAAAACTCTTACTTCCCATCATGATAATATTTAATATTTAAGGAGGCCAGTGTTTGTGAAAATAGGTCATTTAACAACAATTTTCATGTTCGATGTTATGGAAACCTGATCAGATCAACCTGTACAATGTTATTTATTTGATTTATGGTTTATAATTTAAGAATCACAGAATCATAGAACGTGTTGTGTTGGAAGGGACCTTTAAAGGTCATCTAGTCCAACCCCCCTGCAGTAAGCAGGGACATCTTCAACTAGATGAGATTGCTCAGAGCCTCATCAAGCCTGGCCTTGAATGTGTCCAGGGATGGGGCCTCCACCACCTCTCTGGGCAACCTGTTCTAGTGCCTCACCACCCTCATTGCGAAGAACTTCTTCCTAATGTCTAATCTAAACCTACCCTGCTCTAGTTTAAAACCATTACTCCTCGTCGTATCTCAACATGGCCTTGCAAACAGCCCCTCCCCAGCTTTCCTGTAGGCCCCCTTCAGGTACTGGAATGCCGCTATAAGGTCTTCCCGGAGCCTTCTCTTCTCCGGGCTGAACAACCCCAACTCTCTCAGCCTGTCTTCACAGGAAAGGTGCTCCAGCCCTTTGATCATCTTCATGGCCCTCCTCTGGACCCGCTCCAGCAGGTCCATGTCCCTCTTGTGCTGAGGGCTCCAGAGCTGGACACAGTACTCTAGCTGGGGTCTCAAGAGAGCAGAGTAGGGGAGAATCACCTCCCTCGCCCTGCTGGCCACGCTTCTTTTGATACAGCCCAGGATGCAATTGGCCTTCTGGGCTGCAAGCACACACTGTTGGCTTATGTCCAACTTTTCATCCAACAGTACCGCCAAGTCCTTTTCCACAGGGCTGCTTCTATCACATCATCCCCAGAAGTTACGTTATAACTGATATAGATAAAGCTTTGTCTTGTCTGACTTAAAATGAAACCTGAACCCTAACTTCACCTGAATCTAGGTTTAAAATCCGCTATGCCTAAATAATTTTACCTTCTTGCAATAATAAACTGGAAACACATTGTACTAAAAATTTAAGTATTTTTTTTTTGTTGCATTGAGATGGACAACAGAATGTCAGAAGGCTTCATACTAGGAGATAACCTGAGCACTGTATTCCTTGCCATAAAAAGAAGTATGGATGTCAGGAGGATGGGGCCAGGCTCTTTTCAGTGGTGCCCAGGGACAGGACAAGAGGTAATGGGCACAAACTTGAGCATAGGAAGTTCCACCTAAACATGAGGAGGAACTTCTTTACTTTGAGGGTGGCAGAGCCCTGGCACAGGCTGCCCAGAGAGGTGGTGGAGTCTCCATCTCTGGAGACATTCAAAACCCGCCTGGACGCGTTCCTGTGCAACCTGCTCTAGGTGACCCTGCTCTGGCAGGGGGGTTGGACTAGATGATCTCCAGAGGCCCTTTCCAACCCTATGATTCTATGATTTATTTATTAGCATATCACTATTTATCATACTAAAACATTGAAATTAACAAAATATATTGTTAACTGTTCACAAATGTAACCATAATGATTACATTAAAATGATCATATTGTTATTTTTTAATTAAATTGAGACTTCAGGAAATACCTAAAATCATTAACAGTTATCAATATTTCCTCGGTAAAAAAGCTCTGGCAGAGCAGGGAATTGTCAGCCTACTTGGGCAGCTTACAAAATGATGGGTATACACAAACCACAGAGTTTAAAGAATGACTCGTCCAAGCTCTGGAAATAAAAGATTGGGTTACATGCTTTAGGTGAATGCTTGTATAAGGAAACGATCAATTTATATTTAGAACAATGAAGAATGTGTGTTAGTTCATTTTTTTTCAAATTAAAGGGAAGCTCCTTGTCTCCTTTACATTGACATTTGGGAAGTTTTAATAAACTAGTAATTACTTTGTTAATCATCATGGTTTAATTGTAACTCTAAAATATATTTCTGCATTTTTCAAAGAACGTCAAGGAAGAGATCTATTACAAGCATACATTGACTTGAGACTTTATGCTGTGTGAAAAGGTTTCTTTAATTTTTGATGTCCTTTTAAAGACATTTATGAATAGGAATAGAAACGAATACAAAGAAATAAGTTACAGATGCAGATTATATGATAAAAAAGCAGTGTTTTAGGAGATGTACAGCATCAAAGTTATATTAATTAGCATGGAATATTTTTTGTAATGAGTCTGTAAAAAGACTTACATCTCAACATTTATTTTCTTTATGTAACAAGAGCTGTTATTAAAGATGTAAAGCAGTTCAGTAACTCAGCAATCTGTGGTCAAATGTTTTTGTGTTACCTAGGTTTCTTTTTAAAGATGTTTAAAAAGTCAGTCTTTTCAGAATCCTTCATATTGTCACTGATGTCTCATTTCAAATGACACACCAGTAACCTTTATGTGTATGCATGAACACGTGCTAGAAATGACAAATGTTCTCAGCAATTTAAAAAGACACATATTTTTCTTCCAAATATGCATGTTAAATAAGCTGAAGTAAACATTTTGACATCTAAAAGTGACTTTTTTTAAATCCTCATCTTGATAAAACTTCAGGTAGCTGTTTTTGGATCTGAATTATAAAGCAGAAGGTAGCAGAAGTCTAACATCAGAGATTTAATGGCTCATGAATGGGAATGAAGAAACATACAGGCCCTGTCATCTCATGAGCCCTGACTCTGCAAGCATGTGTTTCCTTTCGTGTGCATGAATTGACTTGCTGACTCCCAAACAGACATCTGCTGATCAAATGCTTAAAATTAAACATAGGCAGAGCTGTTTTCGGAGTCATGGTTTTAGATTATAAACGTTGAAATTAAAAACTGTTATGAAATGAGAAACACAGGTCATATGCACCCAGCAGATTATGCTGATAGAACCACTATAGCTTTTCCTCCAACAGCTGTGCACAAATCTCTACTCTTCGGAGATAATCCATACTACCAAACATCACACAGTTCTGCATTTCTTGGGTACCCTCTCAAACATTACATACATTTCCCGAATTTTTATTTTGTTCTTTATCATGCAGTTTTTACCAAAGCATATTCACTTTGATCATGCATCTAAAATCCATCAGCTTGACTGGTAATTTATGACAATGTGCTAAAAATATTGATCGTTTGTTTATTATCTAGATTATCTAGAATTAATGTAATAGAAGTTCCATTTGTGATAAATGAATGTAAGATTAAGTGCAAATAGTGAACAAAAACTCTTCATTTCAATCCTATTTCTCCAATGCCACAAAGAAATAGCTACTTATTATTGCTAGCATAAATGTTTGACAGATCCCAGTGGTGCTATTCTTGTAGGATCATCAAACATAACACACAAACATAAGATAAGTATTTCAGGTATTAACAGATTTTTGTATGAACTGAGAACATCTCATAGTGCTCCTGCTAACCTTCTTATCTATGGATATTTTGAGTTCAACAATTACATTTAGTTCAATTGTAAAATATGCATTGCTAATTACAGATTCATTATTAAAATTACTGTATTTTTAAGATGAATAAAGAAATTCTTTTCATATGTCAATGTGTATAAGTAATTATCAGGTATTTCACTTATGATTTTAATCGCCGAAATCAGTAACAAAAAAAGGAATTTAAAAAACGATGAAATCTAAAATCTTTATTTTACAATTTGAGGCAAAAATAGAAATGTATTGTCCTTTCTGTGATTCATTTCTGTGAGTATTCAACAGAACATACGAAAAAAATTTACAAGAGTTACAGCAACGAATTACAGGAGTTTACCTATTTTGTAACATTGATTAAAATACCCAAGTCTTAACTTTTTACTTCTGTATTTCTGTTAATTGGAATTCCTTTAAAGAAATTCTAGCTTAAATTGGCACTTTTTTATTATCAATACGAACAAAGCAGGCTGAGCAGTCCTTTACTTTGTGTTGGTGCAACCAAGAATAATAAACCTTGACACTAGAACTATAAATTTATTCTGATACAGTTTTGTAAATGACAAAAAAGAGCTGTTTTAAAAATACTTGCATCTTTCATAAGAAAAGTCTGCAGTTCTCCAAACCAAGAAAGATCTCTTTCTTGCTTCTATCACTGCCTGTCACTTTCTAAATGAAGATGTAGTAGTACAAAATATAAAAAAGGAAAATGATCAAAGCTTAGCAGCTAGTACCACAAATACCACCTAACAAGACTATTAATATTTTTAAAGTTCATCTTAGACAGAAAATTCCTTTTCCTGTCATCTCTGCTAGTTTTTCTCTCAGAATATTTAACTACTGCAAGTAACTGCTAACCTAGCTTGTGAGCTGTAGGCTGCAAAATCGTATACCATTTTAATTATGGGATGCAGAATGCTAGATGCTCTTGTTAGAGGACAAAGACATAGCTTCTTTCTGTTCAGCAAAATGTTTTCTGGCCTTACATGTGTTTATACCTGCACTGAGATTTGACAGGTTGTTTTTCATCTGGGCATGTACCTGCCTTACACTTGGATGGCAGATTTGTAATAGCACTGCAAGATCCTAACAAGGAGGAAATACACAGCTTAGACATGCTAGCCATTCTACGTTCATATTAGGAGATCTTGCCTCTGTGAGACCCTTATTAGATAAACTTGTGAACCAATACCATGTCATTCAACTCATACTTGTCCTCTAGTGGAAAAGGCTTTATTTATCTTCTATGGCTGTAGTCATAGAGACAGCCTTTCTATGCCATGTATCATGAAGTTGGGTGCAAACCCTTCCTCTCTGGCTGTGGGTAATCTACCATTCTGGTGACATATTCCCAGGCATATGAGAGAAAACAATGTATTTTTACCCAGCTGGACAGTAATGCATATGTAGCATTGTTCAGGAACCAGAGACAGGTCAGATAACACTATAGTAAGGCAACGGCTGAAGTCTGCTTTAGCTAAGGATTGATGGCACTACTTAATGCCTATGGAGCTGCAGAAACTCCCCTTCAGTGAAGCAAACGTTAACTAAGTCCATTAGCTCCAACATGAGGCAATGCTTATTTAGAATACATCATGTCCCTGTGATTAAGGTACCTGCCTAAGAGGTAAGAGAAATGACCTCAAATTCACTTTGTTCCTGCTTCAGGCCAAAGATTTGAACTTTGATCCCCTAACTCACAGGTGAAGCTTTTACATTCTAGGGTCTCAGGTTTTCTGCAGCAGAGCTCTCTTTCACTGGAGCTATTCCAAAGTTTATAAAATACTTTAGTGGTCCTATACAAGTGAAATGACTCTATCCTTTGATAGGATGTTTACTACAAGACCTAATCACTTTCTGAATAGCTCCATCTGGATGGCTATGCTCTGGAGGAATTCTCTCTTGTCATTTGTTATAGTTCCTGATCAATCAAATTCACCAGCTGTCAGACCTGGAGGGTATATAAACACCCAGCAGATACCAAAGGACATCAGGATGTGAGATACCTGTTATATAGTCCCTGTTCCAACGGAGGCGGAGAACTCTTTCCCAACACAAAACTGAAGGAAACCAGCCTTTTTTCTCTCCAAATGGGTGATGTTTAAGAAAATTTCCAAATGGCAGGTTCAGTTTCAGTCATTTTTGGAAAAAAATGACTACCCTAGCCTAAGTGAACGTCCTTAATGCTATCTTTTCAGAGAGCAGGAGAGGAAGAAAGCTCCACTTATCCTTTCATGGAAAGGCAAGCCTTAGTTATCTTCGGCTTTCTTTTTACAGCTGACTTGAAATCTTTTGTGTCTCATGGAATATTATATGAAGATAAAATCTGAATTTTTGTGGTTTCTCATTTCAGTAAGGAGAAAAAAAGAGCAAAACACCATTGAAATGGAATATTTTTTGTTCATTGCTTTTTCAGATTGATGCCAGTACCAAAAAGCCAACAGATAATTCATTTCTTATGACTATATGCTGGGCCTAAATGAAGTGGAAGTTAAACCATTTATTGGAAGAAAATTAAAACTAATCATTTCCCCTTCATTGTTAGGTAAAAAATGTCTTTGGATCAATCTTTTGCTTCATGTATAATCCATTAGACAGAGATCATTTGCTTTCCTTTTCTAATGCTAAAACTAAATATAGTTTTCATAAAAGTTAGGCATCATTCTGAACTTTTCATAGTTCAGTCATATTGTGGATCTTACTGCCTAGAAATAACGTCATAAGCATCTATCTGGAAATCTATCTAGAAAAATATAATCTTAGTTCAGTTCATACTTCTTATTCTCACAGTGATCTGATTTATATAGGTTTTTCTATATATACTAAAATACATTTTTAAGGTCATTTCTGCTAAGACTAAGAACAAGTTGATGAATCAAATTTAATATCATTCTTACCCTGTGTTTGCCATCTGGTTTTGTATTCTTTGTTTGCTTAATTGGTTTCTTGATGCAAGATCACTGTTCAGACTTCTACAGAGTGGAAAATTCTTAGCACTGAATGTATTAAAACAGAGATTGCTACGGAGCTTTCCAGGAAATCCTTTCTGTTGACGTGGACAAATACTGCAGTAGGCGTTCCAATTTTTTTGAAATTATTGTTAGTATGAAAAGGAAATTATTAAAATGGTCAGCAATTCAAGATCTGATTTTCTTTGCTCCTACATCATCAGCTCTCTACTGCATTTTAGCTTTACAATAAATGTGGTTAACAGTCCTTTAAAAAAATGGGTAACTTACGTATGAATCAAAACTTGTGTAAGAGTTCTTGCTGATACTTTCCAGCAGTAGTCTATCTGCACTACAGAAAATTTTACTAGAAATGTTTTGGAAACCTTTCCGTGTTACTAGAAATGCAGTTATGATGAAAGATGCTTTGGAACTTCACTATTGTAAACCTAGAATAATATTTTACTTAATGCAGTGAGTGTGAGTAGATGTGTTGCTGCATAAAATAAGGAGGAGCTTTAGGAAAAAAATGCATCTGCAGCACAGCTGCATCAAAGAATGGTATTTGCTACTGCACTTTCATAATTATTGCGTATCCTTGCTAAAGCACCTTGTTTTTTCCACATAGAAAGCAGAAGGAGAAAAGCCTGTGTTTCAACCAGTTTTTGCTTGTCTCTCTTTTCTTCACAACACCTAGACAGTAAGGAAGAAATATTAAGTATATGTTCTTTCCATCATCACATGCAGCTAACTGTGGTGTCAGAAAGCTTTAACACAGTCGAGCAAAAAAACCATGCCTAACTTTCCATTGTAAGAGCATCAGTGAAAGTTAGGATCAAGTCCACAGGCTGTGTCAGTTTTCACAGGCCTTATTTAGGATTCTTTTCTCTTCAATAGTTTAAATAAAAGTATTTCAAGCAATGAGAAATCAGAAAACATTTTGGACCATATGGTCTTCCAACAGTATGTCAAGGAAATGCAACTAAGCATCATTAACCATGTCAAGGCAGATATATGTGCAAAATCTGTGGAAAAAAACCCACAAGGAGTCTGACATACAAAATGTGAGATCTAGATGGTAAATATGAGAGTTCAGAGATATGCTCATATGGAGGTCACAGTTTGCAGAAAAGGGGATATGACAAGGTGATGAGAGTTTGAATTCTTGTAACGTGGAAGTATTTTGCATAAACTGTATATTCCCTGATATTTGTTACAGCAGTTTCTCCCAAAGGTTTTTATTTGTTTTAAGTCATTTTAGTATTCTCAGATAAATCTTCAAAATGAACATCATGTGGCTGGTTGTTGCAAATTTCATGTAAGGGTAGAAATGGCTTGAGATCACATGTGGAATTGTTCCTCCATTAAAAGCAATTGAATAAGTAGTCTATACTAGTAGACTTGGGAACTAATCAGATGCTTTTTTCACACGTAAAACATACTTTACCTTTTATCTCTAACTTTATGCTTTTGTTTTGTCCTTACAAGTAGTATTGATAAGGGGTTTTGGCATGCAACAAGGGCATTATAACTTTCTTTTTACTGCCAAAGTTATAAAAGCAGTAAGATGAACTTATAAAAATCACTTTGCACTCCAGTTTAAATAGGCTTCTGGGATATTGCTTACTCCATTTTCTAGCCCTTTTGCCAAGTACAAAGCTTTCCAAATTAATGTAGATGTGGAGCACAGTATTTCATAAGGCAACAAACAAAGAATAAAATCAATACAATTAAAAAAAAAAAGAAACAACAATTTATTATTTAAATTCCATATTCCAAAAAAGATGAACACACTATCTGGTATATGAAAATAATGTTATCATGCACACAAATAGGAAATGTTATGAAGGAGTGTAGCCAGGCACCTGAAAGGAAGGAGGTTCATTGCATAGTATTCATGTTGATTTTGGGCAGCCAAGTCCCAATCGGATTTCAGAGATTATTTCATTCCCTGTTTTGTGCCACAGTCAAGAGGCTTTTCCATGTTCAGCCCAAAAGCTGTCTTAGCTTGAGACCCACCAGGACTTAGACTTATTTTCCTGTGTACATTGGGAAGACATCTAGAATGCACAGACAGGACTGGGACAGAAAGAAAAACATTCATAATTTTTTGATTTTATAATATGAGTTTATGGGAAGGAGTTGATCATTACTTTGAGGAGTTAAAGAACTCACTTAAGAAACGAGAGACCAGATCTTCCAGTTCCTGAGTCTGATGAACCCTTTCTGAACACCTACTGCCAATTCTGAGCCAACACATACAGAAGAGGAAAATAGGTGTCTATGAGATATGAAGACCTCAGCTAAGATCCCTATATCGTGATTTAGGGATCTTTTTCTATTGTAGCTTATCTGTTCCATAACCTGTATTTTATATAATCTCTTTAGTGATTAATTAAAAGAACATTAACAAGGATGCAAGAGGAGACCACAAACTTCTGCTCTCCTAGCTGATGCTTACCTACAAGGAACTGTTCTGTTGGAGTGGACTTCCTTTTCTCCCATGGGATTCTGCAATCTTAACTTCAGAGGCTTATTCTGGCAGCAGGAATGAGGGCATCACCATCCCAGACTCTTCCTAGCACTGCCTCCATGCACTTACCCAGACAGCGGACTCTCTGACCTTCAGTCAGAGCCAGAGTTGGAAAATGGGCAAAATTTCCAGTGCTGGGATTACATTTTTAGCCTTTTATTCATTCATTGATAGCACCTATCATGAGCACATAAAAATTAAGTACTGATAGCAAAAATATCTAGTGTGCTTTACCAAATCTTCTAATGTCCTTATTTCTTTGATTGCCACAAACTGTATTTCTAAGTGAGGCAATTCTGGTGATAAGTGGTGACTGTCTTGTGGACTGTTAACAACTGTTAAAATATCTCATTGTGGTAAAAAAGTTTGCTGAAAACTCAAATCAAAACTTGAGTTTTCACTTCTGATTAGTCTAATTTCCTCAAAAACTCATTCTACTTTTGAACTTCTTGCCCAAGTTTACTTTTACTCAACTCATTACTGAGTCTAGAAAGCTGCAACAAGTTGCTAAAAAAATTAACTTTATGAAAACCTGAATTTTGTTTGTCTGATCAAAAATTCTCCTTCTTTCATTAAAAACATTTTCTCTTTCGAATGGTGATGTTCCCTCAACAATAGAAAGAAATAAGATGGTTCTCTCATCCTGCCACAGAGTTCCAGGATTTTTTTAAGTCTATTCTAATTGTATGGTGCAGTCTGTTATGAGGAGATAAAAATGCAAAGCAAAGGGAAAACATGTAAGTCTTTAATTTGACTTGAGAGATTGAAAAAGTGGTGACATCCCTGTCAGATTTGTGAAGGGAACTCTTTACTGAAAGTGATAACTAGCTGAATTAATAGACATCCAGTATTGCCTGTTTAGACAACAATAAGGAAAAAAAAAGGATTAGCAAGAGATGATTCATCATGAATAATTTAACTGGCACATGAGAGGAAACATGCAGATTCACAGTCCAGTCCTATGTAGCTTGATCATTCAAAATTTTTACTGATATTAAGGGAATTTCTGCCTGAGTAAGAATTGCAGAGATGAGATTTTTGGATTTTTTCTTCCTTCCAAAGACTGCCACTTCTGCTAGACCACTGAAGATTACTCTCTGTGGTCGCCATCTTATTTTTTTTTTCTTTTAGACTCAGATTACTGTTTTCTTTTTTCAAGGTTCAATTTAGACTGAGACATGGAATGAACCACTATTTCTTCAGTAGTTCTGTGACTACTGTTGACAAAAATATTCACTAAGCCACCATTCGTTGACCGAATAATTTTTTTCTATTTAAGTCCTTGAAAAGTGTCTTGGAAAACTACAGTGATTGTCTCACCTAAACATACTGGGGATGGAGCAATCAGTTGGTCATCAAGTCACCTTACTTCACCATTGCATTATGTTGGCAGAGAAACAGAAATGAGCAACATTAAGAACCATTATCTGGCTCTGTGTTTTAAAATGTATCCTAAGAAGCTGGTGCAGCTTGTGGATTAACTTCCTGCAATAGTCGCTCTAAGGAAAATAGAGATTTAGGGAATTATAGAAGCTAAAATCATGCCTAAAAAGAAAAGTAAATAAAACCAAAGTTTGTTCAACACTTTCCAGCCTAATTAAGTTGAATTTCTTCAACTTTAAAAACTTCAGTGTGAGATAATAACTTAATTCTTAAGAGGTAAACTAGGGGCAAATTGTGGCAGTAGATTATAAAATGAAATAGAACATATTTGATTTAAAAATAAGCATATATTAAAAGCAACTGAACATTTCCAGTCCTGAATGCAAAATTTACATTGCAAAATGTTGATGTAGATGAAGTAAAACATTTCCCAAAGGAAGTTTAATTTTAATGTAGGCAGTGACACTGGGTCACAGGCAAGCTAGTTTACAATTTATAGTGAGAATTTGTAAGGACAAAAGGTAGCTGTGCAAGTATATTGTAATACCAATCATGCACTTCATATCAGTATATAATTTAAAGACAATCTGCCAGTGTGGTTTGTTGTTGAGTTTTTTTTAAGGACATGCAACTCAGGCTGCTGTGTTATATTCCATTTGTTATGGGATTCACTGTGGCACAAAATAATCAGGGATCTTTGATTCTAAGCTAGTGTGAGGGAAATACTAAGAGGTTTCGCTGTTTGTTTTATTTTTGTTTTATTTCTTTTATACCAGTGAAAAATACAGTCACAGCTTTTCTCCATATGACCTCTGGTAGTGAGTAAGATACCTTTTGCTTTCACTTGCTGCAATGAAGGGGAGGAAGACATGTTCTCTGTGCCTTTTGCTATACTTTGGTAGTAAATTAATGGCCTGCATTCTCACTCAGTATCTGCAGCACCAACTTTGAAGGACTTAGCAAGAGATGGGAAGTAACGTGGTAACAAAAGGAGTACATATGTATTGATCATGCAGAAGCTGGGGGAGAGAAAGCAGTAAGAAAGAGGAAAGAAGTATTAATCAAATTCTACAGGCAAATTCATTTCTGTTCCGTCTTCTAATACAAAGGCCCAATTCATGCATGAGACATAGAATTTATTATTGGTTGTCTAGTTAAATTGTGTTTATCCCTACAAGCTTCCATTCACAGCTCCACAGTCTCATTTGTGTTAATTCTTCTCTTTGGTGTTTTGTTTGGGTATTTTTTTTGGTAAAAGAGGTGGAGTTTTTTTTGTTTGTGGGGTTTTTTAAGATAGGAGTTTTTTTAGTGCATCGATCATTTGGTTAACAAAAAGAGAAGCCTATGGTTTGCAGCCTTCTCCTGATATTACTGCAGACCTAGGGAGATAAAAAAAGGGAAAAATGCATGTATAAAGTGGGTACCTCATTTACACATCTGTTACACTAAATCCGTCTTTTCCTCCCTCAGCTCCACAGTGCATCCCCACTGTACCCAAACACACACATCTCTTCAGGACCTCCTTTTGTTCTGGACTTGCATATGTCCAGTATTCTCCTTCCTAATAACATTTCTCCACTCCTTCAGGACAGGTCCTTGAGCAGAAGCAGTCAATCTACAACTTCCACTCTTTCCTTCCTCCGAATGCTACTCAGGACTTCCTTCTTCTTCTGTTGAAATTGACCATTTATCTCTTCCCCTCATCCCCAAATCATCTGATATATATCCCCAAGGTTAGGCCTTATTGTTTCCAATTTCATCTGTTCAGCCACACTAGCTTTTTTCACCTCATCTGTACTTCTGATTCTTTGTCAGTGACACAACTGGCCAAGATGGAGCTTCATTGCTAGCAGGCAAGAACCACAGAGAAACAGCTCCCCCAAATGGTGCCATTAACCTGAAAAATATGTTCTCACACACTCAAACATGCATACTTACCTCTCTGTCTGCAAACATTAAGGCTAGAAATATGACCTCGTTTTTCGAGGTCTAATATTTTGCATGCTTATGGAGTTAGATTAACAATTCATAATCATTATGAACTGCAAAGATCATACTGCATGTTCTTTCAAAGAAAGGAAACTGCCATAGATGCTGAATGCACTTGTTCATATGAAGCCAGGTGGAGAGCACAGGGCACACAAGCTGTACCTTTGATTAAAAACATGCAGGAACTCTTAATATTCTGGGGTCAAAAGTCTTTCCCTGAGGAAAAAGACCTGCAACGATGCTAATGTCAGTATCATATTGTGGTCAGGAGAACAGTTTTCAATAAAGAGACCATACAGCACACATGCAATCCAAGAACATCAAAAAATACCCCATAGAGGCACTGTGTAAGAGACAATAAAATGCTTTGGAGCTCCCTGTGTCTTGCTTAGCTACCTCTTTATTTTAATCAGATAGTTACTAGATTGCTTCTTTCTTTAAAGGGTTAAAGTGACATTAAAGTCAGATCTGCGTCTTGCAAAATTAGCTTCTTGGAGGGAACTGTTTACAGCTGCATGAGAGAATTCTACTTGTGTGTGCTTTTACTTTTTATCACACTGTGATGTGTTTTATTATCTATGTGGATTACATGTTAAAAAGATCAAAACCCTTTGTTTTAAAGGCTTAATAAAGCTATATTTCAAGGCTAGAGATTGCATGTTTCATGACTCCTTGCTCCATTATTTCATGCTCTCTTAGATGAAAGTAAAGCTGTTAGGCCAATAAAAGAGGAAAGTCTGTTTGGACAGATATTCTGTTTCTAGCTTTGTTCTTTTGTTCATTGTCAGCAGAAGAAAATAGCTAATAGCCCTGAACTTTTCAACCTCTGAAGGATGAAACTATGTGGTCCATGTAACTCTTCGGCACCTGAGTCATTCTTCTTTTCTTTGCTACCAAGGGCAGTCATTACAGCTCCTCCCAATCTCTTTCTCTGCTACATCTTTGTTAAACTGTCAAGGATGTTTGAAAGCAATGTAGTTCTCCTTTTTTCTAACTTCAAAGTTTGCTAGTAGATTGATAACAGTCTTCTTATTGATCTCCTCTGCACCAACATAATTCTTGCTTCTTTGTAAATACAACACAGGAGAATACAGTATAGTGACAGACAGTTAACCAATATATACTTATTTCATTCTTGTAATCAGGACTGGGGAACAGAAGTTATCTTTTTAAGTCAAACTTTTTAAGCAGAAGGATAACTCTTAAATGTGTCAAAAGTCAAGCATTTTAAACTTTTTTTTTTTTCAGATAACAAATTAAATAGATGATTTCTCAGATTTATGATACCTGCAGTTTCTATTCACTTCAGTGCTTTATGCTGTTCTAGGAGCCTGATCCAAAGCAATGGATTTTCATGTGTTTGAGGTAAGATATGAGGTAAGGCTGTTTGAATGAGTGCTCGACTTTGGACGCAGAAACGAGTCAGAGAACTGGTGTACAGATGTCATTACCATGTCTTACTTTTAAGCACTTAGGTCCGAAAGAATAATTCAAAGGTGAGGTAGATCCACAAGTTCTTTGTAGAATATGTGAGATAAATTAGGCACTCGAGAATAGAAATCAAAATATCTATTAGTTAAGCCAGCCAACAGCCATCTCCAAAGGGAGAGCATCTGGAATACATTGTTGGACTCCAGAGCTGGGCTCCTCCAGTTTTCTCTGTTTTTTTTTCTCCATCTCTCTGACACCCTCCTGGTTTTGTCTCTTTCACAGGTCCCATTGATTTTTCACTGTCCACACATATTTCAATGATTTCAACAGGATCATTTCAAGAGAATGGATAAAGAGAATCTTGCCTGCCTCCCCAGATGTGTCTGTGCCATTGACTTAATAGTTACGGCCCTTTGCTGGGAAGCATTCATCATCAGTCACAAACTTTCTCAAATTTAGAAGCCTTAGAAGGAAAATCTATTACTTCCTAAATTTTCCAAACCCTAGATTATCATACAAAAGATAGAATCTCTTTCTGATAGGTATTTCTTGTTTATATTTACTTGAATTGACTGTCAAAATTTACTCTTTACTATCAGATCGAAAGTCTGTATTACTATATCGGTTGAAGGATCATTAGCAGGTTGAACTGACAGGAGATTCAAACTGTTAAATGTAAAGCCATTTTTAGAGGGATTCATTTTAGACTTATCCCATTTGCCAAATGATGTGGCTCTCTTCCTGTCTAGCCTTGATCAAGTGACAGTATGGTTCACATGCACTATTCTCTTGTATAAGTTTGCATAAAGCATGGTTTTCAACATACAAGTTTGTACGGATCGTAATTTTGACATTTTTGAACCCTATTCTATCATTAGTGAGGGCTACTGTTTTCAAACACCTTTTTTTTTTAATAGATTAGAGGAATTATCTGCAAAGAAAACATGTCCAAATCTGTAACTCAAGTGGCTAGAAGAACCTGCCGCGGTCACAGTGTTTCCTATACGTGCTGTGAAGTAGCGCAGATGTAGTTGCAAAATTAACGTGGATTTACACCCCCCTGTCAAGTATTAGGAGAACTATAAAAAGAAAGAAGGTATTACTAAGAAGCGTTTCCTTTGAAGCCCAAAGTATATGAAACAGAAGTGATGGTGAAATCACAGCCACAGAAAAAGCTCTAAGTGTTACCATGACAGTATATAGCAATATTATGATATGAAGTATGATATCAACTTCACAAATAAGTGTGCAATCAGGATGTTTTAGTAAGCTATTCATCTGTATAATTACTATATTCATATAGATTTAACTTTTTCTCATTTTTAGGAGAATATTTTGGTAAATGCTAAGACACACAATGCAACAGCTTTGAATTTGATGGAGTTATTTTTCAAATATTGAATGTATCCCTCAAAAAGCATTAATTTAGAAGTTACTCTAAAACAAACCAGTTTCTTTTGCTGTAGACATTCACAAAGGGCACCTTAAAGAAGAAAATGAGTCCTTGTTATTAATTATTTTTAATATTTGTTTATCTCATTCCCTGACAATAATGTCAGAATATGTACTTGTATGTGCTTAAGCTCACACTTTACACCAGCAAATATTATTATTTTCACAGAATCACAGAATTGTAGAGGTTGGAAGGGACCTTTGGAGATCACCTAGTCCAACCCCCGTGCCAAAGGAAGTTAACCTAGAACAGGCTGGACAGGAACGTAACCAGGTCGGTTTTGAAGATCTCCAGAGGACGACACTCCACAACCCCTCTGGGCAGCCTGTTCCAGTGCTCTGTTACCCTCAAAGTAAAGAAGTTTTTCCTCATGTTGAGATGGAATTTCCTGTGTTCTAGCTTGTGCCCGTTGCCCCTTGTCCTGCCACCAGGCATTACTGAGAAGAGTTTGACCCTATCCTCTTGATGCTCACCCATTAGATATTTATAAGCATTGATGAGATCCCGTCTCAGTCTTCTCCAGGCCAAACAGACACAGGTCTCTTAGCCTTTTATCATGAGAGAGGTGCCTTATTCCCTTGATCATCTTTGTAGCCCTCTGCTGGGCTATCTCTAGAAGTTCTCTGTCCTTCTGACCTTCTCTGTCCAGATTTGGACACAGTACTCCAGATGCAGCCTCACCAGGGCAGAGTAGCGGGGGAGGATGACGTCCCTTGACTTGCTGGCTATGCTCTTTTTAATGCACCCCAGGAGACCATTCTTGGCTGCAAGGGCACATATTTTCTTTTTATCTATCAGATGTAGATATTGCAAATCAAGGAAAAGGCAATATTTATGTATCATGAAGGAAACAACACAGTAGTAAAGACTAACAGTTTAAAATGGGTTCTAAAGTCTATCTAAATGGGAATCTGGGTATCTACATCCCAAGTACCTGCTCTACCATATGCATAAGTTTTAGTCAAATGCTCAGAGATCCCAATCAACATTCTGCCTTAAAATCTAGGAGTAATTAAGATTTTCTGATAAAATTCCAAAAATGACTAAAAGGTTTTTTTTTTCCTACTTGAATCTTGACTATGCAAACCAGTTAAATTGTATCTACACAGAATATTTGACTACCATGTACCTAAACTAGATCCACACCTACAAACTAGTGAGGCAATTCACCCAAGTGTAAGCCACGTTACTGTAATCAGTTTGGGAAGGTACATGTGACGACAAGCCCATAGAAATTTAAGCCTTATTGTCATCTCCCCAGCTTGATATAATAGTTATTTTCCAACCAAGAATCAGATTCCACAAGCAATAGAAACTGGGGTATCTTTTGCCCAGTACTACCTTGAGGTTACTTCTGTACCCCGAAAAAAGAAGACCAGGATTCAGGTCCCTTTTTGGACGGATGAAGTCTTATTCTGTAGCTTCTTTGTTCTTTGCATTTCCCCTTTGAAGTAAAATACTTCCATGACCCTGAAGGAGAGAGAAAATTTGAGAGAGAGATTTCAGATCTTAGGCAGGCTGAAACATTTTATGGAGGTGCCAGCTACTTTTCCAGTGACAGAGCCTTGGGAGAACAGGTGTATAATGCTGGCATCCCCAGTTGTCAGCCATTCATGTCTGCAGTAAACCCTGACTTTCTTGCTTCAGGGCACCTTCCATAGGGCTACCCTGCTCTATGTCCATTTGCAAATGACTGTGCATAATGACCAGTGCTATTCACAAGCAATTTAGGCTCCTCAGTCATTGAAAGCTCAATGTACTAAAGCTCAGGCTTTAGTACAAAGAGACTCAGGTAGGGACTGTTGGCTTTAAGAAATTTTAAACATTTTGGGGATTTTTAGGGTTTTTGGGGTTGGTTGTTTAATTGGTTGTTTGGGGGGTTTTTTTGGGAATTAAAATTTCATCTCCTGACGTCAGAAGAAACCACTATTGCATTAGGTATGACCTAAAGCAAGTTCTTGCCAATGAATGGATTAGCCAATGAATTGTTTACTGTATCTGAATTGGTTCCATATGGAAAAGGCTGGTAGGTTATTATTTCATTACAGATTTTTCCATATTCAAAGCGCATATGTGAACATATATTTTCTTTCTTCTCTGGTTGTCCTTCTTTTAAATAGCAAGGACTGCTGGATAGCTATGAAAGACCTGGAATATTTGATAAACATTTGCAAACAGACCTTTCTGGGACTTTTTAGAAAGGTCTTGGAAAACAGCAGTCCTAGATATGCTCAATAAAACTAACATTCCTCACTATGATTGCATGACAAATGATTCCGTACTAAAAAAAGGGGTACTTAGGGCCATAAAACATCAAAAAGGTAGAAAGGACTGACATGGACGTGTATGAATTACACTGATTCATGAATGCTAGGTTGCCCTTAGGCAGTGCTACCTCATGCAGCCAGCACTTATACAGCTAATTAACTTTATGAAGGCAATTATTTTCACAAGGATGAACTGTTCTTGAACAATTCCTCCAATACTGATATGCAAGGCTTTTCTTCAGGCCTTGACATAAAGGTATTCATTTGCAATTATTAATTTCTTCAATAAATAAATATTTATATAGTTGTAATATAAAACATATATACATATGCATTTTAATTTATTTTTTTAACTGGGTGTGAGGTAAGAATATTCTCATTTTATTCTCAGGTGTCTTACAATTTAAATTAGAAAATTCAAAGTATTTCACAACTTAGTTAATGAACTTGGCAATAATAATATATTCACTGTATAATATTCACTGCCCATGGCAGGGAGGTTGGAACTAGATGATCTTTAAGGTCCCTTCCAACCTGAATCATTCTATGATTCTATGATTCTATAATAATGATTGAAATAATATTAATAATAATAATTATGTCATATGTTGAGTCAGACCTTAGATTGATCTACCCCGATAGCTTTTCCTGAGAAACCAACACCAGGTATTTGATGAAGAGTTGAAAAAGGAGGATCAAAAATTTTGCATCCTTGTCTATCTTCCAAATTGAGGCAATCACAGCATCAATAATTCAGTGCCTTAATTGACAGATTGGAGAGCCATATTCCAGTTTGCTCTCTCTATTCCTTCTTTTGTCATCGTACTGTTGTCTTCTCTTCCCTTATTCTTTCCAAAAACTTACAATTTATTGCACAATGGAGCAGTTTCATCAGGAGGAAGAAAAATTATTGTGGCAGAGGGGTGTGTAAGGGATAATAGAGGATGGTCCGAGTGAGACACAACAGAAAATTACTAGTTGAACCAAACGCAGTATAAGTGCCGAGAAAAAGGACCTCAATACTGTTGCTGCAAAACCTATGTGCGTATCCATGAGAATCTGACCTTCACAGAAGAAGATAACAGGAAAGGAGTACAACAATGTAGTCACGTATCAGATGGCTGCTGTTAGCAAAACTGGATCATGAGTCTGGTGAGGCCCGCTGCATGCACTGGCCACACACGCAGCGACTCTAGCCTGTACTTTTCCACTCTTTCCGGTGCAGGATATAAGGGGGGCTGTTCCGGGCCAGAGAGGGAGAGAGACATGAGTGCACTTTGAAGATACAGGGGACGCCCTGAAGCACTGTGCCTGCCTTCCCACTGCCATACCGATGTAGCTCTTCGTTATCCTGCTGCTCAGTGGTGCTACTACAATCTATGCGGTTGGCAAAACTCTCGTAAGTAACTTTTGGAACATTTGGGAACTGCTTAGCAAGCGCTGTGCTTGCCTCCCTCTGGGGTACCGTTGGGGGTCCTCGTTATGCTGCTGCTCAGCGGTACTACTACGATCTATGGGGTGGTAAGACTCTCTGAAGTAACTTTGGGGACATTTGGGAACTGCTTAGCAAGGCTTTGCAATAACACTGAATTCACTGTTTTTTTTTTCTCTGTAGCAAGGCTTCAGAATAAAGCAGAGTTAACCTTTTTTTTTTCCTTTGTGTGGGCTCCGGTTTGTACGTTGGAATCTTTTAAAAAGAACCGGTTACAAGGGGTTATTGTCTGCTGAGGACACTCTATGGCAGATGTGTGAAGGAATCTCTTTAGGTGGAGAGGGAACTTGAGTCAGTCTTGCTGATATCTCTCTCTTACTAGTGGGAGATCTAGCCACTGAGTGATTATGAAAATGGAAAATTCACATATACAAAAGGGAAGGAATCTCTGAGATGTTTGTAACGTGGCTGCTAAGAGGAGATTTATTAGACAAATCCATGGAAGGTATGTATTAAAAATAAGGCCTATTTTTTTAGGATTTCTTGCTTTGGAATCAGATGTATGCTGAATGGTGTATTATTCTCAAGTCTGAGTCACTGGTCTATGTCAACAGTTTTTAGCAAAGCTAAATCTGGCAAGCTGTAGTGCCCGTGGTGATTAAGCACTGCCTTAGGTAAAGTAACAATAGAGTGGGTGTTTCCCATTTAGTATCTTTAGACATTGGTCATCGAATTCTGATTTCATTACCTTTTAAACGCCTGAGCCCTCTACCACCAGGAAGGTACATGTTTCCAGATAACAATTTGAGCCAGAAATGTCTTAGACAGATTATAGGCCAATCACACATTACAGATCTACAGTCATAGTATCTGCTGAACCCAACGGAAATCAGAGTGATGTGATCTACCTGCCCAAGTACATACCATAAAAAGATTCCCATCTGCACAGAGGCAGGAGGCAGAAGAGTTCACAAAAGGACTCTTCATAGGAAATGTGGAGATATGAAACTGGTAACCTGCTAGAAGCAACAACCACACCAGTTTTGAAGAGGTGAGTTTATTGCCATCTCACAGCATTCATCCTTTTTTACCTCTTCTTCTGTTGAAACATTCATTCATCTTTTCTGATCAGAAATTAATTTCTAGAATCTCCTTGAAACCTTCTCTATTCTTCTCATTGATTATTAATTAATTTGTGAAATTTCAGGCAAGAGAGAGCAGTCTTCCTGCATAATGTCATTAGTCTTAACAATAAGATCTGACCAAGCCTCAGTTAAATATTTTTACGGACTGAACTACTTGAACAACATTGTACAGTGACTTGTAAGTTTACCTATGAGACTACAGTTAGAAGCAATCAGTCCTGGGGCTTACTATTATATGAAATAAAACCTGATAATTTGAAAAATTTCTATGTAAGTAATGAAATGTGTAAATTCATTAGAAATATATAAAGCTTTCTAACTCAGCAAAAAAATGGAAGTCCATAAAGTCACTCTGGCTATAGATATAGTGGGTTTGATTTGCAATGTACTCTAGAAACATCCTCTTTCTTATAAAGCTAACTGTTGATAAAGATTACTCTAATAATAAAGAAGAGCAATACTTTTCTGTCCTGCCTTCAGAATTCTGGTCCAGGAGACAGAACTGGAAATGCAATAAGAAACATCACTAAAGAGAAGATGGAAAGAACAAACTGCATAGCTATTTCAGCAGGGCTAACATTTTCTTCACCAACAATGCCTACTTGTACACTTCCCATTAAATCTGAGTATGCTGATTTATTTCCAACCCTCAGGAGCCGAAATGACTCCAGAGTTTCTTTACTTTAGCCAACAGCAGTACAATGAAAAGGGAAAACTGGGAAGCAAGCAACTTCTATATTTATGTTCAGTGAACCACTGTTCAGTATGTAAAGGACATAAATTGAAGATGTAGCCTGGTCTTCACTCTAAATTAACAAATCTCTTTGTTAACCAGCCATAGAATATTTCAGGTCTTCTTGAACAGCAGAGTCACTAAAATCCCACATGTGGTTCTACAGTACTTAAAGCCAAGCCATGAAATATCCAGCTGTGCAGCACACTACACAGATGAATCTGCTTTCATAGTTCTGTTGTAGTAAACACCATCTTTCATAAAGATTTTTTGTGAGTAAATTAAAAAACACAAGACAAATAATTGTCCTTGCTTGACAAAGAAGTGCAAAGAACAGCCAGATAATGAGGATATACTTCTTAGTAAAATGAAGTAGTGATGCCCTATCACTATTTTTCCATTCAAATTTTGTTTCCCCTCATCTTCTTCAGCTACCTAGTACCAGACGAAAAGTAGCACAAGAAAATTCTTGTCTAAAGTTTCAGACAGTCTAATTCACATTTGAATTCAAGTAGTCTGATTAAGCACTGTTTGGCCATTTTTTATAAAACTGCCTGAGGTCTCCCAACTCCATTTAGAATTTTTCCATGTGACATGTCTTAGTGAACTGATCTCGTTTACAGATGAGCCTGAGAGTGCTCATGTGAGCCTCTAAACTAGTCTGTCTTCAGCCTTGTGAATGCCAGACACCCTGTGGAAGCCACAGAATGGTTATTAATTGAGAGGATTAAAGAGGGAGAATCACTGTAAAACATTTCTTACACACGGTATTAATAATACATAGTAGTTTCTAATTTATTTTTAATTGAAATGCTAAAAATATTTATCTTATGCTTACTCTTCATCTAATATTTCTCTACATGTTGAACGCTCTAGTCACCATAGTATTGATGCTATGTCCTCATAACACACAAAGTCTAACTGAAAAAAGTAACAATGGAAGAAGGAGAATAGATGAAAAACAAAATGGAGAAAATCACTCATTAGGCGGAGGCAGTATTGAAGTCCTTCTTCTCTTTTACTGGGTTTGCAAGAGAACCTATCTTCCAGCCTTTATGATTGCAGAATGACACTTGCCCTGGTTTCAGCTGGGAAAAAGTCAATTTTCTTTCTAAGGGATTGCTGTGAAAGAATGTCAAAAATGCATATTGTTTTAGTTGTTGCTAAACTATGTTTATACTTTTCAAGGACTTTTTGCCACAGAATCTGAGAAGGAGTACAGACAGAACAATGGAGTAACCAATGAAATATTCCGTATCATAGATGTCATGCTTAGTATATAAATGGGGGTTGGCCAGGGGGAGGGAATCTGTACTCTCTGCTCAGGAAGGTAGTACCAATTCAATGGGTGGTCAGAGTGACTAGTGCTGCCATGATCATCATCGTCGTCATCATCATCATTGATATTTTCCTTTTCTGTTATTGTTCTATTAAACTGTCTTTATCTCAACCCATGAGTTTTTTCTTTCCCTTTCCCCTCCTTTTCTTCTTCTTCTCCCTGTCCTGGGGGGAAGGGAAAGAACTGCATGAGTGGCTGCATTGTCCTAGCTGCCAGATGAGGTTAAACAATGACAACACTTTAGAGTCTTGAGCAACACAGATAAAATAAAGACATTTTTATTGTGTTGATTTACTCAGAGGTATCACTAGCTGAAAATGCTGAAGGGTCATACAGCTCCATTTTCCTCTGCATTGACACTAGAAATGTACATTTCAGAAGTTGGCTGTCTTTTATGATAGAAGACTGCTTAATTTTACAGGGTAGAGGGCAGAAATCCCTCTTTAAAAGTGTAGCAGTGTCAACAGGATTCTTTTTGTAGATTTTCATCGCCATCTCCAATGACGTACCTTGTTGTTTGATTACATACCATCCTAAGTTATTTAATTAACAAGAAATTTATTCTGGCAGTAGTCTTTTGTATGTTACAAATGCAAATACCCAATGGTAGTAAACAAACTACAGTGTCTTGTATGTAGTAGTAGCTTTATATTAGAAATAAAATTTTGTGACTTAACATCACTTTATTTTTTCCAACAAGGAAATATCTCTTATGTCCTCCCCACAGGTGAAAAAGTGTGTTAAATAATGGCATATAATACAATGTAAAGGAATCCCCAATTATATTTTATTTAAAGCTGAGGAAATATTTTATGTTAATGACATTTTCCTGTCTGCCTTTTCTTGGTAAAATTTCATACATGCTAGTTTCCAGAGGACTTTCTCTTGTGGGATTTCCTCAATAGAAAACTAGTCTGATATTATCCCCAGCAGTGGTTCCCCAAAGAAATAAGTGTGTTGGGATGGCAGTAAATCAGTCCAAGTTTCAATGTTACCTCCCTGCATAATTCTAGAGGATTTAAAAATGGATCAGGTTTTCCAGCTATGGATGTTGCAGGACAGGGAGGGCTTACTGTCCCTGCCCAGTTCCTCCTGGGACCCCCTCACCCCTACCCATGGACCCAGGGGCGCGTATCAACTCAGCCTGGGGCCATAAGTCCCTGCCTCAGCGATGCTGTCATATGCCTGGCTCCAGCTTCATCTACCTGAAAAGACCTCTGTAAGAAACTCATCTCCTGAATGGACCCTGGGACATGTGTCATAGATTGCTCTGCCCTGCCTCCAACCCTCTCTCCTGGAAAGACCTTGGACCTACACTGCAGCCTGGTCTCCAGCCTGGTCAGGAGCATCTCCTTTGCTCCTGACTGGATCTCAGCCCTGCCCACTGCCTCCAGACCCCGTGGGACTGTACCCATCAGGAGGCCATGGCAGGCTCCAGTATTACCCTAAGCCTTTTGTGAGAAACCTGACCTTAACATCACCCTGACATAATGAAACCTAAATGTAATTCTGTGAGTTGTCCCCAGGTACCATGTGCTGTGTCTCCTTGTGTGGGTTTATGCATCTGCAACCCTAACTGCTGAAGCTGTATCTCTGTGTAAAGATGAACTTAAGTTTCATCAGACCAGAGAACCTACTGGTGAGAAGGCATTTGAGCTCCAGCCTTTGCTCTGAAGTTCTTTTTTGTGTTTTACAATAAATTGCCATGAATAAAATAGATTAACTGTCTTTAATGTATTGCCTGATTTTGGCAGCTTCCTCCATTTCAAGGGGAATGTTTAATAAACCAGAAAGTCATATTCTCATTTTCTTACTTTCCTTGTCCTTTTCTTTTTCTCTATCCCTGATAATCTGGAATTCTTTTCTATATAGAATCAACAAGGCGAGAGACAAACCCTTGCTGCTGTTCCAAATAAACTGTCATCTTGTTGATTATTGCATTTGCCAGGGAGGTGAGAGATGAGAGTTTGTATTCCCTGAGACAGAAACTGGCATTGACCCTAGGTCTCCCCTGTTCTAGGGAAATGTGCTAGCCATTGAGGTATTTTATAAAAAGGAGATAGTAGATACGGCATCATCACTGACAGTGCTTGAAAGAAGGTCATCCTGCTTTGTTTCTGTGAAACGATTAGCACCAGAACTAAGAAAGCCTGATTTTCTATGGATTTTTTTTTTACAGCTGATTGACTCTGCAGTCTATGAAAATACAGTCTCTGATTGAAGCTTTTCCTTTGATTGGGACATGTATATTAGAGCATAGTAACAACTAAGGAGCAGAGTTTATGATGAAATCTTTTCCCTCAGTCATAACATTTGCAGAGTCTCTAGCCTTCTGCCACAAAGATTTTTAAACAAGTAAGAAAATTTGGGGGGGCATGGTTGGCAAGGCACAAGCTAAATCTGTGTTAATAACTAAAAAAGGCCAGGGACTATTCTCTGGCCTTGAGGGCAAAGGTCAGGGCAAGGCTCACATTCATGTGTTTTTCACTCTTTCTTACTAGAATGGGTTGAGCTTATTCCTACTTGTTAAAGTAGTTCTTGGTTTGCAATATCAGTTCTGTACCAGGGCTTTGACTGTAAAACAATTCCCTTGAGTAAAAATTTTGCTAGTGTCTAATGTAACAAATGTAGTCATTGACCAGTGTGGAGCCTTTGTTCTGTTTCATATGTAGCTATTGAGAAGAGAATACACATAAACAGTGTAATCTGTATGAAATAAGGTTAAAATAATAAATAAATACATTAATTTTTTAAACCTGGTGACAACTGCTTTTTAGAGACACTTACGGAATCATAATGTAACAAAGCTCCTGATTTTACAGGATAAAGCACCACCTTACCTAGCAGAATGGGAATTTAAGACATCACCCCATTCTCTATGTTTCTCTGTTAATAGCTCTGTATGGCTTTTACACTCAAAATTATGGTGGGTAAAAGGGGAATATAACTTATATGTAGACTTAAGAACTGCTCGTATCTTAATTCAAGTTCTAACAGCCTAACAAAAATGCAACAAACATTATTATTAGTCCAGTTAGAGTGATACTAGCACTTCGAATCCAAAGTTTCTTAACATTATCATTTATGACAATTAAAATTCTAATACAAAAATGTCCACCTCTTTGTGCTCACACTTTCACCGCCCCTCTGGGTTCTGAGGTTAATGGCGTTAGACTTCCTCGAGAAAGACAAGAAGAATGAATGAGAAGGGGATTCAGGGATGAGCCACCAGCATCCTTTATTCTTCACCATAAGGTACATAAAGTTGATGGCATGGACTTCTTCCACCTGCTCAGTCATGGAGCTGCTTGGAGTTATTTTCATGTGTTCTTAAAAAGCCTGTTTGGCCTTTCTTTATTTTTTGGCCCATAGGTTTGTTACACAGTGATTCCTCAGTTTTATTAGACCTGTATCATATATGGTTAGACCACACCATTACAGAATCAGCATTAAGCTGTAGGAAAATAAGTCACTGCAGAAGAAGTGTAAAGCTATAGGAAAGAGCCCTCCAGAGCCTTCACTTACACTTTTTAATTTTGAAGTCACAGGTGAAACAGACCCACAACTGAACATGACAATTATCAGTAAGTCCCAAGGCTTGAGTTAATCATTATGAAGCCAGGAGCCTGCTGCTGACAACATTTATTGACTGAGGTAAGCGGCCTTTCAGTTAACAGACTCATATTATTTTTTAAACTCCATTTGTGGGTGCCTTATTCACCCCAGACAGTGCAAAGGAGCCTAACACAGAGTTTTGGATACCAGCAGAAGTTCAGGGCCTAAATATTGGGTATGCAGCACACATGTTCCATTTTGTGTCTGCCTGTCTCTTGAGGGCTTTAACAGTTTACAACTTTGCTCACATCTGTAGATAAGTACATAATTTATACATGGAAGAAGGTACGGCTGATATCACACCTGATGATTTTTCCTGGTTTTCTGGTTTGTTTTTTTTCTTTCACAAGACACGGTACTAGATGAAAAAAATTACCAAAAAAAAAATTAGCACGCAGGGCCAAGTTTAACTGTCAGATTTCATTGAAATAAATGGTCCTGATTCTGTATTAAATTGCAGAGGTATGAGTCACACTAACTGTGCTGGAACTTCTCTCTAATAAATGAAATAAATCATAGGAGTAGTTGTTGTATGGGAACATCTTTATGTATTCAGTGTTCCGCGGTGCAGAGAAAATTTGGAAATCATTAATTACAATTTATGAACATCCTTGGTCAATGTTTGTGCTGTCTATTTTGACTGCCTTTCCTAAATTCCCTTTAACATTGCACTGAGTACTGTCTGTGTACAGATTATATAGTTTGGTCCAACAGTTACAAAATATTTTAGCCATAAGAAACTATGAGACAGAATAACAAAACTGACACAATAATAATCTCATATGTCAACAAATACCTATCACCTATTTATAAATCAACAGTTTCAGTACTGTGACTTCAAAGAACTGACTTATTGTATGTTACTACTTTGTTTGAAGCTGCTAAGTATGTTTTCAAAAAAATTAAAACTCAATTAGGTGGTCTCAGTATTATTTTTCAGTATATATAATGAATATATAAATATAATATATATAATATATATTATATATATTATATAATGTATATTTTCAGTATACATAATGTACTCTCTCTTCACAGAGAGAGTAAATGGTCATGAGTGGAGTAGAAGTGAGCTATGTGTTTGGAATACATATTCCATAATACAATCCCTTTATTAGAGTGTGATACATACTAAATAGTCCAAAAAAGCCCTACTTGAAATCCAGCATATTTTGTCATTCAGATTTTTTTCAAGGTTAGCCAAAGTTTGAGATTTCTGCATCATACTGTATTAAAACTCTTTAATGATTTCCACTGTTACACTACTAATACTATGGCTACGGGCCCAAATCGATATCAATAATAGCAACTCACACCATCCCCAACCCCCATCTTGGTCTCTAAGCCTTTGCATCAAAACCACACAAAAACTATTTGGCATTAGAAACTGGAGCTACGCAACTTGCAAATACTTCTACAATTCTTTTAATTACTTACATTTTCATCACTTACAGGTAGCATTTTTATAGGACAATAGATGCTATTATTGCAAAACAGGGCAGTCAGAGAGCCCTAACAAAAACGGATGATTGAATGCTGGAAAAAACATCCATCGTGGATGAAGAGTTAAAGGCATGCTAGTTAAATTTTCATTTCAATGCAATGACAAGTAAGAACAAATTCCTTTAATTATTTTGTAGTAATAATAAACAAGAGTCTATCTACATTTAAATAATTGAAACATTTTTCTTATTTGGTCAAATAACCGAAAGTTACACCTTTGTGAATAGCTGCCATTCCTTCATAATCAGGTGAACCTGACCTCAGTATTTGGAGTCTTCTTAGTACAACTATAAAATAAACATGGACAAATTGATAATACATGTTTCCTCACTTAAAAAAAAAAAAAAAGCAGCCATATATTCACAGCATCACAAACTTTCTTCTAATCTGAACTTTTCATAGTAAATGTGATTGCTTTCATAGAAGACACTGAAATGAAAACATGAAAAAATCAAAATAAGATCGTTTATTCAGGCCCCTTAATTCTAAGAGAGATTAAGTAAAAAGCGTGATGTGATTCTAGGTAAGAATGTTGCAGCTGATGATTTTAATCAATGCTCTTAGGTAAAAGTAATATACCATTGGAGACTGAAAATTCTGTAGAAGAGCAGCAACAGAAGGTGGCTCAGTGGTTGCATTTGCACAGGTGGCTTTAAAATATGCTCTGTGTCAGCTATCTAAAACTTCAACCTGCTTTTATTGAAGCTGATGGCAAAATTCCCGTTGAATCCAGTGAGGGCAAGAGCAAAGTTCTTACTATGCCTTCAGAGTAATTAATCTGCTCTTCATTTCTCATGTAATATACATATGCAGTCTATAGCTAGAAAATGTCATATAATTAGTGTTTAGAAAAACACTTGCAAAAGTAGATCTTAATTGAACATCTGATAATTTTAAAAATATTGATAGTCCTTGTTTTTCTTTGAGCATTTATGTTTCATAAACTACTATTGACTACATGAGTCACATTAGTTTTGGAAGTATTTTTGCTATTGTTAACGTTATGAAAATATATTTTAAGTTAAATAATTCAATAAATTACATCTGGGGTTTCTAAGTCTGTTAAAAGAGAAGACACAGTATTAGATATCATTAGTGGAGTAGAATAAATAATAAAACATAATTTACAAATTCAGATTTCATAAATGTTTCCAGAGCTTAGCTGTAACTCTTGGTTTGTCCAATCACACTACTACACAAAACTTTGTTATCAACAAGTAATGAAACTGTATTACTTCTGTAGTTACCTTTGTGTTATTTTTATGAGGTTTAATCCAATGGGATTTGGCATCATTCCATTGCTTTATTGTCAGTATTGTTAATTATTTTTCTACCATTTCATTAAGCATTTAGATAGCTGATTTTGCACACTACGTGTGCTCTGCCTTATCTGATATTATTGTTGATACCTAAGGGACCATCTATTTTACAAACTATCCTTATAAATTACACACTTATTTAAAAAATTATGTTTATAAAATTTGTGTTGTTAAACACTGTGCCAAGAGCTATGAGACTTAAGTTATAAGTGAGTTGTAAGTATGGAAATCAAATTTGTTCTTTAGTTATAATTGCAGGGCAGCTGGGTTTCAGGGTTTTGCCTGTATGCACACCAGTACATAAAAATCATTAATTCCTTGGGTTGTCCAGGAACTCTCCAGACAGTCATTGGCATAAATGAATTAATGGACAGGCTTGAGACAATGGACCAACTTGAAAACAGATGACTGACTGACTGAACCTTCACCACGACATATTTGACTTACAGTTACAGAAGCCCTCCAGATGTAAACTTTGGATATTTTGGCAACTCCTGCTGTGTCTAGTTCAATTTATATGCCTAAATGTTTTGATTAACATTCTGTGTGGAGTGTCCAGAACACCTGGGTAATTCCTGCTGCAGACATGACTGAATTGTGCCTAGAGCAGACAGCTGTAGTCAATAGAAACTCTTCCTCCAGAAATGGTTGCACAGGACAGTCTTTTGCACGTAGATGCTTAGGAGATATTTTGTATGCATTTTAAGTGTATCAGCAGTGATGAATTATGCATGTGATGGGCTAGTCACATAGGACATCAGGAGATCTGATTCTCCATGCAAGCATTCCACTATGCCAAGATCCCAATAAATTAAGTTTTCTTGCTTTTTAACAAACTCTCTGTGCATCAAAGTGCAACAACACTATTGATGAGTGAGTCACATAATAACTTTAAGATGCTTGAAATTATCCTGCCTGGCCTGAATCTGACTCTGCAGAAGACATAGCTTTCATCTAGGTGCCACACCATATCTGTCTGTTTCTTGTTGCCTCAGTTTGTAGGTTGTCCCAAAAGGCACTGATTTTGTTTAAGCAACAATATAGAGCTCTAGATGTTTACTTTACAAATCTGAATTGTTCCCTAGGCTCCATTCACTCCATTGCCTACATGCAAACATTAAAATTTAAGTATATTGAATCCCACTTCTCATGTCCAGTCAGTTGAATTACTCTTTCATATTCCGCTAACTCTTGCTTTGACATCCATTGACTGTAGTAGGAGCTTACACCTCTACATTTAGACACTTCAATATCTTGAACTGTTCCCATGCCTGATGCCTGGTACTAAGTGACTCAGAACCCACATGGAAGAAGTTTTTGTTATCTGATGGATGTTTAACGTAATAGAGAAAAAATGACATTGAGATCCAGTTATTGAAAACTGAAAAGAAATATATACTAAAAATAATTTTACATTTTTAGCACCAAGGGTAGGTAATTATTGGAAAAGCTTATTTTTGGAGGTCTTTAAATGAGAATTAAATATCTTTCTTGAAGAAAACAAATAAATTCTTATTTTAAATCTTCCCTCTTTAACTGTTTTGCCTAGAAAAGGGTGTTGCTGTGGGTTTTCTTCCTTCATATTTTCTGACAAGTTTAAGTTAATTAAAGACCTAAAGCTTTTTGTTGTTGTTATTTTGATGAGGATGCAGAAACCTTTTGCTTCTCAAACTAAATAGAAGGGAGAATAGTCTTGTCAATCTGGATAATGGTTTTGCATATTGATCAAACATATTCATTATTGGATTTTTGAGATAGAAGACTGCAGTTTAATATCTATCTAATGATTATTCTTCTGTCAATCTGAGCAATGATAATTACACTGTGATTAACATTGTGATTGAGATCTGTGTCAATTTCTTTTCCTTAGATGTTTTTGATGAGTTATCTTTCTGGCTGAAGTGCTGGTACAAATTGCTAGTACAGATTTATCATATCTTTAAAATCTTGTACTTTATGATTAAATGCCAGAATTTTTATTCCGCAGTAAGTAATGTGAACAAGAATATTCTGCCTCTCGTTGACATTTCTAAAGGTTTGTCCTTTCTTATTATCTGTCTAATCTTCCACATCTATTATCCTGGAGTTTTTATAGTGCCCATGTGTTGTTTCTGAACAATTCCTAGGTGTACTCAAGCTCCACGAGCAGATTTCTCAGCATCCTTCAAGGAACATTGTCCACTGCAATTGAATCAGTGAATAGAATCTCCTGAAAATGCATGTTGCAGTAATGTATTCCCTTATCAGACCCTTATCAGACAAGGATAAGGTCTGAAAATGTTCTTAAAGCAGGACATCGGTGGACTTCTTATGCTGATGCAGCCTAATAGAAAAAGATCTTTGCACCCATCAAAGTTGAAAGGCTGCTAAGACTTCAAGCTTGTCAAGCTTTGGCCTGGAAAAAAATCCCTAAATGCCTCCAACTGGTCATTACATACCTGTCCAGAATGATTGGGCTGAGAAAAGGATACCATTTGTCTCCTGCTGATTGCCCATCTGGACCTAGAACCTGTACAGAGCAATACTCAGTGGTGGAGCATTTTCTACATCAGTTTAAAATGATGAGAACATAGAGTCTACCACACTTCAAGATAATCTAGCTGGAGAACAAGGAAGAGATTAGGATGGGTCATCTATTTTTCCTGTGGATACTTTATTACTATGTAGAAAAGAATCAAGATCCAGGGTATATGAAGGAAAAAAATGAGGGCACATATTCAACTGTAGTGTGGTGAGTCCCAGGTTCTTGTCTCTGCTTCAGGAATGCTTATGTGTTTTATAAATGGTGACCAGATAAAAAGCAGAAAAAACAGAGGCAAGGACTTAAAGCCACCCTCTTATCTCATTTGAAATATACAACTTAATCATTACAGAACCAGGATCTTGCCTACAGGATTTCTTTCTGCCATATTAAGTTTGTATCCTTTTTGCATAGAGACACAATCTGAAGAAAATACAGAACATCTCTGACTCCTCTATTCTACCCTGCACAGCTCATTGCTTAAAGATTATAATTACTCCAAAGAAATTTAAAACCATGGCCTTGGATCTTCTTGGACAGAGGGATGAATTCAGCTTCTAAATACAATTACAGGTGGACAATTGTATGGGATGGTTTGACAATTTTGTTTAGAAAAAGGGAGCTCAGACATTTTCAAAGAGGGTCACTTCACCTTCCCTCACAAGAGTTGTGGATTTTACACTATGTATCACAAGAAAATTATTGGCTTGTGCTTCTAATTTAAGAACTTAAGCTCTGGAAAGTTGTGCAATTTGCCACACTTCTGTACCCATTATTTCATGCTGGATGAAATAGCACTGTAGGGGGCTCTCTGCTCTGAATGCTTTTTTTGAATGTGTTTATTTCACTTCCTCACTGTAGATAGATCCTGTTTCTTTAATTCTGGGTCTTGATACATACATAATAAAGAAAATATTATCTGTTTCATAGGCATCTAAATCATTTAAGAAATATACTCTAAAATGTCTTCAGTTTGAGACTGTTGATTAAGAACTGCAAGTACAGTCAGTTTATGCTAATATAAATTTTTATGTGAACCTTTCTCTGCCTCAAAATACCTTTATGAAGAAAACACTATCTGCAGAAAAATACATTTATTCTTATAGTCTTATTATAACATGATTTTTAAATTTTTTCATCTCTGTAGATGTTATTTTGAAGCAACTAGGATTTACATAATAACTGAATTCTGTTCTATCAATTTTTACAGCTGTCTTTCAAGACCTGTAATTTCATCCAGCAATAAGAAAATGCTCTGAGTAGTCTCTTTTTATTTGCTGAAACAACAAGTTGTCAGCAGGTTGAAAAGTTAGGATTCCATGTTCACTCATTCCGGCATTCCGTGAATTGACTTTATCTCACTTAGAGTTTGAAGTTAATGCATGTGCACACAAGATATACAGTGATTAGTATGTGCAGTTTTTGCAATCAAATTCTAAATGCCTTTCCAATTTCTTTGTTTTCAAAGTATAACTTACATTTGAATTTAATTGCACTAAACACAACCATTTCATAGATTCTACTATCAAGTAAATCGTGCTTCACAATTACACGATGGAAATGTGGCTATATCAATATATAATGATCATTTTGATTGACTAAAATGTAATGTAATAGAAAAAGCAGCACTGTAAAAGAAGAGGCCAACAGGGATTACTTATGAGATTTCCTTCTGTTTTCAACTATCTTATGAAGTCTTTAGAGATCTCTACATTTCTCTTAAAACGTTTTTGTGAACTTTCTTTCAAATACATAATGAAACTTTTGGCAGACAACATGTAAGGAGCATTTTTTTATTGTTTCTGAAGTAAAAAAGCTTTAGAAAGGAGGGGGAGGAGTATTTTTCCTTTCACTTTTGATGCAAAATAGCCATAGACTATCTTCTTCAAATATTTACTGATCTGTTCTGCTTCACATTTCCCACTTTCTACTAACTGTATATTAAGAGTCTGTTGCAATCTTATGTTTTCACTACCACTTGTTACACTGTGACACTAGACATAAAATCAGGAGACCTTCCGGGATCTTGTCTTGCTTCAGACATTGCGCTGCTTCATGTCCTTGGGCAATTGCCTTAACCACTGCAGCAGCATATTGTCTCCCATTGCATGACTTGTTACCACTGAAAGTATCGCCAGGTAGGTAAAGGGAAATCTTGTGGCTGCTCAATTTGAAGAGAGAAGAATTAATGAGAACTAGTAAGGACTGGTCTAACTTAGGGGAGAGCAACAGAGAGGTTTGATTGCGCAAATCGACAAAAACGTAGCCACAGCCCAAGCAGGGTCAGCTGAGCTTGTCGAGGGTGTGCAGGGGCAGCTGCCTCCAAAGAGGATTCGGTCATCAGACAGAAGCAGCCATGGAATTTCTTTTCCTGTGCATGTCAAGCCAAAGCTGTTGGACACTGCCTTTGTGGGCCAGGCTGAATTTCCAAGGAGTTTTTGGCCTGACTAGCCATCTGACCAGGAATGACATAAATGCGAGTGTATGTGTGGTGTTTTCCCTTTAAATTCCATGAATTTATGCCCTCCATTTTGATCAGCAACACTGAATAAATAATAAATTGGAGATGGTTATTATCTAATTAGTTACTCCTTTGGGTAAAAGAAGCTCATTGGAACAGGTGTGGTCTCCTACCATGTATGCATGCGGTACCATGCTCATCATGCCGGAAGCCTCTAATCACTAATGTTTTACAATTAATGATCAAGACTCAAGTGAGAGGTGAATCCAGACAAAAATCATTTATCCTTTTCCTAAATCTGGATTTCATGGATCTTAATCTGAACTCATATATAATGACATACATCACTGGATAGAGGTAGAGGACCTAAATCTGACCACATTGTCACTAAACTATGTTTATAAATGAAATTCCTGCCTTAAAACTCTTGATGTATTGTGTGTGGGCAGTAAAATCCTAATTTCTTTAGTCCTTACCTGAAAAAACATGTAGGATGGGAAATCCATTGTAGGCCTGCTAAATCTACTGTTCATTCACTCTTACTTGACTCAGATATCTTTCCACTTCCAATTGTTATTGAATTTTCATATCATCTGTTTAAGAAAAATCTTTCTGGGTTTAATACATTGAATGTTTTATGATGAACATAATATAAATATAGTAAGAGCTACAAAATCAGAATATTGTTCTTCATGAACATTTATTACCTTTAAAATATTTTTTATTTTTTTTTATTTATTGAAGAAAATTGGACTTATTCATAAACATTATCTATTTATACATAATATGCTTATGACCACATTAGTCAGAGAGAAAAATTTCAGAGGCTTCAGTGAAAAAATATTAAGGTGTTTCTCTTCCTTGATTTCTGCAGACTTCTGTATCTTCTGCCAATTCTGAAAATATATATTATATGCTATACTAAGAAACATCACATCTTCAGAATGATTTTATGTATCAGTTTTGTCTTTATTTAGAACTTTGTCTTTATTTAGAACTTACCTCATACATGTTTCTTAATTTCTTGATCTGTGTATCATTGTATGTATGACTTACTGCATATTTTCCATGTGTGCACACAAGATTTTCTCCAGTTCCAGTGGATTTCCAAAATGCCTAGATAAAGTTATGTGCTTCCATGATTACATCAGCAGCTCTTTGCTTCGAGGAGTTCAAGTAGGGTTCTGGTGTTAGGGTTAAGTCATTCATAGAATCATAGAATCATAGAATCTTCATGGTTGGAAAGGACCTTTGAGACCATCGAGTCCAACCAAACAACCTACAATCTCTGCCACTAGAGCATGCCCTGAAGTGCCACATCTAGATGTTTCTTAAACATCTCTAGGGATGGTGACTCAACCACCTCCCTGGGCAGGCTGTTCCAGTGCCTGACCACTCTTTCAGTAAAGCAATTCTTCCTAATATCTAATCTAAACCTCCCCTGCCCCAGATTCAGACCATTTCCTCTGGTCCTGTCATTATTCACCTGGGAGAAGAGGTCAACGCCCAGCTCTCTACAACATCCTTTCAGGTAGTCATCCTTTCAACTGACAGTGTGTGTTGGCTGTTTCATCAGCAAGGAAGGACTGTTGTAATTGAAGACAGTGAACCACCCAAGGGCCTGGAGTCATGTCCAGCTTCCGTCTATTCCACTTTGGAGTGATAGTAGCTTTAGGAAGATATTGTGTTCCAGATATAAAAAAATCCCAGAGCTTCCCTCTCCATCAGCTCTTGAAATATGTCCTCTGAAATGCGAGGATTTTTCCTGCATGCCTTGCAAGGTTGTGAAGAGTGGTTTATTCCTAGTCTACTGAAAACTCATTTCATGTTAACACTCCAGAATAAAATTGAGAACAAAGCAGAGGGTTTTTTTGTCTAATCCTGATGTTAACCAGAAAACAATCAAATGGAATGGGGAGATGCGGGGGAAAAGGGGGGGATGTAACACACCTCAAATGAAAACACAGAACAAGAATGTAAATATAAGATAAAAATGCCTGTCAGATACATACCTACCCATGCAGCTATTCATCAATGTTTCTGGAATTATAGATAAGAATAAGACACTTTTCAGCATGGTAAGTAAGGCAAAATTTTAATAATGATAACAAAAATGTTTAGAATCTACTCTCCTATTATCCTCAGGACTATGGTTACTTATGTTTAAGAAGCACTTAAAAGCATTTTTTCTAAAACACTTGAGATTGGCAATAGGTTTAGGTTCCCAGTTTATGGTGTCAGGAGAGGGAAAAAGCAAAATGGTTCCTGGATCCGACTAAGGCTTTGGGAATTCAGATGAGTGAAACGCACCAGACCTTGGAGCAGTTATTCACTTTATGTTGTACAGGTAATGGCTAAAAGCAAGAGTAATGCAGGGATAATTTCCCACAATTCTGTATAAAAGTAAAAACTTGCACAACTCTATGTGTTGACTAATTTCTGTAGGGTGCCTTTAAATTATAACAAAATTCATTTTGTTAGCCTTTAATAGTCTCTCTTAAGATGGTCTGGTTTTGACTAGCAACAACATATGATCTCTCTTGCCAGGACATTCAATTTCTCCTCAAATTAATTTAAATCTTCCCTTGTAATTTAAAATTTTTATTTGTCATTGTCAATGTAACATCGTTTATTTCTGGCTCTGCCCTCAATTTAGCTACAAGAATCAGTCTCTTGGTGCTGTTTAAAATCTTGTTAGGAATTTTAGGAAGGGATACTGAAGCAATCTAATGATAATTATTTTTGTCATTGTCAGCTTGAGTAATCATGTAGCCTTTGTAATGGAGTCTGATAATAGTGCTATATTCTACAGGAATATGAGTTGTATAAACTAAAAACATGAAATGTGAATTGGTTAGGAGTCCCTAAATAAATAAAGTATCTGAATTAACATATCTGGAAGCTCTACTTTGTAGACAGGAGAGTTAATTTTCATATCTTTGTTTTGTATCTCATGACCATCAGAAACTCATCTATTTTCTTTCATTATTTTTGCCTATATGGAATTTTCTTAATAATTTTCTTTATTTATCAGAAGTTCTAATGCCATAGTTCCATAACTATTTAGCAAGTATTCCGATAATGACAATCGACCTTCTTGCCCTCTCTTCAGACTCCATATTGATGAACACATTCCCTTCAGATGTGCCACTCCCTCTGTTGGTTACCTTTTCTGAATATGGATATAACCATATGTGCTGACTTAATGAATTACAAGCAGTACTACTATATGTCTGCAGGATAAAGTTTGCCTTTATTAAAAAATCTCAGACTCACAACCAAATACAAGCTACGGACTCATTTGTAGTGATGCACGTACTAAAGAAAAGTTCAATGATTCCTTTCATTGCTCTACAGAACCTATTTTTAATGAAAACAGTTGAAACTAATGTATTCCTTGCACACAGGGGCCCACAGTCTATCAGCAAGTGCAATTTTCTCATGAACCCCACAAGTTTCCAGTGTTACAGGACCCAACCCTCTGGTAAACAAGGTCACTGGTTCTTAATAAACAGATTTTCAGCCCTGAAGGATCCTCATTTAACTAATGAATTTATAAATCAATAATGTCTTTCTTTTTTGTAAAAAGAAATATTTAGATGGGAAGGAGAAGAAGGTAATAAAACAGTAACTGAAATCCTGTGTGCGTCATCAGGTGCAGGTGGATTTACCACTGCTCAAAATTTCTCACAAAATTTTCAGTTTAACCAACAGAAGCCCAAAAGTGGCTCACCCTAAGAACTCAGGGTCTATCCAAGATGAGAACTTGAAGACTCATGGACTTGTGGCGCTGTTATATGAGAAGAAGCAGCAGCAGGAATTTTCTACCCCGTGGGTGTATGTATAACCAACTCAAAGCAGAGGAGAGAAACTTCAGGACAGGAATAAGTGACAAGGAGGAGGGGCAGGAGTTCACAGTCTCTGGGTCTGGCCTCCTTGCTCTAGAGTTTGTCACAAATCTAATGTGATTTACATTCTCTGTGCATATCTTCCCTTTACAGAGAAGTGCTGCTAACTCAGCAGTGTGCTTCTCTTCAATCAGTGTTGAACTGAGTGTGACTATGGTTTAGGCACACTTATAATATTCTGTCTGGAAAGAAACTAAAACAAGCAATTTTCATTTGAATACCTAAATGTTAGAGGACAATCAGGAGTGCTTTACCTCAAGACTCACTCTTTCAGAACTTTGAAGCAGATTTTTCTCCATGAAGAACTGTATTTAGAAAATGAACTTATTAAAAACCTTTGTGCAAAAATGAAGTTATTTAGATAAAAGTTAAATCTTCAAGTGGTCATTCATGCAGCTCAGATACAGTGAGAAGGAAAAGAGACACTATTAGTATTCAGAAAACAAATGTTGTAGGATGGACTGTATATAAGGTATTTAAGAGACAAGACAGAAACAACTTGATGGGCAGGTTGAAGGCAAGGAAATCACCAATAATATATCAAGAATATTTTCCGAGGGCAAAGATCCTTGGTAGCTATTAATGTAGCCCTGTAGCCATGTAAAGATAGTTTTGCCATCACTTGTAACAGGTCATAGGATGAGGAATGAAACTTGCCAGGCTTTGTCTGAAGTTGTGTTGGCCTACATGGGTTTTTGTTTTAACTTCTTTAAATATAAAAGCCATTTTCTAATGACCAGGTGGCTATTGCCTGATTAGTTTTATTTTTTATTATATTTGTATAATTTGTGGTACAATCATATTTTTTATTTTTGTAATAAAACTGTTCTGCAAATAATAAAATAGTCATCATAGAATGAAATACTTGTAACTCGAGAATAACGATGTAGTGTAGAATACAGGCATGGTGTGACAGCAAAAGCCTTGAAAGTGGGGATGCAGAACGCAGTGTTGGGGAGTAAAACCACAAGAAGATAGATGAGATGCACAGATGACACTGGAGACCCCAGAGATGTAAGCAATTCACCAGATGAAGAAATAGAGATTGGGGGATGGTGCAAAATTGGTTTAATGGATAACAAAAATAATGAAGAACAAGTATCTGACATACTTAAGACAGGCCACATCTAGTACTTTTATATGTAACACTGAGGTGCAGACCAATGAAGAAAGAGAAACATTAAGTATAATAGAAATGTTTTAAAACAGCTCTGATGCATTAAAATCTCCTCCTCTTAAAAAGAAGAGGAAGAAGCTGTCAACAACATGTTCTTCCCATCGAGGGGCTTGGGAAACTTTGTCCCTGTGTCCAGTCTGAAACCACAGTCTTCAGGTCCACTCAGAAACACTAGAAGTGTGAGTGTAAATGTAGAGAAAGGGGTACATACAAGGAATAGTGAGTGTAACTATTGAAATTGTATTATTAGTGAGACTTTCCACAATACTATTCTTTTCTTTGTTTTCTTTTTCAGGAATATTAAGATCTGGACTAATAATTCTTTGATTAAACCATTAAGATTTGAATGTCACTAAAAATATATCTTACTTAGCTTTACATATCAGATATGTTTCCTTTTTGTTTCAAATAAGGGTTTGAATGTAATGTTAGTAAACAGTCTGAGTCAATGTTAGTACCCGGGATGAATCGTTAACAGTAAAACTGGTAGGTTAAAATATTAGTGGTATCTCCAATTCTTGAAAGTTGCTAATATGAATGGTTAATAACAAGAGATCTTTTTTAGAGTATTACAGAGTATGTTATATATCAGCATATACCATGTTTATCAAGGAGACCTCCAGGACAACTGTAAGACATCACATTATACAATTTTCAGAATACTTATACAGTGTCTTATCTATTCTGTTCAATAAATTCAACTGAACATTTAATTACCCTGGTTTGAGCAGTTGCATACTATCGTAGTAATTGGTAGCTCATTATCCTTAACGTTAACCCTAGTTCACTGTCAGTTCTTCCTTTTCTCTCAAACAATAAAGCCAGTAAGTTGATGCAATATCATGAGCAAAATATGCATTCTTGATGAAAATGTATGAACAGCCAAACACTAAGAGAAATAGAACTAAAAAATAACTTATCAGAGAGAACCATTGTAGAAATTGTCATCAGTGAGTTTGCAGATGACACCAAGCTGAGTGGTGCAGTTGACATGCCTGAGGGATGGGATGCCATCCAGAAGGACCTAGACAAGCTGGAGAAGTGGGCCCGTGTGAACCCCATGAGGTTTAACAAGGCCAAGGGCAGGGTCCTGCACCTGAGTCAGGGCAACCCCTGATATCAATACAGGCTGGGAGACAAAGGGATTGAGAGCAGGCCTTGGCTGACCAAGCCAACAAACTACTGGAAGATATTTTTGTTCTTAAGTAGTGATTAATCTGTATTTTTCTGAGGGGCTAATGTCTATTTCTTGGGTTTATGTCTTGTTTCTAATGTCTGTATCTCTTTAATTGATCTGTTTACAGTATCGCTAAGTGTTTAATCTGTGCTTGTGGCATTCTTACTAAAATTAAGATTCCTTCATAATCACTTCAATCATCATATACATCTTCATTTTAACATAGATCTAAGGATCCCAAATGAGTTAACTGGCTTAGACAAACTGCCTGTAGTTTTCCTGCCAACCACAATAAGGTGTACAGACTCCACAGCCCTCAAGGTAAGAAAGTAGTGAAGAATGCTGTGACTAATGGAATTTAATAGATCTAGGTCTGACCTCAGTCTTTGTCTTCTCTGTCATCTTGTCTTCTCCTGAGTCCTCATGTCAGAGATGCTGCTCCTTGTTGCATCTGTCACAGTGGGCTGCTTGGCCTCTTCATAGTGGCTGTCACTGCAAGGACATGCTATTGAAAGTGTTGAGGAAGATTTCACCTCTCTGTTGCACAGCTCAGTGATTTACTAGGTTCAGCAATGTGACATGCTGAATCAGCTCTGCCACTGATGTTAGGAGTCTCTGACTACTTGGTGATTATGTGTAGATTGGTTCAAATGGTTATGCTACATAAGAGGAAAATGAGAGTGAGAAAGTACAGTAGAACCACTTACAGTGGAGTGGTGTGAAAATCCCAAACAGCTTTAGTGCATTTCAATAAACTTTTTCATCAAGCTGCATACAGTGATGCTTCTAAGAAAACTCTTTTTCAGATAGTAAACCCTTTGGAATACATCAAATAATGGGTCTAGATAGTATTAAATAATGGGGATTATTGCCTTCTCCTCATCTTGGACAGAAGCAAAAACAGAGAAGAAAAACATGTCACCTGTTGCTGCAGGTTCTCTCAGTTGAAAGTAAAAACCATTTAGGCTAATGATTTTGCAGATGCGTTACCTTGTACTACAAGTTATGCAGTAAAAGCACTTGGAAACAAAACAATTTGATTTTCATGACTATGGAACGTTCTTCAAGGACTGAAGGATGCTAAGCAGGGACGAGATCCAACTGACCAAGCTGAGCAAAAGCATCTTTGCCAGCTGGCTTGCCAACCTGGTAAGTGGAGCTTTAAACTAGAAATAGTTTGAAGTGAAGGGAGATAACAACCTTCAGTCAAGTGAGAAAATAGTGAACCAGGTTGGCAAGCAAAGGGTGCAGGGTTATGTGGACGAGACAGACTTCATAATCAACAAAACAGCAAAAAAGTGCCCATCGCAAGTGTATTCACACAAATAAGGGAGACCCAAGAAGATAGCACTGTGGGAGAAGCTTTAATACTTTTCCTGGGAGATAAGCACGAGTGGGTGCCCCTCCCAAATTCTCATGCGCCATGGGGAACAATAGGAGGAATTAGAGGTCTGCACAGCTATGATCTCATTAGCAACATAGTGGTGGTGGGATAGCTCACACGACTGGAAGCAGTGATGGGTGGGTACAGGCTCTTTACGAAGGACATGCTGGAACAGGGAGAGAGACGTGCTTTATGTGAGAGAGAAATCGGAATGCAAGGAGCTGCACCTAGGAACAGGAAAGGAGTCAGATACCTTCCAAGCTGGTAGCTGCAAAGCTTTTTTGTTCAGACGAAATACTTCCACCTTGCAATGGCAAGAGAGATTACGGGGTAGGAAAGTGCAGCAAAAGGAGCATATTTGGAGGGTCGGTGGTTGCCTAGCTTTTCTCACTTCTCACAGAAGGATCTCATTGCTGCAGAGACAGCTCTGTGATCTAGAACAGGAAATTCCTCCATCTAATTCATCTCGGTTTGCAAAAAGAAAGGTAAATGTACTATTTCTGATTTCGTGATTAGAACGGGTGAGGGAGGTGAGGGGTTTTACTCTTTATATTTTTGGTGAAAAAGTCATAAAAAAACCCAAAACATCATGCTTGCCACACAAAAAATTAAACTGCTCATAGATTACTGATGTTATCCATATCTAGCGAAGTTCTTTTTCAAAGCTTTGGGATTGTATCACAAAGATTAACATCATAAATGAAGGATAATATTTAGAAATATCCTTTAGATCTGAAAAGAAAGCAGAAGATAATTGTGGCAGGTTGACTTTGTTTGTCTGACAGACCTCAACCAGCCGCTCACTCACTCCCCTTTCTTAACAGTATAGGGCAAGAAAATACAGTGGAAAAGCTCATGGGTCAAGATAAAGACAGGGAGATCACTGAACAATTACCATCATGGGCAAAACAGACTCAACCAGGTGAAAACTAATTCAAGTTATTGTCAACTAAAATATTTTTGGATCGTGAGAAACAAAAATTAAAATACCTCCCCACATATGTTTTCCCAGGCTCAACTTCACTCCTTTCTCACGTCCTCTACCTCCTCCCTGTCCCGGAGTGGTGCAGGGGGGATGGGCAATAAGGGGTTATGGTCAGTCCATAAGTGTTTCTATTTTGCCCTTTCTTAAATCTGTTTTCCCAGAGATGCAGGCTTCTTGGCCACGGGGCTCACCTGTGTCTTGGGGTGGGTCAGTTGGAGCTGTCTGGAACCAACTGTGTCTGTCCTCCCCTTACAGAGGCCACCTCACAGCCCCAGCTTCTGGCACCAGGGCACATGTTGTCCCAAAAATAAGGTTTCTTCAGCCGGTGTGCAAAAGCCAATCAACACACTGACTCGAGATATTTGTCTTTATTTCAGTTCTGCAGAATTGGGTGGTAGGCATGTAAAGCAACCAGCACACCTGATAGGAAACACATAGGGTCTTTTATACAAAAGGGTAACGAAGGAAAATCACATCAAAATAGCCTTAATCATATACCAAAAACTCATTTGTATGCGTCCCAGTTTCTCTCTGGCTCATTATAAGGTGGTCTTACATTTACATATACAATTTCCTCCTAGAGGTGTAATTTTTAGTATTAAAGTTATCTAAGGTAAATAGAAATTATACCTTCATCCTACCAGCTACCACTAGGTTACTATTTAATTTTCTATTCTGTTTGGGCTCCACTTGGAACAATGGCTAACTTAAAGATTGGATTAGTTATATTTATGAGATTTTCGTTTTAGGGACTTTCTATTCCCGTTGCTATGATTTCAGAGTAGGCCATGATGGTCACTCAGTTTTGTGGATTTTTAACTCTTTTCGACATCACATGGACACCCAATACAGTAACACAGAATAATTAGGATAAAATGGGAGAGAAGTATTTCCTTATTATTATGAAACCATACTCAGTAGTATGTTTTTGATGTGCTATTATATTGTACTTTGAAAAGTATGCTTGTACTCCCATGAGATCTATGTGATAATCACAAATTGGTCACTAAGGGCCAAGACCTCCAAATACAGGGGTGATTCCTACAGCAGTAACATTCATCGCAAGTAGGCTGTGTACATTCAATGATCAAACCATTGTGCAATCTCTTTGTGCCACTTAAAAAAAAGGGTGGTTAAAACTTTGTAGCAGAGGTAATAACAAATTATTGGAAAGTGCATGATCTGCAGCCAGAATACATTCACCGTGTAGACTTCATCTCCTGTTGGTCTCTGGAGATGCATAAGATCACCAGCAAATTGAAGGTTGCAGGGTTTTTTAATTGCTTGTTGTCAGTGCATAGAGGTTGTATTTCAGATCATGAATTTTTAGATCTCTATCCTTCCTTTGTTTCCTAGTTATATTCATATGCACAAGAAAGGTACAGAGTCAAAGAGTTTCTGCACACATAGAAGTATAGAATCGTAGAATCATAGAATGTGTTGGGTTGGAAGGGACCTTTAAAGGCCATCTAGTCCAACCCCCCTGCAGTAAGCAGGGACTCTTCAACTAGATCAGATTGATCAGAGCCCCATCAAGCCTGGCCTTGAATGTCTCCAGGGATGGGGCCTCCACCACCTCTCTGGGCAACCTGTTCCAGTGTCTCACCACCCTCATTGTAAAGAACTTCTTCCTCATGTCTAATCTAAATCTACCATGCTCTAGTTTAAAACCATTGCCCCTCATCCTATCGCTGCAGACCCTCCCCAGCTTTATTATAGGCCCCCTTCACTACTGAAATGCCGCTATAAGGTCTTCCCGGAGCCTTCTCTTCTCCAGGCTGAACAACCCCAACTCTCTCAGCCTGTCTTCATAGGAGAGGTGCTCCAGACCTTTGATCATCTTCGTGGCCCTCCTCTGGACCCGCTCCAGCAGGTCCATGTCCCTCTTGTGCTGAGGGCTCCAGAGCTGGACACAGTACTCCAGCTGGGGTCTCAAGAGAGCAGAGCGGAGGGGAGGGGAGCAGAGTAGAGCAGTGTAGAAAGAGGGTCCTGCTTGTTGTCGCAGAGCTCTCTTGGCATGTTTTAGGTGAACTAGCATGCCTTTTCTTTGTCTAGTCTTTGAGACACTTTTTTACGTACTGTAACATTGTTGTGAGCAAATTCTATATGCCAGGTAATGTCTTCTGCCATAAGTAAATTTAGGCTTAATAATAAGTATAAATGTCCTAAAATAATGAACGTTTTAAGTTGAGGATCTAAAAATGGGGAATTTTTCAACCGGTGCATTTGGAGTGGGGTGGTGTACTGAAACACAAGGCACTCATTGTATTTTGAATCATTAAAAACAACAAATGAGAGGCAAATGAAAGCAGTAACTAAAACATGACGTTTTCAGAGACAGACTACATTCCACAGATGTCTGGAATTAAGTATCATTCTCTACGCTGCACCTATTTTTCCTTCAATTCAAAGCTCAGAATCCCTGTGGAAACAAGTTGGCCTTACTATTGCAGAAGGCTTCCTAACTTCTGAGACAAAAAAAAAAAAAAAAAAAAAAAAAAAAAAGAAAAAAAGAAAGCAGAGGTGAAATCCTACCCCCAGTAGAATCAATCCACAACTCTGAAAGCTGTAGTTTGTTGTACTTTCCTATTCAAGTGACAATGAGTGTGAACCCTCTGGCGACATCTAAAGGATGAAGGTTCTTAAGAAGAGTCACTTATATAAAACTTAAAATGAAACTAATGTGTTAGTCAGTTACATAACTTCTAAATCTTTTGGTTTGCTATTAGACTGTTCTGAAATAAACCTCAAAAAATAATGTGAAACTTAAATTAGGTGTAAGAATCAAAATTGTCTGCTTATTTCTTGGAGGCCTTTGGTCAAATTCTTACAAAATTATATTCCCAGTCCATGCTAGTTCAGATGAGTTACAAACAGTAGAAAAAAAATAATAAAAAGAACTTTAATAAATTTGGCTAAATAAAGAAAACAAGACAAAGTACGTTTGTCAAAATTGAATGCCAAGTGTTTGAGTTGTTTAAAAGCTCGTTGAGTAATACAAAAAATATTCTTCCAAGAAATATTTTGATAAATATTTTCTTGCAAGGATCAGTATTAATGTACATCTGCTTCATCAAAACCAGCAAATATCTATGGCATAAAGGAAAAAAAAAAAGCCAATTAATTTGCAGGATCACAGCCTAAAATCTCTGTGAAAGCCTAAGTGAAGATCTGTATTCGTAAACATATTATTTTCAGCAAAAGCTGTTATTTCAGTTGTTCCACAGGTTCTACTAGACCCAGGCACAGTATCTCCAAACATTAGGCCTTTCATTATTTCAATATATTTTATTCTCAAAGATCAACACATTAGGGTGAAATACAAGCCTGCCATTGGCAAGGTCATTTGCAGACTCTTTCACTCTTCCTTTTCTATTGCAAGCACTGTGCTAAGAATAATGAAATTACTGTCTTCAAAATCAGTTTATGAGAAATACCACATTTCAGTGATAATGATATTGGAATAATCTAAATTGTTGTCGTTAAAGTTCAGCCTATTACTCTAGATCAAAATGAAAACTTCACAAAGGAGACTTTTAGGATAGATGATGACTTTCTATACTTTCATTGTGGTGATTCTCCAACGATTGGTATGATAGTCTTGTATAATTAATAGCACTTAAAATTCACATGATGAATATTTTTTTTTTTCTGATTTGAATACTTTCTTTCTCATTCTTGGAGGAAAGCAAGTAAGTAGTCTTTCTCCATTCACTGCACATGTGAATACTAATGCAATTATGTTTATAATGCCCTATATAGAAGAAATACAAAACACTTGTAAGTTTTTCTTGATGTGCAAGAAATGATCCTCAATTTATACACAGGCTCCAAATCCCACAAAGATAACTGTTACAAGAACGGTAAGTAACATTGTTGTTGAAAAAAACTGTTTCAATATAAATAAAAGTTAGATATGTTACTTGTGAATGTCTGTATGTTCCCCTAGATTATTTGACCTGTTCCCCTTAAAACCAGTCCTGCAATCAGGATGTTACTTGCTGATAGAAATTTTGAAAATTGGCATTAAAGTGAAATGCTGTCTTTTCAATAATTATGACAATGAAAGAGAAAAAGGAAGTATCAGTAAAATGTTCATGTGTTCTGCTGTGCACTGTCTGTTATACAAGTGAAATTACCATTTGATTTTCATTATGGAAAGGAGAATATATGTTATTAGTAGTAACGATCTGAGAAATGAGTTATAGATCCAAACCTATAGGTCCAGATTTTCAAATTAATTTTTTTTTCTTAGCTGAAATAGCATGAATGTTTATTGTTCTTTACTTAACTATTGGCTTCAAAAGTACAGAGGATAAGTGAAAAGAAAACCTTTAGTGAGACACATTTGAAGAGCAATGTTTTAAGTATTTGCAACCTTTTTATTTCAAAGATATTTCACTTCAGTGAAACAGTCAGTGGACGTAAACAAAAATTCTTTCACTATGAAGAACAGGGCATGTGATTTTACAAAAAATGCTGTGTATTCCTTATGGAATATGGCTCATTGTGAATAGATAAATCGGTCACCATGCCAGAATGTTGCATTTCTCAAGAACATAGCTCAAAGGCAAGTCATCAACAGTACTATTCCGTTTGTTGCTTGCCTAGAAATGGAGTTAGAATCTATATTACTTCACATACAACCTTAATATTCTTATTTGCCCTTTCAGTAACTTCTTGAGTTTTACCTAAAAAGCCTGTCTAACAAGTATAATTTTCCACCTGTGTTTTCTGCTGACTAGCAATAATTAAGCAATTTCATGTATTTTCTCTCTGAGAAGTGAGCTACTGTATACATTTGTCTTTATTGTTGGTTCTTTACTGAAAGCCCCATTTTAATGATGCCTCATGAAATTTTTCTGAAGAAAAAATAAATTATTACCCTATTCCTACAACAGACCAGGAGAATTTCATAATTACATATACATTGACAGCTGTCATTATAAAACTATAATTAACTTCTGGTGTAAAATATATTTTTAATTGGTTTTACATTATTCCTTTTTTCTTTGACTAACTATGCCAAAAACTTACCTTGCTTACAACTTTTGTCGTGTTACCCCTCTTTTATTTCAAGAGTATGCATATATGCACATTCTCTCTATATATACACATATATAGCTTACTTCCAATGTACATTGCTCTCTTGACAAGATACAGTATAAATAATTTACAGATACAATTTATTGCAAGATAAAAATATGCTGATACAAAGTACAGAGAACCACCTTCTATTCAGGGAAAAGCAATATATTACCCAGTGTTGTAATAAACTGCATATTTTGTTAGGAAAGATATTTTATTGATTTATTTTTCACCTATGCATTGCAAGTTTTCTATAATTCAAGTCCTGACTATTATTTTTTTTATATCATAGCTTAAGTTACCAGAGGAGGAAATTAATTTTTCCCACTCTTATCTTTGGTGTGAGCTGTCCTTTAATTGAGTAAAATGGCTGTACTTAGTGTAATAATCCACCATTCATGCTGAGTTAGCAAAGAGAAACAGGATATCTCTTCAGACATCAGCCTGCCGGATGGCCTTCTCAAAAGGGAAATAAAAAATCACCTCATCTCAAAATCACCTGCTTGAGATTGACCTCCACATGTTAAATCCCTCTACAGGCAGATCTCAACAGCCATTTATCTCTGCCACACCCTGGTGCCGACTTTCCTGGAGGGCAGAAAGAAACTTTTAGCTTTATAGGATGTTATTTCCTCAGCAATTAGCAATCCCCTAGGCAAACAAGTTCAGCTTTCTCCCTCAGAGACCCTTGGGCATGGTGACCTGCCTCCTGGCCTCAGCAATTTCTGTCCCTGGAGGTATCTGAGCCGATGACTGCCTTCCAGCCAGATGCATGTCTGCCTGAGAAATACTCCCTGGTGGGTGACTTGTCTATGGTGCAGTTCTCAGTAGCATTCCTCAGCTCTTGGAAAAACATTCCCTGTCCATTGTGGGTAATAAAATGTGTTATTAATAACTGCGACTGAGTAATCAAAGTACTACTTTTCATCCGCAAAAGGACAGGTAAGAAATATAGCAAATGTGTAATCTGACACACCAAGTATTCTGAGGACATAAAAATACTAAAATAGCATAGCTAAACTGAGTTTAAAGATGCCAAAGTGTTTAAAGAAGTTACTACCTTACAGACATGTTACATTTGTATATAAACAATTGATGGATGATTTCCATGCAGATTTTACAGTGTATCCGATCCACTATCTCTGTGATATTTTGCTAATTTGACTTAAATTATCACTGAGAAATGAAGGCAAACTAGTAATGGAATAATTTTCTTTTTCAGTGTTTAACTGAAAAGAAATAAAGCAGATATGAAATGGATTTTTTTTTTTTCAGCAGGCATAAAAATAGCATTTTAAAGAAACATGTTTGGAAAATAAGTATTTAATTGCTAGCCAGTGCAATTTAGGTAAAAGACAAATTACAAAAAGAGGGAGGTAATATTAGAGAGAAGAGGATCATGTTCCAATTGAACTCATATACTGCCTTGCAAGTGAATGTACTGTAGAGGTAAAGCAGTATTTATGCTCTTTAGTCTTAAGTAGAAAGCAAAAAATATGATCTAATTGGCTGCTTGGATTCAATTATGGAAGCTGCCTAATATCACATGGCATCCTTTATTGCATCTGACTGCCCTAACCCCAAAACAGTAAAAAAATCCATCTGGCTTTTTACTTTTTTTTTTTTTTCCTCCTTATGGTGTATTAATTAGAATCTAAATTCTGGCATCACCAATGTAAGTAGCACTGGGGTTTTGGTGCATTTCTGTTGATTACACATAGCCCAATGTGGGGCAAGCCCTGTTTTTAAATTCTTCTTTCTGGTCCAGTAAGTTGAAGGGCCTTGGCATTTATTACCAATACAGCACCTTAAACACCAGTCTGCTGGGTGAGACAGCCTGGAACTCTCATGGCTGCCTCATTTTAAAAAATATCTGTTATTCATAGGAATAGAGATTTCACATGCTTCAGTTAGTTCTCCAAAGTATAAGGACAGAGCATTAAACAGTCACTCATGAATGATTTTTCTCCCTCTCTCAGTTTATCTCACTCTTGATTTTCAAAAGAAACATCAGTTTCATTGTCCTCAAGGTAATGGCTGAAAATCTTCTGCAGGTGTCTGTCTTTGAAAGGAAAGGACCTCAGTCCAACCAATTCCCTGCTATTCATCCCCATCTTGGCACTGTAGCTTGTGTCTTCAGGAGTCAAACTGTGCTGAAAACACAAGTCCCTGCAACCACCAAGAGGAGCAGAATATAGGGGTTTGCGAGTGAGACACCCTTTTAGTGTCCCTGTATTCTATAAAAACCCTGGCTTTCATTATTAATTTGTACAATGCTTCAGTCATTAAGAGTACATGTTTTTAAGGCCCGTTCTTTTAGTCCCAACCATCTACAGCTTTCTAAATTGGGAAGTCTTTACTGTGTTTCAGGGATGCTCTGTGTCTTTCTTTTTCTTTTATTTTAAATATTAATCTGAAGTAGAATTGATCAGAGCCTAGATGTCTCCTAGGCTTCTCAAGTTTATGAATTGTCAATGGGGCAACTGGAAATTGCCTATTATAGCGTCTCTTCTGTCTGCAGTCTTCAGCCTTATTCTGAGCAGAGGAGGATATTGCCACACAAGATGGATAGTCTAAGTAGCAAGTTACAAGTGCCTATAGAAAAATTAGAATTCCAGGAATAACTTTGATTCACACCATTGCCTCCTTTGTGGAAGCTCCAGAACATGTATTTTAAGTGTTAGGCTGCCATACAACTGTATATCAGCCAGCTGCAAACACCATTTATACATAAAAATATGCAGTATAAAATGTAATTAAAAGTATAATATCAATCAGAAAAATACCTACTGCCTAAATTAAGATTGTTTGTACCAGCTTAATTTGGCTGCTGAATGCAAATGCATTATGATACAGACCTAAATTGCAGAATGGCAAACTGTAATTTTCACAGAACTCCCCCTACATTCACTGCACAGAATATCTGCTCCCTTAATGAGCAAATAGTCAATATTTTGTTTTCTCCTCTTTGTTTGCTTAGAGGTTTCATAGCCCATTTACTGTGCACTGTCCAACCCCGCTGACTGCAGAATTGTGTTTTGATTCAGAAAAAAAGTCTTCCTGGGTTCTTTGTATATGCTTGTTTCATAAACATTATGTCATCTCTGTAACATTCTTAAGAAAAGAAGGGATATTATCTGCTATAGAAATTTTGGTGTCAGCAACATTTGATGGGCCTAATCATGAAACCTTTCTCTCAATTCCTGCAGCCTTGTGCATTGTTATACGCATTACGACCTCTGACAATGAATGTTTTACAGATTCTACAAGAAGTAAAAGCATTACTCATGCAAAGTCAACCTTGGCACAGGTTCAGCACGTTCATGGAACAAATGGTCCAGGAATTTCACAGAAGATGGTTGACATGGAGATATAAATCAGTGTTACCACAAAATACACTGGGACAAGACGTGAAAATGCACAATGATTGTAACTGGGCGTTATCTAACTTTTGGGGATATCTTTGCTATTTAAAGATTGCATACTAATTCTGAATATATATATACACATCCATTTTCCTATTATTTTAAAGAACAAACTGAAGAAAAAGGGAATGCCATTGTAATACATCATATATTTACTTCTGTCCACATCAGGACTGAAAACTTTAACTCTTAGGCTTCTGCTGATTGAGCTAAATGACATAACTCGGTGACAAAAGTAATGCAGAAAGAAAAAAGAATGTTTGAGGCTTTTGCTAACAGTTGAAGAATAATAAGTCACAGAAATTTTGGGCTCTGGAAGGACAATAACCCCAAGGAGACTACCTTACCAGCCTTCTGTTCATCTGGACTTCCTGTATGAATGTATCTGCAACCACTTCCAGTGCACAACCACTTCCACTTTGGTGCATAATCCAACTTCATGTCCCATTTTTTCTTGGGCTGTTCCAGTTCTTGTTGTCCTTCCCCACCAAAATGTCTCTACCCTGACATTATAGAATTGAAATACAAAATGCAAAATCATTTTTTTGGACTTTCTTTTGACAAAAACTTCACAGAATCACAGAATGGTAGGGGTTGGAAGGGACCTTTGGAGATCACCTAGTCCAACCCCCCTGCCAGAGCAGGGTCACTTAGAGCAGGTTGCACAGGAATGCATCTAGGTGGGTTTTGAATGTCTCCAGAGATGGAGACTCCACCATCTCTCTGGGCAGCCTGTGTCAGTGCTCTGCCACCCTCAAAGGAAAGAAGTTCCTCCTCATGTTTAGATGGAACTTCCTCTGCTCAAGTTTGTGTCCATTACCTCTTGTCCTGTCCCTGGGCACCACTGAAAAGATCCTGGCCCCATCCTCCTGACACCCACCCTTTAAGTATTTATAAGTGTTGATAAGATCCCCCCTCAGCCGTCTTTTTTCCAGACTGAAGAGACCCAAATCCTTCAGCCCTTCTTCATAAGAGAGGTGTTCCAATCCCCTAATCATCTTGTTAGTCCTTTGCTGTAACCCTCTCCAGCAGTTCCCTGTCCTTCTTGAGCCAGAGAGCCCAGAACTGGACACAGTACTCCAGGTGCAGCCTCACCAAGGCAGAGTAGAGGGGGAGGATGACCTCCCTCCACCTGCTGGCCACACTCTTCTTGATGCACCCCAGGATGCCATTGGCCTTCTTGGCCACAAGGGCACATTGTTGGCCATCCTGTTGTCCACCAGGACTCCCAGGTCTCTTTCCACTGAGCTGCTCTCCAGCAGGTCATCCCCAAACCTGTGCTGGTGCATGGGGTTATTCCTCCCCGGGTGCAGCACCCTACACTTCACTTATTGAATTTCTTAAGGTTCCTCTTTGCCCAAATCTCCAACCTGTCCAGGTCTCTCTGTATGGCGGCACAGCCTTCCGGTGTGCCAGCAACCCCTCCCAGCTTTGTGTCATCGGCAAACTTGCTGAGGGTGCACTCTAGGCCCTCGTCCAGGTCACTGATGAATATATTGAACAGGACTGGACCCAGTACTGACCCCTGGGGAACACCACTCGTCACTGATCTCCAACTAGACTCTGTGCCCCTGATCACGACCCTCTGAGCTCTGTCTTTCAACCAGTTATCTATCCACCTCACTGCCCATTCATCTAACCCACTCTTCCTAAGCTTCCCTATGAGCATGCTGTGGGAGACCGTGTCGAACACCTTGCAGTAAATTAATTCTTGGTGTTACAAATTGAAAATTTTGGTTTTAGTAGAACTGATTTATTCCACTTACTTATTTCTACTCGCAGGTGGATGAATATTCAGCTGTGGGACCGCAAGCTTACTGTATTATGCAGGAGCATTTATAACTTTGGGCAGTACAAATAGAAGGTCTGTGTAGTCCTCTGGCAAGTCTGTCCCTGTTTAATGAAGTGATTGTCAGGAATCACAGCTTTACATGTTTTCATCTAAGTTGGAATCATGAATTAGTATTTGCAAGAATGTCATATAGTAGTACAACATACAAACACAGGTGACTCTTGAAAACTGACGGTTCAAATGGTGGGTTAACACATCATGTTTTCAAAACCAAGCTAGGTCTTCAGGGTAAAGGTGGGATCTTCATTCAAAGTGCTAGTAAAACCCAACTTATGACAGCCAATGATTACAATACTTAACTATGATATGGGAAATGCAGATCTAAATGCAGATGTGAAAAAAAGTAGGCAGCCATATGTAGATGACCCAGATCTTGGATGAATATTCTTTTCCTTTTGACTTTTTGTAAAAAACAGCAGTCTTTGGTTTCATTCAGCTTCACTTCTGTCACTCTTCAACTACTTCCCTACAAGCTTCCTCCTTTCACCTCTGAGCCAGCAATTCCTTACTTGTTTGGCCATCTAGGTTGTCTAGCCACTGCAGTACTTTCAAGTATCATTTCTTCTGTGAAGCCTACAAGCAGAATAAATTCAGCTAGCCATAGTACAAGGAGAAGGTGGGAACACCTGTAAGGAGGAACAGCCACTGTTTCTGGTACAGCACTAAACAGAAAATAGCAATGGCTAATGCTGCCTTTTGTGAACATAAGGAGGCTTACAGGAATGTCATCTTGAACACTTTTGTCCTCTGACAGTGATGTATCACTAATGAAAGAGTCCCTGTTGTGAGAGAACTTCCTCTGAGTATGCTGTCAAAGGTCATTCCCCTTCAGCTAACGTGCCTGTGGATCTGCATCCATTGCTGGAGTTCTTAAGTTTCAAACCCACAGAGGGAACTTCTTCACCTGTTTTAAACTGGTGTCTCAGTTTCATCATTAAAGAAACCTATTCCTCATTCCCTGCCAGCTTCTGCCATCATTCAGCTAGACCTTTGCCCATGAGAAGCTGTGGAAGAAGGGAAGGGAGCATGGTCAGAGATAGACCTGATTGATTTTAAATTGGAACATGCTGTTATCTAGTAACTAAGTGGTCTGTTAAGGGTGATGTTGTGCTTGTGGGACAGAAAACTATGATGAGAAAAACAAAGTAGCAGAAATTGGAGCAGCAGGAAAATAAATAGATATTTCTCTCAAGACTCACATACTGGCTTTCACTCGCTTAAAATCTTCCCATGGGTATCACAGCAGTACACACATTCACACATGAATCCTGTGTTTTCTGGTTTCAAGGATATAGAACAGTTCAAAGCCAAGTTGCATAAACTGATCTTTTCCTTTGTCTGCAGACTTACACTTCAGTAAGAGAATACAAAGACACCCAGTGTTAAACAGTTACTCCCTGTGTATTCCTTAGCCTGTGACTGTGTTTCTTCAAATATTGTATAAACAAAAACATGCCTGGAATGAGAAAAAATGGCTTGAAGAGTAAACCAGGTGATTTAACTTGTAGAAAATGTATGTTTGGGTAGATTACAGAGCAAACAAAAAGTACAAATAGGACAAAGACCACGTGAAGACATGTCAATTCATTTACAGAGAGGAAAATGCTATTCATTGTAAAGACGCAGTGTTATAAGGAAGAACTATCTGTTTCTATGACATTTTGATTTGTAATGAAAGGTAGTGGTACTATGCTGTTTTACTGCTGAATAAAAGACTCAGCTTTCCAGTTTTATAGAAGAACATATCAGGTTTTTCCTAAAATTCCTCATTCACACATTGAGGACAGAATAAACCTTTTAAATATTTTCAAGTAAATTCAGCAGTTAGTTCACAAATCAGAACAAACTAAAAACTGAAAGAAACAGAACCCTGTGCTGTCTGCCCACTGTTTTTCCTGAGTAGCATTACCTATGAATTAATAAAATCTGTTGACTTTTCCTCAGAGTTCAAATTATCATCATTCTTTGCATAAATAACATTCCTAGAAAGTAGGTTGCAATAGAGCTAGCTATTGACAGACAGTATATTTAATGTCTATGAGCACAGAAAGTACATTTAAAAACAAGAACATGGTTAATTCTGAAGTGGTTAGCTTTGTGTTACTACAGAAAATTAATGCAATCAACTGACCTTGAGGATTACATTGCATATAGATTAATCTTCATGTAGTTTGCATATAAAAACATTCTGTTGCTTTTAATGATGTGAATGAAATTGGTCCCGTATGTTGAAAAGTTTTATTTGTGGACAACTAACAGAACAGTAGCTGCATTTTAAAGTGCTTTTGTCTACACATTAGTTTGGGAAACATCCCCCCCAGTACTGCATTTCTAAACAAAACCAGTGCTGGGGAAATAAAGCAGTAGATGAGACAGCCTGTATTATTACATACGGGAAAAATACTTGCCTTCAAAATCAAATAAGAATACAGTAGAAGATACTGTAATGTCTGTGATGTTGTTATTCTGTGACACCATAATAAAACAGAGCTAAGGTCATATCAGAATCTTGATGGTACATGCCTTTCTTAAGATGTTGGGGCTTTCCTTAAACTTTAAATCATTAATTTTCTAGGTCTAAAGATTCCTTTTCCAATTATTGCAACTTGTATGGAAATGTTTTGACGTTAAGATATTAATTCCTGCTCTTATTCTCAACTCCATTTTTAAACCATTTTGCTTTGCTCTGTGTTTTTGCCTGCAGTATTAGGTTCCGAAACTTAATTACAACAATCAATACTTTAATAACTTCAGTAACACCTATGTGAGGTGTTCCTCTGGGCTTAATCTAAGTATTGTGAGTAGTTGAGCTGGGCATATAACCCATAGTAGAGATTTTTCTTTAGCTTATTAGGGTTTAGTTTATGTAGTAATTTATATAACTGTCCAGTCTGGTATAAGGAGCTTAGAAATTTAGTATTGCTATCGGTAGAAAAGGCTAAAAAACCCAATATATTCAGCACTTCTGTAAGCACAAAGTTTTAAGATGTCAGTGTGTTATTATTTTCAGACTATGTGTGTATTATTTTTGCTCAGCTGGAGGATCATATGTGGGTGATTTAAGTGTATGACACTGCTCTCCTTCGGAGGGAAGAACACCACCTTAGTTTTGCATTGTATAACTTGGAAGCAATACGTCTGCTAAGTAGCAACCAACACCTAAATACAATTTTTTAACTAAAATTATGGAAGCTTCTGAGGAAGAAAGGTCTGATTTTTATCTCTGCTGTTACTACGTAATTAATAACAGCTATAACGTGCAAAGTATATCCAGAGTTTTACTGAATTATCTGTTTTATGCATATAATGGATTTTAGGGACAATGAAACAAGTGGTATGCAAGTGTGTGTGTGCGCGCATACACACATTTGCATGGCTCTGTAATCCCTAAAAAATCATTTTCCTTGGCATAAACAAAAAATTTTAAACAACTGAAATTCGTATGGAAAATGATGCCAGCCAGTATCATTAATATTGCCTTATGTTCTACTTCATCATAGCAATTTAGAAAGAGAGAGATGCAAAAAAAGCAAAGCTGAGTTTGTTAGATAGGAAATCTTTATTCTGAGAGCTTAGTTTAGAAAATGATGTAGTATATTGTTCAAGGATAATACCAATTAACTTTTTAAAGAATCTTCATTATGTGGAAAATGGAAAGAGTAAATATAATATACTCAAGAGGACCTGCATAACTCAAAAATTCTAAAAGAATACTGAAAATGTTTACGCAACTGAATTTTTTAGCACAAAGGTGGTGGAAAATTGGCCACACATAAACAAAGAAGAAAGTAACTTACTGTTCAGAGTTTGTGTGATTTTTGTAATAGACTGTAATATTTGTTTCTGCACATGTGTTTCCTTGAAAATGCCAAAAAATTTTGGGTAACTATCTTAGAAAGCATCATTAGATATTATAAACCCTGTAGATGTTTCTGAGGCTACAAATGGATGGAAAACCATTGCAGATATGCAAATGGCTGTGTCCATTATTCAAAGTACGGGTCTATGCAGTATTGTTCATCTTTAAAATATTTTGTAAACATAACCTTTACCCACAGATGCATAATAATAATAACAACAACAACAGCCACAACAACCATTTGTTAATAAATAGTGAACTTTTTTAATACTTCTTAAAATGTGATGAATATATATATAGTATAACGGATACTCCCAGAAACTTAACCTATATACTTAAAAGAAAAAATTTCAGTTCTTGTAAGCTTAAAATTAGACCAAGCATCTTTGTTTGGCTTGTGCCTTTATGTAAGTCATACTCTCCTTCTGCTCAACCTGCTGCTCTGCTCTTGTGATCCAGCGGGGCATTCAAACACGCGAACCGTGCACACAGCAGACCTCAATAGCGAGCACTGGACAGCAGCTATTTTGAAGGGGAAGAGACTGGCTTCTGACAGTTTCTGTGACCTATTAACTTTTTTATTAAGCTTTTATTTCTTGGTAATTGTTTCCAGGTGAAGCAAGAAAAATGTTTTGAAAAATAAACAAACAATAATTGCAGGTACTGAGGTGGAAAGCAAAGCTCTACCTTCCTATCTCTTTTCCCCTTGGTTTGTATTTATCTTGTATCTTTATCGGAATAAAAGGAGCATAGAGGGCAGTAGCTCTTGAGGAAGTATAGACATTACCTGCTTTCTCAGAGTTTGTTTAAAGGGCATAGCTAGCAGCACTGGGAATGGTTTCAAAGGAAGCAGTCAGCTGGGAAAGGGCATGAGGTGAATATTATAGGTCTCTGACATTATTTCTGTTCATCCTGGTTTTACTTACATGAAAATGAGACAAAAGAGGTCTCCTAAAGCTTGAGTGATCCCAAACAATTTCAGGCATGAGAAGGACCAATTCAACCATACAGAGATGTGAGTTTGACTGATTTAACCACCTCAAAATGAAAAGCATGCTATAAAATATAGATTTCTCAGGTATCTTTCATAATGTTGCATCGTATACTAACGCTACTTTGATTTCTGGAGAATCTCATTCATTTTGCAATGTCTTACCATTAGTTTTCTCTTAGGACTCAAAATTTTGCATTTGCAAGATGGTTTCATTCAAACATCTTATTATAATGTGTTACACCGTCAACCTGTGGTCGATTGACCACAAGCCAAGCCAAGCCAAGCCTTATGATTGCCACAAATCTCAAATCTCCCTCTTCTACACCTCGTTGAGAGACAGGATGGATTTTCTATTGTGTACATGCAAATTAACATGTTGTATCTCTAAGGATGTGGACACCCTTCAGATTTGTCCTGAGAGCACCGTGAGATACTGCCTCAACTTTCCCTTCTCATCTACACTAAGGGCTTTTAAATACAACCTTAGCACTGTGCTCAACCCAGACTAGCAGGTATAGCTGATTTTTTTTCCCCGAAGATTAATATGTGTCTTTGACAAGACGATCAGTAAACTTGGAGGATTGTTCGGCAACCTTCTGTTTTTCAGAGATCTGTGGACTCATTTCACTTGTAATTTCACATGTAATTTAATTTTTATATATACTGTAAAACACCTAGGGCCCAATCCATTTCCCTGCCTTTACAAGTACCTCAATGATTTATTTAGGAGTTAAATCCTTCCCTTGGAATTGTAAAGAATCATAAATTTAATTCTAATCTGAACAAATAACCACTTTGTCATCTCCTGCGAGCCTGGAGTGAAATCCACAAGAAATATATAAAAATAACTGAATTCTAATTTAGTGCAAAACATATTTCTCAGTACTACTTTCCTCAAATTTCTGCTGCACATAGATCTCTGAGCATGTCTCTATTAAAGAGTTATACCAATCTAACAACATCTATTCAGGAAGTGATCTAGTTAAATTGGTAGAAACCTTATAATTAGATTTAAGTGGAGTCATTTTGAATTTATGTAGAATTAAACCGATTTCAACAACAGTTAAATTGTTTAGATCGAACACGTAAATTATCAACTTATACTGATCCATGTGTTAGTGTACCGACAGTAGAGATTTGTGTTGGTTTCATCTGATAAATATAAAATCTATCTAGTAAAGTTCAGATATTCTTTGGAAAATATCTGAGTTAGAGTTCATTTAAATGTTATCCTTTAACATGGGAAAGACACAAAAGATCCCCAGTTTAGCTTCACATTTACAATAAAGCTCAAACTTGGTTACTGACTTTGCATTTTGCTTTGAACTTTTTAGGGCCATGCACACCTGTATAAAGTGACTCTCTCCAGTACTTTTAATCCTACTTTGAACAAGTGCAAAGCAGGTCAAGGTACTGGAAAAACAGGCTGATGATATGTCAGAAACCTGAAGATAAAAAAGAAAGTGGTGACCTTGTTCTCTTTATCACAGTAACAGAATGTTTGACCCTGGTATTTTGGGTTCTCATGGAATAAAAAGGTTTTGTATGCCTTAAGCTTGCAATGAATAAACTTTAAATAATAGAAAATCAATACAGATATTATAATCTCTGAGAAATTAAGGGAAAACTATGAAAAAAACTTATGTCTTGAATACGTAAATGAGTCCTTGAGCTACTCTCTGACGTGAATGTTTTGTTCTATTGGAAACTACAAGTAAAGTTTTTGCTTCAAGCATAATTGAAACTATTTCTCCTTTCAAAATAAAGCTTTATGTTGGTCCATAGGAGCCAGCACCACATCTTCCAGAAAAAAAATCTTATGCTTCCAGCAACTGAGGAGGAGAAAAAGGAAATTTACTGCAAATTGCCCAAGGGCTTAAATTGACATACAAGAAGAATGGTAGCACTTGACCTTCCATTTTCTATTGAGGAAAGGCAATGATTTTGTAAATCATCCAGACTCCATTGAGAAGTTTTACCAAATCACTGTTAAAACATGTTTTCCAGTCCTGGATATGCCAAGCGTACAGGAAATTCTTAATCAACTAAAGCAGCCCTTCTTCCCCAGTTTTATGGACTGATTAACAACATGAAATCTTCAGACTCATATTTCCCTTTGAACTGTTTTCCTTCATTTCACCATTAGATATGCCATCTGCTAGAGATTTATTTCAATTTTCATGAAAAGCAAATTCCACTCCTTTGGTAATCTGCCAAATACTTATCACTTTGGCACACATGAAGTCTGAAACCAGCATGTGAAACAGTTTTCATTAGTCAACTCCAAAACCTACAGGATGAAAGGAACAATAAAGGCACGAAACCCATACATATTTATACATTAAGCTAGTCAGTTTTCAAACCATATGAACAGAAATGAGTGGCTAACCCCATGAATGTTATTGTGGGCACTGCTCTCAGATATAGGTCAAATTTCATCCCAAACTCTCTCTATTAGGAATGTCCTCCTTTTTTTTTCAGTGTGATCCCACAGTCATACGAAGTGTCATACTCTGCTCCTGTTAACCACCCTTTTTTTCTGACTCAGCATGCATCAGAAGATAAATACCACAAAACTGACAAAGTCTGGTAAACAGAGGAAAAAATAAAGGTTTCTCCCAATTTAAGAGTAACAACCCATGAGCACAGCTCTGATTTCCTGCATGCTGGTAATTTGTGCCAGACTTTTTTTATTTACCACAGGGTAAGTGAGGCAGGTGCTCGTCAGAGGGTTGGTCAGAAAAACTTAGTTTGAGTACTCTATAATGCCATTGGTATTTCATACCAACCTTTCTTGACTACAGCATCAGCTCTACAGTATTATTTTGCACTTTTGGTAGGTGCAGGTGGTTATGCAGTATGAATGCCTTTGCTCACTGTATTGGGCGTCCTCCCAATTGTATTGGTGGTGTTGGCAGTGGAGTCGGCTACAGGGTGGCCTCTCTGAGAAGAGACCAGGACCTGTCCCATGCTGGACATGACCAGATCCAGACAGCTCCACAACAAACCCACGACAGGACATGGCTGAGCCCATCAGCTCATGGTGTCTTTGGGAAAACGCATTCAAGAATGGGTAAAAGCGCCAGACGGCTGTGAAGAATTAGGAGGGGAAAAGTGTGAGAAACAGACCTGTGAACACCAAGTGAAGAAGGAAGAGGAGAAGGTGCTCCCTGCAGCCCACAGAGGACAACATACTGGAGCAGGTGGATATTTCTTGTATGCTATGGAGAGGTCCCATGCTGTGTGGGGAAAAAGTGTGAGGAGGAATGAGCAGCAGAGAGAAACTGTTATGGACTGACCACAATCCCTATTCCAAAACCCTCTGCATCTCTCAGAGTCAGGGAGGTAGAGGAGTTGGGAATAAAGGTGTAAGACTGAGCCTGAAAAAAGACCTGGGGAGAAGTTGGAAAAGTTTTTTAGTTTTTGTATTTGTTTCTAACTATCTAAATCTATTTTAATTGACAATACCTTAAATTATTTTTCCCCAAGTTGATCTGTTTTGCCCATGATAGTAATGAGCGATCTCTCTGTTTCTATCTTGATCCCTGGAGCTTTTCCATCTTATGTTCTCCCTCTGTTCTTTTGAGGAAGGGGAGTGAGAGAGCATCTGGGTGGGCTTCTAGCAGCCAGCCAAGGCCAACCCACCACAGACAAGAACTGCAACTTCTACAATTGTTTTTCTTGTTTCAGCATAATGGTATTTAAAATCTGGAGTGACCACATTTAGGAATATTATAGTAGAAGAATTCTTAACAAAAATGTAAGTAAAGCAAGAAATCCAGCAGACCTTATCATTCCTCTAGTAACTCAGACCACCCCCTCAACCAAAATCCTGGGAGGTAAAAATCTCTTTTTAGAAGAGATCAGAGTGTGCAATGTTTAGTATTAATCATTTAAACATTTTAAGTCTATATTTTTTATTTCAGTGGCTTGCTTCAAAAGGTACTACTGTCTGTCCTGTCCAGAGGCTATACTCTTTTTGTACTTATTTAATGTGTTTAATCTACATTGAGATTAATATTATGCATATATACCCTTGGGGTCTTTCACTGACTTCCTCCCTGACTAACTTTCTAAGCTAGAAGATTATTTTCTCCAGGAAGCTTTGATTTTAGATACTGCAGAACCTTGTCACAGCATCTAATTGGTATATTAGTTGGACACAGTGAACTCTACAGGCTAGACTCCTCTGTAAGATATAAATTGGAAGCAGGAAGAAACAATTCATCAAGGCTGTATGCTAAACTATTGATTGCTAGCTTCATACTGTACAGTGATTCTATTATTGCACTGAGACGAATAATGGAATTTTACAGAAATCCCATTCAGCTCTTTCATAAAGATATGCTTCAATCATCAGAAAAGGACAACTTCTTGACTCTTTTACTCACCTTTTTGTTCAAAATAGCCTCTCATTCAATTTTGGTATTTGTGGCAGTTGCATCTACAACAGACTCAAGTCAGAAAAGGCTTTGCAAGAGTTTGAGTGCAGAAAGAGTGAGTAAAATGTTACCATGAGCAACTGTTGAAGATGTTGAATGTTAATCTGCAGCATCTTTAAAGGGCTTTGATACAGTGGGGGGATTACCTGACATGTATATTTCACCACAGCCTGTGCTGAGAGGGAAGTAGAAAAGTATTGAGGATGGTATACTGTAGGTGAGTTCCATGATTTCCCATGAAAAAAAAAAAAAAAAGTTGTGTATCCTTTATGGATAACACAGCACAAGAATTTGGTAGATCAGTGAGAAAATAATGTTTTTGTTCAAACTGTGGGATGACACCAGAAAAACCTGTCCCTATGTCTTTTGCAGGATGAAACATCTAGGGAGGAGTGAATGATGCAAAAGATATGGGTGAAGCTTTTAAATTTTTTTCTTTACTGTTTCAAGTTAATATTGTGTATCAACATATGCATAAAAATACAATTTAATATTTGAACTTTTTATTAATATAATACAATCCACAAGAGACCTTTAATATATCTTTTACAGGAATGGAATCAATTCCAGATCAGGAACTAGGTCTGCTGAATGCCTTTGATGCTTTAGTGCTTAGTTTCACAGTATGTGATTTTTAATTGTTTTATAAAAACATGAGTCTTAATACTCCTTCATTAAAAGCAATTCTAATCAAAGTTGCAGAAAGTAACATTCTGAGCAGAAGGTAGACCTGGCTAAGGCATTAATGCTGCAGAAAAAAAATAATATCTCAGACATATTGAAATATAGAGCTTAGAATCTTTTGTTGAAGAGAGGTATATGATTTATCACTTAAAAACAAAAAAAAAGCAGCAAGAAATAATACTCCTTCTGAAACAGGTCTGAAAGTGCCATTGTTTTTTTTTTTTTATTTTTTCCAGTAGCTCACACAAGCTGTGAAAGACCTATTTCTCCCACAGAGATTTATATTTCTGTGTCGCACCTTAAAGCTTTTGCTAAAAAAAAAAAAGAGAAAAAGAAAAAGGAAAGGGTGGCCACTGTATTTTGCACAGAACTCACTTGTGCAATTGTTTTCCCTGGTGCATTGAGCACTAGATTAGAGGTCTCAAGTGGAGACAGCTGGTCTGGGGTCCTCTCTCTATTGAGGCACAGGATCAATTCTGACCTGTTATTTCTCAGCAAGAGGCATGTTGTGTTGCAAATGCAGAGAAGGAAAACTTAAGGTGATAAGGGGGCTGGAATAAGAACTCTGACAAAGTAAGGTACCCCTTTATGGAATCAACTGCTGTTTCATGTTTTCACATGTGAAAAACTCAGCAGAAAATAGCTATAATTAAAAGTATTCAATTACTTGATGTTCAAATGAAAAGATATTTAAATTAAAAAATCTTCAAACATAAAATATTTAAGGCTATACAGAGAGAGTTTTTAATATCATACAATTATAAAATGACTTAATTTTTGCGTTCTATTTTTAGGAAAGAGATACTTTGGATAACTTTCCAAGAACAGATTAGATTGGAGACACATTATATTACGTTTCAAGTAATCTTTGTGAGTTCCATAAAATTCCCATAAAATTCACAGTCTCCCGAAGCTATTTCACAACAGAAATGAGTTGAATTTCTACTAAAATTCCAAAGATCTGCTTGTTTGGCTGAGCTAAATCAGTAGGTTCAGTGAAAAGTGAGAACAGATTTCTGTAGATGTGCACCATCTAAAGACATTGGAATCCACATCTTTACCTTTGCTGACAACTTGAGGTCTTCTGGTAATAAAGAAGATTGACCTCCATGGGAAATGTTTTTTTTTTCTAGGCCACATGCTAAACATACATCACTTGAAATGATCTCCTTCCAAGCAATTTACCAACCAAGAATTATTCAAATAAATTATTTGGGTAATAATTTCAAATACTGAATAAATTAGAGAAAAATCATTGTCTGCTCATAGAAAATTCATGCATAGAAGAGAGTAAAATTCATCAAATAAATTGCTATGTATGAATTAATTGCTTAGCTCAGGACCTAAGCAATATTTAAGCTCTGTAACCAGAGTACTGAACAGTGCAGATGAAAAAATTAAAATTTACATAAAATAAATACTCAATATCTTTCTCATTTGAAGATGGAAATAAGTTCTATTTCCTGTGTGCTTACCAAAAAATCCATTTGGGGAAATCTAATCATAGATTAACAAAATAATCCAAACTCTTCTATTTCAATAATCTGTTCCCTCAAGATACTATCCGATTTTCCTTGAATTAATCTTATTTGAGATAGATGGGTCTTTTCCTCAGTGTTCTTGTTCCCCATTTTCATTTCTGTCCCTTTATTCTGAGCCATATATCGTCGGCATAAAATAGTAACTGAAGTTATTGACGAAGTTAAAGATTTTATGTGCCTGAATTAAATCTTAACATCTCATTCTGCAGGTGGTATTAGTCTAGTTTGCTAGTCTGATCTTGTAACTTCTATTTGTTATTCTAGAATAAACATTCTTTCTCTGGTTTTGCATTTGTATGTTTTCTTTCTGAGACAGATTAAATGCAGTTTTCTGAAGAAGTGTAATTTAAAGGTAGGAAGCCCTAAGAATTAGGAGGCAAAAGCACAAAGTCTCCTCTGTGACTAAATTGCTAAATGGCTGGAAGCATATGTGCTTGTAATGATCAAAACCCAAAACCGAATAGCTGATGAAGGGTTCAATCAAGTCAAATAAAACTATTCTCCTTTCTGACAAAGAATAAAATGTTTTGTTACATGCTTTCATGTCAGCGCCCCAAATTCAGTCTTGATGACTTTGTTTCTAATCAACACCAAAAAAAAAAAATTGTTTTTTTTGAGACCAATGATTCCTATCTGGTGAAATTTGAACACAAGCCCAACTGCCAAACTCATCATATCTCTGAGCTGGATCACCTCAGATCTATCTGTCTTATCTTCCTGCAACTTGGAGGGCCGGGAACCATACCTCTTTAACCTGTTCTAAAAACCATCGATCAGCTGTAGTTGGATTTGTGAGCTTGGTTTTAGTGCTGGAACTGCCCAAGCTGACATTAGATTAAAAAGCAACTAATGACAGTTCAGAGTGAAAAGCATTGGCACGAAAAGACAACAAACACCCACTGGTGTGAGTCCAGGAAAGGACAAGCAAGAGTGAAGGACATAGTACAGATTCTGGTGCACGAAGAGGGAACGAGGAACTGAAGTCAGTGAGGCACAAAGTACTGCCAGGTTTCAAAAGGGAGGTTTAGTTATACAACAGGTGCGAACTGGAAGTTCAAAATACCATAAAGAAAGATACAAAAAATTTAGATTTATGCTTGTATTGATTCCTATTCAGACCTACTTGCTGAAAGAGGCATGCATGTGCATATAGTTTTGGTCAAAGCCAACGTTCAATGAAGAAACAATTTTAGCTCCTCATTTTACTCAGACATTTTTTACCTCATTTCACATTGTAGTTACAAATATTTCTAATGTATATTAAAATGCTATGTGCTTCTTTCCTTACTTCCCAGAGAACAATGCACTAACTCAAATATGCTCAATCTTAACAATATGCCAACACAATAGGGTATTTTATGTAGTTCTTTAAATTTTTTAAATATATTAAAAGATTTAAGCATATGATTTCAAGAGAAATAAATGAAGTAATATGAAAATTATTAATAAAATGAAAAACTCACTCAATTTGTATTCCTATAAATATAATATGAGGACTACTTACATTTTCCGTTATCTAGAGGTGTTGGAAAGTAAGCTAATGCTTATGTCTGTAACATAGTTGATAGCAAGTTACAGTGGATCATTTCTAAATCCCACAAAAACCTGGTTTAAACTTTCACTTTAGGTCGGGTTTGACATCCTGATTCTTTATTCTCACTGAGTCTAACCATACACAAAATTTCCATCGGCATCATTTGAGGCTAGTGTTCAGAATAGGAGGAAAGAATGTGTTTCAAGAACTTCTGTTCTTGTCAGACTTGTCTATATTGCAAAAGAAAAGGAGGATTTCCCTTTATTACTTGCAGTGTGATTTTGATACCATTTGAACTCTATGAATGAACAGCTATGATTGAAGTCACAGGAAGTATTTCTGTTAAGTAAGAGAAGAATCTGCATAGTCACTTCCTTCTTGTCTTCAGCTAACCCAGCTGATATCTTAAATGTAGAAAACCTCTACTTCAGTCGTCACTGATAGCAGGTATGTCCAAATCTAGAAGCATAGATCACATTCACACATCTCTGCTTCAGTCCCGTCAAGGAAAGGATTTGTTCTGTGTTTTCCACATTTTACTTTTTTCCCTGCAGACATTCTTGTGAATATTTTGTATCTGCAAATCACAAAACCTTATTTCAGCTTCCTTGTTGATGCTGGGTGTATTGATTCAGAAATTTCTATAATAGGAAATGAAGAGTTATTCCTGTACTGGAGTTTAGTCATCATTTGGTTCTCAAAGAATACTTCGATATCATTTTTACAGTCAAAACCAAGGAGCAAAACTGGCCCTAAGGCTAACTGATCCTTACAAGCTCTTGTCCATATGAAGAAGGAGTGCTTCCTCCAACTTAGCATGAAGAATAGAATGGGAGAAAGTTTATCTGCCCCATACAGTATCAGACTGGGAATTTTGCTAGCTTATTGCCCCAGAGAATGAGCCTAACTTCCATTTTCATACAGTTAAAATGTTTAGCTTTATGTTACAGGACTACTCGGGGCTTGCAAACAGATCTTCTAAAGTCTACCGTTGTAATGGGGAGATTCCTTTATCACATCCTACAGGGAGAAGACTTGGGAGGCTTGAAAAATAGTTGAAGTCTTCTCATACCTGACAAAAAAAACAACCAAACAAAAAAAAACCCAAATAAGCAAACAAAAAAAACCCAAAAAAACCCAAAAACCAACCAACCAACCAAACAAAACCCAACAAAACCAAAACCATCCAAACAAACCAGAAGACCACTGAACCCTTTCATTCATCATTCAAGAGGGAAAGTGCTCCAGTCCCTGACCATCATGAAGGCCCTCTGTGGAACTGGTTTACTGCAGGAAGAAAATCATGTAGGTATTGTGAGTTTTTGAGAGACTGAGAGATTTGGGTTCCCCAGGCATTAGTGAAGTTGGGAGGAAAGGGTGTGGCAACCTGGTAGCCTGCCTATGGGCATGCTGAGTGGGTTTTCCTTTTCCACAAGGACCTGTAGAAATGGATTGCATTCTGCCCTCTCTGTCATTGTAACTTTCATCTCCATAGAAACACAGAAACTTTAGTCCAGATTCAAAAAGGAGCCTAAGTGCCTCAAACAAAACTGAGTAGAGTTTAGCAGTCAAAGACAGTGTTTGAGATCATTTTAATTTACTAGATGCTTCCCTTTTTTGATCCAGGTGTTTCCTATGCATCTTCAATTACATCCATAGTATCACTCAGTAAAACATACTCTGTTCTCTGAATACACATTTAGAGTGTACTGTGAGGGTAGATTTGCTCTCTATCCATACAGTGACTCTACAGATATATGATGTAGTTACTATTTTGTGTGTTTTGTGTTTAAAATACTGTTAGGGCTGGGAGTAATATTTGCATAGCAGGTGGTCATAAAATGCATCCCCCATGGAGTGTCATGATGGATATTAAAGAAGGCAATATCTACTTGGAAAGTCTTGGAGGATTGCATACAATGGTCCTGAGAAAAACTGGTTCAGTCTTGTCCATAATAGTACTGGAAAAGGTCTCTGGTGTGAGTTGCCATCCAAAATGTTTCTGGATTTGTCTCTTTTAGTTAACATGAGACTAAACATTGCCAGGGAGCATGTGAGCAGGCTTTGACTTCCTTCCCAGCTCTACTCCAACAGGAGTATGGATGTTGCTTAAAGCTCTGATTGTGCCTAGGGATTACCCTTCTCTGAGTGGCCAAGTACACAGATCTAGGTTCAACAGAGTGACTTAGATTTCGTAATGACCGGTCCTGTACATGTTCAAATTAGGTAGTAGCTATAGGACTGAAAATTACTAGAATTCCCTGTGCTTTGTAGCAGAGAAACAGGCTTCAATACTGACTTTCAGTTAGCTAAATATCAGGGTGCCAAAACCCAGGACTCCCAGCAAAAATCTGAGAAGATGTCTCTGAGACCTTGTCTTTTGCAAGAATTTACACTAACATTTAGGTCTGAGGTTTAAAGACAATTCCTACAGTTTTTGGAAGTGTTTGCCATACTGCAAGTTTTCACTCTGTAGTCAGGAACGTGAAATTTCCAGATTTGGAGAGAACACAAAGTGAAGTGAAAGGTTAGCAAGACTAGCATTATTCTTGCAAAAGAGTCTTGTTTCCATTTCCTGGATGCTTTAGCTTTACTTTGAATATAATGCTGGGACAAGACACACAACCCCTGTGTGCTGCTTACCCAGCTGTGTATAATAAAACAGGAATATACCTGAAATGTAAGTGTTCAGTCCTTTACTGCCTTGTGTTCTTCAGAGTCATGTAGAAAATGGTAGGATGGTACAGTGTTATTGAACTATGAGGAATTCAATGCTAAATCTTTTTTCCATCATCAATTCACAAGGGTTTTTTGGGGTTTTTCCTTTCCTCCCCCCAAATATTAAAAATAGCATACTGTATGCTTTATAATGGTTTTATAGAAAGGATGTTGATTTACCTTTCACAGTTGCACTATTAAATGCTTTATGTGTTCTTTCTTCTATACAAGTAGATAACGTTGCCATGGCATTCTCTATATTTAGAATTGAAAATATTATATATAATCAGTGTCTTTGTTGTTTTACACAAAGCAGGCTCAAAATTTTTCTGCTCCTGAATACTTTGTTTCTCCTATAAAGTGCTCTTCGAGGAGGCTTTTCACATGCCTTTCAAAATTTGCTGAACAAAGTTGCAAAATAAAGCCAATCATTTTTCTGTTAAGTTTAACATACATACCCTTGAGAAAATTCTCAAATACTAGATAAGGGAGTATTAATCCATTTCGTTGTATGCAATATGTGTTTCCACATTTGTGACATGTCTACTTCATTGAGCACATTAAAACAGTTTCAAGGAACGAATAGCTCTGATCTTTGCAGTCTCACATAAAACACAAAACTTAACAAGGAAGCATTACTTCAAATAGTTTCTAAGTGTTGATGACTGGAAACTATAGTCTGAAATTTTGGAACTTCTGAGTAAATACTATAAAGTGCCTTTTTTTTTCAAGTACGCTGTAGTCCAACTTTAAATGTAAACATACTTTTATAGAGTTACTGATTTATTAATTCTTGGAATCCTTTAATAAAAGTAAATATCAAGAATTCTAAAAGTGCTGCAGAGAGCTTGAAACAAGGAATTGCTTTTAGGTGAAAACTGGTTTATTTGCCAGTGTGTTCCTATCAGTCCAGATAAGAGTATAAAAAAAAAAAAAGAGGAAGCAACAGTTCTGTAAGAGAAACTTGTTTTTGAACAGCTGCATAATAAACAAAAAAATAGAAGACTGGAAGAAATTAGGAACATTTTACCAAAGAATGCTGCAAGTACTGCTTTTTGACTGAAGAAAGTTTTGAGACAATGGTTTAACACAACAGCGGCTGCATACTCATGAAGAGAGGTGAGAGAGCACTGCCATTTAACTTTACATTAATGCATTGTGTATAAAAAGGTACATAATCTAACAAAATTGAATATCAAAAGTTACTAGCTTTTAAATTACTGCAATTTACAGCCTCTTTTTTTCAAATGATCTTCCTGCCTTTTTTTCCAAATAATTATATATATAATCTAGATTCATCTAAAGGACTGATATAAAAAGGAAAAATGAGATAAATCACTTCTGCTTGATTTTTATGTCATATGATTTTTCTTATTAAGACATGATTTATTTAAACAGTGCAGAGCACCTGAAAATTGCTTTGTTTCCAGCTAAAATATCTTTCTTGTTCTTTCTTTAAGGATATGCAATTGTGTGAAGAAGAGAATTTATAAATAAACAGAAAAAATACAGTGCAATTCTCAAATCTATGTGAATTCTTATGTATTCTACAGACATGTATATGTGCACTAGTTTAAGGAAACCATTTTTAAATAAGGAAGGGTTCCTAAAATCAAATACTGTCGAAACTCAAGTTGGCCTCAAATTGAAAGAGGGTAGATTTAGATTGGATATCAGGAAAAAATTCGTTACTGTGAGGGTAGTGAGGCACTGGAACAGGTTGCCCAGGGAAGCTGTCAATGCCCCATCCCTGGAAGTGTTCAAGGCCAGGCTGGATGAGGCTTTAAGCAGCCTGGTCTGGTGGGAGGTGTCCCTGTGCACGGCAGAGGGGTTGGAACTAGATGATTTTTAAGGTCTCTTCCAACCCAAACCATTCTGTGATTCTGTGTGATCAAAGCAAAATTTGGAGTTCAATTTTCTGTCTTTTTATTAAACCTTGGAAATGTGTTTAAATAATGAAAGGCAGATTTCTAGGTTGCCATTACTTAAAAAGAATAAAAGGAAGAGATTTGACATAAAAATATGTGAGGGACTGGTATTATGAAATCTTGAGTTGCAACAGTAAAATGTAAAGTATTCTCTGCTCTCTCTGCTCATCTCAGTAAGAACTTTGGTTTCTGATAGACAAAATATATTTTGAAGGGGGAAAAAGCTATTCATAGCAACCAAGAGAAGTAAAATATAAAAAGTGCAGTAGATGTGAGAAGGAAAGCAATGATTTAAGGTCTGTCTGGTGGATTTGGCTTGGGTGTTTTTAATCTTCTTGCTTATTAGTCTAACAAAAATTCTAACATTGTCACGCTCACAGAAGCTGACCAATCGAATCAACAGCTGTTTGGAGAAGTAGGGCGTTGCTGTGTTGTCTTTCAGATTGCTTAAATCCGTATTACTTTGACTCAAAATGTAGCAATTCCTTGCCAGATTTTCAGCAAGGTATTTTTACTTTTCCAGTAAAACCAGTAATGTTTTGTAGCTACTACATGCATTTTTAATTTAGGAGCAAGAGGAAAATAAATCACGCACACACACTATATGTAAAATACTGTGTATATCTCAAAAATGCATCCATTACAAGTAAAGTCATGACTTTCACATCAAATTCATAAATCAACTGATAATCATTCTAAACTATTTGTGTGACATCTTTCTTTATATTTATATTTTACTTAAGTAAAATACTACATTGAGTGTCCTGACTGACCTTTTGGTGAAGGACAGGTATAACTTGGGCTTATTCATCTTTCAGGCAATGAGAGCTGAGCTACAACTCAAGAGTATATCTAAGAGTCAGAACCAATAGATTTTCCAATTTGTTTCAAAGCTTTCTTTCTCACAGTCAAAGCAAGCTTGAAAGAACCAGTTTAGTATACATACCATTATTATTTCCTCTTCACCAGATCAACCTTTCTCTCTCTCTTTCAGGTGGTAAATTGTCTTCTCATATCATTAGAAAACAACATGCTACTGCATCTTAAGCAGAATTTAGATCATTTTGACCCTTATGTTTGTTCAATACACCTTAGGGCACAGTTAAATAGGTGAATGACAGATGAACAGCGTGATTTTCCAAAGAAATCCACTTGGGCCTAATTCTTTACCAGACTGATATATAATCCTGACTGACCTCAGTGGAAAGAAGATCAAATTAACACTACAATTTCACACCTCTTTAATACCTCTATCACATACAATTTAAGACAGCAGAAATGTAACATTTTTTCTGATGGAACTGATATCAAGACCTCAGTGAAAAATGTCTTTTTTTGACAAAATTAACGTTGAGATCATAAAGTAAAGCCAAGTTCCAAACCACGGAGCTCTTTTACTTATATAGTCTACTCTACAAAGAGGGTTAAACCACTGGCAGATTCTTACCTATATGTGATTTCAGCAAGACTGCAGTGATAGATCATTTCTTGTTTAAATTTGTGCTTAATCATAAGAGTCTTAGGCTGCAAATAACATTTTAACACAGCACTTACCAAAGAAATAATTGATGTCTTCTAATCCTGTTGTTGTACTTCTCTTGGTTTTCTTGTGGAGATATCAACATAAATAATGAGATTCTTATCTTATATTGGTCATGATTAATTGAAGACCAAATATTATAGATTAACCAACACCTCATTTATTTTGTAGTAATGCTTCAAATTATGAAAGCAAATGCTCCATTTATTACCTATGTCTTGGGAATAAAACTTCCAAGGAAAAGCAAATACACACACACACACATGCAAACTTGACTCATGCTGAAATTATATTGCAGATATAATTTACAATTACTGTAAACACGGTGCTATAGTTGGAGTATCTCAGTAAAATTACAAATAAATAAGTAATCATAAGGCACTAACGTGTCTACCCAAATGAAGTCCAAGAAAAAACATATCATATGCTTCTACTAAAAATATATGACTGTCTTCCTCTAAATGCCTACTTGTCTAAAAAACTTTATCTAGCCTGCATTTTCAAACAGAAAGGAATGCCATTTACAAAGCATGTTTGCAGAAACCTTTCAAAATCTTTGTGTCCTCCCAGGTTTCTGTTTTGTTTTGTTTTGTTTTTTTTCAATATGACAATAATAATTTAACAGAACTATGAGGAAAAAAAAGAAAAAAAATTAACCCACACACGCAACACTATTGCTACTCTTTTCCTGTTTCATTAAGTTAGGGTATACTATTTTTCTTTGTTCTTTCTGACAAGAATTTTTTTCCCCAGTGTTGACAATTCATTTTAATTGCCAATTTAATCAATCACTTTATCTATAAATATTCTTCTAGTTAGCCACAAGTTTGAACACAATAGCTTCCAAAAAGCTCTTAGTAGTCTGTCTTCCATGGTCTGAAGCATACACTGACATTTTCAACAGCTGATCTTCACAACCTTTTGCAGTTCCTGTTATAGCTTCTCCTCCACACATAATTCTACAATATTGGTCCCAAATGTACAGTAAAAAAGTGAATCTTCTTCTGCAAGGATGCTTGGTGGTCTTTTGTCCTTCTTGAATGTGCCCCTATCTTACTAAAATACACCATTTGCATAGCTGAAGTTCTTTTTTTCTCATTAGTTACTTGGAGATAAAAATTAAAATCCATTCCTGTTCTGTATCCTTTTTCAATTTCTTTCCTTATCCAATTGTTAGAAGTAATTAATGTGCCCAAGTAGTTGCAGCATATACATTGTTAATGTTTGTGGTTATTGATTCCTGCTTAAAGCCTATTCAGTATTTCCTTATGGTTTCAATACTATACACTCATTGTGTGACACTTCCCAGCATTGCAACATCACGAGCAATCCCAACGATTTAAAAAGAGGCATTCTAACTTGCTGTCTGGAAATTATCTTATGATATGTGTTTAAATTCATATGTGTTTGAATTCTATCCAAACCTGCAAGCAGACTGATAATTCAGCCCTCTTTTCTTTTGTAGCTGGTAGATCAAAAATATTTGTTTCAACCTTAGGACAGCTAAATTTTCTTAATTGACCAGAAAAAGAAATTAACAGAAACAACAAATTCCATCTGGCAATTGCTCCTGCTGTTTGTATTTCATGTTTTACTCATAAGCACATGAAGAACCACCTGTAAGGGGTTTTGGTGATGTGAGAACTCTTTTATGCCTGTATGTCAATATAGTGAATAGGAAAAGAATAATTGCCAAGGAACAAGGAGAAGAGGAAAGAGAAAACTTTTGTGTAGGGTGGGATGACAAGTGCAAACAATGAAAGGATCCTGGCTAGTCTATGGGTTTAGTTTTATTGAGCTGAGTAGTTATGCAGATAATTTTCTTTCTGATAGAAAGGTATCTGCTTATCTAAGGAACTGAGCAAGTAGTGTGGCTGTTCTTCCTGCTAGCGGAATGTTTGTTTTAGGCAGATGAATGATTTTAAAGGAAGGATGTTGTACTATTTATTCAGGATGCTAAATGTCTAGTAACTTTATACCAGAATTTGCTAAATTATAGTCTTGAAACCTCAGTAACGTAAATTACAACTTTTTCTCATTATACACTTTTTGGCATATGTAGTTCACTCTATATCCCACAAACAATCTTTATGTATCTTGATTTAAAGTAGCAAAAGAACTCCCTTATTGAGTAATTATAGAGCAAAGACTTAAAGAAGCTGTGAAACAGAGTGCACCATGTTCCCCACACAAGCTGAGCGAAACCGCCTGCAAAACTGGATGTAAAGAGGGTAGGGTGGCTGAAACCATCATTGTTCTCCAGATATTGCAAGGGAAGGGGTGGACTAGGAAATGGCAAGCATATTGGCCAGTGGAATAAAATTAAAAAAAAAAAAAAAAAAAAAAAGAGTGACATAAGGTACAAATCTAAAGATATGTGAATTCTTTATTAGTTCAGTTCCTCTTGTTCCTCTTACAAATTGTGAAAAATGTAAGTATTTCTGTATGGACTAGATAAGTGGACTGTGAGGTGGATTGAAAACTGGTTGAGCTGCCAGGCTCAAAGGACTGTGACCAACACAAAGCACAGCAGGAGGCCTGTTCCTGAGAGCATGGTGTACCCCAGGGGTTAAGACCAAGACCAATACTGTTTAACACCTTCATTAACGAGCTGGATGATTGAACAGAGTGCACCCTCACCAAGTTCACAGATGATACACAATGGGGAGTAGGGAGTGTGGCTGATTCATTAGAAGATCTTGCTGCTATTCAGAGTGACCTGGACAGGCTGGAAAATTGGACAGAGAGGAATTTCATGAAGTTCATCAAAGAGAAATGCCCAGTTCTGCCTCTGGGCAAGAATAACCCCAGGCACCAGTACAGGCTAGGAGGCTGACTGACTGGAAAGCATCTTGGCAGAGAAGGACATCAGCGCTCTGGTGGAAACCAAGCTGAACATGAGCCAGCAATGTGCCCTTGTGACAAAGAAGGCCACCAGTCTTCTGGGATGCAACAGGCAGAGTGTTACCAGCAGGTTAACAGGTCATCACTGTTGAGACACACATGGGGTGCTGTGTCCAGCGCTGGGCTCCTCAGTACATGGGAAGACATGGATATGCTAGAGAAAGTTCAGCCAAGGGCCACAAGGATGATGATGGAACTGGAGCAGCTGCTGTACAAGGAGAGGCTGGGGACACTGGGACTGTTTAGCCTGGAGAACAAAAGGCTCAAAGGGCCTTGACAACGTGTGAAAATACTTGATGGGGTCCAGGAAGGAAATGGGGCCAGACTCTTCTCAGTGGTGCCCAATGAAGGACAAGAGGTGATGGGCACAAACTGAAATACAGGAAATCCTATCCAAACACCAAAAAAAAAAAAATCCACTTTTTCACTGTGAGGTACTGTGATTTTTTACTATGAGGTTTTTCAAACACTCTAACAGATTGCCAGGAGCAGTTGTTGAGTCTCCTTTATTGGAGATACTCAAAACCTGACTGGACAATGTGCTGAGCAACCTGCTCTGGTGGGCACTGCTGTGAGCCTGGGGATACAATGAGATGGTCTCCAGAGGTCCCTGCCAACTTCAACTATTCTGAGATTGTGTAATTCTGTCATTTAAATACTTATGCATGTGTTCCTTGGAAATAGTGTGGAATGGCATCGTTATTTAAGGATGCTTACTTTAACGTGAAGGCCTTTTTTATATTATTGATTTTCTTCATACTTTGTGAGGAACCTTTGCAACCTAGCAAATTGAAGCAACATTAGTTATATAAAAACTGCAATATTTTTAGATCACTTTTCATTGTCTATTCAAATCTTGATTGTTCTAATAGATTTTCTTTCCCTCTAGATTTATGGAAGGCCATCTGTAGAGGAGCAATAATCTACTCCTTTAATTCTGGAAATCAAATTACTCTGCTTTGTTCTGCATAACAATGTTATTGAGACACTGTATAATTGAAAAATGTTTGGTGTTTCAGTTAACCCTGGCCTTGCAGCATGCACTCTTGAAACAGTGATTTATTTGCAAGAATCCCAGAGTCAGTAGACTAGGCAAACATTCTGCATCTGGATACCAAGATAAATAACATGACATGATATATTTAGAAAATTATAATATAAGTCAGGAGAAATATAAATAGGAGGGAGGTAGTGTATTCTCTTGCTAAGAAATTATGGAACATGCAGGGTCACTGAAGAGAGAATCTGAGAGAAGGCAGGGAGATTTTTCTCATTCTTCCCCATGAATAAATCAATGTGCTGCAACATCGAATATTTCTTCTGTGACTGGCATTGCATATTCATTGTTTAAGTCAATCTGTATTGGTGCTATTGTTAATTCATAAAATGTATATTTTAGAAAATTTAAAGTTGAAGTGCAGTTTGGGTAAAGAATTTCTCAATGAGACATAAGCATTTGATAGAAGTGTTTACTATAGCAATAAAGCAGTAGACTGTCATTGGAGTAGGACGCTCCAGTGAATCCATGCCTCAAGTGCTTGAAAGGCAAATATCTTTAAAATTGCTAAATTTGTACAAACATGACAGTTATTCAAAGCAGTTAAATACCCACTTTACTTCAACCGTGTGCTTATCAGGGTTGCTAAATAGGAATGGACTTATGCTTTTCTTCATCTGATCACAGGTTTTGTAATGTCTCTTCCGCACACGTTTTAAATTTTTTCTTTAATAAAAAAACATTTTGGAGAGTGTTAGTTTCACTATCTCTTTCCACCAAGGAAAACAACTCCCAGCAGAAAGGCAGTAAAAAAATATTAAGAAACCAATTATAGTTCCCATACCAGTTATTGTTTTTTAACTTCCATTTTAATGCTTATCTTCTCTATCTAGATGCCTTTTTCTTATCTCTAGCTGCCCGTTCAGCAGCTGTTGGTAGCCTAACTGTCACTTCCTATTCACTTTTTGATGAGAAACTTAATTTTGAATATTCACCACTTCCATCTAAATGTTTACATAATAGCTTGCTACTAATTAAATTCCCTCTCTTGGACTCTGCACCCTGACAGTGTCTCGTCTTTTCACTTTCCCTTTGGTTGTCTTTTCTGCCAGTCTCTGTCTTGGCTGTATGCCTGGAATATATTTTCTGCTCAGACAGAACCTATCTCCAAACTCCCCAAAACACTGTGGGACAGGATAGAAGTCCTTCACTTTTTTCCCATTTAAAATCATCAGTATGGAACGTGCCCAAATATACTCACAGCTTCACAGACCACCCATTGACTTTGCAGCTTTGTCCTCTTCTGTTCATCTCTGTCTCCATAAAAATCTCTTCAACGGTGGTCTTACATTTGTAAATAAGCATGCTGAACTATGTGCAAGCTTTTTTTTAATCCCATAAAGAGTTTACTCAGTTTGCAAGCTCTTTCTGGTGAGGAATATCCTTTATAGCACAATGCAGAAGCATCTAAGCAATTTGAAAGGTATGTGAATAAAAACTAACAAACTTGATTGTAACGCTTGTAAGGATGGACAAGAATAAGCTGTCTTCTGTTCCATTCTTACTGAAATTTCAAAAATATTTATTACCTTTGATAAATTGTAACTTTTAGTACTGCTCACAAATTATTCAGCATTTCCCATTAATCAATGAAAAGACCATTCCCCTAGTTCTCCCATGTACTTGCTGGTTTTCTCATTTGGATGTCAGGAGAATAATTGGATTTGCCACCCCAAAAAGGAAAAGTTCTGCAAGCTCTCAGGAAATCATCACAACAGTGGTTCAGTATTACCACACTGCTGTTTCGTTTTCCCTGCTACTGTTCCCCATGGCTTTCCCTTCAGAAGCCATGTTTTGCAGGTGGATTTTATTGGCAATTGTCTCCTATGATAGAAGATTGGGCCTAAATCTCTTGTAGGGCTGAAAAGTACAGTACGCATTACAATTAGAGTGCCATAGCACACAACCTCCTCGTTAACTTTGGATGACAAAATTATTTTTACATGTACCATACACTTTTGAATACATTTTCAGGATTTTAATATTTAAAGAGCACTTCCACTGTGACACATTAATATACTTTGAATTAGAAACTCATACAAATTTCATTAACTCTTGTCAAAATTTTATCAACAATTATCTATTCTTTGCTGCATGAGAAAGAGAAAACTTACACATAAACTTTTACACTCTAATATTGTACTTTTACACAAACATGTAAGTTGTCCCTTAAATGTCCACAGACTCACAGCAAAAGCCTGAGCGGAATAGATTAGCGTAATCATCATTTAATTAATCTTGACACATAAATGTATTTAAGAACCGGAACTCTTCTCAGTGAACTGAGATAAAATATTACAACCTTAATTTCTTCTTCCCCCTCCCCCCTGCCCCATGCTGGAATGTATTTAACATTTGTCTTGTGCAAGTATTTCTAAACTATGTGCTGTAGTTTTTCTCTTATTCAAATCACGCTGACCCTACCTGAAGTGGTACAGGAAATACCTGCCTTATTTACAAACAATTCTCACAAGAAAAAGAATGAGAAATGAGAAAATCTCAATTTCAAGAGTAGAGATACTTCTGCTAGTTCTGTAATAGGTGTTGAAAGCAATTGTTGTCCTCTCTGCTTCTGTGGAAAGAGAAGATAATATTACAGGTAGCCATTTATAGTAGGACTATTAGAGCAGGAAATATTTTGCAGTGCTCTTTCTGAGATGAAACTGACAAATTGGCGTACATGGTTGTGAAGAAAAACAAGTGAGAGATACTGGTGTGAAGGAGGTATTGTCTCCTCCTCTGAGCTTGAAATATCAATGGTGAGGTCTTAGATGCTAACTGTCTAATTGTATCCTTCCCTGTTTTACTGTCTGTGCTTCAGTTTTGCTGATACAGAAGACAAACATGAGCCACCATCTTCCCAGAAACACTGAGTGTTCTGTGGGGAATCAAGGGAGGAGAAAAAAGGCACTTTATATTTATTGTAAAGATAATCATGTTCTTTAACATGGCTACCTAATGTTATTGTATCATCTTGCATTCCCTCTAATGCACCAGTCTAATTGAACTGGTGTATTTTCTTAGTCCTGGTGTGAGGCTCTTCCATACACAGTGCACAAGGATCTATGTTCTGAAGAATGGAAATTTTTACAAATGTCACAACACTGTGCAGACATAGCAGCATACTATTTGGCTTATTGTTGCATAATATATTCATCTTACACTCACGGGTATAGAACTAGAAATAAAATATAAAATCATATTTGGCTAGAGAATATGACTTTAATGGAGAGTTGTTGGTCCACATGAATGGTATGTAGAATGGCCTATGTATAAGTCTTTTAGAATGAACAATTTTCTCAGCCCTTTCCTTTAGGAAGAGATGGCCAGGAAGACCAGGAGGAGGAGTCGTTCTCCATACAAAGCAACAGAATGGAGCTGTGCTTTGGAGTGACTAACAAGCAGCTGAGAGCTTACGGGTAAGGATCAGAAGATATACTGGCATTGGGCGTGTGACATTTTGGTACGGTTCTGCTACAGAGTGCCTAATCAAGAAGAGGAATCACTGACATCTGCAGGAAGCCTCACTATTACAGGCCATGGTTCGCACAGAGGGCTTTACCATCCTGACATATGCTGGAAGGACAATGCTGGGGGGCACAACTAATGTAGATTTTTGGAGAGCATCAAGGACTATTTCTTGACACAACTAAGTGATCTGTGAGATGACAGGGCAAGGCTATTGAACATGTTATTTATGATTGAGGAAGGACCGATTCTTCTTTATTAGGGGTATTAAGATCAACAGCAGATTTGACAGCAGGGACCAATGGTCCCAAGATAGGGGAGTTTAAGATCCTAAGAGAGGTGCGCAAGATGAATAGTAGCATCACAAACGTGTATTCAGGAGGGCAGATTTCAGCTTATTCAGGGATATGCTTGGCAGCACCTCATTGGAAACGCCTCTGAAGAACAAAGGAACTTGCGAGAGCTTGTTCATATTCAAGAAAGGCTCCTCAAAGCACAAGAATCATCCATTTTGATGGACAGGAAGTCAGACAACCATGGCAGAAAGCCAGTACTGATGAATGGGGAATTCATGATTGAGCTAAAGTTCAAAAAATTAAGTATGCAGAAGGCAGAACCAGGGATGTGCTTCTTGGAAAGAACCTGTGCGTGCAGGGAGGGAGTTAAGAAAGGCAAAGTTCATCTGAAGCTGAAAATAAGGAGAGGTGAAAAAGGCAAATAAGGGGTTCTAAAAGTACATTGTCAGCAAAAAGAAGCCTAAGGAGAATGTGAGGCATTGAACCTAGTGACAGAGCACACGTCAAATGGTCTTCTTTGCTTCTGTTTTTGACGATTAAGGCTTGGCCTCAGGAGCCTTAGGACCATAAGTGAACTACCACAGTCAGTGTGAGGGATGCAACACCCACATCAGCATAAGAAAGACTTAGGGAGCACTTAACCAAACTGGACATGTTAAATAGCCATGGGACCAGAAGGGATGCATCTGAGGATGCTGAGGAAACTGGTTGATATAATTATGAGACTGTTCTTCCTCATCTTCAAAAAGCCATCTCATCAGGAGAGGTTCACAATGACTGGCAAAAGGCAAACACCACATCCATCTTCCAGAAGGGAAAGAAGGAGGATCTAGGAAACCATAGGCTTCGCTCCGTAGGAATATTGGATTAAATGTTCCTGGAATTAAGTTTGTGGATGACGCCAGACTGAGGAGGTGGGGGAGAGGCTCAATAGACTGGAAGGCAGGACTAATATTCAAAGGCATCTTGATGGGCAGAGAAAAGAGTGGACAAAACCCTCATGATGTTCAACAAAGCAAATGCCAAGTCCTGAATCTGGGATGGAATAATCTCATGTAACAGTATTGTCTGGTGACTAACTGGCTAGGGAAGGGCTTTCCAGAAAAGGATCTGGTGGACAAAAATTTGAAAATGAGTCAGTATATTGTTATAGTGAAGACCACCAACCACATAGTGGGCTGTATTAGCATTAATGTGACCAACAGACTGAAGGATGTGATTATTTCCCTCTACTGAACACTTGTGAGATCACATCTAGAGTACTGTGTCTAAATTTGTGTTCCTCAGTACGAGAAAGTTATTGACATACTGGTGTGAGTTCAACTGACAGCTTCCAAGATGGTTAGGAGGATGGGGCAAAATGTACAAGGGCTGTGGGAACTGGATTTGTTCAGTCTTAAGATAAGAAGGTGAAGAGGGGATCTTATTGATACCTACAGCTACTTTCTGTAAGGATATGGAGAAGACCAGGCCAGACTCCTCTTGGAGGTGCATGAAGGGCTAGCAGACACAAGGGAAATTCCAATTCAATATTAGGAACAAGTCTGCACAATGACAATAGTCAAACACTGGAAGAGGTTACCCAGAGAGGCTGTAACCTGGAGTGTGCCTGGGTGACAAATGATAAAAACAGTATCCTCACAGATACTCATTAGAGAGTCTCTGCAGTAAACACGAAGAAGAGTCAAAGGGGGAAGGAAAGTTTACTACATCTTTCCAAAGTCTAGGTAGAAAATGTCCACAGCCTTTCCCTCATCCAATAATTGGGTCATCTTGTCATAGAATGAGATCAGGTTTGTCAGGCAGGACCTGCCTTTCATAAACCCATGCTGACTAGGCCTGATCCCCTGCTTGCCCATTATATGACTTGTAATGGCACTCAAGATGATCTGCTCCATGACCTTCCCTGATACTGAGGTCAGACTGACAGGCCTATAGTTTCCTGGATCCTCCTTTCTGCCTTTTTTGTAGATGGGTGCTACATTTGCTACCCTCCAGTCCATTGGGACCTCCCCAGTTAGCCATGACTTCAGGTAGATAATGGAAAGTGGCTTGGTGAGCACGTCTGCCAACTCTTTCGGCACTCTTGGATGTAACCCATCCACTCCCATAGACTTGTGCACATCCAAGCAGTGTAGCAGGTCACTGATCACTTCCTCTTTGATTGTGATGACCTCGTTCAGCTTCCCCTCCCTGTCTCCTAGCTCACGAGGCTGGGTGCCCAGGGAACAGCTAGTTCCACTGCTAAAGACTGAGGAAAGTAGGCATTGAGCACCTCAGTCTTTTCCTTATCCTTTGTGACTATGTTTCCCTCTGCACCCAGTAAAGGAGGGAGATTTTCCGTAATCCTCCTTTTGTTGTTAATGAATTTATGGAAACATTTTTTGTTATCCTTAACAGCTGTAGCTAGGTTGAGCTCTAGCTGCTCTTTGGCTCTCCTAATTTTCTCCTTGCATATCTTCGCTGTATCCTTATAGCCTTCATGAGAGACCTGCCCCCTCTTCCCAAAGGTCGTAGACTCTCCTTTTGCTCTTGAGGTCCAGCCAAAGGTCCCTATTTAGCCAGGCCAGCCTACTTGTTTTTCGGCACACGGGAACAGCCTCCTCCTGTGCCTTTAAGACTTCTCTCTTGAAGTATGTCCAGCCTTCCCGGGCTCCTATATCCTTCAGGGCAGCCTCCCAAGGGATTTTGTCCAGCAATCTTCTGAACAGGTCAAAGTTTGCCCTCCGGAAGTCTAAGGTGGCAGTTTTACTAACCCCTCTCCTTGTTTTTCCAAGAATCAGAAATTCGATCATCTCATGATCACTGTGCCCTAGATGGCCACCAACCTTTACTTCCCCCACAAGTTCTTCCCTGTTCACACGAAGCAGGTCCAGGAAGGCACCTTCCCTCATTGGCTCACTTACCAACTGTGTGAGGAAGTTATCTTCCACACATTCCAGGAACCTCCTGGATTGTTCCCTCTCTGCTGGATAGAGCAAGAGGGAATGGGTTCAAGCTGCAGCAGGGTAGGTTTAGACTGGACATTAGGAAAAAATTCTTCACAGAAAAAGTGGTTAGACACTGGAATAGGCTGCCCAGGGAGGTGGTGGAGTCACCATCCCTGAATGTGTTTAAGACTCATTTAGATGTGGTGTTAAGGGATATGGTGTAAGGGAGAACTTTGTAGAGTGGAGATGATGGTTGGACTCAATGATCCCAAGGGTCTTTTCCAACCTAAATGATTCTATGATTCTATGATCTTTCTCTCTACAAAGGGATGTTATGTAGCTTATGTGAGATTTTTAGCATTCAGCCTCAAGGGTACATAGTACAGGTCTTATCTATTAATTACAGTCAGAGAATTTCTCTAGTCTTCAAATGCTTTAATAGGAGTACCATTCAACTAAAATAGTATTTCTATAGCTAACATCACAGTACAGCAGGTTAGCTGTTATCACAGGTAGGCAGCTATGAAATAGCTACTGGGTAGGCTACTGGCTTATCAGAAAAGCTGGATTAATTATGAAAACCATTGTGAGTGTAGCAAAAGTTTGTTGTCTGTAATTCTGCGTTACACAGATTTGCTTTTAACAAATAGCGGGTCACCAATGTTCTGAAGCAGAAACCTATTTTACCATCTATTTCTCAGAAAATTCAAGTTTTCTCCATAGGAAACGGTACACAGGGTCTTCAGGGCAGTCTTAAGTCTGTGATATTTGCTACCCACATTTTTATTTGCAGTATTACCCCTGGACAACTTTAGAGTGTTTCACATGGTGTTTTTAGAGGGAAACTCAGGTGCACCCAATGCTTCCTGAGTATATTTACCTTCCATCATGTGCTTCCAGGTATCATAGCTACATTCATTAGGGTGATATCAGTTAGAAAAGTGAGTGAGTTCCTTCTTCATATGTGCCATGATATTCTTACTGTGAGATAGTTAGTCACCTCATCAGAAAATTTGTACAGGCTGTTGATGTGATAGGGATCCCAGAGATACCCACAAAATTCAGAGTGCTTTAAGGACTTCTGTAATAAGCACGTTAGATCCCCTGTCTGGGGGGATCTGTCTGGGGAGTAAGAAAAAGAACTGGTGGTGCACTGTGCATTCAGAGTCCACCTTCCAGCACGTTAATTTCTCTGAGCCTTTAATTTCTCCTTAATTTCCTTCAGGCTTTTGTAGCCTGCAGACGAATGATACTACCAAGTAACAAGACATTCTAATTTAAGAAATGTAGCTGCCTCCCTATTGTCACTAAAAAAAAAAAATCATCATTATTTTCAGACACGATGGAAGAGCAAATAATGTTGCTCAAACCAGACTATGGCACTTGTCTTCTACTTAAGAGTTTTAGTCAGTAAATTATGCCTTGTCAAGTAGCATAAATGTCTCATATGACAACCACATTAATTAATATACTTGGTTTTCTTTTTCCCTTAATGAAACACAAAACCTTTAATGAAGCAAAACATACATTTGTTCTTGAAATTATATAAAGGTAGTGGGTTAAGGTAAACAGCAGTAGAGAATGTTGGTTGCTTGACATTTTTTGTTATTGGTACCTATTTTCAACTTGGCAGACTTTAACCATTTGGCTGCAATTTCCCATCTGCTGAGTATCTGCTATACAGCACATTGTTTTAGAAAATTTGATCTGTTACAGTCTAACAGGAACAAAGAAAAGATGATTTGTTACTCTATTCTCTTGGAAATAGGTGCTTCGGTGTTTTCATTTTTGTTGTTTTGGGGTTTCTTCTTTTGGTTCATTTTTTTTACTAGTAGGTGACACACCTAAAAACCAGGGGTTTTTGTGTTTTGTTTTGTTTTTTTTTTCTGGATATATTTATGAAAACAGACCGGCTAGCCCTCCCAAGTTTCTTCTGGTGTTTTTTTGTCAGTGCGAAAATAAAGAAGAGGCGGCATTAAGAACAAAGGAAGCAAAGCAGAGAAATGGAGAAAGGTAATTAAAACTCAGAGAATAAATATATGTCCTGACAGGCAGTTTGTGTCCTAATAGGTAGATAAGACATGGACAACAGAGCAAACCAAGCAGCCCCATCCTGAGCGAGAGAAGACAAGGTACTAACTCATCCTCAGTGGACAACGAACAATGGATAGAGTAGCAGCTTTGAGCTGTGAAAAGGTATTCTTCTAAAAAAGGTTTCTTGGCTTCACAAGTGAGAAATGTATCAGGAAAATATTCTCTTGTCTGTGGTATTGTTTACCCATATGATAAGGACACAGCCCGCTGAAAATGGTGCTTAACATCTCAAGAACTATAAGACCACAATGTTTGTGGGCATGGTCTCCAATAATTTGCATAGAATTTGAAAAGGTTATTTTAGAAATGAATAGTTTCATAGCTCATTTGTGTACATTTTCAACCTATGTTTATTTTTAAGATTTATGAACTAATCTGATACTTCTAAAGCATCCTGCATAATAGCCTTACGTATGTATGGCAAGCCTTTATCATCAATTTGTGCTTCGGTTTTATCACAGCTTCTAACAGGAGCTAGAAACAGACCTGAACATGAAGTACTCACATGCCATCAACCAAATGTATAATAGTTGTCTTACATTCACTGAAATCAAACAAACAAACAAACAAAGAAGCAACAGAATGCTACTTATATAAATAATGCTAGTGAAGAAGATGACGCTGGATGACACTTCCTCTTTAAGGAAATTAAATATGACTTTGCAGAAATAATTGACTGCAGAAAACCCACCCTGGTTTTCAGAGAGTGCACAAAAACATTCCCACTGCCAGCTAGCCATGTGTATCTAAAAAGCTCCTTGAACTGACACCATGTATTTTCATTTAATCTACAGGTGAAATCTTCTATATGAGCCCATGCTTGGGCTTTCAAACTTAGAATCATAGAATCTTCATGGTTGGAAAGGACCTTTGAGATCATAGAGTCCAACCATACACACACAACCCCCCCCTACAATCTCTGTCACTAGAGCATGCCCTGAAGTGCCAAATCTAGACGTTTCTTAAATACCTCTAGGGATGGTGACTCAGCCACCTCCCTGGGCAGGCTGTTCCAATGCCTGACCACTCCTTCAGTAAAGTAATTCTTCCTAATATCTAATCTAAACCTCCCCTGCCCCAGCTTCAGACCATTTCCTCTGGTCCTGTCATTATTCACCTGGGAGAAGAGGCCAACACCCACCTCTCAACAACCTCCTTTCAGGTAGTTGTAGAGGGCAATGAGGTCTCCCCTCAGCCTCCTCTTCTCCAAGCTGAACGTGACCAGCTCCCTCAGCCTCTCCTCATATGACTTGGTCTCCAGACCCCTCACCAGCCTGGTAGCTCTCCTCTGGACACGCTCCAGCACTTCCATGTCCCTCTTGTAACAGAGGGGCCCAGAACTGAACACAGTACTCGAGGTGAGGCCTCACCAGTGCCGAGTACAGAGGCACCATCACTTCCCTGCTCCTGCTGGCCACGCTATTCCTGATACAAGCCGGAATGCTGTTGGCCCTCTTGGCCACCTGGGCACACTGCTGGCTCCTGTTAAGCTGGCCGTCCACCAGCACCCCCAGGTCCTTTTCTGCTGGGCAGCTTTCCAGCCACTCTTCCCCAAGCCTGTAGCGTTGCTTGGGGTTGTTGTGACCAAAATGCAGGACCTGGCACTTGGCCTTATTAAACCTCATACAGTTGGCCTTGGCCCTTCGATCCAGCCTGTCCAGGTCCCTCTGTAGAGCCTTCCTACCCTCAAGCAGATCAACTCTCCCACCTAGTTTGGTGTCGTCTGCAAACTTACTGAGGGTGCACTCAATCCCCTCATCCAGAGCAGTGATAAAAATATTAAACAAAACTGGCCCCAAAAACTGAGCCCTGAGGGACACCACTGGTGACCGGCCGCCAAGAGGATTTCACCCCATTAATCACAAGTCTCTGGGCACGGCCATCCAGCCAGTTTTTAACCCAGCGAAGAGTACACTTGCCTATGCTATGATTCACCAGCTTCTCCAGGAGAATGCAATGGGCGATGGTGTCAAAGGCCTTACCAAAGTCCAGACAGACGACGTCCACAGCCTTCCCCACATCCAGAAGGCGGGTCACATGGTCATAGAAAGAGATCAGGTTGGTTAAGCAGGACCTCCCTTTCCAAAGCCCATGCTGGCTGGCCCTGATCCCTTGGCTGCCCTGCACTTGCCGTGAGAGCTCACTCAAGATGATCCTCTCCATGATCTTTCCTGGTACCGAGGTCAAGCTGACAGACGTGTAGTTTCCTGGATCCTCCTTCCGACCCTTCTTGTAGATGGGTGTCACATTAGCCACCCTCCAGTCATCTGGTACCTCCCCTGTTGACCAGGATTGTTGATAAATGATAGAGAGAGGCTTGGTGAGCTCTCCCATCAGCTCCCTGAGTACTCTTGGGTGAATCCCATCCAGCCCCATAGACTAATGTGTGTCTAGGTGCAGAAGCAGATCATTGACTACTTCCTCCTGGATTATTGGTGGGTTGTTCTGTTCTCTATCCTTACCTTCCAGCTCAGGAGGCTGAACACCCTAGGGATAGCTGGTCTGACTATTGAAGACAGAGACAAAGCAGGCATTAAATATCTCAGCCTTCTCCTCATCGTTGGTTGCAACTTCCCCCCACCGCATCCAGTAAGGGATGGAGATTCTCCCTGACTCTCTTTTTGTTGATGTATTTATAAAAGCTTTTTTTGTCGTCCTTTATGTTAGTGGCCAAGTTGAGTTCTAGCTGGGCTTTTGCCTTCCTAATTTTCTCTCTGTATAACCTAACGAGATCTCTGTACTCCTCCTGTGTTGCCTGTCGCTTCTTGCAAAGGTGGTAAACCCTCCTTTTATTCCTACATCCCATCAAAAGTTCCTTGTTCATCCAGGCTGGCCATTTTCCCTGCCCTTTAATCTTGCAACACTTGGGGACAGCCTGCTCCTGGGCCTTTAAGATTTCCGTCTTGAAGAGTGTCCAGCCTTCCTGGACCCCTTTGCCCTTCAGGACTATCTCCCAAGGGACTATCTCAACCAGTGTCCTGAACAGACCAAAGTCTGCCCTCTGGAAGTCCAAGGTGGAAGTTTTGCTAACCCCGCTCCTTACATCACTACGAATTGAAAACTTGACCATTTCATGATCACTAAACCCAAGATGGCCTCCGACCACATCTCCCACTAGTCCTTCTCTGTTTGTGAGCAGTAGGTCTAGCGAGGCACCTCCCCTGGTAGGTTCACCTACCAGTTATGTCAGGAAGTTATCTTCCATGCACTCGAGGAACCTCCTAGCCTGCCTGCTCTCTGCTGTGTCATATTTCCAGCAGATATCCAGCAGGTTGAAGTCCCCCACCAGAACAAGGGCTGACGATTGCGAGGCTTCAGCCAGCTGCTTATAGAATACTTCATCTGTCTCCTCATCCTGGTTGGGTGGTCTATAGCATACTCCCAGCACAAGATCTCCCTTATTTGCCTTCCCCTTCATCCTTACCCATAAACACTCGACTTTAACATCACTGGAATCTAGCTCTATATAATCAAAACATTCCCTAATGTACAGAGCCACACACCCACCTCTCCTTCCTTGCCTAACCCTTCTGAAGAGCTTATAGCCATTCATCGCAGCATTCCAGTCATGACAGTCATCCCACCATGTTTCCATGATGGAGACTACATCATAGCTGTCCTGCTGCACAATGGCTTCCAGCTCATCCTGTTTGTTGCCCATGCTATGTGCATTCATGTAGATGCAGTTGAGCTGGGCTACCGATTTCACCCCCGTCCTTGGCCCTTTATCCCTAGGCTCGTTACTAGTGGGCCTGGTTTTATCCCCTTCCCTCTTCAATTCTAGTTTAAAGCCCTGTCCATGAGCCTTGCTAACTCTTGGCCTAGTACACATTTCCCCTTTCGGAACAGGGTTTTCCCATTCTTAGTGAGCAGGCCCGGAGTCCTGTAGATCAAACTATGATCACTGAACCCAAAGCCCTGCTGGTAGCACCAGTTTTGGAGACAGGTATTGATCAGTCTGATGTACAGACAAACTTTTTATAGTTTCTTGAAGTACTTGCTCTTTGCACTATGAGAAACATCTTTTAATGAATTGTAATTAATCTGTTTGTAAAAGTTTTATCTGTTAGGTATTTTTTCTCTCCCTTTGTATTTTTAAATAATTCTGAGTACATCATAATAATAAAACTCTTCAGACCTATACATCACCATAGGTGTTCTACACGTTCAGAAAAAGAGGCATATACATCTAAGAAATGGTCAAAGCTTCTGATTTAAGTTAATTGATTTAGAGTCTTGTGACATAAGAATATGATTAATCCAAAACTAGAAAGCTGATCTGTGTTATCTTATGCTTTGGACTTTTAACAGGATGCATTCTGTCAAATACTGAAATGGAAAAAAGGTTTTCTCTGCCAAATTGTACTGGTTTTGGCTGGGATAGAGTTAATTTTCTTCATAGTTGCTCACACAGTGCTATATTTTGTATTTGTGACCAAAACAGTGTTGATAACTGCTGAGCAGTGCTTACACAGCATCAAAGTCTTCTCTGCTTCTCACCCCACCCCACCAGGGAGCAGGCTGGAGGTGCACAAGATGATGAGAGAGGACACAGCCAGGACAACTGACCCAATTGACCAAAGAGGTATCCCAGACCATATGACGTCATGATCAGCAATAAAAGCTGGGGAAAGAAGGAGGAAGGGGGATATTTTAACTGATGGCATTTGTCTTCCAATGTGGCCATTATGTGTGATAGAGCTCCTGGGAAATGGCTGAATGCTTGACTGCCGTTGGGAAGCAGTGTATGGATTTCTTCTTTTGTTTTGCTTGCACATATAGTTTTTGCTTTACCTATTAAACTGTCCTTATCTCAACCCATGAGTTTTCTGACTTTCACCCTTCTGATTCTCTCCTTGATCCCATTGTGGGGGCGTGAGCAAACACCTCTTTGGTGCTTAGCTGTCTACCAGGGTTAACCCACAACACAAATGCGCCTCAAGTGCCATTCTTTTCACTGACATTGTAATCAGTAAGATACTTACTATATTATCTCCCCCGGTATTATTGGGGTAGTATAACAGCACTAAACTACTGTATGATTCCTGAAGTTTCAATTGATAGCAGTAGCACCACAAAGGATTGTAGTTGGTCAATAACCCAAGTGTTTATTTTATTGAAAATGCTGTGTGAGACCACATCGTCCTTCACTAGTTAATGTGGTACTTCTGTGATGAATATCTGTTAATATTGAGCTTCTGGTTTCCTAAGCAACGGTAACCAGATGAGAGCTTTCAAAGCCTTCTTCCTACTTGCTTGACGCTTTCACGTAAAAAACATGGGGTTTTATTGTAAGAAACAGAACTCGGGATGTTGTTCTTTGACTATACTGATTTCTGAGTTGCAAAAGAGTTGGAGGTTTCCAGATACAGATAATGAAAATATTTTCTTCAGTTTTGGTTGATATTAATATGCGCTGACTACTCTAATAAAAATTAAAAAAATATATGTAAACACAAGTCTCAATGCAAAACCACTACTAAATTTGGATTGTCTTTGTTTATTTTCCAATCTAATGAAAAATTGCACACTACTGTGCAGGGTATGAACAATACTCTACATACTAAAATACTACTACCAAAAAAGATCTGAAACTTGCAGTTAAGTTCTGATCAGTATTGTAGGGACAGTTGGGCTTGAACTTTTGCTTTATCTGCTTCAGATGGAGAGATGAAAATAAATCCCACTATGCAAACTGCTGCTCTATAAAAGGACTGACACATTTTAATTTCTTCTTACAGATTGATTTTTGGTTTTTAGATTGCAGTTAGGAAGAGATAGGCTTTTATTTATTTTGGACAAAAGTAGAATTCTGCCTTAGTACCAAAACTAAAAATAAAAAAAAATAAAAAAAATAATTTTTTATTAAAGAAAAGCATTTATTTAAACTAAAAATATTTTTTTATGTTGTCTAACCTTTTCCCTCACTTTTTAAAATCTTATTTTTAATTTTTATCTTTAATTTATGACAACTTTTATACAGAAAATATTGGTCAGGGAAAATGCCTCCTTTACATATTTTAAGACTAGAATATTGTCACAAAAGTTTTAAATTTTATAGTTTCACTGGCTGACCTTTTGTTTTTTCAGAAGGTTTGTCTTTCAACCAGGTTATCAAGTATTTTTGATCTTGTTAACACTGTAAAATTATTACTGAGGAAGAACGAATATCAAAAACTTGAGAGGCTACAAAATAGAAAAAAACTAAAACCAAACTCATAATTCTTTGACCACTGTATAAGTGATATCATCTACTGTACTAAATGCTTGGAAACTAAAATCTGGATTTTTTTCACATCTCATGAATCTACTTGTGTCATTTAGAATACTTTTTAAATACTACATTTTGTGGTAGAGACAAACACTCTTTTAGCATCCTTCCTTTTCACTCTGAAAAATTTCATAAGGAAAGCCTCTGTTTGTCATCTTTTTGGACAATATTCATAATGAAAATAGTTATCCTTTTTTTTTGGAGAATAGAAAAAGGACCTGAGATTAAAGGGTCTTGCACTGCGATGTTGAGTCTGATTTTATCCATCTAAAAACATAAGAAAGCAAACACATCGGAAGACCAGACTGTACTGGGTCTGCCTGTGATGGAGTTAATTTTTTTCATGGCAGCCCGTGTGGTACTGTGCTTTGTTATGTGGCTAAAGCGGTGTTGATGATACACCAATGTTTTGGCTGCTGATGAACAGTACTTGCACAGCATCAGGGTTTTCTGCCTCTGAATCTGCCCTACTCCTCACTCCCAGTGAGTAATGCTGGGGGTGGACAAGAGGTTGAGAGGATGCATAGCCAGGACAGCTGACCCAAACTGACCAAAGGGGTATTTCATACCATATGACATCATGCTCAGCAGTAAAAGCTCAGGAAAAGGAAGAGGAAGGGGGGATGTTTGTGGTTATGGCATTTGTCTTCCCAAGCAATCATTATGCATGTTGAGGCCCTTTCTGGGAAGTTACTCAACCTGCCATGGACAGTAGTGAATGAATTCTTTTGCTTTGCTCTTGCTTCCCTATTAAAATACCATTATCTTTATCCATGAGTCTTGCCTTCCTTCTATTTTCTCCCCATCCTGCAGGAGAGTGGATTGAGTAGCTGATTAGGTGTTCGTCTGTTGGCTAGGGTCAATCCACCAGACAGATAAAATATGCGAAAAAAATATTTCTCATATTCGTGTGTGTATATATATATATTTGTATACTTGCTTCTTAAAAAGAGACTGACAAAGTCTCAGTCAAACAGCTACAAAGACTTGATAAATTTTCTTTAGTATTAAACAATTTAAAATGAGGGAGGGGACGTAGCTGACTTCTGTCCATAAATCACAGAAATGTTGACGTATATAGCGAGATAGCTAATGGGAAAGGCTAAACAAGTGTTTATATTTCAACTCATTCTGGGCCTTCAATGTCTAGCTCAGGATAGCACATTAGGTACCTCCACACAATTGGAATCCAAAACTTGAGTCGACTCCAAGCAGGGCCACTGTTCTGAGCACTTAACCACACTTATATCTAATCTCGCTGAAAAATAAGGTAATGAATTCTGTCAATTCAGAGTTCTTTGTTGCAAACACAAATATTGAATGATCTTAGAGCAGTGTATTTCACAGTATTGCAATGCTGTTCCTGTTAGAAGTTCCACAATTCTTTTGAATTTTTAGAAGATAGAACGGCAGGAAGTGAACAGGTGGTTGCTGGAAGTTGAATTTGAGGGGAAAAGCAAGATGGTAACACTGCAGGTTCATGATGACTTGCATGGGTGGATTGATGAGAAAATGTATGACTATATAAAAGATCACATTGATCTTCACAACTTTTCACAAGTTCAAGAAAAGTTCAAAGAACGTTGAAAATATGACCTCAAGAAATGGGTTATGGCATTTAGAACTATGATGCCCATGTATTAGGCTGAGGCTGTCAGGTAATTAATTATGCAGGTGTTCAAGCAGTATATATTCTTTTCTGTCCTCTTGTTGTGATTGTGAATGCATTTATCACATAATCGAAATAAAAATATTTTTTGTCTCAACAGGTGCATGTTCATCAATATGGCAATGGATAGATCTATTTTGGTCATATGAAAGTGGTCTTCTAAGTAATGTGGCAAAGATAATATCTTAGGAACAAAATGGCAGAAGGTACACTTGCCTTTCACAGTCTCCTTCATGAAGTATCTCTAGGGAGATGCTACGCTTTTTATCAGATGAAATGTTTTGGCAGGCCAGATCCAGCTACCGGCACCAGACTATGTGCCTAGCTAAATGATTCCATGTATCTCACTCAATTTGAGTATATTTCTTTCTAAGAGGAAGATATTTAATTCTTTCTTATTTACCAACTTTTATTTCAGAAATGTCATCATTTTTGGATTGGAAATATTGAGTACCCATATAGGTTGCTTATATGTTACTCCTTCCTGGCCACATGCAAGCTGAAGCTAAGATCTCAGAAGATACTGAATGTATAGTCTCACTGAGTATACATTCAAAATCCTTTATGGTAGATCTGTTATTCCAAACTGATCAGACAAGTAATTTTTACCCTCAAGCACCCATAACCTCAGCCAGTTTACAAATAACCATCATTGATATTGTAGCTGATTCCCTTCCTGGGGAAGTCAAGTTTTTTTATTGGCTTCAGAGGAAATGAAAGAATATCAACTGACAGAAAGATCTTAGATTCTAAATTTAAATATGTCTTCAAAACAAATATTTAAATAATTTCACATATTCCTTCTTAAAACAAAGATTCCATAAAATGGACTTTGAACGATTATTGTTATACACATAAAAAACTGCCTTATGAAAATACTCTTCAAGATAGTATCAACTACTGTGCAGCTACAAATTCAAAGTCATGAAAGACAGTCAGCAACATAAAAAGCTTGTCCAGTTCAACAGCGACCTTTTGAACTGGAGTTGAAAGAGTGACAGGAATTGTCGCATAAATAAAAATTATGCAAATCTATCACTACTGAAGTTTTCTGTGTTTTATGAGAACAGTACATGATTTGCTCAAATGGAGGGGAAGAAACAGCAATTCTTTCCAGGCTTGAGGACAGTGGGTGCATTCTTCAGAAGAGCAATCAAGAAAGAACAGTGAATGACTGAAGAGTAAAAAAGTGGTTTAAGAAATAGAGAACCTGAGAAGAAATACAGACACATATTTCTGAATATCAAATATGTACAGCTGCAGATACATTGATAATAATAATTCATGCGATTTTTTTCACTTCTTACAAAACAAGCTAAGATGGTTTTCTGTGAAGAAATAACAGGATTTTGTTCTTTGCCCTGTCTTACCAGCGAATGGGCTGAAAAAGCATAATTGCTCTTTCACAATGCTACCACATTCATGATTTCTCTTTAGCTTTTAATGAATTGTCATATTCATATTTGTATATAGATGTAGAGTTTTGTATAAATGTTTGTGCAGACAGGAGTCATTTCACCTACTTCTGCAGTGTGATTTTTTGTTTAAGATTGAAAGTATTTTTTTAAGTAAAAAAAAGAACATTATCAAAACTGGAATTTAGCAGGTCATCAGGTTCTTGCTCTGGAATGTCTGAAACAGATTATTTCTGTGTCCCAGATATTCACGCAATTGCAGAATCACAGAATGCTTGAGGTTGGAAGGGACCACTGGAGAGCATGTGCTTTAACAGTGACACCTACAGCTGGTTGCCCAGGTCTGTGTACAGATGGCTTTTGAATAATTGCAAGGATGGAGACTTCACAGCCCCTCTGGGCAACTTGTTCCAGTACTCAGTCATCCTCTCAGTAAAAATGTTTTTCCTGATGTTCAGAGGGAACTTCCTGTGTTTCAGTTTGTGCCCGTTTTCTCTGGTCCTGTCACTGGGCACCACCGAAAAGAGCCTGGCTCTATCTTATTTGCACCCTCCCTTCAGGTATTTATTTCTTCACTCTTAATAATTTCAAAAAAAAAAATATGATATCACAATATAGGCCCATCTCTTTTATGATTTTTTTTATGATATTCATAAATACAGTATTTCTCCTTAGTTATATAAAATAAAACCTCACAGAGCTGAAAAAAGAATTTGGTAATTTAGAGCTGAGAATTCTGTAACTAGAACCAGATTCATGTTTGACAGAGATTTTGGCAAGATTCTCAATTTGATGAAAGAGTATATTCTACATTTTTCTGTGAAAATTTGGGGGTGGGGGTGGGGTGGGGGAGAAAACCTGTATTATGAAAATGCCATCAAGTACTTAAGAAGTTTTATTGAAAAAGTTTCTGATGAGTGCTCTTCATGCCTATTCCCCGGGCAAGATGTCCTTAAATGATTGAATGAAAATTTGTTTATAAATATCTGCTTCTGTATTATACTGCCTGCACAGAAAACACAACAGGAATTAAAAACTACCACACAAAACTATTCTCCACTAATTTGTCTTCCCCAAGTCATAATGTATTCAGAAAAGAAAGATGTGTGTTAATTTTCATGTTATTTAAAAGAGAAAAAATATTTAGGTACCATTCAGAATTTCCAGCTACTAAGTACATTGGAGCAACACTGTGGGCTTCTGCCTCAGGAAACAGGACTTTTCACGGGAGTAATAGATTGTCTTTTTTGAAAAGTAAGAAGAGCTCACAAACTGCACAAAGATCCCGGTAGTAAAAGAGACAGTTGCCTTTTAAGCTACAGGTCACCATCAACAAGGACATCTGCTCATGGTTCCCAGTCACAGAGGAAGGATTCCTATTCATATTCTGCATATCTGATAGCAGAGCAGTGTGGTTTGCATCTAAATGTGTGAAATTCTGTTTCATGTTTTGCGATTATTGGCCACACAAGAGAATCTCTTCAGAATTGCACGCTGGGGTCTGGTTGAACATTGGTCCCTTTGAGATGCTAACTGCTAGTGGAAGTTATTAAGGGCTGGATACATTGTCAGACAGTTAGCACATTGTTGGGTACTTTGCTCATAAAGGAAAGCCCATTATAGTTAGAATCTAATTAAATCTAATTCTTTTATGAAATGACAACAAAACCTCAACTCCACAGAGGAAAGAGCTGTTCATTATTTGGATATTAAATACGGCAGCTGTCAAAAGGGTTAAAAAGAAAATCTTAGAAGAACTTCATGTCTGAAATAATTAAGGCCATGTTTTAAATCAAAGGTAGTTACTTTAAGATATGCAAATTAAGATATAACTAATTAATGGCTAGTAATAAGAAAGTGAACTATTTTTTTTTAAAATGTAGAGTCGGAGTCTATAATTTCTTCTGTGTAAGAACATGGTCTGATATCATTATTGGACCTAGAAAGCTGGTACTGGATCTTCAATTCCTTAGATCGAGAGGATGAAACAGTAGATAAAAAGTTCAAATAATCTTTTAGTGAAATATCATGTTATTGTGAGCTGGTAGTCTTCTGACAGGTGTCTCTTTTCCTATGGAATCTGTTTAACATCTAATAGAAATATTTCCATCTCACTACCTGATTCCAAGGACAAGGTAAGGAAGAGGGCTCTGGAAGCTGGACTTCCTGCACATGCCTTGACAGCTATTGGTGCAAGAATTACCTCTATACTCTCTATGATTTATCCTGAATGCCATTGGGATGGTGGCCCCTCTGTAGAAGTTATGACAGTTGGACATAAAGGAGTCATGAGACGAAGAAATAAGGCAAGGCTGGACAGCTACAGCTGCAGTCTGCCAGCATCTAAGTAGTTCTCTCTCTCCCAGAACATGAGGAAGGATTTTAAATAAGTGCACAGAAAAACATTATGACACTTCTGTGGACGCTGTACACTTGACTTTTGGAAAATATTCCCCCAAATGTGTGAATTTTAAATATCTAATATGTATACAGAATCCTGTTATATAAACTAGGAATGATAAAGAAATGGCTAGCAATGACATAACAGCTCCATGGGAGGTTTAGGCATGAATATGGTAATATTACTATCGAAATTCCAACCAGCCAATTGGAAAATGGGTTTTGAAAAACAGCATTCATTCTGTGATAATTGCAGCTTAAATCGTTAACGCTTCAGGAGAATTCATACTCCATTAAATTAAGTGCTCTACAGAAGCAGACTTCAGAAGCCCAATCTGTAGGAAACATAAGCAAAGAGGAGACTGGACTTACAATATGTGACTTTCCAAAAGGTGTCACAATGGAGAGCTTCAAAGTAAGCGCAGTTGTTGAATTCTCTCTGCCAACCCAATTCTGGCTACAGGAAGCCTCAGAACAGAATACCATTCAAGGACAGCATGTACACATTTTGAAAATAATGTAATTTGTCTTCTGTGTGATGCACACAAGCATTGCTTGTGATGGGGGTATTTCGCACGTTTTCTCAACAATATAATTGTTCACAATATTGACACTCAAAGGAAAATATTCTAATGTTAATAACTATACTGAACAAAAATTAATGGAAGTATTCAGTTTTAGGATTATAGTTTCAGGCTCTTCAGATTTAGAGAGTAAAAAAATGGCTTGCGTATTTGTCTTTGTAGACATAAAAATGAGAAAGTTTATGTTTATTTTCTGGTGTCTTCTTTCTGGATGCTGTTGTTCCAAATATTGTCTTAGGCTGAAGAGTACAAGATGGCAGGTTCCAAATAAAATCATCCGGCTTTTGCCCAGATGGGAGCCTGCCCAATATCATGTCAAATTCTCGGTTTATGGCATCTGCTTCTGCCCAGATTTTATTTCAATTTTTTAAAGTAGTTATGCCATAATGGGGTGACATTCTAGCTAGACCTACTTACAAATTGCAACTTGGAGCTTTGAGAGTTTTAAATCTCCACCTGCTATTCAATTCTTTCTTTTTTAAACCTTATCAAACTTATTAATCTGTGAGAGACATAATTAAAGTTCCCTGTGTGTTCATCCTGGCTAGCATATTTCAAATAACACTTTTGTATGAATTGCTGACAAATTAGATTATTTTATATAAAACTGCAACCCTCTTTTATGTCTTCTGACATAGCATGTACAGACAAGACCCTGTCCTCACTTGGATGACATTAATCTTTAAAAAAATAATGGTTTGAGCTATTAAAGAAGGAAAAACCTGTGTTACATGTGTGAAAAATGGTTTCATTAAACAGACATTTGGGAGAAGTTTCATCTGACTTTGTATTACATGTCTACAAGGTATACATCCACATCTGAGCTACTTGTCCCTTTATAGTCAACACTAAAAAAGGTAATTTTGAGATGTTATTCCTCTTATCGTGGGGAAGACATTTAAATTGGGTCATATTAATTACACTCTAAAAGCTCCTGTTTCTCAACATGGATAATTAAAGGAGTCTAGACAACTGGCTCAGAGGTAGATGTCTGCATTCCAGACTTCTAAAATTAGGCATCAGGTGACAACTTTGGGTTCAAAAAGACAGAAAGGGAAACAAGTGATCAAATATGTTTATTCTGTCTGCCCAGTGTGCAGATTTTGCTAGCGCTCCTGTGTCAACTGAATTATGATCTGAACTTACTCCCATTCGTATTAAAGCAGAGTTGAAACTGCAACTTTTTTAACAAGTACTTTTGTTCTCGTTCTTTTGGGAAGCAGGAGTCAATTGAACATTTATAAGAAAATCCCATCTTCGAATCCACCAATTTCTACTTTTCATACAGTTCCACTATTACCGGTTCTTTTACTTGAGCAGGAGGATTAAAATGCAGGAAAAAGGGTTACCAGTGTTTCTATTAAAAATATTCCTTCTTTTTTTGGGGAAAAGTTTTCATTTAATTGACAATTATGACTATTAGAAGATGTGATTAAGAAAGAGAGATGGCATCTTCTGCAAACTGGAAAAGAGTAAACTCATCCTACTCTTTTTTTTTTTTGTGAGTAGTCACATCTTCCCTCCATTTCTATACTCATATACGTACAGATAAACACCAGACTTATCTGTCAGTAAGGAAAAAAAAGAAAAAAAAAAGCCTTAAAAGATTGCAAACCTGTCACGCGAAGCTGAAAACTCAATACCTTCCTGTTTCTCAAGAAGTTTTGGAAGGCCTTTCATCAGCATGGGGTCAAATCCTCAGTCTGGAAAAAGTATCTAGATCATACCTTGGCTCCATGGGAGCCATTAGTAGGAGGAAACAGTGCTTATAAAATTCAAGGAGCTTTCTCTCTGATTACTCTGCTAGCATCCTCACCTGCCAGATTGGTGATAACATATCTAGACTGGGAGTATGCTATCAGTAGAAAAGCAGGATGTGATGGAAAGTGAGTAAGAACTTTCCAGGTGAGGAATAGGATGTACTTGGCAAGAAAGGACATAGAGACATCTCTCTGTGGGAGTATGACAAACTCCCCGTTGACCCTGAACTTGTTTGAGACTTACTGCTCTAACTGGATGCGCATAAATCTATGGGGCCTTATGGGCTTCATCCCAGGCTGATGTCATCATTGGACTTCTTTACATTATTTTTCAACAGCGTTATGAGTCTGGAGACGTCCCAGTCGACTGAAAGCTTACCCAGTTTTCAAGAAGGGTGAGAAGGAAGACACTGGTAATTACAAACCTGTCAGCCTCACTTCAGTGCCTGGTAAAATTACAGAGAAGGTTATTCTGAGAGTTATTGAAAAACACTTGAGGGAGAACGCAGTCATTGGTCATAGCCAATGCAGGTTCGTGAAGGGAAAGTCCTGCTTAACCAACTTAACTCCTTTTATGACAAGGTCACCCACCTAGTTGACCAAGGGAAAACAGTATATATGTGAGATTTTTTGATTTTTGCAAAGGTTTTGATTCTGTCTCTCACAGTGTTCTTCTGGATAAAATGTCCAACACAGAGTTAGATGACTCCATAACACATTGGGTGAGCAACTGGCTGACAGGTTGATCTCAAGGGATTATAGTAAATGGCAGGCAGTCAGCAGTGGCTTATTTTTAGGGCCTGTGATCTTTAATGTTTTTATAAATTATTTGGCTGCAGGAATCTAATATGCATTAATTAAGTTTGCTGACGACCCTAAAGTAAGAGGACCTGTGAATTCCCTCAAGGGTAGAAAGGCTTTACAGGGAGATCTGGATAGACTGGAGATCTGGGCAATCACCAATTATATCAAAATTAAGAAGAGCAAGAGCTGAATTCTCCAGCTGGGATGGGGTAGTCCTTGTTATATGTACAAATTGGTGGATGAGAGACTGTAGAGCAGCCCTGTGGAAAGAGATCTCAGGGTTTGGGTTGATGGCAAGTTGTATATGAGTCAACAGTGTGCCCTGGCAGACGAAAGGGACAACCATGTCCTGGGGTGCATCTGGCACAGCATAGCTGGCTGGTCGAGGCGGGTGATTGTCCCACTTGACACTGCACTGGTGTGGTCCTACCTCCAGTAATGTGTGCAGTTTTGGGTACCTCAGTATATGATGGACATCAAACTACTAGAGTGGGTCCAGAGGAGAGCGACCAAGTTGATGAAAGGTCTCGAGGGTAAGACTTACGAGGAGTGGCTGAGGGCACTTGGTTTGTTCAGCTTGGAGAAGAGAAGGATGAGGGGTGACCTCATCCCAGTCTACAACTTCCTCACAGCGGGCAGTGGAGGGGGAGGTGCTGATCTCCTCTCTCTGGTGACCAGTGGCAGGACATGAGGAAATGGAATTAAGATGTGTCAGGGGAAGTTCATATTGGATGTCAGGGAAAGGTTCTTCACTAAGAGGGTTGTTAGTCACTGGAACAGGTTTCCTAGGGAAGTGGTCATGGCACCAAGCTTGTCAGAGTTCGAGGAGTGTCTGGATGACATTCTTAGTCATATGGTTTAGTTTTAGATAGTCCTGTGAGGAGCAGGGAGCTGGACTCAATGATCCTTACGGGTTCCTTCCAACCTGAGATATTTTGCCTTCCAGAAGGGGGTAGTTCAGACATAATTTTTTGTTGTTGTTGTTGTTTTCTATTATCTATTCTGTCAACCAGACAACACAAGTGCAAGGGCTGGGTGGGACAATGTCTTCCAAATTAGTGCCTAACCATGTCAGTGAAGGAAACCAGGACCCCAGGGTATTTTACAAGGTGCCCCAGTGAATAAACAGTGTCAGACACAGGTTCTGGATTCCAAAATGTGGGGTGCAGAGAACCTACCCTGTCTGCTTACAAGCCTATATCCAGAGAGCCATCAGCGCATTGAAAGTTCATCTTCATAAGCCTAGAGTAGCACAAGGACACAATGCCAGACAGAGAACCCAAATTACAGACTTCTGAGGAACAAACACCCTGTCTGGGCTCCTCCCAGGACTGTCCCAGCAGAACTTCAACCCCATTGTTCAGCCATGAAACCCATCACAATGAGTCACTGGGACCAGATCTCCTTGTCACCTTTTGGACTAAAACGGAGCTGCTGCCGAAGGGTGTAGGACACAGCATGGGAGGCAGGGAAAGAGCACGTTGGGATTGCACAGGATTTATTAGGGCATGTTTAGCGAGGAACCAAAGATGGGAAAAGGGAGGGGTTTAGGTGATTTGGGAAGAAACAAGTAGGGGAAACAGAGGGATGAGGGAAAAGAAGGGCCCATTTGAGTGTAAGCACGGGCTGGTCTGGCTTGTCCGTATACTTGTCTGGCCATACCCTGTGCCTGGTCACTGCAGTCTGTCCTGTCTCCTTATTAAATTCCTTCAATTATTTTCCAGTAAGGGGCTCTTCATTCCATGTGCACGCACATGTATGGGGTCTGTGGTGCAAGTGACTGGAGTGAGTGCGAGTGTGTGAGCAAGTGTGTGATCACTAGTGAAGATCAAGCTGAACGAGCCAGCAGGAAGGTGAAGTGGGCTGGGATCAAGGGTTGTGTGTGGGTGTCTGAGGGTCAGCTCTGGGTGTGAGAGTGCCTGTGTGTCTCTAAAGGTGACAGCACAGGGGGTCAGTTATGGTACCAGAGAGTCCTTGACAGCTCTGTGTACGTGTGTGTGATGGTCTGCACTAGCAACTGGAATGGGACTGTGCCCTTGGCAATTCATACATCCATGTGCCAGCAATTGGGGAGATCCAGGGACAGTGACTGGGCACGCTGGTTGTATGAGACCAGTAACTGCCCCTGACCTTTGTACATAGAAATAAATATTCCTTCTAGCAGACTTCCTGCTCAGCCAGAGCTGTGAGCAGGATAAGTCTGTTGGTGCTGTCTGTGTTGATGTGAATGCTTTGTGCATCTGTTAATTGTGTGGACAAATGTGTAAATATATATGTGTATTTATGTATTCTATATAGTACAAATTGCCTATCAGGAATAGGCGCTTAGCCTTGCTATTGGAGAAACCAGGGAACCGAATCAAACTACGAGGAATTTGTGTCTCAGACATGGACACAGAAGACCCAAGCTGCATGGGAGGAGGTTCCCAACCATATCTGATCAGGTAATCCTAAAAGCAAGAATTGTCTGAAACTATAAACACATTTTCTGTGTGAATAGCTGTCACTGAAAAGCCATCATTGAATGGATGATAGAGTTTATGGTTGGTGAGTAAGTGTAACCACTTAGTTACACAAGGAGACTGTCAGTCAAAAGTCCATTCACTGAATGACCCTAGGGAAGGTTTTGTAAACTGTGATTTAAGTTTGGACATGTATAAGGTAGTTACTGACCTGTCTCATGAGAATACAATGAACTGATATTGATAAAGAAATCGGTAATCTTTGTGGAAGGGTGACATCTCTGTATTGGATTAGAACAAAAGACAAACAGATTATGTCTCATACTTTCAAGAGAGGTTAACCACAAAACACCCATGGAATTTCAATAGGTTTTGGCTGTATAACAACATTAAAGTTATTTAAGAATATTTCAGAGTGATCCAGGGAAAATAAGAAAGATTGAGAAACTTCACTGACTTCAGCAGTGAAAGCTGCTTATAGAAATTATATGTTGATTTTAATAGTTGTTTCATTATATCAAAATCAATTTGATATCTTAAATCAATTTGAATATCTAGAATATCTAAAAATGCAGCATGTAAACAGCATGTAAAGTCTGTACTTTACAAAGTCTGAGTAAAAAAAAAGAAAAACAAAAAGGAGGCACCACAGTGGAATGCCTTAATCAGTGCAACATGTTTTGCAGATAAGCCTGGAAATTTTTCTGGATAGTTTGTTGTGTTTTTTTCCTTCGTTCTCTGATACACCTTTTAATAGGTTTGAAGTAAATTTCAAAGAGAACAAAGTCCCAAATGGAGAATCTGAGTATTTGTTCCCACCTATAGCACAGATTTTCAGCATAGCTTTGCAACAGTTACGTGTTAGGCACATGCGTCTGTTTCCCAAGATCTAATAAATTCTTTATTTGTTAAACTACTATTCATGTGACTACTATTAGCATGAAAATACCACTGCATTGTTGCATATGGTCTTACATTTTCCTTGACAACATTTTTGAAATAGAAAATATTTTAGAATCCTATTATCCAGAATTCTAAGATGAAATAATTTTACATCACAGGTTATAATGATTTTTTTTTAGTTTTCTTTTTCTTACAAAGAATGTACTTTTCTTTTTTCTGCTGTGACAGGTTGTGAGTCTCTTTGTATCATAGAAAGGACTGCCAGAAAGAGGTTGGACTAAAAGCCGAAATTGAGTGATGGTTACACAGTACAAAGGAGAGAGTTGGCAGGTCCTCAAGACTGATTATTTAAAGTCTATTTTCCAGAAGATCTGATAAGCTGAATTTCCACAACCTGAAATAGACTATTACATAGAGATATCCCCAGGCACTGCTCATAGTCAACAAATCAAACAGATCATGGCTTTTATCAAATTTGATCAACAACCTGTAATCTCTTAAAAAAATTTCCAAACATGTTTAAGCATTTTTGCAAGCCTTGTATAGTCTTACAGCACGTGACCTTCTCTTTCTCTCCTTTTTCTTTGTAAAGAATTTAATTCAATTTGTCTGCTTAAAAGAACAATCTCGTAATTCAAAAGTAACCCAAATTAGGAGTTCTCTGGAACTCCAGCATCTGGAATCACTGTTTGTGCCGTAAGAGACAATCAAATGATGAATGTCATGCAAAAGAGAAATTGCCAACTGTCAAATTACCTCTCAGCTCTCTTTTGTACTGAGTTGTACAGTATTTTTTCCCACTTGTCGCATGATCACATTGCCCATCTGTCAGTCTAACCTGTGGTGGTTTCCAATTAAATTTTAAACAGAGGTGAATACATTTTGTAAGTGGATGAGAAAGGCTCAACCTGAGGAGAAGGCAAGAAAAACTTGGCCATTGTCAGTCCTCATTGGATACAAGTGACTGAGCAAGTGGAACCTACAGTCGGCTGATCAACCAGCATGCAGGAAGGTCGGACCCAGCCATGGCATGCTCTGCCTCCTTCCCAGGTGACAGACCAAAACACTGTGAAGGACACTGGGGAGGGGGGTGGAAGCTGAGTGTAAATGCACAGGGAGCACTGGGGACATGAAGGTACTGCTTAGGGCCAGTGGTGTGAAGATAAGAATCTTTGTCTTGGAAAATTTGGGTTATTATTATGGGTTGGTCTAGGAGACAAAAGAAAAAAAAATACAGAAAATAGATTTCTGCTCTTCATGGGAAAAATTTTGATTATTTTTTTTTAAGACCACTATTTCCCTTTTTCCTTCATGTGTAAACTTGGCAAACTCTTTGGGCTATTTCTTTATAAATTTTACTGGTTTTTATACTTTCTGTGTTAGACTTGCGTCTCTCTGCATTGGCATAGCTGAGATCAGCACTAAATATAGTAGAATTAATCAGTTATGCCAAATATAAATTTGACTTAGCGTGGGTCTACCAGGCAGTGTATTGAAGAGCCCCTAAAGATGATACAGCCGCACGTCACAGCACAAACACCGCCTTGTGTTTCAAAAACTGCTCCCTTGGGGGTCCCCGCACCAAACTATATAGTGAGGCATAAACATGTACCATATTTTGAATCACATTTTTTCTGGTTGGTGCCCTGGCTCAATTTTTCATCACAGTTATGCCACTGGAGAGCATTTAAGGGCATTTTTACACTGTGCTGAACAATAGGAGACTCGTATTTGTGGAAAATAGCAGAATTAGAAAGTACTTTTGTTGTATTACACAATAAATACCTTTGATATAAACCCTTCAGGTGGGCAGCTGCTTCTTTATAATCTTACTTGTCAGAAGATGCTGCACTTCTTTCCCCCTGCAATTTTTAGGATTGCTATTCAATGAACTCATAAAAAGGCAGTTTCACCATCTATAAGAAATATATTAGGAACCTGATTTCATTTCGTAGTGTCCTAGTTGTCATACATCACAATTGATACTAATTGGCACAATTTTAGCAAGATTATAAAATGATAAAATAGGAACCTTTTTCCTCTCCTCTCCTCTCCTCTCCTCTCCTCTCCTCTCCTCTCCTCTCCTCTCCTCTCCTCTCCTCTCCTCTCCTCTCCTCTCCTCTCCTCTCCTCTCCTCTCCTCTCCTCTCCTCTCCTCTCCTCTCCTCTTCTCTCCTCTCCTCTCCTCTCTATACAGTTATTTTATACAGTTTTATGTACAGTGAAACACACGTCCAAGATGAGGCCTGAAGTATCAGCTCCCTTCTGCTTTTTCTCCTATACAAAGCATAAGCAGCAATTACTAGCAGTACTCACCATTGACTAGTGATTGTGATGTTGTCTGGAGAGGTAGAATCTGTGGGAGTAAACGATTTCAGAGAAAAGAAGGAGTTAAAGCCTGAGTCTTGCTTCATGACTGTTTGGGGAGGGTGTACTAAACACCAGGTTATTGTATAAAAAGCTACACTTCTTTTCCTTAAAGGACAAGGATGAGTCATAATCAGTTGTCTGAAAAAAAAGACAGTGTGGGCTTATCTTCAAATTTATTACTTCCCTCTCAACAAAGAAACTTTCTTGCAGCCTTTGAGAGAGAAGGTCCTGCCTTCAGATCCCTAACACCAGTGCCTGAAGTGTGCCTGTTGCTTGGAGCTGCCATCCTAGCTTTCCTAACACTTAGCAGATGGACCTTATCATTCTCTACCTGAAAGAAGGTTGTAACAAGGTGGAGGTGAGTCTCTTGTCCCAAGTAGCAACTGATAGGACAAGAGGAAATGGCCTCAAGTTATGCCAGGGGAGGTTTACATTGGTTTGATGAAAGGTTTGGTAACCCTTTCTTCACCGAAAATGTTATCAAACATTGGAACAGGCTGCACAGAGAAGTGGTGGAATCGCCATCCCTGGAGGTATTTAAAAGACAGGTAGACGTGGTGCTTAGGGAAATGGTTTGGTGGTGGGTTTGGCAGTGTTATGTTGATGGTTGGACTCCATGATCTTAAAGGTCCCTTCCAACCTAGATGATTCTATGATTCTATGAAATGCATTAAGGCTTCTTGATTCTGCACCAAAGCCTGGAAACTATATTTTGGGTTTTGTTTCTCCTAAATTTTATGGCTGTGCAAAGCAGAGAACTAAATCATTGAAATACAAATCTCAGAAAGACACTTATTTTCTGCTTCAGTTTCTGCGGTAGTAACACTTAGAGCTTATAACTGGACTTCATATATGGAGAAAATGCCGGACTTCAGATCTTCAGCAATATTTGGTACCATGATTTATAACATGGTGAACTAAACTATAGAAACCAAAACAAGTAACTGTTCATCTGTAATCCACAATACTTTAGAAATAAAGTAGGGCACTGCAAAGAACTTTATCCAGCGAGATATTGAGATCTCTGCTCTTACTCACTTTGGGTAGCACCTCATAATTAATACATGGCTTAGGAAATACAGCTCACAGACATGAACTGGCCTTCAGCTACTAATTAAGTGTCTCATCCAACTGGATAAGATTTTCTACCACCAAAGCAATGGCTTTGGAGAAGTAGAACTGTTGATTATTCATGAGAAACCTGATGGTGGGATTTATCATTTCTGATAGCAGGGCTGCTATTGATGAAGCTACAAAAGATGGCAAATTCATTAATGCACAGCATTACATCTTGATTGGGTTTGGTCATGTTTTGCCAGGACAGCATTTACCATTCATTATCAAGAAAAATGTTACAATGTTTCAGGCATTCTAAACATATAGCTTTGTTTTGACATTACAACCCAACATACTCTCTGCAGGAAAGTTATTCCAGGAACGCAAGAAAGTGTTCAAAAAACCAGATACTAGATTTTATGTACCACAGGTTTACCTGCCTACTCCGTCTCATGCCAATAAGGACCTTACCAGGAGCTCATCTTTGCAGGGGATCAGCCATTTGTTATAGCTGTTTGTGTGCTGGCTGCTCTTTCAGTTTGATTGCTCTGTTAATGTGATCCAAAGGCACCTAACTTAAGAAAAACAAAACCACAAAAATTCTTCCCTTTTAATTTTTTCTGCTAAAAATTAAGGTAGTTGAAATATTGCAAAAGATGTGCATAGCAGTACACCGGTACTTGGCTATAGCTCTGTCTCAACAATAGACATTTAGGAGCCTTTCCCACTTTGAAGTTTTGAAAAGCTTCATGAGATTTGTGTTCTGGCAATAGATTTTAAGCCACACAAATTCTCTGCTCTGACTCTTTCTTCACCTTTGCACGATAACAAATGTTTTTAACAAAACAAGCAACCTTTAGTCCTAAGCAGTTCAGCTAGGCAAGGAGTAGCCAAGAAAAATGTAAAATATCGTTGTGTTACAATCTAGCCAGCAGACTGAAAAATGACACCACTCTGACTGAACTTGTCACATACATTTCATGGAGCTTTTCACTGTTAAAAACCTGTATGTCTACTTCACACACAAATTTATGGACCACAGTTTGTTTTGATTCAAGCATTAATCTGCCGTCAAACTGGCTACAAGTGACATTTTCTAGCTGGTTTAGTGAAAAGACATCACAATCATTTCTTATCAGAGTAGAGCTAGTGGCAGGAAAGGCCATTAACTTTTTTTTTTTTTTCTTAAAGACAGGTGACTCTCCAAAAATATTAGTTATTTCATAGAATAAAAGACTAGTTTGCATGGGAAGGGACCTTTAAAGCTCATCTAGCCCAACCCACTACAATAAGCAAGGACATCTTCAACTACATCACGTTGCTCAGAACCCATTCCAACCTGACCTTGAATGTTTCCAGGGATGGGGCATCTACCACACCTCTGGGAAACCTGTACCAGTGCTTCACTGCCTTCATAGTAAGGAATTTTTTCCTTCTCCCTAGTCTAAAACTACTCTCTTTTAGTTTAAAAACATTACCCCTTGTCCTATCGCAAGAGGCCCTACTAAGAAGTTTGTCCCCATCTTTCTTTTTCTACTTAAAGCCTCCTTTAAGTATTGGAAGGCTGCTATAAGGTCTCCCTAGAGCCTTCTCTTCTCCAGGCTGAACAACCCCAACTCTCTCAGCCTGTCCTAACAGGAGAGGTGCTCCAGCCCTCTGATCATTTTTGTGGCCTTCCTCTGGACTCGCTCCAACAGGTCCATGTCTTTCCTGTGCTGAAGGCTCCAGAGCTGGATGCAGTACTCCAGGTGGGGTCTCAGCAGAGTGGAGCAGAATCACCTCCCTTGACCTTCTGTCTACACTTCTTTTGATGCAGCCCAGGTTACTGTTGTCTTTCTGGGCTGCATGTGCACGTTGTTGACTCATGTCCAGCTTTTCATCCAGTAGTACCCCCAAGTCCTTCTTGGCAGGGCTGCTCTCAATCCCTTGATTCCCCAGCCTATATTGATACTGCAGGTTGCCTTGACCCAGGTGCAGGACTCTGTACTTGTTCAACCATGAGGTTCACATGGGCACACTTCTTGAGCTTGTCCAGGTCCCTCTGGATGGCATCCCACCCCACAGATGTGTCAACTGCACCACTCAGCTTAGTGTCATCCACAAACTTGCTGAGGGTGCACTCAAACCCACCGTCCAAGAAAGAAGTTAAACAGCACCAGTCCCAGTACCAACCCCTGAGGAACACCACTCGTCACTGCTTACTACTTCGACATCTCTTCGACAGCTCTTTGAGTGCGACCGTCCAGCGACCTTATCCACTGAGTGGTCCATCCGTGAAATCCACATCTCCAATTGTGATTGGATTTGAGATTAATTTGAGACAAAGATATATCAAAGGTTTTGCACAAGTCCAGGTAAATGATGTCAGTTGCTCTTCCCTTATCCACCCACGCTCTAACACTGTTGTAGAAGGCCACCAAATTTGTCAGGCATGGTTTTCCCTTAGTGAAGCTATGTTGGCTTAGCATACTTTCCAGGAGGATCTACTCCATGATCTTGCCTGGCATAGCAGAGAGATTGATTGGCTTGTAGTTCCCCAGGTCTTTCTTTTATCCCTTTTTAAAAATGGTGGCTAGTTTCCTCTTTTCCAGTCAGCAAGAACTTCACTGGACTGCCACAACTTCTCAATTACAATGAATAGTGGCTTGGCAACTTCATCTGCTAGTTCCCTCAGGACCCACAGTTGTATCTCCTCTGCAAACTTACTGAGGGTACATTTGATTCCTTCCTCCAGATAACTGATAAAGATATTAAACAGAACTGGCCCCAGTACTGAGCCCTGAGGAACACCACTTGTGACTGGACACCAACTGAATCTCACTCCAGTCATCACAACTCTTTGGGCCCAGCCATCCAGCCAGTTTTTTACCCAGAAAAGAGTATGTCCATCCAAGACATGAGCAATCAGTTTCTCCAAGAGAATGCTGTAGTAGGTTGCCTAGGTAGACCTTGACAACACCTCCAAGCTAGGTGAACTGTCTTCCTTGTTATTGTTCAGTTCCACTTGCAAAGCCTCATACCTATTGTGCAAGGGCACCTGCGAAGGTGGGGTAGTCACAGAGGAGATGTGTCTGCTGTGCCAAGCAGGAACTTATTTTCATTGCCTCCCATCTCTTAAGTCACCACGTTCATCCAGGTGGAAACAGGATAGGGAATCACAGAATCATAGAATCATAGAATGGTTTGTGTTCTAAGGGACCTTAAAGATCATCTAGTTCCAACCCCACTGCCATGGGCACAGACACCTTCCACTAGACCAGGTTGCTCAAAGACCCATCCAGCCTGGCCTTGAACACTTCCAGGTATGGGGCATCCACAATTTCCCTGGGCAATCTGTTCCAGTGCCTCACCACCCTCATAGTAAAGGATTTCTTCCTAGTATCTGATCTAAATCCTCCGTATCATGGTCCCTGTTTGCCTGTTGGGCCTGTCTCAGGAAAGGTAGGGTGTGATTCCAGTAGTCTATCTCTCTCCTGCACTCCTGATACTCCTTAACCTACTCATGTCCTCACAGAGCTCTGCTGCTAAGTGGAGGAGTTCCTTTACCTGAGTTCACCTCCCACAGGTTTGCTCACTACTGCCATCCAATATTGGCATAACAGCAGGGCACGCCCTGCAGCCTGACACCTGGGTGGCAGCGTGTTCCCACTGGAGCTCTGTCTGGAAAGCTGTGTCAGTTGTGGTGGGTGCAGAGCTTAGAGAAGCCGTGGCTTTCTACTTGGTGGATACCATGGACCCCTGGTTGAGCTGGCAGAGCTTCAGCGCCCTTCCTGCGTGCCCTTCCATGTGAACTACCACTCCATGCCCTTGCTGATTAGCCACACTCTGTTTGCCCACACTGCTCACGGTGCTCCTGGTTGCTCACACTCCCTGAAGACTTCTTTTACTTGTGGGGAGTCTTGGCTGCCATTGCTCCTGGCCCTGCCCAGGTCTTGTGAGCAGCTGTTGCAGGAGCTGTGGTCCCCTGACAGCTCTCTCGGCTCCCCCTGAGGTTGCCCTGGTTCAGGAACAACCCCTGTGCACCACACTAGAGCGCTCCACTGGTACCAGAGCTGCTCACCTCTGCAACTGAGATCTCGTGAAGACAATGCAAAGATTTTTCTTACCCCATTGGGAAGGATAGTGAAAAAATAATTTGTGAAATATTAGAAAAAGTTCATTAATGTTCATCCTTACGTAAAGAAAATCAGATTGGGTAAAACTGATAAAGTGAGTATAAAGAACTGTTCAGCAGTCAGAGGTGACTATAATGAAACTCTGGATAAATCTCTAATGGGAAAGAAGGACACTATCAAAGAGAAAGGTGCTCCTACATGCAAGGAAATCTGTCTGCTTCCTTTTCAAAAGTAGGAGTTTGTACATTTGCAGATAACTGTACAAGTATCTGAAATATGTTATATTAGGGAGTTATTTTTGTCAGGTCCAGAAACAGTTAAAAAAATGTTTACTAGTTATTTTCATATATTGAGAATGTATCCATATGCACATCAAAATGTGTGAAAATTCTTTTAGAAGCTCATTAATTTGGGGAAAAATATCTTAAAAGTTAATCAGAATGAGGAGATTGAGAAGTCATGAAAAAACAGTGTTTAAATGATGTCAGAGATATTCAACCAAAGGTTAGGAACTCATTGTATGGCCCTTTCATGTAAAGGTTTTTCCAATCCACCACCAATCTGCGTTGTTAGGAAAGAATCTTTGTAATTCAGCCGTTCTGCACTTTAAAAGCCATAACAGAGAAGATGTATCTCTGTCAAACTAAATGTCTTGAAGTACAGTACGAAATAATACATTTGCAAAAAAAGTGAACACATGAGGAATTCCATAAAGATGTGCTCTTCTGCTGTGTACAGATGGTCAGATGCAATTTATTTTGAAATCTGTCATATATAAGCTGGTATGATTCAGCTTGTCAAATTACATTCTTGACAGGCTCAGTCTTTAAAGAAGTACTAAAGCTTATATAACAGCAATAATTGGTCAGCACAGGTCTATTTTCAGAAGCATCTGATGCTAACCAACTTTGAACAAGGGAGCATTTTGGCAGAAAATGATTGATATCAGAAACCAGACTTAAAGACATATGTCTCTTTGTATTTAAGTTTATGCAAAAAAAAAAAAAAAAAAAAAAAGGAAATGCAAACAAACAAACAAACCCAAACGGAAAACCTCCCACAACTTTAGGAGACTGCATTTTATTTTTTTCCTTAAATGGAATTAGAGAGATTTGCCCCTCCCGCCAGAGCGCAATATTCAGAATATCTGAGGCAGCATCATTGTTTTTCAGCTGTAAGATCAGAGAATGCAGAGCTGTACACTTTCATTGGTGTAAGCCGTCCCTGAGATCCTGGAGCTGTGCTGTGACTGTGGAAGCTACAGCTGTACTAGAAGACAAGGGAAAGGAACATGGTAAAAACTTCCACAGGAGCATAACAGGAGCAATGGCTGCTGGAAGGTACAGCACAGAGGAAAATGTCACACCACTTCAAACTGAGAAAAAGCATTCAACTGCGGTGAATAGACTCAACAATGGGCTACTACTAGCCCTAAAGAGAGCTGTCCTCTGTATGCCTTGCTAAAGTAAAAAAGTGTAATATATGATAGGAGCTAATAAGGTAGAATGAAGCATTGATTTGTACAGCCATTGCATACAGTTCATGTGGAAAACCTCCAGCCCAGCCAGTCTGCCTGTTCTGGCCATGCCTCTCCAGTTACAGGCTGTCAATATCCCAACTGCCTTCTCCATAGCATAGGCATCTGCCCCCTATCCTGTGTTCATCTCTGTAATAGCAGACACATTTCTGACAATACAATGGCCATCCTACTGCTGCATTTGACTCAAAAATATAAATCATCTCTGTAGAGGCATGCTTGGCACAGCTTATGTGGAATGTCTTCTGTATATTTTGGTACCTAGTAAGAAAATTATAATTTGTAATGTTTTGTTCCCAATGTTTCTTTATTTACTTATTCAAGGCACCATATATTTCATAAGCTGCAAATTATATTTATATCTTCACAGTATTTAGCTTCTGCAGGAGAATAGAGTGCTGTATATATTTTGTGCAAAATATGCCAGACATTTTAATGTTAATTTAAAAAAAGAATTTCATACAATGTTGCTACAGGCAAACATTTTGCTTTAAACAGAAGTTTCTGGAAAATTTCTATGATAATACTTCTATTATTTTATAACTGTTCCTTCTCAATCTGTCCTACACAGTGTATTTTTCAGGGTGATTTCAGACGGTTTTAGTTATGGTTCTACCAGGTCTTGGGAAAACTCTATTTAGTTAAACATTTTTCTTTCTAGCGTTCATTTACAATGTAGATGGAAACTTTTTTCCCCTATTTTTATTAAACAAACTTAGTAGTTTCATTTGCTAACAAACTTGTTTAATTTAACACTAACATTTCTTTATAACCATACACAAATGCATTTAGTGAAATAATATTCCACATCCCTAATTGCTTGCAAAGTAGATACAGAAAAGTAATAATACAACTCTGCTTCCACCATACATTAATAATGCTGGGAAGCCTAACAAGGTGGTTAAATATATTTACTCCTTTCTTACACAAATTTTAAATCTTAATATACTTGAATACATACTTCAGATTATTAGAAGTTTCTTGGAATGCCTACAGATGGACAGGAGATGTTAAATTTAGAACCCCATACTTGCTAATATTGGTCAAATATTTATTTTTTTAGTATTTTTAGGTTATGTACTGAGTATTGGAAGAAAAGAAGGCAGCCCCTGGAAACCATACAGTGTAGTACAGTACAGATAGACCATGACATTCAAAACCAAGACACTGGGAAATTTCCATATCACGTTTTTATTCTTTACATTCTTTCTCTGCATGAGTACAGCCCCCAGCAGGATACCAGCACTACAGAATGCCTATTATAGCAGCAAAACATAGAGTTCTTAATAGGATGACATAAGAAAGAGGTCAGACTCATAAATTAATTTTCTTCTTTGATTGCTGCGGAATATGATAAAAATCCCATGTTGGTGCTTTTTCCATTCCACTTGTTAGCGCTTTCTCATAGGTTACATGTTTAACTGTTAACACTTTTTTTAGTAATAAAAATGTAGCAGGTACATTGGTTTTCATTATGCACTAACACTATAATAGTATTGTTCAGGTGCATCTGAATGTTTGTTTCAAAATATGTAAAAATATTGCTTATTTAGGGTTTATTGTTCATTGTTCAAGTTATTTACTCACAGCTTAAAAAATTCATCTTGTAGGCAAATATCTCACTTAACTGAGGTTTGGTGGCTTTTTTTTTTTCTCACAATTAAAATTAGGCCTTCCAGGGTCAATGTTTGCCAGATGTTTCCATAAGCAGAGGATATTTCGCTCCCATTGCTCACTTGCTACACATTATAAGAATAAATGGATTTGATAATATTAATAAAGGCAGAAATGGACTTGCTTCACGGACAGCCTAATCACTAGGATGCTCTTTGTGTGATTAAAATGTCAAGAAGGCTATTAGGAAGCAAAGACAAAGGCAAACAAATGGCTCAAAATAAATAGCCGTCTACCAAAACTCCAAGACTAATCAAAAGCCATTCATTTATATTCTCTGCCTCTGATCCTCTGCTGAGTTCACTGGACTAGCTTGTTCAAGGGTCAAGAGAAATTCTACAGCTAGACTGGTTGTAGATTGCACAACCGTTCAAGCAAGAAGCCAGACTGACTCTCAGACCTCAGGACCCAGGAATGAGCGAGGGTTGTGCAGGTCTCTAAAACAGGCTAACAAGATTTTAGATAATATTGATGTGTATGTAGATCTTCGCTCAAAAATCTTTTTTCTTCTTACATTATGCTTTCACTTAAGAAGCTGTTTGGCTACTCTGCTCCCCCCCCAACATAAACTCTTGCAGGGAAGACATTCTCTTACAGAGAATCAACTGGAGAAAAGCTGATCCACGGACAGTTTAACCCAGCCCAGTGGAGACACAGAAGTTTGAATTTTGCATAAGCCTTCATGCACAAGGGAGTACGTGCAGAGAAATGAGACAGGGTATAGATGTATTAGGCCTGTAACTGTGGCATACTTGATGAAATTAATTGTTCAAATGCTAGTCCAATACTGGAGCTGACAAGATAACCCAGAAATCCCATCGTCTCTGTGATATCATCTTTCCTATAGGTTTTACTGCTTATCATGTTGAAAGACTTTGCTCTGACTGACTAAAACATCACATAGAACAAGGAGGATCATCAAGTGTAGTTGCACTGAAGGAGGTAGAGGCCAAATTAAATGTACTGCTGGAGTCAAAATGATGATGTCAAGCAAAAAACTGTGTAAAAGAATTTGCTGAGTAAATTTTGAAAAACAAAACCACCAAAACCCAACTAATATTCCTTGTAGAAGTTACAAATATTTCTAATTCATGTGAGACTTTCATGGTTTTGCAGTCAATTCCTCAAAGACTACACAAGGTAGAAAAATTATTAGATCTTTAAAAAAATTCTTAGAACATTTAAGTCATAGTTAATATATTTATGGAAAAGTTAATTAAAACACAGTATCTACATTAAATAAAACACCAGACTTAAAGTGCAGAGGTGAAATGGAGTAAAATTATTCTGCCTTAAGCTAGTGGAATCTGACGTCATTTCTATAATAAAAACCAATTTGAAATATAAAAAGTACCAAATTATCAACACCATCACCTGCTAAACTGTTAGATTACTTTTGGAATCAGTGTAAAATTTACTATTCACTGTTTTGGGGAGTTGTCACACTGTTTCTCTGCTGTGTTCATGATTGTGACTACCTAACAATTTTCACTCGTAAGCCTGAATTTTGCTGGTGTGTTTTTTATGTGACTAACATTCATATAAACAGGTTTGTGATTGAAATAGTACCTTTCAAGTGATATTTCGGAATGTAGCTAGCCCTTCATTTCTACCTGCTCCATCTGAACTGGCAGACTGAATGGGAGATGTATTCACAAATGTATGAGATTGACAGTGTGTCATTGATGACTTCGCCCGCTTGTTCCACAGACACTAAGGTCCACACATGTGGGTTGGGCCTGTACATCTTTGTTCTGAGAAAGATAGTTTAAAAACATCTAGAAGATGGATGTATTTATCCTATTTTCTCTTCAGTTCTTTGCAGATGACTATGGAGATAATGATAATAGCAACAACAATAGAGCAATTTACATTTATACAGAAACTTCCGTCACAAAGCACCTTACTAACTATACACAGGAATCAATCCCCCAGATGTGACCTCTACCCATGGATTGAGATGCAGTAGTTCTTTTAACAATGCACACCTTCAGTATTACTGTCTTGAATATTAAAGTAGGAATTCCAGGAGAGTGTTTATAACCTTTCATCCTATTTGCAAACTGAGCACAACATTTCAAAACTTGTGTGCCAAAAGACAGACTTCTAATCAATACAATGTTGTTTGGTAACCAATTTCTCAGAAAGGTAAAGCTTTCAGCCCTCTCACTGGTGTCAGTTCTGGCACTTAAATCCTTCAAAATGTATGGCGCCTAATTTAGTATGCAAAGTTGGCATACGGCATAGAATCATGTAATCAGAGAACATCAGATTGGAAGGGTCCCCAAGGATAATCTGGTCCTACCTTTCTTGGCAAAAGCACTGAAAATGGAAAACACCCATGACTTCTTCAAGACATTTGAGCGTGGAACTGGGAGTGGAAATCAGGCATACTTACAATCCTGGTTCTAATTCCTAAACTGTTACCGTGTTTTGCGTCATTATTCTGGACTACGTGCTCTGGAGGATGATCATCATTTTTCTGATTTGATACCACTTCAACAGAGATCCTTTGTAAGAGGACATATGTGTCTGTTCCATCTGCATTTGACAGTATTTAGATAAATAGTAACACTGCCTTATGTAATACATCTCTCTTTCCATCAAGCTACAAGCATATATTACATCATTAGGTAGAAGGTGTCTTTGTGGGTAGTAAAGTCAATACTATGTGGGAAGCATACTCATTGAAACTAATAAATCGTTTTAAGACACTTCAGAACTCTTTTCTGTTTTATAAACAAGTCTTTCTACCCTAGAAATATGATAGCAGGGTGGCATGATGACATATTGCAGGGATAGCAGAGGTTAGCTTTGCTTATTAAGAAAGAAAGGATGAGTTTAGAAAGGACCCCCATTTATTGCAACAGGAATTTTATAGGTGTTTGTTTCAGAAAGTTTCTTAAGCTGCTCAGTTGTTGGTTCCAAACCAGAGTATCCTTTTTGTCCTTGAGTCTCACAGCATCACGAAGAATGGAAAATGAAACACAGTTTGAAAATGATGTGCATATCACTTAGCAGTGTCATAAAGTAACAGAATATTTCCTGTATTGCTATTGAGGAAAAGTTTTAGCTCCCTGTAATTCTCAGGTGTTGATGGTGCTACAACAAACCACTAGGCAGAGTTCATTCCAACTATACCTACAATGTTAACTGTGTGTGATGCCTCTTTGTCAACTTCTCTGGTAACACTGATTGCATCTACAAGCTCATGGAGGAAACATGGAAACCCTGTGTTGCCAAAGGGTTTGTACAGCTCCAAGGCTTTTGATGTACTATAGGAATTTTGCAAAGCAGTCCCTCAATCTGCTATACCTGATTTTTCCCTCTAAAAGCATTTCTGAATACAAACGGCAGTTTGCTTTAAAATGTCCCAGCACATTTTCTAGGACACTGTACTGCTTTTTATTGTTCCACATAGAAAAGGATAGTGGATTCTATGGGAAGGGCTAAAGATTAGCATTTGTTATCTACTAGTTCTGAAGATCAAGTAAAAAGTTCCATGCTTAAGAAGACCCATTCTTTATAATATTGGAATAAATATGCCATTCTTACAGCTATAGGAAATGCTTTCTCTTATTCAGGAGCAGATCTTTTAATGCTAAAGGTCTAAAGCATGGTTTTCAAGCATTTTATTAATCTTGCAAGGACAAGAATAAAGAGTTGGTTTTTTTAAACAACCTCTTCCTAGATAAAAGAGTACTTAAAATACTATTCTTTATTTTAATTTTCCTTTTTTATTCTTGATTGTAATTTTATTATATTTTAGCATTCACTGAATCAGTGACACTTTCTGTTTGACATGTCTGCTGATAGAGAATGAGTCGTCCACCCAGCCTTCTGTATCCATTAGGTGACAACCCATACTTGTGGCGATTCCATCTTTTGAGGAAACCACCACTACTAATTTTACCTTTCCAGTGTACTCTCAAGCTGGAGTGAGAAGTGTCATAATTCACTTCTTTCTAGATGTGCTTTTTCCCACTTGGATATTAGCATTTTATTGGCTACTTCTTTCTTCTTAATGAACTGCCCCCCAACCACACATGATCCATATTATAACTGGAAATGAAATAAGTAGCAAATGAAGTCTGATCAAGTATAAATTAGAGTACAAACCACCATCACTGGAAATTAATTTCTAGCACCTAACCATTTCTGATCATAGTCCCCCAGCACATCCTTCTCTCTAAATGGGAGAGATATGGATTTGATGGGTGGACTGCTTGATGGATGAGAAATTGGCTGGATGGTGGTATCCAGAGGGTAGTGGCCAACAGCTCAATGTCCAGATGGAGACCAGTGACGAGTGGCATTCCTCAGGGGTCTGTATTGGGACCACTACTGTTCAATATCTTCATCAATGACACACACAGGGGGATTGAGTGCACCCTCAGCAAGTTTGCAGATGATACCAAGCTGAGTGGTGTGGTTGAGACACCTAAGGAATGGGATGCGATCCAGAGGGACCTGGACAAGCTCAAGAAATGGGCCTGTGTTAACCTCATGAGGTTCAACAAGGCCAATGCAAGGTCCTGCACCTGGATTAGGGCAACCCCTGGTGTCAATACAGGCTGGGGGATGAAGGGATTGAGAGCAGCCCTGGCAAGAAGGAGTTGGGATTGCTGGTGGATGAAAAGCTGGACATGAGTTGACATCGTGTGCTTGCAGCCCAGAAGACCAACTGCATCAAAAGAAGAGTGGCCAGCAGGTCAAGGGAGGTGATTCTGCTGCTCCTACTCCTCTCTGGTGAGACTTAACCTGGAGTATTGCATCTGGAGCCCCCAATATAATAAGGACGTGGACCTGTTGGAGCAGGTCCAGAGGGGGCCCACAAACATGATCAGAGGGCTGGAGCACCTCTCCTGTGAGGACAGGCTGAGAGAGTTGGGGTTGTTCAGCCTAGAGAAGAGAAGGCTCTGGGGAGACCTTATTGTAGCCTTAAAGGGGGCTTGTAAGAAAGATGGGAAAGACTTTTTAGTAGGGCCTGTTAGGACAAGGGGTAATGGTTTTAAACTAAAAAAGGGTAGATTTAGACTAGATATAAGGAATACATTTTTCACATTGAGGGTGGTGAAACACTGGAACGGGTTACCCAGAGAGGTGGTAGATCCTCATCCCCAGAAACATCCAAGGTCAGGTTGGAGTGAGGTTTGAGCAATATGATGTAGTTGAAGATGTCCCTGCTTATTGCAGGAGGGTTGGGCTAGATTACTTTTAAAGGTCCCTTACAACCCTAACTATGCTATGTGATTCTATGATTCTATGAATAAAATTGTTATCATCATTTTTATTTTAAATCCTCTGTTTTACTATAATTTCTGCTCACCGTACTATATATTCGTACTAAATTTTCACTTATTGAATGGATATCTGTTCTGTATTAACAATAGTGACTTAAATGAAACTACTAAAAGTTGTTTAAGTGCATGGCAATCCCACATTTTATACATCAAGCTTTGATTTCTGTTCAGAATATCATATTCTCTGGGTTTATGAGTTATCAAGCAAAGTACTTTTTTTCCTTTTTTTCTCCCCAAATAGACCAATTTACACTTTAAATTCAAGACCTAGCTTATTCCCAGAGGCCTGTGAGCTGATTCTCAGTGGTCCTTTCCAAATCCAGCTCTCCTGTGCTGCATTACAGAAGTCTGCTGGATAAGCTTTGGCATAGGATAGCAGCTGATTTTTAAATAGACTAAGTAATCTCCTTCTTCCTAACCTGTTTAGAATAAAACCTCAAGTTCTTATTCTCCACCACAGCAGCTGAATGATAATAAGGAAGGAGGCCAAAACTGGTGGTTGAATCTCCCCTAGTGCCTTGTGTTTCTTTTGTTTGCTTTCTTCAAAAAGGTGAAAGTCTTGTAAATTTTCAGCTGCTATATAATACTCTGATTTGCTGGTAAGGGAAGTCCAATTTCTGTGAAAAAACTAGTATCCCTAGAAAAGTCTCCACAAAACTACCTGAATAAGAAATCAGTGGAAAATCTGTCTGTTTCTAATTCTGAAACTTTGTTAACTAATCGCTGGTCATTCTTACAGACTACTGTAACTTTAAGGGGGAAGCCAAACTGAGGTTCATTTAGTGTCCTGTTGTAGACTAACACTGTGGAAACAGTTCTAAAATGGTAAATTTAAAGATTATCTGTTTGAGAAATTCAAAGACACTTATCTCATCCTCACAGCTCCACTGATATTGGAATCAGGCAAGATGCTTGAGCTGAACTGTTAGCAGGCACAGTCTACTTGTCTCTGAGGTTTGTGCCTCAGCCATGTTTTGAACAAAGCAGGTATACTTCATCTCTATCTATTTGTGCTTTGAAAAAGGATTTTTAGGGACCTGCAGGATTTTTGGGGTAGAAACAATGCACCATCTGAAGCTTACATTCTCTCTCGTTCTTCTGCTCTGACCTCTGGAATAGTCTGGCTATTACTTAAATGTGTAATCCCCAGAAAATATTAATTACTACTGTATCTGTAACTACAATTCTCCAAGCTCTACTTAGACTTCTTATTTTTCCCACGTACTCCACAAACACACTCAAATCAAATATTGTAGAAGAACCTCTCGAATTCTTTAAGTCCTGAGTTAATTACCTGATCATGACTAAACTTCCATCACAGTCAGTCAATTCCAAGTATCCCCATTTACAGTAATGAAGCATAGCAGGGAACTGTTTCTTTTAAAAGCTTCTCAAACATAATACTCAGAATTCTTCACACCAATAAGGGAATGCTAGTGGGATTTTCATATAAGCCTAGCCTAGACAGTCAAATTACTATTTCTAATAATGATTTAAAAAAATCTCACAAGATGAGGTCCTGACAGAGAAAAGCTATTAGAAATCGATAACTCTTATTTATTGGACAAAGCCAAAACACAAGGTTTCCTGTTTTCCCTGAGGAGGGCTTTATATGACATAGCCGTGGTATAGCTGCTGGAAATAATTAACACACCAGGCACTGAAAGACAGAACTGAGCTTCTGAGAAGTAAAAACTCTTCAAAGACAGTCTTCATTTTTACAGGTATGTCACTGTATTCCACAACGATATTATGTTTAGTTTCAGTTTCATACAATTAAGATTAAGAAAACAAAGAAAAGGAAGTCAGTAGGACAAAAGAATGAAATACGGATGAAAGTAAAGGTGGAGGAGAGTCAATGTTAAATTGTAAAGGATTACTGCTGGCATGAAAAACAGTTTATAAGGTAAAACAAAATCATTCCAAGGAAAACAGAGACAACTCAGATTGAAATTCCATTGTTAAAACAAATCTCAATCAATCAAATGATTAATTCTACCTTCGCAATGTGTCAGTTACAAATGGCAACAACCAGAATCAATGGTATATAATTTGTCATCTCTTTGAAGGCTCAAAGATTGTGATAGGCAAAATACCAATGAAGATAACAATCGTTGGGTAAAATGTGATTAATATTCTGCTCCATGATAATTTTCTTTCTTTAAGGAAAGAGACACAGTTTCAATCAAATTACAGTTTTGTCCTTCCAAGGGCACAATAAATCACTAATATGTTCAGATGTTCACAGGAATCTTGGAGTAAATTTATTCACTTATACATTTGAAACTTCACATGCTGTGCTTTAGTAGCCATAACAGACATTCCTGGTTGAACATATTTTCTATTAGGTATTTTATATAATATTATGTAGTAGTAGGATGCTTTGCAATTTAATATAACAGCTTCCATATCAATGAAAAATTGAACATGATAAACTAGGAAGACTCCCTCAATTTCTCTGTGATATTCGGAACTGAAAGTCTTGAATAGTTATTCAGGTCTAATCCAAGCATATGTAAAAAGTCACTGTTAGCACACATGAGCTAAACAGTACTTGAAACTTTGAAACATAGAAAAAATTGAATTTTCATTAACAAAGTATAATGTTGCTGGTTAATTATTTTTTTTTTCAATTTAAGCAATAGACCCTACAAATAGAAACTTCCACTATCTTAGATCAATTAGATATTCACAAGTCCATGGGCCCCGATGGGATGCACCCAAGAGTGCTGAAGGAGCTGGCAGAAGTCATTGCTGGGCCGCTCTCCATCATCTTTGAAAGGTCCTGGAGAAGAGGCAAGGTGCCTGAGGACTGGAGGAAAGCCAATGTCACTCCAGTCTTCAAAAAGGGCAAGAAGGAGGAGCCGGGGAACTACAGGCCGGTCAGCCTCACCTCCATCCCTGGAAAGATGATGGCGCAGCTTGTTCTGGGCGTCATCTCAAGGCATGTGGAGGAAAAGAAAGCTATCAGAAGTACTCAACATGGATTCACCAAGGGGAAATCATGTCTGATCATCTGATAGCCTTCTATGATGGCACGACTGGATGGAGAGATGAGGGGAGGGTGGTAGATGTGGAGATGTGGTCTACCTTGACTTAAGCAAGGTGTTCGACACGGTCTCCCACAGCATCCTCATAGGGAAGCTTAGGAAGAGTGGGTTAGATGAATGGGCAGTGAGGTGGATAGAAAACTGGTTGAAAGACAGAGCTCAGAGGGTCATGATTAGGGGCACAGAGTCTAGCTGGAGGTCAGTGACGAGTGGTGTTCCCCAGGGGTCAGTACTGGGTCCAATCCTGTTCAATATATTCATCAATGACCTGGATGAGGGGATAGAGTGCACCCTCAGCAAGTTTGCTGATGACACAAAGCTGGGGGGGTGGCTGACACAGCAGAAGGCTGTGCGGCCATACAGAGGGACCTGGACAGGTTGGAGATTTGGGGAAAGAGGAACCTTATGAAAGTCAATAAGGGCAAGTGTAGGGTGTTGCACCTGGGGAGGAATAACCCCATGCACCAGCACAGGTTTGGGGCTGGCCTGCTGGAGAGCAGCTCTGTGGAAAGAGACCTGGGAGTCCTGGTGGACAACAGGATGACCATGAGCCAACAATGTGCCCTTGTGGCCAAGAAGGCCAATGGCATCCTGGGGTGCATCAAGAAGAGTGCGGCCAGCAGGTCGAGGGAGGTCATCCTCCCCCTCTACTCTGCCTTGGTGAGGCCGCACCTGGAGTACTGTGTCCAGTTCTGGGCTCTCTGGCTCAAGAAGGACAGGGAACTGCTGGAGAGGGTGCAGCAAAGGGCTACCAAGATGATCAGGGGACTCAAACACCTCTCTTATGAAGGAAGTCTGAGGGATTTGGGTCTCTTCAGTCTGGAAAAAAGACGGCTGAGGGGGGATCTTATCAACACTTATAAATACTTAAAGGGTGGGTGTCAGGAGGATGGGGACAGGCTCTTTTCAGTGGTGCCCGGGGACAGGACAAGAGGTAATGGACACAAACTTGAGCATCGGAAGTTCCATCTAAACATGAAGAGGAACTTCTTTTCTTTGAGGGTGGCAGAGCACTGGCACAGGCTGCCCAGAGAGATGGTGGAGTCTCCATCTCTGGAGACATTCCAAACCCGCCTGGACATGTTCCTGTGCAACCTGCTCTAAGTGACCCTGCTCTGGCAGGGGGGTTGGATTAGATGATCTCCAGAGGTCCCTTCCAAACCTATCATTCTATAATTCTATGATTCCATCCCAAATTTTTGTTCATAAATTCTCTTTCACACCTTTTTTTTTCCCTCAGAGGTTTTGGGGCTTTTCATGTGCCTCCAGAAATGCTTTCAACAATAATCAAAAAAGGAACACTGCTGACAATTACGTTAATGTAAAGAGCTGTCTCTTGAGTCTGCTGGTCATTCTTCAAAAATTTATTTCTACAACTCACTTGTAGAGTGACTCAAGTTATCAAAACTGTGAGACTTGCTGGGAACAAGGAAATAGCCACAGCAAAAGTTAATTTGAGAAGTGTTGGAGTACTCAGAGTTCAGTACCGTCAATGTTCCCTTCTCTTTATCAGTTTATCCAGGGACTAGTGGAAACAGCAATATGTAATGTGATATTTTAAAGCCTTCTTTAGAAAGTCTGGATGTTTTTCTGTATGATACTGCTCACCCAAGTACAAACTAGCATATGCAGCATAGATTGGTCAAATATCATATTAGACAACTACAAAACCCCATCTGATTGTAACTGTCCAGACCAAGGGCCCACCATCTCATCAAAAAATGAAGATAAATAAGAATATCCATCTACGAACTTTTTTTCTGTTTATGCATGCATAGTCTGCCCAAGGAAGCACTATTTAATTACAGAAGTACTTCTCTGAGAGAAAGCTAAACTTTAGTTGAAACAGTATGAGCAGTGAAAGAAGCAGAAGACACAGATTGTTTAGGAGGGGTGTAGTAGGGCACCTGCCCTTTTAATGTCCAGGCAGCCTAGACAGCTGATTTCCCTTAACAAATCTAGTTGTGAAAGGAGGATGTGATTGTAAAAGCCAGCAAATAGTACAGCTGAGGATATGTTAAAAAAAAAGGGAGCAGCCTGTGATACTGGCCTTGTATCAGGTGGTTGCAGGGCGGATGCCTGTAGGAGTGACTGTGCAGTGAAGAGGAGGTCTAACTTTTGAAGACTAGAAGATGTGAGTATTATGAAACGTCTTTGGTAGTTTGATATAGGGTATACCAAGGTATTTTAATCAGATCTTAGCACTTGTGTAATATATCTTATCTACTCATGGTAGCAGTAGGTTCTAGGATTTTTGTCTGCAGTGGGCTTTATTGTCTAACAAGCACATCTATGAATTAAATGTTTGCTGGTTGCTTGCTTGCTTTTTTCAATTTCAATTTGTAACTAAACATGCTGGAACACGCCAATTCCAAAATGCTACATTTTCCATTATCTTAAATTGAGTAAAGTAGTGCACATGAATGCTTTTAGCCGCTGTATAAACTATGGACAAGCTACTAAACTATTTTCAGTTCATTTTTAAATTAAACACTGAAAGTCAAACAGATGACGAGGTGGGGAAGAGATTTGAAATAAATAAAAGGAACTTTGTTGCAGAAAGTGCCGATGAAGCTAAAATATTATTAACAGCTATTTATTCTGGAGCAGTCTGATCCTAACAGGTCACTTGAAAGGCTTGTGTGTAGGAGGACTAGTTATACAATGAAACTTATCCTTTTTTTGTGCTATTAGTAACTAGGGATATGGTGCATTGTGGATTTAGCTTCTGCTCAATAGAATTCACGTCAGTAGGTTTGATATCTGCAAGACTTGTAGCATGGAATAGATATTAAGAAAAAGCAAAGAAAAAGGTATTCTGAAACAAATTATTAAAAGGCAGAGTTCCGTTTATGTTCTATTTGGAGCTCACTATTTTCAGTGTCTCTAGGAAACTATCCAGACTGCTATAGCCACTCTTCTGGAACCCTTCAAATGCACCATTTGCTCATAACAATTAAGACACTAACAACTGCGTAGCAGCTTCAAACTGTCTTTCAAGTCCCAGTTCTAAACACTGCTTACTCCAGGCATACTTTTTATATGACTGTATCAGAGCATAAATGAAGGAGTACTGGGATGTTTTGTGTAGTTTGGTCTTGCAAGGCCAGTACCCCTATATAACCATGGCAGTAATACCACGTAAGGCCAGAAGGATGCAGGTAACCATACCAGAAATAACAGAACTGGGGTCAGAAATACCGGAATGGGGATCAGAATGTCAGAAATAACAGAACAGATACGGATGTAGCAAATAAAACTGGGACCGAGGGGAAAAGCTCTACAACAAGTAACAGGTTGATTATTTGGGATGAGACTGTGGTGGAGAAAAGGAGCAAGCAGAGTGGTAGAAATTGTAAAAGGGATAATAAGGATTGCAATTATTCGACCAGAGCTGTCCTTGGTAACCTGTGGCACAGCCCGGAGCTTGATCACCACAGTCTAGTTGGGACGATAACCCAAACCTGTTGTTCTGACCATATCAAATGTACTCTTTTTGGTCATGACTGTCTACGGAAAGGAAGGGGTGCTTCCTTAATAGTAAAACACCCAATTGAATGGAATAAGCACCCTGGTATCGCATTGTCAGTGCTTATTTCAGGCCTGAGAACACTTGCATCTTTCAATCTTAAAAAAAAAAAAAAAAAAATTAAAAAAACAGTGTTTTCTCATTTGCTGAAGTATGATGTTGCAAGTGGATTGTGTATGATATAGATAGCAGCTGCAAATCAAAGTATTTTGCTCACTGATTTTATATATTTAGAAAACAAGAAAATATTTGTGAGATAATAGTCGCCTCAAATTCCTGAAGCTCTGGAGACAATTACTTTCCAGTACTCTGTCTATGTTTGCATTGTTTTCTTATTTGTTTTGATAACCTCTGCTATGTGCTTTGGATAATCAGAAATCAGGGTTAAAACTAATTAAAAGAAGACCTGCAACTGCGGCTGGCATTATAGAATTTTAGCAATGTCCAGTGGCTGCACAGTTTCTCTCTGCTTCTTTTCTTAAGCATTTTCTGTGGCAATAAATGTATCCTCACTTATGATCTGTTTAAAAGAATCAGAGCTCAGAAGAACAGGCTGTCAACCAGTCACTCAGTTTGAAAAGTAAAATGATTTTTAACTTACTTTTCAAAGTGAATAATCTTAAGAAATGTAAAATGGAGTAGCTTTTCAGAGTAATTCAGTGATTCATTGTAGTGCCTCCATAAATCAGAATTTAACAGTTAAAACAATAACAAAAAAACAAACAAAAACAAATTTTGGCAGCCACTGAAACAGTGGCATCTTGTCTCTGTGTATGTAAATGGCTGTTGTAAAGTGGATTTTTATTGTATAGGTAGAAGCTAATTAAACCTAAGTGCATAAAAAATTCTACTAGAGAAAGTATTAACACTAATTCATTCCACTTCTTTTTAATAAATGTTCTTGTATACAAAATACGTGTTCTTGTATACAAAATACGTAAATAGAAATACGAGTTTTGAATATATTTTTTTGCTGCATTTAATCTGTCAGAATAAAATTACTTTGAAATTTAGGTCAAACTTGCTCAATAGCTTTGCCCAAAAAACAGAATCCATAGAATAAGAAAGCAGGAATAATGGTGTCCAGCTCTATTCTTTTGCCAGAAATACAGAGCTTCTGGAAACAATTTTTTCTGACTATTGTCTATATTCGTGTTACCCGAAGTTGGAAGTAAGTAAAGGATAATGTTCTGGGTATAGGAGCTGTCTCTTCTTCCTCACTGACTGTAGCTGAGTTCTACCAGCTCTGCCAAAAAATATCAAAGGGCTTTCTACTGGGGCAAGTGTTTCCCTAAAAAAAAAAAATATTACATTACTAATTCAAGAGGTATCAAACAGAGACACAACTCGTGAAATGAAACAATGCTCCATGCGCTAATGCGATATGAGCAGTAAGGCTGACTGCTTGACCCACCAGTCTTTGCTTTTCTCAGCTCAGACTGAGACTGCCTGGAAGTCAACCCGTGCCAGTCCTCTCCCTCAGTGCGGCATAGCAATAGAAAGTGCTCAGCTCAGCTTGTGCAGCTCTGGGCTGAGGCCTGAATTCTGAACAATCAGCGTGTTTCCTTTGTTCCAACGATCCAGGTATCTTTTCAAGGCCACTGCATTTTCTTCCATTGACCTGACGGCCCTGTTTGAATTACTGGTGTGACACTCTAGGAACAAAAGCAGTACTCGCTGAAGAAAAATTCTCTTCTAACTCTTTAAGGATGACACAACTTGTTGAATGAATAAAATCCCTGATCTGTACTCAAGGACTGTGCCCGTTAACTGTGACAGGAGAAAAAAAGAAGAGCTATTGGTTTGAGTTTCCCAAAATAAATACAGTTTTTATACAGAAGCTGCAGGAAAAGAACAAAGGAGCTAAAGATCATAAGACAGGTCACAGCATACTCCGGGAGACAAGCTATTAAAAACAATTCTGTCTTTCTGCAGTTTTTCCAGGTCATTTTCCCTTCACTCATTATAAGTAGTAACATTTACATGAAAATAGGATTTTGGTTTCTCAGGAGTTTATCTGCTTTTTTTTGTAATTATCCTCTTGAAGTCATAATCCTGGTTTCTGTGGTAATTAGCTTTTCCATAAATTTTCAGTGGTTCTTTCAAGGTGAGCATGGGCTAGGCTATAATCCAATAATAGCATCCCAATAGCATCATTAAGACCAAGTTTTTCCGATATAGGAGCCTAAAATCATGCCTAAATATATACGAGTCTAATATTATGTCCACATGTAGACAGCAGTAAGTTTACTTTTTTATTTTTTAATTGCTGATGTTGGGAACTCATCTGTATCAGAGACTTAGCATTCCGGAAAATCCCATTACTTACCAATGTTCCTAAATCTAGCCAATCTTTTTTTTTTTTTTTTAAATTGTGACCTACTTAAATAGGAAATATAACAAGGCCGCTCAATTGTGAGTGAGAGCCAGAGCACAATGGTAAGAATTAATCCATTTAATCCAGAAATATAAAGGTCATTCCAGCCTCATTTTGAAAATACTGATAATCTTACCTATCACAAAATGTTTTTAAAACTGAAGACAGAATGTCAGCTAATTGAAGCTTTGTATTACAGCCTTGCTGGGTTTTGATGATAGCTTGTCTTTCCATTTATTCCTGTACAGATGGACTCTATGACACTACTACCCAACAAGAAAAAGTTTATGGACCTTGTAGGTATGGCAGAATATTTGTGAGTTCAAAAGGCTAATAGAAAGTTATTACTTCATATAACTGTACCTTAATTTCCTATATCAAAATGAACATTCAATTGACATAAGTGACAGAAAAAAATAGCACAACGTGCTAAGTTTGTGTCGTTTAAAATGCCTGCCTCTGTTGTAAGTAGTACGCATCCAGTGTGTACGTAAACAACTTTCTTGTCAGATATTATCAGTTTCCCATTGAAATTCAGAGCTTACAGTAATCTTCACATGACCTTCCAATGCAGGTATCATGGAAGAGTTATGGGTGAAGGGTGCTGCCTTTTTCATATTATGTACTTGATTTTCAGTAACCTAGCACAGCACATAGGCAAAAATACCGTGAAGATAACTGTACTGTCACATACAGTTTTGACTGTTTTCCCTGTTCTCTGCTGCTTGGCATTATTTAGGCTATTCTGGGTCCAAAATGTTGTATTAAAACATTCCTTCAGGGCGACAAATCTTTTGAGATGAGCTGCTTACATGAGCAATGGCTTGGCACCAAAATCCATTACATAACACACCTGCCCGGGATTCATAGGAAGTACAGGGGCTGAATTTGACCTGCACATTATCCTGGAAAAAAACATAATTAAGAGAGCTCATTTGTATTTCTGCCATGTTATAAGACAGATGTAGATTCCATGATATAAAGAATGCCTTACTTGTATTTAAAAATACTAAATCTGTTTGAATCTGATACCATTTCCATGAACAACATGACTTTATTTTATATAAATGCTCTGAAAAACACTGGAAAATAAAAAGAAAAGAGAAGTCATCCCTGATAAGAAGAACATATAATCATTATTTAGATTGTGAAAGATATATAAAGTTAAGTTAAAATACAGATTTTAAGTAGAAAAAGAGCAGTAAGACTATACAGTAACACAGCTGTAAAACACATTTTAGGGTTTTTTTTTTTGTATCATGCATTTGTTTGCTCTTTTTGCTTTCCTTAAATAGCTGTGCATTCTGTGATCTTTTCCAAATGTTTTCTACATGTCATGGTATATTAGCCTTTCAAATTCATTGGGAATTCTGGTCTACAGTAAAATTTTACCTGACATGATTTAACCTTTCAGTGAAAAGTGTAGCAGCACTTACAGTGTCTATGCAAAAAGTGTGATTAATTTTTTTCAAGTATGCTATTCTAACTCTAATTAGAAAGTCTAGAGACTTCAAATATTAACCAGAAGTAAGTTACATTTTTGGCACAAACTTTGAAGTGATTTTTTTTAACTGTACATTTACTGTTACTATACTTATTACCTCTAATCTCTTCACCAAAATGTTATCAAACCGTATTTTTAACTAAGTATTCTTCATATCAGGATGATTTGCAGTAATTAACCCAGTTGTTTAACTTACACAGTTATTGCAGGCACTTTATAGGTTTGATTTTTTCAAGTTACTGAGCAGCCTGTCCTTGATCCAATGAAGTGATTAAGCATCTGCTTAACTTTAACCACATAAGTGATCATACTGGGAATTTTGCAGGATCAAGCCCTTCATCAATCAGTCTTTGAGCAAATAGTCTTTTCCCTGATTTATTTTTTGATATCCCTCACATTATCTCTTTCTGAAATTACATTTTTTAACTCTGTTTAGTGATCAAAACCCTCAGTGAACATTGTCTTCAGTATGCTATTGGAGCTGACTGGCGGCATCAACCACAAATAATTTGGATGTTTTTCCTTCATTTAATTTTACTGTATTTTTGTCAAGAAGGAGACTTGGGAAACCGTCAGTACTTTGAATTCCTCAGATAGTCAGGAGGTAACTGCAGACTACTGTAACAGAACTTTAGATGCGTTTTCTTTTTTCCTTATGTTTACCTTCTTTATTAAAAAACAACAAAATAATATAAGATTTACTGATGAGATTTAGACTTTACATTTTACTTTCTCTTGTTAAAGCCACACAAAGCAATCGAACACAGGTACTTGCTGCAATACATTTTTGCTCTGATAATTTCTGCACTACAGTCGTGGTGAGGTATTGAAAGAGAATGGGCCCTAGGTTATGATAAGCCCTGTCCCAATGTATTTGCTGGATACGCTGTCCATGTTATTTGCAGGAAATCTAGGCAAAAATTAAAATGGTTTCAGAGAAGCCTATGTCTGCACAGGTATAGCACATAAGAGAGCAGATATGGGAGAGATCAGTCTCTTTATCCGGTGTTACATTAATAGACCAAAATAGCTGCAATGAGCTTCACTGGTATGTATGCACACTAGACACCAAAGATGATCTCATCTCTGAAACTCTAGACATGTACAGAAACTCTTGTCGTTCAAACACAGGATTCCTTTAAAAGCAAAAATACCCAGGATGAGGAAGGGAGGGGAAAAAAAGAGGTAGAGTACATTGTGTTCTCCCCCCATATGGAGTCAGGATTCTGTAAAAGTCAGATATGAACCTGGATTTCCCAGTTAAGGTATTGCTAGAGAGCAGTCTAGTTGTCAGTCCCCTGGACAGACTGAGACAAGAAGTAGATGTATCAGGAAACATGGAGGACTTCAGGACCCCAGAGGATGTGAAGCTGGTTGTCTAGTCAGAGGCTGATGCCCACATTGTTAACTCAAAACAGGTTTCATTTTGCATCACTTTTCAAAAATACTTGAGAAATGACAAAACTTTATTAGCTTAAAACACATGAAGAACATGAAGGGATCTGTTCATACACTGGGAAATACTACTGATTTTAGGAAGGAAGATAGAATCATAGAATCATTTAGGTTGGAAAAGACCCTTAAGATCATAGAGTCTAATAGTTAACCTAACACTGCCAAGTCCACCGTTAAACCACATCCCTAAGATGTCACATTGTTTTCCAGAGTCCAGAAAACGTGTGCACAAGCACACAAGTGGGAGAAAAGAGGGAATTAAAAAAAAGAAAGAAGTTGCCGAACACAGCAGAGGAAGGGAGAATCTCACAACATTGCCTCTGCTATTGCACATAGGTGTCTGCAATAATCACCTGGTAAGTAGCTTCAAAGTCATAAATATGCAAATCTTTCCAAGCCATACTTAGCGAGCCAAACAAGTGATACTGGATGATAATTCAACATGTTTCTGTGATATACTCTTGTTGGAGAGAGGACCAGGACCTACGTCACAGACATACATATAGAATCATAGATATGCTGTTTGGAAGGGGCCTCTGAAGGTCATCTAGTCCAGCCTCCACTGAAAGAAATACTATGTCCAACATGGATTAGGGTAGATGTGGCTTGGGTAGCAGAATTTTTAAAAGACTTAGGGAAGACTCTCTAGTTAAACTGTTTCAGTACAGTACTACCTTCCTTATAAATTGCTTTTTCACAATGTCTGGCCTAAACCTCTCAAATCATAGTTTTTCGTTATTGCCTCTTTGTATATCATTTAACACAACAGAGAAGAGTTTGTCTCTGTTATCTTTTAGCTACCATTCAAGTTGTTTCAAGCAGCTATTAAAATTTCCCCTTTACTTCCTTTTTACCAAACTAAAAAAGTTCTGCTCAAATAGTTTCTCTTCACGGATCATCTATGCCCCTGGTGATCTCAGTAGCACTCTACACATAATATTGCAACCCCTAGGTGCAATATTCTAGGTGAGACCTTACCACCAGCAAGTAGGCAGGCTAATAACTCCCTTCAACCTGTTGGCCATGTTCCTTGTAATGTAGCTGGTATACATTCTGCCTTGAAATGAGAGTGCTCTATTTGTTCCTACCTGATCCAGCACCCAGTGTAACGCTTAATAACTTCTCAGATGATATTTTGCCTGGTGGTTTTTCTTTTTGAACTCTCTCAGGTTTCATTTAGCCTAACCTGCAAATTTACCAAGGCCCCTCTGGGCTGAAGGGTCAGGCTCCCTTTAGCTTAGAGTCATCTGCAAATTTTCTCCAAAAGTGTTGTGTGTGATCACCCAGACCACCTTTGAAGATGCTGAACATTGTGGCTCTTGGCACTAACTCTTAGAGTACTTTGCTACACTGACATTATTGCATTCTATAATCTCTCGGCAGTCACGTAATTCCCAGGGATCTTTTTGACAGTTTCTGCTGTGAGAAGAATATGAAAGGAAATTGCCTAGGGTCAAGACATAGGGAAGAGTCTGTTTCTAATAACTATTTATGTTCTGATTACCTTTTACATGGTTGTCCCTGTCATTGAAATCCTAGGTAGTCCCAGCAGTCCAAGCATATATGATTTCTGTGATCTTATAATTTCAAATGTAAATCGGCACTGTGAGCATGATACACCAACATGCTTCTTTATCCTAGACGTGTTTTAATCTTACAGGTCAGCTACTTTGCAGGTTTTTGCTAGTGTAGTGTTAGATAAGCTACCCTTGCAGGAGTACATTCAGTATACTGAAATTCTTGAAAAATAAATTGGTCACTGAACGTCTCTTACTGTTTGGAAAAGGTCTGAGTTTTTAAAGGCCATGAAGGTTAACATTTTTAGTGACCTTTGTAAACGCAGTACTACAGATGAAACATTTTGTGCTGCTGCTGCCAAAGAATGTAAAAACAGCACAGCTTTAGCTAATATTCCATTAATCTTAAAAGTTGCCTCTTAAATACCATAAAAAATGTGTATGACAGTATTAAAATCCAGTTCAATAGTTTTTTTCAGATTAATAAAACCTATCTGTTCTTGTGTATTAGAGCTGTCAAACAGTTGTCTCCATTTCCTTGCAGTTTATGAAACATTAACTTTCTTTTCCTTTCTGGAATCTGGAAACCTTTGTGAGGTGCTTAGAGAGCTTTACAGTAAAAAATGGAAACTTTCTTAAATTTGAAGTACCTCTGTAGTCAAGTATCCATTAGCAGTGGCACATCTGAATAGCTCACTGGGACTTGGAAGCTTAATTTCTGCTTAAAAATAGAGAGGGCACCCTGGAGGCTTGCCAGAATATCAAATTAGATCAACAAGCTGTTAAATCTGTTCTCTTTTTTAAGTCTTTCATTGGTTGATTTCCTAATGTATTTCATTTATTTATCAAATTGAAGAACAGATGTTGATACTCCTACAAACACTCTTTTAGTTGCCAATGTGAAATCCTACTGAGAGGAGAATGAAATCTGTCAGATCCACTGTACAGTATGTATGCGTTATGCACAAATGGAAAACCACTTCACCAATTTAGAGGGGCACAGAAAATGGCATAAAAATTCACCAGAAGAATTCAAAACTCTGAAATTCAAACTATCTTGTGTGCATCAGTCATGAATAATTACCAGCTTTTGAAAAATACAGCTTCCATGAATATCTAATTGTGAATTATAAACTGCAGTTGTTACATATTGCTATGTTTATATTAAATTCATAGAAATGTCAGAGCAAGCAGACAATAATGATCAGCCAGGATTTTCCACTACTGAATAATATAAATAGTTCCTAACATGGGAGAGCATTCTCTTCTCTTGCTCATCACTTGCTATTGGCTTATGCCTGATATTATCACATCAAAGGCTGCAGTGGAACCAAATGTAAGTTGACACAATGTAGTGGAAGAATCATGTTGTACAGAAAAAAACAGAATAAAGGTATTTGTTTTCTAAAAGAAAAGAAAGTCCCAGAAATTGTGGCAATAACTGACTATGAACTATACATTTCTGATAATTGCCAGTCCAGAATATTTGTAGATAATTGGTGTATTCTTTTTGATGAGAAATACGTATATTGGCAGATTTTATTAAGGCTTATGCTTGGACATTTGGGTACCTGAATTCTTATAAAGCTAATTTGCAGATAAATATTAACTTGTTCTTGAAAATCCCTGGCGTTCACAGAATTTAGACATAAATGAGGAAATAATCTTGCACAAAATTTACACATACAACCCTAAGTGAGTCTGAAAAAGTGTTTTTCTCCCTAACCAAGTAATAATCAGAAATAAAAAACAATATGAAAATTTTAAAATTAAAAAATCCAGACACTTGTACCAAGCCATGGTTTCCATTTGACACCTCAGACTGTCCGCACTCACCCAAAGAACAATGGTATCGATGGTACATCTGACACCTCTTACAAATGATACACAGTCTGGTCTTTTCCCCATGAATAATATTTGTCTTGTGCTGCATTGTATCTTTTCCATATGTTGCTGTTAGACCAAAGCCATTAAATCACAGGAATAGCCAACTCCAAGAATATAATTACAGACCTCTTTAACTTCAGTTTTATTCCTTGAACACTTACATGAAAATACCCATGGGGGTCAGACCAGACATGTTAGTAGTCTAGCTTAAATTAATCCTGAATATTTAGGAAAAGCTTTGAATTCATGATTCATCTCATCCAATTGAGGTGCTAGAGGCTATGGTTTTATAGTATAAAGAATTGGATGGCAGTACTGAACAAAGATATTTCCAACCTAGCTCTTTCCAGCACCATGCTGCAACTAACTTCCTTTCCTCTGGGTTGCTCTGGCACTAGTCTTTCATGGGATGAGTTGTGAACAAGACTGTGGAATTGTTGCAACTTTCAAGAAAAAAAAAAAAAAGTGTGAGGCTCTTTTAAACTCAATCAATTTGATTTCCAACCCCAAACTATGAATGTTTGTGTAGAGCTTGGCTGAGGTCTGTCTCACTATGGGGGCAGCAAAGTACTGGGAGAGAAGGTAGGCTTATAAAGACATTATTTTTGCCAAATATTTTACATACTGAAAGTACAGCCTAAATGATTTCAGGCTTCCTGTAGAACAAGAGAACGAATATATGCTTCCAGAATTAAATTCAAAACTTTCCTCTTTCTTTCTTGTACAGGAACATCTATAGGGACTTAAGCCAACTCAAATGCCTAAAGTTAGACTGGTTGGATCTGGGCCATGGAGTCTAAGACACAGCAGATGTATCTGTTAAACCTTCTCTGCTGTGCTCTCCCAAGTCTCAGCTGTCAGTGGTTTAGGGACTCTGTGAATCTTTGCATCTAGACAAGCCACAGATGGGCATTTCTTTTATTAGTTTGCCTAAGCCCCTTTTGACATATTGGTTTTTGAACTTCACATCTTAAATAAACTGTGTGGAAAAAAAAAATATTCTTTCATTTACTTTAGACTACCACATGACAACTTCATTGGGTACCTCTTCGTTTGCATGTTGTGAAAAATAATGAACTCAGTATCTTCATACAGTTCATGATTTTATAGACTGCTATCCACTACTCTGTTCCAGTTCTGTCTTTTTTCTAATTTCACTATGTCTCTTTTGAGACCGTACAACCAGAATTTTACATTGAATTGCACCCAGTACATGAACACACCATCCATTTATACAGTAACCTAATCTCATTATCTGGTTTGTTTCCTGTTCTATTCCTAACAATTTCCAGCTTTTTGTTTGCCACTGTGGCTGCTAAATAACACTGAAAAGACATCCTTAAAGAATTACTCAATTCAGCCTTGCTTTTCTGAGTGACAGTAACTTATTGAGTGTGTCACTGCATATGTATCATTAGGGTGTGGGGTTTTTTTTCTCTTCTGTATATTACTTTACATTAACTGATACCAATTTTCATTTATTCTGTTTTTACTTAATCAGGCAGTAGCATGAAATTCTTTTTCAGCTCTTCACAGTCAGTTTTAAATTAACCATCTTCAATAATTTTCTACCATTTACAAATTTCACTACTTCACTATTCACTCCCTTTTCCTTTATCATTTATGAATATGTTGAAGAGTTTACATACTAAGCACACGTCCCCAAGGATGAGAAATGCCATAATGTTACCCTCAACTGAAAAAATTACCATTTACTTATATTTTTTCCTCAATTTTAATGAGTCATTGATACCTAAAAGGATCTCTCTTATCCCACAACAGTTTTATTTCTCTCAGATTGTAGCAAGTAATCTTATCAAAAGCTTTGTGAAAATCAAATTATGGTGTACTGGCTAGATCACATTTATTCACAGTTATTGACTGTTTCAAAGATTGCTAATGGATTTGTGAAGCATAATATTGACTGAAAAAATAAAAAAGTTGAATCTTGAATCTCCAAAATATCATACATGTCCTGATGTTACAATTTCAATTTTAGTGCCAGTTTCTACCAAGACATCTGTTATGCAAGCTAGACAGATTAGTCAGTGTTTTTCAGTGTCAGTCCTGGTGGTCTTTTCAAAGAATGTTATCACATTCTAATCTTTACCACTGAAGTTCAGCAATTTTATATTTCACCTTTTTAATAGTGCTTGAATAAATACTCTTTGTCCTGGTGATTTGATGATGTTCAGGTTATGCATTGGTTATTTGACTTATTATACTGTGAAGTCAGTTTTAGACCTTTCCTCAACGTTTCATGCTATAAACAGTGCACTTGATGTGAGAACATGAGATCTCCTGTATAAAGACCACTGATGTAAATACTTCAGATTTGTTGAAACGTCTTTGTCTTCTTGCTATTTTAAGTTTAATTACCTCTTTTCAACTTCCTGAAAAGATTCTTATTTCTCATAGCTCTGGAAAAAATATTAGCTTTTAGGCCTCTGGAACTTCTCTAAAATTTTCTTAGGTATTCCATATTCAATTTAAATTTAACTTGCTGTACAGTTACACACATATTATTTTTCTTCTTGAGACAATATTTTGACTTCTTATACACATCTATTTATTTCTTTACTGTGTTTACAATGTTTTGTGAATATTCTGGTTTTCTTTCCATTTTCTTGAGCAAGAAATTGGCCAAAGGACGCAGAAGACCTGCATGGTTGAGCAGGGAGCTTCTGAAAAAGCTCAAGTGGAAGGAGGAAGTTTACAATAAGTGGAAGAAGGGACTGACCCCTTGGGAGGATTACAGGAACGCTGCCAGAGCATGCAGGGATGAAACAAGGAAAACTGGCTAAGGATTTCAAGCTCAACAGGAAGGGCTTCTAAAAGTATATTGGAAGCAAAAGGAAGACCAGAGCAGTTGTGGGCCCACTGTTGAATGAGACAAGAGCCATGGGGATGGAGGATGCGGAGAAGGCAGAGTTACTGAATGCCTTCTTTGCTTCGGTGTTTACTGCTCGGCCCAGCCCTCAGAAGTCCCAGGCCTTGGGGGAAGTAACAGGAAAGAAGAACACTTCCCGTGGGTTGAGGAGGATCGAGTGAGGGATCAGTTAGATCAATTAGATAGTCACAAGTCCATGGGCCCCGATGGGATGCACCCGAGAGTGCTGAGGGAGCTGGCAGAAGTCATTGCTGGGCCGCTCTCCATCATCTTTGAAAGGTCCTGGAGAACAGGCAAGGTGCCTGAGGACTGGAGGAAAGCCAATGTCACTCCAGTCTTCAAAAAGGGCAAGAAGGAGGAGCCGGGGAACTACAGGCCGGTCAGCCTCACCTCCATCCCTGGAAAGATGATGGCGCAGCTTGTTCTGGGCGTCATCTCAAGGCATGTGGAGGAAAAGAAAGCTATCAGAAGTACTCAACATGGATTCACCAAGGGGAAATCATGTCTGATCATCTGATAGCCTTCTATGATGGCACGACTGGATGAAGAGATGAGGGGAGGGCGGTAGATGTGGAGATGTGGTCTACCTTGACTTAAGCAAGGTGTTTGACACGGTCTCCCACAGCATCCTCATAGGGAAGCTTAGGAAGAGTGGGTTAGATGAATGGGCAGTGAGGTGGATAGAAAACTGGTTGAAAGACAGAGCTCAGAGGGTCATGATTAGGGGCACAGAGTCTAGCTGGAGGTCAGTGACGAGTGGTGTTCCCCAGGGGTCAGTACTGGGTCCAATCCTGTTCAATATATTCATCAATGACCTGGATGAGGGGCTAGAGTGCACCCTCAGCAAGTTTGCTGATGACACAAAGCTGGAGGGGTGGCTGACACAGCAGAAGGCTGTGCTGCCATACAGAGGGACCTGGACAGGTTGGAGATTTGGGGAAAGAGGAACCTTATGAAAGTCAATAAGGGCAAGTGTAGGGTGTTGCACCTGGGGAGGAATAACCCCATGTACCAGCACAGGTTTGGGGCTGGCCTGCTGCAGAGCAGCTCAGTGGAAAGAGACCTGGGAGTCCTGGTGGACAACAGGATGACCGTGAGCCAGCAACGTGCCCTTGTGGCCAAGAAGGCCAATGGCATCCTGGGGTGCATCAAGAAGAGTGCGGCCAGCAGGTCGAGGGAGGTCATCCTCCCCCTCTACTCTGCCTTGGTGAGGCCGCACCTGGAGTACTGTGTCCAGTTCTGGGCTCTCTGGCTCAAGAAGGACAGGGAACTGCTGGAGAGGGTGCAGCAAAGGGCTACCAAGATGATTAGGGGACTGGAACACCTCTCTTATGAAGGAAGTCTGAGGGATTTGGGTCTCTTCAGTCTGGAAAAAAGACGGCTGAGGGGGGATCTTAGCAACACTTATAAATACTTAAAGGGTGGGTTTCAGGAGGATGGGACCAGGATCTTTTCAGTGGTGCCTGGCAACAGGACAAGAGGTAATGGACACAAACTTGAGCATAGGAAGTTCCATCTAAACATGAGGAGGAACTTCTTTCCTTTGAGGGTGGCAGAGCACTGGAACAGGCTGCCCAGAGAGATGGTGGAGTCTCCAACTCTGGAGACATTCCAAACCCGCCTGGACACGTTCCTGTGCAACCTGCTCTAAGTGACCCTGCTCTGGCAGGGGGGTTGGACTAGGTGATCTCCAAAGGTCCCTTCCAACCCTATGATTCTATGATTCTTGTATAATTTATTTTGAGATACGAGTGTATTATATGTTTTTTCTCATACAAGGTCAATCTCTGTGCCTCCTGCAAACATTTTGCCCTGCTAGCTGTTGCTTTTTTTTTCCTTTCTTTTTGGTTCCATTATTTTGTGGCTTTACTTTTACATATATATTAGGTTTGGTATACTTTCCTATAAAAATCTTGAATTTAAGTGACTGTGGTCACTATTAGAATGGTGGGTTTATTGTTTCAGATCCTCTGCACTATTTAGAACTAAATTAGGAATTGCGTCTCATCTGACAGGTTCTTTGAATTGCAGCTCCAAGAATCAGTAATTTATTATATAACAACCAACCCTAGTTGTACAGCCCTTGCTTCATGTTTGTTTCAGATTAAAATAGGGATAATTCAAATCTTTTTTAGCAATCTGCAGTTATGAAGCACGTTTTAACCTCAGCACTTCCCCAGGTGACTACTTGCCATTCCATTATTATACAGTACTCTTCTTGAATTGTCTCTTTTCTGTGTTCTGCACACAGGGACAAACCTAGCCCTAGTGTGTCTCTATGAAGAAAACAGAGATACACAAGGGATGAATTTGGCCAATTATTTATCCTCATTTGAGAGTTTCCTTTTTTTATTTAACTAGTTGTCATTGATTTTTTCATTTAATACTATCCTCAGTTTAATCTTTTGCCCTTTCAAGGTGAAGACCCTTTGGCTGAAAGCTTTCCCAGCTGAGTTTAAAAGGACCACTACTGACAGCAAATGAGATTTTTCTGTGACTCAATAGGTAAGCCCAGCACTTTCCAATACTTGGGTCATGAGTTCAATTCCCTGACAAAATAGATCCATCATGAATAATATCCTTGAGGTAATCTCTGCTTTGTGAGTTATCATGCCTCTTGTACTGTCCACTGAGGTTTTGGTATTGTATCTTTTTGCCATAATTCCTTTAAAAATGCCAAATTTTAATTATTTTTTTTTTAATCTCTACATATTTAATTTTTGTACAGTTTATAACACGAACCGATAAGGAGATTTCTTCTCTATAGAAAGGTTAAACTGAAAACTGCTTGTTGAATAAAGACGTGTGATTCTATGAGCCCAAATCTTGAAAGCTGTCCTGTATTTGCTCAGTTTTGCATACTGCTTTATGTCATGTCCAAGAACTAAATTTTTTAATACTTACACTGCAGTATTCCCAAAGTAGCTTATGCTAAATGGCTGTGTCACATTCTTTGCAGGTTTAATTTTTGTTTATTTAGCTTGAATATCAAATAAGTTCATCTATTTCTTCATAAGCAACATCTATTGCAATATGCAATTGGAATTACTTTACTCTTATTAATTTCAATTAAGTTAAGAAATCCATAAAGACACTTCTATGAGTGACCAAAAATGTAAATAAAATTCTTAATTTTATGGATATAGTTTCCCTGTATAGAGTCAATCCTTCATCTCCTTTCAAATATTAGAACAAGGGAATTTAATGTAAGAATACTAAAAAGGAACAATTTTTTTTTTTTTATGAGACCATTGTCTTTTGTTCTTGTAGCTCTTAAATAAGGAACATTCACAGATGAAAGGTATTAGAAGTTGTAAGTTCTTCTAGTTATCATCATTTGGCATTTCACCAGATATTAAATGATCTTACCTGTAAGACTGCAGTAAACCAATTAATGAGCGGTGCGGCTAGAAGGCAGGACAAAGCACATTTTTTAACATATAATGGAGTACAAAGTAATTGCCTGGCTTTTTAGGAAGTGTTTTTCTTTGTCTGTCTCACTGATAGCAGACCAAATTCATCACATTGTATCCAGTGGACAAAAAATAACTGTTTATCATATATGTTTACCATAACTCATATATTTGCCATGCGATCCCTTTACATTCAACCATTGGAGAGACATTGGAATTCATTCATTAACCTTTTGAAATGGAAAAGGTGGCTGTTATATCCTTCCCACATTAAAATAATTGATGTGGATGCAGAGATTGAGCCTGAATTGTGCCCATCAGTCAATACTAAAGCAAGTGTATGAACACGAGAAATTAATTCACCAGACGAGAAATGTTTCCTCTTTGAAACTCAAGAAATGTTCACCTGTGATCTCATTATGAGGCAGGGGAAGAGGATAAGGAACAGGCTTTTTATATAGCCCAGGACTGCAATTAAAAGCTAATTTTTCTCAAAACAAACAAACAAAAGCCCCAACATCCAATCTAGTAATAAAGAACATCTAATGAAAATAAATTACATCCTTAAATAAAAAGCTGTCATGTTCTATGCAAGATGTATTTTCTCAGCAAAGAACCAAGGAAGATACCTTAAGCAGCAAATCCTGTTATTTGGAAACATTTTTGGTAAAATCAAGAAAGCAAAAAGCAAAAAAAAATATATGAATGATATTAAAACAAATTGGTTGCTCATACAGATTTTACCAAATCATTTATTTCAGGGAAAAATGTAAATATTGGAGACGAAAATTTTCATTACCCTTTTTCATTTATGAAGTTCCTTTCTTTTTTATTTAAAAATTTTCAAGTGCTCAAGTGCTTCTTGATTCTCTGAAAACTTACCCAGCCTTTATTTCAAACAAGAATATTTTTTTTTTGTTTGGAAATAACTCTACCAACTTTAACTATTACCTCAGTATTGCCAAAGTACGCACTACAAAACAAGGCTCACAGATTCCTAGATTTTCCTAGATTTTGGCTGACGAAACAGTCAGTTCAAGCTACAGTATTTTCTTGAATTTCAAGAATGACAATGATGTAGAGTCATTCAGTTGCAAACATTTTTAGAAGATTGGGAACTCTAATAGTCCCCTCAGTCTTCTTGAGTTTCCCTCACTTTTTGAGAGACGTTTTATTAGCCTATTTTGTGCATACTAAACTGTTTGTATTTGAACACTACCTTCACCGTACAGTCAGTCAGCAGGTTTCAGACTGCTTTTCGCTTGAGCAAATTGGTCTGCATTTTTCGGTGTTGAAACTCTTCTCTCTAATACTGTCATTTTCCTATTCTTTGGTATCATCAGCCTACAAGTGGCAGTTTGTTGGGCTTACAACTCTATTATCAGTTTTGACTCTTCTCACAGCCAGCTTTTCAAAAATGGGTAGACCTTTGCCTTGTATAGAATTATCTACACAATCAAGAAATCCAGATTCTAGTAATATTTACAAGGTCACTCTCTAAAACATTATTTGAACTGCTGCTTCTTCTGCTTACCTTTTTTTTTATAATTTTTACACTTTTATCATTTATGTGATGAAGGAAGGGATGAGCATGGCAGATATGCTCCAAAAACTAAATCTGAATTTTTACATGACTTGGCATCTTGATTTCTAAGTTTCCAGTAGCAGAGAAAAATGCTTCTGTTTAATATCCCCTCAGTGAAAGATACAGACCAGATTTATCAGGAAATGTCAAGCTTTCAGTTAAAAAGAAAAAAAAAAAAGAAAAAAGGAAAAAGAAACCCCTCAACCAAGCCTTTGTGGGTACTAGTAAATGGTTGGATGCAATTCAAATAACAAATATTTCTATGGAGATTGAATTTGAGAGCTTTGGCCTTAGACCACAAGAAGCTGAGAGGAAAATTGAAAATGCAGAGACAGGGATGGATGGAAATAGCATTACTCTAAACTGAATACTGGAAATAGAAAAGTAGTGAGAAATCAATGAGATGACTGAAAATAAATAAATAAAAAACATAACCTCAGTTTAAGGAATATATAACCTCAGATTAAGGAAATTACATTGCTAAATTGTGTTTATCGCAGAGACAAGAAAAACAAGAAATCTATATTTCCAACAAGGGTCATAAGGAAGCTAAAGAAGAATTGGTTTAAGATCTTTTTTCAATATGTCAAAAAAATTATTTTGTGTGGGAAGACAAGACCTTGCTCAGAAACAGCCTAGCCTAAAATGATCAAATACCCTTTCATTTTTAGTACAAATCAAATCTATTTAAATATTTGAATAAGTTCTAAAAAATAGGAAACTGTTGCAGAGTTCATTTTATGATTACCCTCTGCTTCTGTCATTCTGCTTTGCAGATTTATTTTATTTGCTTCTTATCTTTTAGTTAGTGATCAAGACAGTTCACAAAAGCTATAAATAATAAATATGGTGCACTGCTTTATGTATGTTTCTGTAGACCATTGCTGCTTATTCATTTAGTGAGTTGAAATGAATAAAATGCAAGATTTATGCCACTGTTCATTGAAAATGAAATTTGTATCCACAGAATTATCTGCATTTTTAAAGGTCGCTTTTTAGTACTCTGATGTTTTTATAGATACTTGGGAGCGTTCACAACCTCTCATTCAGTAATTGCCATATGGTATAGCCATCTGAGGTATTTATCACTCTTCAGATCACTTTGTTAATTAGTTTTCTTCTGCAGACAATGACATTAATTTACCATTTCTTAAATTTATAACAGAAATATTCTCTTTGACTATGAGTACCTAATATGTTCATACACCCAAGATTTGTAAAAAAACTTACTGGTCCTTCTCCATCCTTCTGTCCAAGTAGATCCAGTTTAGATTCTTATCAATCTTGCAAATCATCTTTCATAGGCTTTCCTTGGCCTTCACAGTTGCAAATTCATCTGTTATGTACCTATTGAGAACACCTGTTATTCATTTCCTTGGTCCATGAGATTCTTCTTTTTGCATAAACTCCATAGATTCTCTGTCTCACAAATAAGAATTGCTTATTTTTGTTTTCAAAGGCTTTCACTATCATCCATCAAGTATAATTTCTTCTTTACTACTGTTAGTTCTTGACCGCGATGACAGGTACTTCATATGCTTTCTAACGCATGCAGTCAAGCTTTCTCCCACGCTGCTCCTCATGTTTAGGGGACACTGCTCCTCACAGCTAGCTTATTAGTTTTCAAAAAAATTCCTGAAAATTATTTCTATTTGAACTAATAATTCCTTGTGAGCTAACCAATATTTTTATAGTATCTTATTTCTACACTTCTTTTTTTTTTTTTCATTTATTTCCTCTACTTTTATACTCAAATTATAAATTCATTTGTAAGATGACAAAGGCCATCTTTCTGGTAAGATTGTATCTACCCAATTGAGATATTGATCAAGGTCTAGGTTTTCTCTAATAATACTTTTGGGTAAAAGCAAAACTAAATTCACTGATTTATAACAGGATTAAAAGCAGTAATCCTATCCCGAAATTAATATTCCATAGATTAACTCTACACTGATAACTAAAGATGAGAAGATATTTTAAAAAATGTCGCCAGTTAAAACCATTGTCGAATAATAAACAGATTTTTCTTTCAGCTACAGTTGCTGGCCAAAATAGGTTTATTCTGAATCTTCAGAAAAATCATTGGCTAATTAGTGATGCAGCGATGCAGCATTTTTTCTAGCCACCACATTATCTCCACAGATAATTTAAAAAATAAACTAATTAACCTTTCTAAAACACCTTTCTAATTAATCATGTCTTTTATAGTTCCAGTAGCTATGGGGCCAACCAAGTCCAAGCAATCATGTTTAATTTCTCACATATTGATTTATAAAGGATGGTTTATTGCCTTTTGCTCATTAGCAGTTACAAACAGGACTCCTGCAGGAGGTTATGCCTCTTTTATAATTAAACCATGTTAGGATACCAAAATGTAATGCAGATGTTTAACAGTAAGTTGTGATTTGTTGGAAGGCTAGTAAAATTTTAAAACCTCAGTAAAGTGAAACACTTTGGCTGATCAAGCTGTTTTCTTCCTTTATGCTTTGCTATTCCATATCTCAGTGGCATTAGGATGGAGTCATTCCAGAACTGGTGATGAATTTTGCTTCAAAGGAAAACTTATGATCTTATTCAATGTGTTTTATTGAGTTTTAGCTCTTCAATAATTATTATTTAGTATCTTGAAATAATTCACAACATTTCAGGGTGTTTGAAAGAAGAAATTTAGTCTTTGAACATATTTTTTTTGCAAGAAAACATGACAAAGTACTCAAATTAAATAGAGAACAAAAGCTTCTGTCTGTTCCTGCTCCCAACTTTATTCAGACAGATTAGAAAAGAAGGAATTTTCATCGCAGTCCCATGAAAACTGTTCTCAAGAGATAATGAATCAAAAAACATTAATTTTTATTTCATTTTATTCTGAAGCAATAAACTGTATTGCAGCATCTGTAGGACATTCTTGTAAAACTGGTTAGATCATTTAGCCAAAAGAATTCAATAAGTTCAGAATGACTTAAGCTCAAGAAGATAAATCATTCATGTCTTCTCTCTCAGTCTAAAGTTCATTTAGTGTTTGTAGCTTCTCTGTTTTACACCTGCCCCCATGCACCCCCCCATTTTAGAAATGAATACAGTCTATACTGTTAATTACCTTTATATATATACATTGGAGCCTGTCAAACTATGGATCATTTCTGAGCACCAGTAGACTATATTAAAATTTCAAGAAAAGAGCTATGTCAAAGGCTGTGGACCTTGACCAAATGATCAAACAAACATTTCAAAACATTTAAGTCAACAGAAGCATGAAACAGCAAAAGCAAAAGATAAAAAGGGAGATGAAAGACGAGGGAAGCTTTCTAATCATGTTATTCCTTCATGTCAGTTCATTACTCTCTTCCATTTCTGTCTAGGATCTTCAGAGTGCATGTGAAAGAAGGTGAAACAATAAATTCCAGTACAGGAATGAGGAAGGTCCAAGCTTGCTTTGATTTACAGTATGAACTTTGTTATAAAAGAATCTTTTTACAGACTGCGTGAAGAAAAAAACTGAAAAGAGGACACATTCTGGAGCAATGAAAAACTACTCTCAATAGAGAAGGATCAAGAAAGGAAATATTTAAACAAATTGTACAGATTGAAGTCCATGTAACCTGATGGGATTCATGCATAAGTGCAGATGGATCTGGCCAATATCGTTGCAAGGCCACTCTCTTATCTTTGGAAGGCCATTGTGACTGAGGGAGGTTCCTCAGGACTGGAAAACAGCCAGAAGGAGGATTCAATGAACTGCAGGCCAGTTAACCTCACCTCAATCCCTGGGAAGGTGTAGGAGCATATAATCCTGGAAACCATTTCCAGGATTGTAAGTGATTGGAAGTTGTCAGCATGGATTTCTGAAGGGAAAATCCTGCCTGACAAAACTGATAGACTTCTATGCTGAAATGAGTGGTACGGTGGACAAGACAAGAGCAATGGATGTTGATTATCTTGACCATAGCAAGGTTTTTGACATCATCATCCATAAGATCCTTACTAACAAACTGAAGAAATAATGAGTAGAAGAGTGGTCAGTGAGGTCCTGAACAACCTTCTCTAAGTGACCCTGCTTGACCAGCGGGGTTTGCCTAGATGATCTCCTGAGGTCCCTGCCAACATCAGTGATTCTGTGATTGTGTGATGAGAAAAAAACAGGGTCACAGAGTTGTTCTGCAGGAAGATGATATTCACTGTAGTAGAGCACTAAGGTACTAGTATTCACATTAGCATCAAAAAAGCACTAGCATTAGTGTTCTTTTAAGAAGTCTATGTCAGGAAGTGATGAGTAGATGTGGATACCTTTGGGCCTGGAATAGGGATATGGCTGATTAATCTATACACAGGATGCTTAATTTGCTCATCTGGGTGTCTTAGTGTTATGAAAGCATCCTCTTTTTTCCCCAGGACCTCCTGACCTCAGAAGTTTGACTTGTGTGATACGGTCTGAATGTCAGATTTCATAGAAACATAAAATCATAGAACAGTTTGGATTGGAAGATACCTTAAAGATACGTCATTCCATCCCCCCTGCCATGGCCAGCAGGACACCTTCCAATAGACCAGGTTGTTCAATGACCCCATCCAACCTGGCCTTGAACACCTCCAGGGATGGGACATCCACAACTTCCCTGGGCAACTTGTTCCAGTGTCTCACCACCCTCACAGCAAAGAATTTCTTCCTAATATCTAATCTAAATCTGCCTCTTTCATCTTAAAACCATTACCCCTCATCCTATTACTACACTCCCTGATAAAGAATCCTTCCCCATCTTTCCTGTAGGCCCCCTTTAGGTACTCGAAGACCTCAATAAGGTCTCCCCGGAGCCTTCTCTTCTCCAGGCTGAACAAACTCAACTCTCTCAGCCTGTCTTCATAAAATACATGCTCCAACCCTCTGATCATCTTCATGGTTCTCCTCTGTACTCATTACAACAGCTCCATGTCCTTCTTATATTGGGGATCCCAGAGCTGGATACAGTACTCCAGCTGGGATCTCGCCAGAGTGGAGCAGAGGGGGACAGTCACTTCCCTTGACCTGCTAGTCATGCTTCTTTTTATGCAGCCCAGGATGTGGGTTGCTTTCTGGGTTGTGAGCGCACATTGCTGGCTCATGTTGAGCTTCTCATCAACCACAAGTCCTTCTTGGCAGGGCTGGTCTCAATCCCTTCATCCCCAGCCTGTACTGACACTGGGAATTGCCCTGACCCATGTGCAGGACCTTGGACTTGGCTTTTTTGAACCTCATGAGGTTCTTGTGGGCCTGCCTCTCAGGTCTGTCCAGGTCCCTCTGGATGGAATCCCTTCCCTCCAGCATGTCAACCACATTAGTCAGCTTGGTGTCGTTGGCAAACTTGCTGGGGGTTCACTCAATCCCACTGTCCATGTCACCAACAAAGATGTTAAACAGCACTGTCCCCAGTACTGATCCCTGAGGAATGCAACTCTTCACTGGTCTCCACTTGGACATTGAGCCATTGACCACAACTCTCTGAGTGTGACCATCCAGCCAATTCCTTATCTACCCAGTGGTTCGTCCATCAAATCCAATTCAGAGACAAGTATGTCATGCAAGATAGCATCAAAGATTTTGTGCAAGTCCAGGTAAATAATGCCAGTTGCTCTTCCCTTATCCACCAACGCTGTAAAGCTGTTGTAGAAGGCCACCAAATTTGTCAGACATGATTTGCCTTTAGTGAAGCCATGTTGGCTGTCAACAATCACCTCCTTATTTTCCTTATGACTTCCCTTTGCGTTATTTTCTTTATTAGGCTGTGGTGATCAAACTCAGGGCTGCCTCACAGATTCCCACAGAGAGCTCTGGTCAAGTGGTTACCTTGTCCTTCTTGCCTTACACATTATTCATATGGTTACCTATCTGCCATTGGCCTTGCAAGACTGTACTACATAAAAGGTCCCCGATGCCCCCTTCCACGCGTCTGTGCAGTTTGCAGTTTCCTGGTCTCTTATCTAACTCCACCTTTATCACCTGTGAAATCCAGCCAGGTGGTGTGATTTCACTGTGTTATTTGTTATGACCAGTCTTCTCATGTCATATACCACAGCTTTGTACATCCTGAAGTTAAACTCAGGATTAGTCCAGGGTCTAATTATGTTGCCTTCAGCCTAAACAGTCTGAACGCACCCAAATGAAATAAAACATTTCAGACTGCATTTTTATTAAAAGTTTTGGGAAATAAAGTATTTAGGAATGGAAAAGTTAGGACCTGACACACTAAGCTTTCCTCACTGTGTAGCAGAACAAAAGGTAGATGCAGGGCAAGACTTGCCTTTAGCCTTTGCATTGAGCCATCAAGGAAGGTCATTACTTGGAGACTATAGCTGCACTGGGAAAATATTCTCAGAGCTTTCCCTAGGTAATGAGATCAAAACAGTACAAATCCTGCTTTGTAGAGTAATATTCATTGTTTTAAAATACATGCTTAAAATAATCAAATGACTATAACCATGGGCCAAATTCTGAGTTCTTTTGCTTCTTACACCTTTTTTGACATTGACGTGAGTGTGTAATTTACAACATTGTGTGTGTCACCTCTAAATTTGACCTGAAGTTTCTGATCCCATAGGAAATAACATAAAAGGATTAAATTACAGAAAATATACTCTGTCACAGTTACCATATGTTGTTTACCAGAGTCAGAGCTAAGTGATCAAGGAAACTCTTGAGTATGTCTAAACATGCGGGTAAGATTTATAGTGCTGGAGTGTACATATTTATTCAAGGTCTCTGTGATACATTACATATTTAGCCAGATTATGATTACCTTCAGTGTATGGCTACTTGATCAGCAAACCTGCTATATGATTCATCCCCTTATCCGGTTAATGTTGACAGCATGGTGTTGGGTACTCAAATAGCGGTAAGAGTAGGGTAAGGGAGGAAGCAAAGCCTGAAAACTTAGAACTGTTGTCATCGGATGAAAGGGAGTTAAGACACGATAAGATAAGCGGACAGCACTTGAAGTAAAAAGTTCAGAATGCCTTCTTAGCATGGATTGAGTGAAAATATGTAATTTCCTGAGTTACTTATAGGTAAAATTATGTGATGCTTCAATTACTGAGCTTATTACTAGATTTGGTTGTTTAAGAAAGCTGTAAGATAAGAAAACATCTGTTAAAAATGCAAGATCATCTGTTTGAAAATTAGCTTTAATGGTTTCATACTGAATGGCTCTCTGTCCTTAGAGAGGGCTGAATTAATCATGCTGATTTTGGCAAACTATACAAATTCAGATATACAGAGAAGAGGTCATCTAACCAAAACCAGATGACTTCAAAGGATACATCTACATCCACAGTAGTCCTCTAGGGCCTCTTTTTAGTCAATAGTGAGAATAGGAGGTACTTCTAAGGCACTATTGATTTCTCCTAAGATTGATGTTTAAAATAGGTCAGTTGAATTGTACCCTGAAATTGTTTATTTCTCTCCCTTAACTCAAATGAGAATGATTAGCTCAGGTTTGTCCACTGAAGATGTCTGTATTACAGAATCTAAAGTTTGATTAAATGACTCACAAAACTTGTTATCACAAAACACCCTAAAAGAAAGTACTTTGTTAACCCTTCTTATCAGAGTAATTTTCTCCAGTTGCTTTTTAGCCATGTATAAGGCTACTCTGCAAGCAGAACACATACAATTTAAGTGTGTAAAACAAGTATTTATTGGCTAGGTCACACAAAAGAGAGCTAGGATGGAAGGAATCAGTACTATAAGCAGCATTATGCTCCTGTCCCAAAACACTACCCAAAGGGTCTTTGCTGCCCAGGTAAGGTTTGTTCAGGAAGAAAAGGGTCAGCCTCCACTGCTCTCTGAAAAAGATGCCCAGGTTGCTGAGTTGCCATTTTCTACCTAATTCTCCAGGTTTCTTTTTTCTTTATAGTTTTGTACCTTTCCATGGTGATAATTTTCCTTTTTAGTCCTTGAAGAACTAATGATCCCTGCTCCAACACTTGTATCTCTCCAGCTTTACCTTTCCTACCTTGCACAGTGCAACTGTATGAACTTCTTTATTAGTCTTTCTCATAACCTAACAATTTCTTCAAAGGTGTAAACTGAGGATACTCATCTGGGCCATGCCAAAGCTTGGACCCCTCAATCATAGACAGTAGAACCCACAGAGTGGGACAGGACACGTGGGAGGCCGGGTACAAAGTGGGCAACTTCTGCTATTTGTAGAAAATATGAATTGTTCACTACCTGGCATTTGAAAGCAACATACTCATCCACACACCCACAAAGATATCAAATGATGGTTAATAACTGTCATTATAACTGTTGTAATTATACCTGTATGAATAAGTTATAAGACCCACAGATTAATTCTGCGGAAGGGCAGGAGTTTGGGGTCATATCTGCGGGACTGCTAAGAGTTGAATACTCGGTTTAAGAGTAGCGACAACTAAAGTGCCTGTGTAAAGCATACTTGCATCTTACGCTAAATTGTTTGCCAACTTTTTTGTAAAAATATAAAAATTGCTATCTTAATTCCCATTTTACTGGCACATGCAATTATTTAGATTATGTAATTGTGAAGTTGTAGTTGTTCATTAAGCAATTCAGCTGTGAACATGCCTAGCGCTGGTTACTCATAAATTGCTGTTATTTAAAATGGGAATGACATTAACAGAATGATTTAAGGGAATTTGACTACTGTCAGGATTAGGTCTTTAAAGTTTATTCATGAAAACCTTTGGAATGGTGGGCAGTTTCTTAAAATACCTGGTAATACAATGTTCAAGGATCATTTTAAATTTAAAGCACAGATAAAGAAATGAGTAGAGATTACAAGCTTTTTTAAGTTATCCTCTTAATCAGAGAGTAAAATCAAATTAGACAAACCCAGACTGGTTTCCAAATTTGGGGTTTGTGCCTGATCTCATAGCTTTATGTGTTTGCAGTTTTAAACAGATATGATAATAAGGTCATGTGATGATCTTCTGGGTATTTTGCTAATATCAAACTGATTTTTGGCATACATTGTCTTTTTGCTTTCTTTATAATTAAGTATAGTGTTGAACTGTGAATTTTAATGAGACAGAGTATTAAATCAAAATTACTGAGGCATTAAAATTCTGAATTCATTGATTTAGTGTATGTATAGTTTAAGACCAGATTTCATCTATAGATAATACAGAAAGGCATACAGGCAAAAACAGAAGAAGGAAAAAAAGATGGACAGGAACATTTTGACTCTCAGATCAAAATGTCAGAGAACCTTGCTGGGCTGTTGTTTTTTGGCCTTTCTCTGTACTATGTGGTATAGTGTGTGTGTGTATATATATATCTGGCATATATACCATACATACCATATATTTTATACACCATTTTATACACTATGAGGACAGGCTGAGAGAGTTGGTGTTGTTCAGTCTGGAGAAGAGAAGGCTCCGGGGAGACCTTATTGAGGTCTTCCAGTACCTAAAGGGGGCCTACAGGAAAGATGGGGAAGGATTCTTTATCAGGGAGTGTAGTAATAGGATGAGGGGTAATGGTTTTAAGATGAAAGAGGCAGATTTAGATTAGATATTAGGAAGAAATTCTTTGCTGTGAGGGTGGTGAGACACTGGAACAAGTTGCCCAGGGAAGTTGTGGATGTCCCATCCCTGGAGGTGTTCAAGGCCAGGTTGGATGGGGTCATTGAACAACCTGGTCTATTGGAAGGTGTCCTGCTGGCCACAGCAGGTGGGTTAGAACGAGATGATCTTTAAGGTCCCTTCCAACTCTAACCATTTTATGATTCTCTATATAGTCGGGAACATTTTATGGTTTGTAGGATATCACTGTGCTGGAAAAGAATATTTGTGTGGATCTTTCTTGACCAACGGCGGGATTTATCTCACTTGATTTTGGACACCTAAAAGTCACCTAGGTTATGCTAATTATATATATAGGTAATGAAGATAAATGAGCCTTTTTATGAAGAAATTCTCTCTCTTCCTCCTCCCCCCCCAAAAAAAACCTGAAAAAACCCAAACAAATCAAACTTCAGGCTTTTGTGATTTTGATCTCAGCATGTGAATTAGGTGCCCAGGTTTCCATTACAGTCAGGTTTGTTCTAGTTGTTAGTCAAATGAATTAATGATAAACTTCAGATAAACCTCCCCTCACAGCAGTTTTATCAGCACCAGTGCAAAATTTCAGCATTTTAGCTAAAAATATTTTGTTCAAACATCCTGGTTTGACTGATTGTTACCAATTCAGAATTATATTTCTATTGAGTTTTTCACAGAGGCTAAAAAGTGATAATTGCTGTTCCCTACTAATTAGTCTACTTGGCTTTTTGGATGCTTCTAGGTAACAACATGTGGTGCTGTAGTTGCCTTTTTCCTGTCCATGGAGATAAATGGGTTAAGAACTGGCTAATTCCCCTTCCTTTAGCTGGATCACCCCCACATTATTGAAGCCCTCGTCTTTTGGAGATACAATTGCTAAGGCACTGGGAACACTCCTTTTCTCAAGAGGCTTCAAACTGCTAGACTCTTCAATGGCAATAAATAGTTTTCCTGTATGTCCAAGGTGGGTTGACCTTGGCTATCAACTAAGCACCCACCACCTGCTTGTTCATTTGCCCCTGCAGCCGGTGGGAAAGAAAAAGTGAGAAAAACTCATAGGTCAAGCTAATAAAGACAACTTAATAACTAAAGGAGGCAAAAAACCCCAAACCCCAAATGTTGTAAAGGATCACCTCCCACCACCAGATCAGTGTCCAGCCCATCCCTGAGCAATGGCTACTTTGGAATGACTCGCTCTTGCCCCCAGTTTTTATTGTTGAGCATGATGTCATATGGTATGGATTATCCCTTTGGTCAGTTTGGATCAGGTCTCCCAGCTGTGTCCCCTCTCAGCCTCTTGCTTATCTCCAGATCACTCGCTGAGGGGGCAGAGTGAGAAACAGAGAAAAACTTTATGCTGTGCAAGCACTGATCCACAATAGTTGAAACACTGCTGTGTCACCAACACTGTTTTAGTCACAAATCTAAAACACAGCACCATATGGGCTGCTGTGAAGAAAATTAACTCCTGCCCAGGCTGACCCAACACACCTTAAATGAAATTATGAATGAACGCACTGGGAGTGATTCAGGTATGCAAACATATGCAAGACCTACAGGAGACACATGGCCTTTGCAGTGACAGATACTCTAGGTCATCCACAATGGCATAGCACACCTATGTTTACACAGAGTTGAATTCCACCCATTACTGTTATGATACTAAAACCATCTAATTTAGAAGATTTTGTCATTAATTAAAGGAAGTTTTTCCTTAAGCATTAGGAATGCATTAAGCTCTAGCAGGCAATTTCCCATCAGAATTTCTCACTTCAGTGTTGCACTAACTAGAACTTTCAAAACTCAAATTTCTGTGTATTTTAAAACTTAAACAAATTAATGAGTTGCAGCTACAGTGAACTATCATATAATTTAGAACACATACGCATTTTATGACATGTGACGAAAGGAAGTTCATTAGATTTTGTCTTTATGGCTCCTGAGGCTTAACAGTACTGGACCCATTATAGTAAGGAAAACAGAGTGACAATTGATTAAATCTGACTAAAGTGTTAAAAATCTGAAAGCCAAGATCAGTTTATTCTATATAACATCTAGTTATGGTCAAACCATTAAAAGAAGGAAATATCAATGTACCATAGGGGTCAGTAAAAGGACAACAGTTATGAAGCAGTTTCTTTAAGAAGTATTTTCAGCACACACAAATAGAAAAGAAAAAATCATGATATTATTTCAAATAGACTCTGTATTGTTAGTTTCAGAGATGACATTGAAAACAGTCGAAGGAAAGATAGTGGGTAGCTTTGCAATACAAAAAGCAAAAATAGTTTCATTATTCAGAGCTGACGTGATAGTCTTTTCTTAGTCTTATTTATATCTAGCAGGACAATTTTGGTGCTTCTTTGATTTTGCAGTGGGAAATGCAACTAAGTCACAGGATATAAAATTTCATTTACTTCTATCTTAAACAAGTAACTTGTGTTTAACGGAAGTACATCTTCCAGGGAGAAATCCAGTTTTGACCTGAAGACATCAAGAGATGAAAATTGTGCCGTTTCTCTTCGTGCTATATTCTAATGAGTACCTATTCTGAGTGTTCCTTGAATTTACCTGACTTAGCTCTTTGCTGGTTCTTGTTATCCTCTTCTTTGCTAAGTAAAAGAACTCTTTTAATACACAGCTACTCTTTCCTGTGAAAATGCTTATGCCCTTAATTTAATCATTTTTTTTGTTGTTTTCTTATAAGACAAATAGATTAAGGTCTTGACATCTGTCACTAGAAGGCCTTTTTATATAGTTGGGAAAAAATTCAAACTCTATTCTCTACTCTTCTAATAATGTCAACATGTTTTTAAAGAATGACAACAGCACAGCTGTATGCATGATTCCACTGGTAGTGTCACACCTGCTAAACGCAAACATTACCTTACTTACCCCATTTATCCCTCTGTGAATGGCACTAGTCCTTTTTGCAATGACATCATGCTGGTAAATCATATTATTCCATTTTCAGCTCCTTTCCCACAAAATCCTTTCCATTGTCATTGCTATGAAAGATGCAATTTTCCGTTCCGTGGGTGTGACATTCATTCCCGTTCCAAACCTCTAACTCCCCTTGTGGCCATATCAAAATGAATTTGTTTGCATGGACCCAGCATGCTGCTGCGTCTAACTACCCTGTGTTAAAAAATTCTACACTTCTGTTTCCCCTCCCAAGCTCTTGCCCACCCCAAGATTACTTACAGTACAGTGTGAAACAAAGAAAGCCTAGACGCTGTGCACCATTCAGCAACAGCTAAAACATTGGTGTGTTATCAACACAGTTTCAGTTACAAATACAAAGCACCATATGGGCTTCTATGAATAAAATTAACAGACCCAGTACCTACAAAATCAGACCAATAATGGGGCATTAAATTTTAACTTGGAAATCACGAGTATGATACTTGTAGTCTGCCAGTAGATTCCTCTTCCCTGTATTTTTACTTGATTATAGAAAACATGCCCTCCCCGTAGCCACCTTCTTTTTCAGAAGCGAACGTGTTTTACAGCTATCTTACAAGAAAGAGAAAGCTTGAAAGCTGGAAATCATAGTTCTGTGCTGAGTACGATCCACTGTGACATAAAGATTTTATGCAGCATTATATTATGTCTCAGCAAGAATAAGAGAGCGAGGTGCACTACACTTGCAGTGGTTGTCTTTGACTGCAAAACAACATTACTGAAAACCCAGGCAATGGAACTGCTCCTACCAAGTAAATTTTTTTCAGCCCTATGGGTAACACAAAGCACAGTTTTTAATATTCTGAGATTTTTTAATTATTTTTTTTTTATATACAGGAGATTAAATTGTTTGTGTCTGTCCCGGTCTCTACTGCCACAGTGAAAAAGCAGTAAGCCATAATTGTCACACTGTATTACCATATGGTGAACATGGACTGAGGAGGAAATACATAATTTTACTTGTTGAGGATTTGGGGGCTTTCAGCATAAGAGAAGCAACAGCTTCAGACTGCTAGCTAGAGAAGAAACATGAAATTCTCTAAATGCAAACAAGTGGCAGAGGAATATATTTTCATATTTACAGCATTGGTTGATTTCTTATTATTCACATTTTTAGTCAATGGGTTCTTAGTCATCTTTACAGTTATGTGTCTTCTAGGTCAAACACAAAGCCAGAGATAGGCACTTTGAGTGGTGTTTCATTTAAATTTAAAAGCTTTCTAATTACATCATTAGGAAGTAGAGGAGCATTTAATCTTAACCTATCCATTTTAGTAGTCCGTATGTAAGGCCCCATCATGACAGCATGTGAGTATCTCATTATCTTTATTGCAATCATTCTCACAACATTTTAAGGAGGTAGAACTGAGGCAAAAAGAGATCAAGGCCAAAACCATAAAGAATTATGTGCCATATTCTTAAAGATAGTGTCCTTCTCTCTCTGTAGGAATTAAATCTGCATTTCTTAACTGTCAAAAGTGTACATGAATGAACAGTGTATATCTTATTCGTGAAAATGCTGTGGAAGTATGGTCCTTTCTTATGTGGAAGAGGAAAGACACGTGGATATCCTGAACTCCATAAAGAGTTACTGTCTTTATCTGGGTTAGGGTAATATAAGCTTCTAATCTTTCTGAGGACTGATCCCATGCTTAGTAAAATGCAGTTGGATACAATTTCATCCCCTCTGCTCGCTGTCCTAACATTTTCCAGAAACAAAATATTTGCATTTTGTATTAACTAAAAGCAAAACAGTAGCAGAGCTTACACACCTGAGAGATTTCAGAAGTAATATACTAAAAAAAATACATCTTTTTCAAGATGCTGAGAAATTACCTTGTTTCTAGTAGGAGATGCTTTCTATATCTTGAGAAAACTGGATAACTGAAAGCCAGGAGACATAGAAATCTCTCATTGAGAAATTTGGGCTCAACCATTCCCTTGCTTTTCATACACTGAAGAACTTTATGGAAAATGAAATCTGAAAGCTCTAGTTCCATTAATAGATTTATTAAATAATAATAAATTAGGAATAAATGATAGCTAAAGCAACGTTTAGTATGAATAACTAACACCAAAATTTCCCAGAGACATTCTAAGTACAACTCACAATAACTGGGTTATACCATACATATCCTCTGTATCTGCGCAACTGCTATATGTTCTGGTGTGCCTATTATGTGAAAAAAGTATTCTCCAAAAGGTTTCAAGTCATTGAGACACTATGCCTTCTCACTCTGAGGTGTTTTTAGTGGGACCTCTAAATGGAAATTAAAAGTGAGAGAATAATGAGGAAAAGAATAACAATGTGGTGACAAAATTCATACAGGCTGTAATGAATTTTTGAGTATGAGTACAGTCTTCTGCTGTAAATAAACACTGGGCTTAGCCTCAAATTGTGTCAGATCTGCACAAACTCAGAAGCACTACATTAATTACTGAAATTTCAAGTAGTAAAGCCTGGAGAAGGAATCATAGAATCATAGAACCATAGGGTTGGAAGGCACCTCTGGAGATCATCTAGTCCAACCCCCCTGCCAGAGCAGGGTCACCTTAGAGCAGGTTGCACAGGAACACGTCCAGGAGGAAAAGTTTTCATAGAATTATGAGGCTTATGTATTTTTTGCTACCCTATAAAATTGTCTCATGAGGGTTAATTCTCCAACTTTTGCCTTTGCTTGAAACATTTTCTGGAGTCTTGTCTACATGGTACTTCACATAGTGATTAAGCAAGCACCTAGATGGCAATTATTTCTTCATTCCGAAACAGTTGCTTTGGACTAAAAGAGATTTAAACTGGTAATTACTAGGATCGATCTCATTATGTCCTCCATGTTAATAGCAAAATAGATAGTGTAAATATTTCAAAAATGGACTGTATAATAAATCAAAGGCAGATATTAAGAAATAGTTGCTTAAATACATGTAGGTGCCTTTTCCAATTGGGCCATCTATTTCAAAGTTTGCAGAGGCATGTTGTGTTTGGTTTAGGAAATTAACACAGTGAGTGCTTTGGGTAGAAAGACATCTGTCTGGCTTAGATGCCTGTCACCAAAATACCAAGTTCTTAGGATCTGGTTAACAACTTATGTGGACAGACTGAGTGCTCCTCGAGATACAAATTCCATATGCTTATGAGTACAGGCAACAATGGGAAATATGGGGATCTCCATTCACTTGCAGTTCAGTCTGCCTAGACTTATAAGAATGATCTTATGAAGGGACATACTGCTGTTGCTGCAGAGATGTTGCCTGCCTTCTGTGTTCTAGTTACACAGTGGAATCATTCAAGGGTGCTGTAACCAGCAGGTCATGAGACATCTTGACTGAAAGCCATTTTTTAGCCCAAAATGTAAGAACCACAGTGAGAGCAGAGACGTCAGGAGAGCATTTGCTTGTATCCTAGTGGCAAGGACGCCTAACTGGACATAGCTTGTGTTTTCCAAGAGCAGATCTATATTTCATATCAGAGCACTATTAATATATAAATAAAAAACCAAACCAAACCAACCAACCAAACAAACAAGAACAACCAAAAAAACCACACTACTCTTTTAAGCACACAGACTAGAAGTAAACATCTTGCCACCATCTCCCCTTCCTTGCCTGCTGACTGACTTTACTGAATGAATCTAGGATTCCCTCCTCGGATGTAAGACCATGTTCTGTAGAGTCTTCCATTGGTCAGAAGTAGACTGAAACTGCATACGCAAAAGAGGAGAGCCAATAAATTATACCCAGATGTATGAGATCAATGTACCTACTAATTGCCCAACTGTCTACCCTTTTCAGTCCCCTTATGCTGTGGATAAGTTGTATGACTGAATCTTTCACTGAAAGAATTATTGCAAATTATATCACGTCAACAATTTCCTATATACCCAGAGGACAGATAGAAGCCTAAGTTGATATAAATCAGGACTGAATGATTCTGAGATTGTTTTCTTTGATAAAATAAAAAAGAACAAAACATAGCTCAGGGAAAAAGAAAAAACAAACAAACAAACAAACAGCAACAAAATCCTGTACGTTTATTATGGGGCCTACAAGAAAGCTGGGGAGGGGCTGTTTGCAAGGGCATGTAGCAATAGGATGAGGGGCAATAGTTTTAAACTAGAGCAGGGTAGGTTTAGATTAGACATTAGGAAGAAGTTCTTCACAATGAGGGTGGTGAGGCACTGGAACAGGTTGCCCAGAGAGGTGGTGGAGGCCCCATCCCTGGAGGCATTCAAGGCCAGGCTTGATGGGGCTCTGATCAATCTGACCTAGTTAAAGATGTCCCTGCTTGCTGCAGGGGGGTTGGACTAGGTGACCTTTACCAACACATTCTGTGATGCCATGATTTTAATATGTAGAGGACATCTCAGAAAGCACGCTGTTGCTACATAATGTAGTTCTCTTTTCCTGTACTGTTCATGTATTGAGGTGATACTAATAGCATATCGACAAGTGGACTTAGTGGGTGGGCTGTTACAGGGAGTTCAGAATTTCTACTCTAAAACATTCACATCTTCTTTTGTAATTGTAGGAAATCCTTAAGGAAACCTACTAGGGGATTTTCAAGAGCAGTTAAGAATGTTTTAAGGCTGATTGAGTTGAAGAGTAAACTTTCCATTGTTTCTAATGAAAGCACAGATAAGCCAATACAGACTCTCTAAAATCCCAACCTGAATTAATAGCATATGCTTCTTTCTAGACAATCTTAAACTGAAAGAGAAAATAGATTCACTGTGAAGAAGCAGAAATGGAGAATATATTTTTTTTACCTTCTTTTCCCTCTTGTGAAACCTATGGTTTTCTTCTGTCACTTTCCAACCTCAGAATGTTAACTCCTTTCGCTCTTTACTGCCCTCAACTCTCTCATCATTTTCACCAAGTGTATATATACTTGACAATTTTCTCTCCATCTGAGAGAGTCTGACAAGATCTTATTTTCCTTGTTATAAAAGTGGGGGTGTAGTTTAGCACACACCTGTCTGAGGTGTAAACATAAAAAGAGGAGGAAATAATTTGATGAAGGTCTATTTCATATCAACTCTGGCACAGTGAATTATTTTTCAGTTCTGTACAAAACCCAGAAAACTAGTTTGGTCCTTTATGGATTTATGTAATTGCTTAACAGAATACATAACATATAGTCTAACTGCTTGTTTTCTAGATCAATTCTAGTGAATTAAACACCTGTTCAAACCTCTTGGTTAAGGTGACATGTAAGCTCTTTCTGTTATGGTTTTTGTGATTTGGGACAGTATTTCTGTGTCCCAGTGTCTATCAACTCCATCCATACCATTTCAAACATCAGTCTAATTATTTTTCTTCTTTTTATTCTAATTTTAATTCCTATAAAATATTTTGAGTATTAAATAATGGTAGCCATTTGGTGGTCACTTGTAACTGATTTAGGAATACGAAATTATTGAACCATTCAGTTAATATTTTATTAAAAAATATGTGCATTATATAACCAAAACCCTTAAAATATAATTTTTGTTTGTTTGTTTGGGGGCTGTATTACAGCACCCGGTGTCTGTATTCTTTCTAAGACTGGTTACCAGATTGAATTTTTTAGTTAGAAGTGTTGCAAGAAACTCAGCAGAAGTCAGGCCATTCTGACTCACTGAAAAGCAAGATTATCTGTCACTCTTATTTTGTCATTTTAATTTTGTTACTATTATTTTGCTTCTTTGAAAAGCATTAACTTCCAGTACTCGATTAGTCCTGTTGTTTGCTATTCACAATGTACCTGTTTGCCACTCTTGGCACCCATGTGCTGACTGCAAGTCTTTGTGACACAGAGATGTGGGTTTTGTCTTGTAGGGGAAAGGAGAGGAGAAAAAGTAAAATACCACATCTGAATGAAGTGTGGTGAGAAGGCTGCTGTCAGCAATCTACCAAAATCATAAATGTTTTACTGGAGGAAGTGGTTCAGTGAAAGCTCAAAAACATGTGTTGGGCAAACATCCCTAAGTGGCAAAGACATTCAGAAACCACACCTTCACAGACTCACTCATCTCTGTAAAATGGACTATACCATAGACAAGAAGAAGCTGGAACATTTTAAGTTGCCTTTTTTTCCCCAAGTCAGTGGTGTGAAGGATACTTCACACCACTTCATCCGTATTTTCATAGCCTTAGGGATCTATATACAGTGCAGAAGCAATGTGTTCTGCCTATCAGCTTTGGTTCTACCCTGGATCTGTGTCAGCTAACTGCCTGCCTGTCTCTCTTTCTGTAGCTGAACAGTTATTCGCTATGTAGTTGCCATACTCGCAGAGAATTGCTCTGGTCAAAACTGAGTCATTTTGTTCCACCATACATCGTTCTGACCTTTTTGTTCTGTAAAGGAGTCTGGAGCGAGCGTAAGAATCTCCTTCTGGTTTTATTACTTTTAAGCAAGGATTTTATTTACACTAGATATATTGTCTTACTAACAAGTCTAATTGTCACCCTGTGTTTGCCTGTATGGCTAATAATTTGTTTTTGGCAGAGGAATTCTGTTTCAGAGCAAGCCAGTCTCTTCATTTTGGGGACTTGAATAACGCTTCTTCAAAAATTAAGGTAGAGAACTAAGACTCCTCTTACTCTATTCACTAACATTATCTTTACTATGCAAAAAAATATTAAGGACATTCTCCAGAAATATAATAGTATGCAATGAATAGTAACAGTATTGGCTGGGTACTGATAAATGACCCTCTACCTCCAAAAAAAAAGCACTTCAGTTTTTTGTTCACATAACTAAGCTGGTTTTAAAGATCAAAATGTCTACATCAGCTATAAGAATAAAAAAAAGAGGAAGAATTTGTAGAAGACTATATGAGGAGCAATCAGGACAGAAATGTTTTTTTCTGAATATTGTCTTATAAGTCATTACTTTATTCATATGGTTTCAGAGGGTGTAGTTTCCTTTCCATGATATGCTTAGGCATCTCAAAAGAGCAGACCATTGATTTTTTGTAAAACCTATCCCTGACCTCTTAAAGTTTTATTGGGCTGGTTGGAACACAATCAAGAAAAGGAAAAATGAAGGCAATCCCATGCCTATTCCATTGTTCAAGAAACGTTGTTTATCACAGGCTTCTTGGGTGACAAAAACGTAAATTAGAAATATGTACAGGTGGAACATAAGCTATCCCTTGCTACTGTAGGTTTTTTGTCAAGCCTCAGCAGATCAATAACTGTCCACAGTGTACGTGAACCTATTTCCCATTCACTGGTGCCAGAACGTTGTGCTTGAGAAATACCCACAATGGTGAGTAACTCTGCGTGAGCACATCAATAGACATGTGATTGGCAAAGTTGCCATAGTGTAGCTTTTACCCAACAAAGCTTAAATGCTAGTTTGCCTGCAGTTTGGCACTGCCCCAACTTATTTAACTAGTGCTCGTCTTCAGTGCAGACGTGATACTTGCATGAAAGATACTATAACAAAAGCCAGATGAGATGTTTTAGCAGATGAACTAGCATACAAATAACCCACAACTTTTCTGCAAGGCTGATACATGCAGTCACGGTACTGTTCCTAGTCCTGAAAAATTAAAAGTCAGAATTTAGAACTAACATGAATATTTAATTTAAGAAGAAGCAAACAGTAGAAAACAGAGCTTGTAATTGAGGGATGGAGACTAGTGTGTTTCTTTCAGTCTACTTACAGAAGCTTACTGTGGTGTTCAAATGTTCAACCGTATTTTGACCCTTACCTTGTGGTTGAGTCACCATCCCTAGAGGTATTTAAAAGATGTGTAGATGTGGCACTTGGGGACATGGTTTAGTGGTGGACTTGGCAGTGTTAGTTTTATGGTTGGACTTGATAATCTTAAAGGTCTTTTGCAACCTAAATGATTCTATGATTCTAAAGGTCCAGCTATCCTTATGTCTCATTCTCAAAAGAAAAGCAGGTAATACACAGAAGGTTTAATATAAAGTCTATAGCATCCTACCTGTCTTTGAATTCTTTTGCCATGATGCCCTGAAACCCCTCAAGAGGTTTTAGTTAAAGTATTGCTTTTCCTAAGGACTTTTTCAATGTCATTTAACACCCGTGTTTTATCCATAATCTATTTCTAATCTCTTTGACTTTGAATCTGTCTTCTTTCTCCTTTTCTGGGAAAAGTTGAAGGTATCCTTGTTCTATCTATAGGTTTCCCCTTTTATAACAGTGACACTGTGTGAACAAGATCCAGCCTATGGAATGTTGCTGCCTTTTTCTGTTAAACAAAATTTGCATATCTCACAGATATAAATATATTCAATTCTGGGACCTTTCACTTTTGATGGTGTACAAATATAAGTTTGTAATACATTTTTTTTTTTTTAAATTGTAGATCCTTAATTAGATAATCTGATTATAAGACTCTGCTAGACTCTATTTTGGCAAGTAGAACTCCTGTCAAGTATGATATGTCATAATTACCAGAATTAAAGATGGTCTTGAATTGTTCTTTTCAGCTTTTCAAATATCAGTCTGATAATATCACTATCAGTTTCTTCAAAACATTACATTACAGATGCTCTGAACTTAATGTGTTTAAAATCATAACCTACTGCAATGTTTCTAATTTCTAGTAGTCAAAGTATGTCTGTAATCTGTTAAAACTCAAGTCAGTATGTTGTATCTAACAAACATCGTTTCTTTGCTTACAATTCTGTACTTCGAAGTTTTGTTTTCTGTTACCTGAATTTACAAATAGTGAGAACACAAGTGCAATATATGCTTTTTTCTGGAAGTTGCATTTCATAAAGATAAAACATTTAATATCAACCATTGCACATAGGCCTACAGTTTCTACATGCATCGTCACAAGATCATTTGCTAGAAAATTTCAGATTTCAGTGCTTTTACCTCACGCTATTAAAAACCCCAGGCAGGTTATCTGCTACCACTAAAATATTCCAGGTTTATATTCAAGTTTGTAAACCATACATCTACAACTGAAAAAGCAGTCTCATTAGTCTCTCTGCTATCTCCTTTTCTATCATTTTCACTAGCAGCTGAGGATATTGTTTCATGATCATCTCTGACAATCTTGGTCACATAAATAGAAACAAAACACTTGGCAAGTATGCGTTAGAGTTAGAGACAGTTTCGTCTTTGTGCATACTGATGGTAAGTTTAGATTAAGGTTTAGAGAGTGTATAATAGAGGTCCCCAGTATATATAGAGTGGCCTCAAGAACTTGTTTACAAGCATCAGTTGGAAACATCCATTATCTGATGCCTAAAGGGTGGATGCCAGTTGTCTTTGTCAATGGAGAGATTTCTAGATATGCTGTCTATTTCTTATCTCTTTCTGCCATACTAAACCGTATACTGAGATGGAAGATAATGAGAAATGTGAGTCAGGGTTTACAATTAAATTTACTAAGCTCTCATAATTGAGTCCTTAGCATAACAAAAAATAAAGTAGTACATACTAGCAGCCAGAAAGAAAACAAAGATCTGAATCTATGCCGGAGCTTATAAACACGCCATGTATTCACCATCACTTTGTTATTTGGAAGAGGACTCTCTGGAAAATTCTATTGCTCCATGTATGGATTTTATTCTTGTGGAAACCAAGATAAACTGTTAGCCATGGCACACACCCAGGTGTGGAAGATGGAAAGCACTCCTGGGTCTCTAGCATAACTGGCTAATATTCTAGCTGGATATTTTAGCTGAGGCTGAATGTTTATTTCAGTCAGCTAACAGCAGCTCATGCAAATAGGCAATTCTGAAGTAAAACAAAAATGTTCCAGAAAGCATAACGCTTCCACATGACCATCTAAAATGTCCAGTTACCTGAGTCAGCCTGAAGATGATGAAAACACTGCCTGTTTATAGAGCATATTGAACTCCACACTCACACGGGGTACATAAAGGGGGCCTGTGGGAAAGATGCGCATAGACTTTTTATCAGGGAGTGTAGTGACAGGGGTAAAAGTTTTAAACTGAAAGAGGGTAGATTTAGATTAGACATCAGGAAGAAATTCTTTACTCTCAGAGTGGTGAGACACTGGAACAGGTTGCCCAGGGAAGTTGTGGATGCCCCATCCCCGGAAGTGTTCAAGCCAAATTAGATGGGACTTTGAGCAACCTGGTCTAGTGGGAGGTGTGCCTGCCCAGGGCAGGGAGGTTGGAACAAGATGATCTTTCAGGTCCCTTTAACCATTCTACGATTCTATGATTCTGTGATATTCACACCGCTCTAGGATTGCAGAAAGCAAAGCGTTAGCAGCAGTACTATGTACAGATTTAATACTGTGGCATATTTGCATAATCACATGTATATGAAACATCAAATTACACACTGCATTTGTGACAGGAATCTTAAACATCTGTGAGATCCAGTAATAAAAAAAAAAATAAAAATTATTACGTGCTTCAGTTGCATCACATTTGAGGAAAGTGCAGCCACTTATTGACAGAAATTACCTTTTATATCAATTGGATAATGCTCAAAGGAGAAAGACAATGTTTCCAAAATAGATTTTCATAGATTTAACATTTTTTTTTCCGATCCTTGCACATACCCTAAGAAGGCATAAGACAAACTCAGCAAAGTGTACCTGCTTCTTACGGATAATTTAGAAGGCCACAGGTAGGCCATCTGGACCTTCATATTTTAGGCCACTACTTCACGACCCAGGTTCTCAAATACCTCTAAAAAGGATACATTTGCTATTTATATTTTAGGCCAGGGAATTGCTGGTTGGCTATCCAGAATGAAATACAAATTTGGTGGGGGAAGGTGGGGGCTTTATACATCTGGTAAGACTATAAAGTTTAGCTACAGTGCATTGGCAATTCAGGCACAATAAACACTTGTCACTTCAAGTTTCAATCTGCGATAGGAATCTAAAGCTGAACCACAGCAAAAAACCCAGAGAGGACCTGTTTATACTGACGTGACTCCTGAAGTATTTTTCTTCCTCCCGAGAAGATCAGGGCACAGGGATCTTTGAATCTGAGTCCCCTAACAAACTTGGTTTTGCTAGTTCTTTCAAGATGCCTAAACTGCCTTTAGTTCAGGTGAAAAGAGAGCCTGTAGGGCTTGATGCTTATAGGCCAATATGTTGGAGAACATTTTAGATGGGTCAAGTGTGAAGGGCAGGAAAACGATCTGGGGAATTCAAGGCCAGTCCGGCTCAACTTGATCCTTAAGAAAGTGATGGAGCAAATCATCTTGGAAACTATTTTCAAATATATGATGGACAAGAGGTGATGAAGGGAAAATCTTGCCTAACCAATCTGATAATCTTGTATGAAGTTACTGGCTCAGTGGATGAGGGTGGAGCAACAGATACTCTTTATGTCAACTAGCAAGGCTTTCGTCATTGTCTACCATAACCTCTTCATTGACAAAGGGATGAAACACAGACTAGACAAGTGAATGGCAAGGCAGACACAGAACTGGCTGAATTGCCTGGCTCAAAAGGTTGTAATCAGTACCATGAAGACCAGCTGGAAGCCAGTCACCAAGTTTGCAAACAAAACTGGGACAAGTGCCTGACAGACCAGATTCTACTATTCAGACTGACCTTGACAAGCTGGAGAAATGGGCTGACAGGAAACTCAGGAAGTTCAACAAAGGGAATTACAAAGTTCTGCAGCTGAGGTAATAACCCCCTGCACCAGTACAGGCTGAGGAAACCTGTCTGAAAAGCAGCTCTGCAGGAAAGGATTAAGGGTTTTGGTGGACACAGGTAGGCCACAAGCCAGCAATGTGTCCCTGTGAGATGTGCCACATGAGTTACTAACCTCCTTTTTGTAAATATCATTTTTTTATTTTCTTAATTCACCTCTTAAAAACACTCCTATTAATACATTCTGTTGTTAATAACAGGGGAAGTGAACCCCGCTGACATTAACTAGCTTCCCAAATTAAATAAAGATTCATACTTTTTTTTAAAACATTTTCTCGGTTCTAGTTACACACAGATTTTTTGCTACTGTTTTTTCCGAAGTGGGAGGTATTGGTCTTGTATGAAATCTGTCTCTACCAATGGGGGAAAGAATAAGTTAAGTAATTCTTTAGTACTTCATCCAGGTGTGGTGTATAAAAGTGAGCCTAAGTGAGAAGGAGGTACGTATTTGTATATGTGCATTCATAAAAATAAAAGGATAACTCACTGTAAGTATCTTGTATGTCTCATTGTCTTTCAAGACACACAGTGAAGAATGCCATTAAGTTATACTGCCTCTTGTTAAAAAACATTAATGGTCTGACTTATCTCCAGGGAAGAGACGGACACTCCAGGAAGGACATTAGAAATTATTGCAAGAGTTTGGTAATTTAATTGTTTCCCTCTTTATTTTTCTTCTTTTTTTTTTCTCTCCCCCATACCCCCCCAGATCTGCTAAAGAGTATTGCAAAAATGCCTTTTGGGCTTCTTTCTCAGGTATCTATTCTAGATGGTTTTGTGTAGATAATAATAAAAATCAAAAGTCAGCACTCCACTTGCATGGGACAGAGATTGATATGAAGTATCTGGTGCTTTTAATTCAGATTTTCTCTTCAGTGACAACTGAGTCTCTTCAGTTACTTTTCCTTAAAAGAGTGACACAATGAAGCATTTTCTTTCTTTTTCCATTTAAATAGATCTTGATGCTACCTCAGAGTGGAAAACTTCTCAGGCACTAGGAAAACACCATCAAAACTTCAAATGCAGTCCTAATATGAGGGCATCTCTATGTTAATGTTCACGATAAAGGGATGTTGAGGCAGGGTGCTTATTATTTCAAACTGAGAAGTAAATTTTAACAGTGAAAAAAGGTTTGGGAACCCTGGGGATTCAAGGTACTCCCAGTCTGGTCTGGGGCAAGTGCAATCTAAGAGGAATGCTCCAGAGAATCTGTTGAGCTTGAGTATGAGAAAGTAGCAGGGGCTGAAGAGTGAAGATAAATGAAATGTTCCTTTGAATCCATTAATAAGACTTTATGGCATTTTCTCTTTTAACCTTCCTGATCTCCTGTACTATGATCTGTGTGAAGCTGCTGAAAGGAACATTTCTTAAATTTGCTTTAATAACCACTACTTAAAGCGAGCTCATCACAACAATTTTGCAAATACAGATCTATCGTAGCTATATTCAAATTTAAAGATAAGAGGTTATTGCATTAATCCAGTCTAAGACTTTGTAGAAAAATAAATCCATTGAGCTCATTCAAGACACTATGCTCCATATCATCTGCATTAAATACATGAATTAAATATGTGACACCAATGGCATTATAAGACTAAGATGAATATGTAAGCAGAAGTAGACACAGTTGTTTAAAGTTTTACACAGTCTAAATTGCAAGGTCATTTCCATAGTGATAAAAATGAAAAAAAACCCCTGAAGACTGCATTTTTTTTTCAGTTTGTGTCTATACAACTATTAAAAATGCACTCAGATATTCTTTATCTTTCCCATGCTAAAGCAACTCCCTGTATTTTTTTTTCACAAGAGGGAAGAGAATATGATACTTATCTAAAATGTCAAAGTGATTTATGTAGTAAGTTTTGTGAAAACTTTCAGGATTTATTCATTACAAGTGCCATTTCTAAATATGCAGGTTTCATATAACGCTTGTATTTCCTAAAAGATAAGTGAATCACTTGAGGAAAGCTGCTTGCACATTTTGAAGAAATCTTTCATAACACACTATCTCAAAAGCAGAATGTATTTAATATCTTGGTGAACATGAATCAAAGAGATGCAGCTTAGCTTACAGTGAGTGTTAAATCTTCATATGTTTACCTAGAAATAATTTACAAAATATGCCTATGATTTAGAAAGTTTGAGTTCTATTTTCAAGGTAGACAGAGGGATGTGAACCTTTTCCATTCTTCATCCAAAAATGTACAGGCAGTCTGTATACATAAATTAACTTAGAAGAGTTTAATTAAATTGGAAATGATACCCTATACATTTTTAACAGATGTTTATATGGAGAAGAGACTTACAAAAACTGAACAATAAGTCTATGGAAAAACCAGGAAATCAGCCTCCACACTCCATTGGAAGCCCATTTTAAACACATTTTAGAACTAATTTACAAATGCGATCTCTTTTTTGACCAGCTATGGCACATATATTCTTATTTTAGGCTAGTTAAAATTTCTTACTTTTTATTATGTGGAAGGATTAGGTAGTGAAAGCATTGCTTATTTTACTTTTTGTCTGAGGTAAAAAAAAAAAAAAAAAAAAAAAGATAAATTCAAGGTCCTACTTCTCCATAAAATAATTTTATGAAGGATCGTAGTCTCTAGTACTTTCCTCTCTACATACATGGAGAATTCTGCCTTCAGTCAATTAAATTAACTAAAATTTCAGAAGTACACAGATGTTTAGAAGTATAATCTTCTACTCATTTAATAAATTCTATCTATTACCTATTACTATGGGTTTATATGAAAATAGAGACTGTAATGGATGAAAAAGATTTATTTTTGTAATTTTAAAATTGGAACACAATTAAAGCAGAAATGAATAACGAATGACACTGGTACTTAGGTCACACACACAGAAAAATGATTCTGTTCACTACATAGGTTAGAAGAGATTAATATTTTCTTACTCATAAGACAGTACATTATTTTAATTAATATTAATTTATTATAATATTCACCACTGCATAATATATGTTTGAAGAAAATTTCAGTTTTAGTATTACAGATTGTTTCTTATTCAGCTGTACACGTAATCTCTGAAGATCACCTGCTCATCTTGTTCCAGTGTTGCCTGATCTACAGAGCTTCCACACCAGTGGATTTCTTGTTGAGACCCAGCTGATCTCCATGCCATCTTCTCAAATTCAGAAGAATCTAAATAATCTCCTCTTTGCATACAATTTGTGTCTCCCAGAATATCTGAGAATGAAGAACTAAGAAAGGCCTCAGATTTTTTGGTGTGTGTTTCCTTTCTTCCTTTCCTTTCCTTTCCTTTCCTTTCCTTTCCTTTCCTTTCCTTTCCTTTCCTTTCCTTTCCTTTCCTTTCCTTGTCCTTTCCTTTCTTTCCTTTCCTTTCCTTCCTTCCTTTCCTTTCTCTCTTTTCCTTTCCTTTCCTTTTCCTTTCCTTTCCTTTCCTTTTCCTTTTCCTTTCCTTTCCTTTCCTTTCCTTTCCTTTCCTTTCCTTTCCTCTCCTCTCTCTCTCTCTCCTCTCCTCTCCTCTCCTCTCCTCTCCTCTCCTCTCCTCTCCTCTCCTCTCCTCTCCTCTCCTCTCCTCTCCTCTCCTCTCCTCTCCTCTCCTCTCCTCTCCTCTCCTCTCCTCTCCTCTCCTCTCTCTTCCCTCTCCTTTCTCTCTTTCAAATTTTTGTCTTTCTCAAAGTATCCATTTGAAACCATTGTTACCATGGATCATTTTATCCTACCAGAATACACTTCCACAGGAGAGGAGTCCTAAAATATCAAAACTGTCTTTCTTTGTGTCTCACTAAATTTTTCACATGAGCTACGATGGATTTCATTTAGTCCAAGGATTACAGAAGTGAAATTCAAATATCCTGACAACTTCTTGAAAGAATAGCTTCTACAATCAGTTATAATTCACATGAAAAGCATTTTCTTATGCTATGCTATTCTTTTATTATTTGACCAGTACGATTACAAATAGAAATACATAACAGGAAATTTTTTTTCCAAATGAACTAGACGTAAAAGCCCTCATGATTCTTTTCCATGACATCAATATTTTTAGCCCAAACTAGACCAGCCTTTCGTAATTAGCACAACTATGATATAAGAGATGTGAGGTTCCAAATTCCTTTTAGAGTCCCTCACAAAGATTTTTAATTCCATTCCAATTCTAGATCTAATTACGATTCATATTCCATTGATGACAAAAGGTAGAATAAATCCTTGGCAAGTTTTTCATTGCAGTCACTGTGAAGACACACTTAACCTAACACTAAGCTGAATAACACCATCTCTGGAAGATGTGAACTCAGCATGGATTAGCCTTCATTTCACTGCACCACACTTAGTAACAGCATCACAGGCATACTATATAGAAAAAAAAAATTCTGAACTCAGACCTTTCTCTGTACCAGGACAATATTGCACATTTACAATTAGAGAAAAAGACAAGCCAGAAAATGAAAATAAACCCACCTTTTTTACCCCTTCTCCCACTGAAGTTTCTCACATCATATCATGTACAGCTGTCCTTAACACCTCTCATTTCAAAATCAACGTGACATCTTTGTAATACTGGTATATTAGGCATGTGCCTTAGCTTCTCATCAAAATATACTAAGCACTGACTTTAGTAAAGGTATATGAGGTGAAATGAAGTATTTCTGTGCAGATTAGCAGCATATTTTGTAGTTCAAATCCAGTATTTTGTCATTGCCTTAATGTTTAGAAAAAATCATCAGCTACCTTTTTTTTTTCCTTTAACTTAGTTTCACATTGGAAAATCTCAGTTCCATGCTCTAAAAAACTAAGTACGTATGATTTGGGAGTTTTACAGGGTTCAAAGTCACCATGTCATACTGCAGCTTTTGAGCACCATTTTCTCTGAACAACTGCTTAAATTGAATTTATAGTTATTAGTCTTCAGTTTAAGACAATTTGGAAAGAGCATATTCTTCTGGACCTAAAACATGATTAAACATATACCTTCATAACTTTTTTGAAATCTTTTGAACTACTACCTAGAATTCAAGGTATATTTGGAAACACTGTTTCGTTGTCAAACCATCACATATTCTGCTGACCTTCAGAGACTCGTCCCGCATTTTCTTGCTAAATTCAGTTCCTTCACATTTCTTTCTTCAAACTCCTTTTCAGATTCCCCATATGGATTCTGCAGAAGTCTTTTTGAAGAAGAAGAAAATGTCCTTACTTAACCTTATCAGCTGTCTCGAGAGGGTTAGCTCTACACTCCCCATCTTAATTCTTGTTTGCTTCTCTTGAGCTCTACTGACCTAGTAATCTGGGGGATTAGCAGAACAAAATGGTGGCTAGAATACATCACCTCAGTTAATCTGTGCAGATAGCATAACTATTGTGCACAGGTTTCAAAAGCTGTGTCAAATCAGAGTTCAGGTTCACAAGTCTGGATACAGAGAATATTCATGTGTGAAAGACCAGAGTTCTTAAACTAAATTACATTTCCCCCACACTTGCCAGTCTATATCAAAGTTTACAAGGTAAGAGGGTCCCTTGATACAATAAGACATTCTGAGAAGTTCTAAATGTGAAACAACTGCTTTTGAATCTTTTAGATATTCTTCATACTAAAAGTATTATTTTGAATAACTAGCTACTAAATGGTAAGACTTTGTGAGAAAAAGGAAGGATCCTAATTCTTCACAAAAGTGATTTCAGTTCTCCAGAGCATGAAGAGTACCCTCTGGAAACCAGATTATCTACTTAGACTGCAAGCAGGGAAATTTGGAGAGAGAAACTTGGGGTAGGGGGAATTATATTTCTCCTGCAAATTCCAAGTTACAAAAACAATCTGGGGACAGTGGAAACAAATAAGGCTTTAGAGCACCTTCATCTTCTCTGAACTCCAGGACATTGCGGAAGACAAACTCCTATATTAAGAACAATAGAAGTTACTCATCCAAAGATTGTATCTTACTTTCTAGTAGTAATACAGAACTGCTTTATGGCTTCAAAAGTCGTCTTAGTGCAGGGCAACTAGGTAGCTCCCTGCTCTACCATTGTGCGAAAATTTTTCTCCTAAGCAAGTGGCACCATCTCGTGTTTATTTCTCTTAATCCATTTTGCTTCCCTTCTGTTTTAATGAGAAATTTCTTCTTGAAAATAGGATGGCTTTTAAGGCTTATGGTATTTTAATACATTTGGTTGAAAGTTACTATTCTAATGTTGCTTTAGAAGGAAAGTGAAATGAGACTCATATTGGCTCTGCTCTTTGGTATCTCTGCCACCAAGAATTCATGGAGTTGGGAGATGTCAAAAATACCCAGTTGGTTCTGAATGGGTCTATAGGTTTGAGGTAATTACTCCATGAAAGGTTTGTGCAGGAGCTATTGCTGGATGGAGCAGAAAGAGACTCAAAATGTACAGGTAGGTCATTCAAAGAGAAGGTCAGAGGTGACTGGCATATGTTTTATCTAGCTGAATTTATAAATCTCTTCCATTTTTCAAAGAGAAGGTCAGAGGTGACTGGCGTATGTCTTATTTAGTTGAATTTATAAATGTCTTCCATTTTTGCTACTCTAATTACAAATTATGTTGCTGTGACTTGACATCATAGGGAAGCATGAAAGGAATGGCAACTATATTCCCTTACTCTAAAAGAAAATAAAAGCAAAATTAAATGAAACTAAACAGAACGCAGTAAGATGAGGGGACAGATATCTCTTGATGCCTTGTCCTGGTTCCGGTGGGGATAGGGTTAACTTTTCCTGGTATTCCATGCCATGTGAGCCACGCCCACCCTGAGCTGCCGGGGGAGGGGGCAGGAAGTTGCTGCTTAAAAGCGGGCTGGGGCGTCCCGGGTCCGGCCGGTCGGCGAGTGGTGGGGAGCGGCGGTTCCGTAATCGCGTTTGTATATTCCCCTATCCGTGGTGGTGTTGTTGTTGTTGTTTGCCTGTTCCCTTTGCTGTTCTGTTAAACTGCCTTTGTCCCAATCCAAGAGTCTTGCCTTTTCTTACGATCCTTCCTGTATTAGGAAGGCACGTGCGAGCGGCACGTGGTTCTTTGTTGCCATCTGAGGCTAAACCACGACAGTCCTTTTTGGCGCCCAACGTGGGGCTTGAAGGGTTGAGATAACGACAGAATCCAACTAGAACGTGGAAAAAACGGTTTTGGTTTTTTTTTTTCTTGTATGCATTTATTTTATTAGGTAAGTAGTCACTGGTCATCATGTTGCTTGGTTTGTTCTCATGGCTGTGTTACATAAATTCCTATATGGCTTATGTACTCCCTGCGATGCTGTTTACCATGTCTGGAAGAGGGATGAGGATTATCATTCTGCTGTCCTGTGCGATATCTGTTTATGATATGATAACATCACTGTTCAGACGGCTATTTTGGGGTGTTTATGTGGTTTTGTTGTCCTGTCCGTACATTGGACACCGTCTCTCAGAATTTGTTAATAGTTTCCCCAGCTCTTTTGCCTCCCTTTTCTCCTTCGGGTCAGGTATGACAGCTTTTGAGAATCTTGAATATCCTTGGGATACTCAAACTAGTGTGTTCCTAGTGCTATGTCTCCTGAATACGTTCCAGGTCTTGTTTAGGGTTAAGCAACTATTTAAGACTACCACCCGGAGATCTGCTCCGAGGCTGGATAGTCAGGGGTGGCATGGCATGTGGGAGAGCATGGGCAGGTACCTAGAGAACTACTCACCTCCAATGGTCTGGGACTTCACCCCTGAACAATTACAGGACCCTGATAAAGTGGTAGAATATTTGAAGGGAAAATGCTGTGGCTATTCTAGAGAGGCACAACTCACCGCGCTGTGCTGGGCCCTGGCCAGTATCTACCAGGCACTGCTCAGAATTATGCAGCACCCTCAAGGGGAAGAGATGGAAACCAGACCAGCGGCCCCTGTGGCTGCTGCAGCCCCTGCGGCGGCCCCTGCGGCTACTGCAACCCCTGCGGCAGACACTGCGGCTACTGCAACCCCCGTGGTAGCCACTGCCACTGAACCAGGGAACCAACCCGTGCCGGTATCAGTTGCCCCCATACAGAAGAAGAAGTACACAAAGAAATCAGTTCGCTTAGTAAGAGATGATGATGAACCAGGGCCATCACGAGAGCAGGAGGAAGAGGCAGAACCAGAGATAATTACTCGATCCCTATCCTTGAGTGAGCTGCGGGATATGCGAAAAGATTTCAGCCGACTTTCAGGCGAGCACATTGTCACCTGGCTGCTCCGGTGCTGGGATAATGGGGCCAGTAGCCTGGAATTAGAGGGTAGGGAGGCCAGGCAGCTGGGATCCCTGTCTAGGGAAGGCGGCATTGACAAGGCGATTGGGAAAAAGACCCAAGCCCTCAGCCTCTGGAAACGACTCCTGTCAGGCGTGAGGGAGAGGTACCCCTTCAGTGAGGATGTTGTATGTCAGCCAAGCAAGTGGACTACCATGGAAAGAGGTATCCAGTACCTGAGAGAATTAGCCGTGCGGGAGATGATTTATTATGACTTGGACAATGCCGACTTACCCACAGACCCTGATGAGGTGCGATGCACAAGGCCCATGTGGCGGAAGTTTGTACGGAGCGCACCATCGTCATATGCCAACTCCCTGGCAGTAATGGAATGGAAAGGTGAAGAGGGACCAACAGTGGATGAGGTAGCTGGCCGGCTCCGGCGATATGAAGAAAGTCTCTCTTCCCCCCTTGTCTCAGCTGTGGAGAAACTGTCACGGAAGGTCCAGCAACTTGAAGAGAATATGTTCTACTCCCCACCTGCACGGGCCAGCATCTCAGCTATTAGAAGCAGGCATTTCCCCACTCAAGAGAGAGAGTACAGAGGGTACACACCACGAGGCACCCTGTGGTTCTACCTGCAGGACCACGGAGAGGACATGAGGAAGTGGGATGGACGACCTACTTCGATCCTGCGGACACGGGTACAGGAGTTGCAAGGAAGGACAACCACAAAAGGGGATCCCTCCAGGAAAAGTGCCGCCCCAGTTTCCAGTGGGCAGTTCCCCAGACAAAGCAGAAGGCCTGATCTTGCTTCTGATCCTCTTGAAGGAACTTCCAAGTCATTTATGCAAGAAGTGAGTAATGGATACTATGATGAGTATTAGGGGGGCCCTGCCTCCGGCCAGGTGGAGGAAAGGGACAACCGGGTTTATTGGACGGTGTGGATTCGATGGCCTGGCACATCAGACCCACAGGAGTATAAGGCTCTAGTGGACACGGGTGCGCAGTGTACTTTAATACCATCAAGCTATAGAGGGGCAGAACCCATTTGTATTTCTGGGGTGACAGGGGGATCCCAAGAGTTGACTGTACTGGAGGCAGAAGTGAGCCTAACTGGGAATGAGTGGCAAAAGCATCCCATTGTGACTGGCCCAGAGGCTCCATGCATCCTTGGTATAGATTACCTCAGGAGAGGGTATTTTAAGGACCCAAAAGGGTACCGCTGGGCCTTTGGCATAGCTGCTTTGGAGACAGAGGAAGTTAAACAGTTGTCTGCCTTGCCTGGTCTCTCGGAGGATTCTTCTGTTGTGGGGTTGTTGAGGGTCAAAGAACAACAGGTGCCGATTGCTACCACAACGGTGCATCGGCGGCAGTATCGCACTAACCGAGACTCTCTGATTCCCATCCATGAGCTGATTCGTCAACTAGAGGTTCAAGGAGTGATCAGCAAGACTCGCTCACCCTTTAACAGTCCCATATGGCCGGTGCGAAAATCTAATGGAGAGTGGAGGCTAACTGTAGACTATCGTGGTCTGAATGAAGTCACGCCACCGCTGAGTGCTGCCGTGCCGGACATGCTAGAACTCCAGTACGAACTGGAGTCCAAGGCAGCCAAGTGGTATGCCACGATTGATATAGCGAATGCATTCTTCTCAATCCCTTTGGCAGCAGAGTGCAGGCCACAGTTTGCTTTCACTTGGAGGGGCGTCCAATACACCTGGAATCGACTGCCCCAGGGGTGGAAACACAGTCCCACCATTTGCCATGGACTGATCCAGACTGCACTGGAACAGGGTGAAGCTCCAGAACATCTGCAGTACATTGATGACATCATTGTATGGGGAAACACAGCAGAAGAAGTTTTTGAGAAAGGGAGTAAAATAGTCCAAATCCTTCTGAACGCTGGTTTTGCTATAAAGCGAAGTAAGGTCAAGGGACCTGCGCAGGAGATCCAGTTTTTAGGAATAAAATGGCAAGATGGACGTCGTCAGATTCCAATGGATGTGATCAACAAAATAGCAGCTATGTCTCCACCAACTAGTAAAAAGGAAACACAGGCTTTCTTAGGTATTGTGGGTTTTTGGAGAATGCATATCCCAGATTACAGTCAAATTGTAAGCCCTCTGTATCAAGTAACCCGGAAGAAGAATGATTTTAAATGGGGTCCTGAGCAACGACAAGCTTTTGAACAAATCAAACAGGAAATAGTCCATGCAGTGGCCCTGGGGCCAGTCCGGGCAGGACAAGATGTTAAAAATGTGCTCTATACCGCAGCCGGGGAGAACGGCCCTACCTGGAGCCTCTGGCAGAAAGCACCAGGGGAGACCCGAGGTCGACGCCTAGGGTTTTGGAGTCGGGAATACAGAGGATCCAAAGCCCACTACACTCCAACAGAAAAAGAGATATTGGCAGCATATGAAGGGGTTCGAGCTGCTTCGGAAGTGGTTGGCACAGAAGCACAGCTCCTCTTAGCACCTCGACTGCCGGTGCTGGGTTGGATGTTCAAAGAAAGGGTCCCCACCACACATCATGCAACCGATGCTACATGGAGTAAGTGGATTGCACTGATCACGCAGCGAACTCGAATGGGAAACCCCAGGCGCCCAGGAATTCTGGAAGTGATCATGGACTGGCCAGAAGGCAAGGATTTCGGAATGTCACCAGAGGAGGAGGTGACGCGTGCAGAAGAGGCCCCACCATATAATAAACTGCCAGAAAATGAGAAGAAATATGCCCTGTTCACTGATGGGTCCTGCCGTATTGTGGGAAAGCATCAAAAGTGGAAGGCTGCTGTGTGGAGTCCAACACGACGGGTTGCAGAAGCCAGTGAGGGACAGGGTGAATCGAGCCAGTTTGCAGAGGTGAAGGCTATTCAGCTGGCTTTGGACATTGCTGAGCGAGAAAAATGGCCAGTACTTTATCTCTACACTGACTCATGGATGGTGGCAAACGCTCTGTGGGTGTGGTTACAGCAGTGGAAGCAGGGCAACTGGCAGCGCAGAGGCAAACCCATCTGGGCTGCTGACCTATGGCAAGATATTGCTGCCCGGATAGAGAATCTGGTTGTGAAAGTACGCCATGTAGATGCCCATGTACCGAAGAATCGGGCCACGGAGGAACATCAGAACAACCAGCAGGTGGATCGGGCCGCTAGGATTGAAGTGGCTCAGGTGGATCTGGACTGGCAACGTAAGGGTGAACTATTCATAGCTCGGTGGGCCCATGACTCCTCAGGCCATCAAGGGAGAGATGCGACATATAGATGGGCTCGTGACCGAGGGGTAGACTTGACCATGGACACTATTGCACAGGTCATCCATGAATGTGAGACATGCGCTGCGATCAAACAAGCCAAGCGTTTGAAGCCTCTTTGGTATGGAGGGCGATGGCTGAAATACAAATATGGGGAGGCCTGGCAGATTGATTATATCACACTGCCACAAACCCGTCAAGGCAAGCGCTATGTGCTCACAATGGTGGAAGCAACCACTGGATGGCTGGAAACATACCCTGTGCCCCATGCCACTGCCCGGAACACTATCCTGGGCCTTGAAAAGCAAGTCCTGTGGTGACATGGTACCCCAGAGAGAATTGAGTCGGACAACGGGACTCATTTCCGAAACAGCCTCATAGACACCTGGGCCAAAGAGCATGGTATCGAGTGGGTGTATCACATCCCCTATCACGCACCAGCCTCTGGGAAGATAGAACGATACAATGGACTGTTAAAAACTACACTGAGAGCAATGGGTGGTGGGACTTTCAAACACTGGGATACACATTTAGCAAAAGCTACCTGGCTAGTTAACACCAGGGGATCTAACAATCGGGCTGGCCCTGCCCAATCAAAACTTCCACGTACTGTAGAAGGGGATAAAGTCCCCGTAGTGCACATGAAGAGTATGCTAGGGAAGACAGTCTGGGTTAGTCCTGCCTCAGGCAAAGGCAAACCCATCCGTGGGATTGCTTTTGCCCAAGGACCTGGGTGCACTTGGTGGGTGATGCGGCAGGATGGGGAAGTCCGATGTGTACCTCATGGGGATCTGATTTTGGGCGAGAATAGCCAATGAATCAGATTGTGTGCTGTTAATTGCTAAGTAACACTGTCACTGTATGTCCTCATTGCTATAATTGCTATCAGTTGTACTACAAGTAAGGCACAGGGATGATGGGATAAGAACTGATCTCAGCAGCTGGCGCCCAGCAGTTTCCTCAAGATCTACATCTTCAGCCCACGAACCGCGTGCATGAGCCACACCAGGTGCACCAGTCACAAGCTCCGAAAAATACAGCATGCAACAGACCAGCACCACCCAGCATCTCACCTGCCCTGAGAGACTGTTCTAACAGATGGAGCCCAAAGCCGTGGATTAAAAGAACTCAACGGACACTTTGGAGGGATGACCCATAAACTAAGGGCATTATATGTGTGTGTATATATATATATAACAGGGGAAAGTGGTGGCAATTCATTGGAACCTGCTGGGCATGGCATAGATGGTATGGAATAAGGGGTGGATAATGTCCTGGTTCCGGTGGGGATAGGGTTAATTTTCCCTGGTATTCCATGCCATGTGAGCCACGCCCACCCTGAGCTGCCGGGGGAGGGGGCAGGAAGTTGCTGCTTAAAAGCGGGCTGGGGCATCCTGGGTCTGGCCGGTCGGCGAGCGGTGGGGAGTGGCAGTTCCGTAATCGCGTTTGTATATTCCCCTATCCGTGGTTGTGGTGGTGGTTGTGGTTGTTGTGGTTGTTGTGGTTGTTTGTTGTTGTTGTTTGCCTGTTCCCTTTGCTGTTCTGTTAAACTGCCTTTGTCCCAACCCAAGAGTCTTGCCTTTTCTTACAATCCTTCCTGTATTAGGAAGGCACGTGCGAGCGGCACGTGGTTCTTTGTTGCCATCTGAGGCTAAACCACGACATGCCTATACATAGTTACACTTCAGGACAATGTACTTCTACAGCTATATGTTTCCTGAGAAGAGTAAAACCTAATCTCTGTCATAGATCATATACCTCAAATAAACCGTATAACTGAGATAAAGTCTGCAGCTCTGATTCTTGTACTTTTGTATGCTGTAATACCTTCTACTTGTGCAGTTCTCCTGATTCAGTTGATTTGATTAGTTCTTTTATAATTTCTTTCCCTGCAGCTCTACTCCATGAGAGAAAAAGATTAGCTTTCTACATAGTAGATAGGAATACAATAACAATAGTCATTTATGTATTTTGAGCTTTACAAAGTGATAGACCGCTGAACAAGTTTATTATCACATTTCAGATGAGGCTGATATTTCGGTCCTAATACTTGAAACTGGTAATATTATTTAGTTAATAAACGTAATTTTGTTAATACCTGTGACAGGTACAAAATGTGTGTCTCTGCACCAATGTATTTTCTCCAGTTCTACTAACAGCGCATGGTGAGTTTGCTTGACCAGCCTGCGTGGCTCCATCAAAGCTCTTATGCCTAAAATGTAGATAGTAGTGGAGAAAGCAGTGCTCTTGAATAAAATGTCGATAGTCACTGGAGAGAAGAAGATGCCTTCGAAAATCTATAGAAAAAGGCTGTGCTTGCTTATGTTTGAACACTTAGGCAGAAAGGCTGTCCCTGTAGTGGTCTTCAAAGACACCTGTCTCTCCTGGTTATTCAGGGAATTAAAGATGATCTTTTCAATAGTATCCTAAAATTGAACCATAAGCTACATGCCCAAGTTAAAACTCCTACAGTTTAAAGTCTGAACACTGATAGGGTGTGCTCAATTAACCTGTACATGTTACTACAAACTGAAATCATTAGATGAAAAACAGATGTGTACCTTTTCCTCTTTGTACTATTATTTTTGTCATAACAAGCCTCCTCCTGTTTCCTTTGCAGCTTATTTGTGTACTGAGGATATTTTTCCTTGGGGTGCTTTATCAGGATTAAGCGTGGCTCTTCAAGTAAATTTACTTCTGGCATATAGTACAGAGCTTGTACCTGCTATTTCCAGTTGTGCTATAGTTGAAGTAGAAGGATACTTTATCTTAGCTCAATCTGTCACATATATACTACTGTTCATTCCTCCAGCTACAGGGCAAAAATATTTTTATAAGTAACCCTCAGTTTGATACAGCTGCTGAGACTTAGCATGACTTCTCCCAATTATTTCTTATAAAGAACACTTGGCTAAAGACAATTTGTCAAGCACAATTCAGGCTTTTGTAGGGATAACAAGTCTTTTCTTATCATTCTTAAAGTATTAGCTGACAGAAAGTAATACATATATATATAGCCAAAACCCAAACAGCATTGCCAAAGCACTCAGCAACAATACCCTACATAATTGTGCACATTTAATCTCTTTGCTTTCTAAGTCATGCACATCTCAAAAAGTTTCAAAGGATTTCATATAGCTTAAAACCTTAGATAGTTTAGTCAGTTCTATAAAATATCATATTACTATGCCTTTCTCAGACCAATGTAGAACAGATTTGTGATTTACTTTTGTTTGAAAAGTAAGTAGGAAGAACCAAGCTTAAAGAATTTTTGGTATCCTATAACACATGTCTTCAAGAACTCCCATTTTCTTAAGATGTGTTTTTCTTGCAGAGACAGCCAAAGATCCAGAGGACAAACATGTCCCCAGGAATTAAGGAACAAGCTATTGAATTGTCTGAAACAAACGCATCAAATAATATGCTGAACTCCACACAATTTGTGAAGAGACAGCTTCCTACCTTGGAGCAGGAATAAATATACCTTAAAGACAAATCTAACTCTTCTCATTTAATTTTAGAGGCCTGAAGTAAAATTTCAGAGCACAGCAAAACAAGCAGGCCTAGAGGCACAGACTAGAGTTAGTCTACTGCCACAGTAGGCAACAGCAATTATCCTGCCAGCTCACTCTCCTGTGACTGACCCAATGGCTAGCAGTAGAAGTTAAGGTTTCACACACAAGAAGTGATGAAAACCACCCTGCCCATAGTAGCATGTTTTTTCCTGTTCAGCCAGTGATGTATTTAGTCCCTGAAATATAAGTTGCCGTACCCTTCTACAGAAAAAAGTAAAAGATTAAAAAGGCTTTTCTGACTTATTTTTTTATATACTATCTGCTGTTTTCTCTATATTGACTGTTTCTTCTCTTATTAGTTATAGCTCTAAATTAAGCATACCTTGTTCTTAGCTTCCTTTTTGTCTGTGGACCTCACTTACCTCCAGTCACCTTGTCAAGCCACCTGTGAATCCCTTCTGTAGCGTGTGAGATGATACACTTTGGCCCAAGTCTAGTTTCCAAACAGGCTACATGTATAGTCCATGTAATGTACACTGTAACAATCCCTGAGGTTACAAAGGCATGGATCCTAGTTGCAATGTTCACAGGCAGAAGAAATCTTCATGCTTTCAGGGGAAGACTGAGTCCCTCTTATAGACCTTGTCTTAGTGCCATGAGTTTCCCGCTCCTACATTTGCTCTTCCTTCTTAGGAAGATATAGGAGGGAAAAGCAGATGTAGAGTCTAGTGGTAGGATAAGCCCTACCCTTAGATAACACAGCGTTCAGGAGGTTTTTTCATCATTATACTCCACTCTGATCAAATAACTGACTCCTAAGAAGAAAACCAAGAAAAGAAAAGAAAAAAAAAAAAAAAAGAAAAATCAAAAGCAATCAGCTCAGCCTGCCCTTTCTGATGTCAATGGCAAGATTAATTTCAGAAATCATGCTCTAAATAAATATTGGTAAAATGATCATTTGAAATACACCATAACCTTTCTCATGTCATTAATCTACATGTTGTGTAATCCACACTAAAAATTCGCATTTACTTTCCACCTCTCAACAAAGATTACATATGAGAGTGTTCTATTGACAGCTCAAATTATTAAACTATTAGTTTTTTAAAAAAAGCATTTCAGTGTGTATCATGTTACCAAATATAAAAAATAGAGAAACTTAATTGTCAAAATAAATGAGCAATCACATTTTCATGAGTTATCCTTGCTATTTCAAATGTTTTTGTTTGTTTGCTAATTCAACAAACTTCAATATTTTACAGTCTTCCAGACACTAGTTGTCATGACTTAAAGAAGATATTATAATTATTGCTATAATCAGTGTACTGTTTAACAGACTACTAAACCTAGCATATGTTACTGCTTATGCTGTCATTTGTGTAAGATTCCAGGTAAGTAGTAAAATTAGACAGAATCTGATCTAGGTGTCTTTATTCTCTCAAGCAGTTCTTACTGAGGTGAGCTCTTTTACTGGTGCAATCTACAGTTGTCAAATTCGTCAACAGTCCCCAAAGATCACCTGAGAAACGAGCAGAGGACCTATAAAAAGGAAAGCATTTTTACAGTATTTTTTAACATTGCACGTGAAAAGTGCATAGCAGTTCTGTTATTCGGCACTGATAATCCATTGTTAATTAGCAAAAACTGCACAGTGAATCACCTTTCACAACCTTGCAGTGATATGATTTCTTCCAGGCCACTCATTTGCAATGAGAAGACTTCAAGTCCTCAGACACATATATGCAGTGGCTTTGTAATTTGCCTGTGTGCAGATACCTCCAACCTTGGAAACAGGTATTTGCAGCACTTCTCTCAAAAAAGAAGGCACCAGCTTTCAGAATAGCTATGAGACTGAGCTTTCTCTTTCAGTTCATAAGGACAAACCTACATCAAGTCAGACTAAAGTTTGTATAGTAATTTGTCCTATTCTTAGCTGCTGCTGCTGGAAGAGTACAGAACTGTTAAAGTACAAGGCACTGGTATTTCCTTATTAACTCCAGAGATTTCTTCCTTAAGGATTTCTTAAAACAGAGGTGTGAAATTATTGTTGAATAGCATTTGATGGATTTTCTTTTCTTATGTTCTTCTCTTATACTTGTTCTACTGCTTTACACAGGAGGTGTTTTTCAGTATTTAATTTTGCCGTTGATGTTAGTTTAATCCAGTTTCTGGTACCTTTGTTTCTTAGAAGGCCTTGTTCTCCGGTTTCATCAGCTTACCTTGCTTTCTTCTGCTGCATCTTGGAAATATATGAAGAAAAACTGCAGTTGAAAATACTTGTGATTGTAATTGAAAGTACTGTGGCAGGTCATTTAATAGGATATCTGTTATTTAGTAGAAATACATTACTGGAATAATACCGTGTCCAGTTTTGTCCCCCAGTAGAAAAAAAGATGTTGGTAAACTGGAGTGCATTCAGAATAGATCAACTACAATGGTCAGGGCCTGGAGCACTTGCCCAGAAAGGAGACTGTGAGGGAGCCAGTCTTGATCAGTCTGGAGAGGAGCTGCCTTTGGTAAGATGTAACAGAAGCTCTGGTAACTCTGAAGAATTTGTAAAGCAGACGGAGCCAGGCTCTTCACAATGGTCCGTGGTAAGAAGACAAGAGAAAATGAAATAGACTGAAATAGAGGTCTTACAGCTGGGTACAAGAGAAACCTTTTCATCATGAAGACAGCAAATCATTGGAAGAGGTTTCCCAGAGAGGCTGTGCAGTCTCTGTCCTTGGATGCTTTCAAGAGTTGACTGGATAAACCCTGAGAAACTATGGTTGACCCTGCTTTGGAAGGGAGGTTGGACTAGAGACCTCCAGAGGCGCCTTCCAACCTGAATTGTTTTACAGTTCTATAAATGACAAGATATCAAGCACAGGGCCTTGCTAATTTGGAGAAAGGCAGAATTTGTCTTGTTTTAAATATGTTTTTGGTTGTACTATGATGTTTTCCCACAAGGAAGATTAAACCTTATTTGTTTTAAGAACATTGTTAGGTCATTTTATTAGCTACTGTTATCTTCTCTAGAAGGAAAGAATAACAACTAACATTTAGCCTTATTTAGCAATAATAATTGGCACCTAGGTGGCTAACACATGCTAACTTTTTGAGGAGGAGATAAACTGGTAGTTAACATCAAAAGAAAGCAAGAACTAGAAAGAGTGTTTTAGACATGGACCTAAAGTAACGTCAGTATCTTCTCTTACATCTGTTCTTAAAACATATTCTACCATAAAACCTATGAATTGCCAGTGACTGACTGTTTAGGTCAACAGAGACATCTATTTGTTCCTTTGTTTTATTTTTTTTAACCTCTTCTTATATTTACTATTTATCCATGACTCTGATGAGGTTAAGATATTGGGAAAGATTTGGAAAAGAACAGGAAGAAGTTGAATGTTCTGTGGGACACAAGAATTATGTCATTTATGGCCACTATTATTGTGTTTGCATATACTATGTGTTTAAGAAAAGCAAGGCCAAGAGGCTGACCGATCTGGTTAGGAAAACTTTAAAACAAGAGTCATGGTGTGAGGGAGATGGCAACCCACAATCAAGTGAGGAAGTAGCAAAGCAGGTTTTCAAGTAACGGGAGAAGGGTGACTTGGGCATGAAATGCCTCATAATCAACCAAATAGGGAGAAAGGGATCCTACCCCAAGTATATGCACACAAATAAAGAGGTCCTAAGAGAACTGCATAAGGGAAAGCTCTCACTGTTTTCCTGGGAAATCAACATGACTGGATGCTTCTCTGAAGTGCCTGTATACTGATGAAAACAGCGTGGGAAACACACAGGAAGAACTAGAGCTCTGCATGCAGGTGTAGGGCAGATACAGCTGGGATCGCAGAGACGTGGTGGAATAGCTCATACAACTGGAGTACTGCAATGGAGGGATCTAGGAATGGAGTTGGACATGGATATAGGGAAGGTGCTCTGCTGGACACTTACAAAAAAAAAAAAAAAGAAAAGAACTTGTGAGGAACGTAAAGGTTTGGGGGCAGCTTTGACTGCAGTGACCATGAGAGAGTGGAGTTCAGGATCTTGAGAGAAGGGAATAAGGCAAACAGTAGAATAAGAATTCTGGACATCAGGGAAGCAGACTTTGATCTCTTCAGGGATCTTGCAGGAATCCATGGGAGATGGTCCTGGACAAAAGAGGGATCACCTCTTCCTTTCATATTTCACCTCCTTCAAGCTCAAGAATGGTCCATCCTAATGAGCAGGAAATCAAACCAAAGTGACAGGAGGCCTGCATGGATGAACAAGGAGCTCTTGAAAAAACCCAAGCTTGAAAACGACAAGCAAATGACTGGGGGTTGATCCACGACGTGGACTTTCTAAAGGCAAAATCCTGCCTAACCAACCTGATAACCTTTTATGATGAAATGACTGGCTTGGTGGATAAGGGGCTATTTATCTTGACTTTAGCAAGGCTTTCATCACTGTCTACTATAATATCCCCATTGACAAATTGATGAAACACAGGCTAGGTAAGTGGACAGTGAAGCAAATTGGAAAATGGCTGAACTGCTGGACTTAAAGGATTGTGATTAGCAGCATGAATTTCAGCTGGAAGCCAGTCACTACTGGTGTAGCCCAGGGGCCAGTACTGTTTAACGTCTTCATTAATGATCAGGATAATGGGACAGATTGCACTCTCAGGGAGTTTGCAAAGAAAACTGGGAGGGGCTGATAGACCAGATGGATATGCTGCCATCCAGTTGCTGATGGGCAACAAGCTGACCACAAGCCAGCAATGCACCCTTGCGGCAAAGACGACCACTAGAAATCACTGACGGCAGTGAAGACAACCAACAGTGTTGGCTACAAACAATGAATGCATCTAACATTTCTTATTGGCTATTAAAATTTGTGTTAAAAGTATTAATCAGAATAAGTTGGTAATGATTCTATTGAGCAGAATAAGTTCATAATGATAAGTAAGCCATATCCATTTTCATGGAGCCATATAAAGTTAGTAGTAAAAAGCAAAAGCTTTAATAAAATAGAAAAGGTTCATAAAACAAACTCTTTTTGTAAAATCCAATATATGCAGGACCGATGATACTTTAAGAAGAAAAAGGCTGTAAAGTATCCAACAGATAGAGTAGTCTTTATCTCTAAATTCTGTTAATTTAACGTCTTCTAGAATTTGTTACCATGATGCCATTATGAAGTTTTGCCATTATTTATCTGTTGTATGCATGTACTTTCCACCTTTTCTCTAGCATTATACAGCAGCTGAAAATGTTTTCTAATCTCTATGGACAGTCAGCTAACCCCCACAGCAAGTTGATGTAAGTCTGTGCACTCTTCTATGCTCTTTTGGAATACCAATTGTATTCTCCTTGCTGGAAAACTGCTCTTTTGTTCACGTGAGATGACAGAATGCCTTAAAATATTGGAAACTGCTGATTACCATCAGGCATGTACAACTTCCTAGTGCATACTACAATATGTTCATGCATTGACCTACACGCCAGAACCTGTTAATGATTCTCTGTTCTTTTTTGTGTGAGAGGATAAAACATAAAGTAGACATGTATAATAGCCACTGAAATTGACCATAATTCTGTACATTCTCAAGGGATGTAATAATGGGTACATTTGCTAACATTTTAGTATCTCTGGGTGCGGTTACAGTTTAGTCCAATAAATCATGAAAAGTATGCTGACTAACTCTATGAAGTATATAATTCTCAGCTGGACAAGAAACCATCCAGGCTGTTTGTGAGAAGACAAATATACAATTTGAGCAAACTACCTGAGAAGATGAGAAATAGAGGATGGAAGGAAAAACAATTAAAGAGAAAGGAAAGACATTCTTTGGATTATTTGGATTTAAAATATCTATATCAAAAATTAAAAAAATTAAAGCCATTGATTGTATTTTTCAACTTTCAGTTTTTAGTACCCAAGGGGATTAGTCCAATAGTTCCTCAATGTAAATAACAAGGCCCACTAAAGTAATTCTGACAATCCAAATTGTTTATTCCAAATGTTGTCGAGCTATCTCAGATAGAGTACACTTGCACTTTTTCTTTATTTCCTTTTTTTAAAAAAGTTTTCTTATCTGAGACCTTCTTTCAGATCAGAGACTGGGTTACTTACTGCCAGACTGAAGAGTCAACATTTTGCTACTTATCTGGTTTGTCTTCCACTACATGGTGTTTCTGATGCAATAGGAATTACCTAATTTCCATGACTATTCATTTTTCATGTTCTTAAGAAACGAGTAAAGTTTCTAGCTCCTGATTTGTAATACTTGTTCTAAGTGTTCAATTATGCAGATTTTAACTGATAAGATTGCATAAAATTGTTGTACAGCCTGAAGTATTAGAACGACTAAATATGATTGTCTTTGTTTAAGTTGGAGTTATTTGTTTCTAAAAAAATTTTAGAAAAGAAGAGGAGAGAGGTTAATTATTTATAAGCCTTTTTCGTCAAACCAACCAACCAACCACTGGTTATGCTGAAACCTACTGTAATTCTGCTTGTTTTTGAATCATTAAGTGTGTTATTTTATTTTAAGTGGGCATAAAAATGGTATTAGGCACATTTTAAACAAACATGCATTAGTGATTATTTTATAAAGTTTGATAAAAAATGAAACTATCTCAAAAGTATGTTATTTTCATGAGCAATATGTTCTAAGATAATTATATCACTCTGAATATAGAGGTAAAAGCATCCTTTTCACCGGTTTAACAGGTTAGTTACATATTAAATCACATATTCATTATTTGTTATTATTTTATTATTATTTACCTATAACAATTCACTTATTAAAGTTGAAGGGGCACACAGCTTAATTCTTCTGCATGCATAATGATATTCAATGGTTTGATATCTTCCTCTTTCACAAATGTGTTTTCTCTGTGCTTGCTTTCTATAAAAAACAGGAACAGCCTTCACTCCTCAACAAAAACTTTCCATTTAGTTCTTACACTGCTCAGAACTAGATGGGACATTTAAAATTTTAACAGACATATTTATTAAAGCATTAGCTTTTTATTAATTGATGGTAATTTTATCTATTGAATTCTAGCTGCATTAAGACTCTTACAAGCCTTACCAGTGTAACCTCTGAATACTTCATTTATCAGGTAGCTATAACAAGTTGAATGCAAATCTTGTTCTTTAGTGAAAATTTTCACAGGATCATGTAGTGAACAACACAAATTAAATACTTTCAAGTGCATTTTGAACTTTTAAGGTTAACATTTTTCTTGGAGTAGTTGAAAAATCTTTTCCTTACGAAAAGCCAAGCACACATGCAAGGAAGATAAAAAAAGAAATGAAATTAAAACCTGAGAAGTTATGATAGATCAAAGCTGACAATGAAAAAGACCTTTGATGTAATTGCCTCCAGATTTTTTGGGGGTACGCAGGAAATGAAATAAGGGATAATAATTTCATCCTCTAAACACAAACTACGTATTTGCATTCCTCAGAGAAATTTCTATTAAAAGCTAAATCAGAACTCCCTAGTTATGAACTTTGTAGGCACTGAAAAAGACAATGACAGAATCTGTATCAAGGTCCAGACTGCTTACACCTAACTACTTTCATTGCAATGGGAGAAAATAATCTCCTGACTGGCTAATTGACTGAACTTGTTTATGTTTCTGAGCCTTGATTTCCTATTCTGAATCCAGGTCTGTCTTTCTTTGCGGTTTCTTCATTACTATAATGAGAAAAAAGCAAAATAAATTTTTAAGTCTTATATTTCTGAAAGAAAAGTGTATGAAGAGCTCATTGAAAGAATAAATGAACACTAACAGACAACAAAGTTTCTTACACAAAACTTTCAATTAAATTATTATTTTGAATTGGACCAACGTCAAAGAAGTTAAAAAACGAATTGTGAAGGTATATTACAAAACCTAAAAAAAACCAAAGCTATAGCTTTTTATTCTCTCTTTGGGTTGAAGATGGACTGAACAGGGAGATAAATAATCTTTTGAAAAGATCCATGGACACTGACTGCTGAATTTCAATCAGCCGTCAATGACTTGGAAGACCCCCTGGTTACCTACATCACCTATCACTTACATCCTCGCAATTTAGAATTTTAATATCTACCCCTCAGTGATTTCCCACTTCTGCAGTCTAGCTCTCCGGGTTGGGGTACCTCTCCCCGCAGCTGCTGCCAGAACACTAACCAATGCATCTCACAGCAGCCGACAAGCAGCTGAGAACATAACACAGCATGCATCACTCAGAGCTCACCTGGTCTTGCAGCTTGTAGATAAATTCTTCTGAATCACCTGAAAACCTACAGGAAACTGTTGATTATCTTTTCCATGTGAGTAATGCATACCTAGAAACTCCTCTTTTTTGGTGTAATATTACACAAAATTACAAAGCTGGTAGTGTGTTTTTTCTTGTTGTTGTTCATGTACCTTGTTCCAATTACAATTTTTTTCTGTTAAATTAAGAGCTGACTGGTTGTTGAGTTATGGTATAATATTTCACACCTTGTGAATTTAACAACACTCAGACTCTGGTGTTGTACCTACTCATGCACAAGGTGTGAATTATAGCTTCATTACTCACACCCTGTCATTTCTCATTGCTTAAGCATTATATTGAGGTCAAACAAAAAGATGAATTGATTTTAAGTTTGTTTCTGTCAATTAAAACTCACTTTAAATGTTTCATAGTAATAGCTTGTCATCAAAAGAATAAATTATTTAAGAACAAACAATTCCTAATGTATTTCAAAAGTGCACAACTGTTGGCACAAGAAGTCCAAGATCAAAGACTGGATTCATCCTGACTAACTGTGGTCAGCTCACTGACGTTCCAGCTGCACAGACAGGTTTTTGGACAAAGATTAACACCTCCAATTGGCAGTTCAGATCTCGCTGTCTTTGTTAATCTATGTGGATAATAGCATTAAAATAATAATATAGTATTTCCCTGACTGAGGAATGATCATGGGTTCTAATTCTCAGTTCTGAAGGAAGCACAGGTAACTCAGAGGATATATTTGTCATGTCTTTGTGATCAGATGTCTATCATCTGTTGGGAAAATGATCATTTAAATTGGTAGTAAATTTTTCTTCAAATATTTGTATGGATTTTTCTTCTTTGTGGTGCTGTTTTCCAGCATCTCTGCTGTGAATACAAAACTCTTGTGCTTGTTTTCTACAGTCATTGCAACCTACTTGACACGAACATGTTTTTGAAAACTGACATGACCCCTTTGATTAGAAAGGGGGAATTATCATCCATTCTGCTGAATTTGTTTTAATGCACAACTGAGAAACCTGTAAAATTCATACAGAAGAAACAGTAATGTTTAAAACATACACATTTTTAAATAATTCACATTAAGTTCAAGATTGGAAGAAGGAATGTGTTTATGAGAGTGCCAAGGACTTAGTGCCTTCACTGTTTAAAAAAAAAAGAAAAAAGTAAACAAAGCTCTCTAATCATTGAGAAAATAAACTTTATAAAAACAATACATAATTTCCTTCATAAATATATTTCAATATAATTTTATATACCTTGTAAATGTTAAAAAATCCTTTGGCAATATATCCTATTTTAATACATTTTTTGTTTGTTAAGAAAATAAACTGTGAAAACATTAGTTTATTTTCTTTATAATCAGACACTCTATTTTGGAGGAAGGGGCATTTCATTTCTCTTGTTTGTTTTGGGTTTTTTTTGACAAAAGCCATTTGTAACTATGGAATTAGAGACATAATGAAAGGACTATCTTCTTCAGGTGCTCCAGGTTTAAAAATCTGACAAGTAACACAAGAAAAAGTAGTTTCACATTTTGCCCTGGATGAATCAGGGGTAAAACTGTCACATGTTCAAGCACTCAGCTCCACTGTGTGGCTAGATAGCTCATCTTGTCTTTGGACATTGGGTCACTGTGATTTCCTCCTGTATTTGAGATCCCTCTGTCCTCGTGTGCACAGCCATAATTTGCCTCAAGTCCAGGATCTGTACTCTTCTGCTCTCCTTCCTTCATCCCCTTATGGTCTTGAGCTCCACTATTATGTGGTTGCTATTGCCAAGACTGCTACCGTTTATCATATCCCCAACAAGTTCTTCCTTGTTCATGAGCAGCACATGCCAGTACTGTTGGGTAATGATGGGATCCACTTCTTACATCAGGAAAAAAAATTTTACATTATAAGGTTTATGTCCAGTGTTTGATCATCTTGTACCTCTTGTCCAAACTGTGTTCAACATTACCATATCTTGCTTGCTGCGAGGACACTAAAATGGAGAACAGTATTCCAGCAGCAATTTTGTCAGTGCTGTATAAGAGGGCAAAATTGGTTTTGTGCTTCTTGGTATTAACCACTACATATATATGAAGGTTGCATTAGGACCTTTCACTGCAGTATTGTGCTACAAGGTCACGCTGAGGCGATTAGCTACAATGACCCCTAAATGCTTCTATGAATCACTGCTTTCCAAGACAAAATGTCATTAGAGATTAATAATAGTCATGCAGCCTTCCTCGTGGTTAATTTCACATTTACTGAAATACTGGAGCTTATGTTTGTCTGACATTGAAGCTAGCAGGTTTTTTAACTGCCTTAAATCCTCCTCTGATTTTATTAGACTTAAATATATAACTCTCTGATTTACACTCACCAAGCCACATTCTCAGCTGGCGTAAATCAATGTGACTTGCTGTTTACCTCAAATAATGATCTATTCCACACACTGCAGTTGCTTAAATGAAGCACAGAGAAGACATCTATATGATATGCATTATTGGCTACTTTACATATAATAAATCAAGATTAATATTAAACATTATATTGCATAAAAAGTGAACTCACAATTATTTGGAAAAATGAGGAGTCATTTAGATGTGCTAATTACATAGAAATTAAAACATGATTCTTTCAATCAAAGCAATGAATAGTCTGAGAGATGAATTGGCTTAAGTCCATTGCTTATCTGAGGCTTTCTTTATCCACTATCCACTTTATCCACTATCTCCTTTCTCCTCACTCCTGACCCCTCCTCCCCACAAATACATGCACATGTGTTCAAAAAGCCTTTATCTTTCCTAGAATGGACTCCTGTGATCCTCCCATTCTCAGTCAGAAGGTGGATCAAATGCAATTTCCTCAGCAGGTAAGACAAATTCGGTTATGTACTGCTCATCACTTAATGACTGTATGAATACAATAGCCTTTTAAACTCGTTCTTAAAAAAAAATATCATTTAAGATGAGACTCAGCCTGGTGCAGAAGACTCCATTTAGCCTGCATTCATTTTGGGTTGTTTTTGTTTTTTTTTCTGTAGTCAGAGAGGTTGTTTGTGACACAGATACTGGCTGAATGTACTTCTTTTCCTCTGCAAAACTGAATCAGAGCTGCCTTGTTCCACCATGAAGAGAACAAAAGGAAGTGAATTGGGAGGAGGTCTGTCACATAGCCAGAGCACTCCTGTATTTCTGAAGGAGCGAGAGAATGAGTTGAGACGTGGAGGAAATGTTGAGGAAGAAACCCATCTTGGTACAGTTCATTCTTTGTGTTTCTGGATGGAGTGTGCTGTCAGATCCTGGAGCCAATACCATGTGGAGAATACAGGCAAGATTATTTCTATCATAACCTGCTGTTCTATTCAGATATGTGTGTTTTGAAGCACAGAGAGGAAGAGTAAAGAAATCATGCTTCCTGCATGTATCTTGCCCAGTAGTCTCCCATTTTTATTGTTGCTGCTCTGCAGCAGTGCAAATTTGATCCTTTAGAATATTTATAATATTCATGAGCTCGCAGAAGCATGTCTGACTTTCTGCAGATCCCCCAATGCCTGACAAATTACATCCCTTTCATTCCCCTCTCTCAGAGAATATGCTGTTGTTGGCCTAAATCCTGGTGTGTTTCTGAGCCTGATTAGAACTTGACAGATAACTTGGAAGAAGCCACAGCATTGAAGTCAACAGTTCTGCTTGCAAAGAGGTTGTTATCTGGGTTATTGTCCACTTACATTCCTGCATGTGAGCAGACTTTCACTGAATTAATTCTGTACAATATATCATTAAATATTGCCCTATGCAGGTCAATCCCTTTACAATATTCAGACAGATGTATAGAGCTATATAATATTCAGAAATAATCACCATACCACTCCAAATTAATCACATTTGTATCTTTCTAACATTTTTCATTAGTTTCCCTTAAATTAGCCCAATTCACTTTTCCTTTCTTATCATGCCAAAAATTGCCTCAAACACAGTTTTTCTGTGCTGCTGAAGCTGTTCAGTACTTGTTTCACTATGAAGATCTATATACATTACAGGAAATGGAAAAGTTATTCCTGTATTTCCAGGAGGAAAGCTTTTGCTCACAGACCTGCAAATACTACAGAAAAATCTATTTTAAATTGAATGTTGATCCAAATAAGAAAGGACTGTAACCACCTCACATGAAAAAGAAGCACTCATCATCCAATTATTAATTTTTTGCTAAAGTCAATCCATCTTGCTTTCTGCAATTTTGCAGCAAACACAAAAAGGAGCTAACTTTCTTGTTAGCTAGGGAATTGGGGTAAGATGGTAGCAACAGTTATAATGTTAAATCCTGACCTTTCTATTACAGGGCAGGACTGTTTTCTCATTATATGTATAATGCTAGGGATAAGAGGACCCAATACATTACCAGGGCTCCTGTTATAGACACAAGTAATGATAAAGAATGAAGGAATAGACACACCACTTTCTGAATAAAAATGTCTGCTTCCTACTGTAAGACTCTTCAGGGCATGTTGCAGTAATGTGCTCTGGGAGCCACTTTTCTGCTCTTCCAAGCAGGAATAAAATGTATTGTTACACCTTTCACTGATTGTAGCACATACACAAAGCAAGTGATGGGCACAGAGCATAAAATACACCCTGCATTAGTATGCTGGACTGTTTAAAGCCTTATTTCACAAGTGGAGCGTTTGTTTCCTATGTCTTTTTTTATGAAGGAAGACACGACACTGAGAAATGTTTTCCCCTCTCCAGCACAGCATCAATGGAACAGGACGCAGAACAGCATTATACTATGCTTGATTCAATTTGAAGTGGGCATTTAAAAGGGCTTCTTTTTATCATATGTCAAAAATCTTGGTAAATAAACCAAAATTTTTGGAAATTCATTTGTAGTTCACAGCATAAGTCTCAGACTCTCCCTACTCATGAACCATAGATGGGTGAAACGACGACCCGTGTAGGTGTAGAAACCAACAGATTTTCTTGTCCTCGCACCCTGGATGCAAGGGTCCTGCTTGAACTAGTCTAAAGCAAGTGACTCAAATCAAGCATCAAATCAAAATGGCAGAATCCTTATATTTCACACTATTATAAGTGGGAAGGGCAATTGAAAACTCAGTAGTATAAAGATAAACAGAACCTAAAAGATTTGAAAGAAAGAAGAAAAAAGTCCCAGACATCAAACATGCTTACTGGAGCTTATCCAGCTCTGCTAAGCTTCCCTTTGTTTTCTTTCACCAAGCTGCCCTGACTATCCAAGCAAGGAACAATCTTCAGTTTGGTGCACGCAATCATGCGCAAACGCTTTCCAAAATCCTGTCAAAAAAGATGGTTTTTTGACACACTCTCAGAAAAAAAAAATGTTTCCAGGTGTGTGTAATGAATTTGTGTTTGTATTTTTTTAAGTCAGTAATGGCCGCTCCAGAGAAATCAGCTATGAGAAATATGCTTCATTATATTCAATGGATCAGGACTTCAGGGTGATAGAATGAATGCTAAAGCTGTGACTTTTCAGGGATAGATGTAATCTGCATTTAATCTTCTAATTTTATTTTCTGTCCACAGCTTTTTTCTGCCGCCTTTATTGTCATGTGCAACCTCAAGCTTCTAGACCAACAGATGAAGTTTCACAGATGTCTCAGAAAATGTTTCACAGACGTCTCAGAGTGGGCCAACTTTAGGAATGTCTCTTCCAGGCACATTTAACCCATTTTAGCTAAGATATCAAGATATATGGATGTGTTCTAAATCGCAGAGGCAAGCAAGTTGACTAGGAAACTGCAATGTGCTGACTATTTGAGTATGCATATAGTTCTCTTGAAAGCTGTACCTAGTGATTCCAAACATTTTACTTAAGATTACAAACCTGTCTATTTTGAAAACTTTTCAACAACAAGAAAACTTGCAACACTATACAAAGCACAGTTCCTGATAATATCCTTCTTTTGGCCTTTTTTTTTGTCTTTTATTTGTCTTGATATTTTTGCCTATGGGTAGCTAGCTTAAATGAAATTTTAACAGATATGTTATACACCATAAATGAAAAATTAATTCAGTGCTAAATCTTATGAAATCCTAAGTCTAACGAATTAAAGACTAGATAGTCATGTTGAACATTTAATACATATATATTTGTGTACATTTATGGGGAAGGTTTACTTGTTTTCAGTGATTGTAATTTTTTTTTTCCTGTGCAGTCAACCATAACTGTTAGCCAGCATAAATATTGCCCAAATTTTTCAAAACTGATTCAAGGTTTTAGATGCTTCCACTATGACATGTCTGGGATGAGAGCTGATTTTTATGGAATAACTTTTTGGCACTTCATGGACAATGCCTTGATAAGGGGTTTTGAGCTGGGTTATTCAGAAGTTATTTTCTGAATTATTGGAAACTGAGTAATATTTTTGTTTCTCTGGTTTGCCTTGTTCAGAAATGCTCTTCTGAAAAATAAATCTCTCTAATGAGCAACAGAAATGTTTTTAAAGTTTTAAGTTAAAGAACAAAACAACTAACTAACATGTATGTGACCAACACCTGCACTCAGGCCATCTAAAGGTGAAGATTTGAGTGCGTTTAAACAAATGCGCTAGGTACTTCATCTGATCCTGACATCTAGTTCACAGAATCACTGTATTTAATTGTGCCTGCTGAGAACACAGTGGAATGCCATGTTGGATGTTATATTTGAAAGGTTTTGCGTAGGAATCCTTTAGCTAAAGAGTCTGAAGACCATTCTATCTGTGTGACAAGTGTGAAGGAAAAATCTATTTCTGAATGCCTCAAAAGAAAAAAGATGTGTTCTGGTTTTGACTATTTTTCTATAGCTTAAAGAGCTAGAACTGCACAAGTATCGGGGAATTCCACAGATCTTTGGTTACTGGTTTCAGTGAAGGCTCACTTTTACTTTTTATGCCTCTCCACCGTTGAATGTTAAGAAATTCCTGACACAGAATGCAGCAAATGTTTTCAGCTTCAGTTCTCACCAACTCTTCAATACTTATGTCTTCTTGTTTTGGAAAATGAATATACACAATGTTTTCATTTGTCTGTTTAACAAATATGCCTGAACGCTCAATAACTTATCTTTGAAATTAACCTGTCAGAGTAATCATGACACAAATATAATGATGAAACATTACTCTGCTCTAAAGATGAATTTCTGTAACAGTCATAACTGGCCTCTGGGGCGTTACTGATTGATGAAGCAATACTTTAATAGAAAATGAACTAATTTATGTGTAGGTCTACACAGAAAAATCTACGTATTTTACTATGTGCAGATTCATTTGGCCAACCATCAACAAAATCATGGTTGTAGACTTTGATTTGTGTTTGATCCAGAGACATATGTTAAAATGATGTATACATTAACCTAGAATAGAATGAAAATATAGATGCACACAAGTATCCAGTTTCTGGCACACAAGTATCCTGTTTCTGCATTGTACATTATTTCTTTGCAATGTTCCACATTAAGATAAGAACTTATTTAGCTTTGAAAACATCCGGCAGCTAATTATTAAAATAAATTAAAGTTTTTATATACCAACAAATTTTACACAGTGAAGAAGCTATAAAACACATACTACCAAATCCAAACACAGAACTGTACTTTCTCTAATTAGATGTTAACAACCTGTAAAGTTAATCCCTGGTTCCTTGCCTGATTGAAAAGTTGCAGAAATTGTAATAAGTCTAGCATACAATAACAGCTGTATGCCCTTACCTTTTTTACTTCTTGTATTATAGTGCAGATTTTACAACATATCGGAAGAAATCAAACAAGGACTCCAGGTCTTAAAATAATCCAGTGAAGCTGATCTTTCAAAAGATTCTCCTTTCAAAAACCAGAAGTGAGAATTTAAGGATTAGTAAATCATGTAGTATAATGGTATCTCATCAACTTATTTGCAGGTTTTTGGTTATGTTTTGGTTTTGTGGGGTTTCATCTTTGTTGTTTTTACAATTGCCTTACAATGTAAGACTATCTGCCAATCTAGGAATACTTAATCTATACATTGCTCACTTGCTAGAAAGACTAGAAGGAACCTTGTGGGATTCTGCTTTGGGTTGAGGTAAGTAATGTCTTGGGTTCAATAGCTATATTGACCAGCTCTCTGCTGATATGAAGGGAGCCTGAAATAGCATCCTCAGTTACAGAAGCCTATGCTGTAAGACATGCATACCCTGCCTTGTTACTTTCATTTTATCATCACATCTTTTTTCACCACTGTTTTACCCTTTACACACTGGCTTTCAGTCAGATGGGCTAGATTCATGATTGACTCAAAATAGTCATACAGCTTCTTTAAGGAGTAGGTTTTATTTAGGAGAAAGATACCATATTTTTTGCGGTATTGCAGAGAAAATGAAAAGACCTTTTAGCAGGATTTATTGAACAGAGTTCAATAAGGGTCATCCAATCAGTGTCTGAAAGATCCCTTCATCTACTTGAATTTATCCAGGAGTTCATCTTAGTTGCTCCTATATAATACATTATTTAGTGGGAACACTGTGTACAGAATTACCTAACTATTTTCTATTTTGCTCTAATGCTTTTGAAAGAAGCCATTATTTTCTGAGGAGAGAAAGAAGCATACATTAATTTGCCTATAATTGCCATCACCAGTTCTTTAGACTCACAAATGACCTTTTTTTCCCTTTGATCAAAAGAATTTGAAATGCTCTGAAACTTTGAATTAAAGTTCTCTTCAGTTCAGACTCCGTATTTTTTGAGTAACTTCATCCGCTAACATATTTTAAGGAAGAAACTGATGATAATTTTTTGAGGATGAGATAGGTTTGGTTATTTGTTTGATTTTAGGTTTGGGCATACAACACTGGTCTAATTATCTTTGTTTTCATATCATAACCATTTCACAGAATTTAGGAACAAAATAATTAAGGGCAAAGGTTGTCCTTCCTAATTTTAAGAAATAAGCCACAGGGCATGTAGCGTAGTCAAATACTCTTAGTGTAAACTGTTCATATGCAGCCATGTACAGTATCAGACAAGCTATGTATCAGTTCAGTAGAACAAACTAGTACTATATATTACATTAATATTTTTCAAATATTTCAAATCTCTTCCACTGATTTTTATCTTTTTGGTCTCTCTGGCTTACAGATACACATGGTAGCTGAATTTTTACACATTTTGCAAAAGATTCCCTGAAGTTTCTTCAAAGAGATTTTTAAGACTCCTATGTTAAACCTGCCCTCTGTATTCTCATTTTATGACACTGATATCTTAGAAATGTACTGGAGAAATTTGGGTCTGCCTTTAATTTTCAATGTCATCCATCCTGAAGCACTCTTCTGTGAACAGGGAAACACAGACTTACCAAAAATTTTCAGATTCCCTGGCTTGGGAAATAGAGATGTGATAGTGATGGTGGTTTTCTTACACAAGACCTTTTCTTACCCAAATGTCTCTGTGATAGAGATATTTGAAACCCCAGCAAAACATATTAGCTATTTTCCTAATAATTTCTCTAAATTACTGCAGGACTAGACTGTTTCTGCTTCACATAGACTTTCCCTGTGCTGCCTGAGCAGGGCGCTGTGTCAGCTGAGAAAGCACAGAGAGGGACAGGGCAAGGACACCACCTCTTCGAGGTTCCTTTCTCCATGTGGAGCCCTGCCTGCGTTGAAAATGGACAAAAGGCCACGTCCTGCGTTCCTTTTTACGGACAGTCTGGGGACATACATTTTTCCACAGCATGTAAAGTCTGTAGAATCCAGGGACTTCCCTTGAGTGTAATTTGAGGATGAGTGGAAGGAAGGCTTCTTGTGTTTTTTATCTTCTCCTCCCTTTTTCCATGCAGCTGTACGAAGGTTCAGCTTGCCCTTAACCTGGCAGTCATAGGGTACTTTTTCCTACGGCCTTTAGACAGGCTCTTTAGCTGCTTTAGAGCCATAGTGAGCAGTTTAAACTGTGCAGATTTTTGGTGAAGTAAATAATGAGCAAACTCTTAAAATAAGAGAAAATATTGTCTCCAGTAAAAAAAAGAAATATAATTTTGTTCAAGCTGGGACTTGGACTGTCTTGCTCAATGTGTTTCCTGTGACGGGTGAGTGTTGACTTTGCTGAAGAGTGGCTTCTTTCACACAATTGAAGAGTATTTTGGCAGCTCTATGATCTGGATATTGCCTGCTCCAATCTGTCTGCCAGATCACACTATGAAATTTGAAACAGAAACTTAAATTAGCATCACAGAAGATTTCAGTGTTATAAAAGGACAATGTTACACATCCTCATATTCCAGCCTGTCTGGAAGCTGAAATTACATGAGGCTACATATATTTTTGCTGTGATCAAGGTTTTAAGGTACTCCTCTATATAAAGAGTCTACAGTGGGAGATGGGACTTGTCCTGTATGAACCCTTGACCAGTGCAAAGGCACAAAATATAAGGCTGTAAACATTTTTTTTATTAAAAAATGCACTTAAAAAGTATAAATATGTTAAAATTACCCACTGCTGCATAAAATAAGTTAAAATATATACAGCACGCAGATGTTTATGCTTTAGGGCGGAAGTCAAACACTAAACTGCCTGAGGTCAGGAATATATTTTCCCTCTGGGAAGTTGTCCATTACAGATTTTTTTTTGACTTCTCAAAAGCACTGGCTGTTACTTATTTTTCAGAAGAGCAAAGCAGATCAACTGAACTATTGGTTTAAGCCAAAACAGCACTTCTGCAAATTCTGCAGCACTAGCAATTTTTGCCTTACATCAGAGGTATGACTTTCTAAAACAAGCAGCACAATAAGAGCAGAAATACACCCTGGCATTTGCCTGCATAGCAGATTGCAGTGACCTATATTTGTCTTCTGCAACCAATTCTCAGTAGCCTCTGTAATGATCAAATTGATGGTTTAAAGGTATGGATCAGTGGAAGTAATAAAATATGATGTTTCCCTTGTATTTCAGCTTTGAAATGGTTCAGAATTTGTGGCATGTAGCCACCAAAAATACATCACAATAATTTTCTGAATTTAATGACTTGCGGTTATGTAATCCCTCAAATACGCCAGTAGTAATCTTTTTAAAACTGATTGATTTTGACCCATGGCTTTTCCTACAGTCTCTTCTGTATAAAACAGCACTTTAAAATGTTCTTCAGCTTGATTTTTATGGTATACATTTTATTTTCATTTCCAATTGCCATTTCGTTTAAAAAGGCAGGCACTTAGTATCTTACCGGATTGCTTCTTGGGTACAAGTGACACTACTGTGGTATGTTACTGCAGTGACATCTCTTACATTTAGTGCAATTCCTGACTAAGCCAAGCTACATAGCCACAAGGCAGAGAGCTGCCATAACAAACATTAAAGGATCTGTGTAGCCAGCGTAACATATTTTGCCCTTTATTTCACTTTATTGCTACACATTTCATGTACTGCGCTTCCTCTTAAAATCATGCCAGAAAGTACCCCCACAAAAGTGTTTGGCACAGGGTCATTTTTTAATGGAAAGTTAGGAGGGCTGTGCAGACTTCACCAACTCTTATTTCATGTGTTCGGAAACACCCAAGCGCTTAACCAGATTATCAAGCAATGTGGATTTTGGCAAGCTGTAACTCAGATTTGGTCTGTAAGTAAACTCTGCCCTAATACATCTCAGACGTCTCTGACTCCCATGGGAAATCCTTCATTTTGTCCTAGTCATCCAGTCTCTTGACAAACAGCTGCAATACAAAGCTTCAGTTCCTAACTGTGAAGAGAGACAGCAATACCCGCCATGCCTGACAGATCTGTAGCTAGCACCAGTCTCCCTGTGGAGCAGATTTTAGTATGAGTACTCAGCAGCTTTTTGGAGAAACAAATTAATTCATCTAGTTGTAATATAAAAGAGGAAGGTCCAGAAGGAGAAAACACAGGACAGCATCTCCTGTCCTATAGAATCAGAACCATGCTTTCATAATAAGTCTAGATTTTCACTGTGTCCCCAGAGTTCTATTTATTATTATTCTCAACAGAGGGCTTAATTTCCAACATGACTGGGTACTGGGTACTGGGGCTCCTTAAAGAGCCTCAGTAAGGAAGATACATGATACATCCTTCCTCTGCAAGGAAGATACATGAACAGCTGGGAAATAACACATTCAGATATGGTGCCTGAGGGTTAGGAGCACTGCTCACCTGTTTTACAATGCTGATAAGAATTGTTCTTTCTGTGAGGTTGTGCGTATACAGCTACTGAGAAAGGGAACCCTGTTATCAGAGAGTTAAATGCAACTTGAGAAAAAAAGGCATTACCGCAAGAACGGACACTATTATTTAATTGTAACAGTAGGAGAGTAATGGACCACTAAAACAAAAGCTGAAGAAGCAGAGCATCTATACAAAATATTTGGCATATGCCAAATACAGCTGGTACAGCACAATGATGAGCTCTGTAAAAGAGCCTAGAAAGTTAGAAAGCGTACAATATTCAGGAAAGATTTTTTTTTTTTTTTTCCAGTTCTTGGTAGACATAGTTTTTGCATTTCTGAGCAATTATGAAGAATAACACTCCTCATTTTTAGCTGCATTAATTTTTGAAATCTCGGTCTGTCTTTTGTATAAAACTTTACGTTAGCAGTACCAGCTGGCGTACTGAAGTTTCCCATGTATTACAGAATGCATATAGTCATGGACTGAATTTGTAGACTTTGTTACATACAAGAAGATGCTGTTGCATGCAGTAAACCCCTGGAGGTAGGACTGTATATGCTTCGGCTACAGCGTCTACTATAAATCTATATCATTCAAGTTTTCATTTGTTGCAGCCCTGTTTTGAGAGCTGAGTGGTATTTAATATCCAAACATAATTTACAAATCATGTCCTCTTGATGACCAAATGAATGGAATATACTCAGCAGACACTGAAGTCCCCAAGCTAGGCTGTGGATCTGGCAGCAAATTTAGCTCCTGACAACTTTGCTATGAATTATTTATTTAAAATTGAAACCTAAGCTTCTAATTCTGAAAATTATAAACCTACCAAATTAGATCTGGCATATTTCCCCTGTCTTTCTTGAACTCTTGCAAATATTCATGTTATCTGATGCTGTTACAAGTCAATAACACTCCGGGAAGTGCGTTTATTTTTATTAGATTAATTTCATCCCATATGTTCCCTTGCAGTTATTTCCACCTATTGGGAGCTATTCACATCACACACACTTCTAATGCAGACTAGATAAGATCCTTGCATGAGAATCCACCCTAGGTATTTTAAGCCTCTGAATCTGAGCTGAATGTTTGTTTAATTAAGTGTAACTCTTCATGAGAAACCAGAGTTTTGCACTTACTGTGAAAAGGGAGAAGAAAGGGTCTGTTGAATGCTCTAGCATCACCTGTTTGCTAAGAAAAGCTGAAAGCTGTCACCCACAGGAAACTCCATACCCTCATGGCCTCAGTGTCCTTTCTTTCATGAACTGCAAGGCAGCAAGGAATGAGCCTGCTAAAACTGTCTCTAGGTGAAATACTTCATATTGGCCAAGTAGAAATACGATGGTGAACAATGGGAGGTGAAGAAGGGCAATATCCACAATTTATACTGTGAATAGGGTAATGAGAGAGGTAAAAGGTCAGGACAGGCAAGTAGAGGTGCATATGAGAAAGACCAAAAAGACCAGTTTGAGAGAGATGAGGAGAAAACTGAACAATGCATTATGGGTGGACTGGTGAAATAATTGTTTTAGCAATTTCTAGCAAGACAGAAACAGTAGCCTAAGGCACCCTGTATAGAGGGATACAAGCACTGAAATTAGACGTAAATTAAGCTGCAGGAGTAAACTCTTCTGACTATTGTGCCTTCTGCACTCAAGCTGGGATTGGGAGAAGGGGGTCTCTTGTTGAAAGTGTATGTATGGTGTCTCTTGTCCCTGTCCTTTTCCCCGAGTTTTCATAACTCTATGGGAAAGTTTCTTTTTTCTTCTTAGTCCAACAGTTTGAACAGAATGCTCCAAATCCACAAATTTCACTATATTGTCTCTATTTTGGTGTAAGTTCTGAGGAAGATGCCTGGAAAATAACTATAGTACAACTTTATTAGTAACCTGGTTTGTGTTTCAGAGTGAAGGACCTATGCATTTTAAAGTGAAGAAAGTATACTGTATTGATATTTGGGTCTGTAATCACTAATAATTTTCTTCAAAAATTACAGATATGTGTTAATAGGTTTGAAACTGAAGACTGACATATTTGGTTCATCCAAGGCAGCAGGCTATGTAATTATGAAGGCACGGGTGCAGATTAGATGACATAAGGATTACATTCATGGTTTTAAATTTACCTACACCTGGATGAGAATTCAGTAGTGGTAACATAACAGATCTTCACAGTAAGAAATACATTACTACAATGCAGTTCATCCATATTAATATTTCTTAATAGAAACAATCATCTTTTTTAACATCATGTAATGACAAGTTACAGGTTACGCTTATTGCCTCTTGCAGAACCTACTCTAAGCCAAAATATTTAACAATGTCATCAACAGTACCTTGCATGGTAGTACCATATTGTGGCAGTTTTAGTACTATGCTTCAAACTGGTGAAGTGCTTAGGAAAGTGTAAATTATCGTTTAATTTTTGTTCCACCTGTCCCTGTTTTTCCCTCCTGCCAGTGAGAAATATAAGACACCAAACTGAAGAACCAAAAGGATGAAAAACACTGATTCTGCCAGTAGATGCAAAGGCAGAAATGAAATCTGTGTTAAACTGTGCTTGTGTTAATATTGATATATTTAATATTGATGTATGGTTTGGGTTACCTGTATGCTAGAGGTAATCTTCTTCCTCTTGGCTGCAATCTGCAGCACCTTCATTACAAAGGTAGGACAGAAATCCGAACATGGGCCTTAGGGAAAAAGTAGCCAGACCTCACCACTGCCTGAATCTTGTGAGAAAGTATCTACTGGTACTTCTATGTTTCCATGTGATGCCTTCAACTTGTCATATGCTCTGTTACTATACCTTCTGGATGACTTCAGAGACTTTTAGTATGAGTACTGAGTTACAACATCTGGCTATTACTGCCATGTGGTATTATTTTGTTGCAAGTTATTAACCGTATTTTCAAAATATCTCAAGTTTTGGCAAATGTTGCACACTTTAAAGTGTTTACTGACTACCTATGAACTTTCAGTCCCTTAAGGGGCAGGTAGGTGTTTCAGGAGGCCTCTTGTTTTGGCCAAGGAATCCACAAAATATTTTACTGACTGTCAGAGCCTGAGCTGCAGTGGGACGCAGCAGTGAAATAGTTGCTTTCAAAATATGTAAGGGTATGTGTAAGGAAAGAGTCTGTTTTTTTAAGGTATCTATCTGATCAAGGACCTTTGTCAGTGCAAGAAGGTATAATAAGAATGGGAGGAAGCCATAAATAAGAACACACAGGGACACAAACCTCATTAACAAATGATGAGGGACTGTTCAGCCTGGAGAAAAAAGGCTCGGCGTGATCTCATCAATGTACATGAATACCTGAAGATAGGGTGTAGAGAAGATGGAGCCAAGCTCTTTTCAGTGGTGCCATGACAGGATGTGAGGCAATGGGCACTAACTGAAACACAGGGGGTTCCCTCTGAACATCAGTCAGGAAATGCCTTTTCACTGTAAGGGTGACTGAACAGGTCGCCCAGGGAGGTTGTGCAGTCTCTGTCCTTGGAGTTTGTAAAAGCTGTCTGGCCATCTTCCTGGGCAACCTGCTTTAGGTGGCTCTGCTTGGGCAGGAGATTGGACCAGATCGTCTCCATAGATCCCTTCAAATCTCAATTGTTCTGTGGTTCTGTGGTGTTTGTGGTGAGGAGTAAGTTTTGGGTTTTTTTCCAACAGTTAGCACAAAGACCTTACTTTGTGCTGTGCCTACAGAAGCGCTTTTGTTGAAAAACAGTAGAAGTGCTTTCAGGCTTCCCAGCGTCTATGCACTTGCTAAAAACAAAAAGCTTCTCCCTGTTGTATAATTCTATGATACTAATGTAGGTTTGAATTTGAGAGACCTACACATAAATTTGACCTTAAACATGGAGTCAAGCATTTGCTGATTAGTGACAAGGGTACACTGGAAGTTAAGGACATATGTAATTGCTTTGCCATTCAAAACAGAAACCAAACCAAACCAAAACACTGTGTTACTCTGTCTCTTGTTGGGGGTAACATCCTGCAGTTTCTTTTGTGGACTAGCCCGCAACTTGTCTTATTATTTCTGTACCTATTTTCACATACTGAAAAGCAATGGCTGTCAAATACTCTTTATTCTCTGTTTGCCTTTCTTTGTATATACATTTCACTTCACCTGTGTATTTGATTTCATTACAGAAGTTCACCGTGCATATATGCACTGTGCATATCTTAACACTGCAGAAAATTGGAGCAAGGAAGGAATGCCATTGCTTAATCATTTAGATGGTATTTCTTCAACATAGTATATTACACCTATGATTTATCATCTGCATCATTTGCTAGTTGATTTTTAAGGTGGGGATAAAAAGCTGAGGCCTGACTGCCCAAGAGAAACTGTCACAATCTTTTTTGATATCTCAAGAATGACACTCAGTTTCCTCTGCTCTGAGAAAACTCACGCATGAAGGCTCTTAAAAATACACTGCCAAACACTTCTCTGTGTGTGAGGCAGGGAACTGAATAAAAAGGGAACACAGAAGGCAAAGGAAGAGCTTCGTTTCAATAGCCTGCAAGTTCTTTCACTGCTGCGTCTATTTAACAGAAGTATAATTATCATTCTCCACTTGGACCATCCTACAGAAATTTAAAAATAAATATGAATAGCCACATTCTTTGAAAGAATATCATGAAAAGCTGAGGGGGATTTTTTGAAAGTTTTAATTCACTGGTGTATTTATGGCCTTCTACTATGCTTTGACCATAAGCAGCAAGACTTCACCTTTACAATTTTCAGATGAATATTAGCTGAAACAAATCAGAAATGAGGACGTTTCCACAAAGGAGGGCCCTTATGTCCCTCTCTGTCTCTCTAGCTAGGTCATGCATGTAACTTACACTTATTGGAGCCCTCTTTCCATCTCTTGGGTGTTTCATTTTAAGTAAAATGGAGGATTATGTACTTGGTAACTGCTGAAGGTCAAAGATAAATATGCAGAGCAGCAGAACATTGTGCAAATATGTAACTGTGCAATCACTGTAGATTTTAAAATAGATTTTCTGCATCTCTCAGCTGCCTAGCTACATGAAAATAGTTAAGACAGCAAAGAAAAACAGTTGACGCTGACAATCCGCTCATTTAGCTTGAGCTACTGCACATAAAGAACTACTTCTCCAACACGAGCAAACACAAGCATCTGAACAAGCATCTGAACATCTAATAAAGAGACTGTAGAATTACCAAATAACCCTGGATTCTTTTTTACCTTTGTAAGACATTAGTAAGCAATTCAAACATGTACTGAGGCATTGGCACTGACACCCTCCTACTTAAAAACTGATACATTAGTTTAACAGCACAATGCATACAATGATACGGTGAAGTCTGTGGATATATGGCATAAGCCTAGCATCCCCTAGTTGAAAGAGATCTGATTAGTATGCAGCTGATCTAGTTTCAAAATGGTATACATGTTTCCTAGAACTGGGAAACCACACTTCCTCAAATCTCCCTTCCAGAACCAGGATTACTAAAACACTCATAACCTTCCTTTTAGTACTCCTCCATATGGAAAGTTTCTGTAACAGTGTACACCACCAGGCTTTTTATACGGATGTTTAGATCAGATTTTAGGAGAATTTTGTTCGCTGAAAGGGCATTGGAACAGGCTGCCCAGGGAAGCGTTTGAGTCGCCATCCCTGGAGGTATTAAAAAGATGTACGGATGTGTGGTGCTTAGTGACACGGTTTAGTGGTAACTTGGCAATGCGAGGTTAACGGTTGGACTTAATGATCTTAAAGGTCTTTTCCGATCTAAATGATTCTATGATTCTATAAAGCTAGTGAGAACAGTTTGGAAACTCAGTGAAAACATAAAATATTCACTTTTTTGAGCACACAACAAAATAATTCAAATTTTTATTGCCTCTGTGGAGCACACATTCTTTATAAACCAAAGAAATATTTTCTACAGAGAAATGAAGAAAACCTCAGGCATGATCATGATTTCCTAAATAAAATATGACCTATATTGAATACAAAATATAAAAGACACAAAATTCAGTCTTATATGTGGTGACATAAGTTATTAGTCCTTAATCACATTTCAGAATGTTTTGGGTTTTTCAGGGTGGAGGAATTTTTCCCCCTCAAAAATCCTGTTATATGAGCCTATTTATTTTGAAAATAAATAACATCAAATCTGTATCTAGAATAAAAACTCTTTGCTGAAATGTGAATTCTCCAAAATTTCATGGAAAAGCATTTTGTTACATCTCTCAGAAATGAGTAGGTATGTAAGCACACGCCTGTGACCACAGAAAGCCAGAAACAAAGTTCCCTTGAAGGGTCTTTCAAAAATATATGGTCCCTCCCAGCTCTCATCACAAATCAGACTAGCACCATTTTCTGCTTAAGTTCTTGATACTTTTAACAGGTCTCCATTCATCTACAGGATATTGCAAAATAGTAGTATGCAGTGGTCAGATACCCCCTTACACTAGAATGTATAGGCAGGGTAGTGATGGGTTATATGCAATAAGAGAGCATTGCTCCTGCATTATATAGATATTTTTCTGTCTTTTGCAAAACTTTGTATTCTCTGCAAATGAGGGAGTAGTGAAAAGGATCTGGAGGAGGAGATGACCCTTTTCTGCTCTACAGTAGCAATGAAATGGCAGGAGGAAGTTGAAAGGAAACAATACAAGGATCAATCCTGCGAAGCACAGAGCTTTTGCTGAAGTTATTGAGTGCTCTTGTTAATCTCAGCTACAAGCGAAGGTGCTCAACAGCAAGGACAGAATTGGACCTTTACAGAACTCGAACAATGTAATAGGAAAAATTTGCTAGAAGAGAGCAAAACATCTTCATAAATAGGAAAATAGCACACAGGATGGAAAAGGACATGATATTTTGAGAACAATACTGCCATTACAAGTGACGCCAATAAATAACATTAAATTGATAGGAGGGGAATGAAACATAATCAGGACTCAGAGCAGTAGTTTTTTCATGTATACAATACAGGAGGTGTGTCCCATTAGAAGATCACTAATTATTAACAAACTCTAGCTGACTCTGTCTACAACACCCAAAATCCAGGGGCATTAATGAATTTAGATTAAAACTGAAAATACTCTTTCTTTCGTGAAGGAGGTATAAACTGATAAAGGACATGTTTCTCCTACCACATCAGCTCTTCCCATGTTTGACTCTGATGACTTTAACAGGTCAGTTCCTTGTTTGCACTGGTGGCACTGGAAGAAACGACGATGCTCTGTACTTCTGTAGGGCAGAGAATGCAGACATATTTTACACATAACCATGAGTTTCCATACAATATCTTTTCCATGAAATTTTTCAGTATGTGTCTCTAAGCTTCAGAACACCTCATTTGTTGGAGATTTGAGACAGGGAGAAAATCCTTGCAATCTGGATTTTAAAAGGGACATGGTCTGCAGGATAGAATCCAGCTGTGGGTCTCAATAATGTCTTGAACATTTATTGTACATAGCGAAAGCAACAAGGTAAATATCAGGGCATTTGACATAAGTTTTCTGTGTCTCTCATCTTTTCCACTCAAGGCAGCCTCACTCCTGTGGATAGAATAGCATTTGGATAAAGAGCTCATTGAAGACTGAAATGAGCCTGGTTTTCTGGAATGGAAGAAAAAAATTGCTCCCACGAATAGATTTTTTTCTAAGAAGGGCTTAGGTTACTTCCTCATTTTGTTGAGCTAGTGAGTGTCACAAAACGAGTCAACTTGATCCAGGCAGTCGGGTTTCACTGGCCCGGTAAATGACATGCTTTAACCTTCCTTTGACTATGAGGGACACATAGGAAGATGTAGGTCCTTATTAGTTATTTGAGGGAATTTCAGACAGAAATATGTCCTCTCACTAATTGCAAAAAGCTGTGTTGGCAAGCTAACATGATATTTCCTTTGGTTTATTGTGTATCTGTTCAGCAAATAGGTATAGAGCAAAGCTGTTGCCTATGTTTGAAAAAGGAAATACAAGCTTTTAATTTACAGAACATTTCAATCTGATTCTTTTACTAATATTAGCCTGCGATGACTCCTAACCAAGCCTCCCACAGGGTACAAATAAACCCATGATTTCAGCAGACTGTGCGTGTCTTCCTACAGACAGTAGTCTGGATGAAATCTACTAGCAATTGCTGAATATTTTGGGTATCTTGCATTTCTAATTCTAACCAGCTTGAGAAAACATAAGAACAAGATATTCTAGAACAGCAGATACGTACTGTAAATCATGTGGAGGCAACAATCAGAAACTGGTATCTTATGACAATTGTAGTCATTTAGGATTCTTTATTATGTTAATAATCCTAACCACTTGATACTACCATTTCAGGACAGATTCATCTCAACTACTTTTACTGCTCACTTCTTACCCACTTACCGCATCTATCTACTTAGCTCTATCTAATGGTATAGCTTCTTGTACAGTCAATGGAGAGAAGATGGATAATCATACCCTAGACCATACCCTGGACCAGATGCTTAGTTAGTGATTCAAAATCAGCACTTTAACATATCCCTCCATTCAAGGGTGTTTATTCTCTAAGTGATGCAAATATATTTCCTGTGTCATTCTTTTCAAGTGCTCACTGAAATATTATACTTTTCTAATGTTATGCTTCTTTTTTCTGGGAGCTGTGATTTGATCACAGCTAAGCAGAGGGATACTCAGTTATGTTATATGACTGCATTGCAAGAGAATATGTTTTTGAAAATCTGCTGCCAAAAATATTCTCCTGATACATTCTTTCCTTTTTTATATCTGAGCTAAATTAAAGAATGTAGTGACAAGTGTAGCGTATAACCAAAAGCTTGGCATGTTAAGCATATTAAATAGTAAGCTATCTGTTTCTTAAAACCATGCAATGTTATTAAAACACTACAGGAATACTAAAAGGCAATACTTTTGTTGCAGGAAGAAGAGCTAGGGTATTGTGACATTTGTAAAGATTTTGTCTTTCATTTAGAAAATTATAATTTTAGGAACTTCTAAAATTCTTTACTCTTCCTTTCTTCATGTAGATTTAAGTCTTTTCATCTATCCCTTTATCAAAGAGATTTTGGTATATATTACCAAATATATGCCTTATAAATGAATTATCTCAGTTTTCTCATGAGTTTAAATGCAGTTTTAAAGGCAGTATCTCACATTATAGATTCATTTCAGCATTTTACTGAGATGCATGATTAATTTAAAAATCTACTTTGCATCCTTGGATCCCTTAGTCATTTCAAATGGCTACTCTTTGTTCTCTTTGTAGCTGGTAGAGAAAATAGGTTTTTTGTGTTTTATGATTTATCAAATCTATGTTAAATGTCAGCTTCAGTAAGAGATATATCATTCCCAAACTCCATTGACTATATTAACTAGGTTGGCCCATTGAGATATAGACCTCTGTGTTACAGATGCTTTCAGTGTTTTTCATGACAAACTACGAAATGACTCTGCCATATTTAGCATAGATACAGCCTAAGGTCTTATTATAGTATTGAACTATAAGATTCTGAAAACACTGACCTGCAACCTCAGAAAACATTTTAGGCTCTTGTAAATGTTGTATATCTAAACTACTAGTCTTCTTGCTTTTCATTTCACAATACTTTTAACACTGAACTTTTTTTTTCTTGACTCGACAGCAAGTTTTCATTTGTCTTCTCTCTTACTTAGCAAAATATCCTTCACACTAGTCTTCCCAATACTGTCCCAACCCTTGATCTGACCACATCACATTCATTATACCTTTCCATTTGCATCCTCTTTGGGGCACAGGGTTGACGTTTCTTATTGCCTTCCCCTTCTTTCTTTACATTGCCTTTTTTATTTTTTCTTTTCCCTGTTTCCAGTTTTGGTATCTTCTCAGGTATCTATATTGCTCCTTATGCTTTCTTCTGCACATGAAGCGCATATGATGGCTCAAGAGCATACCTAAAATCTGGTCTTAAATGCTCTTTTATTTCATGAAGCTCAAGAAAAGCTAGAGAAACTACCCACTTCAGGACTGCAACTGACTGAAGTAATAGAAAACATTTTTCTGTAAGATCAGGAAAATTTAGTCTGTTTTTCTTCCCCAATTTTGCAAAATCTCCCCAGATCTCAAACATTCCCACAGTCATTCCTTAATTCACATCTGATTTTGAAAACTGCTGTTCATCTATTTTACTTACTTTATAAAAGAATATATTTTAGTTAGTTACTGGAGAAAGGGACTATGGATACCAAGAAAGTATTTGCCTACTGGTATCTCCTATTAATTTGACCTCATTGTATGCTTTCTTATTTTACCTCTTTCCTATCATCATCTCCCCTTTCTGCATCTCTATCTTTTTCGATTTTACACCCTTCAGACCAGATATGAGTTGAAGCTAACTTTCATGTTCTGTGCTAACTTTATTCTTTGAAGGATCCTAGCATATTTTAAATTCTATTGCATCAGAGGTATATAATAACTGCTGAAGATAATGAGAAATAAATAGAAGAATGAATATGAGTTTCTCATCAGGAATGTTTTATAACGCAAACAGTAAAAAAAAAATAATAATAGTTTTAAAATAACAGCTTCAACAAGCAGATGGCTTAAACCATTGAAACGGACTTAATATATTATGAAAATGTAAGAATAAAAGAAGTTACAATTATTAAATTAATAGAATTAGACTATATGTTTATAATAGACTATCATTAACATATTAATTATTTATTCATCAAGCCAGCAATAGCGATAGCAATAGCAATAATACTAATACAGATTGCCTTCCAGCAAACCAGTCAATATACTATACAAAGTCGAGAATATCTATTATAAAGGTGTCTATTACCCCAAGATTTCATATCATAGAACCCAAGTAGAGGGATTTTCTTAAACATTTATGAATAGATTGATATCCACCATTATCTCATGCATTTCATGTGAGGAATAGATGGAACAGCAGTATACAATCCATCATGAGCTATATTATCACAACACTTAACAAGTGTTATTACAGTTATTTTGTTAAAACTTTCAGAAAGTCCTGTGGGATTACGATGAAACCTAGAATACGTCATGCTTTTTGTACCCCATGATTGATACACCTTTGTCAAATCTAATGAAGGTCAAACAAAATAAGTTTCTTACACATTCAGTTGAGGATTGACATTATCTAAATTAATTGCAAAATTGGAGGAAGTGGAATATTTTAGATTAATTAGTGTGATGATCATCTATTATTGCACAATTTGGAAAGCATTAGATTACTTGTAATCATATTAAAATCATATTGCCAATTACTTGCAATCATAAAAAACCCACATATTTTCTCCTTTCCTATTACAGAAGCATGTGTTTGTCATTTAGAGCTTAATTTGTTGCTGCTTTATTCCTCTTTTACAGTGCTAAAACTGTAATGAAATTAAATTAAAACAGCACACTTTGCTTCAGCACAGTTCTCATACATGCTTAAATTTCAGCAGTCAGGTAAATATCATTCTGACTCAGAACCTTTATTCTCAGACTCTGCTTAAACTCAAAGGTGTTCTTTAGAAAAATTCCACTTTGGAAAAAGTACAAGCTAAAAGCAATGCGTATTATTGCATGCTGTTAGAAACACAGTCTATCTATTGCAGACTCGCAGAAATTGACTGCTGTGAGTTCCTGACGTACTTGCCCCCTTGCAGCTCACAACAAACGTTAAGCCCAAGTGATCAAGCACATTGTACTGCTCACAAGAGATGTTTGAGAACATTGTCGCATGTAGAAAAACACTATAATAGTAAAAATTCTGTATTGACCCTGGTTTTCAGAAAATAAAAACAATTCTTTGTGTAAGAAAGATACAAGTTTAGCAACTTGTGGCACAATCCAAGAGGCTGAGCAGTAAATGACTGCTGAATATTGCACTTAAAAATGTGGCACAGTAGCATCAGTGTAGCAGCAATGTGACTTAACCTTTAAGACTGAAGGAATTTAAACTATTTCTCATTTCACTACTTATTTTTTATATTTCTAGTAATTATTTTATACTTTCCCATTTTTCTTCTCCTACTTTCTCCCTCTGCTATAGCTGAGTCCTGGCTCTGGGTTTTGTACATATATACACATATACAAACAGACTCACGGAAGTGATTCATTCTACCATGTGATGAGAGTCTTTGTTATGGAAACAAAATGGTCTACTATTTTCAGTACAGTTGTTATTTAAGTGTTAGCAACCTGAAAAAAATAATCAAACGTTCTGTAGTTCAATTCTTCTTCATAAAGCGGATTCCCACTTGAGAACAGAAACAGAAAGGTGTTTGACTGGAACTATAATTTAAAATTATCATGGATTAAGATTATATTCCTGCTGAGGTACCAGACAGATTGACCATTTTGGACCATTTGTTTTGCCAGTCCAGCAATCTAGACATGAGAGCATTTAAACAATTGTTATCTCCCAACAAAAATCTAACAAAGGATTAAATTGGAATGAACCAGTATATATGTATTTCAAGTAATCATTCATGGTTTTTTTTCAATTAAAAATAACTAGCTGGGCCTGAGGTTCTTTCTTTGTGACACTCTGAGGGAGACTAAGAATTTCAGAAGATTTATGTGACAGCTTCCCTTTACTTTATGAATATTTTACCTGAAACTTGTCTGCATTCTGAAGACACATAAGAATCCCAAGGCACATATAGGAACTAGTCATCACTATCAAAATAATATAAATTGTAGAATAATATAGATGGCCTATTCGCCAGGCCCTAGTGGGCTGCATGTGGCAGTCAAACACACACACATGTATGCAGGTGACCTACCTGAGGCCCTGAGTGTCTGCAGCAGTTCTGCCTTCCATTGACTAGTAGGTTATATCAATTTCAAGGAAGCATTTCTAATAGTTAAGCTCTGAGATGAAGCCAGATGACAAAAATAAATCAACTGTATTAACCACAGGAGTAAGAAGGACGTAGAAAGAAAATTGGCAAAGCTTTGACATGCAGAGCAGAAAGAAAATGGAAATGAACTCCTCATCACACATCAGTGTGAGGGGAAGAGAAAGAGTTGCATAGCTCAAAGTTGAAAAGGAATATTTTGTGTACTATAATATGTAGAAATGTAGACTCATAGAATCAGTTCCTTTGCTTGGGGGTGGAAATGAGCCAACTGAGAGCTTATGGATAAGGATTGGAGAAGGCAGGTAAGAGTGACATTGTAGTGGGTGTCCGCTACAGGCCACCTGACCAAGAAGAAGAAATGGATGAGCCTCTCTACAGACAAATAGGAGCAGCAATATGTTCACTGTCCCTGATCCTCATGGGGGACTTCAACTCCTCCAATATCTGCTGAAGAGATAACATAGCAGAACATAAGTAATCCAGGAGGTTCCTGGAATGCATCAATGACAACTTCCTCCTCTAAGTGATAGAGGAGCCAACAAGGAGAAGCGTTCTGCTGGACCTCATACTCACCAACAACAAAGGACTAGGTAAGGATGTGAAGGTCAAAGGCATCCTCATCTGCAGTGACCTTGAGATGGTGGAGATCAGCAACCTGAAACAAGAAAGTGTAAAAAGCAATCTCACAACCCTGGGCTTCAGGAGAGTAGATTTTGACCTCTTCAAAGACCTGCTGAGGAGAGTCCCTTGACATAAGACCCTGGATGGACGATGGGCCCAAGAAAGCTGGTTAATATTCAAGGATCACCTCCTCTAAGCTCAAGAGCTGGCCACCCCAATGAGTCAGATAAAAATGCCAGGAGGCCTGCATAGATAAACAAAGAACTTCCGTCCAGACTCAGACACAAAAAAGAAGCATACAGAAGGTGGAAGCAAGGACGTGTAACCTGTGAGGAATATAGAGACATTATCCGAGCATCCAGGGATGAGATCAAGAAAGGTAAAGCCCAATTGGAGTTGAATCTGACAAGAGAAGGCAATTGATCTGGCAAACACAAGAATGGCTTCTATAAATACACAGGTAACAAAAGGAAGGCTAGGGAAAATGTCATCCCGCTGCTGAGACAGGAGACCCAGGTACAGAGGACATGGAAAAGGCGGTGGTACTGAATTCCTTCTTGTCTCAGTCTTTACTAGCAAGACCAGCCTTCAGGGATCCCAGGTCCCAGAGACCAGGGGAAAAGTCTGGAGCAAGGCAGACATACATTTTGTAGAAGAGGATTAGGTCAGGGAGTACTTAAGCAAACTGGACGCGCATGAGTCCATGAGCCCTGATGGGAGGCACCCACAAGTCCGAGGTTGATAGCTGATGTCATTACAAGGCCACTCTCTATAATCTTTGATCATGGTGGCTAGAAGAAGCAACTGAAAACAAAAGGAAAGGAAATGTTACTTCTGTCTTCAAGAAGTGCAAGAAGGAGGACCCAGGGAATTACAGGCCCATCGGCCTCACCTCAATCCCTTGGAAGACAATGGAGCAGCTGATCCTGGAAATCATTTCCAGGCACATGAAAGACAAGAAAGTCATCGGGAATAGTCAGCATGGATTCACCAACAGGAAGTCATGCATGACCAACTTCTATGATGAAATTATTGGCCTGGTAGATGGGGTGAGTGCAGTGGATATTTTCTACCTGGACTTCAGTAAGGCTTTGCACACTGTTTGCTGTAAATTCCTCATAGACAAGCTGTTGATGTATGAGCTGGCTGAACGGACGGTGTGGTGGAATGAAATCTAGGAAATTGGACAGAGCCAAAATATCATGATCAGTGGTGCAAAGACTAGTTGGAGGCCAGTAATAAGTGGTGTAACCCAGGGGTCAATAGTATTCAACATCTTCATTAATGACAGGTGGATGATGGGTGTCCCCCAGCAAGTTTGATACAAAACTGGGAGGAGTGGCTGATATGCTAGAGAGTTGTGCTGCCACACAGAGGGACCTTGACAGGCTGGAGAAATGGACTGACAGGAACCTCATGAAGTTCAGCAAGGAGAAGTGCGGAGTCCCACACCTAGGGAAGAATAACCCCATGCACCAATATATGCTGGGGTACACCCAGCTGGAAAGCAACTCTGCAGAGAAGGACCTGGTGGACGACACCTGACCATGAGCTGGCAACATGTCCTTAGCAAAGAGGACTGCCTGCCTGTTGGGTTGCATTATGCAGAGCATTGCCAACATCAAGGGCAATGATACACAAACTGAAACAGGTGAAGGTCTGTCTGAATAAAACATGTTTTTACTGTGAGAGTGGTCAAACAGTAGAACAGGTTGCCCCAAGAAGTTGTCCTCATGTGGCAACTGTGGAGAAGTTAAAAAACAACTGGACATGGTCCTGGGCAACCTGCTTTAGCTGGCTCTGCTTGAGCACGGAGTTTGGACTAGATGATCTCAAGAGGTGCCTTCTAAACTCAGTGATTCTGTGACAATGTAGACCAGTTATTCAACCATGTCTCTCCAATTTTGCTGTATAGATGCTTTTAGACTATGCCAAAAATCTTGCTAAATTCAAGGTAAATCCCATCCACTGCTCTCCCCTCATCCATAGAACTAGTCACCTCCTCATAGAGGGCAATCAGGTTGGTTATATATGACTCAACCTTGCTGTCTGTTCCCAGTTATCTGGTCCCTGATGAGCTTGGCCACCCACAGGTTCTAGGAAGATTTGCTTCTTAACATTCCTAGAGGCTGAGAATAGATTGGTAATTACCTGCATTCCTTTCTTCAGGATAAGCTTGATGTCTGCCTTTTTCTACCCATCAGGAACCTATTCCAGTCATCATAAAGTTTTGAAAATGATAAAAAATAGGCTCACAACTGTATCAACCAATCCCCTCAGCACTCTTGGGTTCATCTTGTCTGGCCCCATGGACTAGTGTATGCTCATCTCGCTTAAGTGATTCTTAACTTGATCTTCCTCTAATGTGGGTAATATTTCACTCCTACAGACTGTCACCAGCAGCAGAAAACTGAGGGTATAACTTAACAGTGAAAATGTCACTTCTTTTAGAAATTTTAAGGGAAAAAAAAAAAAAAGAAAACAAACCAGTGCACAGATTGTGTTTATTCTGCATGATTATACTCCGCCATGTGAGAGTCATCTCAGCAGTTAAAGAAGCGGTAAAGAATCTACATCCAAAAATGAATTTGTGCTGCAAAAGAATGAAAATAAATGCAACCGGTACAATTAGTGGACTCACTGCTCATAATCCTTATTTTGGCATGCATCTCTTTAATTACATTATGCAAAACAAAGGCAATCACAGAGGTGACAAATCTCTTATCCTTCAGACTGTGTTCTACTTGGAATAAATGACAGTGTACTTTTAAATGTTTAGAGACAAAGATCTCCCAGACAATGATCATTTGCTATAATATAAAGGAGAAAAATTAAAATGATGACTTTTGTTTTTGTCTTTTTTCTGCTATCATAACCACAATGTGATAATTAAAGAAGGTTCTGAGTACAGTAGACAGTGTGGAGAGACATTCAGGTCTTCAATATATAAATGTGGCTCTATTGATAATGCTCAAGAATATCACTTGGACAAAAATCTCTCCTTTGACAGCTAATTGCCAAATAGAGCGAATATGTCAAAAGGCTGAGATTGAAAAATTTACCTCTCTAAAGCTACTGGAAATTGGATCTACTTTTTTGTCTTCCACTGTCATCCCCTTGCATATTTTTGCTCATTGTTTTGCAAAGACACTTCCCTAGATTCTCAAGGTTGACTCAGTTTAGGATTTAACATATATAGGCAGTATTTTTTCCAGGAATTAATTAGATAAACAGTATTTTCCATTATTAACTCCAGAAAAAAATTTTTGAGCCAGAGGTGGCTAAAAAAAAAAAAAGAAAAATGAAAAATTTCCTGCAAAAAATGCTGTTTTATTTTAATCAAAAATGTTTTGCAGGAATGTGTCACATTGATCACAAAATCAGTATCAAAGGGAAGTCTTTTCACTTTCTGATTCATATCACTAGTGTAAAAACATTTCCTTTCACTAATGTCAAAATATTTTTTTTCACATTTATTATTTCATATTCATTTTTTAACTGAACATGTTCATTAATTCTTCAGTATCAAATCTTTTATGTTTCTCAACAGATCTTTTTTGTTGCAAAATTCATCCATAAAAAAAGACTTAAGTTTGAGCTGTTCATTCCAATTTGCAACAAAAGAGGATAGAAACCCAGAAATTTTAGTTTCTTACTTGCTCTCTTTACCATCAATTCATGCCTAAAAAATATATATTTCAAATTTTTCTCTACTCGCAGCAAGGAGAGGTGCAGCCTTACCTTCATTCTCACTTCACCCTTCCCTGTACTCAAGTTCCACCACTGTGTAGATTTGTAGATGTAGTAGAAAGCCTTAGTATTCAGCAGTTATGACCTTTAGGATCTGTCTAGCTGTCTAAGGTTTTATTAATGTACCTATGCCTGTGGGGTTTCTAAATAATTGTTGTCACTTTCCCAGTGAACTCCAGTTAAATGCAATTTACTGGAGAGGGACTAACACCATTCCCTTGGCCATTATAGGCAGGGGTTTTGATATCATTCCAGGAAACCTTGCCACTGACAGATTACTGATAGTTCTGGGAATAAAGTTCAGCTCCAGTACACTGGGCTTCCCAATACCTTAATGAAATTCCTGGAAGTGCCTTTTTCAGATAGAAGTATTTAATGGAACGACATAAACCCAGGAAAATGCAAGTAACATAGCTGAAATAGACGTTTTTGCAAGTGCTTCAAAGTTCAGGGACATAATACTGAGAATGCCACTGATCTATCTCCACATCAGTAGCTTTTTTTCTAAATGCAAAAATGTATCTGAAAACAAAGGCATTCCAGACTCATCCATCAGTCACAGAAATATTCCAGCCAATAAAATAGTTTTTCTAGATGGATTATACTAGCATTGTCCGAACACCTGCACACCTCAAAGGCTTATGTGATGTATCCTCACCATACTCTTGTAAGTTAACAAAATTCTGCTTCACCATTTTGCTGTTGAGGAGCTAAAGCACAATAAGGTACTAGGCACTGATCCCCCATTAAAACATTTATGTATGATGGGATTTGCTGTTCACAGCACATATCTCTTACATACTGGAATCTGATGAAATCCACGTCAGCTTGAAAGCTGGAGAAGAGGGAGAGTTTCGTCATAGCACGCTGGTATCCTGGGTGTACACGAAAATATTGAGGCATTGCATAAAATGTAGCTATTTACCCATTACAATTTGTGGTGACAACTCTTCCTTGAGGAGTGCCTCAAGGATGGGCACTAGTTCGTCTCTTGCTTGGAAGATACAGAGGAATGTTTATCTTTTGGCCCCACCAACGCTTAAGGGACATAGCTTTCAACATCTCCAAATATAGATGATTCCAGGGACAGTCTGGAAAATGTCATCAGGCACTGAGGAAATTTGATTCAGTAGTTGATAACTAAGTTGGATTTAGGTGCTGAATATGGACGTTCTCATCTGATCCCTATCAATCTTAGGTATCTGGTCAAAGGCAACCTTCTATGCAAGCTGTAAAGAAATGACTTGAACCAGTATCTCTCAAATCTGAAGAAAGTGTCTTCACACTGCTAGATCAGACATCCTAACAGCATTTACATGCTGAATAGTTCTACCACAGCAAAATGCCTGCTGCCACCTGAAATATACTTTCAGAGAAGGATTCTGAAAAAATCAGGTATCCGCACAGTCAGAGTGACATGCTCACAGATGGAGAGAAAGGATGCTGTATGCAATTTGCTGATGCAGTAAGGTATGGTGCAAAGAGGACTATTAAGGGAACTATCTTACAGAAGACTGAGGATCAGAACAACATAAGCATCTTGCAAACTGGCCTCAAAAAAGCCTTAAGTGGGTCCCACCCACAAGGTTAAATTCAGAAGAGGTGTCAAGTGAGCTAGAGAGAAGCCTGGCAGGAACTTTTTACCTCAGAAAATATACCTGTCCTTGGAAGAGATGCTCAGGAAAAGTTTGATATTTTTATCTTCCTGTTCAGGGAGCAGGAAAGCTGACGAGGCAGGCAGACTCATATGCAAGGCAGACACAAAGAGCTGTGACAGGTAGCCCAATGCTTATACTTGTGTACTTTTAACTCATTTTGCAAAAAGTTATTGTTCCTGTCTTTCTATTCTGTTGATCCAACAATATGGTTGGTGAACATCATTTGACACTTGCATAGCATATGAATTTCAAAATCTCTGTACTTTGCTATTTTTGTCACAGGCAACTTCTTTAATGTCCATATCTAAAGTTCAGTGTGTACAACTATATAGATGCATCCACAGGAACTAATCATTCTGGGGACAGCTAGGGGCCAGGAACATTAACTGAGACCATGCAAATAGCTTTGCTAAACCAAGAGCCCCGAGTAATTCAATCACAGAGAGATGGGGAGCGAAAGCCAGATTCTTATCCCAAGACAGAGTTCTGGTCAATGGAAAGTACTGAATGGGGTATTTCTTCTGAAAAGGCCATTTATGAAACACCACAGTGGGGTTTTTTATCAGCTCTTTGAAAAGAATGAGGCATCTCCCTTCTACAAAGTGCTCCAAATGCTACCTACTTAATCATAGTACATTGGTTCATAATTCGAATCCTTCTTTTGCAGTTGTAGTAATTGGATGACGTTTTTTTTTTGTTTTCCATTGCTGTTATAAGCAAAGGCCAAAAATCTGTTGGTTAATCTTGGGGACAAATGAAACAGGTGAATAACTTCTCCAGCAATACTTTACATTAGTCTCCACTGTTTCCACACTTTTGGTCTAGCTGGAGCTTTATTGAATTCTGTCTACGTATATTTTTATTGAGCCTTGAATTCAGTATAGTAAAAGTCTGATGAAACTAGTTTACATTTTCAAAAGTAAAGTCAATGTTTTTATGTTTATTCTGTTTTTTTATGTAGGCAGAGGAACTCTTAATAAATACGCTAAGTTCTTTAAAAAATGGTGTTGGAAGATGTAAAGGAATGTTCATGAGTAGATAATTAAATTTAGGGACTACAGTCATTTTAATTATATTTACTTTGCTAATCAGAGACATTGGGAGTTGCATCCATTTATTGAGAGCTTGACAGGTTTTATCTAAGAGCATTTTATAATTAAGATCATATATTACCTCCTTGCTTGAGGTAACAAATATTCCTAGGTTATTTAACATGGAAAGCAAAATCTGTTACTCAGCTGAAGGTAGTCAGCGTGTATTCTGAAGGAGTAATTTTGTACAGGACAAGCCCCTCCCCTCACCTCCCCCCAGTTAAATCTAAGGTTTAAAAGAGAAAAAAATCTTTTTTAAACATTTTGGGTTGGAGGAAGAGAGAACTGGAGAAAAATGCTTCCACATATTATTTTTGATCCAAATTAATATTAATTTTCTTTATTTTACAACATGTTTCTAGAAGCCCAGTAGCTTCGAGACTCTAAAGAGAAATACATAATTTTGTCAGGAGAAAAGAAAAATGTCTTTTTTTTTTTTATCTAATGTCCCGTCTTGCCACACACTCAGAAATACGACAACAGCTGACAGAGTTAATGGAGCAAAAATGCCCGATTCACTTAGTTTGTTGCAGGGTCGAAATATTCGTGCAAGGAATCCACTTCCGTTTAATTCTGGACTAACATTCAATTATTGCCCACAACCATGTTGTACATCTTTGTAGAAATGAAGTGTTTATTTTTTTAACTACCCTAACACCATTCCAGAATGAAATTCCATACCTCAAGTATTTCCTCTTTCTTCTTGCTAGATCCCCTCATGCATTTTGCTGTCACATATGATGACCATAAGGGCTGTAGAAAAATGCAGGGATCTGTCCTGACTTGGGGTGGAGCAGAGCCAACTTTCTGTTCAGTGAGAGAGGCTCTTGCTTATATTTGTTGCTGTAGAAATCAGGATGAGATGACTTGGTTGTTCACCCTGTGGAGGGGTCGCACCTGTGGGGAGGAGTGGACAAGTGACCCCAAACTGACCAATAAGGTATTCCATCCCTTCTTCCATGCTCAGTAGGAAAGCTGAGTGATCAAAACGTCAGGTTCTTCTTCAATGGCTTGATTCTTAAATGGGTGTCTTTCTTCAATGACCAACATCCAAAGAGGACTGTGTCAGTTCATCTGCCTTTGATCCCTATCACCGTGTTCCAGAATCCAGTTTCCACCCTTTGCTGAGTCCACTCTGGAAATTCCCCTGTGCCTGCTGGTGACATCTTCCTGGGAACTCGATACAGTTTTATATAGGTATAGTATCTATTTCATTATTTCCTTTTTATTTTATTATTAATATTTTATTAAAGTAGTTTAATTTTTTCTAAACTCATAAATCTCTTTATGTCTCTTCTTCCTCTCCTTGGAGTGAAAGGTGGGGGAGAGTATCTGTCATCTTGTCATTGGCCAGCCCGGCCTAAACTGTGATCCTACTATGGATGAACCGCACTTTACTGAACCAGACTCACGCAGTACAAATCATCTGTTTGCATGGAGGTTACATTAGTGTAATCTGTTCTCATGCATGAGGGGATGCCTGAATCCTTCTGTAAACTGACTGTGTAGCTGCTTGAAATTACAGTCTCAGTGATACAAGTCAGGGATGTAGCTCACTAGACTATTCTACCCAGTACCAATATCAAACAACTAAGATAGCTCACTTTCCCGATACTTAATCTGAAAAACTGGAGTGCAAAGAAGAAGGTATTCCACTGTCTCTGTGTTGTTGTTTTTAAAATACTAAAAATCCTTCATATTTTGGAAGTGGAAGTTTGATTGATTACAACTGCCCCTTTGTTCTTCTCAAGATGTTACTCTCTGAGTTTGTGAAGCGGGCAGGTAATACACACTTCCACTGTTCTGGTATTTGCATTTCTCTGTCACAAAAGTAGACGTACATAAGGCATCAACAGTCTCATCATAGCTATACACAGATGTTGACATGTGCATACAATAAGAATGTTAAAAATTTTAACAACCATATTTCAAATAGCAGCAATATGTCATCTTAACATTTTCAGTAGCTGTCCTTGAATTATATTTTTGCGCTGTGTTCTTACCAGAGTCCTTTCCAGTTGATTGCTTTCCCCCTGCCCCAAACACAGCACTCCATGGTATGTACCACAGAGAGACGAGATGGTGATATAAACACTAATATGTGTACTCTTGAATAGAGTAGTGTTCTGGGTATACAAATATGCCTTTCTAGCACAGATTTGAGGCTAATTAAATATCAGTTGTGTTGTAAAACACTCTCAGGATCGTTCTGCCTCTAAGTGTTATCAAGACTTTTTAAAGCTCTCAAAATGGTACTAAACAGAGGAACGTATGCATTTAAGCGCTGTTCTCATTTTCTCATTTTCTACTGAGGTCTCCCAGTTACTTAATTTTTAGAAAGAAAGATTGCAGTGGGTATTCCTTCCTGGAACACATTTTGCAGCTGTCCAGGTTTAATTGGCAAATTCTACTAAAATAAAAGTAGTAGTGTGGTGAACAAGCACCAGAAGAGAAGTAGTAGTGTCAGAGCCTTGCTAAGGATGTTGAGAAGCAGCTGATTATTAGTACTTCACAAAAATCTTGCAGATCTTTGTACTTCAGTGTTGTGAAGAGAAGCATTTTGCTGAGACTGTAATGATAATCATTTGCAAAGCACATGGAATAAAGCTTATACCTTGCTGGTAATGCACACATATGAATTCTTTAGCACTGTTATTTTAATGGAAGATTCAAGGATAAATGTATTGCTTTAATATTGCTCTTCCCTTGACATTCACTTAATAAAACCACAAATCATTGAGTGTTAGCATAACACAACAAATATTCAACAATAACTTCCAAACATATTGTTCCCTGGCGATTTTATCAATGGGAATAATGCCTGAGAGAATTTATGCACTTGACAAACTTTTTAGCAGGGCCTGTTGTGATAGGACAAGGGGTAATGCTTTAAACTAAAAGAGGGAAGATTTAGACTAGATTTACACTCATGGTGGTGAAACACTGGCACAGGTTGCCCAGGGACGTGGTAGATGCCCCATCTCTGGAAACATTCAAGGTCAGGTTGGATGGGGCTTTGAGCAACCTGATGTAATTAAAGGTGTCCCTGCTCATTGCAGAGGCATTGGACTAGGTGAACTTTAAAAGATCCCTTCCAACCCATACTATTCTATGATTCTATGATGTGGCCTATCAGGAGTGTAAAAATGCCTCAGACTGAGAAAAAAGTTTGCCTATGCCTATATGTTAAGGAACACCAAAAAAAAAAAGAAATAGTGGATTGCATTCATAAGAGAGACTATAATTCTTTTCTGGCTATTTTTTGAATCATTAGTAGGAGTAATTTTAAAAACACGTGTATCTTCCATAGCAGTTATTGGATGTATCAAACTATTGATTTTAAAGCAGAATTCAGGTTACTACAGAGGTATTGGATTACATTTTTGCCCTGTTTAATGCCCTGTCCACTTATTTTATTTTTTTTTTATTTAGCCAATAAAGACCCAGAATATTATTTCCCTTAAAAAGCCACAGTGTTTGTGAGAGCAGAAAGGCGGTGTTCTAAAAGAACTATAAATCGTCAATGTTAATCTTCTAGAACAATTAATATTTTACAGGATATTAATACAATAGAGGCAATAAAACTCAATCGAATTTTACTAATTAATTTACATCTTTTGCATTTGGAGTTATACTAACCTTCCAAAACATAAGAAATGTCTTCTGTATAAGAATAATGCTCTACGACATATCATTACAATCAACCCTCGTTCTTTCTTTAATATCCTACTTCTCATTAGGTTGAAACACTGTTCAGATCTGATATTTCTTACAATAAACTTTGCTCTATGGGATTTAAGAGAACCTGGAATAATAAAGTAAATCAATCCCCAATACAGGTCTGTGATATTGTACAAACTTTACACTTTCTTCTGGTGTTCTGTTTAAATAAAATGGAGTCCAAAAATCCTTGCTTCCCTTCTAACTCTGTTAAGATAAATATTTCTCACTGAAGACATGGAATCTAAAACTAGTGGTACAGTCCATGTAAAGGAGACAATTTCAGGTGGTGCCTTGGTTATGTTTTCTTGTTTGTTTTTTTTTGTTTTCTTTTTTGTTTTTTTTTTTTTTTAGCTATTAATACAGATATTAACAAATTGCTTTTCATTAAAGGAATGGCACATATTCATCTCAATATTTCCACCCTTTAGGGATGGACCATAAGTGAAAAAATATAAAATTTTTATATTTTTTTTGAGCATTTATGCATCAAACATACAGTGATATATTAATATGAAGAAAATTACCTGCTTCATATATATGTTTCATAGGTATAGGGTATATGGTATATCATTACAGTATGGTATGATTTGTGTGCCATCGCCAGGTTGAAGCCAAAGACGGATAGAATATTTGAGTCACACATTGCGAAATTTTATATGTTTTAATCCCTTTCCAATAAGAAGGCAATTCAATTTAGCACCACTACAAACTTAATGCCACATTAAACCAGAACCTTCACCACATAGAACAAAACTGTGATCAAGCTCACATAAAGAGAACCACTTTCAAGGAAGAGGATTTTTCTCAAGATGTAATGCTGGAGAGATCTTATTTTCTTCATCATGACTAGTATTAGTACATGTCAGATACTAAACGCATGGTCAGTGTTTTACCGCTAGAATTGCTGTGCTTTTAGTACCTCTTCACTGACTTGACTGATACACTATGCATGTGTAGGCACAAAAGAAACATAAAGCTCTTCCACGGACAATTAACTATATTACTCTGCTTTTCATGTTATAGTAGTTGTGTTACTTGACACTCTTCAAACATTCTCAGGAAGTTATCATTTTGCCTTTTAAAAAACAGTTGGCCTTATTATTTTTAAGCCCCTCTTATACTGAAATTGATTTCTGGACATTAAGTCATTAATTCTTAAGTCAGCCTGGACAGATATAAGTATTGTTCTAGCTACTTTACAGTTGAAGAAACTGAACTTAAGGCTCAGTTAAAGGTGAACAGCCTGAACTGCAGAGATGCCGCTACTCAGATATTACATTAGCTCCTGAAAGCAGTGGAAAGTGTAAGTGCAATTTCTGAAAGGCCATAAGTGAGTTGTCTGAGGCTACAGAAGTAATCATTATTTGGGGTGGGGTTAGAGTACCTTTGCTCACAGGAAGATAGAACCTTACTCTTTATGGCTCATGTTCAGTAAGTCTATCAGGAAATCTTAAAGCACTGAAGAAAGGGTGCCAGTAAAATTCTTCACATTTTATAAATGACAAAAGAGAAATATCAAGAAAGAGACAGTCCTATGTCTTAGTGTACCCACCTGACTGAGGGCAGACTATAGGTCCCTTGCGTTCTTTGACTGTTATGAAGTACTGACAGCCTTAAAGAAACTGTCAAGGCAAGTAGTAAAGTGGTGACATTCAGCAGGTTTATGCAGTGACTCTCTTCATAATACATATTTCTATTCCCTTCTCACAGGGTTTGGAAAGACTTAAAAATTATATGAAATCTTTATTAAATGTTTCCTTGTTAATCTATCATGTTACTTTAAACATTGCCCTAATGCAGTCATATCCTATTAGTAACCAACCACCCTCATTAATTCAATAGAAAAAAATGTTTTATCTTATTGACAGTGTTTTTATTGAATTAGTGGAGATGATTAATGGTAGTGTAATTCAATGGAAGCAGCTACTCAAATGTTGTTTAGACATCCTAGCCTTGCAAGGGAACTTATTGTTCAAAATCATATTTGTCATTGCTTGACACAGAACAGCCCAAATGTCAACATTTCTTGTAGACGTCCATAATCAAAACATGGTACTTGTTATCTTTATATGTTGCAACCTACTTTATAATATACACAGGAGAAAAGTGCAACAAAAGGTAAAGAAGTTCACCCATTAAAATGCTGAATTTTGTCCCTGAGGATTTTCAAAGATTTTCTGTGTCTGCTCAAGGATAGAGGCAATATCTTGGATAAGAGCAGCAGAGCAATGAAGCAGTTCTATTCAGCTACATAACCATTTGTTCCATTTTCAAGGGAGGTGTGATGAAAAGCCTGTAGGCACATATTTGTTTAGCAGTTATGTTTGGGGAGATGGAGAATTTTCCCTTGAATTCATCATTAGCTAGGTCACTCAAGCATAGGTATTTTTGTGTATCAAGTAATAGGCTCTTCACCTAAAATCTCAGAGATTTTCTTTCTTCAAAAGTGCTACAAATATTTCAGCAAATACAGTAATAATATTTCCCATAGTTATTATAAAGAATATAACAATTTCATGAGTAGAAATTAATTAAAGCTTACCTGAACCCTCACAACAGACACTTAATATTAATTAAATCTTGCTCCCATCCCACCGCAAAAGGTAAGTCTACATAAAAAATCAGAGATTAACTTGACGATAACATTAGTCTTTAAGATAAATTAATATATTTGAAGCCACTTAGAAATTAGTAAATATGGTGAGTTAAAAATAAAACACAAAAACAAAATAAGAAGGGAAAATAAAAGCAAACAGCAAATGTAGGTTAAAAAGAAACACTCTGCTTTTAATTTTTCTTTGTTACTCTTAATTTCTCTGCTGACTTAAAGGGGACTGTTTCTCCCCTATTTGACCCCACCTTCCAGTGGTTTTGATAACATAGAAATGACAAGTGTGGCATCAAACCTTACTTATTTTTGTACCAGGGTAACTGAAAAACAGAGTTTCCCTCAGCTGCATTATTATGCTTTCCATGGAAAATTCTGTGAACATGTGCCCACATTTTACATCTTTCTTTTGGCAGCACTTTTCCCTCCCACTTTTCTAATCTTTTCAATGGCATATGAACACTCAATATTTTCTTCCAAAAACAGCAGACACAAATTTGATTACAAGAAGAGTAAAAATGAGTACCATGTCTAGAAAAAATCTGGCACTTGTCTTTTCCTGTTCCCAGTTACAGTCCAGGGTCTGTTTACTGCTGTCTGCTTCCCAGCTCTTTGACATGTTTAGGGAATTAGACTTGTCAGATTTGTCTGAATCAATCCTGTATCGCACTAGTCTCGTCCCCTGGGCCCTGTAGGTATCTCTGAAAAGGACCCACTCTCCTTCCACTTTGTAAGCTGAGCAACCCACATTTCTAGTGGGATACCTGACTGAAAATCTGGACCAACGTTATCAAAAGCAGATGACTGGTAAGTCTGTCTAGTGATGGGTAAGGCACAAATAGTTAGAATTTCAGTATTAAAGGACAAGGCACTTGGAGCTTCCCTAAAAGTTTCTGTGATCCTGAGGGTTACATTTTTTGCAAAGTATACAGTCATTTAGACCTGTACAAACATCCCAGGGTGTTCAGCCTCCTGAGCTGGAAGATAAGGATGGAGAGCAGAACAACCCACCCATAATCCAGGAGGAAGCAGTCAATGATCTGCTTCTGCACCTAGACACACATAAGTCTATGGGGCTGGATGGGATTCACCCAAGAGTACTCAGGGAGCTGATGGGAGAGCTCACCAAGCCTCTCTCCATCATTTATCAACAATCCTGGTCAACAGGGAAGGTACCAGATGACTGGAGGGTGGCTAATGTGACACCCATCTACAAGAAGGGTCGGAAGGAGGATCCAGGAAACTACACGCCTGTCAGCTTGACCTCGGCACCAGGAAAGATCATGGAGAGGATCATCTTGAGTGAGCTCTCACAGCAAGTGCAGGGCAGCCAAGGGATCAGGGCCAGCCAGCATGGGCTTTGGAAAGGGAGGTCCTGCTTAACCAACCTGATCTCTTTCTATGACCATGTGACCCGCCTTCTGGATGTGGGGAAGGCTGTGGACGTTGTTTATCTGGACTTTGGTAAGGCCTTTGACACCGTCCCCCCACAGCATTCTCCTGGAGAAGCCGGTGAATCATGGCATAGACAAGTGTACTCTTCGCTGCGTTAAAAACTGGCTGGATGGCCATGCCCAGAGAGTTGTGATTAATGGAGTGAAATCTTCTTGCTGGCTGGTTACCAGTGGTGTCCCTCAGGGCTCAGTTTTGGGGCCGGTTTTGTTTAATATCTTTATCAGTGATCTGGATGAGGGGATTGAGTGCACCCTCAGTAAGTTTGCAGACGACACCAAACTAGGTGGGAGAGTTGATCTGCTTGAGGGTAGGAAGGCTCTACAGAGGGACCCGGGCAGGCTGGATCGATGGGCCAAGGCCAACTGTATGAGGTTTAATAAGGCCAAGTGCCAGGTCCTGCATTTTGGTCACAACAACCCCAAGCAACGCTACAGGCTTGGGGAAGAGTGGCTGGAAAGCTGCCCAGCAGAAAAGGCCCTGGGGGTGCTGGTGGACGGCCAGCTTAACAGGAGCCAGCAGTGTGCCCAAGTGGCCAAGAAGGCCAACAGCATTCTGGCTTGTATCAGGAATAGCGTGGCCAGCAGGAGCAGGGAAGTGATGGTGCCTCTGTACTCGGCACTGGTGAGGCCTCACCTCGAGTACTGTGTTCAGTTCTGGGCCCCTCTGTACAAGAGGGACACTGAGGTGCTGGACTGGGTCCAGAGGAGAGTTATCAGGCTGGTGAGGGGTCTGGAGACCAAGTCGTATGAGGAAAGGCTGAGGGAGCTGGGCATGTTCAGCTTGGAGAAGAGGAGGCTGAGAGGAGACCTCATTGCCCTCTACAACTACCTGAAAGGAGGTTGTTGAGAGGTGGGTGTTGGCCTCTTCTCCCAGGTGAATAATGACAGGACCAGAGGAAATGGTCTGAAGTTGCAGCAGGGGAGGTTTAGATTAGATATTAGGAGGAATTACTTTACTGAAGGAGTGGTCAGGCATTGGAACAGCCTGCCCAGGGAGGTGGTTGAGGCACCATCCCTAGAGGTATTTAAGAAGCATGTAGATTTGGCACTTCAGCGTATGCTCTAGTGACAGAGATTGTAGGGAGTTTTTTCTGTGTATGGTTGGACTCTATGATCTCAAAGGTAGGATAGTTTTAGGAAACTCTCTGAATGGGGGTAGATGATACACACATTGTTTGGAAGTAGGTCCAAAACTCCATTTCTTTCCCCACTTCCCAAGCTGTGACATAGGTGAAGTAGATGACTAAAGCACTGAATTTTGTCCCCATGTTGTATGTAAGTATTCAAATTGCTCTCATGCAGGCACTGATCAGCTGAAAGTCGCTAGTGTCAGTGGAGAGTGAAGGTAGAGCTGACTATTGGCGATGGATAACCGTAACATGAAACAGGGCCATTTCCTAATTCACTTGAGATTTTTCCCTGCTATTTCATCAGGGCAGTTATTCACAGACTCATAGTAATCTGCATGAGTTTTGAAGTCTAATTATGAATTTACGCAACAGAGAATCAAAAGTTACTGCATCTGAAGTTGGAATCATTGAATCATAGTTTCAGAGCAACCAGATGGCCTTTGCAAGAGCGCCGTAGAGTCCAGTCAGTAGAATCACTGTAAACATGTACCTCCTTAAAAAAAAAAAGGAGCTTCATGCTGCATAACAATGCATATCTCTAGACTTATACAGAGGGAAACCTGATGGACAAAAATACTCCCTGAGTTAAACATGATTCAAATAAAAGGAAAAGGATCAAAAAAAGAACATGACTAGAAATTTTTAAGAAGAAATACAAAGACATTTTTAAACAAGCAAATACATAATTACCTGCCTAACCCTTCACATAGTGAGCTGAAAAGTTCAGTGTCTTATATTTATAGTTTGGGTAACCTAGAAATACATCTTCTTGACACTGACCTGTGATATTTTGTAGTTAATTCTAAATCAGATTAGTCTTTTCTGAAACACCAGATGGTATTAATTATGCAGTTGTAAAACTTTGACAGAACCTTTACAGTGTGTCACTAGATACCTCTTATTTAAAAAAAAAGCATTTTATGATGTGTAATCTCACTGCTTTCAGCAAGTCTGTTAAAAATTCAGTGAGCGGATAAGACTTTCAAGTTTCAGGATTTTATTTAATACTTCTTATGCTTTTTTTTTATTTATTTATTTGAGTGACACTGCATCTTTTAAAGAGATTTTCACACTCATTTTTGACCTTTGAACTGTTCTGCATATCTAGCGTTATGTAAACAAAAGGCTACTCAAAGGGGAAGACAATCAGTCTCATGCCACTTCCTTCAAAAATCTGCACATCTCTTTTTGAATCTGCATAATGCACCACAGATACGTATAAGAAATAATGAAGCATACTGTTCTACTACTGTATGCCTCCGTTGGTAGATCTACCTTGGGACCTCATTAGTATGTGACTCTTTTGCAGTCAGTGAATGTACGTCTCAGAATGTTGTAACTCTGAAAAACTAGGTAAAAGTAAGAGCTGAATATTGTTCTTTTTTCTCATTCTTGTCAGTAGCAACAGAGCTAAATTCAAATTGGTCCTTGCTGATCCCTAGTCAATAGAATTAAAAAAACTTCTAAAAATAGCTGAGTATGAGATGCATACACATAAGGAACCTAATATGATACAACTTACACCCATTCAGTGACAATTCTCATAGCACTTACTGAACAAAATTTCATGGACAAGAAGAATAAGATAATCTATCATTAGAAGAAATCACCATATGTGCTCAGACTAACACATGACTAGAATAAGTTCTCCTTCCCAGTCACTCCTCCAAATCTAAAACATGGGAGAAACATAAATCATGAACTTGTAGAATAGAATCATAAACTGAGAGAGTGATTTAGGTCAGAAGGCACTTCTGGAAGTTTGTAGTCCAGCCTTCCCTCCCCACTGCACCCAAACTCAAAGCAGCAATGATTTAAATCACATAGCTGGGCTTTGCGCAGTCAAGGGTTGAGTATCTCCAAGAAAGGACAATCTCTCTGTGCTACCTGTTCCTGTGTTTGACCATAGGTGATCTTTTTTTCTTAATATTTAATCAGAATTTCCTTTCTTGCAACTCATGACCATGGCTTTTCGTCCTTTCTCTGTGCATCTGGAGGGTGATCCATCTCCTCTATAGCCTTCCTTTAAGTGACCGTAGAGAACACTAAGTCCACCTTCTCCAGGTTAACCTAAATCAGTTGACTTCAGCTTCTGTGTTGTGTGTTCCACCCCCCTGACCATCTTGGTGGTATCTGTGGGACTCACTTCAGTACGTCCAGTCTTTCTTGCACTGGGGAGTCCAAAACTAGAGTACATATAGGGCGAACAGAATATCTATGTCATAAAATTTGTTCTGAATGTGAAAATTTCACTTCCGTAACTGAATCCAGTCACTTTGATGTTATTTGTCACTTACTGCTACCATCAAAGCTTGTCTATTTTGTCTGTAAAGAATCTTAGCCTTTATCCATACATGTTAGTCTAGATTGCAGACTCAGTCTTGCACAGGTCTTCACAGATGTATTTCAAGTAGGGTCCTAAAATAGGAGTCAAATCCACTACCGCACCTTCTGTCCTCTCCTATGTGTCAAAAAACACACACAAAGAAAGGAATTCCTATTGTCTGTTTCTGATATAAAACTTAGGTTCCCATATTGGAATCTTATATTCTGTATACAGTCAAAAGGGAGAAGAACGTTTTCACAGAAAGCTTAAATTACTGTGTTCCCTCTCACTGTATTTGAGCTCAGGGTCTTTGTATAGGCACTTGAATTACATGCTCCTACATAGATGGTGATGTTTAATAAGCCTCATAATTAATGGAGGATGACTTTTTTGCCAAATATTAAAAAAAAATGTAGTAATCTCAAAACTATAAATATTCTGGCTGTCGAAAAAGGCAAACATATACAAATCTGGACTGAAACAAACAAACAAACAAACAAACAACATTCTGCCACAGAAATATTTTTATCCAGCATGCCACTGATCATGTATAGAATCATAGAATGGTTTGGGATGGAAGGGACTTTAAAGATCATCTAGTTCCCACCCCCCTGCCATGGGCAGGGACACCTCCCATTAGACCAGGCTGCTCAAAGCCGCATCCAGCCTGGCCTTGAACACTTCCAGGAATGGGGCATCTACAACTTCCCTGGGCAACTTGGTCCAGTGCCTCATCACCCTCACAGTAAAGAATTTCTTCCTAATAGCTAATCTAAATCTACCCTCTTTCAGTTTAAAACTGTTAACGTCTTGTCCTATCATTACACTCTCTGACAAAGAGTCCCTTCCCATCCTTCCTGTAAGCTCCTTTTTAGGTACTGGAAGGCTGCTATAAGGTCTCCTCGGAGCCTTCTTTTCTCCAGGCTGAACAACCCCAGTATAGAAACTGTGTTTAATATCTTCCTCTTTACAAAGGGCTTTAAACTACTCTCTATGAAAGTTTGTAAGCATCAGTCTACAAGATATTCTGAGATACCTACAAGATACCTATAAGATATGGAAGGACTTCATGACAAGAATATACTCAATTTCTCACCTTTGGAAATCACAGTAAAGCCAGAAGAGGAGATTGACTCACCAGCCCAGTGAGTAAGGCACCCATGCAACAGGGCAGAGCTCTTGGTCTCCAATCCCTTCCCCAGTGGCTGCTCATGACTTACACAATTGCACAGTGATGACACAAAACAATGTCCTCCTGCCTGATGGCTATGTCGCTCTCCAGACCGATGAGCTTTAAACTCTCTTCAGACACAAGTAAAATATGAAGTCAAGCCACATGCTTGGTCTATGCCAGAAACTGGATTGTTAACTGAAAGAGAATCCTGTTACCATTACCACGTTCTTCCACGCTTTTGGCTTGAAAGTCCACCTAAAGAAAAACAGTTATTCACAAAGACAACCTCATATTATTAAATCACCCGAATGTACCAGTGCTGGACCTGTGTATGGTTTATATTTCTAAGTACAGTCTCAGTAGTTAGATGCTTTAGTTGCTTTCCATTGAATTCCTTCTCTAATTATTTTTCAATTTTGGTCTTAAAAGCTAACTATGACAGGGAGGCGGAGAAAAAAACCCATATCAATAAACTCTAATCTTAAACTCTTTTTCACAAGAAACAGTAGTTTCCTCACACTTCACTGCTTTTACAGCCCTTATTAAGAGAACTGAGAATTCAGTCTGTTTGATTTATAATTGGAAATCATAAACTATAACATTCACCTGCTGTTCATATGCACAAATGAAATGATACAAGGCAGTTTCATCACTCAACGTAATAATTGGCATGAACCAGCTCTGGTATGCAGCATTCAGCTCCCTAAGGTCCACTAGCAAGTTGCTGTAACTAGATGCAGCTGTAAAGGAAAAAAAGGGAAAAACAACACAGCATTTTTCATATCACAGTTGTCTTGATTAATTCATGTGGGAGAAGCAGAGAAGTCTGCCTTGGGTTTTGTCCTGATCGTACAGATGTTACTGTAAAGTGAAGATGACCCCACTGATATTAAGGTTTCAAACCAGCCTCCAAACAATACTGGAGAAGAAACAAACGGTGAGTAGCAATATTCTTTACCAAAAAAAAAGGGCAAAAATAGTGATCTACCCACCTGGAGTGTAAATTGCACTATTGAAATTTGGTACTTCATGGTACAGAAAAGCTAGGCTTCTTTATTTGTTTTTAACCTACCAAACTTTGAAAAGTAATCCAAATTAAGTCTTCAATTCTTGCCTGAGCAGAGAAATGACCCATTTCAGTGGAACAGGTGGACATGTATATGACTTGAAACATAGCACGGAAGTCCATTCATGCTGAAGCTATTGTCCTTTAATATTCCCTGTACAAAAAAAAACCCCAAACCCACAACAAACCAAAACCCCAAAGTTGTGGCTCCTGTCACTTGAAACATTGAAAATTCTCATGAAATTTCACTGACTATGCTGCATTCCTGTGACTTATTGTTCCTTGGTAGGGCTTGTGGCTAAGAATGCCATAGAACAGTGCATGCAGAAAATGAGGGTACATAAATAAATAAACTATTTATCCCTCCCTAAGATTTTCTTTTCCCTTCTTACAATGACACTGAAATGTAAGGGATTCAAATGATCATTTTTCAAAAATTTTACCATTTATGGACTGAAATGGGAAATAGTGGAGATTTTTTGGAATAAGGAAATTCACGGGTGGACGTTTGAGCAAAAAAGGAAAGTGTAATTGTACAGGTAAATGAATGCCTGTATTGCCTCTCTTAAGATGTATGGGAGATGATGTGATACAACTTGATTCCTCTATACCATTATCAAAGCTTTAAGTATGGAACTATGTGTGACTACTCACACATTAAATATGTGAGTGATTGGCTGGCTTGAAAACTGATAGCAATAGATGTGCTTTTCAGACGGTCATGTGGTATGCAAACGTCAGTTAACATACTGTCTTCTCTCAGTTCCACAAAGTGCCTTTCAGTTCTACAGGAGGAAACTTTTGCCCATCAGGAAGAAACTTTTACCCATTTAGATTCTATCATTTGTGAAGGAAATAATTTTCTCCTCCAAGATTTCTGTCATGAAAGACATAATGCATCGACTTCCTGCATATCAAATAACAATTTCTAAATATAGTGTAATTTGTAAAAGGTTATGACAGAAATGCGAGCAGAAAAGATAGAGACATAGCAGTGATTCATGTTAAAGTAAATAAGCACACTTTGGGGAAAAAAAACAACAATAATATCAAATTGTGGCTTTCTAAGGAAACCTCTTCTAGACCATTGTGGTCTGTAGTTTATTTATGGCATAATGATAGGAGGAACACAGAATTAGGTGAACTCATAGACAAAGAGCAAATTAAGCTGGTGAATACTGTGTTATGACATGAATCCAAGTTCTGTGTAAATGCATATGCATTTTCATAGGTTTATGGAATAATCTCTGCCAAAAAGTTCAACATTTTTGTAAAATTGTTAATGGCATCTTTACATAACTCTAGTTATTTCTTCTGCTAAATGCAGGAAAGCGCTGTCATTTCTGATATCACTCTGTAGTAAGATTGGATAAATGTTGACCTTTTTTACCCAACTAGTATACCTAAGACAAACATGAAAGTAAACGTATGATGAAAAGCCTTCCCTTTGTTGGAAGGAAATGTTAATGGCTGCTTTTGTTATCTGTGTACCTAAAATCAATCTTGTCTAGTGACTTGTTTTTGTAAAGCAAAAAACTGTTCTTGACTTTTCAAACCACTGTGGCAAATGTGCTCTATAACCAGACGTGGGTCAGTGACACTACAATAGAGAAGGGATAACTGTCATTTAAAAAGCTGTTTTTCTTTTACACTTAACATGTAGTGACCTGAGGTCTGTATTTTTAAAGGCAGCTGAATAATTAGACCTAGCTATCTCAAAAATTATTTTTATACACAGCAGCTTAAAAGACAAAAAAACACTAAGCGCAATGACAAGCACTCATTTTTAAAAGAAAACTACATATGTCTTAGGTGACAAAAAGGGGCTCCTTTGTCCTTATCTTTTCATCTAAAATACTGTATTAAATATGCTGTAAAATATCTACTTTAGAGCTCCTGAAAATAATAAGCTCTCTAGAAAGGTAGCATTTGCAATCTTTGCAGTGATTCATAACCCATCTTGACGATATTCACAATACCCAATATCATTTCTACCCAGATCACTCTGACTAACTCTACCTATATTGGGACTCTGACGCCTCATACTCCACTAGGCTCTAGACAGGGATTGGATTGCTTGTTCCCCATCTTGATCTAATCCTGTAGGTATCTAAACATACTACATGCCTTCTCACCTGTTCTGAAGCATCTCATGATGCCTAAATTCATTTGCCTTAACACGCCCAGAGGGATCCTAATCCGTGGTGATAGCAACACATCTCTCATCTGGAGCTTCACTGTTTTTAGCCTGGGTACCTGTCAACATTCAGATATGCCCTGGTGTTGACAGTGTCTACCATCAGGATCAGAAAGTTTTGATGCCTAGGGGTACCTACTGTTTATCAACTCCATATTCAGTCAAATAAAATCCATGCCTAACTTTGGGGATTGGATGTCCTTGTGGAGTGACGCCATACCTTCCCTGCTGACTGGGAGAATTCAGGCATCCTATTTAAGGATGACTTTTTCTTCTCCCATGTTTTTAGACATCCCACCCAAAACCAAATACTTAACTCTAATACTTTCATGTCTTAAGGTACCTTAAATTAGTCATAACAAATCTAGTCCCTCCTTTTCATAGAATCATAAAATCACAGAATGGTTTGGGTTGGAAGGGACCTTTAAAGACCATCTAGTTCCAACCCCCCTGCCATGGGAGGGGACGCCTCCACTACACCAGGCTGTTCAAAGCTTCATCCAGCCTGGCCTTGAACACTTCCAGGGATGGGGCACCCACAACCTCCCTGGGCAACCTGTTTCAGTGCCTCACCGCCCTTACACCCTTGTCTGCATGTGTTGCAGTGTAGGCAAGTGACAATATGATCGTAAAAAAAAAAAAAAAAAAAAAAGGTGTTGCAGTTTCTATGTCCATATTCTGGTTATCATAGGTCCAAGGTCCCCCAGTTTAAGCATTCATTTCTGCTTCCATTTGCCCCCTGAAAAATGTGTATTTTGGAAGGGAGATAATTACCCAGTCTCCTGTCTAGGCAACACAACAGTAGAGATGGTCCCTCAATCTCCACGGCAACATCTTTTCTGCTAAGTATCTCCTGTTAAGAATTTTGGGTATCGTTTGCCATCCCACCTTCCTCTGAAAAGCATTACAGCAGAACTCCTCCAGAATATGAGCCATCTATCTACATCTATTCCCACCTCTCCCCAACATCTTCTTTTTCAACTCAAAAGAATAGCAATTGCTTAGCACATCTCAGAATCCAGGGTTTATTCTAAGTTGAGGGAACAAAACCTTGAAAATCATTACTTTTTCCTTCCTGTTATATATGTATTTTTTTAATTGAAAGTGTAATAACTATGATTTATTTTACAGACCGAGGAGACAGAGTAACAATCTATGTAAAAAAAAGCATCATCCCAGTTGCCAAAACTCTTTTCAGGGGATGGAGGGGAATCACAGATTTTCTCTTGGAAGTGGTCTCACCTGCTGACATGGTGCTTGTTCTCATTCATATTAAAACCACTTGGAGTTGTACAGATACGGGCGAGAGCAGGAATATGCTGTAACTGTGTCCAGCACTATAGTGTTACCACCCACAATATGCAAATAGATCAGGATTTTGAAAAACTAATTTTGATTTTTCTTAGTGTTTTTAACTTTATTGTCTAACTTCAAACTTCAGCTTTTTAACATTCACTGGAGATCAGGTATTTCATCCCTAATAGCTAACATAGTAAATGCATAACAGAAAACTGACACGTTTCCAATTTCCCCACTGTTTTCAATTTCTGTCTTGCTAAAAGAATGGATTAAATGGCTTTAGTCTTGCTGTATTGTGCATCAGCCCACAGGGTTCTTTCGCTGTCCCTACAAAGGCTGAACATATGAAGCTGAAGTCATTCCTGGTGTTGTGTCACTGATTTCTGCAGAGTTGCTCCAAGAACACATTTGGCCCATCATCTCATAACTGCAGTTTGGGAAAAAAAGCCTCCATAGTTTCTAATAACAGCATGACCACTGAAAAGTAAATTTAAGCTAGGGAATTATGAATTGTTGTGATTTCTCTTGGTTACTATCCCTGATAAATACTAAGTTGTTCTAAGGGCATTTGCAAGTCTATTTATTTATCATTTGATGATTAGGAGCAAATAGCATAACTATTAAAAAGCCTCCCCATTGCTAAATTACTTTTTAAATTTTCATTCTGTTTATTTTTTACTATAATTGTTTCCATCACTTCTCTTTATCCAGAAACAATGTCCCTTTATCACAAGCCTTAAAGGTATGAAACGAACCAGCCTACCAACAAAACAAAAACCAAAGCCATATCAAACTGTAAATTTGCTAATGGCAAAAGCATCTTTCTCTTCTTTCACTTCAGACATAAGGTTTCTACTTTAAAGGTGTGGTACAGCTAGTCTTTAGACCTTGCTTGTTGGTCTTGATTTCCCTATTTAGACAGAGTAAACTCAGTGGGATAAATGGATTTCTGGAATAAAATGGATTCCATGATTTTTCACTTGAAATAGAAGACTTCTATGGGATTTATATAAATACTGGGGTTTCTCTGGCTCTTCTGAAGAAATTAAAAGTCACTCTATTTGCTAGAAACTTTAGTTATTGTGAAACTGTGAAAGAAACGGGCTTTGTGAGAGTGCTTTTCTAACAATTCACGCTTCAACTTCTTGTTGCACCTCATAAAGGTGATTGCTTTTCTTTTCCTTTCAAGGTTTTATGCTTGTAGGTTTGCTATGAATCTAAAGTTTTTTTGGCAGTACAACCAGGTACTTTCCTACTCGGATGGCCATTACTGCCGAATTAATTTACTGGTCTGGATTTGCTACTGTCCTTAAAGGAAATGCCATATTCTCATTATATCCTTCCATTATACTAAACATACTGCCATCATTTAGGTTATGTCTGTCTTTAATGACATTTAGTGACATTTCCCGTTACTATTACAGTTAGTTATCTACTCATGGTCACAGTCTGCTTCTTTATATCTCTAGAGTGGTTTTAATAAAGCTGTACGGGGGCAATGGCTCTATTAGCACTTCTACCTAAGTCTTATGTGGACTGTATTGAAGATCTGCAGAATTTTTCCACTGTCCTATGTATATTTTTTGATTCATTTATGCAACTTTCACCAGTATAATTTTCTTGGAGCCATTGGGTAGGGTTGGTTCTGCCATGCAAACCAAATTTAACTGTCCTTCTCTGTAAGTGTAGCCTGCCTGAAAGAATATATTTTTACAATTTGGTAATCATTATTTTTTAAAATAAATCTCTTCTAAACTAGTAAAAAAACACCAGACCTACAGATGCAGCAATGACAGCAAATTCAACAGTGCCTGCCTGCTAGATCATGTCACATAAAATGATATTTGTCATTAAGTTATATTTGTTTATGCACACAAGCACACAAACTTCTCCAACTGGTTTGATGTGTTTGAAATTTTAAAGAGGGAACGCTCTTTTGAAAACATATGAAAACCTAATAAGTAAGTTCTGAATGCCAGTTTCAGCTTTGTATTCTTTTGTCAAACTCACTTGAAAGTAAATGAAACAATCAAAATAAGGATGAAGGTTCAAGTAGAAAAACTTGGAATTTATTAAGCATCTTTTTCTCTGGACTGCACATGCAAAATAACTGAGCTATATTTGACTAACCATAGCTTAGGAGTGTCAGTGCTTTATCTCCCTGGCATTCCTTATCTGCCGGTAGTGGAAGGCACAATGGGTCCCGGGGACGAGGCAGTGGATTTGGTCTCAAGACACCCTACTACTATTCCTGGCCTTGCTAATGATCTACTGTGTGATACAGAGTAAATTACTCCACCTCTCTCTGTCCCAGCATCATGAGGATAGCTACATAAAGCATTTCGAGATCTAAAGATCTTTCAGTTATATGGTATTATCATTTATTATTTATTTTCTACTCCTTTGTGAGAGTTTTTTAAAGACATTCTATGTCAGCTAATGCACATTTTTCCAAGGCAAGCAATCCGCAGTTGTCTGAGAGTCAGGCTATGAGTACAATGAGAGACAGCTTTTTTTCATCTTGTTTCCATAGAGTTCCTACACAGATAAGTTTCCTACACGAAAATTATGAGCTGATCAGGTACCCAAGTGTATGGGTTTCCAACAGGGAAACACAATCTCCACATTTATTTCTATGCATTTCTAGTGCGTCATCATTCAAGGTTGAATATGATCTGCTTGCCTAAGATGAAACCTGTTTGAAGTTCATTCACACCAACTGCAACAATATGATAATGCATTGACTGGTGCAGACTGTAAGCCATTTCTACCAGTAGCTGACACTGTAAATGCTGTAAGATTTTCTCTATCAGAAACGTGCTGTGAACAGTCTTTGGAAAAAAAATAAAAAATTAAACAATTCACCTTTTGTTTCCAGTGTTATTCCGTACTGGATTGTAGATTTTCTTTGTTTGCCAGCCCCAGCTGTTGTTTTTATTAGCTTTCCTCAAAAGCTGGCAATAACACTGTGAGGCTCTTTCAGAGTTTTTTCTGCGACTCTTAACGCCCACACAGCTGTAGCAAATGTGATGGGTTCTAGTTGTGTGACAGTTTAGTTAGCAACAGAAACAGTACAAAACTTGGAGATGTACCAGGAAAAATTTTCACCGCCATTCTGGTCCCTTTACTGACTTAGATGGTTTTAAAGCGGTACCTGGACTCAAGGATATGCCTCTAAACAGCCTTGTTTAAGAACTCAAACTCCTTTTGCTTGTGCTCCATCACCCAGATCACCATGCTGACATGATATAAAGCCCTCTGAGCAGGGCATATTACCTTTGGGTTTGGCGTGGTGCTGACTGGGGCTACGGGTTTGCCGTGGTTTGGAAGGTGAGTTGGATTGCAGTCAGCATGAGCTTACATCTGCCCGCAAACGAGCTGCAAACACTCCCCTGCCAGCCCCAAAGTTCTCCTGCAAATGGTTACAGCCAGCCTTGCTGGTAAGGCTCCCGGTGAAGGCAATTGCCAAGGGTGGAACTGGGAAAGGGTGGGGGACCACCCCGCCACAGCCTGCAGCACTGCGAAATGGTATCAAGTGCTGCTGCCTGCGGGCTGGCAAGCAGAGCAGCTCCAAATCAGGAGGGCAGAAGAGAAGCTTAGCACAGAAATCACTTTGGCACAGCTGCCGCTCCTATTAGAATTCACAGTGCTGTACCTCGTCTTTCCTTCTTGGGAAAACCACTGCTAGCAGCAACAGGTCATTCAGCAAACCGCAGCCCGGGTTTCTCTGCTGCAATTATTACCTCTAGTGTCAGCTGCCACTTAATTCTAGTCATGCTGTTTGATTGTGCTGAAATCCATCATTAAGATATTTAAAGTTCCAAACGTTTTCTCTATCCCCATCTCCTAGAAAGTTAAAAAGCAGCAAAAAAAAATCAAATATGCTACTGCTCTTTCATAATAGCTACAACTCTAGCATTTCCTGAAAGTCTGTTCTCATAATTTAAGAGACAGTATTAAAAAAGGGTAGAAAAGAAGAGGATGGATGGGAAAAGGCTTGCAAGAGAGAATAATGATTTCAGAAGTAGTAAGTATATCAGGTATACAAAGAATTGATGCTACCAGAAAAATTGATTGCTTGTTCTGTTTTAGAGGCAGAATTATGGAAGTAACAGATAAGAGAAAGTAGCAAATGTGGTATATTTCAGTAAGGATTTAATATCACTGACACAGGGCTAGAATGTGAATAGGCCTATGAGGCCAGGCATTAGAAGTTACTATTCATTCCAAAGTGGTATCACTTCTTCAGAGGTTTCATAGTCAATAGTCCCCATTAAAAAAAAAAAAACAAAACCAAAACCAAAACAAAACAAAAAAACACAAACCAAAGGTACAGACCGAGTCCTACAGTACCAAATTCTGCCCTGGCCCCGTGGACAGTGATTACTATACCAGGGAAGGCATGTCCATGGACCTAAATATCATGGTGAAATCTACCTAAAAGGAATTTAATTAAAGAAAAAAAAATCTTAAAAAAAAAAAAGCTGAAGGAGAGCATTCACCTATTACAGTAAAAGTATCTAATCCTCCAACTATAACATAGAATCGTACCTGTGGAGAGCAGATACCCGATTAGCTGCTCTGGCTTTACTGTTATTGTTTCATACTTACTAAGAGAGAACAAAGTGACTCACAATTTCCTTTATAAGTAATAGCTTCTTGGTCCCAGTGTGAGGTCCTGACTCATCAACAACATTTTTTTTCCTGCAATTTCTGCTGTTCGTATGTGTAATTAATAAACATAATGTTGGTGCATTTAGTTGCTATAGAAACCATTATTTCTTAGCTTCTCCTGAGGATTCTGAGCAAATCTGCAGTAAGTTTGACCCAACTTTGTCACCTTTTTACAGTCTTGAATAAAATAAGTTATGACTCCTGGGAGGAATGTTTGAACGTTTGTCTATGAGCAAAGTTCTATAAATCTACATAGTAATTTGTCCCAATAGACTGTTACCAAATATAGTCTCAAGACCTTATAAATTATATCACCCAGAGGAATGTTATTAAGCTTTCTTTCATTACATGAAAACAATCAGTGTTGGTAATTTAAATGTGGTTTACTCAAACTTCCTGCTAATTTGAAAATAATGTAAAATGCAGACAGTCAGTTGTTAGAATAAATAAGGTAAGGACAAATTATATGGAAAAGTCAGGGCTGGACACAACTTATCTTCCCTGAAATGGTGAGTACAAGAATCTCAACAATAACGAAGGTATTTTATTCTTGTAGCACCCTCCAGTGCTGTGAATTTATTTATAAACATCTGATCCACACCAACACTTGAGGCATGAGAAGTTTTGCAAGCAGTTAAATTTTAAAAGTATATGTGGTATTTTAAAAGTATATGTGGTACAAAACACATATGTCAAAGTTTGTACAGAACACCAACATAATGCAATAATGATGGGGAGGTAGAAAGAACTGATGACTGTGAGAGTGACAGGGAAAGGCAGTTTAATGTATAAGCCATCAGCACAGACTGGAACATGAGTATATCTGGTTCCAAATTAATATTAACCCTGCTCATACTCGATAAAACTTTAGACACACTGATACAGCTTTAATTTGATGGAACGAGAGCATCTCCCAGACCACTGTAATACTGACAGTGCCTAAATTAGCGCACACTCACAAGATGTGTACTAGAGTACCAAAATACTGAACTACTGAGAAACCTGTGGAAGAGCTGATGGCTCTTTTCACTGTGGCCATGTTCTGAAAGAAAGCGTAACACTGAATTTTTCTGCAGCACCTGATCTCACAGAGAAGACCCGTTTGATAATATCTCTTGTGAAAGGTATGTAACAGAACCACAGTTTCTGGATCTGGGTGAGACTTACACATGAGATAGTCACAGAGCTGTTCGGTACGACAATAAGAAGAAATCGAAATGTAGGCTCCTACAGAGTTAGTAGCAGCTGAGGAAGGGGCTGCACAGAGATACCTGCCTCAGCCTGCATCCTGCTTTGGACACTCTGTACATCTCATCCTGGATTTTGGAGAAGAATCCATGCCTCCCCTCATATTTTGAAAGCAGAATGTTTTACATTTAGTCAAAAATAAGTATTGTAAGTACCTGCAGAATCACAGTCTCTGTTTGTACAACCCCACCATAATATGGACATGCAAATGCATTTAGGAGTCATCAAGGTTCTTTAAGTAAAAGGACTGATGGATAATGTCCTTCTGGACACTATTAATACATGCTAATAAAAAGAAGCCATAACAATAAAAAGGAAAATGCCATCCTTACAAAAGCTTTATCCTTTTCTCATTCTTCTGTCTTTTCTCTAAAAAGAGATCTTGACAGAAGAGACTATTTGAGTATTGCTCTTAATGGGCTCTCAAATATGCCATTATTAGGAAATGTAATGAAGTTCCTCCCTTGTGTCCAATTCACTTTTATTTGTTTATTTTAGGGATGCAGAAAGGGCTGAATTTTTTGCCCCTGTGAACTTTATGGAATAATGGATCATTTCCTCTAATTGTTTTCTTTTTTTTTTGTTTACAAAAGGAGGACGACTTAGTAGACATTCTGTAAAGGCCCAGGGATGTCATTATGTCTATTGCTATTCATAATTGGATATCTCCATGTAATTTAAAACTATTAATGAATAAAATATAAGAGTACTCTCTTCACACAAGTAAACAAAACATTTTTACAAGATGGCAGGGTTATTTTCATCTCTTCAGAGAACAGTTGATATTTTCTGATGAAAATATCCATTGTGTTTCTCCAGGGTATTTAGTAACAAGGGTGAGGGAAAAGGAAAGACAGTGGAAAAGTTCAAGGCATGATCGATTTTACATGAAAAGAGTCAATATTTTTAAAGACTCAATGATACTGACAGAATACAGAATTCTAAAGCTTTTTCTTTTTTTTTTTTAACATTCTTTTAGTAATGGTATGACCTGCCTCTATGAATATTCCCATCTGTTTCAGATGCTTTCATAACTGCCTTGTGTATATCTTTACGACATTGCAAAAGCAAAGTAAATTGTGTGCACCTGTGCTCAATGGCACAATGGCACTAAAAAGCTCCCTAAGATTATCTCTGTCAACAGCAGGAAAAAGCATGAAATAAGGGTGGTGTTCATATTTGGTAATGGCCAACTAGGATGTGTATGTCAGATACATACATTATGACACTTACTCATATCAGCAAAATGGCACATCTTGGTTCAAGTCTCCATGTGCCTTTAAGAAGCTTGCAGAGTGCTTTCCACCTTTTCTTTGGAAAGATCATTCACTTTTTCAGAACTACTCACTTTTTCCACTTTCTTATCTTAAGACATTCATTTATTACGTATTAATTCAATAATTTGAAGAATTGAACATAACAGAAGCAGTAGTGAGCAGAAACTTCATCGTATAGCCTCAAAGCTTTACTGATCTGTAGCTGGGAATGTGAGGAATGTAAAATTGGACACAGGAAATGCTTGTATTCCTTCAATCATAGGTTAGATACATGGCTTATTTCCTCATATATCTGAAATAGCTCAAAGCTATTCTATACTTAACTCCTGTACTTCACTGCTAGCATAACTATGCTGACAGGAGAAGATATACTGAAATTTTCCCCATGCCTTCCTGCAGTGTTCTCTCTACAGAGGAAAAATGATACCATCCAAGGTTTTCAGAGAAAATCTTCAGAAGCACATGAAAATGTGTGTTGACTGGCCTGTGATGCCAGATTTGTTCAAATCAACTGGAGAATATCTGGGAATAAGATCCCACATCAATTACAGGTTACTTGCTATTGAGCAGCACCAAGAAGTCAAGTCACCAAGACAAAGAAGTCTTCTTTGAAGAGATGTGAATGGGTCTTGAAAGAAAAGGTGTAAATCCCTAACTCTTTCAAGGATTCAGAGATAAATACTTTAAATCTATAAAGTGGCAGTTTTAAGATGCAACTGCCTTCCTAGAATTTCATGAATAATAATTACATGGGGACTGCTATGAACTCCATTTTGCTCTCCCTGCTTACTCGGGGCTGTGGATTCCAACAGGCATCAGCCTCAAGGCTCATGACAAAGCTGTTTTGTAGAACCCGTGCCTTTTAAACACAAAGAAAAGAAAGTTGTACTGGAAAAGGTCCCGAAACAGTGTTTAGGACAAAGTCTGTGATAACTGAAAGTGAATGAGAAAACAGTAAACAAGATTCCAAATGTAGGTAGGAATGCAGTTATACAAAAGCTTTAAAATGAAGCTGGAAGACTTCAAATTCCTGCACAAACAAGGGGAGTAGGGGAATTATTTAAATTAGGACATGATGTAATCTATGTAAATCTGAGCAGACGAGAACAGCTGGGATGATTACTCATTAAAATAAATCACGATTTCACCCAGTAAAGCAAATTATATGAATCTAAACCTGATACTTATGAGACATAAGCCAGGCATGGCATTACTGAAATAATACCAAGGAATTTTGTCTTTTACTAACAAGAGTATACAGTTGTGATGCCTCTTTCTTCATAATTATAAAGTGCTTTCTAAGAAAACATTCTTTTTTAATACTAGAACAATGGGACATGCCCCATTTCACATTTTCACATCATCCAGAGGAATGAATAATGCAGAACCAAGCCAGTAATTGACTGAAGCAAAAAGAAAAGGCAAAGAAAAACCATAAAGATTCCAGCATGATACCAAATGAAAGTATTTGGGGTCAGGTCTCTCCCAGTATGTGAGCTTAAGTCATTGATCTGTTTTACTCTGTGGGGCACTTTGGTGTTGTCTCTGGTCGGACTTAATGAAGGAGTCGAACTGTGTGATCAAGTGCAAAATAAGAAAACCAACTCATAAAGAGAAAACCAATATATTTCTCTTTCTTTTGACTGACAATTAGATGATTTTTTACCTTGCATTGTGGAATGATTAATAAAATTATAATACAGATTTTTTTCTTTTCTTTCCTTTAGTTAACTTACTCATTTTTTCAAATGAATGAGGCCAAGAAATAGGTCAAGGTATATTTTAACTGTACGTAATGCTGAGGACAAGCCAGGAAGCCAGATGTACCACTGCTCATGGATATCAGGGGTCCTGAGGCAAATCACATGGACTCTAGGATCCTAAGTGGAGAGAAGCATTACCTGCACTGCACTCTTGGGGTGAAGTTGCATCTCTCTTTCTCTTATTTCCTCTCATCCAACTTCCTCCTTCTGTATCCTTCGTCCTCTTTTCCTTCTTTTCCTTATCTGCTTCTCTGTGGAAACCTTTCTTAAAATAAAACCTCTCTCTTAAATTTTTATCATTAACAGAAAAAAGGCATGCATCCAAACCTCTTGCTTTTCTCCTCATTTTCAGCTATATGCCAGTTTGCCCAAGCTATTACTCTAAATATGTTAATATAAGCTAACATATAAATAGACTAAAATATTGAATGCTATCATTTGAAGACAAAAAAAAAAAGATTAAAAAAAGGATATAAAAATATAGAAAATCACAAGTTAATTTGGTCTGAGAATTCCTTGGTTGTTACCTGAGAAGATTTTCAAGGTAGAAATAACCACCTGTCTTTTTAAAATACTTTCTGGGTGTCTTCTTTCAGAGTATCTTAGAATGTATTAACTTTGGTGTCACAAAGGTAAAAAAAATTGTTTAAACCATGCCACCTTCAGAAAATTAAATCTGGTATATGTAGTACATGACAACATTCAGCTGAAAATCTTTCAATTGAATATAGTTCTATTTTCTCACTTCATCGTTGATCAACAGAGCAGATAAATGATCTTCTGATCCATCTTCATATCTCCAAAAATATTTCTGATGTATAAGGCTTTCTCAGGAATTACTTAGGTTTATACGCATACAACTGCAACATTAAGCTTAATTTTCGTGTAAATTACTGTTGCTTCCACAAATTTTCTTTGATTTTATGTTTTTAAACTAAAATTATGACAAGTCTTTCATTAGTTAGAGAGAAAGTCTATGCATGTTATGTTGCTATTATAGACTATTTCCACTGAATACATATATTTCAGTAGCATCCAATGGCACTGTCGGTCACAGGTCTATAATTTGAAAAGGTTATAACAATGCAAGTCAAATGCATGCAATTGTGGTATAAAATGTAGAAGCATTTCTTTTTATGATAATATTTGTGCTATTCTATCTTTAAAATGCCAATTAAGTTATTGGGAAAACTAAGGGATGAAGCGTATCTTAAAAAAAAAAAATTCTTGGTATGAAAAAAATTGCTTCTTCAGAAGAAAAAATGTAAACACTGGCATTTCAGTCTTGCTCATGTTAATGTAGACAAATAATTTATTGAGCTCAAGAATTCTTTGAATCACTTTCAGAGGTGATATTCAGCATGTGCTACAGTCCAAATTTTACAAAATTATTAGTTTTATTTTTTCTATCTGTTTCAAGTCAATGAAACTTTTCCAAAACCTACCTGGAAACTACATCTGAATCCCACAGTCAGCACTTCTGCCATCCTCCTAAGAAGGAAGAAAGCCTTTCTTCTGTTTCTAACACTAATGGAAAGGAGTAACTGTTTGACTGGGAATAGTTTTAGTTTTAAAGCTAGTGTCATAGTAAGTTAAAGAATAATAAACCAGTACACTGAACTACTCATATTAAAAGTTACTTAGCTGACACAGATTTTTACAACTACTGGAATGTTTTATTTTTTTTCCCTCTTCTCTTATTTTCTTCCAGAAGCTGTGTTTACTGGTGTGACATTGAATTCTTTAACACTGAGTTTCTACTCACAAATGTTTCCATACCTTTTTTTTGCTGCAGACATTTTCCTTACGAAAGTGTTAATGGAGTTCAGGCTAACTGCCAAGAATTACCTCAAAGTTTCAAGGTCACCTTTCCTGTGTGGAATAACTGGAATGGCTCAAAGCCCATGGGACACTGCAAACAATTTTGTTAGTATTCTTGGCTGTTTCCCAAAATAGAGCTTCTGTTTTCTATACCAAGAACTTTCTGAATAACAAATTATTTTCAGCTATGGCTTTTCATCAACACCACGGAGAGAAATTAAAATATAAAGCTGTTGGCTGTTGAATATGTCTGTGGCCACTCAGATTACCTCTTGAAGAGTAGCTACCTTAAGGTAAGTACTTAGTGAGCAATATCAAAATTATTGTGACTCGAGGACTAGATTTCCCTCTTGTTTATTGGTTACTCAGCATACTGTCCCTGTCAGCTGTGCCTTTGTCAGCAGTCACATTTGATTGCAGGCTTCAATCAATGGGTGAGATAGACAGAGAAACACGAAGTTCTAAAACTGTCTTTTTGGAGGCCTTGAACTTGTAAATGGTTCCAACACGCAGCGTAAAATAGGATATTTGTTTAAAGTCCCACTGGATCTGCTCCAAGGCATTCTTCTTGCGCATGATGTGGCCTGGTGCACATCTTTGCATGAACAGCACCCTACCCACACACGTCTGAGGACACTTGCTTTCAACCTCGACAATGAGCATGCAGAACGCAACACAAATTTGCAGTCCTCTCTGTTTATGATTTTTCCTCAAAATGACAATGATCTCACAACAGCTGGCCTAAAGAAAGTATTATTACCTCATCATTTGAAGTGGATTATAAGCTGGCGGGACAGAGGTTCCTTTCTCCCTTTCTCACGGGTACGTATGTACATACACACACAGACAGACAAGATCAGTATCTGTTAAATTAAACTTCTGAACAGAATTTTAACGTAACCTAAAATCTAAGTCCAGCCTCCCAAATTTCAGAAAAAAAGGACCTGGTGTTTCAGCACTAGTACCAAAGTGACTTTTTAAGCCCTGCAGAAGGATGTTCTATCTGCCTAATTTAAGCACTTAAGTGAACTAGACTTCCTTGTGAGTGCTTGAAAGACATGTAATGATATATCTATTAATATTTAAGGAACTGAGATAACTTTCTTTGCAGGAGTCCTTTACTAGACACATACAATTTGAGTTTAAGGTGGATACCTATGTTGGATTGGATCATATCATACCTTTTTTTTTCCAAGGTGAGGTGACTGGAAATCAGGAAACAATTCTGCAGCAAGATTTGTAATGCATCTGTCTAAGCAGCTGGTTGTTTACATTAAACAAATGTTTGAACAAAAGAATGTCATAGAGAATCAATCTACTTCATCTTGTAGGAAAAGTCAAGAGATGAAACTTTGACAGGAAGTTGCTGCATTTTTTTTTCTCAAGTCTACAGAATAAAAAGTGCTTGTGAATGAGGACATATTGTCAACACAGATATTTAGATACAGTGCTGAGAATGAAAAGCTTCTAGAGCTGTTCCGCTGATATCCTGTCATCCTGCCACCTGAGAATGACAGTCTGATAGTATGCAGCAAGAGGCAAGGAAATTTCACTTTGAAAACATCAGCAGCCCTTGTACATCTGTTAATTAAAGCAATCTGCCAGTGTTCCTCTTAGGCGTGCAATGAATCAATGCTAAGCTAACGTGACACATTTTCACCGCTGCTGTAATAGAATTGAAAGTAACACATTTATTTATCAGGTGGCACCGGTCTACACTTCCCTGTCTGATGAGGGGGTTTGATTGTCACACTATCACCGTCTGTTCTAGGTATGACGAACTGGAGATTTTCAATCTGTTTCAGTGAAGTTATAAAACAACACATGGATTACATGTTTCTACTGGATCGTTCAAGCACTATTTGTGCCTTGGATTTGGCTAACAGTATTTTTGCTCTATGTTGTTACAGAACTGGAGAGCAACAGTTGCTGGCAATAGATCTGCAACAAAAAGATTTCTTTACTTTGAAAATCTTTACTCACAATGCAGGATTTCATACAAATTTCTATTTCAGCTTTAAAGTGAGGCTCTTGTTCTTGACATTTATTTTTTTTCAATTAGAAGAGCTGGTGTAAAAAAGTATTACCTTTCCCTGACTAACGGCAAGAATCTAACTTCAGGGACCTACACTAGGTGCCTTTACTCCTTGCTGTTAATCTTCAGAGAGCTCTGAACCAAGACAAATTCAAGTTCAGCCTGTTTCTCAAAACTCAAGTACTGCAAAGCATTGAAATAAGGAAAATATAAATGTAGAATACAGCATATAAACAAAAAGCAATGTGATATAAACGTTACATAAAAGACATACCTCTAGATAACAATAGTTTACAGAATGACTGAAGGTGGAAATTCTAAGATATTGAGAAATACTATGTCAAAGCCCTCAGTGTAGCAACCAGCTCTGCAATCTCTTCCCTCACTCAGGGATTTGGCTGCCTGTGCTCAAGGGCAACACTGGAATGGGATAGCTGTGTAACCCTGGATGAGACTTTTGTGAAAATAAGTAAGAGCTGTAAGAAGCCTTGTGGTGCCCCAGCCCATTGCCTTTGGAGCTGCATCTTGCCAAAGGCCCTTGCCCCTACCTGAGCTACATTGTTGTATGCCAAATATCTTGCTGATTCTGACCTTGCTTTGCTGGCACTGGACCTCAAACCTCAACTGGGTTTGTCTGTCAGTCACTAGGCTTTTGTTTGACTGTGGTTTGGTCCCCAGACCTGCCCTGCTTTTCTTATGTAGGTGCTGTGGGACTGTGTCCACGGTAGGTGGGGTGACTGCCTGCCTTGGTGTCACCCTGGGCTCCCAGCTTTCCTTCCTTTGCAGAGCAACTTGTTCTTGCTGCTATCTGGCATATTAGGAGGTTGCCAGACTGCTATGGATGCTGGTCACACAAGTTTCACATATAGAACTCTGTAGGAGCAAAGAAGTTCGCCAGCAGGTGGAAAGCACCTCACAAACATGAAACCAGTGTCAGCAGAGTGCTGTCGCAAGGCAAAGCTGTTGTGTTAGTCTGCAAACGCTAATGCAGAAGAGCATTAATACAGATAGACAAGCAGCTGTATCTGATTTCATAACCTAATTGCAGGAAGACAAAATCCAATTTCAGTGTCATTTTTGCCCTGTGGATAGTCTAATGTCAAAGCCAAAAAAAATTATTGCTTCGTCATTTTCTTACCTATAGGCATTTCACATCGTTATTTTGACCTCTTTTTTTGGGCTCATTAGGGTAAAATCTTTCAACTATACAGCATAGCTTATAAAGTATTCAATTGACAGTTTCTATAAGGCATCCCAATGTTCACTGAAAAGTCTAGGAAGGTCTATGAACCACTCAGTCCTTGATTGCACAGACCTTTTGCCTGAGGTTGAAGATCTAAGAGGAGACTGTTCCATGTTTGCACAACACCCGGCATCTCTTGACCGTGTCAATTACTGGGGCTCCTAGATGACACTTAGGCCAACACTGTACGATTAATGGAGAGAAACAGGCTCCACCAAGCTAGTAACTCTTTGTAAATACTGGAGGGGAGGGTGGTGGTACTACTCTGCCTTCTTGCAAAAACTTTTGACAATGGGTTTTCAGAGTCTGCAGAAGAAAAAAAAAAAAAAAAAAGGAGTGTCTAGCCATTAATTTAACATTTCATTGCAATGCCTCTTGCAGAAGAATAAATAAACAAATAAATAAATAAAAAATACAGGCAGCCTGCTGCTCTGGTTCTACAGTTTGAAATTGATTGTTTTTCTTTAATGTTTTGCCTGATATCTGTGCATATTGCAAAGCATAAATCTGCAGCAGCATGTTTTTAAACTAGTCAGCATGTCTGGTGTGCTCTGAAACAACCACCCTTCACTTTGAACAGCTCAGCTCAGTCAGTGGGGCTTAGGTTGCTGCTTTTAAAGGAATGCAGACAGTGTTGTTTCCTTGAAATGAAGTGATATAAAAATTCGTGTGAGTAATTCTTCAAAATGTAGCCAGAAATCTTTAGAAAAATAACACCCTTAAAAAGTAAAGCTAATCCTCTTAAGAGATTTTGCCTTTTATAAACTTCAAACATCATTTGCTTACTATTGTTAACAGAAGTGGCAGCACACTTTGGTTACTCTTACTTTTAGAATAAATACTCTATAATTATCACAGAATGTTGTACATATATTGTTGCACAAAAATATAATGGGAATTTTACTCAAGGTGGATTTATAAAAATAGCATAAATGCTGATGGTGAAAGGGACAAAAAAAGGGGAATCAATTCCCAGCACATCTTTGCAAAATGACCTCACACAGTGAAATCTTGGAAGCTCATAGACAACGAATCAGGACTAGAATTTTGCATGTGATACTGAGGGATAAACAAGAAAATAATCCGTACAAGAATGAAATCTTAGAATGAAATATGAAAATACCCATGTTAAAATATTGTGAAAGTTTCAATTTAAAACAACAGGAGACAGATAACTCAAAATTAAAGACGAAACTTGACTGACTTGGTGGTGCCAGTGGTAACAACCTTACAGGACAACTATACTTATCACAGTGCATAGTGAAATTAATCTTTGGGATACAGCACAGATTTCCAACAACTTATTCTGGGTATACATTACGTGTGTAAAATATTAACTTATAGATTTAAATCCTTAATTTGAAATCATGTGATTTACTACCCTTGAGTCTAATGGGATGACTTCTACTCTCTCCTCATGATAACACTCAAAATTTAAACCACGGCAATAAAGAAATTAGAAGTCTCAAAGTGATAGCATCCTCTTGCTGAACACTTCATGTGGATTTGCAAACATTGTTAGCATCTCACTTGCCCTCAGTAAGGCTACTAAAACCAGTAGATTTTCTAAAACACTCCTTAGTGACATTTAATGAGAACTCTTCCTATGTGCTCCTGTCTAGAATCTTAATTTGTGTGAGGTAAGCCGCAGAAATACAGTAAAATTTTGATAAATAAAAACATCGGAGAGTGGCATGTTTTGAGTTCATGTTCAATTTTTGGCTACCTATTTGTGAAAATTAGCCTTATGAATTGTATGGAAAATAGGAATGGTCTATGTTAAATCATAAGTCGTTAAAAAGGATGTATCTTTACACTAAATCCATGTTTCAGATGGGAAACCTGATGTAAAGTTAGATGAACTACTTGAGTAGTCACAATAAGTGAGGCAAGAAAGGAGCACACAAAGTATAAAGTCCTGGATCTATGATGTAGTTGTTGAATTATTTACCTAACTTGGGCAATTATTATGATGCACTATTAAGTCTTAAATGAGCAAAAAAGTAGATTTCAGTAATAATTTCATCCATCTCAAAAAATTCTAGATTACTTCCAAAAGTCTATTTCCAGTCTTTTGTGCAATGTAGTTGTAAATTAGCTTAGTAGCAAGTTTGTTATCACGTATCTTTTAGAAAACTAGAATATATCCTACCAGGCCTTTTTATAAGACAACAGATATTCAGACTATATATTACATATAACTTTATTCACTGACTAAATAAGTCAGTACGTATGTGGTTGTTTGTATGATGAATGTAAATTTTTATATTTAATCAGAATCTCAAATGGAGTTAAACATCTAATTTTCATCAGTGAAATTAAAAATAAAGGATATCCGTTAAGATGCTTTATATTTTCAGATAACAGAATACTAGATTTAACATGAGACTAGATAATTATTATTGTTATATTACTAATATAAAAGTGATGGAAGGAAAAAGAAACCCACAAAAATTTCTGAGTCCTAAGTACAAATTTCAGAATTTTAGAATTGCAATAGCATCTGTTTTTTATCTCATTGGCCAGTCTGGCCCAAATCACAACAAATTTAAAGGAAGCCCAAGCACCTTAAACTATCAGAATTCATAAGTAAAGGAGGTGGTTTATCTAACACTGAATAACATCCTTCTGCCTTTCCTCCATGTGAACAGAGTTTTGAAATATAGTGACCGCACATATTTAGATAGACACAATAGATGACACACTTCTTTTTATTTTATGGAGTGTCATGTTTTGTTGACATGTTAACCTATATTATTTTTTTCAAAGTACTTTTTCCAGTGCTGAAATGGAAATAGAAGGTGTATTGTACCATAGACCTATACTACTTAGATAAGTGGCTGGCAATAACTTAATAGCTCCTGATCCTTTGAGGAGCTTAATATTTCCTTCCCTCTGGGCTTTCTGTAGTTATTTTCATATGACTATTGTTACAAAACTGTCATTTTTTTTTTATTTTCTTTCTTTTTCTACACAAATTACCTTTAAATCTACAAAGGAGAGTGGTCTTCTGAAGACCTTCCACAAGACAAATCCCTCTGTTATTCTCCCAGGTGCTCAATGACACAGTGAGAGCATCTCGACTCTGCTGTGTCCCAAACAATCAAGGATTCAGCAGATCAAGAAGAGGTGAGTCATGCTGAAGTCCTAACCATAACCACAAAGCGATCTGCTGAAAGAAGTCAGGTCCAGGTCTGTTGGAACCAAAATGACTTCATTCCCCATCACCATCCTGTGACTCACTGCATTCAGTCAGCCTGCCTGAGAGCTGGCTAATTGTAGAAGAATGATACCTGGGATCAGTAAAACTCTAAAGATACAGATCCTTTTAAAAGCATGGACATTCCCATCTATTTCTCCACAGTGTGTATAGATATAGTTCTGTCTGAAGACTCCCACTTCATACACATACCAGCACTCTTGGAAACTCATAAAATGATACATGCAAATAACTGCCTGAAAATGAGATGACACCCTTTTGGCTCTAATTTAGTCCTTGGGGAATCTTTTGTTTTTCTTTTTGCTCCTGCTGTTTAGTTGCAATATTGCTGTAGTAAGTTTACTATGCTGATCTTGTTTACTTTCTTTTTCTTTTGGAAGGAACATTCCTTTTTGTAACTGTAATACTGAAGATTAAAAAAGAAATTATTCCTTGATATGTATCCACCTTCTGCAGATACCAATACCAGCAGCAGGATTTCATATTTTTCTTTATTAAAGAGTTCAAACCATCTTGGTGTCTGACCCAAGCACTTAACTATATAATGAAAGGCAAAAGTTATGCCTTCTGTATCTTATTTCAGTAGAATCTTTCTACCTTTTCAAAAAAGTTTAAAAAAAAGTAAGAATAAGATAATACTTTCAAAGCAGCAGCTCTAGTAGCACTGACCTAAAATGTTCATGGCGACTCACAAAATGTCAGTTCTGTGAGAATGAAAAGTAAAAGCCAAAAAATGGTATTGTTGTGCTGTGGGTATAAAAAGATTTGTAGATTTAACTTCCAAAGAAAAAGTTGTCAAAATCTGCAGCTCAGATTTTAATACAAAGGAATGCAGTAAAATAATAACAAATAAGATATGGAATGCATCATATTAATATTCAAGTATTATCAGAAGTATTGAGTAGAACACTTTCAGAACAGAGTGACTTACTGGTGTAGTACAACTTTCATTATCTTCTTTTGTAACAGCTCTCGACTTTATATTCACTAACATTTCCTTTACTATTATCACCACTAAGTAATGTTTACTTTTATAGTAACGCATAACAAAGAGAAAGATCTCAGATCACTAGCCACCTACAGAGGCAAAGCTATTAAGTGATGTGTTTTACTTTCTAGTCTATATTTGAGAAAAAAATTATTTGAGAAGGCAGCAAGATGTTTTTTATTTTTATCACAGTGAAGCGCCATGCAAAGCTGTACTGCTGTATAAGTACATCTTCATGATTAAGAGTATTATGCCTACATAAAGCCATAGAAAGAAAAGACATGATGCAAGCAGTTTATTATTAATATACCGAGAAAAGGGTGCTTTCATGCTTGTATCTTCAATTCCATAGTTTGTCAGATGGGTAATTTCACCAGTAAAATTTTGAAGGTCATTTTCTTTTTCCTATTCCTTTTTATTTCAATTAAAATTATTATTTTTATTGGGTTCTTTTAATTTTTTTAGTCAGGCCAATTGACCTCATTACACACTTGCTGAATCAGGTTCCTGAATAAATGACATCATGCAGGACAAAAGTTAACAATTGCAATATCCCATCAAAGAGTTGATATTTGCATTTGGAGTCATTTGAAACACAAATCTGAATCATTAACTCTAAGTCAGCAGAGTTAAATCCAGTCTGAATTCCCTCTTTAATTACCTGGATAAATGCATTTGAGTCTTTTCAAGATATGAACATTCATTTACAAATCAAAGAGATTTTTTCTTAGTCCTCAGGCAGTCCAGTCTTTTGAAGTCCGTAGCCTTAAAATCTAGAGTAACAATTAATTGTAACAATGTGTTATCAATACTACAGAAGACACTGGATGCTAGAACAGTTCTTATGGCTACCCATCCATTAGATACAGACTTAAACTTGGTCTTAAAGCCTATCCAAATCCTGTTTCACCACATTTTGACTAAGGATTTATGATGTTTATTCAGACTCCTCTTATATTGTAGAGTCCAAGGGAAACCAGCAGTAAAAGGACCATGGAAAACTTAGTGAAAAGCATTCAATGAATTAAAACAGGCCCATCTGAGTAGTTTTTTGGGTAAAAGCCAGTACAAACACTGCTCAGTGTGTACCATTCAGTAAAGCTGTTACTTTCGCCATAACACAGCTCACAACATACATAGCTCAGTTGGTAATTAAAAATGCTGAGTACCTATGAAAACACAATTTTGCATTTTGTTGTTCTGAAAGTATTTTTATTTATAACTTATCGATATAAAATGTTGCACCAGCAGGACTTCAGGATGTGAATTTAAATGCGTATTTTTTGGAGCTGTGAACCTTTGGCTTAGGAACAAGTTAGACCAAATGAAAGACTGCCATCTTACTGTAAGGCAAGTATCTTACAAGTTAGAAAAGGTCATAGTGTATGATGATGAAGATCTTTGCTTTTGTAATGTAGCCTCTCCTTCCCCCATATGTGACGTATATGAAAATATATAAAGTATGTGAATACAGGTGATGGTGTCTATCAATTAATTAGAACTAGTTATTGCTTGCTGTACACAATGTAAAAAAGCATAAGTCACTTTTTTGATTATTGCATGACTGGGATATCTCAGAGTAGTCTCTTATCTCATGCAGTGTCCTGGTGGGAACAAGAGTATTATGTTTGTAGCAGGAATCGTAGAATCACAGAATCATAAAATCATGGAATGGTTTGGGTTGGAAGAGACCTTTAAAAGACATCTAGTCCAACCCCCCTGCAATGAGCAGGGACATCTTCAACTAGATCAGGTTGCTCAGAGCCCCATCCAACCTGACCTTGAATGTTTCCAGGGATGGAGCACCTACCACACCTCTGGGAAACCTATGCCAGTGTCTCACCACACTCACTGTAAAAAATTTCTTCCTTCTATCTAGTCTAAATCTACAATTTTTTAGTTTAAAGCCATTACTCCTTGTCCTATCACAACAGACCCTGCCAAAAAATCTGTCTCCATCTTTCTTATAAGCCCCCTTTAAGTACTGAAAGGCTTCAATAAGGTCTCCACAGAGCCTTCTCTTCTCCAGGCTGAACAACCCCAACTCTCTCAGCCTGTCCTAACAGGAGAGGTGCTCCAGCCCTCTGATCATTTTCGTGGCCCTCCTCTGGACCCACTCCAACAGGTCCATGTCTTTCCTGTGTTGAAGGCTCCAGAGCTGGATGCAGTACTCCAGGTGGGGTCTCAGCAGAGCGGAACAGAATCGCCTCCCTTGACCTCCTGTCCACACTTCTTTTGATGCAGCCCAGGATATGTCTGGCTTTCTGGGCTGCGAGCACACGTTGTCGATTCATGTCCGGCTTTTCATCCACCAGCAATCCCAACTCCTTCTCGCCAGGGCTGCTCTCAATCCCTAATTCCCCAGCCTGTATTGATACTGCAGGTTGCCTTGATCCAGGTGTGGGACTCTGCACTTAGCCGTGTTGAACTTCATGAGATTCACATGGGCCCACTTCTTGAGCCTGTCCAGCTCCCTCTGGGTGGCATCCCATCCCTCAGGCGTGTCAAACACACCACTCAGCTTGGTGTTGTCTGCAAAATGGACAGAAATGGTGGACTGATGCATACTCATGGTTCATTACAGTCATTGACATAGGAATGAACATGCTCATGTGTGCAAGACTTAGTCTTTCTTTATATTTAGGAGATTTTAATGAAATCTAAGTAATAACATTTCACACATAATCAGAGGGATGGAGAACCCACCCTATGAGGAAAGACGGAAGAAGTTAGGTTTTCTTTCTTCTCTTCTTTGAGAAGGGAAAGCTCAAGGGGGACCTCATCACTCATCACAGTATCACAGTACTTAAAGGGCGGCTATGAAGAGGAAGGTAACTAAATCTTCTCTTTCTTCACAAAGAGACACATGAAGAAAATGAGGGGCAATGGGTACAAGTTTCTCTGGGAAGGGTTTCATCTCAATACAATAAAGAAATTTTTTACAGTGAGAAAAATCAATCACTAGAACAACTTCCCAGGGACATGGTACAGTGTGCATCAATGGTGGTTTTCAAGATGTGTTTGGACAGGGTGCTAAATAATCTCACCTAGGCTTCCTTTCCCATGAAAGGCTGGACCTGATGATGTTTCGAGGTCCCTTACAACCTGGTCTGTTCTGTGACTCTACTATTCTAGAAATCAAGAAGAACACGCCTGCTTTTCTTGCTCTCCTTCCTCAGTTTTTATTGGCCACAGGTGTCTTGTATTTGTTCATTTCTTATCTTCCATGACACAGTATGGAAGGGATAAAAAGGCCTTTTCTAATGACAGCAAATATCATCACCTACATACTTAATCAAATAGTAGGGGGTAACACATGAGCATTTGGTTTGCAAAATGGAGCTCATGGTATCCATAAGGGGTAAAAAAACATTCTTCAAGGAGTGCTGTGGTCAACAAGAATTCATGGTTGTCATAACAGGAATCCTTATTTTTAGTTTGGTTTGCTAGATTCTTTCAATTTCTATAATGCCATTAACAATGTCTTATTAAAAATATAAATTACACTTATTCCTTTTAATCTCACCATTTAATGTGGATTTTGCTTTTTGTTTGCAATATACTCTCAATGAAAACTTCTTGCATTTTCATGTTTCTAGATTCCAGGAAGGTTCAGAGCTATGACAGAGCACACAAAATGGGCCAAAAGAAATTATCTGGGCTACAGAAAAACTTCTGGAGTGGATTTTGACCTTTTGTTGACTGTTGTGTATAGATGAATTCCTTCTTTAATGGAAAGGGCAGCAGATAATGTGGATTAATTTATAATCTTAATTAAGACTAAATCTTAGGCTCATGTCACAAACTGAGTTACTACTGTCAGGAGTTTACAGGTTTCACTGGCTAAAGATACCAGTAAATACCTTCAGAGGTCATTTCAACCCATTACAATCTGATGGGCAGATGATACCATACCTACCAGAAAGAGCTATTGCTGTTCACTGACTGAGATACATGATTTAGCAATACTAATCACAATAATATGTTTTTATTATTTATACTTTAACATAGAGGTCAGCTGTTACCTCTCAATATTACATCAACTTGTCTTTCGCCAAAAGCCTTTAATTCCAGCCTGAAAAAAGGAAAGAACAGATCACCTCAAAGTTTTCAAAGTGTTGTTTTTTTTTTTTAACATGAATCCTGAATAAGTCATTTTAGCTTTAGTAAGAAATCCCAATATACTATCCATCAACAGTAAAGTTGGCATCTAGCAAGAACTAAGTGAAGTTAGAGATATTTAATATCTTTTAAAGATTTGCAGTTGTTTTATATTGAGTAATTCAGAATAGATTGTACTTCAGAATAGATTGTCAGAAGATTGAGTTTTTTCTGTAACTGTAAGGGAAATACTTGAAGCATAATTTGGGTATTTTTGCAGGAGAGAGGTAGTGCTTTCAGTCACTGGCCTATCTCAAAGATATATATTGATCCAAATAATTAACAACTGCTAGACAGGACAATACCTTCACTCCTGGATAGGTCTTCTAGTGTGGTGATATCTAATCACTAACAACATCCTGAGATATGGAAAAAATTTTTAGTGAATATGAAAAAAACTGCAACTTATGTCTCCCTCCCCTACCATACCTCTACTGTTTGACAGTAGAAATAGCTAAGTGATTTGTTTTACTTACTCAATATTATTAGCATTTATCAGATTGCTTTTTGTGAAGTTATTCTTTTTCATTTGAAGAATTTTAGCAACTCATTCCAAATATTCTGCTTTATACATGAGGTAGAAACTCTAGATTTAAAGTTCCATTTCACCAGGCTTGACTAGGAGAGGCTTCTAAAATAGTTGGGATTATATATTTACTGAAAGTGATGCTCTTTTTCCAATTGTTAGAGAAGTAGCCCAGACAACAAACTGATTCCTTATGCCAAATTTTCTCATGGCTAAAATTTGGTGGGAGGACTCCCAGCAACAAGAATTGTTTGACTTCTCTTTGCAGATTTCTTTGTACATATATTTGGATCTGTTTGTGGTTTTTCTCCATCAACCTAAGTCTGCTTTACTGCTTTTTTGTCAGCTGTTAAGTTGAGCTGTTTAATACAAGCCATTTCTTTTGTGGTGCTACAAAAGTGACTTGTCAGATTATCAAGTCTTGTAAAGGTTTGTAGCAGATCAAAAAGGAGAGTCATCTTTAGATCAGCAAAAATGTGATCCAACAGATGACAATACATAAATAGTAACTTTCATAAGCTATATTCTGCTCTCAAGTCTGTACAGAACTTGAGGCCTGATTGTCAGTCTATTTAGACCAAAGACTATATATACAATCTTTTTCATTCTTCATTCTGAATGATCTGTATTTTCTCATTGCTTTTTACTCCTGAAAATAACAGTCATGCTGATTAATTACCTGGCAGAACCCAGGCTTACCTAGCATATCCTAGCTTCTGAGATATATCCTGCTCAGTGTAAATGTTGGTCTTTTAATGGCAATAACAGTATGTGGGGCTGTCTGGAATTTTATTAGATTGCCATTAACAACAATATATCACTTTCCAGCTCTGCCGAGTGTTTTAAAGAAGCAAAATAATCAAATTGTATGCTTCAAATTTGCTTTAAAAGTGGACATCATTGGATAGTATGAGCTCAATTATTGCAAAGTTTTGCCTGCATGAGTTAAAAGATTGTGGTGCACACATTTTTATTGCTAATTGTCTAAGCCCTTTAAAAATAATTTACCAGAAGATATTTAAACAGCATCTGTTTTCTTTTGGGATTTACTTTCATACTGGAGATATTTCTAGCATCCTTTTTCAGTTTTTATTGTGTGGGTTATAATATCCATGGATTGCTATGGATACAAACAGTTGGATCAGTCTATTAACCTCCAAAATAATTAAGAAGCCCTGTAAGGGTCAAATCAGGAGGGAGGTTGGGAGGGGGGGAAGAGGAGAAAAATGAAACATATACAGAACAGCTGCTAGTATTTCCCTCTACACAATATTTAACTAGGTCAAAAAAGAAGTTAAAACTATTTGCCTATTTAAATAGATCTTCCAAAGTTGGGAAGCTAGGAAACTTGTTCTTTCATTGAACAGTTGCAGATAGAGATATTGTCACTTGATTGTCCGTCCGGCAGCCAAAACAGGACATGAAAGTCTTTGATGACTGTATATCAAAGTATAAGTATGCAGTCTGAAACCAAACAAATCTCATTTCTGTTTCAGGAGATATAGATATATATATAGTTTCAGGAGATGTAAATATACATATATATATTCATTTATCTGGGAGTGGACAAATCATCATATGTAGAGCTCTTCTAATCCCTGATACTCACAACACTTTTTCCACTTGACTTAATACGCAAATTCTCCAGAAGTTCATGTTTTGGTTTATACACAGTAATGCATTATATCTGAATAACACACAAATGATCAAATGTTTATCCAGCTTTAACCAAACAATATTAACTTCCTCTGTTCAAAATAGCTTAAATTATTATAATTTTATTATTGATTTTATTCTATTACCTACATAGACTCCTTTAACACAAAGTTATCTATATACAAATAACTGTAGGTAGCTGTTTGTGAATACAATTTCTTACACCTCAAGCTTTCCTTGAGACTGGAAGTGGGACACTGAGATAAGAGTGTTCTGTTATATACTTGTAGTCATGGCACTACAAAGTAATCAGTATAAATATAGAAATACCAGGTCTCTTGTAGATTATGTTCTGTGTATTCTGTAAGGTATTATTTACCTGGAAAACATGATAGAAAAGGGACATGGGGTGATGTATAGGTTACTGCTGAAAACTGAGATTTTATTTTCTTCTTTGTTCTGCTATGGTCTGAGAAACCCATAGCAATTTATTGTTGTTTAGACAATTATTCTACCACCTGATGACTCCTCCCAACTCGGGAAGGGGAATTGGGGAAAACAAGGAAAGAGGAGAGTTGATATATAAATAGATTTAATAGAATAAGACTAAATAATTAACAATAATAGTAAAGAACCAGTATTGATCCTGATACTAACATAAAATACATGAGGATTATACTTGCCAATTCTATCAGTAGGAAGCCATGCACTCCCAGCCATGGATAACAAATGTCGGACACTGCGAGTGCTACAGCTTCAGGAGGAAAGGAAGGCCTCAGGTGTCTGGCTCTGGGGCAAGAAGTTCTCTGCACCACTGCCATCAGAGAGAGATACGAGGCAGCAAACTTTCTAATTCATATCGAATGTGACATTTATGGTATAAAATAATCCTGTTGGCCAGCCTGGGTCAAGTGCACAGGCCTCACTCCTCCTGCCTGCACCTGGTAAGGCTCGAAATCACTGAGACTTTGAATCCCACATAGCCTAGCTGGCTATAAAGTAAATATTTTCATAAATTCAGACACTAGAGTCTTCTAAAAGTGCAGTTCCCAGCACTTTGGTTTCTACTGCAGAAAGCATTAATATTCTGTAGGACAACTGGAGCCACATGATCCAAGGCATCTTCATCAGACAAAGTTCTTCAGCCTAATTCCTGGAGGCGAGTAGTTTTTTGGCATAAGGGTCACCTATGAAACCACCAAAAATAGTATACACCTTCATATCGTTATATTCCTGAGGGTGAAGGTCCCTGTATTATTAAAAAAATCCAAAGAAACAGTTTTTAATAGCCACAGAATAAAATAAACTGGATAATCAGGACAAGAACGGTTGGTAGGAACACTAGATATATTAACGGACTTTGTAAGTTTTGTTTGAGAATCGTTGATTTTCTAGAAAAAGAGAAGTTCCTTGTGACTGGTGCGTGCTCAGGACAATAGCAGCCAATGAACTGGAGATACGAACTTGTTACAGACTTACAGACAGTACTGTGAATCTAGAATATTTAGACTCTTATTAAGACCAGATTGTCTCTAGGTATAAAAGCATGAAGGTCCATAAACAGCCATTAAAATGGAAGAAGCTGACAGTGGGAAAGTCAATGGTATATGCCGTGTAGCATATTAGAAAGAAGCGGAGAAAAGCCTTAGAGAAAGCTGAAAGAACATGAATGTGAGTATCAGTATTAAATCAGCAAAGGAAGAAATCAGAGATAAATTGACCAAGAACAGAAACAGTAAGAGTAAGAAAAAGGTTTGCAACAGTCAACAAAACTGAAGGAAATACCCTACACCCTGAAAGACAGCAAAACCAGAATGGAGCTTTGCATCCAGCTATTAAACTCATGAGTACAAATAAAGCAAGAAAAGGCTGTTATGGAGTCCAGCATGGGACTCCTTAAGTGAATGAGAGCAGTCCTTATGTGGAGTAACAGAACATTCTGCATGCTCCAGGGGTTGGCATGTCCATGACATAAAAACCACACAGAACCACAGGAGGACTAGAAAGAAAGGAAGCAGAAAGGTAGAAGAGACGGAAGGAACTGAAGAGAGGGAAGGAATTGAAGAAGGGAAGAAAAAGGAAGAGGATGGAAGGAAGGGAAGGAGGGAGGGAGGAAGGAAAAAAATGAGAAGCAGGAAAGGAGGAAAGGCTGAAAAGTAGGAAAAAGAGGAAAAGGAAGAATAAGAAGAAATTTGTAAGATTCCTTAGGATCTCATGTCTCTGCAAGGATTATCTTTAGGAATATTTCTAGGTTCAGAGTGTTTCACTGGGCATTGAGCTGCAGTCTACAATACCCAACACAAATGTCAACTTGTAATTATTTAAAAAAATAATAAAGAACCTCAAGAGACTTAGACCCATTGGTGAATGGTAATACTAAATAAACAGTTAAAGAAACATGTATCATGACAGAAATATGAAGAATTGCAAAAGAAAAGACCAAGGACAAAAATTACAAAATTATACTTTCACTTTTTACAAATCCAGAGTAAACATCTTCCATCTAGACACATATAATCAAGCAATGAGTATAGTAAGTAATTTTGCCCTTTTTCAGCAAATTATCATGTTCAAGGTTACTCCATCTGCAACAGCTGTAAGTCTACAAAAATTTTCTTTACATGTTATGAAATTCTATGAATAGCAATAGTTGGCATTAAATAGCAGTTCAAGCCTAGGAAATTTCTACTTTCATAGCATTGTGAATTGTACAGTTAGATACTTTGTTTCTGAATTTTGTTAATATTTTTAAGTGAAGATCTTATCTTGAAATCCACCTTATCTTGAAGCAGATAATACAATCACCTCTTATCCCAACCTGAATAAAGCAGCATCATTGCATCAGAAAAAAATATTAGAGCAATAATGTGAGATTTAATTGAATATTTTCAGACTTGAGTAAGAGTTCATATTGATTTTTTTTAAATACTAGTATGTTAGTTCTTCATGTAATCTCCTTCACTTCATCCTTAGATTCTTCTAAACATATTACATTCTGCATCTTGGAGGATGGTCTAGTCTGAAATGATGACTGTTAAAATTAACTCTGTCAGTTTAATAGGCTTTCTACAAAATTTTCTTAAACCATGATCACATTTTTCAGACCCTAATTCTGCAAGCAGAACGTGTGTTTTCTTGCAGCTCTGGGCTTGCTCTTACTGTGTCATAAGACACCAACTTCATGTTCTGGTATTCTGCATTAAATGAGATTTGTAATACCTACTGGAAATTTTTTTATAATAAAAAATAAACTAAATTAAATAAATAATGCATTCCTATTCTATGCTTGTCATGCTTAGTTTATTTAAATCGTGAAATTTAAACTAATTTTCTGATTTTTCATATTCATCTGTCAGCTCACCCATCTATTCTTGCACCTTTCACTGCTATATCCGAGCATCTAGCGTAAATTGCAGAGAAAATTCATGTAAACCTGTTCTAAGTTGTGTCTAATTTTACCTGATTTAAATTCCTGAATCCTTAAGCTTACATTTTTTAGTGGGGCTATAAACTGCTCTCTGGGATTTTCACTTTCACCATAATTTTGTACAGTGACATCATGCAGGCAGTTACATATTTAGAGAAGAATATACAGTTCTATTTGAAAAGACACATTTACCTTCTTGGACTTGTTTCTCTTAATTTTTTCATATAGTGAATAATCTACTGCTTAAAATGGTAAGAAATTTTACAGGTTTAAGAGATTACTGAAGAATATTTAGCAAATATGTGCAAAATAGACAACATAGCTGCTGAGAGAATGCAGATTATTTTTTTTCCTATTGAAATTGAGTCTTGCCACTCAGTCTTTTGTACCTAAAACTTCTTGCTAGAGTTGAAATTATTAGTTATTAAATATTTTCCAAAAAATATATCTGTCAAACATACAAGTGACAAACCTGGGATTGATGAAGTATGAAGACAGGGGATAATCAACTGTCAAATTACCTCTGTTCCCCTTTTTCCCTTTGTTTGTAATTTTGTACCTCAACTGCCAGTGACTTATTAGCTATAAGTTATTGGCCTCTTTCCTTTTCACATCTCTCTTTGTAAGACATTGCTAATCTAGCCACTGATTGTACAAAAAAAATGACCTAACTCTACAGAGAGCACTATTCAACAGAGCCCAAGAAAAACAAAAGAAGAAAAAGTGAAAAAACAGTACATAAATCCCACAAGGAAGCTGGTAAGAGGAGATCACTGCCTGAATGGTTCACGTAGAGCCAGATCAGGGCTAGGTCTAAGTTAAAAAGCTGAAACAGCCCAACATTTGTACTGACACAACACCAGTTAACAATCACATCATTAGTGTTAATCAGAAGCTGTGCTTTGTCATTATTGTTATTACAAGTACACACCTGGAAGCTAGAGGAGAGTAATGGACTATAACAAAATGAAACTCAACCCTGGGCTGTTATTTAGGTTCAATACCTGAGGAAAGCTGGCAAGAGTTAGTAATACAGCGAGGGTTTTCCAGAAAAATTGCTTTCCTTTTTCTCCTCCTTACTGCACGCTAGGCTGTGACAACCTATAATTATGGATCCCTATGGCAGGCCAGCATTCACTGTCAGTGGAGGAAGACACGAATGTCTCTACCTACTTGCTTTGAGAGGAGGATAAGTAATTGTTTACAGCTTCACACACAGCTCCATAACTCACACATGTACTGACAGAGGTCTTGTTCCTCATTACCATCCCCTCCACGTGTATGTTCTTCCAGTAACAGTCTGATCCTTAAGTAACAGCTAAAGAAGTAATTTAGCAATCAGTCATATTGCAAATGTAATTTTGGGAAATGATGCGTTTCAAGACATTTTTGAATGATACTTTTTTTAATTTGTGAAACAGAATTAGACTCTGAGTTACTACTGACACGGTGAATCCTTTCCTATTACTCCTTCCTGCTATATAGGCTTTTAATATTGTTTTGTATGGACCACTCGGGACTAAATTCTAAAATTTATGGATGCCATATTTATAGCAAACGTCAGTGGACAAGCATCAGGAAACATCAGTTTTATAGGGGAATTAAATGAGGTTGTTACAGCAAAATTTATTGTTTAATCCGTGAAAGCTCCATAGACTTCAAAGGTTAGATCACCAAGTAGTAAAGATAGAACATCACAATCATAATCTCAATAAGCAGTATAACATGGTTATAAAATAAAAATGGACAGAAATGACAGAAATATACAGGTATGCCTAATATAATTTCCAGTTCTATTAACATTGTCTATGAATCTGGAATGTGATTACTGAATTATAGGCTGTCAGATGCGTATTTTAAGGTTTCCTTCCTTCCTTCCTCCCTTTCCCTTCCATTTCCAGAGACCTAATTTGAAAACACACCCTTAATCTAGGTTATCATTGCAAAACAGGAGAGGTGGATCCTGTAGACCGTGGAAACAAGAGCCACTCCGGACAAATACGCAGAAAATACAGCCTCACAGCTTCCTGGCAAAAAACTATTGTTCTACCAAATAGCCTGCGTATTCTTTTCTGTTCACCATAAGACTAGAGCTCTCTAACAGCATGCAAATAGATGTAAAACAGTGACCAAGCCACAGGGTCAATTAGTAGCAAGGAAACACAATGTAACCTTAAATACTGGCATATAAATTCATGTCCTGGATTTTTAAAAACAGCCACCTGATGAGCCAGCAAACTCCAGTGCTGTATAATGTTGACTACTTCATTAATAATATACAGTGTGTTAAGTAGCTAAATCATAAATAAAGATAATGGCATCCCCCGGGGACACGCCAGCACTCCAGTTGCCTGTAGTTGCATTTGCATTATATTGTTGATTCACCCTGAAGACACTTTAAAGCCACAGTCTCCAGCCACAAGTATTGCGTAGATGTTTGAGCATCCAAGGGAGCACGGCTGTACCCTAGATGACATAGCAAGGCTTCCCATCTTGAGGGCACCATGGTCTTAAAGGCATCCATAAGGATACCTCACACTCAGTGTGGACAGTGCATGCTCCTGGCCACCACCATCTCAAGTACCTCAAACTTGCCTCCATGCCTGCCAAGCAGTGTGCCTGCTGCAAGGTCACTGCACCAGGATGTGTGGCCAGCATGCCCAAGTGATGCCTATCAACCTAGAAACTCCATGATGAGTGCAGAATGGACCGTGACTACAAAACACCTGCCTGAACAGCCAGGGATCTCCTGCTGGAGGTACCTCATGGCCCACTGAGGACAGCCTTCACACTCTTTTCCATGTAGAAATGGTGGGTTGCAAGAAAGGAATCCAGAGGTAAGATCTGTATGAGAAGACTTCTCCAAGGTGCCAATGTAGAGTCAACACCTGGCCATGTTGCAGCACCTGCCAACAGCACACTTTAGAAAGTATTTTAATGCAGATATTCTGCTAATAGTAAACTGAAAATAATAAACAGAGTTTCATACCACAAATGAATTTAAATGAAGATATACTCACACAACATAATATCATCATATCATGGAAAGTAGAAAAAGATTAATTTTGGCCAATTACCCATTATACAACTACTGTGGCTTTAATGTGTCCATGCTACGTTTCAGCCCCTCTACTTTTGTATTTGCCAAAATTTTTAGGTAACTGTATCAGTCCACGTTTTCTGATTAACCAATTACTTCCGTCAGTCTGTATTCAGATATGACAGCAACAGGCATGTTGGTGACACACAGAGGACCTGAGCTGCCAGAGGCTGACTACTCCCTCTCAGTGATGCACCCCAAAGCTGCCCACTACTGAAGTACATCAAGCCTAGGAGACAGTCTCCCAGAATTACAACTTTTGTTGTGTTCCTCTCAAAATATTCATGAATCATAGAGATATGATATATTCAAATATTTCTTGTGGAGGTATTCAACACACACCGCCTTCACATTCCAAAAAACATCAAGATTTATATTGTGTCTCAGACTGCATATTATTGAACCTGCTTTTTGTGTTGAATAAATATCGATGTTTACATCGGCAGAATTGGGTATCTTTCTAGTACAGATAGAAGACTGAAATTATTCACAACCTCCTGCATTCTGCAAAATGCATGAAGGCTATGATGAAAAATAACTTAATACAATAAAATAACAGGTCTCTAAATTCCAAGGAGTATTAGTGATCTCAGTATTACGAACATAAAACATTTAAGTCATTGCTAGGACTGTATCTTTTATCTACAATGAAAAACTGTACTTTCTGTTGTATTGCCATCATAATTGTCACCCCTATAAGCTATGAGATAATATGGCAACTAATTAGAAAAGCACTAGTTTTAATAAAATGTCTTATATAGATACTGTCTGAAAAGGTTACAAGGTTTATCTGGTGTTAGTCAAGTTCCGTTGAAGTAGTTTAAATGCTATTAATGGGTAGCAATTTAGAAACACAATTTAATTTTTAACTAATATGAAAAACAACTGTTTGCCTCATTCACTTTCGCTCAGGACTGCACAGGAGGAAAAAAATTCTCTGCTATCAGCCCAGGAACTGCTGCAGGAGCAAGTACATCCTGAGGCCATGGGCAATGGCTGAGGAACAGTGGAGAAGCTTTCATTTCTATATTTCTTTACCTGTGTTCATTCATAGCACCCACCAATGCTCTGTATCCCCTTATCAGCACTGAGCGCTCCACCATGAGCTGCTGGGAAAAGAAAAAAAAGAGAATTCTCACAAATCAGCACACCATAAATGTGCTTATTTAGGACTTCTAGATTTATCCCAGCATGTTAGCTGCTGATGGATGATGCTTTTAGTCTGTTCAGAGATTCTGAGGTAGATGCTGTTTGTGGTTAGAAAACCTGTAAAAATTGACTTGTTTTGCCCTTATGCATTTGCTGTTATGAAATATCAAAAGGCAATCTGTCATACACCATAGTAACAATTAGTTGTGTGAAAAATTACCTATTTATAGAAAAATATAGAAAAGCAGTTTTATAATGAAAAAGGAAAATCTTTGTAATTTTATCTTAAATTTTGTATGTTTATAAAGAAAAATGTAAAAAAACCTCTTAAAAATTATATAAAATATTTGTATCATATACTGATAATTTGTGTGATCTTGAGTTTAAACCATCAAGTTAAATATATCCAGGGGCAAAAATTCAACATTGTTGTTCAACTTCAGCCTTTGTCTCCTCAATGCAAAAGTAAGGAGACATTTAATCATTACCTCCGAGGGACAAATAAGCTTCACATCTGTCATCATAATAAAAATCAGACAAATTTATTCTAATATAATCATGTCTTTTCATGCTGGTCTCCAACTGACACTAGAGATAAGCTTAGAAGGAAAAGATGGATGGGTAGAGGAGAACAGAAATGGAGAAAAATCAAATTACAGAAAACCTAAGGAAGGAAATGACCTAAAAATGCCAGAAACAGAGAGGGGTAGAATAGAACCCTCAAGAGTATCCACAGATCTGGTTGAAAATTGCATCACAACTATTTATATGCACACAAACGAACAAGCAAACCCTTCTGATTTTAAACCGATATCCTATACCAAAAGCATTCATTGTTTTAATGTCCTAGACATTAAAGGGTTTTGTTAAAATGGAAAATACAAAGCACTTCTACATATTATTGGAAATTGCTTTGCTAAATCCTCCAAGCTATGTCAAGATATATTTTGATTTCCTTCTGTTCATTAACACAACTTAGTTTTTTTTCTAGAAATAAAATTTGCTATTCACATATTTTATAATAGGATTTTATTGAGACATATTTTATCGTGCCCAGCATTTTATTTTAGCAAAACATGGGCGAGAAGCACTGTAGAACCAATACTGGGAGAGAGAGAGACAGCAGACTGTTGCTCTTTCCTGGCTTGTGACACAGATTGTGACTCATGATGCAAATGTTGCTGATGAAAAAGGCTTGCTAGTTTGCTTAAATGAACTGTCTTAGTTTGCTGCTTTAAATTATTTAAAACTACTGTTTGCCCCAGGAGGTAAATACAAATCTCACCAGGAAATTTCTCCTTCCCCTGCCCTCTTCCTCCTGAGTTGCTATCCTTGCAGGACATTTCTTGAAACAAAAGGGAAATAGATTCTTTAATTGAATAAATTGATTACTTATATTTCATTAGTTGGTGATCTTTGCAACTCGCCTGCGTAGGATGAAGGAGTTTTTCATGCAACAATGTAGGGGAAAAATTCATGTCTAAAAATGGCTTATTGGAACTCACTAATTCAAAAGCAGACTGAAATTTAAGAAATCAAATTGAAGTTTAGCTTGGCTGTAAAACTGCAGTCTCTGGGTCAGATTCACTCATACATGCTTTACCTTCAGGATGCTCCAGGTTCACAGACGGGCCAGCACGTAGCCACACTTTCTCCATGAACATTGCGCTGTGCAGAGGGCACTCCCAGCCTTGGTAGACCCACTTCCCACTTAGTTCACTGCTTAGGGATAAGCATGTTATGCCAAAAGCACAGGCAGAATGTTCCACTGTCCCAGATGCTGTAGCTTTCAAGCTGTTGTAAATAGAGCCAAAGCAAGCACAGGTCTGCTCTCAGAAACATGGAGCCATCCTGAAATTAAGGATCCCTAATCTGACACTGTCTACCCCAAATCTGAATTTATTTTTAGAGTCACAGCTTATAAGAACAGTGAAAAAGAGAATCCATGACCAGGTAGGCCTGAGAAGGAAACCCACATGAACTCTCAGACCCTAGACAAAGAAACATTGGCCCAAAAGCGTGAATTACCTCTTAACATCCATGTCTGTACTGGTAGAAGAAGGTACCTGGTGAAACACAAGTCAGAAGGTATAGCATAGAGGGGACAGCTTTTTTATCTAACTTAGTCCTGCTTGCAAATCATTCCTTTTAAAGAGTGAGCGACCATGTGAGGTGCCCACTCTGGAAAGGGCAGAGCTTGCCCCTTCATGAGGACACATCTTACTTAGGACACCCTTTACTTCCCCCCTTACATGCTCTGTGTTATTTTAATAGTTAAATATACGAGGTTTTTTACGGTTAAAACTTTTGAGCTCAAAAGTACCTCCTTTGGATTGAATTTAGGCAGATCCCTTTCTAAGTGTTCGCAGGTGTGAGGTTATCTCTCACAAGAAATTGACACCTGCAGTGCAGTTTTAGTCTGTTTTTAGGGAAATGACTACCCCTTTTTCTCAAAATAGTTATCCCAGAAAGAAGTTACTCATATGAGGAGAGAACTCCAAACCAGTAAAAGCTGGTCAGAAGCTGCTGGATTTTCTTCTCAAGAGAAAGACCCTCTGACCCAAGGCAACTCCATGAAGATATCTTTTATAGCAGAAAGACAAAATCTCTTTAACAATTGAACACAGTTAAATCAATAGATAGTTCATGAAATAAGAAGATTAAAATACCCAATCCTGTCTTTTCTCAAGATTATATCCAAGAACAGTTACAGGAGAACATATGTATTTTCTGTTCCTCTCTGCTCTCCATTTCAGCAGTATTATGTTTCTTAGCTACATACAAGCATTAGTTAGAAACACTGCTTTCTTTTTACAATTGTTTTGAAGTCTGGCATACTATGTATCTGTACTGACTGGTGTACTTGATCAATTATTTTCTATCACATCATTGAAATATGATTGTTTCATATAAGCAGCACTTAAGGCAAGAGAGTAAAAAAGGAATTGTTCATTGAGTTTAGATGTAAGCTCATCTCTTAGCTACACAAATAACAATCTAACTTCAACAACCAAAAATATTGCAGCTACCAGCAATAAGTGATGCTGTTTTGTGTGCCTTCATCTCTGAATGTGTAGACTTCAGGCCAGTTATTCTGCCGTGGAGCAGAGTGGGGACGAGGAAGGAATCTATAATGTTCACGGACAGCCTAGGGGCTGGCGTACATAGAAGGTCCTCAAAAGCTACTGAATCTACTTCAGTCTTCTAAAATGGAAACACAAAATTGCACCACATTATGAAAACCTAATCATTGTCCAAGCAAAGTTTTAAATCGGCAGAGAAATTCTTGTCTAGTCCAACACAAGTGACCACTTCTGTTTCCCACCTTCTTGACATCACAGTCTCCCTTCTGTCTGGATACTTCTCTGTTTGCACCTCATTCATTTCCCTAAGTTGCTAACTGCCTTTTATAGAGAGAACTGTTTCTGGACATCTGATCTGATTTCAGACAGAAAGGGAACAGAACCCAGTAGGAGTTGCTATTGAAAAACAAGATCCACGTGAGAAGACAGAGCACCAAAGCTGGCCAAACAAAACAAAACATTTGGATACAGCATGGTGAATGACAGCAGCAATACATTCAGTTGTGCCAGTTGCTGAAAGGTCTGTGCGTTAACTACAGTGATACGAGCTGGAGGATCGCATCTGGCACTGTTGCTGGGAGTACTCTCATCCAGCGTATATTGTAATGGACATTTGTAATGTTTAATTATATTGACAAGGCATGCACAGAAGGAACAAATACACAAGCAGACACATAGCACTGAAATGGAAAATCTAGTAATTAAAGCGAAAAACATTATTTTGAAATAGCTCATGGACAGAGTAGGATCAAGTTGCTGCAAGCTTCAGAAACATCAGCTAAGAGACAGAAATCACAGCTGGAAAGGTGAGATGTAGAAAGAAAACATATTTGTTATTCTGTTTCATGCTAGACAGTGTTTGTTCAGGATTAATCATTCAGTCATATTTGGTCTGAATATTCAAAACATAATCCGTTCTCCATTTTGAACCTCCAGACTGGCAGTCTCATGGTATGAAAATTAACCTATCATATCAAAGGCCATCTGAGGTGAGCTATTTATTTCCCCTGATAATTCCAATAGGGTTTTGTTTGTTTTGCCATATTTTGTTTTCCTCAAATAAATGCTGGAAAGGGCAGCCTGTCTATAAAAGTGTCTGTGAGACTGGGACATTATGGGGGAGTGATAGGGAAGGAGATGACTTAGATGAGTCTGCAGAAGGAATGAAAGATGCTCAGTGAACTGTGACTGCCCTGGAGTCATCTACTTGATCACTTGCCCACATATCAGTTGTTACAGCTGATGCACTTAAAAAGTTCATTCTCCTTCTAGAGATAGATTGTGCAAAAGGCTGTGTGCTAAGTTGTCCAAAGTAACAAATGCCAGCTCACAATCTCAATGCTGGTTCAGCCTGTTATATAAAATTTTCTATCAGATTGGCAAAAGACTGAGATGAGAAAAACATATACATACAAAATGGATTGCTCAGATTGAAAGAATTGCAATAAGCCAACTTGTAGGCTCCTTGTCAGAACACCATACAGCACTGGAAGAAGCTGAAATACCTCTGGAAGAGATGCTTACAGTAATATTTCAAAAAAGTTTGATTTATTGTTCATGACAGTGGAATGTCACTCTTTAGGTAGTGTTGGTTGGAGAGTCTCCAAAGGGGTGTTGATGTGGCGATTTCATTTCAACTTTTTCCAGACCACCACTTCCTATGATTTTAGGGTTTGGCATATCTGTATTTGAGCTTTGCTCTCCATATCCTATTAGGCATCCTCAGTGGACTAAGCTGGAAAAACAAAATATTTTATGAGATTTAACTAATTTCCATACAACACCACCTGTTAGAACTTGGTTTCCATTATTACTACTTCCTTCTTTAATTGTTTTCTTTCTTTTCCTTATTTTCTCTCTTTTCTATCTTTCTAATCCTGTGTTCTGGCTAGCAAAGTTCTGGTTCAGCTTGCCAAGGAAACTCTGCTTTTTGCACCATTATCAAGAACTACATTGTCTTAAGCACTCTGATCCTGCCACACGTTTACGTTTAACAGATCTCAGAGTAGCTGATGAGGCTGTCCACAAGGCCCTCAATGATATGATTATGAAACAAATCCCAATGGCTGGTCCCAGTTTTCAATAGAAATGACAAATCCAGGAGGAACAGCCAAATCATCAAGCTTTCTGCCACGGTATCACATTCAATACCATCTGATTCCTTGAGGCTCTCAGATTCATAGGCTCACTGCATTGGCAGAATGCCTGTGTTTCCTACTTGGACAGCTTCCTAGTGCCTCTCTCCTATTCTTCACAGGCTGCCCAGCTGGTAAACAGCCATAATGCCCTTTTCCTCAGGCTGGTTGGCTCTGGATTTTCCAGCTGCCTTGACTTCCTGGACACTTACCTTTCTGGGTTACTGAGCTTCCAGAGAGACCACCTGTTTGGAGACCCAGCATCCCAGCTGTCCTCCTCACAAGCCAGACTAGAAATTGAAAGGTACCAGAGGAGACAGGACAATCATTTAGCTGGTGGCCCCAGCTAATAGGAAGATAGGTGACTGCCCCATGAACAAGAAGTCAAGGTCCGTAAAAAATTTTCAATGGTTTTCATTCCTTGCTCACTATTACATTTGGTTTGTATACATGAATTTTCTGAGGAGACTGATATTCTATTTACTAACCAGGTAACAGTGCATTTGTACTCACATCATCCACAGAGATAGCCTTATATAGAAAAGAGAAAACGCAAATATGTCATCCACTCATGGAAATTAAAAACACGTTAGAAAGGAACTTGGTTGAGAGTGCACAGCAATGCGATGCATTGGGGCACTCCTTTCCTTTTATAGGCTGAAGTCTGCACTATTCATAATTTTTTACTTAAATTTACATATTTACATAGTTTTTATCACCCTTCTTCCCCAGTTCCTTGGCTTAATCCATTTCTCTAGGTATTCTGCATCTCCGCATGTTTTAACTCTTCATCAAATTTAAGTGCCATCTTTGCCTTCCTGCCCCATTTCATTAGTCCCTTCTCCCATCTTCTAGGCAGTCCTGGTCTTCACAGGGTCCAGCACTAACCTCATTAAGCCAGCTGCTTTCTGTCTCTGAGCACCTGATTCCAACCCAGACTCTTCCGCCAGTTGTATTTCCATTCATTTTAACCTTTTCTAGCTTTCAGTTCTTCAGCTTGACAAGGCACAGAACACTTCAAGACATAAGAAAATCCTACAACTGTCTTTCTCTAACCAATCATTCCCCATATTCCTTTGGTCTTCTGACTCAAGAAGTAGCCCTTAAAGCCTCAGTGTGCTGCGTTCTGCTACCCGTTCCTGAAACCAATGGCAAGTATTTGCAAACGATTCTGACAGCACATCAGAGGAGCCATTTGCAGACCTGGAGGTTTTAGATGGTGCAAGACTACAGTAAATTTTCTGCTATAAACACTCAAACCTACAGCATTCTGAACTAAGCTTGGCCTGCACTACAGATCTCAAGGAAACCTTCAAAACAGTCTACTTAGAGTCATGATAGATGTTGTCTGAAACGATTGCCTGTCAGTTGCATTTCTTAAAAATCTGTCCTGCATATCGGTGTATGGTTATTAGGATGGAAGGCAGCATAAAGGAACCAGAAAGATAAGACAGAATATAAACCAGTTTTAATGTTTACAAAGCTAAATCTTTTTCTCAGTTGAAAAAAATGAAGTAAGCTACAGCAAAAGGATCCTTACAGCAAACAAAAAAAACCATATTCTGTATCCAATATTTCTTGCAGAAGCAGTTAAAGTCTGACGCTGAAGAAATGGCATTTTTTCCCATCCAATTTCTATGCAATTAAGGTTCCTGTCACACTTCCTAGGAGAAAGCACCAATATATTCACATGGTTAACCACTCTGTTTTTTGTAGCGAGAATGACAGAAGGTTGTATTAGGTATATGAAGGTGAATTTACACTTACTGGGATTGTATCTAATTTTCTCATATGCTACTTGTAGTAGTATCTGCATTCAAATCGTCTACTTAGAAGTGCTGAATTAATTAAAATGTAACTACAAGAAAAAGCAACCTCCAAAACCTCCTTGGTACTTGTGCAAAATTACGACATTTGAATTCAATTTGTTTGCAAGTATCAGTAGTCAGGTGGCTTATGGTTCCACTGTTGTTCGTTCAAATACTTGTCACATACACTGGAGCTGTCTACCTGATTTCAAAACATTTCCTCCAGAGTTCACAAATACTATGTATGTGACAGTGCAATTTGCAAATAAATTTATTTGTGTGTGTGTGTGTGTTTATATTTATATATATATTAATTTCTTAGAAGCATCTCCTTGTGTCTCTTGACTGATAATGTTTTTGAAAAACTACATACAACCACATAAAAAATATGGTACAGCTTATTTTATCTGAACATTTCACTTTCACAGTGTCACAAACACAAACTAATCTCCCAATGGATAAAAGATATTTCCGAACTGTGAGATGTTTGAAGACATTGCTGCAGTGCTGTGTATAGGCCTATATAATTTGTTTTCTCATAAAGGTCAAATGCTCCCCACTACATATACTTGTTTAAAGCTGGATACATTTTATTTTATACATACATTTGGGAACCTAATGGAAACACAGACCTGGAGGTACAACATAGGCATCGAAACTGGTAGAAGTATTTTTAGCTCTTGTTTTCAGGATGACTTACTGTTAAAGCTGAAGCATTTGATGGACTTGTGTTGATTTGAACAAAAGATTTCTGGATCCAAGGCAGACTCTTTTGTTGTTTCCAGTGAGGAACAGAGATGGAAAGAGAGATATTAAAAGCTTGGCCTATTCGATACAGTTCCATTTCATGAAAATGGCATCGAAGATTGGGGTTTTGTTGTGATACAGAACACAAACAGATATTTAAATCCTGAGAACAGTGGAATAAAAAACAGCTTGCATAATCACTTTCTTTTCTTTAGGAGACTGCTTTTTTTTTTTTGCCTTCACATCCTTTCATTTTTTCTTGTTATTTGTTAATCACACAGGAAACTACTAAATGAGCTGCTAATTCATATATACTACAGACAACATATTTACGCAAACAGTTAATTTCAAAATTTAAATCAAAGTGCATAAAGTAATGGTAAAAATGCATTGTCATCGTGGTTTGAGACAGCCTTGATCATTTCAAATTGTAATTAATTCTAATGAAGAACATCTGGCTTGATCAAATAATTTGAAATGGACTCAGGGGGTATCATTATTTAGAACTGGAGCTTAGTGCTAAAAATGACAGAATTATGAAACAGGTCATCCAATTGACTCTGCACATGGGGTGGTCATTTGAGAAAATTTCCAAGTACAAAAATAAGTTCAGTACAAAAGTTGAACAATATCTAAAGTTTGTAGTCTAAACCCAACTGAACATATACATTCATTCTCAGTTTATCAGCTATACCATAAGCTTTCTCAAAATGACCACTGTTGCACTTGAGTTTAGTTTTTAAAAATATTGTACACACAAAACAGACAATGAAAGCCCACATGTTGAAAGCAGACTTTAGATTTGTGTTCACCTGATCCATCATTTCCAAATGTACTATTAATTCATCACCCTTGAGAAAGAAAAATATCTTAATGAATGTTTTCTTGTAATTTCCAAATCTAAATATTTTTGCTGAAGTTTTGTGCTGGGTTTTTAGATCACAGGTTTTTTAGACCTCAGGACAAAAATGATATTGTAAACGCTGTCAATTCTAATGAAGATTATAGATTGAAATGTTTACTTTCTTTATCTGCATATACCTTGCCTTTTATTTCCATAGGCACATAGTAAAAATAACCTGAATATTGCAAATATTGAGGTTAGCTAATGGAAAGTCTTATCTGAGACAACAGACAATATTTAAATATTATCAGGTTGTGTGTTATGATAATGAAATGAAGCCAGAAGACAAACAGAGGTATAGTTCCACTTACCTCCCTCTATCTCTGTGCCAAATTAGGGAGTGTAGTAAAAGATGATCACTTCATGATCGCTAAGGATAGCCAAAAGCAGCAATCCAACATTATTACTGCTGAACTTCTCCCTAGAAGTTATTACATAACATAATCTGCAAGTTCCTAAACTTCAAACTCAAATGTTGTGGCACAAGGTGAGCAGAATAAGGCAGTGCAGAAGTGAAGAGACTGGCAAGAGTTGGGTTACTGACAGAAGTCTTTTTCAGTAAGGGTCGTCTTTTGTTAAAAAAGATCCTGCCTTACAGACATCATATCCCTTCCTGAACAGAACCCTACCAACTGTGCATCGTGCAATTTCACTATTGGCTTACTTTTCCTCACCAGACCTTTTTCACACTCAAACCTTTATCCTTCCTAAAGCTTTAGTGGCAGCAGATTTCCAAAGTATTTTCATATGTAATCTTTGTTTTTAACACAGCATATGAAGTTCTCTCAGTGACACATTATTAGTGTACAAAACAGGGGAAAAAGCGGGGGAATTTATAAGAGACTAAAGAGACACAGTGCAGATGTCTGGTTTGGCATGTGAGAACCAGCTAGTTTGGGAGATCTGAAGAGGATTCTGTCATCCAGAAGTTTGATGTCCTTAATTCTTACCTGCTGTCATAGTCCTGGAGGAGTCGATAACAGGACAACCTGAAATCAGAGGTGTCAGTGGCAACCATCAGTGATTAACTCTTCAAGAGTAATGTCAGTAATAAACTAAGGAGGAATACAGGTACTATTACTCTGGCACTAGGCAAGGACACCACATGACGTGGACTTGAAGTTGTATGCTCTCTGTATCAGCATGCCATTCTCACAAAATGGTAGGTGTCTTATGACTGTCTTTTGCTCCTCAGTGTGGGTTTTAGTTTCCTTCTGATACTTTTTTTTTAACGAATAGAAAAAAATAACGACTTTCAAACTGTCATTAACATTCAGTGGCTACATCTGTAAACAAGCGCAAAAGTCAAAGGAAAAGCAAGGCACATCACATTCTCAGATTTTAAAGCTGTTATTATGCAACAGGAAAAAAGTTATTATAATACCAACCCTTTGCCAGACATTGGAAAGCATAAATTTTTAGCTTCGAGAAACTATGCTGATGGCATTTTTCCCCTTCTGCCCTACCTTATACATAGCAGTTTTGAAATAAAGACAATTCTTTGTGTCGTGCACCTGGGAATAGCCGTCTTTCAGTGGAATCACTCACCTTTCACTGACATCACCCAAGTGAAGGAAGCATGAAGGAGGCAAGGCTTTTGCCAGTCTTTTTCAGCAAAGGACAGTTTCAGCTTGGGCAAACATTTTGTAGGTCTCTCATTACCGACATTAGAAGCTTCTTCTGCAAGCTCTTTATTCTAATATAGTAATTCAGGGGTAATTACAAAACACAGAACATCGTCTTAAAAGAGATATCTACTAGTCAAGATACGAATAAAAAAACCTTAAATCCCAAGACCAAGAGCAAAACAGGAATAAATTATTTCTAGCTTCTGTCGAAGCCACATTTCCTGTGATCCAAATCTGTCCCAGGGCAACTTTGCTTCAAAACCATAATGAGTAAGTGCCCTGAGGCAGGCAGGAGCACAACGGGGCAGGGAGCAGAGCAGAGCTGTGTCACGGACGCAGTGGTACTACAGCAGGACCTAACCCTAATGATGCTGCGTTCATTTTCAATTCCAGTGCTGTTATGATATCAGTGTATTGCCCATCACTACTTTAAATCTGTCAATAGTGGGTTTTTACTTCTTCTTAGCAAGACTTTCTGATTTCACAGCTCCCTGTTTCATTTATCACTTTTTTCAACAACACATCTTATGACTTGGATCACAATTTTTAATTCTTTTTTTCTATAAACCTATTCTACTTACAGGCATTGATTGTGAAATTCTTGGTGATATCAGTAGCCAAAGGGAAGTTGACAGAAAGAAGTTAGTTGGACAATAAAAGTCAATGAAACTTTTATTGCTGGGAAGACAGGCAGCAGCGTAGATTTGAATAATTTTAATAAAGATCTATTGGAATGCTTTACATAAAAGTGTATATACCTCATGGATATTTAGGGATTTTAGCTACTCTTTGTCCCCTCCAACTGTATTGCTTATGCATATGTCCTCATCATCATATGACAAGCACAAATTCAGCCTTAATCTCACCTGTATACATATTTATTTTAGATCTGGTTCAGCCGTATCTGTGAATAGATCCCAGACCAGATGAAAATTTGTATATTGTAGCAGTGCTCTTCAGTTCACACACCTGCTTTCTACTGGGACTGAGTAGAACAATAGGAGCCATTCTCTCCCCTCGGGAATTCTCAGTTGATGACTTGTTACTGAATTACAATATTTTAACAACAGATTGTGATACAAAGTGGATGCCTGGAAATTTGTTCCTGTAACATCCTTTTTTTTTCCATTTTGTTTTTCTATTTCCTTTTATTTTACATCTTAGATATCTTTTGCTTGTAGTTTCAATGAAGCCATAGTTTCAGCTCATTTTATTGTCCCCTCCACACAAACGCCCCCATTTTCTTGGAATAGCTATCACAATGTTCTTGTTATGAATAGGATTTTTAAAGCCACCTTTTAAGTATATATGTAGAGTGCCTAGTGCATACCCTTATTCCATTAAACTGCATACCATGTATTTTTTTCCATTGTAAATCAATATGTTAAAGAAGCTACTATATTTTCTCCTGTTTTCATTGTAAAGCTAAATTGAGAATTAATGTTCCAAATCAACACAGACTGATTAAAATAATCCTTAAGTGGACATTAACAATAATAATAATGATAATGATAATAATAATAATATAATAATAAATGATGTCGGAAAACAATACAATAGCTACTAGATTTGGACCTGAGAGCATCCCCCATATCATCATCTATGTACTTGTATTAATCAGGAAATTTTCATACAAAATGCTAACTACCTTACAGAAGGAATGTTGACAGTAAAGGTTTCTCAGATCCAGGAAAGTATTGATCAAAACCAGAATAAGAACAAGAGCTCTGTACTCGTTTTCTGCATAGCCAATATTTCAATGATTACAGTGTTCATCTGGGACACGTTCAAGTCCTTGCTCCATCAGCTCTGGTATCAGACATTTGCTGGCCATGAGCGTGTTTATAAACTATGATCAGTCTCTTTCTTATGTTTTGCTCAGACTATGGATCCAGACTATGATCCAACTAGGATCCAGATGAGCCTCCTCGTCACTGTGATTCAGGTACAGTTCTCTGCTTCTAGAAATTTTGGTTTTATCCTAACATTAAATATGAATATTATGAGAAAAGAAGGAAGGAAAAGCTAATTTTTTGTACATTGTTATGTGATGTGAGATAGTTAGAAATGCAGAAGACAAGGTGTCTCATGGCCAGAATGACCATAGAAGTAGATTCCATTTGGAAGAACGCAATGGGATCAAGTCTGCTTCCAATACCGAGTGTTATAAAATGAAGTAAATCCCATGTCAACCAGACCTGCATGGCGAAATTTCACCTTGTGTTACACCAGTGCAGACAAAATGAATGCAGATAGGTTACATTAGTAGCCTTAAGTAAAGGTGTGACATATGCAATAAAAATCTATACGTAAAAAATCCACTACACTGTGCAAACACCTAATTTAATGAGCTTTTTATGATAACATTCCCATGGCATAATAGAGAAAATTCCCTGTGGCATCAATATTTTTTTACCAGTTCATCATAATATAAATCCTCCAAAAGTTGCAATAAATAAACAATCACTAAGACTTTCTTTCCCCGCCCCAGTATAGTCCAAGGGAGCTGATGACCACGTCTCCTTTCACAGCGTCAGGGTTGTGCAGGTAATACCCTAGGAAATGTTTTTGAAATGCAATAACTATTACCTTGAAAATATCTATAAGCATTCTTCAGTTTTGCTTCATTTTGCCAATTACTGTCATAACAGAGATATTGCTAAAACATGATTTTCTAAGCACTTTATTGGAGTGATTATTGCAGAGAGTACAGATCTTCAAACCCATCCATATCCATCTTGATAAGCACATAAACAGAAACTTACTAAATAGCCTATTTTGTCACACATTGTTACACACATCTGAACGAGAAAGATTTTTGCCTTTTTTTTTCTTTGCTAAGTCTGATTTCCTAAATACCAAACTGGATATACGTAACCTTTGTAGAAACAACACCTTGCTCTTTCATGGTCTCATTTCTGACTTTTGCAAGTTATTGATTTTATGTCATAATACAATGATGAGCCCCTTCTGTACATGGCTGGTTGTACTAGAAAATGGTCTAGTGTTTATGCAATGGCTTCTTTGTCCTGGTCTGAAAATTTATTTATGGCTGCACAATTAAATTATCTCTATTCCTTCATCTCTCTCTCCCCTTACTGTAGACACAGAAAGACAATAAGATTGTGCATTCTCATTTGAAGTTGTAACTACCACAGCAAAGTCAGTATCATTCTGTACCTCTGCTCTTTCGTGCCTTCTCTAGTCATTAATACCTTGGCATCTCTGCACACGCTGAAGATCAGGTGCAGGCTTTACAGGACTCAATATTTAATAGCTGACAGAATAGATATAATAAGGTAACAGTTCCAGACTAGAGGAAAATTAAATACTCCTTAGTTATTTTATTGAAATTTCAGTTCTTCTGAGTTTATACTTGTAGGCAGGGGTGGAATTTCAAAAATGCAATTTCAGAGTACTTTTATGGTGTTCCTCGCTTGACTGCTGAAAGCTGTAATCGTCACAATAAAATCCTGGGATGAGGTGCCAGTGTAGCATATTTTATTCCAGTGTAATAAAATGTGTTCTACAAATAAACTCTACTAGAATTGGGCAGATTAATCCAGTCCTACTTAATAGCATTTCAGGTATTCACAGCAAGCTCTGCATGTATTCAGTATTTGTTTTAATGTGTATTTAATAAACACCATATTTTATGATGAAGGAGTGCAATATTTTATTCATTGGATTTTGATTCTACAGGATTATATGGGAAGACATTGATTCCTTAAGCAGAAAGAAACTACTTAATAAGATGCAGCTGATGCTCTTTAGCTAAGCACATCACAAACAATGTTTCCCCCCCTAGAGTTCTCTTCACTTTAGGATGCTGTGAAATAGCTCATGGAAGTCTCAGACATCTGGAAGTTCAAAACCTCACAGAAGGTGCTGAATGAATTGTTGGAGTAGGTTTCTTGACTGTGAGATGCAGGTGGCAGGACCTTGCTTTCTTCTGTCCCTCTCCCAGGAAAGAACACCATTTCAGCACTTAAAAATCTAATTGTAACAGTTCCTTTGAAGGTGAAGGATTTGTGGAAGATTATTTTTAAACAGTTATTTAAACAGAAGCTGGACCCCTTTAGACACAAAGAGCTCTCACATTTCAGTAGAAAAGGGCAAAGAGGACATGCGTAATTTCATGGGAAAATCAAGATTAACGAGTATGACAAAATCCCTCCCAATCCATAAGGCTTGTGTTTGCTTCCTACTATCTTTCTTTAAGACAGATACTTCTCATCACCACCAGTCATTAAAAGATATTGCTATGAGAACAAATATGCATGTTTTACATAACTTAATAAGGTAGGAGTGAGGAGTGCAGAGCAAGAATGCACTCATTTTATCTTTCTATAGTGTTTGAAAGATTTCAACTTTTACAGAATAGTTGCGAAATCATGCAAGCAAAGAAGGATGCACATCAATGAACATTCTTTGGACTTAGATCAAAGATTTTGAATTTGGATGTGTTAAAATACGCTTTGTTTGAATGTAGGTGACTTGCAGAACAGTTGCCCTAATCACTTTTGTTTTCAAAATTCATAGATGGAAGATTTGGATGGTATATGTTTCTCTCCTTTTTTCTAGGACATTGATAAAGAGACTAAATGGCAGTGTGCCAAGAAAAATAACCTGCATTAACCCATGAGGAAAAAAAATTTAATTTGATTCAGAAGATATTCCATTACCCATACCTTTTGATTTGCCTGTCTTTACTTCGTTTAGTACATTGATTTTGTATAGTATCATTTTAAACATGAATCACAGAGCTACAAAGCCATATATCTTAGGAGATTCTTTTACCAATGCAATTTCTTTGTCAGCATAGGTTTTAAGTTCATTTCTTAAATAAACTAAACTTGAACAAAGTTAGTTGAAAATAATGTTATCATTGTATCACTCTTTTGTATTTAGATAAGGGAATCCTGCACAACCCAATAGAAGTCTGTGTCCAGGCGTGATGTCAGAGGCACTGACCTTTTGATATTTGAGTCTTGCAGTTTTTCCCTATCAATATTGACACAATATTTTTTTTCTAATCTTCTCTAGCTGTTCTTTCATCCTAAGACTGGTTAAAAAGTAAAATCAGTGAGTCAGGGAGTTCCTTAGCAAACTTCTGAAAAAGTTCTGAATGATATTTTTTTTTTTTTTTCTTAAGTTTAAGCACATTTCAACTTAGGAGATGATGACTAAATTTCACCACATGAATGGAAACGTGTTTTAACTTCACAGTGTATAGTATTGGCAGCAGGAAGAATTTGGATTAGTTTTTCTATATGCAGTTCCTTAGTTAGGGTCCAATTTTTGCAAATAGATGTAACTGTGGCTTAGCCTATCAACAAATTATCCTACTTCCTAAAAATACTTTCATCTCCAGCAATATTCAGGAAGTCTTTGCAAATTAGTAGCACTTGCTGTCATATAAACACTAAGTATATTTTTGCCTAAAGAAAAGGAAAAAAAAAACCAAAACAAATCAAAGAAGGAGAAAACCTCTCTGGGTATTAATAATGGCATTCCAAAGAAATTCCAAATGACAACTGTCTAGTTAGGTAATGGCCCAAAGTCTCACTTCAGTTCAGCGTTACATCCACTCCTCTGAAGCTCTGGTCATTCTTCCACTGAGCTTCCCAGGTAGTCAGAAACAAATTTCTGCTGCTGGTGTGTTGCAGACCAGATGCCCACCATGCAGAGTGCACAATCTTGCATCGCAGATCCCAAAGGAAAATGGAGCCCTTGGACAAGTATGGGCAGCTCTGGCTGAACTTTTCCCTCTGGTGCAACTGAATCTCTGCTTTCACTCACAGCTCAAATTATCCTACTAGTGAGTTTAAAGTAGCTCACTGTCTCCACAACATATTCTTCACAGCACCTGTGGCTTTTTTATAAGCATAGTGATATGCACCATTTATATATTCAAATCTATTTCCAGGTAAGTGAGTAAATCTCAGTCATCAGAACTATAGGTAAACGTAGCTGTCATGTATGGAAGTAAAGCCAGCTAGAGGTGATCTCTGTGCCTTAGAAAGGGAACAGGATTCAATTTTAACTTTCAAAACTAACATTTTGTCTGGATTTTTTCTACTTGGGGCAAAATCTACATTTTGCATTCCTGAATTACGCTGAGAAATTCTCTGGTATCAGACATTTGCTGGCCATGAGCTTATTTGTGAACTATGATTAGTCTCTTTGTTACGTTTTGCTCAGGCTACGGATAGATATATTATTGAATGGCAATTATATATCTTGAAAGTCTTATCCTACAGTAATACAAAGTAATGTTTACTGTCTTTCAGGGGAGAAATATGAGAGCAAGCACAATTCATGTGCTTATCACCTTAATGTTATTAAATACATTAAGCTTCTAAACTCTAATATTCACTACAGAGCGGAAGAGGTGAGAGGTTTCCCAGCTCATCTCATATTTGCAATTCTTTGCTATTTTTTTCCAAGCTTTCCAAATATATTTGCAAAACCTAAATATTTACCTTGAGTATATATGTTCCAGTACAGATTTCAGCAATGCTGTATAAAGAGATAATGTCCCCATATTAGTTCTATCCAATATGCTCCAGGGTATCTTTATTCCTTTGAGATACAGTTCTCATACGTTCCCCTCCTGTCAGTTTTGTTATTTAGACCATAATTAAAAAAAAAAAAAAAAAAAGAGCATTAAAGGATAGGAACATCTTAAGTGACTACAGCTAATTGCAAAATGCACATATGTCAGGATATTAACCTGAAAATCAACCCAAAACAAAAAATTAATCATATAGCTTCAAACGGCTGAGTAGTCACAGTGTGAACACTGACAACTTCTCATGCATTTTATCTGAGATACTGAAAAAGTGGTGTCATAAAGGAAACCTGACTTTAATCACATTACCCAGATAGATTTCATTAACGCAAGTTAAACACAGAATCTTTTTAGACACAGTGTTAATGATAGCATTTCTCCAGAGAACAATTTTAGCATCTACTGCGAAGAGAATGCTATATCCTATGTTCTGACCTTCATCCTCCCAGTTCCCATCTTCTCACTGTCTATAGTGTCTCTTGCTCCCACCTAAACACATTGCTTTACAATGTAAAGCTATTTCCTACACAATGTGATACACTGGATCTATTAGCAACCTTACATTTCAACTATGTTCTTGACCAGAACTGTAGACTATCTCCCCAGTGAGACAATGCCAGCGATCAAATTTCCTAACAATAGCACAGAAAATTATAAGATGCAGAGATATTTTCCACACAGACATGATTTTTTAAATTTTTTTTAGAGACACCACATGTTATGTAAGGCCTCAGAATTTGTGACATCTGCTACTAATGCAGCATATGTTGTACTAGGCCTGCTTGAGGAGATGTTATATTAGCATTACAATGTTTACTGATTAATAGCAATACATTATGCCTGCTTACTTGCCCCTCCTCACCCTCACAGGAATTCTGTCAGGGATTTCTACAGTGATTCTAGTGTTACACAAGTTACTGAACTAATTGGGCCATGCTTAGCTGTTGTACCAGCTCCTGAAATGCCGTGCTGTATGAGATCATTATTATATGGTAAGTATGATGCACACAGTTTATGCAAACCTTGCAAAAGTGTTGATTAACAAGACAATGTGGATGATACCACATGTCAGGTTTAACAGAACCTTACTGTCCACCCAAATAGTTTCCAGAATGACATTTTGACAAAACACCAACAGATACTGTATTTTCTCACAACACTGAGATGCAGGAAGAGAAGTATTTAAGAAGAAAATTCCAAGGTATTATGGGCAAGTTAAGAATAAAAATAGGGAACTTCGTCACAGAGCATGCAGAAACAGCAACATTGTGCCTCACTTCTCAGGTAGAGCCATCCACCTCCCCAACATGTAAGACCCATACCTCATTCTCAGGAAAGAAGTTATAGTACTTCTGATAGTATGTGATGGACATCATCATTCAGCCAGAAAATGGACCATCTGTCCCTTAGCCACCACGTTTTCCTATTCTATGCTTTATTCTTTGTCCCTTTCTCATTTATCCAGTTCTCCACCATTTCCTTATGATATCTCCTCAAAAGATGTCAGGAGTCATCAGAAAGGGAGACAGAAATAAGATCCGCATATCACAGAAGCATCCTGTGCCTGAAAGTCTAAATTTAGAAGAATGTCCCTGGTAAGCCATGCATCCAAGTTTTGGGGTTTTTTTTCACTAGTTTCCATAGTAGACTAGTTCCCTTTCACTAGTTTCTTTAACTGACACAACACCACAGGTGCTGCCATTCTGGTACACTTGAAAAACAAACAAATAAGGATGCTGAAAAAAACCACAAATAAGAAAAGTCAGGCTGAAGAACTAATGAAAAAAAGGAGATGAGTCAAGAGGGAAAAAGATAAAGGGTTCCATAAGGAAAAGGAGACGTATAGACAAAGAGATGGAGTGGGGGGAAGAAAGGGAAAAGGGGACTGAAAAAGAACTGGAGAGAAGAATGAGAAAAAGAAGATAAGAGACAGAGAAAGAAAATAGTAGAAAGGGAAGAGGGAAGTGAAAGGATGTGAAAAAAGGAAACAGCTCCATGTCAGAGACTCAAGTGAAAAGAACTGAGCTGAAGTGTTGGGATAAACAAATTGAAAAAAGACATCAAAGACAAAACTTATGAAAGTACACTGAGAAAACAAGTAGGTTAAAAGTGAAAAAACAATTACTAAAATGAGAGCTACATCATGCTATAGCATGAGTGGACATGAGAAGGTCTGAAATATAAATAGCACTGAAAGAAGGAAGGGAGTTTTAATCCTGAGTTCACATATAGCTATCGCCATTACCAAAATACTGCCTGTTATCTAACACAAATGTGTAGTACAGGCAGGAGCATGTGCATCAAACTTCAGTGGAGTGTGAATAAAATAAAAGTGATTGCAGCCATTGTAATCTTACTACCACTTCATTTTCTTCAGTTCTTGGGTGAGAGAGCAGAATTATTGTGTATGTGGTTTTAGTGGCTACACTCATCCTGGTATGTCACTACATTCTCATTGTTTAAAGCAGCTTTATGATGAGTGACATATTTATAGTGTTTCACACATTTTGGTTTTTATTAAGTGGCACACTAAAGTAGCAAGAAAAATCCATATCAAATGAACCTGCATTTTGAATGGTTTACTGCATCTGCTCTAATTTCTGACTACTGTTTGGTTTAACAGGAGACAGAGATTCCTGAAATCTTTTGTGAAATTAACATTTTACTAGAGAGATTGCTCCTTGAACCAAACCCACCTAGAATAAATTCCATCATGCTCCACCCTTCATACTTATAAACTTGGAGCCTGAATACCCCTTTGTGTATCTGGTTGCTGTTCCTGTGTTACAGGTATTTTGCATTTTCCGATTATTCCCTCACTCCTCCCAAGCACACACTTTTTTACATCGTCTGTGCTATTCAACTGATCCATTTTCAGATAAGTGCAATATTAGTGCAAGTACTGTTCCTTCACAGGTGCTTTTTCTCCCCAGCTGCTGAGATTTGCATGCCAGAATGTTCCAGCATACCACAAAGCCAGATATGTACTAAACATCCATACCATTGCAACCAAATTAATATTGTGGTTACTTAGGTGTGACAATATTTTTTTTCAGAATCTGTCCTTGAGGTCCTTAGTGTGTTACTCACTTGAACTGGTTCATGTGTTACAGTGGAAGAGCCTGGAAGAGCCTGGAACCGTTCTGTGTAGTGGATGGCAGAGCAGAAACCACTGGAGCACAAACAGCCTCATGGGTTCCTCATTCACCAACCAGCGATTCTGGTGCACAATGGTGTGGCAATAAAGAAGGATCACATCACCATTCAAAAAAATGAAGTCCAGTTATATCACCTGTAAATGTGGAAGTACACGCTTACAGAATTTTTGGAAAAGTTCATCTGCCTCGCAAACTAGGACAGACAAGCCCAAATTCAAATGAAATGGGTGTTATTTATCACTAAAAAGTTGGCAGTGTGGATCGTCATAGCTGCATGAGTAACCAGTATGGTACCAACCAGTGAAGTACCCAACAGCACTGTCGTGAAGGTTTGTACTTTGATTGAGCACTGCAGTTTATTCAAATGTGTCAAAGTTGTCTGAAATAGTAGTTACCATTGAGATAAGGCAGACTGAAAGCATCTTGAGGAATTTTATGGTGAGCATGTGCCCATATTTTTCTGAAATGTGGCTCAAAAACCCCCCACATAAATTACAGAGGTTACCAATACTGCATAGCTGTGAAGTAATTAGGTAAGATCTGTTACCCCAGAAAGACTGTAACCAATGCTCTTTGTCCATCCTACCTATGGGAGCAGAACTCCTGAGTGAACTATCCCTTGTAACTATTCCATGATTTTTCACTCAGAAGGAAGCAGCTGGCTCAGGAGAGCCTGAGTCTTAGCTAACATGTCTGTAAGGTAGATGACCAGGAGACTAGGTCTGGGAATGAATCCAGAACTAGATCATTTAGCAGAACTAGGGTGCATCTGAAAAGATGTCTGTGCTTTCCTCAAATCCTCCCTGCTTCTTTTCAGTTAAACTATGCCCTGACGACCCACACTCAGGCAGAAGAAGGTTTAATGAAACAGTTGGCAGTTTCAGGATGGTGGTAGCCTGAGCACTTGGCAAGCTGAAAGCAAGGTAGCACTACTTACAACGCTCTTTGTATGCCAGTGTGGTCAACACCATCTGTACTACTGTGACCTGCTGTGCCCAGCACAATATCTGGGTCAGAATTTTCACCAAAAGTGAAAAAAAACCTTCAATCACTTCTGGCTTAGACATATTGTGTAAACAACTAGAAAATGTACATGTCATTTCTGGGGCAGATACAAACAAGCTCCTGACTGAATGTCCACTGCCAATAACGGGGAATGTTATAGCGTTACTGCCATAATTTTTACATTCTGTTAAAACCAAAATAAATTCTGACACTTTCTCCTCTCTGCAGCTATTTTGCTTAAAAGGCAGCATGAAATATCCCCTTTAGTAATCAAAACACAAACTGCTACAGTCTTTTAAGATCTCAGACCCTGTTTGCAAGAGTATATAAAAGTGAACTCATATACTAAATTTCCCTGCAGTTTAAGCTAACGGGTGAGATTATTCTTTGATATGTTTCATTTTGATGGTATCGTACACCAAAATCCCACTAATCTGCATTCCACTTCATTGTGCGTTGTATGAGTGGCTTCTTCCAGTCTCTCCTTTAGAGACTGAATATAGAAAATTGCAAGTAGTTGTCGTCATAAAAAGACTTCCTTTTTTAGGTTGTGTTCAGTATAGAATCATAAAATCACAGAATCGTAGAATGTGTTGGGTTGGAAGGTACCTTTAAAGGCCATCTAGTCCAACCCCCTGCAGTAAGCAGGGACATCTTCAACTAGATGAGGTTGCTCAGAGCCTGCCCTTGAATGTCTCCAGGGATGGGGCCTCCACCACCTCTCTGGGCAACCTGTTCCAGTGCCTCACCACCCTCATTGCGAAGAACTTCTTCCTAATGTCTAATCTAAACCTACCCTGCTTTAGTTTAAAACAATTGCCCCTTGTCCTATTGCTACATGCCCTTGCAAACAGCCCCTCCCCATCTTTCCTGTAGGCCCCCTTCAGGTACTGGAAGGCTGCTATAAGGTCTCCCCAGAGCCTTCTCTTCTCCAGTCTGAACAACCCCAACTCTCTCAGCCTGTCTTCATAGGAGAGGTGCTCCTGCCCTTTGATCATCTTCGTGGCCCTCCTCTGGACCCACTGCAACAGGTCTATGTCCCTCTTGTGTGGAAGGCTCCAGAGCTGGACACATATGAATATGAATGCATATGAGCACTGCCTTACTGACTTCTGGAACACCCCAGCAAAGAGATGTGGATGATAATGAGGAAGAATGGCAGGTTATGCTCACATGTGTGTTTCCCAGTATGATCACTTTTTTCTTTAGGTGTCCTCTTGACTGTAAACTTCTCAGGGCAGAAATCATCATAGCATACATCAGATGTTTTGCTAGCACTTAACTAAAGAATAACAAAATCACAGATAATTATAGCCAAACTACAACTGTTAAAATGAATTAATGAAACATTTGTGGATTAACTACCCCCTGGTTTTCATTATTTATTCACTTTGATGTTAATTGCAAAATTCTTTAATTCACCATAGCTCTCCCTATCATTAATGCAAATTAACAAGGTTCTACTGTAATGCAGATATTATTATCTTCTCTTGCATAAATGCACACAGTTCTCTAATTAAAACATGCTGTATTTTTTTCAAATCAGATTACCAGGTATAATGGAAACAGAAAATATGAACAAAGCACTCAGCAGTTTATATAAAAGCTAGGAGTTTGGAGAATGACAGAGGTCATTCTTTTTATGTTCAATAAAAATTAGTCAAATGAAAGAGAAATTTTAGTGAGAAGGTAGGAGTAAATGTTGTCTTTTAGGAGCGCTGCATCCATATGTATCCATTGAGGCTCACTTATTCTATGATTTTATGATTCACAAACCACTAGCCCACTTGTACACAGTTTATACTGTTGTATGTTACATCTACTAAGATAAGTTGTAGAAGTAAAAAACAGAAAACTAAATAAACTGCTTTATAACTTTTAATATGACATATATCAATTTTCCTCCTTATCAGTCTAGCTGATCTTTCCTTATAACATACATGATTTTTTTACCTCTTGATGACAAAGATTACTCTGTAGTTACTCAATGACATCTTTTTAAAATAAGAAGTGTTCTAAGACAAAATTCTACATTCACAATAGAAATGTAAGAAACAGTAGGATCGGCAAGCAAAATATTAATAAGTGGTTCTCCTTTTTTTTGTCCTTTTGTTTTTATGTTCAATGGTTTTAATTCTTAGTGTATTTATGAATTTTGGACTTATGCATAAGTTAACAGATTATTTTGCTTTTATATACAAATTAAAGTTGTGATGTCACACCATTAGGAAGGTACACAATTTTCTGATTGAAACTTGATATCAAGCTCACACATTCTATCTTTCATTTATATCGTCTTGGCTTTTCATGTATTTTCTAGTATTTGTGAGGAAGACAAAAAGAGATGTAAAGTCTTACCATTTTCACAGTTGAACTTGTTACACTACCACTCCCATCAAGATTAACTGAAGAGAACTGCAACACATCTGTCCCTTAAGAAATTTACCTCATCAGGTGTCTTCTGCTGCCATGTTAGCTCACGTTCAAGTTCATGTTCAAGCCCAAATCTCCCAATTGTCCAGAATGACTGCTTGTTGGCTCACACTTTTGCTCGACTGCAGAACAAAGCGACTGGATCCTCAGACAGATATGCTGTCAAGGGACAGCAGCAGATTCTGGCTCATGTTCAAGTCCCAACCTTATAGGCTATCTGGATGCAACAAGCAGTTGCCTGGCGCAGTGTGACTTGCCCATTCTCCCTCAGGCTTGGCCAACCTGTATTAGCCATATCTTGCTTTTCTACTTTTCCAGGTGGTGTGGGATGTGCCAGCAACATCTAGGTTTCCTTATTCAGTTTTTGCAGTTTCTGAAAACAAAATGAACTCATTCACCTTGTTGAAGCTTTCTGCCACCTTTTGCCTCTCTGATGCTTAGTCCTCACATTTCTTTTCCACAGCTGTATGGCAGCATTGTCAGCTCCCTAACAAACAAAGCAGGGTGCTATAGTCAGACAAGGAAGTCTGTAAAGGCAACATAAAATACTTCCTATAGGGAGATGGTAAGTGCTCATGAAAGAGGAGGGAAAGGGGAGCAATAAAAGGGAGAAGAGCTATAACACAAAAGATAAACACTATTTTTGGGGTGAAAAAACAGAATTCTCCAGGTTAAACCTGATCCCAGAAAATGAGAGAGCCCCCTCACCACAAGACATACTTAGCACAAAAAGAAGGGGAGGCAGGAGCCCGAAGAAAAGTGGAGGAACCACTTGTTGAATGAAAAGAAGCGGTGGAAAGAAAGGAGTGATTGCCCATGGAAGAAAAGGGGGAGGATATGAATGTGGAAACTGCAATGGGGGATCGTGTTTGTAGCCAAGGAAGTCAAGCCTACAGAGTTGGGACTTTAGTGTATGATGCATGTTGCTGCAAGTTTATGTATATCCACATAAACCCTCTTCCCTCTTTTCCTCTTCCTGACTGCAGAAAAGAAGAAAGGACAGGCCAGGTGGGTCTTCAGTAATGCACTGTGTACTCTATATATGCACCTACAGAGCTGTGCAGAGTTGCCCACCACGTGTAGGATGTAGCAATTGCTGTACGTATCTTCACAGCCATAGATGCTTTCGGCTGAACATCATCGTAGAAATGTGATTTGTGGCCTTGAATAGCCAGGGAAAGCATAACAGGGGAATCCTCTTTTGCCGTCTAATCGTGGATACTGGATACGTGTAATGATGTCACACACCTGGATGCTGATGATCCAAATATGAGCTGTAGCTGTCTGCTGGCTAGAAAGACCTGTCAAAATGTGAATCAAATCTAGGCAGCCAGCTGATGAGATCAGAAAACTGGGGTCAGCTCAGACATACATTGTCAATACAACCTAAGGCACTGGGGTGATTTCAGGCCTGAAAATGGCTACTTGTCCTAGCAGCAACCTTTAATCAAGAATTTTATCTTTTGTATGGGAAGTGAGGAAGCTGAGTGATAAAGGAGTCGAACTAGAGCTGCCTCATGTAGTAAAATAATTTTGGCAGGTAACCATCTGTGTTGAGGTAAAACCTGCAGAAATAAGTTGTACAAAAGCTACCTTCTGTCTCCTCTAGGAAAAACGTAGTGGAAGAAGAGACAAGTTATTCCCGGAAAACAAAAAGAGTTTGTGATCTTAGTTGAATGAGGAAAAAACCTCTGAGACACTGCCCCATACTAGGACCTGAGTACTTTAATGTGTGGTGATAGGAAAGTACCACACGACAGCAAGCTTGTATCAGCAGCTTTAACAGGAGCCAATCCTGTAGCTTCTGCTCTAGGCTTTTGCACCCTCATAAACAAAATGAGCAGTCGCATCTGCCTATGTAAATAGATAACACATGATGCGTGTGGTATCCAGTGCTATGCTAAATGGGGATGAACTACACTAGCAACAGCAATCATGGGAATTAGAAACGAGTGTGATCTATGGGGAAAAAAGCAAGCAGGTGGGAGGTCAGGTAATTGATTTATTTGTGGAAAGGGTTGTCATCCTTTGTTAGGGAGTTCCTGCAAATGACAAACAGTAGAAAGAAAATTTGTGGGTTAGACAATACCAGTTATGAAGGACTCAAAGAGAGGAAAATGTTTTGGCAGTTAAAAAAGTATTACTATATGTCAATTAGTGTATTCCTAAATTTTGGAAACACTCATAACTTAAATCTGAATGTTATGACTTGAGCACATCTCTACCACCTGTTGACCTGAGAGCTGATTTTTTTCTGTTCTGAAGCGTTTTCTGAAACACTTTGGAGGAAAAGAGAGACTCTCTTATGCTAGGAAAGAAGATATTAAAATAAAAATTCAATGTTTCTAATCTGATTTCTTTTTAAATAGAAAAAAGAAATTGTGGGCAACCTCTCACTATATGAACAGCTTCCAGAAATGATTGTCTTTTATATGTATTTATATATTTTTCTTTCCATTTGCAATTGTATTTATAAAGTGTTGCATTGTCTTCCTCTTTCCAAGTTTTTTATCCTTCATGAGGTAAGTACAAAATTTAAATTTCATTAAAAAAAAAAATCAGTGTTAGAGTGGCAAGGACCCTTAACCTGCAGCTCACAAATGAAGGCAAACAGGTGAAAAGGTCCTACTTATCTCCAAATATGTCGTTCTTACTTGTGTGTACCCTGTAGGGCTTCCCAGTTGACGTCAACCAGCAGCCTGCTATTGGTATAAGTGAAGCTGCACTAATTTACACCCACAGAGAATCAGGTTAACAATGTGTTAAATGTACTAGATTAGAAATGAATGTGGTATTATATTTGAATTCCAAATGAGGGCAGCATCAATTTTTTCTGTCTTATCTGACAATTGGAAAGTTGGAGATATTTTATGTGAAAAAGAATAGCGTTACTCTTATTCTGAGCAGTTGACAGACATGGCTGGAAGTCTGATATGATTAATACCTCAATAATAGGGCTTCAGTAAGTTAGTCCCAATAGATCCCCAACCTAGAGAGCATGCCAAGATACGGATAATAGTTAAGTGACTTTTATTAGATAACAAATTCCGTTTTTAGCTCTGTTTTACTAAGGAGCTTTTATAATGCATTAAAACCAAAAGAATTTAGGAGGTGTCTTACAAACACATGAGTGCAGAAGAACTAGTTGCAAGAGCTTGAGAATCCCATTTTTGACCAAAAATAGTCTGAGTTACCTAAAAATTAGTCTTCATATTCATTTCCTTACCAACACCTTGAGGCTTTTTCCTTGAGATAAGCATTCAGATATGGAATTTTTGTCTTTCTTTTCTAAGGCACCTGCAGAGGTGCTGCCACACACCCAGCGGGGAAAAGCAAAAAAATCAGTTCAAATGAAGAGAAGCTCAGCTGTGAAGTAGGGCCAAAAAACATCACAAAGTCCTCCTTGTGTTTCCTTTCATGCCTGAAGCAGGAACATTCAGGTCCCTTTCTTTGCCCTCACTAGACTTAAGGACGATGAGTGTCTCTGTACTGACAGAAATTCAAAACTTGTAGAAAAAGTCTGGCTATGGATTCCTCCTTTCTGCATCAGCTAGCAAATAGAGAGCAGCTCAACTTACACAACAGTAACATTCCAGGAATTATCCTTACCTAGAGAATACAGTTCCAGGAATAATTAATTATTGGAAATGTTATTTAATACTTGTTTTATGGCAGCTTTATGGATAGGCGTGTCAGCTGAGCAGATAAGCAACTTTGCTGTAGATCCAGAGCTGAGAGTTCGAGTCTTGCTGGGGCATTGTGCCAAAGGCCCCCAGCAGGCAGCTCAGCTGTCAGGGGCTATCTGGTTATTCATTCTGGAGACTCAGAGGCAGTGGAACAGGTGCTGAGCACTCGGTTTTTTTTAATGTGGCTTTGCTTTGTAGCTTGGTATGCCTTTACTAGATGGGTTATCCTGTCTTGTTTACACTTCCCATCTGTGGAAGTGTTCAAGCCCAGGCTGGATGGGGCTTTGTGCAGCCTGGTCTAGTGGGAGGTGTCCCTGCCCATGGCAGGGGGGTTGGAACTAGATGATCAATGTCCCTTCCAACCCGAACCATTCTATGATTCTATAATATGGAGATCTGGCTGCAATAGTAACATTATTGAATTAGGCACTGTGCATGCATGTTTTTATAAACAGTCCCTGTCCAAGAAAGCTTTAGTCTAATTAGAGAAAATGGGGAGGAGAAGGAAGTATTTCACAGGACTTGTGACAAACTGAATGAAAAAATCATTTAGGGGAAAATAAAGATGTCGAAGTGAAGGCAGGTAGTCTCACGGCAACAGGGAGTGGCAGAGTGCAGCCGCAGATGTTGAACCCCTGCAGGGATGTGGAGAGAGAGGGAGGTGGTCACAAGGGCAGTCTAAGGTGCCTTTCAGTGTAAGGCCTTTTATGGATGGGAGAGGGCTCAGTAGGATGATACAGTTGGTAAAGGTGGGTTATAATGAGATTGAGGCTAAATGGGAAATTGGGCTATGTATGAGCAAAAATTAAGTGATAGATTTGCAGATGTTAAGGAAGAAGTTTTATAACAGATTGGGGAATGTTAAATTGTATCTGGAATAAAGGGAAGAAAAACATGTCAGCTGGTATTGAAGAGGAAATTAAGACTGTGCGTTTACTTTGGATGTATTTAGATCAAACTTCTAATGTTGGAAAAAGCAGAAATCTGCTCTATCACTTTACAAGTAATCCTGAAATACGTTGATTTTTCTTTTAAATTATTTTCATTCAGAAGTTAATTGTTATAAATGACACTTTTGCGAAGAAGTGGATTAAACTACTTTACTTAATAATTGTGAACTTGCCTATACATCTTTCTACTTTGAGAGGATTTATTTTGCTTTCTGTGTCTATTTGAGTAATAATTTAGTTTGAAGGCTATCTCCAAAGCATGCTACTGGCTGCTGTTCATTATCTGCTGGTGAATTGAGCATGTGGTTATCAACTCCAGACTGAGTTATATTTAAGTTGTCTTAAACTGACAAAAGTGATCAGATATGACAAAGTGGTGATTTTACACTTTACAAGTATAAAAATGTAGCTTACTCACATTTTGATTGCAGTTCGAAATATTCCACCTCTTTTTTCCCTGAATTTCACTTAAGCCTTGGGTTTGAGCTGATAAGTCAGTGCTAGCATACATTCCCCCACTAGTGCTTTTAATGGGCACTCTCTTTGAAAGTTAAACATTCTAGTAAATTGCTCAAACACAGCCTTGTAAGGTTAAACACAGTTTGAAATCATTCTCATGTTAGGCAAGGTTGTCATAAGCTTTCAGCATAATTGTAGAAAGGCCAAAGCCTTGAAACTAGAAATGTGTTATAATAACCAATTTCATTGCTATCGTCATGGTAATCATTATGATGATCCAAATATCCACCTTTGTGTTCACGGAGATTTTCAATTCCTGCATGCATTATTTTTCAAGTCTTGTGGCCCATCTCATTTTCAAAGTTTCAGAAATACTCTTGGTTGCAGAACAGATGAACAAACAGCAGACGGTTTGTCAGCAGATCCTTTCTGTCTACTCTCTGTGAGTAGCAACATCTTCCTCTCACTATCAAATGACTTCTTTTTTAATGTTGAGTTAAATCAAATGAATATGAACTCAATATTTAATGCATATAGACTATCCGAGAAAAATCTCTGTTTTAATCTTACTCCTGTTAATAGCTGCAAAGATAGATCTTATTTAAATATAAAATGTGAATGCAATAAGATACGCATATTTATAGGAGCTCTCCCACTGGTGTCTCAATACACTGCTCAGCCTATACACATTACCTATCTCTTCTGAAAACGTCAGTTGCCCCAAACTCTTTGATGACCATTGACAGCAGCTGTTAGTAAAGCAATTCACCCAGTGATCATGAGGACCGTCCACACAGCCACTCACGATAACACCGAGCACTGCTTCACTGCTCCGTGAAACGTTTGCCAGCCTAATATTCAGTCCTCAAATATCTCACACACTTCCATGCCTCCTTCCTCCTCTCCTGACAAACAGCAAACTCCTGGCATCTGCTACTGAATTCTTTTCAGAAGTGTAGTGCTCCAAAGGGAAACTTGCTGTCACAGATCAGACAGAAAAATCTGGGAGGCAGGACTTCCTCACATCTAATTTTGACATTAATTTATATTTCCCTTATGTTCATCTGTGAGTGTCTCAATTTACCACAACTTAATGGCAAATAGCTGTGTCCTTGAAAATGTGTTAGTACTGTGAAAGGGAGTCGTCCTTAAAAGCAAAGCAGAAAGAGCTCAAGGCATCTCCTGCAGTGAGACTACCACTCACCAGGTCACAGGGACACTACTTGAAATACTCAAAGTGCTCTAAAAATTTTAAGTACCACCTACAGTACATTGCTGTTAGGATAAAAACACACCGTAATAAATGGTGAAACAAACACTGTTTGTTAATTTATCAGGATTAGGGGAGCATTTAGTTTTCACTCATGAGAGTAGTATTAATCATACTGACTCAGAAAATTGTAGTTAAACGGAAGATATATTTAGAAATAATGTATGTAATTTCTGCATTGTGTATTTCAAATCCACAGAGAAGAACTACTAAATGAGGCAGTGAGCACCAACAATGGGATATTGTACAATTAGGCAGCTCAGAGATTACCTCAAATGGACATGATATGCTGGGTTATTCACTTGCAAGATTAAACAAAAGGTACACGAGGGGAAGTATAGTTATCACAAGATGATCACTTACGCAGGTGAAATAGAGAATGGTCGAAACACCACAGGAGAGTGGCAAATGCTATATGCGATGCCTCAACTCTCTGGAATCGCTTTATTATTACTTTTTGATAGAAGAACTGTCCAGTGGAAAAAAATATGTTATGCAGTTGTTCAGAGTAGCAATCTAGCTCATTGCTCCTGTTCAGCAGCCTGGTTTATATGAATTAAAAATCACTGAGACGCTTTGTGACTGAGAAATAGCATTCTTTATACATTATGATCTAATTATTGAGCACATAATTAAAATGGACTGTCAGACCTTGAATCAATCTAAAGGAATTCTGGCAAAAAAAAAAATATGAAAATGATTAACTACAACAAAAATAAGAATATTTCGTAAATTAATGTTTTCCAAATCTGAATATTTTACAAAGTAAAATACCTCAGGAAAGGTAGCAAAGTGTTTCAGCTTTGGTTTTTATCCTCCCTATTCTGCTAAACTGTTCTCTTGATTTGTTGTCATTTTTATTCAAGGAGAAGATAAAAAGTAACGCACCATCCTATGCCCTAGTGGTTCATGGTACACGGACAGTTTCAGCATCAGGTTCTCTAAGGCTTCATGTTTCACTCTGTAAACAAACAAATTCAATGATGTCTCCTTGCCTTCAGATGCTATGTAGGCTTCTTGTATCCACCTGTACTTAAAGCCATTAAAAAAAAATGTTTATTTTATATATATATAGATAGAAAGATATTTCCATCAAAAAAAAAAAGGTGGGACCTTTGCCAGGTGCCCAACATGCCAAGTGACCAATATGCCTGGTGAATTTCTCAGTCTCTTGGTTTTCTCTCTATCTTCATAAAGAAGGTTTCCCTCTATTTAAAGTAGGATTGTTGCTGAAGGAGAATTTTCAAAAACAGCCAGAACAGGCCAAACCCCTTTTTCTCTGAAGCCATATCTAGAACTACTCTGGATTTTCATCCTATTTGAGTGCAATTGGCCTATTTTTTTTAAACTTTTTTATGTAGGGTATAAAAGTGGGGTTTTTTACACTTTGCAGTGTTCATATCACTTTGGATTGTACTAGATGATATGGAGAACAGGAACGTTAGCACCTACTGCTACCTGGCAGATTTAGTGGCCTGAATTGTCAATATTTCCTGGTAGCAATTTATTACCAGTGCTTTCTCTTTACTGTTAATGTGGCTTCCACATGTAGAAAAAAGTAAACATAATTTGCGTTTTTAATAATGCACATGAAATTAAAACCAACCCTTAAAATATGCCTAGGTAACAAAAACTCTCTTCTTGCCTTATAATGTACCTGATACATTTTGGCTTAACACAATAAAAGCATACTCTGATCTGGCTTATCCTGTAATTACGTACATTAATCATTATAAATTGCCTCTGTCAGCAAAAAGGTATAAAACAATTCCCCTTGAATATCAGCAGGATTAGCACTAAAGTATTTAAAAATCAAGTAGGCAAGTAGGTACTGAAGCTATGTAGTTTTCCCTCAATGTGTTAATTAATAGCCAGTAAGAATTAATTCTTGACTTATGTAAGTGAAGTGCATGAAAACAGGCTTAAAACAGAGGAAAGTTTTAAACAGGAAAGATGATAAAACACCACAGCAAAAGTAGGAGAATTAGGGAAGAAAGATCTAGTTAGCTGTGGTGTACAATGCACTATTAAGAGCGTGGGTTTTTCTGTTGACAGACAGTTATTTTACAGATTACCACACGTGGCAAATTCCAGTATAAAGTTAGCATGCACAGCGTTCTTGTAAAGGAGGTGCAGTCTCGATGACTGCTGTTTAGCTCCAGTTTCACACTGGTGTAATTCTGTATGGGCATTATAGGATACAAGAGTAGGAGAGCAACTATGAATGAAAGGCTGTAGGTAATTTAAAGAGGAGAAAAACCTTAAACTTGAATGTAATAAAGAGGTAGAAGAGCCCATTTAAACTCAAATACAGACATGAGGGGAAAAAAGAAATCAGGGAAACAGCACAAGAAAAAATGTAGTCTTTTTAGTCTGACACTTGTAGTCTACTTTTAAGTGTTTAAGATAATACTTTTCATTATGTTCACAAATGCGATTTAAATAATGAAGCATTAGTAATATGAAGCTCCCTGATGCCTTGATCTGCTATTAAATCTCTGCAAGAAAACAAAGTGACACAGGATGGAAAATTAGTGGTGGGAAAATTAATGAGCTCTCTTTATGCTGATCAGCAGTTGCCCTCCTTCTACCAGTTGCTGATTTATGTTCACTTTAAACACTTTGGGATTTTTGTCTTATGTCATTTCTGTATATGGCGTCTTACAACATTTGGTGCAACTTCCAAAGAGGTGTTTTAAATTAATATCACCTCCTTTCTTTCAACTTTTTCCACATTGCCGTTCCTTCTGCTGCATCCCATATCAACACATACATTATATTTTAATAATTCTATTAACACTGAAACAATCTTTGTTGACTTTCCTAGTGCTAGATTGTAAATCCAGATTCTTCACTTGCTTCAGTACTCAAACGTAGAAAACAAACATTAATCCTAGTTCCTAAATGACTAATGTTTGATGCATTTCAGCAGTCAACTAGATGAGATAATCTAGTAAGAATTCAATATTCTGTTCATTAGGTGTGACTGAAGTAAACAGATAAACTCAGATTGAGAATGCACAGTAAATTCAGTGTAACTCAATAAAATCTGTATAGTCAAATATATTTTACTAGAAGTTAGATAGCCAGCTGGACAAAATATTGCTAATTAATTGTTCAAACAGGAAATACAGACTTCTAGAAAGAAAATGTTTTATTCAAACAAGCTACTTTTAAAGTAGTTTTCGTTAGGAGAAGTTTCTTAGATACAAGATTAAAAAAATGATAAAGCAGTCAACCACCTCCTAGAGCCAACCAGGTAAAGTGTTCAATGTTTAAGCACAGCATCTTAAAAGCCAGAGTATGTAACTTTTTTTCCTCCTCTCTCTCTCGCACACATAGGCACACTCTTACATAAGTGGACTAATTGTTCCCAAAGAAGAACAGTTCCATCAAACAGACTTACAAAAGGCCTTCTTTACGCCTAATCCTTAAGAAAGTTTACTGGTGTGAAGGAGACTAAATAAAATTCCCTGCTTTGAATGAAATCTAATGATAACGAGAAGCAGAGAGATGTGACCAGGCCACTACAGGTGAAATCCTAATCCTTACTTCATATAGAGATGGTAAGTGTCTGCGTGTGTATGTGTGCACATGTATAAGCATCTTGAGTTTGATTCCTTTTTAAATCAACTATGTTCATAAGGGTTTTTTTTCAAGAAAGCAATGGGAGTTGGATACCTATCTACATGTATATTCTAACATTTGATATAGAATTTACTTTGAAATATTTTCATTGTGTATTTTTTTTCTTGTTTAAGTAAACTAGCACAGAATTTTATTAACTTTATTGCTCCCTACAGCTACCTTAAAGGAGGTTGTAGAGAGGTGGGGGTTGATCTCTTCTCCCAAGTAACAGGCGATAGGACAAGAAGAAATGGCCTCAAGTTGTGCCAGGGGAGGTTTAGACTGGATATTAGGAAAAAATTGTTCACTGAAAGAGTTATCAAGCACTGGAACAGGCTGCTTGGGGAAGTGGTCGAGTCACCATCCCTGGAGGTATTTAAAAGATGTGTAGATGTGGTGCTTAGGGACATGGTTTAGTGGTGGGCTTGGCAGTGCTAATGGTTAACGGTTGGACTTGATGATCTTAAAGGTCGTTTCCAACCTGAAGGAGTCTATGAATTTCTAGTCAGATCCAAATTGCCTACCCTATATTGACTCAATAAATGGTGCAAGAGATACAGTTACGGTTCTACTAGATATACAAAAGTTTAAAAAAAAAAAAAGATATCTGACAAAATAACTTTACCTCTCACATTTCTCATAGTTCTATTAAAATGCTTAGTTATCCAGACAGAAAGGATAATTTGTGTTCTATTCCTGAATCTAAAAAAATTAAAATTTTATCATTAGCATTTCTGACAGGACAAAAATACAAATATCAATCACATGTGTTTTTCTTATCCTTTATAATCTCCACTTTTTAGTATGAAGAGAAATATTTTATCATGGTAGAAGTTTAAAATGTTTTTAAAACATGGTTTGTCTTTCTTTGCAACAATTATATGATCTAGATTACTAGCAGAATAATAAGTAAACCCAACTCTCTTTTCAATATAAGAATTTTAAATTGTGTAAAACTAATTTTGATTATGACCGTAGCTAGCACCTACTGCTTCAAGACTAAGATTCAATGAAATCTTCAGACATAATCTATAGTAACAGCAGGTACTGCATATCAAGTGTTTTGCAATAGGACTGTACTGTGAGAAGGGAAAAGAAAATCTCCAAAGGAAAGAAACTGAAGCTAGGTAAATTCAGACCTGAAATTAAGTGAAATGTATGAAACAGTGATAGCAGTTAGTCTGAACAATTCACGAGGAATCTGGGAAGTATGGATTGCTCTCTTTCTATGTCTCCCCCTGTACCTGCTCCCTCCATGCCCACAATTTGAGGGAGTTAATGAAAAGTATGAGCTTGACGCAGGAATTGCTGGGGAAAAAAATCTCGAAAACCTGGCTGGACTTTCTAAAACATGTAATTGCAATGTACTCCTATATTCTTAAAATGCATGAAACTTTCAGATGGAAACGTGATTAGAATATAAACAATTTCAGCTCACTGGAAGATTGAGAAATAAATTATGAAAAAGAATTTGAACAAACAAAATATTTTATTTAATAACATAATAAATGTGCAGAATAATTAAAAAAAAAAAAAAAACCAAAAACCACAATGGGATTCAGTTAACTAAACCTGGACATCTACCATGTAGATGTTTGCAGATAAGATAGTCTGTATCAGTGTAGTCAGTGAAATCAAACAGACCTGTATACTTCATATCTTCTTAAAGTAAACTTCTAAAACAGATTATATAGGCTGCAGTCTTAAAGTGTTTCTCCCTCTGTGTTGATGATAGAGAAAGTCTAGGTGTCTAACTGATCTAGCTGTCTATGCAGCAGATCTCTATGACATCTGTTTGCATGAAGGTAGTTCAGTACTGATGAATGTTTACTGCTTTTAAGACTATGACCATATTTAGGAATATCCCAAACTCCAATTACTGTCTTTTTTGAATAAGTCTTCCTTCAGTGTGTTAGGTAGTGATAAACATAAGAGACTACAGTGATTCTTTCATGTTTACTACAGTGATCTTTTGTTTGTTTTCTCTTGTCCCAGTAGACTACTACAGAAATTCCAGGTTCTCACAATAATTATACAAGATACAATGAAGTCTGACAAATATTGTAATCCTATTAATATATCTAATATATCTGTTAATTTATTTATTCTGCACTTAGTGTAGCAGTAGTCTCTTGAGTGTTGTACCATACACCTCTTTTTTTTTTTATGTTTTCCTATTTTCTGTGTTATCTAGGTAAGAGGTATCATATTCTGTATAATAACACAAAGCTAGGAGAGATATACATACCGATATATATTGAATTCAGAAGAAGCAAGAGTAGGTTCTTAGTCAATAGCTTTATGAGTCATTAACTTTATCTGCTTAATCCCAAATACCAAAGCCATTTTTATAACTCTAGACTATGTGAAAGAGTCTCAGCTAGTCAATGGATAACTGAGTTATTTCATATCAACCCATTAAATAAAGTGTTCTATGAAACAGAGAAAACCAAAAACAATGAAAAAAAAAAAAAGACCTCCAAAACACTTCAGTATGGGTTTACACCTTGAAACAAAACTTCCTATTCTCCAGTAAATAAAAATAAGACTCAATACCCATCTGTAAATTGTGGAGTTACTATGCAGTATTTTTTTCTGTAGACCATTCCGTAGCTATATAAATGATTTCTCTCTCAAGGTGTTGGTTGTACTCATTTTCTAAATGCTTTTACTGTTAATACCTGCAATAAATAGTGCTTTAAATTTTATTTTTCCAATTCAGCAATGCAAAGACAACATTTTTCAATAACTGAATCTTTATGTATAGCTATAGGGAACTCAGTATTAAGAAATGTTCAGGACAAACAATGCTGCCATATTTAACACGAGATAAGAGTGATATAAGCATATCTCTAGTCAGATAAGTGAGAAGATCATAGAAAATAGGCTGAGAGATTTGTATTCCTTACAATAAATAAGTAATTGCTCATGGCTAGTGATATGTTTCAAGCAGCCTGAAGTTCTGCCAAGGCAATCCACTCTAATTGACTTCAGCTCATGATCAAAATGATAAACAACCATTGAAAATATCTTCAGAAACATTGAAAAAGATCATCTTGACAATGAGTGGGGGATTTTGCTAAGTTAAAGCTTGCAACTTAAAATGCCATGGATGTCACCCCTCACTTCCAAATTAGGTAATCATTTTGCATCAGCAACTCCAAAAGAGTGATCAAGAAGGGCACAGGAAGCTGATATATGTTTACAGGTAGATGTTTGATAGACCATTTGTATGATAATGTGAAAAAATTCCAAGTGTGGAATTGGGGATCCCCGGACTAAAAGAGGTAAATATTATTTTGCATCCTATTGGATAAATGACCAGTGTTTAATAATATAGCCTGTACAGACCTTTTCTTAGTCCTTTAAAACTTCACTCTTTCTAATTTTATCTTAAAAGACAATACGTCTTGTCTTTTGGAAAGTTTCTGTTTGACATCTTGCTGGCTTCTGATATGGACACTGTCTTCTTTGGGGATATTTCAACTTTTTTTACTTCAAAAAATATCTTGCAGATTGGAAAGGAATAAACTGTTCTTCTCCCATTAGTAGTCAAAGATCAGAAATATTTTTCATCTGCCTTTAAAGATATAACATACTTTTTTCATAATTTTTTAATTCCTTCATTCCTTGAACACCCCAGTGTTCATTGAGAAAGGACTACGGTGGAATCCAGTCTCCTATAGAAGAAGAAAATTGTATCTGAGGCATTGTAAATTCTCAAACTAATGACTCTTTTCTCATTTCATAAGAGGTATAATCCTCCCTTTCATTTTCTTCAATGTTTTTTCCTTGATAATTTTACAGCTGCAACATGTAAGCCTCCTCAGAAATAGCTTTGTCAGAAATAATGTTATGAAAATCAAAATCTCCTTTTAACTCACTGTAGACTGATCCTAAAAAAAGAAAAGTCATCTTAAAATATCTATATACAGAAACTTGAAAATAAAAAATATAAAAAGTATTTCTTTCCATTAATACATCATAATTCATTTGTTTCATGTCCCTCATTTGTTTCATAAACATTCAATGTCATTCTCATACTTTCCCTTTAAAACAATAATAATGACAACAAAATTACGTCAATTGTTGTGTTCTTCATCCTTAATCCTTCCTGCCCATAAAATCACATTAATTTATAAAGATCATTTCTGAGAACTAAGACCTAATAGGTAATCCATTGGAAGTTTTACTACAATTCAAATTAATCCAAAAGTTTTGTTAAATTCCACGTACTTGGAATTTTTTGTCCAAGATTCTACTCTACAAACCCAAATTATATGCAATAAGCTATAATGCTTCTCTTGTCCTGAGCATCCCTTCCACATAAAAATCAGTGGCAAACTCACACTGACTTCATTTCAGAGGACTAGATGATCATGGAATGGAATGAAGTTATGGAGTTCCTATATTAACCAAAGGCCACTCTTAGTATAATTATAAAGCGTTATTCTTCAGTGGCTTTTACTTAAATCAATGCAAAGAGAGAAATGTGCCCATATCAGCACAGAGCTTTAAGTTTGAAAGGTATAGACAAACAAGACCTCTCATGCTTCCAGAAATAGTCCCTCAGAACAAATGACTTAAGGCTGCAGACCTGCAGGTCAGCAGCCCATGAAAAATCCTTAAAAATATCTTTAATGGGAAAGAAATAACATTTTCCTGATAAGAGTTTTATATGAATTTTGATGTGACAATATAAGAGAGAATACAGCTTCTTTCCTTGATTGTTTTGAGTTACATAATTATAGTATGCACAAATCTAAACTGGATACTTTTAGATAAATGCTCAGCAAAAGCAAATAATTACTCATACGAAATTGAGTGCACAAATAAAATATTCTAATGAGTATACACAAAAATGTACACAGTAATATTGTCAGGATTATTTACTGTCATAAAAATATTACAGAATACATTTGGTGATTTTGATAATGTTTTTCTGGTTGATCCTACAGTGAAATCTTGCTTTCAGTTTACAATTACAAACATGTAATTATATCTGACACTGCACTCAGTTGTTGTGGTGTTTTTTTTTTCAGGTGAACCAAACAAAATCTCAACAAGAACAAATTATAGAAATTACGATACCTTTGTTACTCATTCTGTTGGAAATTGCTCAACACTTGGTAGCTGTCAAAAGACAAGGCAAATGTAGATAGTATTAATAAAACCACTGAAAACAAACCAGAAATTATTCATCATGTCAGTTGCACAAACATATTGTACATGTGCTCTAGGATGTAATTTAGTTTGCTCAACTTTTGCCACAAAAAAAAAAAATCAAAGTAAATACAATAAGTGACCTCATTCAAAAATATCCAATTTTAGAGATGCTAATGTGTCTCCAGGGATTAACCAAGATCACAGATGACAAGCTATGACTGAACACCTAACTTGTAAAAAAATGCGCCATCTTCACTAGGAAAGACTAATTCTCCCCCTTGAAAACTGCACACAGTTTTAAACTTCCTGTCTTAGAAGGGATATAGAAAAACTAGAAAATTACCAAAAACAGAGATTCAAAAACTATTTCCATGTAGGAAAGACTGAATAGGTTAGGTCTCCTCATTGGAAAAGAGACAATTGAGACAGGACACAACTGTCTCGTGTGTGGGTAAGAAAGAAGAATGGGGTATGATTATTCACTATTTCCCATGCCACGGAAACCTGGCCATAACCAGTGAAATTATTTGACAAGAGGCTCAACTCAGACAAAAGACTGTCACAAAATGTTTTGTTGAATTGAAAAAGGGATTAGTCCATCAGCAGCTATTAAAAATGAGTCTTGTGCCTAACCTGCAGCTCAGAAGTTCTTAATCCTCACGATTGTCAGAAACAGATAGGATATAAAAGGAAAATTGCTTTATAATATTTTCCATTTTCCCTTAATCTTTCTATAAGATTTTTCTGGTTACTACTGCTACAGACGAGCTATCGGGCTAGACGAACCTGTGGTCTGACCCTGCACAGCTGCTACTACGCTATCAGAGTGCAGAACCACATTGCTTTTCTGAACAGAGAAAGACAGAAGGAAGTGTGTTGGTATCAAACATAAAATCTCTACATAAATAATAAGTAAGGATTGTATTATTCATGTTAACTGTTTTTCTGTGTGTTTACACTACAGCATTATCGTTATTTATGCTGTAATGTTGGTTTCCAACTTCGGATATTTAAGCTTATTTTCAGTATCACTCCTATCACAGAACATTTAATGTTACTTGCAGTTCAGATTTATTGGACTTGACTTTACTCCCATTTTATTCACCCAAACACACAAATTCACCATGACACAAATCAGTGTAGGAAGTTTGGTGTTCAAGAGCAGAATCTTACTTCTGAATTTCCCAGCAGGTGGGGAATTTACATAAGGTCTAAAATTGTTCTCTTCAGTTTTCACTTTGAATCCCTGGTGTAGAGACTTGACTCATCCTGCCCATGTCGCCTGAAATTCCACATGCTGAACAAGTACAAAATATTCAAGAGATCATGGTATGTGTCCAAGGGGACAGTTCCACTTTTAGTTCTACTATACTTTGGCTTCATCAGTTGATAAAGACCAAGAATAAATGTATTGCAGGACTGCCTGCACCCTTTTGCCTCCCTCTGGGGTTTGGTGAGGGGCTTTGGGGCTGGGGGCAGAGGGGTGATTTGAGTATCTTTCATTTGGATTTTGTGTTGGGGTTTTTTTTGAAAGGAATGGACTATGTCTAAGAGGTTAGAAAAGCAGCAGTTTTTAAAATCAGGCCACTTGCTTTCTTCAAGCTTTTTTCTTTAGAGAAAGAGAAAGGGAGAAAAAAAAAAAAGAGACAAAGAATTACACTGGCTTTTCATTTTATTTCACTTTCTAGTAACATAATCCTGAGGCAAATACTCAGAGAATATTCCTTTCCTCACAGAAAAACAGCATTTATGTCTGAATCAGCTCAGAAGTTGTAGTGACTGCCTGCTGATTTTTTAATAGAGAAGGGAACTGAAATCACTCCTCATGAATAAAAAACCATAATAGGATAAGCATTTACTTTCCAGAAAAAAAAAACAAACAAGTAAGTGGTTTGCAGGACTTTCCATTTGTAATGGTTTGTCCTCTGTAATATATTCTAAAACTCAAATGGCACCAAATCTGATAATAAATCAGCAGATATGATGCCAAAATTGTATACACCCAAGTCTTTCAACTTTTTCTGAACCTTACCCTACTGCCTTTGAATCCAAAGCTGATCTTCTGCTAGCTTCAGCTGGATCAGGCTCTTCTGGTTTGAAGCTATCCTAGCTCAAGTTTCCAATATTTCACCGTGCAGCATGTGCCAGTGAGGAACTAAAAGCCAGAGTCTGCTTGTCCAAAGGTAGAGCAGTGCCTGGAGGAGGCTCAGCGTACACAGAGCAGTTCTGTCTGGGCAGCTATCCACATTTCGCATGCAGTTAAAAGAGCTGCACATGCAATCATAAACATAATGTCTTCAATGTTTTTATTTCTACTTGTCAACTACTATTTTATTTTATTTTTGTATTTTTCCCTCAGCTTCTTTCAGGTAGATAATTCTAAACGTTAGTACTAGAATTGGTTTTGCATGTATCATGCTGGGGAAATAGATAACTATTTACAGGTGTTCTTTTCAGGTTCGTTCAGATGCTGTCCCTGTACTAACAGTCTATTGCCAGCAGGCATTTTCCTTCATCTTATGCCAGGGTTGCACGTTAGATGAAAGTTATTCATGGCATTTGTTTTACGATTGGATTGTGTTTTGTATTCATGTCAAAGGGACGCCTGAGAATAGTAGAGGCTTTAGCAGGAATTTTTGAGAAAACAGCTATTGTCTTCATTTCATATTTGTACCTGAATACAAACCAGACATAAAAAAATAAACAAAATATGGACAAAAAGGCACACTGCATGATGCATGTAAAGCTATACTGGACAAAGTCTTAGAAAATACAGTATAGTGTACCCTGGGGAACGTTTCAGTGCTAGCAGAGGAATGGCCTAGAAAATGTGTTGGATCTTATGCAGCCCTAGCATCTATGATTCAGAAAGACTTATTGCTCTTTAAAACTTATTGCCTGTTTAAGGAACTAGTCCTGGCAGTGCTTACACTGTATTGCTACACAGTCAGTTCTTGGTGGTGCTTTCTACCTGCGATGAGCCCAGACCAGGGCAGTGGGGTGCTCCCACGCACCTTCCTTGGCAAAATGGCCTGGATAGCAACCGTTGGTAATGTGCTAACATTGTACATTAACATGCATAGGAATGTTGGAATGGGACACCCAAAATGTTCCGGATGGCATTTGCACCAAATTGATAATGTGGGGAATGGCAGGGAGGGACGCCCTGGAGCCAGAGCCCCCACCTCTGCCCAGGGGGCATGGGGGGCACCCACACGCCCAGGAGGGGATGGGAGAATGGGGTGCCTGTGGTCACTCTGGGTGGAGGGGGTAGGTATGTGGATGTACATGTACCTGTGCTAGAACCATACGGGGCTAGTTATAAAAGCACGTTCAAAAATTTTTGAACGTGTTTATTAACATTTGTGATTCATATTTTGGGTCTATCTGTCATATTACTGATACTGATCCTGAACCTGAGTTCACTGATTGCCGGTTAATTGTGTGTCATTTATAAATCAATAAAGCACTTTGATCTTGATTTGTTTTAAACTACATAAACTGTATTTTTTCTCTGTAGCAAGAGCCATAAGCAGCAGTGTGTGATATTCCCCTGCAACACTGGGCCTGTGTTGATTGTTAGATTAGATAAGGCCTGTTCAACACGTCTGACGTTGGCTGGGTTTGACTCTGTCCAGTCACTCTGAAAGTGTTGCAAGAAGCTGGAGGTTTACTTCGGCAGAATCTGACAAATGCACTATGTTCTTCTGTGGATAATATTAAAATTAAGCACTTTCACAGAGCAAAATCTGTCAGCAGTTTGCTGTCTAGTTCCATGCTCAGACCTTGTTTACTTGGCTCAATTAAGAAGACAGTCTGGCCTCAATAAACACTATGCTCTGAAGTATTACCCTTCTAATATGCTTGTTAAACCACTGTTTTTTCTAATATATACTTTCATTTTACAGTCATTTTCAAATAACATTGGTTAATGCTTTACTGAATCTCTTTCCTTGCTGGCTATAGAAAGCATTCATTTAAATATACATCAGTTCTACAGTGTCTTCACCATGTTTGTGTTCTTACTGCAATATAATGTTACAGGCTGTTAATCAAAACAGCTGATGCCAAAATAATACAAGTATCCTGTCCAAAAGTTCCAACCAAAACCATTACTGTATCTTATGCTTATTCCCCAATTAACCAGTGCCATTTCTGCTTAAAAATCAGTACCACACACTGTACATCAGTAGTGTACTTAAGATAAACAAACTACTGAAGCCTAAATTTCTTCTGCCTACATTTCTGCAAAGCTAAATATAGGGTTAAAATAATTCATCTTTTTTCTTGTTCTCTCATTCTAGTCATAAGGCTATCTTTGGCTCCTCACCAAAACAATATTTTTTCAGCAGAAAGTTGTAGGTATTCAGTGTATAAGCCTGCATTAAGTTATTTAAATTACAAATTCAAATCATCTAACTAGCAAGAATTTATTTAGCATCTAACAGTATAACAATGTACGTGTACGTGCAATCTAGACCTCTGCTCTGGAGCTGGTGTGTGCACACCCACTGGACACAACAAACCTCTTATCTAGTTTGGTTTTATTCACTTCCAGTGAAGAGCATTTTATGGTTTTTTCATATTCAATTCCATACTTTAAAATTTCTCTCAATATTTAGCCTAACTGATTTTTGCAGAAACATATGTTGTTCTCTTCCAGAATACATTTTATAATATCTCTTTTGCATGGAAGAGTTAACATCCCTTCTCAGTCTTCCTTTCTAAGGAAGAACAAACCGATTCTTTCAACTTATCTTGAAATTTCTTATCATGCTTGTTGCTATCTTCTGGATTCTTTCCAAGTTATCTATATCTTCCTCCAAGAACATTTCTCAAAAAATATACAGAAGACTTGTATAAATCTTTATCAATCTAGAACCATATATGTCTTGAATACCTGACTCTTGCTAAGACATCCTAGAATGTTCCTTTTCATTTTTGAAAGAGTATCACGTTCTTGGTTCAGACTGCAACACGAAGATCCACTTTTGCAATATTGTTGCTTAATTAGTTCGTCTCAAGTTTCTAATTCAGCTTCTTTTAACACATAATATTTCACCTCTTTGTCTTAAATCTCAGCTTATTTCTTTCAAATAATCCCTTCAGTTTGTTAAGACTATTTTGAATTCTTATTGCTCTCCCTAAAACAGCTATTCTAGGTTTGACTTACCAGTAAAATGCATTATATTCTTTACTCCATCACCTGATCCATTAAGGAAAATATCATATAAATTCACACCCAGAACAAACTCCTGCAACATTTCACCTGGAATGTCTTTCAGGTGGGCAGTAAATAAGTGGCACTTCCTCTAGAAGCAGAGTTTTCCAACAAAATGTGTGTTCGCCTGAGGATGTTTTCACACAGAACATATTTGCACAATTATTTTATGAAAATGTCACCTGAAACTGTGTTGCAAACTTTGCTAAAAGCCAAGCTATATCACATTTAGTACTTCGTCTTTCAGGCCAGTTAATCTATGAAGACAATGTATTCATTATTCCTCCAATGCTCCATTAATCTGTATTCTCCATTCCTTCTGCTATAACTTGTTGAAGATACACAGAGCACCTCAGGATTCACTGGAGTACCAAGCGAAGCAGAAGAATTACACAGGATGATCTAGAGCACACCTTTGTACGCGCGCTGTTCAAAGACAGTCTGAAATAAGCGCATACCAGTCATCTTTGATTCTCTGCTATCCAGTCTGTGTCCTAATCACTAAGCCAAAGATTCTCACTCTTACAGACTCTCTGGACCTATTACTACTTTGATTCCCCTTTGAACGTGGACGGACTTCAAAGAAGGGGTGACTAACAAAGTAGTCTAATCTTGAAGTGGAGTAGCTAGAGAATGATATATGCTTGGAGGTCAATATTATGGGTTTTAATCACTCCAGGCAGAGGCAGAACTTAAATTCAGGGCCTTTTTTTCCTGGCTTGTGCTTTAATTGCTAAGTTACTTCTGAAAGGGAGCTGGCAGGCTTTTGGTCTACGTTTAGAAGGAAGGCAGCAGTAGCAATCTGATCTGAGAAAACTGACTGAATAAAGGTGGATGAACTCACAAATCCTGAATCCCCACAGTGGCTGATACTGAGCTGTTCAGCACCATTAAGATTGGCACATTTCTGTGAAAAACTGAAGGCAGATTGTTAGAAGCCTGTGGAACTAATGTAAAAAAAAAAAAAAGTACCAGATAGCACTTTAGCCAATGCTGCTTTTGGAAGGTAGCTGAGATGAAAATTTTTTTGAACGTGTACTGAGTTTTGCTTATTTCTGTTTAAGAGCTTCTTTAGCACCTAAAATCCTTTACTGAGCCCAGCCTGAAGTTATGTAGGCCAACACATAAAGCAAAAATATAAACAATCTTAAGGGGTCTCCCATTGAACTGAACAGAAAGGGAAGTTAATTATTACATGTGAAACTCCTGCCATTGAGCCCAGGCCTGGTCGTCCAGCAAGACTAAGAAGAGCCTCCTAGACATGGATGGCGAATTTGCGCCACCCATTAATTCCTCTCAAAATCAATGACAGAACTCTTAAGCGTCAGCAGCCTCAAGGCATGATCTAAGCTTGTGCTATTTCTCTTGAAATATTTTTATTCATAAATTATTTTAAGATTTGATTCACACTGAAAAGCTGGGTAATTATTGCATGAAGTTCATAATCATCTATATCTACCTTGCTTCAGCAGTTACATTAATCAGAGAATAACTGTTGCGCAGCAGCTCAAATGACTTAGTAAATTGCATAAGCAGGAGTTTACTTTTTCTTTTCTCTCCTAAATGCTGGATAACAAATTACTGGTTTGTACATGAACAGGGCTCTACAACAGGTAACACAACCTTAAACACTTCGAGAATCACTTCTAAACAGCTTTTCCTTAATTTTGCCTGCTGCGTGGAAAACTCTAGTATATTTGTAGAACAATTGCGCCGATTTGCTGAATCATATCCTAACACTTATATGGATGGAATGGTCACAATGAAGGGCATGAATTTTAAAGATATGGAAAATGAGAGCAAATACAACACACTTGACTGATTGCAATTGTTAGACTAGATCATTATAATACATATATTGTTAATCACATGTTCTCAAATAACCAGAACACACTTTCTCTACTCATGGTGCTTCACAGTACCATAAAGTTTAAATATCCTAACTGCATAAACATTTTAAATATTAAAGTTATCCTTGTGTTTCCCCACTGCCTTGCACCTGGCACACTGATGGTATCCTCACAGCCAGAAAAGCAAGAACCAAATCTGGGAAGACAGAACTCAAAATGTGGAGCCATTGCAATAAACAGGTAATATCACAACAAACAGGAAATATTATGTTCATAATTTGAAGGTAAGCGTAATCAGCTTTCATCAAGTATTCTCTAAAATGTACAGGTTCACTACTTCTTTAAAAGAGAAACAGCTGGCTATTCAGTATTATTCTACATCATTAAACCAGCAATGCCTACTGGTAAACCTTTCCCTTAAATTGTAGGTATATGGTGGTACTACTATTCTTTATGTGCCCAACACAGTAAAAGCTGCAATGATGTGTGGAACTTTTCAAATACCTTAAACTCACACTAAGTAGAGAAGTTGCAAAGTGCTGGTCTAATCTCACTAGTCTTCATCTGTGTGCAATGCCAGGATAGTTTGGAAATGTTGTTTCCCATGTCTTCCAAGGTTTGGGGCGATATTCTTTGCAGCCATGGATAGAATTCTACTGACTTGAGACTGCTGACAAGGAAAAAATGGGTTTCAGATCATGCTCCCATCAAGTATGTAGCAGAACCATAGTGCAATTTCCCATGCACTTACATATTGATTAAACTTGTTCAGATCATCTGTTAAGACACTGAAGACTAACTATACCCTTTGTTTGTCTCTGTTCACTTTTCCAATGAGCCAGTAAAAGCACAGCAACAGGAGGAATGAGACATATTACCTTCTTACAGTACAAATTTCTGGTACTAGAATTAAACACCAGGTTCAAGGACCCAAATCTCATAGATGTGCTAGAGCACATGAAGTAGGCATTTAGGGTCCTTTCATTGCTGATAATGACCTAGGCACTTCTGCAAAGGCTGGCAAAGTTTACCTTTTTAACACTTAAATACTTCTCTGGAGCTTAGGCTTCAAGACACCCCATAACCCCATAATAGTAATCAAACATTGGTCAGATCTACATATCTGTATCTGAGTTGGTCACAGAAGTTGCTTTTACAATTAAAGTGAAAATTACACTAATGAATGTGACTCACCCATGATGAATAGCTCTCTGAAAGGGCCTTTGTTTTTCTCCACTGCTTGCAAATTAGCTTAGGAAAATGCATTTAGATGCAATCACCTGAACTTAGGTTCATCAGAAGTTATTTGAGATGAAACACACACTGCATGTTTCCTTATCCTTGAGCTGAGAGCCCTGTTCTCTGTGGATTGATGACCCGATGGCGTAAGGTCTTTTATTTTTCAAGAGATTACCAACAATGCTTTGTAGCCTCGTGATTAGCATACTTTGCCTTGGCTGTTATATCTTGGGAAGGAACTGTAGCCACCAGGCTGTAGGCTTTGGCAGACATGCTTTTTCTCCTCCTGTTGAAGCTGCTCAGTTAGGTAGTCAGGAATGCAAGAAATTTAGATGCAAAGGGAAGCATGATTTAGTCTACTGATTGGGCACTCCAGAGCAAAGAGCTAGAAACACAAATTTAATCTACTGTTTAGGTACTCATTAGGGAGACATCTTAGATCCTGGTCCCCCCAGATTATTCATATTTTAATACTTTTTTTCTAAATAAAAACATTTAAACAGTTCAGGAAGCCACACATATATATATAGCCAATGCCTATAACTTGTTGCATAGGTCTCAGCTCACTTCCACACACTTTGTAGCTCAGCTAAATGAGTTCCACTGTTCATAGCAGTGATTTTCACTATAATTATGCTAAGATTTTATAGTAATTGTACTGCAGCAACACGAACTTCTAAAAATACCCTAGTGATTTTTTACAACTTCAGCCAGATTTTTTCAAGGCATTGAGTATTTATTTTCTCTTCAAAATATAGTCAGATTCATTTAACATAGCCAATTATGAGCTGCCTGAGGGGTTTACATAAACGCTTCATTGACCCTTCTGAAGTTAGTCCCATTAAACATGAATGAGTCCAAGCTGGACTTGCCATGTTGCTAGCTTCTGAACTTTCCCAGTAGGCACTCAAAAAACTATGCAGCTCTCATACAGTAAGAAGTGTCTTTCTTTGTGTGGGTTCATTTCATTCTTTTTCTTTTCTTTTTTTTCTTTTTTTCTTTTTTTTTCTGTTTTTGGTTTGGTTTTTGTTTTTTTTTTTTTTTTAGATAGAATGAAAACAAACAAAGCACAGAGCCCAGCCAGAACTTACTGAAATCCTTGGCTTTTTTTGCATTTTCTATTACAGTAGTGTAAAAAAACTGTTCAAGGAAAAGACACAAAAGGAGGCAGAGTGACATTGGTTGCTACTAGAAGTACAATACAAATAAAGAATGCCAGCAACAAGCAAGCCTCCAAGAGTTTGAAAAGTGTCTTGAAGCAAAGAAAACAGTGTTCCAGCTCAACTTCCTATTTAAAAATGTCTATTGCAGTTTGAGCATTCGTCAGCTACATCCACAAATCTTATGTGACTTCTTCCACTTAGCAAGCATGAAAAACAGCAAGTAGGATCCCAGTACATTACAGCTCTTGAGAATATGTTTATATCTACCTCTAGACAACAACAGACTAATGCAAAAAAGTGAAATTAAATCTTTCCTTGGGAGCTCTCATGAATCAAAAGATGAACTCTTTAAGTAAAACCTGACTCTTAAGGAATATTTACACAAAGTGCAATCTTCACTGGCCTACAGAAAGAACAAGAATTTAATGTTCCTCCTGTATTCGTTTTAATTATAAGCCATGGGAATTTTACCCACTGCTATTTTGATACATTAATAAGTGACAACTGGTATCAAGTATCTAGTGATTTTCTAGTGAGATTTTGTAGTAATAGACAACGAATGTAAAAGCCTCTTGGAAAATGAAAAGTCAAGCCCTCTAACAGGGAAAAAGGTTGCAAAACAAAGAAGAAAAATATTAGCTATTGGTTTTTGATTCTCATTGCTCTTGCCACTTTATTAGGGGTTTAAATACAAGTGTTTTTTTTCTGAAAAACATCTTTCGTTTCCCATGATATATATTTTTCCTTAAAATTATTTTATTTGAAATGCCTATTTTAGTATTTATTAAGCCAAAAAGCCTTAAAATCAAATGTTTTAACAAAAGGACTCATTCTACTGTGAATTATTAACTGGAAATTGCAGAGCATTTAATGGTATTGCACCTATATAAGAAAAAAGAAAATGTATTACAAATTATTTATTTTTTGTTCTCAGTGTTGTAGCTGCCACATTTTTCATCTCTCTGTCACCATTCAACAAGCTGTTTCAAAAAATCTTAATAGACGTTGGCAATGAGCCATATTTCATACATGCTTAATTGAAGATCTTGGCCTAATCATTTGCTATGCCATACATATGCATTTTAAGTAAAGTGTAAGTAACTGGGACTGTTATTAACTACAGAACAAATGCAAATGGATTACATAAAGTATTTCTGTAATGCATGTATTTTGAGCCAATAAAATGACCTTTGAAAATTACTGAGATGTGTGAAAATGCCATTTACTGTAACAGGAATCAGCAAAAGAAGGTGAACTGTAGGTGAGGCTTAACACTTCTTAAATTTTCAAAATCTGGGCAACATTCAAAAGCTGGGCTGTGAATATTTAATCACCTTTAGGAAATACATGTAGTACACATGCATCATGCAAAAGTGTTAAGCTTTGCTGCCTTCCCATTTAAACCAGCATGGTTTCCCATTTTAACACTTTATTATTAATACTGTATTCATTCCTAATCAGAAACAGGAGTAAATGCATGGTATTAGAAGAGATTTGTGAAATTATAATTTATTAATACTACCTGAATACAAGCAGGGCTTTTGACAAGGTATAACATTTAAAAAGTAAAAAGCCACTGACTTGAATATCTTGTAGTTTAAAGAAGAATGCAAAAGGCAATTCCAACCTGAACCAGAACCACTCTGTGTGTGATTCTGTGACATATTTGGAGACTCTGAGGCCATTTCGTGATGGAGGTTTCACTAAACTGTAAAATTAATTAAACTTCAGCTTTCACTTAAAGTACAGATTCAGGATGTTGGAAAAGATAACATGCCTTCTTGTGAAATTTTCCACTTCTTTTGAGAAGCCGATGAATTTTCTGAGGGTGAAGTTTTTACTCACAATCTCACTTATAACTAGTGATGAAATTCTGGGCAGTAAGCATTAGTTAAGATTTCTATTGTTGGGGTTTTTAATTTGTTGTAACAGTATAGCCCACTAGAAGAAGGACAAGGCCAAAGGCTCACGTGAACCTTAAACGTGAAAATATTCAGCCAGTCATGTCCAGAAATTGACAGGTGGTTGGAAGCTAAGATTCAAAGGAGAGGGGATCAAAATAAAAGTCCATAAAACACAGAGGTACCATGAGTTGAGGACTGGCCTTTTGCACAACCTTGGTCTCACCACCACTACATTTTGTATAAAGGTATTTGCTGAAAGCGGGGAGTTTCAAAAGTAAGCTTTGGCTGGTATCCGACAGGGGTCATTGTGAAACCTCAGTGCTGCAGATGTTTTGCAGCCAGAGTAGCAGAGTAGCAGAGAATCATATTTTGAGTTAAAGTGAAATGTTTTCAGGTTTTTCATGTACTGGGTTTTTTTTTAGTAATTAGTAAAAATAAGGTACTGCACTTAGAAAAATTACTTTAAAATTAAGTTAAAATTGAAAGAATAGAGCAGAAATTGTGGAGTGAAGACATTCAAGAAACACTGCATCATCTTCAATTTGAGGATCTCCAAATTTGTCAATTAAAATCTTAAGTATCTAGCTTAATGAAATCTGAACTTTTCTCATTTACAGAAGGTAAATGAGCAGAAACATGCAGAAATGAGTATTGAAGGCAACCAAACTTATGTTTGTTTGCCTTGCCATTACATGACAACAGTAAGAACTGACAAGAAAAACTAAGCAATTTAAAAAAAATCAGCTTCACAGGGGGACTACAAATAGTGGTTTTAACTGTAACAACAGGACTCTATGCAGTGAAAAGTCAAGATTTATTCCTTCTCATGGCTGCCTTAGAAATTAAGTATGCTCTGAATTTTACTAGTATGTCACTTAAGGCCAAAAGGGAGCATTTTGATCATCTGCTTTACATTCTAGGGAGCCGCGTTGACATTTTTTTCATTATTTTAATATGCCTTCATATGTCTGTGTGCTGAGTCCCTTCAAATCACAACGAAATTTTCAATGAAAGTTTCAGTTTCATAGACTGTAGGGCTAGAAAGGACCATTTTAATCATTTCGTCTAAGTCCCTGCATAACACAAGCCATTATTTTTACCAAGTGATTCCCAAATCAAGCACGTGACTTCTGGTTAAGCTAGATAATGTTTTCTGGAAAATAATTCAGTTTTGATTTCAAGTGTTAAAGATTCCACCATTATTCTCAGGACACTGCCCTCATTTTTAGCCCCTGTCACCCATCATTTCTAATTGCAGCTTGTTTTCAGTTTTCATCCATCATTACATTACGTGGCGTTATGCTTTTTTTAATCTGCTTTCGAACCCTGAGGAAAGGCTGAGATGGTTTATTTTTTAATATTTTAATAAGTATTCATGTATCAGGGTTCAGTCTCTTAATCTTCTTACGGCTAACATTCCTTGTGCTGAACTCTTTTAATGACAATTCTTTATTCTCTCCATCAGTGCCACCTTCTTGCCCTTGAAAACACCTTAAGATGTTTTTCTTTTAAAATTATTTTGAATCATATTAGCATCTCTCTCTAAAACATACATCCAGAGAAGAGGCAAAAAGTTCTTTTAATCTAATAGTATAATATTTGTAATGAAAGAACTTGTGTGACAATACTATATTTTGCTGAGATTCTTTGCACATAGTCACATTTCACACAGATGCCTAAAATTATTCATATTTAGTTCAACATATATGAAAGAACAGTCTGCTCCAACTGTTTTTCAGAGCAAATGAGGCCAACAGAATGACCCTAGAATGACAACAACAGAAGAACAAAAGGTATTAGAAAGCTCTAGAGTGAGGTCTTTAACCTTTTAAACAGTATGATATTAATAATAGTATTGTTGTCATTCAAAAACAAAGAAAAAATCCTAATGCAGAACACTTGTTCAAAGTCAGGATGAAACAAGCAGGTGACGGAGATACTGCTTTGATCAGTATGTCTACAACACTATATACACCTCAATCCACTTCAAGCAGTTTTGTAATGGAAAGTTTTGTTGTAATACCTATGATAACTTTGGAAATTACTTTTTTGTCATCACAACTATGTTGTGAAAACCTGCACTACACTACAGTATTGTCCACCAATAGAAGCCTTTTTACATATATGTAACTGCATTTAAGTTTGGAGTTCTTTTCTGTTTTAGAAGAGCTAAAACAGGCAAATCCCTGCTATGACAGACTAAGCCTAAGAGACACTGAAAAAATAGCTGTTTTTATAGTCCCATGGCCACAACAGTATGAGACGAAAAATGAAAAATTATACAAACAAACAGATTCTAGAAATGCTGCTAAATGAGCCAAAAAAATATATATGGTAAATATCATTCCTTGAGATACATGGAAATGTGAAGCTCTTCTTTGAAAGCAAAACTTTGAATAAAGACAGAAACAAGAGAACTAGCAAATTGAACTCCTTAATTAATGGAGCTGTAAAGAGTTTCTCATTAATATAGCGTTTGGACATGGCATGATGGATATTTAAAGTGGTGGTTGGGATGGTGTGAGAAACAGGCCTTGTATTGACCTTCTGAAACAAGACAATCTCACTGAGAATTCGTAAGTATTCAAAATGCCTTATTACTATCAGAGTAAATTTGGACATCAAAGTTTAAATCAAAATGGAAATGAATGATTCATGTACCAAAATCACTAGACGCAATGCAACCAGAGGAAAATAAAAAAGACCACCTAACAATAACCCACCATAGTGTCCCATGGTCAAATATAAATAAATGTTGAATGTTCTTTACACCAATAAAGACATAAAACTGACATCCATCCTATTGTCAGAGTCACAAATTAGGTAACTGACTTATACCAATGTTAACTTACTCATTATTTTTTGATAGTATGGACATTGCCAGGTTAGCCTGAGTTCTGGAACTGGTCTTCACTCCAGGGTACTAGTGCTGATTTAGAGGGTGTTCTCAGTGTTGTAAATGCTAGAAGAACAAAACTTGAACCTTACTTAGGGCAAAGTCCCAGAAAAAAAGGAAAGAAGGGCAGCTCAGCAGAAGACGATAAGACCTCACATTTTGACTTCCACTCCTGGGACTGTTTCTCTTTCTTTTCCATTCATATTCTCCCATGAATGTGCACATATGCCATAGGACATGGGTTGAACCAGTGCTCCTTTTTTCATTCTGTGCAGGTGAGACCTGTGCTTCCTGCTGTCTGCTTGCTCCAACAGGACCTTCTCTCTGGACTTCTCTCTCTGCCACCCCTCAAAACACCCTGTAATTTTGGTGCAGTTAAGGAGGTCAAGCCTCTTCAAGATGAGGAGGACCCTGAACATAGGCTTTTTTTTTTTTTTTTTGACATCATTATGTGGTGGAAAAAGAGATGACTTCACTCTATTAGGCATCTAACTGCAGCAGAAGGCTAGGCAGCCTGAATCCCGCATGAAGTGTCCTTTGTTTTTCCTCTCAATTCCCATACAGACAACAGGGAGAGATAGGGTATACCTTGGGTTCCCATGGTAGCTTCTGGATGTCTTCAGAGGTTCTTTCTTCTTTCTTGTCTGCAACAGCATATGTTAGGTCTACTGGGTCCATAGGTGTGCACATAGTACCATTATTTAATTGCAAATAGTCTTTAGATGGATTTTAATGCCAATTGCTGGTGTTTTCAGAAGAGAAATACTAAATGCTAAAAAAAGCAAAGTGATTAAACAGCCTGTTTGTGTGTTTGAGCATACTGGCACTGAGAGCATGAAACACTGTGCCCTGTGATTAGAGCACATAGTGCCATACCACTTTTTTTCCTGGAGACCACAGTGACAGATTGTTGGATAAGATTGAAGCTATTTTTCAAACAAATCATGATTGCTTGTGTTACTGTGGAAATGTCGTTATATAGTAAAGTTAAAAAAAATACTTGTACTGAACAAAAAAATCACTGAAGAAGTAGTTTTGTTAGTAAAGGTTAAACAGGCTTCTCACTGGCAACTGTGGAGATTATCATCTCAGTGTGTGCATGTCTATCTTGTCAAGCTGTTGGGCAATAATTCTGGGATATTTCAGTATATTGAGCTATCTGAATTCTCTGTGCATTCTAGGGGAATAATCTACTCATTTCAGCTGATAGGAGAGTTTTTGAAAACTGATTTTCATCTGCAGAAATAGGAGGGGTTTTTTTATTTCTCTAATTATGAAATGTTATAGTTGTACTTTGCATTAGAAAGGGGAATTTTATTCCCAATGAGCTTGACAGGATTCTTCTGTTTGCAGACTCCCTGATCTATTTGCAATGCTCATTATCATTTTTTCTTAGTATTGAAAATATGTTTAACAATGTTTTGCATACACAAACCAAAGAAGGGTAATTATTTATCAGCCAATGTATTCTAAATAGTTTCATTTATGCCATGACACAGAATATTTGCAATCTAACAATTTTTATGCCTTGTTGTAAGGTGTAACTATAATTTCTCCCTTGTTTAAAATAGTGCTTTCATCCCTAATAAATGCAAAAGTAGAAATAAAAACAATGTTAGAAGAAGTTGTCTGTCCTTTCAGGGAACTGAATTAAATTGCTCTAACCAAAGCAGTTATTATATCAAATATTGCCTTGCACCTGCCATTCGTCTGTGTGCAGCCTAACTGACAATGCAACTTGTACTTTGCAAAGTCTACATTTGTGACAGGTGTGTAGTGATTTGGAAAATACACAATATTATGGCTACATGCATTACAATAGGCACAGACAACATGGCTGTTGAGGAAATCTCCTTGACTTTGATCTAATAAGTGTTTTATCAATGTCCCAAAAATTCTACAAACCTCAGTTTCCTACAAAGGGTCTGAGAATAAGCTAAGGTTTCATGGGTTGTTTTGGGGGCATTTCTTTTTTTTTTTAATTTTTATCCTTTTATTAACACATTTACTCACATATTACACAGGGATCTGCATTCTTATCCAATGTGTGTTAAAGAGATTGTGTTGTGTGCTCAAGTACACTTCATGATCAGAGTTATAAGATTAACTAAAGGCAATGTTAATACAGTTACTGGATTCCATGTTTACTGTATTGTGAACTAGTCTTGTATAGTAAAAACAACATTTAATTTAGTAACTGTAAGAAAGTCAAAGAATCAACAGTAATATCCCATTACGGTTTAACCCCAGCCAACAACTAGGATCATGCAGTCATTCTCTCACTCCACACCCAACCTCCATCAGGGCAGGGAGAAGAAGGAGAAAAAGGAAAAAAAAAAAGAAAAAAAAAAAAAAGAAACCTCATGGGTTGCGAGGTTGAGACAAAGACAGTTTAATAGAACTGTAATGGAAAAGAAAATAATAAAAATAGTAATTGTAAAAGAATGTACAAAATAAGTGATGCAATACAATTGCTCTCACCACCTGATGATCAGTTGCCCAGCCTGTTCTGAGCAGAAATTGCAGATTCCTGCCCCCTGGCCAGCCCCTGTTTATATACTGAGCATGATGTCTGTAGCACAGAATATTCCTTTGGCCAGCTTGTCCTGTCTGTGCTCCCTTTCAGCTGCTATAGGAAGCTGAAAAAGTCCTTGACTTACTATAAGCATTATTTAGCAACAACTGAAACCATATGTGTTATCAATATTATTCTCATACTAAATCCAAAACACAGCAGAGCAGCTACTAGGAAGAAAATTAACTCTATCCCAGCTGAAACCAGGACACATAAAAAGAGTCTTACAATAAAAGCATTGCAAATTCATTTAAGTTTACCTGGATATAGATTTTCATCGTAAGCCATACAAAGCAATAAAAGCAAGTTACTAAATGATGAAAGAAGTAAGTGTACAGGAACATGTCTGTGCGTACATTGATTAGAAACATTATCCATGAAGGCATCTAAAAATAAAAGACCAAAAAGGAAATATATAATATTTTTCTTCAAATGAAAACTTAAAACAGCTTCCCAGAATGCTCTTTCAATAGTAATGAAGACATTTTTCTCTTAAATATATGGCACTGAACTTAAAGTTTTTTCCCTTTCCATAAAAGATAAAATTAAAGATGCGTAACAACTTATAACCCTTATTGAATCCTATCCATTGTATGACACAGTATGATATAAGGAGTGCTGGTGAAAACCAAAACATTCTCTGTGGTTTGTTTACAAAGAAAGGTCAATTAAAATTATTCTTTTGCCTTGTTTACTAATGACAGAAGAAGCTGTTTGTTTGTTGATGCACAGACCAGGTGTACAAAAAATAGATGTTATCACAGTATCCTTGTTAAATAAGAAGAAAATATATAATTACATGAGACCACAACAGAATATGTGCTATGCTGCAAGTTGATGTCCATTTGGTTTTTCTGGTATATTTTTCATTTCTTTGTTAATATTTTTGCTAGCACTGTAGTGAAGAACAAATCTTTATCTGCTATAATAGTTCCTTCTTATTATTCAGGAGTATAATTCATTTAGATCACTCAGAAACATTACCCAGAGAGCCTGTAGTAACCATCTTTCCATAAATTAAAACACTTCAACTTTGTGTTCACTAGAAGGAATAAATCTTTATAACCGGGCCTTGAACTTTGATGACTAAAAGTATCTGTTTCCAGGTTAATAACTCCTATTTAAAGTATCCATATCTGAGCAGTTGATTAAGTAAATGGTAAAATTCAGGGGGAGGAGGAAGTTATAAAGGAATCTCAGGTCTTCTTAACTCAGACAAGTGGTTACTTTTCAAAAATATAAAGAATGTTTTACTAATTTGACTATTAGAACATGATTTTTGAAATAAAAAAACTGGCTCATATTGGTCAAGTGTAAACAGAGTTCTGTTCTTTTTTCCCTCTCATTCTATAAGGCACGTAGAACGGGAGACTTTGGGGATTTCAGACCTGATAAGCAGCATGGCTCATAAGTCAACCTATTTTCCATTGTTAACAAAGAAGTGATTGCCTAATTACAAACATGCAGTTTACTATTTAACTAGTGTAAATCCATATTGCAAAGTCATTTGAAAAATAAAAGCTAAATATTTTGATTGTGGGATATCAAGTCATAACTTTGCACATTAAAAATCAAAAAGCCAAAAAAAATTGTTTAGTCACTTGCTAATTGAGTACATCTCAGTAGTTCAACATTTTGCCCCTCAAAAAATATCCAAATAACATGTTTTCAGTCAGGTCAGTTTGGGATTCACCACCAAAATTCAGCAATTAACTGTTGGTGTGAAAATACCTATGTTGCAATTTAGTCATTAGCAATGACTGGTTTTGAGCAAAATAAATAAATAAATAAAGGGCAGAATCTGGCTCATCTCAAGACTACTGGATTACCTTCCTTCATTCTCACTAATTTCCATGAGTAATCACCAGTCCAGTAATTCACAGAGCAGCACGGAGCACATAAGGGAGTTGGTCCTTGGTGTCTGGAGGAGGCAACAAGACCATTTATGCCCAGCACAGAGTTGCCTCTCTTCTGAACGGAGCAAATTGTTCTTCTACTGTTGTAGTACTCTTTCACTCTTGTGGGTGGATCATGGAAGTGAAAGGATTTCAAGAACAGGAATGAATATTTGGTGATGGAAAGATGCTGGGACAGGACATGACCAAAACCCTTTACAATTCTAAATGAGGGAAGCAGTTTTTAATCTCCATCAGGACTGTCCTGGCTTTCTGAAGCAAGAAATAAATATTATCTTGCTGCCTCATTGTACAAGTTAAAAATCCCTCTGCTTAAAAGAAAGGAAAAACAAAATTATTGGACTGAAACATATAAACATAATGGAAAGCCATCCAAATTTTCTGAAGGAGAAAGCAAATACATGACAATTTCACATTCCAGAGAACATGTAATTTCGTGTTCACCAAAATACATTTTAACGTTTTCCTGGCTACATTTCAGACAACAGAATGCCTTTGGGACAGTCAGTCTGGATGTCTACCACAACAGATGTCTGTTACAGGTATTTTCAGCTTCTCAGATAAAAACCAGAGCCAGTATTCACAATGCTGGAATGAACAAAATGAATGTGTTTGTCTTATAAAACAGTAAAGAAAACCCACCCTCTCTTTATTTATTATTTAAATAATACCATTATTTACATTATGAACAGTAAATTAATGCCTCAGTTTTTACTAGCAAGACTGGCCTCCACAAGTCCTAGATCCCTGAGATTACATTGGAACAATGAAGACTTACGATTGGTGGAAGAGTATCATGTCAGGGAATACTTCAGCAAATTGGACACACATAAATCCATGGGTCCTGATGGGAAACACCCACAAGTGCTGAGGGAGCTGTCTGATGTCATTGTGATGATTATGTTTGGATGATCACGGTGACTGAGAGAGGTGCCTGAGGACTGGAGGAAAGCAAACATCCCTCCTATCTTCAAGAAGGACAAGAAGGAGAACCCAGGCCAAACAACCTGATTTTGATCCCTGGAAGGTGATGGAGCAGCTAATCCTGGGAAAAATTTCCAGGCACGTGAAAGACAAGAAGGTGATCAGGAGCAGTCAGCATGGCTTCACCAAGGCAAAGTCATGTTTGACCAACGTGATAACCTTCTACAATGAACTGACTGGCTTGGTAGACAAGTGGAGTGGATATTGCGAACCTTGATTTCAGTAAAGCTCTTGACACTCTTTCATCTCTTCTCTCATAGCTTGTCTCTTTAGCTTCTCATAGAGGACGTGATAAATATGGGCTAGATAGGAAGTCAGTGAGGTAGACTGAAAAACTTCTGAATGGCTCAGATGGTGGTGATCAGTGGCACGAACTCTAGTTGGAGGACAGTAGCTAGTGATATACCCAGGGGCTGATCCTGTTCAACATCTTCATTAATGACCTGGATGATGGGACAGAGTATACCCTCAGGAAGTTTTCAGATGATCTTTAAGGTCCCTTCCAACCCAAACCATTCTGTGATTCAGTGAAAACTGGGAGGAGTGACTGATGCACGAGAGGGTAGTGATGCCATCCACAGGGATCTTGACAGGCTGGACAACTTGTCTGACAGGAGCCCCATGAAGTTCAACAAGGGGAATTGTAAAGTCCTGAAGCTACAGAAGAACAACCCCACGTACCAGCACATGCTGGAGGCTGACTAGCTGGAAAGCAGCTTATCAGAAAAGGACCTGAGGCTCCAAAAAAGTTGAACATGAGCCAGCAGTGGGCATGGGTCCTGGCAGTAATGAGGGAAAATGGTATCCTGGGTGGCATGAAGAGGAGCGCTGCCAGTAGGTTGAGGGAGATGATCCTTTCCCTCTACTCAGCACTGATGACGGTATACCTATAGTACTGTGTCCAGTTCTGGGCACCCTAGTAAAAGAGAGATATGGAGACAGTCCAGCAAAGGGCCACAAAGATAATTAAGAAATTGGAGTATCTGCCATATGAGGAAAGGTTGAGAGAGCTGGGACTGTTCAGCCTGGAGAAGAGAAGGCTCAGGGTGGATCTCAGCAAAGTGTAGAAATATCTTAAAAGAGGGTGCAAAGAAGATGGAGCTAGGTTCTTTTCAGTGGTTCCCAAGGACAGGACTAGAGGCAATGCACACAAAATTAAACACATGAGGGGCAATCGCAGCATCAGCAAACACTCTTTTACTGTTAGGGTGACCAACTGCTGGCACAGGTTGCCCAGGGAGGCTGTGGAGTCTCCACCCTTGGAGATATCCAAAGGCAGTTTCGACATGGTCCTAGGTAACCTGCTTTAGGTGGCCCAGGAGGTGGGGACTGGGCAAGGCGACCTCCAGAGGTCCATTCCAACCTCAACTATTCTGTGATTCTATGACTATAGAGATCTCTATGGCAAAATATTTTACTACTGTGATAGGTTCACCTATCACAACAGTGTTTTGTAAAACAAAACAAAAAAAAAAAAGTTCATTGACCCTACAAGACAAAACTTTTTTGTCATGGTTATAACTGTTTTCCAGAAATTTTTGATGGGATTGATGCAGATTTCCTTTGAGGCACTACAGTCCAGTACGTATTTTAGGATCAGAGAAGTTGGTGATCATGAATAGTTAAATTTTCCTCTTTTTCCCCTGATTTAATAGGCTTTATTTCAGGTGCATTCTGGAAACCAATTAGATGATGAATAGAACTAAAAAAATATACATATACGCTAGTTCAAAGGTAGAGATTCCAACAGAAATTTCTAAAATTTTAACAGAATAAAATTAAGTATTTTTTCTTAAATAACATATGCCCAGACCTGAAAAGGTGAGGTTAGCTGATGTAGTACTAAGGATTTATACTGAGAGACAGGTAGACACAGGTTTATTCCCATAATAATAAGCACAGTACAGATTCCAATCCAATTTAAAAAAAAAAAAAAAAGATAAAAAAAGTAATGTGTTACTAGTAGAATCCCCTTTTCTAATTCCAAAGGCAGAATAAAAGTAGATGAAATAATTTCAAGGAAATAAATTAGATGCATACAATCTTTTAATCTTTCTTCCAATTTAAGTTTATCTGTACGAGGTTAAGAACAATGTATATACAAATATCAAACTATTTAAAATGTTATCAAAGTTTAATTGTTAATTAATTGTCTTTCCATTTAGCCTTCCTTAGAATCAAATCACATTAACAATAGTTGCTAAGGAGAAAAATGGTCACATAGTAAATTTTCACCTCTTCTCACCATTTTATAATGTGCCATGTTCTTCATGACATTTTCCACACATCGTGAGCTATGTCTCTTGTACCTCTTGGTCATAGCTTGCTATAAATCCAAAGAATTTCAGGAAGTTAATGGCATTTATATCACAAATGGAAAAAAATGCTTTGAGATTTAATCAGATCATTACCACTTAATAAGAGACTCTTACAGTAGATCAAGTCTGACATTAATAAAGGTTGAAAGTTAATAAAGTTTCTCTAAGCAAAACTGCTTTCATGGTATATTTAACCTTTTGGTGAAGCTGGATGTTTTTTCTCCCAGTATTTTCAGTAGTCTTTGTTGTACATGAAAATAGATATTATCTTATTGCTCTTTCCAAAATTTTAGACAGTGGCATTAATTTTGACCCATAAGAATCTACCAGGGTTGCAGAAGAAAAACTTGTCTATTGTATTTAGTTACAATTAGCTCCTTCATTTTCATTTCACTAACTTAAGCCTCCATATTGACATCATGTTGTTTCAGATTATAGAAGTATTAATAAATTAATTCTGAGAATTCCTTGTGCCTGAACTAACTTCTCTAATGAGATATTTCCATATATTAAGGTACATATTGGATTTTACTGAAGGACTTCAACTTTTCATAAAGAAATGTTCTTATGAAATAAAAATTCTGAGAATATTTCTTTGTGGTACTATATAGTCATAGCATCACACAAAAATTAGATTTAGTGGGAATGTCAACACCCTCTTCAAGACCATGTCATGTATATATGTGCCATTCCTGGCAGATGGTCTATGGTTAAGATCTGAGCAGAAATCCACAGCCTTCCTGGGTAAAGGATTCCTGTGCTTTACTCTGTCGATCATTAGGGTTTTCTACCCCCACTATATTTAAGTCAGTCTTTTTTCCTGCATCTGAAGACACAGTCTGTGCTGCTCTCCTTGTTCACAAGGAGTGTCGGTATTTTCTCTTTTCAACATTACTTAAAATACCTGAAGGCAGTTACCATTTTCTTTCTATATCTTTGCTGCAGTTTAAATAAATAATCCAATTTCTTTCAGTCTTTTCTCTTAGATAATTTTTCTATACTCCTGATCATTCTCTTTGTTTTCTGCTATAATCTCTCAAACTGGTACAAATTTTTCCTCTAGTGCAACATACAAATGTTGGCATTAAATCTTTGCCCTGTTTCCCCCGTAGCTCACAGATCCCTCTTTTGAAACCTGCTTGTGAGCCTGCTGTTCCCTTACTGGTTTCATATTGCAGACTATTTCTGCCTAAGTGCTGTGCCTTATATTTCATCCAATTTTTAGGCCATTTCTCCAATTTGTCAAGATCATTTCAAACTTTATTTCTGCCTCCATCCTTGTGATGTCTCTCAGTTTCATGACATCTGCAAATTTAATAAGCTTATTTTCCATTTCAATTCAATTTCGGTTCAATTTGTTAATAAAAACATTGAACAGAACTAGACCCATGACAGAACCCTGTATATTCCCACCTGACCCTTCCTTCTCTTTTGACACTGAAATATTGCCAAGGACTTCGTGGGTACTGTTAGCAAAGCTGTCTAACACCCACCTGGTAGTTTTCATCTGGACCACGATTCCAGAATTTGCTTATGAGAATGTCACAAGAGACAATTTCAAATGCCCTACAAAAGTCAATATATGACATCTATAGCTTTTCCCCTGTTCACAGTTCCTGCAGTTCTGTCATGGAAGGAAATTAAGCAGCTTTGATGTGATTTACTCTTGACAAATCAGTGCCGTCTGTTATTTATCTCCTTGTTATCTTCTAGGTGCTTAGAAATAAGTTTGATTATTTGGGCAACAATGTTGCCAGGAATTGAAATTAAGCTAGAAGTTCTATAATTCAGTGGCTTCTCTCTTTTTTATGGGTAGTCACAAAATTTGTTCTTTTTCAGGTCTTTCAACATTTTGTCTATGCTCCACAATTTCTCAGAACGAATGCAAAGACAGTTGTGTTTTGGCACACTGTACTATAACCATTAGAAGTTACTATTGGTAACCAGAGGTTACCGTTCCATTTTATGCTTTGCTTTTTGTTGCCCTGTTAGACTGTCACCTGCTTAGATTATGCCAGCCAAGCTGCTTAAGTAATTACTCTGTGGTCGGGCAAATACTGGAGACAATGATGTAAGCTACAAAGTCAATAAAGATAAAAATTTGAACTAGGAACAGCTTTTCAAGGAAAGTCATAGAATGCTTGAAATCTGAACTGGATAAGTAATTAGAAAAAAAGACATTATAAACTGCAGGCTCTGATAAAGGTTGGAAGGCCCCTTTATTAAAATGTTTAATTTATTTGACTAATCCTAGAAATTTATACTCCATGGTGACAGGCACAGAAATTCACATATTATTTAATCCTTTTCTTTCTCTTATTATAAATACAGTTCTTCATAGGGAATTGTGTTTTAGGAAATGGCTTTCGGTGACTTTCAGGCAACAGTACAAGAAAAAACTCATTCTTGGCCAATTCTTATTGCAGTGATGGTTTCTCTTCTGCAATAGTTTTAATAACCATGAAAAAAAATACTGTATGCAAACACATGAAAAACCCTTTACATGTTGGGTGGTGACATAATTTCAAGGTTCCACTTTTGAAAAAGGGTGACTTTTACACTTGGGGATGACCCTTCATAGCCCTAGGTGAAAAGGACTTAAGCACAGCTTTTCAGTGAAGAGTAAGTGACACCATCATTCTTGATGAGAAAAGTTGAGAATTCACAGATGTAAATTTACCTGAGGGAGAAATATAGGCACAACAATACCCTATTTATTGTGAGACCAGAAAATAAGGTTGAGGTTTATATAGTAGTACTCTTGGGATGAAAAACTATAAACAGAAAAAATATTGTGTCCCCATTATTCCAGAAAGCACCACTAGACTTTTGGGTTGGATTATGAATATAACCTAGCTAGACCTTTCCTTATGAAGGTATTAGATACCTGAACAGATAGCACATTCATTGTGATGCTTTCTTACGTTCACATGCAGTTGTCAAATGTCACAAAGACAGTTCACATCATGAGCATAAATCCAAGCTTCAAGAACTGAAGCTAAGCCAGTTTTTGTGCTGCTATTTTGTTGGCACACAATCTAAATATTTTCATTGGGTTTGGCTTCTGCTTTTAAACTGGATGGTGATCAGGCTAACGCTCAGTTAGGAGATATGTTTTCTTTAATAATGGAGAGACCAACCAGCCACATTCAGCACAACCAGAGGTTAGCACAACAAGAGCTATTGTTTCTGGTTGTGATATATTTTTCTCCTTGGCATATGGATTTTCTTAGCATAAAGTTAATTGCTAGCAATGGGTTCCCTCAGAAATGTTTTGCCAAGAAATTAACTGCATGTATCATTAATGAAGTCAGTGTTTCTGCATCACTGTTCATAGAAAATATTCACGTAAATAAGGCAATAAACCCAGGAGATTCTGTCAAAGTAAATGTGCTTAAGTGCTTTTCTCCAGAAAGAGAAAGCTATAAAAATATTGTTGCACTTCACAAATTTTTCTGAATTTTGATGCCTGTTTTCCCAGTAGTTTTGTCTTGCTCCTCTCTATATCTTAATCTTTAGAAGTACATTTTTCAGGATGAGTACCTGCCTCTGATTGAAATAACATGGAAAGCTTCAACAGAAATAGTTCAGCCTATTCTGAGAATGAGATGAGGAAAAATTGGTTTTGCACATTAACTTTCTGGTTGTTAAGCTTATTTATTCCCTTTGAGAAGCTAACAGAGCCATAAAATGAAGTGACAGAGATCAGATTTTCACCATCCACATGAAAAACAAGTCATGACGATTTCACGAAGTCTCAGTTCATACATACCGTACAGGAGCATGTTAAAACTTTGACAGCAGAGTTTAGCATATAGTGATCATAACACAGCTCCTCATGGTGGTGGATATGTGTGTCCATGTTGTGCAGAACAGGACTTTTCCTGAAAATCCTTCAGTAGGCCACAAGGGCTGAATAAAGACATCTTTTCTCTCTCCCTTACTCTCAGCAATTCCAGGGTTCTCATTCCTGCCAGGTCTTTTCCTTTCAGTAGTCAGCCTAACTCTTTCCCAGGGTTAAATCAGTTGAATGCCACCTTGAAGAAGACAGTCTGTAATGACCAGTCACCGTCAGATTTCCTCCCTAACACAGGGCAAATCACTTCAGTGTTCACCAGCTGGTAATGACTTTTTTCCTGTAGTAGAATTATCCAGGAAGAGCTACAGTGCTTTAAATACATGTCTCAATCTAATGTGTTCAAACTGTAATTCTGAGCTCTTCTTTTTCAAAATCCTCAAAGATACGCAGAATTATTGCATGCTCATGGGTGCACTTGCCTTTGGCTGGAATTATGATCTGAAAAACTGAGCCGTAATGAAGTCTAGACTCTTAAGTGAATGTTGTTTTTCACTCTCCTGTATCTCAGTTCATTGCAAATGAAGCAGAGCAAGTGTTGTCCCTTCAGGTTATGAAGATAAGTTCTTCATTAGTGTTTTGAAAAATACCAGGTGCTGATGCAAACAGCAAAGAAACAACAAGAAGTAAACTTGTAATTCTGGATACCGAATTTGAGTGGGTAAGGGCCCACTCACTGAGAAATTCAGATAGCAGTACTATTTATTCACTGATTTTCTTCTTAAAGACTATTAAGATATATAGGGTAACATCTGCACAAGCAGTTTCTTATTTTTTGAGTGGTTCATGCTGAAAATGTTAGCCATCGCGCATTAAAAATCCTTTTCAGTCAACTTCCTTTGTGAAGAAATCAAGAAGCTGACAGGAGATGTGTATTTGCCTCTCGTCCCAGCATGGTGCTGGCATTCAGCCAGAGGATGCACCGAGCGCGAGGCATTCAGAGGCACTCAGGCTATACGTAGCCTGTGAGAGCAGGGAACTGAACTCAACCACCTCAAAAGCCTCCTCCATTCTTATGATAGCAATCTAGACATAAGCACTTTTATCCACAGAGCAACAAGAAACTCTTAACAGCAGCAAAACATTTCCATCTGATTTTGGGTACAAGGAGCCTGAGCTAATCAGTTTCTTCGCACATGGAACAGCTACAAAAGAGGAAGTTTTGCAGATCCCTTTACAAACTGAGTACATCCTTCTCTTCAACAGCTGCAGCGTAGTTTTATGATAAGCAATAAAATCAGACCCATGATGGCTAGTAAATTAGTTTGAGATATTTCTATTTGATAGTTTTCTTACACTGAAACTGCTGCCTAACCATAGTCAGTGCTGCTAACCCATACACAATTATTTCAAGGATGTGATTTCAAGGAATATATTTTGCTTTGCCTCCATGGAGATACATAGTAAAAATTTCACTTTAACATTCCAGTTTTCTTCATATGGCCTATAGGGAAGCAATTAAAACTACGAGTTGCCAAGGAAGTACTGCAAACTTTTCTTAGTGAAATGTGTATAGCCCACTACTTACACCTGAACTAATAATTATTATGCATTATTAGCTGTATGCTGGCAATGGGCTTGGTGCTTTGCCGTTTGTATTTTACTGTTGCTGAGCTTGAAATAAACACCAGACAACTGCAAGTTATCAGAAAGAATAATTGTTGTTCTTTGCCTAGGAAATACCCCAGTGCTCATTTTACCATGAAAAGCAATCAATTTACAATCAGAACAGGAAATCAGGTAGAAAGATCCTATCTCATCTCACTGTCTTGCCATGTCAGTACATAACTTTCTATCCATGTGATTAAAATAAAATAAAGCAAGCAGTAAAATCAAACAAATCCCCCTAGCAGTGGGATTTTTTGCCTTTTAAACAGAGTTCTATCAAAATACACTGTAAGAAGACACAGATAAAACTTCTGAGTTATTTTTATTCTTATCACAAAGCATCCAGAGCATCACCATTCATCACCAGAACAGAATGTAAAATGTATTGTCTTCTCTAGAAGCACCCTGAGTAAAGTGAAGGGTAAATGAGACCATACTTTATAGATGCCCGTCTCCTTCCATTTGTTACAGCAAACGTTCCAGTCCCAAGTCCATCAGTCCAAAATAAGGAACAGCACAAAGAGAATTCATGATTAAAGACAAACTGACTGCCACAGAACTGAGATACTTCAGTAATGCAATATAATGACTATTTATATCACCAATTTTGCAAAAATTCACTAAGGTACTTGCAATTTGCAAATCTATCTTTTTTGTCTACTATGTGTATATATATTTGCACACCTACAGACAATATACTTCTTGCAATAAAAGCTACCTAGACTCTTACAAAATTGAAATAATCCAGGGATTACTTATAACCCCTCGAATTCCCCCTCAATTTGAATTCTAAATCACTTGATTTTTCCCCTTTGATGTCATGAATCCTGCAGTCTTAGCTACATGCTGACCCCACTTTATGATAAAAAGCCATCTGCTCCGGAAGCCAACCTGTAACACAGTCATTTGGGCACTCTCCTAGAGATCCATTCCTCCCCTGTTGCGGCACTGGAACACAAATCTCCTACTTAATAAGTAGACAATTCTAGACTGTTAAGCCTCTGTACAGTGGCAAAAGCCACTGGTCTTTTAGGTGAAACTTAACACAGACTGAGTGAGCCCTGAAACCTCAGAGCATCTCCAGCAGAGTTCTCACAGGATCTAAGAACAGAGAGACCTGTTTCTGGTACCCAGGTTTCAACACAGTATACATATCTAGATTGAATTCAGACTCGACCTACACAAATTTAGTCACTTCAGGATTATTATTTTTTTTTGCCTAAAATGTTGGCACTTAGGGTATCGCCCCCTCTCAAAAGAAATCAGTTTGATTCCCCTGGAATGTTTCTATGAACAAATTCCCATGAATGTTCCCATCTTCCCTTGCTCAGTACTTCAGGTCTTTAGGAGTTTTGAACTGTGGCTTTGTACGGTTAACAGTTAGAGAGGTGTCTTGCTTACAATTCCTTGCATATGGAGTGCCTGGCTAGAAGAGGCATAAAAGAGAGAAGGGTATAAGGAAAACGAAGTCTCTCTGCCAGACTTAAATGCTTGCTTACAACCCTGAGAAGTGTGTGTCTGTGAAACCAAGATTTACAGCCCAGCATTACCTTCATGCTGTGCTGTCACCACCCTGCCTCTGAGTACAGACATCTGAAGGCACTTGTCAGTTCTGTGAAGGCATTTGATCCTAGTGATTGTACAGCCTCCCCGTTCAGGCTGGGACTGTGTCTAATCATCGATAAGAAAATGCCGAGGGCTTTGAATCCCTCCCCTAGGGATCCCTCCCCAGGGAAGCACCTGACAAGAAACTCCACCCCAGCCTTTCCCTTTCTTCCCTGCCACTGAGAATTCCCATGTTAATTAATCATATTTTCAATATGCTTCATCATCAACATTCAAACAGTGATGAAGTAGGACAATCGATTAAATGTCTTGGAACCAAGTGCCACTAATTTGAAAATGGTGCATGTTTGAATCAGTCCTTCACTGCAAACAAACATAATGCTAACAGCAAGATCATCTGATGCTTGAACAAGATCACCTAACAACACTCTCGCGAAAGATCAATTAACTAGGGATGTATCTTGTCGTCAGTTCAGGCCACGCTCCAGGAGTGTTCTTGGCATTACTCACTGGTGTCAGAAAGTAGTCTCAGAAGAGTTACGAACTTTCTTTCCTCAGCCATTGAGTCGTAGGCTTCATCCCATGCTGCAGGCAAAATCCTATGATAGGATGAGCTATTAGTGCTTTCTGCAATTGTCAGCTGGGCAGAGGTTGCTGACATACCTTGATGCGATATCTTCAATGCCTAAGAAATTCCAAGCAGCACCAAATGCAGTCATGTATCTCCTATCAACAGAAGCTATCATGAGCACACCAAGCTCATTTTCCAGTGGTTTCCTATGAAAGAAGGATATGGATCACATATCCTGTGGATCTTTGCAGCAGAGTTTCTGGACAGAACAGCACACCCTGAAACTGATGAATCCACACAGTAGAGCACATCATTCAGTAGACACCCCAGTTCTGGCACTGTGGCAGTGTAACTGTATTCATACAGCAGAGCATCTGGATGAAACAGCCTTACCTTCCACATCAGGTCTCCCCCATTGATCTGCCTTTATACTGCTTTCTGTGCAGAATCAGCAACAGACTGTGTAAATAAAGTCCACAGAGAAATACCAATACTTTTACAGTAGCTGTATCTGTTTTAATAATTTTTGCCAAAATTAGTATGCACGAAATACCGGTTTGTCAGATCTGGTCCCTCATGAGAATAAGCTTGGTGTCCATTCTACAAAATACATAATGAAGTTCAAGGTCTTGGCCCTACAGTGTATTTTATGGCCCATGTCCAGGATAGCAGGAGAACAAAAATCTACAGCTCGGAAATGAAAAGCGTCAGTGACAGGTCTAGTCTTCCAATATAACAGAACTTTCTACTGCAGCAGTAAAATTCAACCATGCAGGTGACACACATTTCTTAGGGGGTGATCCAAAAATGCTCTCCCTGCTCTCCCTACCCTCTACCCACACCCTCCAGAAAAATGTGCCATCAAAAATCTCATCTGCTTCTGCCCTCAGTGCAGAGTGTATGTCTTTCACCTTGCCCTCTTTAACAAATACATCACAAGATGTATATTTTTAAAAAAGAATGAAGGAAGAAAGGCTAAAACTCCAAGAAAGTAAGAGTTCTTACTTTCCACTGCTACACCTGTGCTGTTCCCCTGGAAGAGGAGAGGACACAAACTGTATGTGGCAGATGTATAGTCACAGTAATTAATACTTCTCTGGAAGGTGTTCAGGCACTTTGAGATTAAGACATAAGTTTATAAACCTACATAGGATAGGATAGGATAGGATAGGATAGGATAGGATAGGATAGGATAGGATAGGATAGGATAGGATAGGATGGGATGGGATGGGGTGGGATGGGATGGGGTGGGATGGGGTGGGATGGGATGGGATGGGATGGGGTGGGATGTCAGGTCTTTGACTTGCTTTTTCTTTGTGCTGCCTTCTCCATTCTAAAGCAACACTATTCTTTTGCAAGAAATACAACACAGCCCTACATGTGTCAAGACTCATGTTTATTCACAATTCTGTTATGCACTGTTTTCAAGTAATCGACTCATTTCTCATGTAAAGGTGTTTTAAATATATGCCTTGTACCTGAAGGCATTCTGTTACTTAAATTTCCATGAAAGTTTAAAATAAACACAGGTAAGACAGCAACCAATCTTCAGGCCACTGACTGTTTGACATCTGTGACTCTTGTAATGAAAAAATGTTATTCAACCTGAAAGAAACAAAATTCCTATTCCATAGGAATTTGGAATAGCATGTGTGTTTACGTATCCTCACCTAAACAAACCCTGTTTGCTGGAATCAGTAAGAAGCTGTTTCGAAGAGCTATTGTTTTAGCTGTCATTTTCCATCACCCTTTTTTGGAATTTACTTTAAATCTTAGAACAATTTCCTTTTTATGCTTTCAGAATTAATCATGTGCCCTTTGCTGTCTGAGCAGAGCTGAGCCCACCTGAGCACAAGCCCTGAGCCCCCCATGCTTGGCATGGAGCTCTGGACTCCATACTGCTAATGTCTTCTTAATGTGCTTCTACTTGGGCACACTTTGGAGCACTGCTGGTTCTGCACATTTTCTATCTTGAAAGAGAATTATTATGTTATCGCTTTAACTGAAATTGTAATATTCATTTTATATTTTATGTTCCCAGACATAACTTCTTAGCAAACCAGCCCTCGAAGTTAGGAAATAATTTGAAAAATTATTTGAAAAAGAAGATCTCATTAAATATCTCCTGAAGGCTTTTGTTAACAATGAAGTTTCTCTAGTATTTTTATATTGATATGTATGCACACACATAGGCACACTTATTTTTTAAATTGAAATTGATTTTAAGATGTTCCTTCAAGATATACACTACTCTTGTATGTGTATTTCTTACCACTTTTCCTACATCATATTTAACCTAGAAAGGACACATTTTACCATGAAAAACACATCCAGGAAATTTTTATATATATACCTCTTCCTTTCAGCTATTTTCTTAACACCATGCCAGCAAATACTTTCAAAAAGCTCATTTTAGTCGTCGCATACTCTAAGCTGTCAGCTAACTCTCTTTGGAGACCAGCATCCACATATTCTCACCGACTGAGATTTTCAGCCCCTATATTTAAAGAATGACAGAATTCATGCTCTGATCCCATCCAAGGAGATGACAGTAGGTACTAATAGCAAGAAAAATGCTTAGGGAGCAGAATAGACTAGATTAGATTACATTCCATTACATTATATTAGATGATAAAGTACTGAAGAAAGTGAGAAGTACCTAGATGGGAAAGAGTAATGTAGGAAAGGAGGGAGGGAGAGGTAAAGGGAAAGAACACTGTAAAAGAGGGATGAGGAGGGAGAAGAAACTCAGAGACATAAATTAAATGGAGAATAAATTCTTGAACAAAACAGAAAATTTTAGTACAAAAAAACAGTTCTTAAGAAAAAATACTTGTAAATTAGTACTGCAGAAAATGTGGTTACTAAACAGGAATAGAGAAAAAGAGGTGGTCACAGGAGCTTTAGTAAATGGTAGTGCTTGTAGTTGTTTGGTTTTTTTTTTTGAAATTGCAGTGAGCCTGCTTTATAAAATATTGAAAACTATGAGTCCATGCTGCTCTGACTACATATATCACACACACGAAGTGTGAATGCTTTCTCACATTAGATGAGAAAGGATGGGCACACCAGTCCAACCCCATCTTGACATTCCTTTAGGATAGTGCATATCACCTTCATTTTCCTCTTTGAAAAGGTGACAGTTATGCACTTTTGCCTTAAGAGCACTGTGGTCCAGTTCTTTCTCTGCCTGTGAACAGACCTGCCAGGCATCTGGGCATAAAGGAAAGAATTCACTGTCCTTTTCTAAGCCAGTCAGGAGCTCTTAACTCCAAATTGGCTGATTGTCTTATCTCTGGCTTCAGGATGAACCTATCTATGTGTCAGAATCTTAAGCTGTTGAGAGAACTATCGATTGAATCTTTACAGTCAAAAGTCTTTAAATCACTCAAAATGCAAGAGAGGTTTAGGGACTTCTCAGGTAAAAGCTAGAGCTCTGAAATGCTGTGAAAACATTTTTAAGTGCAGCCTCGATTTCTGTTCAAAAAAGTGAGAATCAGAATGCCCCAAAAAGAAGGTTTACCAGGCATTTTTATCCCTTGTACTGTTTTGGTATTAAACAATTATGGACACACCATGAAAATCATTAAGAACCTATGCACTGAATACTGACGTTCATTAAACACATCATTTGCGTAATAGAACTTCATTAATTAAGAGCTCCTGAATAATGAAAATAATTGTAAAATAATATATTAACTGGATAATGGCAAAAACAGGCAAATGGTCTTAAGTAATTCTTGTCATAATGTAGCATAACAATATTTTCTGGAATGAAACACTATCAGATGAGTATTAACAGTTTACACACATGAAATTCTTAGCTCTTTCGGCTTAACTCTCTTTGGGCCTTTTTAGAGTGGTGTTATGCAATGAAAGACCAAACACAATGAAGCATTCCACTTTCAACTCACCCTGTGCAGAATACTAGAGTCCTCTGATTAAAATCTTGTTAATATAAAGAGCCTGTGTTTGTGCATGGACATATATATATATATATATATATATATATATGACATTTCCATAAATGATTCCTAGGTATACCAAGAACCTGTTGAAAACTCCCTTGAAAATTTCATGTAGGACGTTCTGAAATGTCAGAAAAAAATTTATTATCCACAACAGTTAAACAGCTAATTCAAACATTATAAGTAACTCATAGTAGTGGGTTTAGATATTTTTTTCTTTAACAAATATCACAACTCCCTGAAATAGTTTACTTGGAACTGTAGTTAGAGCAGCAACCACATTTCTTTTCTAATATGGACACTAAATTGTCAGGGGTTTTTTTCTGGCTACATGTAACAAGCTTTCATAACTAAAAATAATCCATTGCATTCTTCATATTAAAAAAAAATGTTCTGTTTATTCAAAAAGTTAGTCATAGTAGTAGCCAAGGAAAGATCAATTTTGTATTATCTACGCTTTCAAAGTTGAGAAGCATTTACTTTCAGAAGCAACTTCACACCCTGAGAAAGTCTCAGGAGAAAGTAAATGGCCACATCTATTGATTATGCTCAAGTGGTGCAGTATTTGGCCAGATTCACACGCAAGTCTGAATAGCAGGATTGAACTGGTGGGAAGTGAGAGGTTACAACACTTTACTTTTAGCTATCTGTTCTTCCCAATATATATTAGTACTGTTTATGTTACAATTCCTTCTACATGGCCCAAACATACTCAACAACCACCTTTGGAGAAGTTGTCTAGTAACTGCAGCTAAGGACGTTCCAGCAGTAAGAGCTGAGGTGAAGTGCTTTATGATGCACTTTGCAATTTATGGCTATATAGGTCAGATGTAAGCAGCCTTTCATGTTAACCAAACTCTCAATCTTACGGGTTTTCTTTTTTTCCCAAAGACCTACACAATATAGCTAATGACACTGAACTCAGAATACCTATCTCAAAAGGATTAAGGTGATAATCCCGCTTACTGAACCCTGAAGGCAATTTCCTTGGTGTTCTCTATGTCACCAATTCTATATCTTAGAATCATAGAATCATAGAATTGTTGAGGTTGGAAGGGACCTTTAAGATCATCAAGTCCAACCATTAACCTACCCTGACAAAAGCCACTTCTAAACCATGTCCCTAAGTGCCCCATCTACCCTTTTTTTAAACACCTCCAGGGATGGTGAATCCACCACCTCCCTGGGCAGCCTATTCCAATGTTTAATAACCCTTTCAGTGAAAAAATGTTTCCTAATATCCAATCTAAACCTCCCCTGACGTAACTTGAACCCGTTTCCTCTCGTCCTATCGCTTGTCACCAGGGAGAAGAGGTCAGCCCCCATCTCTCTACAACCTCCTTTCAGGTAGTTGTAGAGGGTGATAAGGTCTCCCCTCAGCCTCCTCTTCTCCAGGCTAAACAACCCCAGCTCCCTCAGTCGTTCTTCATAAGGTTTGTCCTCCAGGCCCCTCACCAGCTTTGTAGCCCTTCTCTGGACACGCTCCAACACCTCAATGTCCCTCTTGTAGCGAGGGGCCCAAAACCGAACGCAGTACTCGAGGTGGGGCCTCACCAGTGCCGAGTACAGGGGGATGATCACTTCCCTAGTCCGGCTCACCACACTATTCCTGATACAGGCTAGGATGCTGTTGGCCTTCTTGGCCACCTGGGCACACTGCTGGCTCATATTCAGCCGGCTGTCAACCAACACCCCCAGGTCCTTTTCTGCCGGGCTGCTTTCGAGCCACTCTGCCCCAATCCTGTAGCGCTGCATGGGGTTGTTGTGACCCAAGTGCAGGACCCGGCACTTGGCCTTGTTGAACCTCATACCATTGGTCTCAGCCCATCGGTCCAGCCTGTCCAGATCCCTCTGCAGAGCCAACCTACCCTCAAGCAGATCAACACGCCCGCCCAGTTTAGTGTCATCTGCGAACTTACTGAGGGTGCATTCGATCCCTTCATCCAGATCATTGACAAAGATATTAAAGAGAACCGGCCCCAGCACCGAGCCCTGGGGGACACCACTTGTGACCGGACACCAACTGGATTGAACTCCATTTACCACCACTCTCTGGGCACGGCCATCCAGCCAGTTTTTTACCCAGCGAAGAGTACACCTGTCCAGGCCATGAGCGGCCAGTTTCTCCAGGAGAATGCTGTGGGAAACAGTGTCAAAAGCTTTGCAAAAATCCAAGTAGATAACATCCACAGCTTTTCCCTCATCCACTAAGTGGGTCACCTTATCATAGAAGGATATGAGTTTTGATAGGCATGACCTGCCCTTCACAAACCCATGCTGACTGGGCCTGATCACCCTCTTCTCCTGCATGTGCCGTGTAATGGCACTGAGGAGGATCTGTTCCATGACCTTCTCAGGCACCGAGGTCAGACTGACTGGCCTGTAGTTCCCTGGATCCTCCTTCCAGCCCTTCTTGTGGATGGGTGTCACATTTGCTAACCTCCAGTCAGCTGGGACCTCCCCGGTTGTCCAGGACTGCTCATAAATGATGCAAAGTGGCCTGGCGAGCACCTCCGCCAGCTCTTTCAATACCCTTGGGTGGATCCCATCCGGCCCCATAGATTTGTGCACCTCCAGGTGCTGAAGCAGGTCCCTCACCATTTCCCTTTGGGTTACAGGGGCCTCATTCTGCTCCCCATCCGTTCTTTTTGCAACCCTGATCATACCAGATAAATATGATGGTCCACTCAGAGAATATTTAGCTCTGTTTCTTCCCTGCTTTATTACACCACTGAAGTATGAATATTACTCAATTTGGATATGCGTAGGATAAAACTTTTCATTTTAATAGTTCTGATCATCGTTCTGACTATCGTTTCCAGTGGTGGTACTAGCCGTCATTATCACGGACGGATCTGGTGTCATTTTTTTTGCTTTTTGCAGTCCAAAGGAATCTGGAAATGGAAAGTACTAATAGGAAGAAGCGATACAAGAAAATTCATGGTCTTCAATATGGGGAAGAGCTTTAGAACCAGCAAGTGCAGGAGGAAACACCAGACATGGTCAGGTGGGAAAGATAAAGTCAAATGTGATACTGAATGGGGAGCAGAGACTGAGCAGGTGAAAAACTGAAACTAAGAACCAGTATGGGGTTGTTTCTGGGAGATGTGTCTTGTCAGGATCTGTTAAATGGTGGGAAAATATTTGTAGGTAGGTGAAAATATTGTAATGGAGAAATTTTGCATGGGAGTGAGGCAGAACTCTGTGAACACAGGCAGTTCCTGTCTAAGAAAATAATTCTCCCAAGGGGATGAAAAAGCACTTTGTAATAAATAAAACTTTTGCCTACAAGATTTCTGCCTTATTTGTGCCATGAACAGAATGGAAGGGACAAGTGGATAACTGACCACAGAACAGCCGATTGCAGCATGCCAGGTGCCCCAGAATAGCTTCACACATGAATGCTCTTACTCTTCAGATAATAGCAGGTAGTGAAAATTTGTAACTTTAACCTCATGCAGTAGAAGGAGTCCGAAATGCCTCATAGGCACAATTTAGGAGCAATGCAGGACAACCCTCCCTACCTTGCTTAGGTACCTGAGATAACCGCAGGCACAGAAGGCTTCAAGGAAAGGTCCTGCAAGGGATTCATCTCAGCAAAGACAGAAGCCAAAAGGCCTAACTAGATCCCTTTGAGCTTCAAAAAACACATGTCCCTGGGCTTAACTATGCTGATTTTCTGGTATGTATTCCTTCTAATATCCCTTCTTCTTGGTCTATGAGTCTGATCTTTAGGATTCCTTAGAGCCCTGCCAGGCATTCCCATATGTAATCTCTTAAAAAGTAACCTGTATAGTAATCTAAGATGATGATGCTTCTGCTTCCCAACTCTAGGTGTAGGATGGACTAGTTCTTGAGGTGAACAAGCTAAATACCTGGCTGAGAGAATGGACTACGTGTGTAAACTCAAAAGAGGTTTCACAAAGAAGTCTTGCTGAATCCCCAAGGCAGACACCTCAGACAATTTCAGCCGTACCAATTCATGTCTTTGTGCTCTCTAGTGAGCCAACTTGGGCCTCCTAATCCTCTGTGTCCTGGCACATGCTAACTCCAGTCGAGGACACTCATTATCTTCCACTGAATGTAAATCAACCTGGGGGTGTAATTCAGCCATACCAACTTCACTGTGGACACGGTAGATAACTCTTAGATGTTACTGTGCTGAGCATCACATATCCTGAGAGTCTTTGCCTCTTTGTGTCATCTTGCATAGGGAGTTAAGAAGATGCACTAATTAATTTTTATGAGTAATTGAGATACTTCACTGAGGAGCACCATGGAAATACTAACGAGGAAATTAATTATTCTACATGGATAGCAAAATTAGATGTGTTCAGCAAAGATGGCATGTGCTCACTCACTTAACAGCAGTGAGAATACCAAATATTGATTAGTTGCTCATTAAATCTGCACCATTCATTCTGACAGATGCTTTTCTGAACCGAATCAGTCCTGTTCCTGCCATTATTCATCTCATCATGCTGTAGGCACTTAATTGAGGTGCCTCCACTTTCCACTTTTTCTGAGGTCAGTGGGATGAAACAGGCCACCCCAGGGACCATTCAGCTCCTTCAGTGGCAGAATCAGATGTGAAAGTTACCTGCCTCCTGACAGGCTATCAGCAAAATGTTGAATAACTACACTTGAATTTTAGGTATTTCAGTAAGTGTCTAATTTAGGTAGACTACATCAGGGCATGTGTCATCATGCAATTAAGAACTATGATAAGACAAAGGGACATTGAGACACAGTTTAGATTACATTGACAATCTGAATTCAGGCGTTTCCTAACTTTCTGGTTCACTCTGCCTCCCAGATAATGTTATTTTAAAGCTGGAAATTTTTTTGGCAGTATGTTAGGGCTTATGTCAATTTTTCTGAATGTTTTGTTTTGCTATGGCCTTAGCAGGACAATCAGAAAAAAATCAAGCCTAGCTACACGCCGTTCAACAGGAGTCCAGCAGTCTCTCACATCTGTTAACATTTGTTGTGCACCACTGTTCATTTCCATGTCCCACCAGCTACATACTCCCTTTTACCCATATTGGCAAGTGTCCTTTCATTTTGTTAGTGTCCGTGTTTCCCTTTAAAACTCATTTAGAAATGTTCCTTTTTTTGGAATGCCAGGTATCAGGGGCCAAAAATGTGTTCATTTTCATTCTGATTTCAATCTCCAGGTATTCCTCTTTTTCCTGGTTTCTTTCAGTGCTCTGCCTACTTGAGTCAGTGTGTTGAATGGATCTCCAAACAGTTCTTAATTAGCGACAATTAGACAATGTAGAAGAGATATTCATGTTCCATTCCTGCCCTTTTTAAAATTTGTCGTTAGCTTAAAACTAGCACTTAGTCACATAGATAGGTAGAAACAGAACTAAAATTTTGACACATCATGTGGATTATTAATGCATGCTGAACCAGGGAATGTAGAAGACTTTGCCAAACTACTGCAGAAGCTGTTATTAGGCAGCTTCTATTTGGACTTTCAACTGGAAGATCAGGACTGCCGTTGCCTTGGCTTTCTGCCTAGGTAATCAGGAAAAAAAAGGTAGACCATTCTGGAAAGCAGCTCAGACCATTCAAGATCTGGACTACTCTTTGGAGGTGCCCCTCTCCCCCTTTCTCTCCAGTAACTTTCACAAAAGCTGTGGGTAGACACTGTCCTAAATTACGCACCTCAATCACCTGACTGAAGTTTAACATGAATGCACCAAAAGCAAGAGTCTGCAGTATTAATGAGTTTACTCTCGTCTCATTGAAATTCCATAGTCTTTCTTGTTCTCAAATCAAAACCAGCAGAAGGCATAGTAGTGGGGCTTTTATCTCACTGCTTGGCAGATCACAGAGGAAATGCCTGGAATTATATAGGAAATACTTTGATGTTGTTGCATGAGATTTAATTCTATCTAACCACTTACCTAAGTAAATCAGATACGACACAGGAAAGAAAAACATTCTTGAAGGCGATATGAAAGCTGTTCCTTGCTGCTAGTGGTGATGTCCAAGCAAATTAAGTTTGTACAGTATTTAGTAGTGTCTTCTTTAAAAAGGACAAGATTACCCAGAGTAACTTTAATCATATTAAGAGAAGAAAAATAGAAATTTTGTAAAGAAGAAAAGTTTTGGGGTTTCTAAATACAACAAAGCCTGTAGGAAACTGTTTAGAGGGCATGTTATTCTGTGTCCACTTACTCCCAGCTTCTTTGTACCTTTCACTGAAGGTTTTGAATCAGCCTTTCTAGATTAAAGGATGCTGGTCCACAAGGAAGCTGCTTGTGATCCAGCATCACAATTCTTATGACTCAGAAATTTATAAAATCATTGATGTACTACTGATCATCAAGTACTCATATGAGGTTCAACTGAGTAAAGGCTTCAAGAATAGGACATAATTAAGTAATTCTTCATAAAACAAAATGCAATACTGCAAGCAGATTCTGAATAATAATCAAAATCAAACTCAACACTCAAAAGTTATGTTTTTACAGACAAATCAGAGAGGCTGTACTTCATTATCTGGAAGAATCTCTACCGTTTAAGGTAAATAAAGAGTTCACATTGCTAAGGAATGATGAAACTGAACTCTGGGTATAGCAATTGTCATTGTTGATGGAATAGAGAGCTTGGCATATTCATTTATTTTTCAAAATCTTACTGAAATGCTCAGTCTCTCATTATTAAACATGTTCCATCGTTAATCCTTGAATTTCTTTTGAAATGTAGGAGTCATAAGTTTCTGAGGTGGAACAGCAAGAATGGATGCCAGCAAAAATAATAAGCTGTTATAGATATATGTGATTCGCTGACTCAACCTCTTGGCTAAAAGGCAAAGTGGTACTTTTCCTCTTTTTCATCCTTCACTCATTGCTCAGTTTGTCACCCTGCTTTGTAAATAAGAGTCATATAAAAATAATCATTAACACTTCTTCTTGCCAATGACAAATAGACTGAAAAAAACTCTTTTTTTCTTATTTGTACATCATAATATACACATAAAGCAAGTGGAGATCATTATACTGGAAGCAACTGATAGCACCTAAAAATGACTGATTTCTCGTTGGGATTTCTCTGTTTGGCTTGAAGAAATATCTTCATGAACTTAAACGCAGGGTTTTATAATTGACTTTTGGTTTTGTGAACTACTTTTTCAAATTGTTGTCATCAAGCGATAGCTCCTTTTTACCCTGCCCACCTTCCACAAAGCACAACTATTTCACAAAGGATTTATTAAAAATTTCACTGTCATGTTTTTTTCCCCTTGTGCTCACTGTAACAGTTCAATGGAGCGCTAAGCATGGTAAAGAAATGAATCTGATTCAGAAAGAAAAGCTGAGAAGCTTCCTTAAGCAGTAGGCAGAGATGGTAAAAAGAGGAAGCAAAGCACATAGGCACATAGTTATTAATCTTTTTTTTCTTTTTTTTTTTTCTTTAAAGGTGGGGGGAATGTTTTAGTTTTGCTTCCGGTATAATGGTGAGGAGTGGGGGAGAAGTTTTGCTTTAGCTAAGAAGTTCCACGCTGAAACACAGTGTGGTGAAGGAGAACAACTGGTTCACAGTTATGATTTATGAAATAAATACAAGGACTAGGTTCTGTTTCTGGGAGACGGAGGTCACAGCTCAACAATATTGGAAATGCATGACCTCTGAAGGCTTTGCAGATGACAGGAACTCAAAAGCCTCTTAAAGAAAAGTAATGTGACTCATCAAACTTGAACGATTAATTTTTCCAATTTATGTATAAGCACAGGCACTGGGTAAACAAAATTCTCAGAGTCATTTCCAGTTGTAATTTATCACTAAATTTCTCCTGCATCTTAGAAATCTCTCCTTGCATCATTCTCAGTAGCAGTCATGCGCACCACAGGGTTTGAGTTTCACGCACTCCCAGACAGTGTGTGCCACTAGAAGTGATTCCAGGTGCTTATCCTACCAAATAAAAATTTACAGTGAGCACATCTTAAAAGAAGAATTTTAGAACAAATATTTTGTCCATGAACTTTTCATTTGAACCAGCTACTACTTTTCTCAATGTGTTAAAGACAGGAGCACTTTGTAGAACAACAATGGAAGTAAGTAACCATGGCCTCACTTTTAGTTATTAATTACTACTTAGGAAAAAAAAAAAAAAAAAAACAAAAAACAAACAAACAAATGTCCAGTTAAGTTTCTACTTTTTTCTGGATGTTTTTAAATCGTCTGCTGTCTCATTGTATCTGGATACAATATGTGTATGCAGTATTTAATACTTATTATAAGTCATAGAAAATCATTAATATAGGGTGATGTCAGGAAATATTCTCTTTGGCATGCGTATCATGAGGTGATCCATAAATATATATTCACATGTTTTTTCAAGTGACATTTAGCGCCGTTATTACAACACTTGTTGGCTTATGTGTGACAGAAAAGCAGAATCCACACAAGTCACATGAAAGGAAAACAATGACTGTGACCAAATCTCCTGCAGAGTCTGTGTCTAACTGAGTTTCTTCACAATGTGCTTCTGAAATGAGCATGCATTAAAAATAGACATGGTAGAAAGTGCTGAGCTCCACTCGTTATCAACTCTCAGAAGCCCACGCAGTCCCCATCCCAGCACCTGCAATAATTTTACAAGATCCTGGTACTAAACCTAAATTATTAAATCATCAAAGCTACCCTTTTCTTCTTTGTTTTATTTGCTTCATATCAACAGCAACTTCCCCTTGGCAATTTTTATTTGCCACAAAGGCACTTCGAGCTGTACCCACTGACATCAAAGTACCTCAGTGAATCATCTCTGGTTCCCTCCAGTGATCAAAACCTTAACCTGACGAAGCTCTTCCAGTCCCTGAACAGAAGCAAATTCTGAAGCTGTCAAGAGCTTAGAAGAGGAATCATGCCAATTGCTTGTATTATTTTATCTTGAACACTGTGGTGTTCGAGTGGCTCTGCTGACCACTGCAGTGATAGACAGGTATAGAAAGAGCCATAAGCACTACCCTAAAAGAAATGTCTATGATAGGTGTGATAAATCTTCTTCTAGAGTTCATTACTCCAGTGGTTACTGATGTGGCTTAGGTGATCAGTTTGTATTAGATATCCAAGGTTTAAATGGCTGACTTTCGATACCACAAATCCAGACTATCACCTGCTTCCAGAAAACTTCAAGTCTCCAGATTTTGTAAAAATGTCTAGTAATCTAGTTGTCCTCTTCTTTTGACATAACAACTCTTTATCAGGTACATTTCATGTAAGATATGTATTATTAATTATATACTTTTTATTAGGTATATATAGACCTATTTATGTATAGGCAACAAATCTGTTCTGATCCTGTTCATCTTTAGTTATTACACAAGGAAAATAGACTATTAACTATGGATACAGTGATGTTTGTATAAATAGTAAAAATGGTTCTCTAAACAGATAAATTGTTTTGTGTGCTAGTGTTATGTATACTAGCAAAACCATAGCTTAACCTCACTACATCTTCCAAAGTTTGAGACAACCATTTCCATTGCCTACTAACCAGGTATTTATAATTTGTTCCCTTCATCCTTCATCCTTTATAATAATTCTTGTTTCATCATTTATTATAAATCTCCATGTGCATAAATAAAGATAATTACATCTCTATGAAGAAAGATAATTTTTAATCACTCACTTTGTAGGCTGGAAGACAATATACAGTTTTTATAAATTTTACTAAGAAGAAAAGCTATGCTTTGTATAGTACCTAAACCATTTGTGTAATCCAGTGTTGTGGTTTCAGTTGGAATAGAGTTAACTTTGGCAGCTGATATAGTGCTATGTATTGGATTTGGAATGCAAAATACTTTTGATAGCACACTGGTGTTTTCAGTTGTTGCTATGCGGTCAAGGCTTTTTCTGCCTCTCACATCACCCTGCCAGCGTGTGGGCTGAGGGTGCACAAGAAGTTGGGAGGGGACACAGCCAGCACAGCTGACCCAACTGACCAACGGGATACTCCAGACCATTTGACCTCATGGTCAGCTGATAAAGCTGGGGGAAGAAGAAGGAAGGGGAGATGTTCAGACTGATGGCATTTGTCTTCCTAGGTAACCATTATGCATGATGGAGCCCTGCTTTCCTGGGAATGGCTGAGTACCTGCCTGCCAATGGGAAGAGTGAATGAATTCCTTGTTTTGCTTCGCTTGGGTGCTTTTGCTTTTGCTTTGCTTATTAAACCATCTTTATCTCAACCCATGAGTATTTTCACTTTTACTTTTCTGATTCATTCAGTGGTCCCAACTTGGGGGAGTGAGCCAGCAGCTGTGTGGTCTTGTCAGCTGACTGGGGTTAAACCACAACATCCAGTTAATGCTAATTTATGACAGAAAGCATTCCCTCCTAACACGAGACTGAATTTTGTTGCAGATTCATGCAGCAATTCATGTGCAGGGTTCATGAAGCAGCAATTGCCTGCTGGAGGCAACTGTCCCTTTGTTAATGTGATGGGGCTAATGAAGACAATGGTAACCTTCAAAATTTTTCATTTTTCCTGTGATGTGCATAACCTCCTGACACACGTTAGAAAATACCTTGAATATGGCAAAAGCTATCATTATCTGACAGGGGAATGTTTTATGGGTCACCACTGAAACTAACTGATGGCAAATTGTCAGTAGTCTCTTTAAAGCTCCTTTATGTAATTCTTTGGTATTGTGCTATAAACCACTTTTACCATGTGTCGCCTCAGCTCATCTATGCTACTAATATAACAATACCATTCACTGTGTATGACATTCCCCTAAATGATTAATTTTAACAACTTAAAGCACTCCGTGTCAGTCATGTGTCCCAAATTAAAGTTAAAAGAAACATGGACTAAATCTCAGGTTATGAGATCACATTGTATCAAGAATGATGAAATATCCATATTGTTTCGCTCTTATTCTGCCCATCTTTCAGTCTTAGGAATGTTGTCTTTTGAAGCTTGTCCCCTTAGCATTCATTCACCGAATCACCGGCTGGATATGTTAGAAGATCTGGCTCACTGCTTCCTCTCCAGATACAGAACATATCACCTCTGGGATATGTAGAGATTCTATTAGTGCAAAGCCTCAGGCCTGACAATATCTTGCTGCAATGATTGTCTCTTGTGAGTGAATAGTTACCCACACAGATTTAATTAACAGCAGCGGTAGAGTATTCACTGTTATAGAACTCTGTGGTAAATTACTAATCAGAACTCCAGGCACACTGGAGGGAATAGAAAGCTGAGGAAATGATGAGATCAGTTTTAAACAATATGGAACAGGCATGAGCAACGTGAGCATCGTTTATATGCAATAAATGCAGTGATGGCCTGGGAGTAAAATGCCCAGCAGTCTCTCACTTAAACCTTCTCCAGCTGTTTCACCAGTTAAATATGTGGGGAAGCTGGGGAGGGGGGAGCAGAAATCACAATTGTTTACATTGGTGGTTATTTTCACCTTAAATGGGGAAAATATTTTTATTTTTTTATGGTCTTAGCTAACAGTGTCTAGCCTTTACTGGGCTAAAATGCTGGCAACTGCAGGTGAGAAATTAGTAAGCAGGGCCGAGAAGTAAGCATCAGTGTTATGGAGTAGAGATTAATTAAAACTACTTAAATCACAGACTTGGAATGGGCACCTCAGTCCTCTTATATAGCTGCTGCTTTGGCATTTCTGAAATGGGCCCACCTGCCTAGTGCAATCAAGGTCACTGAAACACTCAGAAGGTGTATTTTCACTTACAGAGTGCCATTGGGACTATATCATGCAGTTAAGCTCTGAGGATGGTATACCATAGGCAGAGCTCCAGTGGGAGACAACATATTCAGGAACTCGTAAAAGTTTCTGTGCAATTCCATCTGCCATGAGCAAATGCAAGTCATATAAAACACAAGTTCGCACCTTTTCTGCCTCTAATGCTTACCCAAAATCATTCCAGTGTTGTGAAAAAAAACTTCTCACTGGAGCAAGAAAGATAAATTTTTGGGTCTGCGATGGCTTTTATGTGAAGTGAAGGAAAGGTCTCTTCCAACACATTCCCAGACCACAAATTTCTGGGAGAAGATCACAAACACAAGGAGAATCATGGGAACTTTGAATACCATGGAAAACAGAAGCATGAGTAGAAAGTGTTCTCCCCCTCTCTCTTTCTCTCCCAAATCATACTTAAAAAATCAATTGTTTCAGCTTTAAAATACTTCAAGTCAGTTCTCTACAAATGATTCTTCCAACATATACCAAAAAAGCCCTGTTAGAAATTTGGAAAATTTTTATGCAGGCTTTCAGTATCTATGAAACATTGATTAGAAAAGAAAGAAATTCGCAGCCCACATGTTGTACTCTGCAAGCTTAATTGATCCTTTGCCACGTCTAGCTTCATGTTATATATTCACAATGGGTAAATATATTACCTGTGTGTTCCTGCCAGAGCAAATTTTAAATTAGTAAAGCAGCATAAAGTTTAAGCTTTCAGTATTAAATTTCATCATGAATGCATTGTCAATATGGACAGGACCCAGTTTCTCTTGTCTGAACACAAGCACAGATTTACAAATTGTCATGATTTTGCAATGTAGTAGATCAATCTAACCCACAGCAGCTGACTACAAGTGCTCTCATTGCTAATGCCTGGTAGAATTTATTAGCGTAGTCAGGGTGAGCTAAACTTTTCTTCCGTAACTCCAGTGGACGGAGTTAGAAGACTGAATGGTCTCTTGCTTCAGATCAGTCTCTTATTTCACATCAGTATCTGGCTAATCCCCAGTAATTTCATCACTTGCAATTATGTGAGCTTACTTTAAGAACTACTACTTCTGTCTGTCTGTCTGTCAGACTTTAGGAAGAGAATACAGAATTGGTTCTGCTCAGAAAGCATTATTCACAGCCAGAAACCTTGGTCGTCTCTTCAGCTGATGCCAGACAGCAGAAATCCATTAAACCAATGGAATATTTATAAAAAGGGAGTTTAGGACCATTATTTTTAAAGGTAGTTCAAATTTAGAGGAAGCTGAGGGACGCTAGGCTTTTAGAAATTGCAAATTACCAGCAAGTCTATGCCACGAGTGCTTCTAGCTAACCTTAGATTTGCTTAAAATAATAAAAAGCATATTTAAATGGAAGACCAAAGAGCAACTTTGGGGAAGATAAAGAAATGTCATAGAGGAAATAAAAAGCTTGCATGGACAGTAAACATCTAGACTTTTACATGTTTTACTCCATACACTATCTAAATAATGCTACAACAGCAAAGTATGCAGGTAGAATTGGAGCTTGCAGGTCATTGAACATTTCAGATTCTCCCACAGCCATTTCAGCGCAAAGTGTTGAAAACCTTTGTGCTGAGCCACTGCAAGAATTCCTAGTGCTTGTTGATACTGAAAATATTTCTCTTGTTTGTGGTGGTTTAATAAACCACTGGCAGCACATTAAAGCAAACAAAAATATAGGGTGTTTTATTCAGTACATCTGAAAATATTTTTTTAAAGCAATTTCCGCATCATATGCTTAGAACTCTTTATTCACGAATGATTATTTTGCAGCTTCTGCATCTGCATTAGACAAAGTAAGAGTAGGTGAAAAAACCAGCAGAGAGGAAAAGCCTGTAGACATTATTTATAGGGTTCAGAGAAGTCACACAAAGAAAACAAGAAACTATTACAGGAGTACCACACACGAGCAAGTGAAAACAGAGCTGTGGAAACAGCGACACTCGTTATGCACTTGGCTGGTTGTGCACCGGTTGCATTGTTTTGGAAATGGATGCAATGTATTTGTTCCACGAGGGAGTTTTCTGTTGATGGATACATACAATTACAATGTTTCTAAAAGGATGTAGGTTTTTTTTTTTTTCAGTTACTCAGTAAGGGTGGAAAAACATTTTGGCTGTATTTTTGAACAGTTGTGCTTTAGCTCTGAACCAAGTTTCGCGTTTTGCCATGAGCTGTATTATCGCTCTTGTCTCCCACAGCTCTGCTGAGGTCCCGTCTTCAACCCAACCTTTCCTTTATGTCTTGCATCTCTAGTACAACTTGTCATTGATTTCTTACTTCCCCTTTACACTAACCAAGTCTTTTAGATTTCTGACCCACTTAGCTTTTTTTTTGAACTGGGAGAGTAGGAAGACACCACGTGGATTCTTAGTAATTATCATTTTATCTCCTCATCCAATCCAAGCAGAAATACCACAGGATGTACCATACTTATGTGCAGCAGTAATATTTACTGATAAGAATAGTCGCATCGGCTTTTTGTTGAAGTTGAAGGACCATTAACATAAGTAAAGATTGCAAGGTCAAAACCTGACTTGGATCATAATCTTCAGTTTTATCAAAACTTCCACATGCATCAAATATTCCACTTTTATGGGGAAAATAATGCAAATCAGTTCTTTATTGCATATAAATATCACAGAATGTCCATGACATATCTTATTTTCACTTTATTTTTGCAGATTCAAGAAAGGAATAAGGCCCAAATCAAATAAATTACTCTGATTTCTTTCATTCTTTCCTGCTTAATGATATTCCACATTTAGGTGGCTCACCATAACCTTTGGTTGAGAATTAGTTAACCTTCATTTCCTCTTTGTTCATTAGGAATCAGTAGCTGTTCACCAAAGAATCAAGAAAAAAAAAAACAACCATAATATATTTTGTGTGGTTCACATGTCAGATAGGCCCTTACAGGGACTAATGATTTTAAAGTAAAATTAGGAGGGGGGTTGGGTGGACTCCCCCAAGACTTTTGTGTGAATGCTGCAGCATAGTACAAAGATGAAAGCATTCAAATTTGAAATGAAGCACAGCAGGTAGAGAGATCCAGCATGAATTTCAAATAGATATTCCTTGTGCTAGTGTGCTAATTAAAGCTTTTTTCTTTTTCTTTTTTTTTTTAAGTGTATTGGGATTATGAGAGGACCCAGTTTAACCTGAACATATCCAGTAAGTTAGGAAGAAAGATCATATAAGCAATGGCTAACATTGTCCAAGAGTTTTCATGACAGCATACTGAATCCAGCTGAAATTTAGCTTCAGAAGTAGCCTGAGGATGGTGTTGCTAAGTTGGAGGAGCTCAGGAGCATCAGAGGTGATGCGTTTCTGTCTAACGATCTGAGTTATGGCCATTCGCAATTCCAGTGTCCCCTGAATTCTCTGTACATGACAATTTTTTCACTGACATTGCTAAAAAATGCTCACATATGTTCTCCTGATACAAAAGGAGCACAGAGAGAATGAATACAGCAGTGACAGACTGTGGCTAGGTATACAACTACAGAAGAAAAGGCATGAGAAAACACAAACTGAATCCAGGTCAGTCTCTAGCAGGCTGAGAAACAACCTGCTCTTGGATGCTTCTGTAGAAGATGGTTTTGCAGCAAAAGTTAAAATTAAACTGAAATAAAAGGCAGAAGTCACAAGTACAATCTCCTACCCTACTCAGTGGAAGGGAAGGTAACATGACAGTTAGATAATTATAATTATTAGGTTGTGTGATAAAAGCTCATCTATACCCCCACAAAAGAGCGCAGAGGCATGTGGGGGAGCCCAAATAATGCCTTGCCCTGGCTTCTCCCAGGGCCATCGACCCAGAAGCCATCAGCCCACCAAAAGCCCACCTCCTCAAACCCAGACAGGAGGACAATGGCATGTGGGAAGCCAAATTAAGGTCTCAGAGGAAGGGACATCCTGTCCAGGCCCTTCTCAGGGCTCTTCCAGGACAGCCTCAACCCCATCGTCCAGGCATGAAACTCATCACGGTGAGTCAACATCAGAACATCATTTGGACTGAGGGGACCCACTGCCAGATAGTGGGTTGGAGGTCTGTGTGCCTGTGGTGCCAGCAACTGCAGAGACTCCAGCCAGTGGATGTTGATGCCAGCAACCAAAGTGGGACCTCAGGTCGCAGGGCCCCATGTGTCCATGGTGCCAGCCACTGGAGTAAGTGTGGGTGCACAAATGAGGGTGTGAGCACCAGCAAGGATCAAGCCAGATGAGCCGGGGAGCAGTGAGGTGGTCTGAGAGCCAGGTAGTGAGTGGGTGTCTAAGCAGCTGGAGCAGGGCTGTGGCCTCAGGGGTTCATGCGTTCAGCTGCCAGCAACTGGGCAGGCTGGGCTCCAGGCACACCTTCTGGGCAGGCTGGGCTGTGGGGAGTATCCACATTGTATATATGCTTATCTAAGTATTCACAATAGCAGATCTCCATCCTGCTCAGTCAGAGAGAGGAGCAGGATGAGGCCATTGCTGTCTGTGCTGTCTGTGTTCATGCGAGCGCTCTGTGCATCTCTCTCTGAGTTGATCTGTGCAGCCCATGGTATGTATACATGTAGATATTGGTGCAGACGTATTTGTGGATGTGCCTAGTGTGCCTAGGGAATACATGCTCAGCCACGCTACTGGCTGGGTCTGGGGGCGTGGAGCTATGGCAGCTTTGCCTCTCTCAAGCTGCCAGATTTGGTCCTATTCCCCTAACAACAATGTATTGAGCAAATATTTGTTTCTCTTTTACCTAGGGAAGGGAGTGCAGGTCTGGAAATGACTAAATATGACTTGGACAAATACAAGAAAGAAGAAAGGCAGTAAAGAACAAAAAAATACATCTTATCTATTTATAAAACATAGTAACGTTGACCTGGCTTTCTAGAAATTCTGTATTGATGGGTTTTATAACAGACTTTTGTGCTACAGTAATCCCTTGCCTCTACTCTGGCTGTCTGGGTCATAGTGAGGTGATAACTATAATCTCCTTTCATTTCAGGTGGTTTTAACAGCTTGAAGAAGTTCTGCTAGAGATTTTCCTGTCCAGCTTCTGGTGATGTTTTTTACCAGGTTGTCCACAAACAGCTCCTCCTCTGTTCTCATCATTGTTTCCCTGCAAAATTATCTTTGCTGGGCCTTTTGCTTTAGTCACATTGTCGAACCTTTCCAACTTCTTTCTTTGCACTGCTGCTAGTAGAGGCTCATGGGATCCAATTACTGCAGATCCTGCTACTCTGTAATAGAGCTGTTAGTTCTGTACACTGTATATGGTATCCATTGAATTCTGCAGAGACATCTGAATTCAAAGGCTTGAATTCTTCATTCTGTTGCTGCTGTTTGAGTCTCACCCATTTCACACTGGTCATGCTCTCGAGAACACAATATTTCTAAGAAGTTTCCTTTTTTTTTCTCTTGGATCTACTAAAGTTGTTCTTGTCTTTCCAGGTTGTATTTTGGACTGTGAGCACAGCTAGCATGAGGGCAATTCTTTGGATTTCTGTTTCAGGTTTCCCGTCTTTCATGGTAGTAGTACTGAGATACTTGAATAAGTCCTCTCATTCAACTTCCTTGCTTTTGATGTCTATTTCTTGTTCAGTGTCAGTAATCCTCATTGTCATTTCACTGCTCTTTTTTTGTGCTGATCTCCATACCATACATCATTGCAGTGCTGCCCAGCTTTGCCATTATATTTGCACACCCTGGTCCCATTCCTCCTATCAAATCTACATCATCTTCAAAGGATAGATTACCTGTATTACTACAGCTAACTGATAGCACTCCTTCAAAGTTTTCAGAGTCCTTTGACATAACACATTCAAGGAAACAATTGAAGGGATGTGGCAATAGGAGACATCACTTTCTTACACCAGCTGTTATACGGAACTACTTACCCAGTGTGTTGCCTTCAAGGACTTTACTCCCTGCACTGTAATAAAGGATTTCAAGGGTTGTCACTATTCTTTTGCTAATGTTGAGTGTCTTCATCACAGCCCATAGTATTCCTTGCCAAACGTGATCAAATGCTTTATTGAAGCCTGTGAAGTTGCAGTGCAGTTCCATTTCATATTCTGAGTATTTTCTGTTCAGTTTCTCAAGTTGAATATGTGATCTATTGTACATGGTGTCATTCTAAAACCTTCTTCTTCCTCCTCAGGTAATGTCTTTGGCAAATCAGATAGACACATGATCATACCATCAAGGTCCCTTTTCAAAAAGTAATGCCCTGACAGTTGGTACGTGTGAAGCCTGTGAATTATAATAATGCTGGTATCTCCCTTGCTTTTTTGCAAATTTTTAGCTTTTCCTGTTGGGGATTTTGCACGGCTGTAATTTCTTGCTCCTCATTTGATGAATCTAAGGTTGAACAAATCCTCTCTCACTCTCGTTCAGTTGCTAATGCATTGATGTTAAGTCAACTCTTACTTCATAGTTGCACAAATCCCCGCAGCAGTCCCACAGCCTGCCTGCAATTACTTCTGCTTCTTTTTTTGAAGACATTCATTTTTGTCTTGAAACATAAACACACTTCTTCATTGTCAAGCTGATGGTAAAATTTTTACTCTTCCTCCTCCCTATATCCTGTTGCATGTGTATCTGTATGATTTTAACTTTTGTATGATTGGTACTGGACTGTTCTATCACTATCCTCAGAAGCTTTCTTGTGGTTCTTATTTTCCAAGTTCCCTAACCAGCCATCTTACTGCTGATAAATTTATTGCACTGCGTGAATTGTTCACATTCCATTTCCTAGGCTGGCTGCTTAATCTTTTTTTTTGTAGAATTTAATGTATTGATTTTTTTTCTCCAATAGCATGCTTGCCATTCTCACCCAGGCTAAGACCCATGAGAAATGAAGATATCTTCCAGGGCCCTGTCCATGGGGCTGCTAACTACAATGATTACCATGACATCCTAAGGGGTGCTTTATCCTCTCTTGCTCTTCAAGAATAGATGCAGTAACCCTATTGTCAGAAACAGATGACTGCCTAAAAAATAAGTCTTCAGATTACCATTTTTCATCGAGTGGTACCAATCCCTTTGGTAGCAATGGAAAATAAGGTTGAGTTGAGATCAAAAGTAGCATACTGCCCTTACAGAGGTATTTACCCTAAAACTGTTCTGGAAATGACTTGCAGAGTTTTCAAAGAACTCAGGTTCTGTACCTCTCCATATAAATTAGAAACCTTTATCAAGTAAAAACATTTAGTTGTTTCTTCCCATTTCAAGGTGCTGCAGGTATCAAGAACTTTCCTCTTAAGAAATAAATTTTTTACAGCAAGAACAGTCATTCACTGCAACAGCATTCCCAAGGATGAGCTAGAGTCCTCATCACTGGAGGTTTTCAAGATGCAATTGGACAGGGTGCTAGATAATCTCATTTAGGTTCCCTTTCCCACAAAATCCTGGACCAGATGACCTTTTTAGGTCCCTCCCAACCTGGGCTGTTCTATAATTCCATAATTCTAGTATAAATAAAGACCTTGAAAGAAAAACATTTTTGTTGCAAGCAGTTATTTACTGCAGAATTTTGATGCTTTAATTTTATTTAGAAAGAAATACCATTTCAAAAATTGAAAGTGGGCCATAATGTGAGAACTCGGCTAGCTTATGCACCTTCAAAATTATGAATATTAACTTGATGACCTTCATAGTAAATCAAGTTTTTATAGGTTCCAAATAAGAGGTATTGCCCCTGCAGCCTTTCAGCAACAAGGTTCCACAGTTTTTCTTACCTTGTACAGGGATTGCCAGTTACTTTATACACCTCCAGCTGCCGCCTTTGCCTCTGAATAAGGGGCAAATGATCAAGAAAGAGGGAAGGTTAACGTGGAGCAGCACAGCAGCATGCCAGATATGTCTTAAATGAGCAGTCAGTTTTTCAGTGTTCTTTTTTTAAAAGTAAATATAAATGTATTGTGGTTTCTACGAATTTAATTGTAAATATTTTAAAGGAGATGGAAAACTTTGATCCTGTTAAGTGATTTTTAATTAATTTTTACTGTCATAGTTAAATCAAATCAGTTGTACTCTAAGTGTTTTCTTATTTACATACATGACAAATAGCTTAGAGAATAATACACCTCTAAGAATAGGTAAGAATTCTGTACCTATTCTTTTATCTGTAAGAATAGGTACTGAACAGTTTTGTCCTCTTCCAGGTTTAAATTTAAATAATTATATTTTTAAACTTCACAAGTGTGTAAGAGTGTATAAGCTATCATGTAATAGAAATTTTTCTTCCCTTTGAATGTGATGGTGGCTTTTTAACCTTATTATGATATTGCAGCTGTGGAAAGCAAACTGGAAACACTTAGATAAAAAATATTCTTGGATAAGTAAATTGTACTATAACTATAACACTGTATAGAAACCAGCATTATATCCAGAAAAAATGTAATCAGATTTTTATTGGTTAAGAGTTATAATAAAGCCAGTAGTTTTGTTAAGTGGTAATGTTTGGTTTCTTTGCTAGAACTGGACTTGGTTGGAAATGCAATGCAATAAACTACAATAACAGAATATCTATGGTGATATGACAGTAATTGCTGAAAAAATATTTGTTGCAAATGAGGTTAGCCAGAATGAATTATGCATGATCAATGTGGAAAGAAAATAGCAAGTACAATAAAAATAAAATTTAAAAGGCACAAATCAAAAAGTGTTTTTGGGGTCTCAGATCTGCTAAATCTGGACACCATGTACCCTCTTACTGTTAAGCTCTGAATAGGTAAACATCTGCTTTTAGTAATAAAATGTTTAACTATGCTTAAGTAAATCAATGACATTCTGCAACAATTTTAGTGAGACCAGTCAGGAAAAACTAACAAAGGTAACCAGGGCTAATTGGGCTCTGTATAATCTTAATTTGATCTGACAGTTGAGAAACATGAATCCTGGTGAGTAATGTAAATTTAAATTGTAGACTCTTGCTACTAATGGAGTGTAATACTATAGATATATTTGTTCATTTCTTTTATTATTAGTTCTAATCACATCTAAGACCAAGGCCATTGACACAATAATTAGTAATACAAGTTCCTGTTATTTAGCACGGCCCATGCAAAATGACTACATGTATTTAAGAAAAATTGCGCAAGGGCAAGGTATGATGTATAGTTGGTTAGTGTGAGGTGGGCAGATGGCTGTCTTCAAAGATGTTTCCAGCCAAGCTTCACTCAGAATGTTCTTTCACTCTAAGTAAAATAAACAGGTCTGAAGTTATTGGAATTTTCTATTTGCTGTCCAGTAAAACCTTACAGCTTCTGGGCTTTTATACAACTAAGATTTATAGCACCTATTCTCACTGTGCAGAGTCCCAAGATAATGTTAATAGATGGCTAGTTTTGCCAATAAGTCCCTCAGGGAGCAGAGAGAAATATCTGTTTCAGATGAGTTGTTCAAAACTAAATCCACATCCCAAACCGAATGCGGTACTTAGGCTTAAGAGACTTGACTCTAAAAATGTAAAATTTTTCTTTCCCAATTCCTAATAAAGGTAAACTATGGTAAAATGAAACCCCATGGCTCCTGATAACTCATAGATCTGCTAATCAAGGGCTGGGTGCTCATTTTCTTGAAAGGAATCTAGAGTAATTTGTGAAAAAAACATGTTCCTCAGGGACTTTGCTACTTCAATCCAAGAGGCTGAAAGGTCAGAAGTGAGAAAGCACTGCCAGCCAGGACCGTTAGGCAGAACGTCAGGACTGCTTGATTGCCTGGGAGCATGGAAACCCATCTAAATATCACAGGAACTAGTAAGGTGGAGGAAGAAAGGAAAAGAAGAGAGAAAAAGGGAAACAGCGGGAGGGAGGACAATGAAGTTATTGGTCTTTACTTGGACATCCTTGGACATTCTTCTCTCATACATTTGCAGTTTCTGTTCTTCCTGTCTTTAATCCTCTGCATAGGTTTTCCAACAAAACAACTAATGTGCCTAGCCTCAAATAATTATTTAACCTTTGTAAAATGAAAGTCTTTGGATCTTGCTGATCTGAAAGAACCTAATTAAATGCTTAGCCTTAAACTCACTTTACTCATTGTATTCCTGCAATGGTTATAAAATCTATTAGAAAATATGTTTTACTACTCTTTATAGATCTGGACAAGTATCTGAAACAGGGCTTTGTAAGCATTTGCTTAAATAAAGATTTATTTCAATGGACTCTGACCCTGTTGATGTTTGCTCACATCTATAGTTAGTGAGTCAATACTGGTAGCTTTCAATTGAAAACCAATTTTGAAATCACAGTTGCAAATATTGATATTGCTAATGTTAAATCTGAGAGATTAGCTGATCTAGGTGGATGGCAAAAACAATAAACCACATCTTTGGTAAATTCCTTTTGGCACAGCATCAGAGCAAGCGAATGACAGCTCTGAAATGACCCTTGTTTTTCCCAGTTTTTCAGTTCTTTACACTAAGAAAGGAAAGCTGCCCAGAGGTTAGGTGTGTGTAGCCAAACAGAGAGTAATTGCAGCACAACTACTCATATCTAGACCGCTGCCTGTATAGCTAGCAGATGTCATTTTAGCACACATTGCCTCTCCGCATAACACACTTACTCATGGCATGCACAGCAAAATAAGAGATTTTGTCATTGGTTACATTGTACCTTACCAGCAGCCAGTTTTGCTTGTGTATTACTTTTGTGTATTACTTGCGTATTACTTTTGTTATGCTCAAGCAACTTTTTTGGCCTAGTGTGTCCAAACCAAACTAGGCTGTTTTGAACTTCTTTAAGAACAAAGCACAGATTCAGCGTGCTAAGGGAAATTATCCATTCCAAGTGACAGAAGAAAACTGAGAATATTCTTTGAATTCGTAAAGAAAAATGAAAGCACTACAAGTCAGAGCAGGAACCTAAAAACTCTCTTTAAATTCTCCCTGCAGAAGACTCCATCTTTTTTCCACTGAGTATATAAGGAGCCGAGGAGATTGGCCTGCTGTCTCAGGCACTTAACTTAGTTGCCTAAAGTTAAGTGGTGTGGAGGCTGCTCTTCCCCCATTCCCACAACATTTATAATTAATCAACTGAAAATCAGTTCATGAGCAATTCACAGCAGGAAGAGATCAATTCACAGGGGAAGGTATCTGCAATCAGTAATCTAGGCTGCTCTAACTAAATTTGTAGAATAAATTCTACACAATGAATTATTCTACTTGCTTTTCAACTAGTCTAACTTCCTTTAAGCTTTCATGTCATTTGCAGGCAACAATATTTCTAGTTAGCTGCGCAACTTTCCAGTTTCTGCTAAACTCTTAAATCCACATAGTTTGAATGGTTTCATCATCTCTACTAACAATATTTGTCTATTCAAAAGATAGCAAAACTGCTGCTATTTCTGTACTATTTTATGTTAGCTCCAGTTCACCAGTGTGACTTGAACGGTCCAAATGTTATACCACCTACAGATTTAGAAAAAAACAAATACTGCACTGTAATAAAAAGTGAATAGAACCAAAATATCAAATATCTTTGGATAAAACCAGGGAGTATTATATTTCATTATATTTCTACACTCTTAGAAGTCTGAGTGTTCCTACAACAGTCATCGTTAATCCTAACACATTGTGGTGCAAAATTTGTAAATATTATATAATCTTGCAAAATTTTTGTAAAAGTTCAGCTACCTGCTGTGCTCTCTTGCTTATACTATTTATGGAAAAATCATTAAGAAATATAAAGAGTCAGTTTGAGCCTTGGAAGTAACTCTTTCTAGTACTTCCTTTATGACTTTGTGTCTGAAAATAATGCAGCAATGTCAGGATTGGCCTAAATGATTCCTGATTTTATTTTTGTTTGTTGTTTTAATTTTCATAAATGTCAACATCAAGTAAAATTTTGCAAAACTTTTTGTTTATCTCATAGGGACATTTATTAAAGGAAGTCTTGATACATAATAGATTCACCTAATATTCCAACTGCAATCTCTCTACTAATAAATTATTTAGATATCCAACTCACATCATGCTAAGACATCTAATTTCATCCTAATTATTTCTCAAAAACAACGTCCAAATCTTTCAAATGTATGCCTTATTTCTCTTAGAAAGTCAAGGGATTTTTTTGGCTCATGACCTAAGAATATGAACCCCAATTTACTGAAAAGAAGAGAAACAACTGCATTAACTTTGGCAGACTTTGGGTCACATCTTCAGCAATTTAAAATGAACGTGTTATAGAAACCATTCAAAAAGGTTTCTGAATTCCTGTCTGACCCTTAAGGTCTTTCTTTACTGCACCTTATGAACTTCTAAAAGGGTAAACTTTCAAAGCAATCCATATGAAACACAGACAAAACCCCCTTTATTTATGCTTCAAATGTAAGTGATTATTTTTCATGCATAACCCCTAAAATTCATCCCAAAGTGTCTTGATTGTATTGCATCTTCAAAGTGCATAGAAACAGAATTGAACTCACAAAGCTATTTGAAACTTAGGCTTTTGTAATAAAAATGTAAAAATCCCTCCTGGGTTATGTATTATACAGCAGAAAACTTAGGAAATAATCAAAGACTTTAATACTTATCTTCATAATCTTTATCCAACAATGTGGTTGCACTTAAATTTTTTCCAGAAAGTACTATTCGGCTACTAGAGACCAAAAGAGCTTATGAGGAATTTAACACATTTAGGAAGGAAAAAAAAAGTCACTAATCCATTTGAAACAGATTCCTAGTGACAAAGTAAGGAAGAAAAGCCTTGTAATTTTCAGAGTATGATAGCAAAGAATTGTAACTTAGTTTGTCTAATTACCATCCTTCCAGTGTATGTGAAAACCAGGTTTTCAGTGTGAATAATACATGTAGTGTGTGCTTTTAAGTACACTTTCTTTGCAATTTTTATTTTGTTTGTAAAGGTCAGGTCCTATATATCATCCATATGCTGCTCAGAATAGAAATATTTCAAGAGTGTTAAAAGCTGTACCAGTTTAAACTACAGGATCTAAAAGTATAGTAATTTTGTAGACTGCAATTAATGCTTGTTAAAGTCATTTTGCTTTGCTTTTCTTATCATTTTTCTCTGGAACTGGTTAAGATAAAAAACATAGATTTCAACAGGACTTAGGTGTAACAATGATCAATTTTCTACTTCATGCTAAGAAAATAGGTCTCTTTCTTTCACCAACAGTGACAAACCAGAGCTGGAAGAAATTTTTAAGGAATAGGATTCTTCTCAGCCCACTGTAAAGGAGGATTAAAGTTCATATGATCTTGAAGACTGAGGTTTCTTCAGAATTCTAAACCGTTTGGATTTGGTTACAGTTCGAAATTCAGTAACTTTACATCAAAGTATTACAAATCCACATGTCCTTTTGGAGAGTGTAATAGTACTCTTCAACCTCTGGCTCCTATTTTTAAATTCTTTACTGAAGAAATATAGTTGTCAGATTCAGTCACCAAGAGGAATTTTCATAGAAAAAGGCATTATAAGTGTATTAGAGGGAGCAGAGTATTTTGCCTTTTAATTGGTTAGATATGTTGGATTACAGTTTCATGCTCTGAAAGAACAGGACAGTGAAATGCATTATAGAAACAGAGTACACAATTCACCTTGTCTCTAATGATTTATTTTTACTACATTCTTCTCCAGATGTTCTGTAGAGAATTGCATCTGACAGATATGGAAAAACTTTCAACAGTAAGAATTTGCTAGGATACCTCTGCTGGTAAATAGAAGACAAGTATGCATATATGGATGTTCTTTATTGAAAACAGAAGAGGAAAAGGTAATATGTTCTTTAAAAATACTTTAATCGTTTACCATGTACTAATGGTAACTATGTTACCATGTTACTAATGGTAACTAATGTTACCATGAACTTCAGCTAAAAAGCAGTGAAACTAATTGAAAAAATACTTAATTCTTTTCTGTTTAATTCAATCTTTTGTTCCTTTTTTGAGGGGTGTCATATAGGTTGTAAGCTCCCAGACATAAAAGTCTGCCTGTAACATGGAGATCGTTGACCAATGAGACCAGCATATGACAGAAAACACGGAGTTTGTGTAAAGCAACTTTGACCCCCCTATGATTTTCTTTAAAGGCAAGGTAAGAAGGGTTACTCAGGCAACAAGCAACACTGAACTGTTACACTATCTTCACCAAAAAGTGAAGATAAAGATGGAGATGCAAAAAAAACAGTGAGGAGAGCATTCTGTTTGAGCAAATGACTGATAGAACCTGTGTTTGTGTGAAATTTTCCCAGTGGAGCTCATGGGGGAGAAGAAATGAAGACTGGACATGGACTTGGAAAACAGAAAAAAGTTCAGACAGGAAAGCCAAGATAAATGGAAGATAGAAGGCAGCATAAAAAACTGATGACCTGCAGTTACCGAACAACAGAAGCTGAATGGCAGATCAATAAACCAAAAAAAGAATGACTATGAGAACATGGCAGGAGGATTAACTAGCTAGCTTAGGAACAGCTATGCTGCACTGGGCAGCAATGAGGAGAAACATGCTGAAAGAGAAGATAGGATGACAGAAGAGAGAAGCCTCTAGTCCCATAAGAGAAGAGATAATGGAGATAGCTATGAGAAATTGCTCAAGTATAAACAAAGACATTACATAGAAGAGAAGGCAGGATAGTCAACAGACAGGGGAAATCACTCAGAATAGAGCTTTAAGATGAGAGGCGGCTTTTTTGTGATTGGGTAGTCCTTGGTAGGGACTAACAAACCTGCCACGACAGCAGATCCAGAGAGAAGTCAGTATGGAGTCTTCCAGGAGCAAGCATTCACACTCTGAAGCCAGGGATGAAAAGGATTTTCAAAGAAACTGGGAGAAAAATATACAGGCATTGATTAATTTTCATGCCAGGACACGCCCCAGATTTCAAATGAAGCAGATCAAGGGAATTACTCCAAGGTGGAGTAGCTAGTGAGAGACACTGCTGCCTCAGGCGATTTCCAGCAGAATTGTTCCAGCTGCTGGAGGTGAACTCTAGAGACCTCCATCCTCCTCTAGGACTGCTTTTCAGAGGTAGATTATATCAAACTCATCAGATATTTAAAATGAAATATATTATTTCTTGCAGTAGGTGCAAGAAATGTATTTTATAATATATAAGTGTCCCGGTTTGAAGTATACACTATGGTGTATAGTATACGCTATAAACATATATTTTGGTAAGATAAGATGTTGGTGCCACGTGGTATTCTGTTGGACGTTATTAATGGTAATGGGAAAGAACACAACTAGAATAAGAACAGCAAAATAGATAAAGACAGACTCAAAAGGAAATTTTAAAGATCTATAAGAGAAGATGGAGTTCCAAGCAGACACTGAAGCACTAATGAACACCCTCTTAATATGTTCATCAGTAATATTGGAAAGAAAAATGCAAAGGAATTTCAGTTGCTGATGCAGAACTGGAAGCACTGTGAGCGTGGGAAAGATCAGATTCTTGTAATGGAAAGACTCCATGACATTAAGGAATGGAATAACAGAAATATGGATGAAATTTAACTGCAGAAAGTAAAGGTCATTCGTGCAGGGACTAATAATGAGAATTTCCTCTATAATCCAGGAGCTTCTCAGTTGGAAACAATAAAGAAAGAAAAGCAGCTGGCTCTATTAATCAGTCACAGAATATCTACGAGCCACCAATGTCATGCAGCCATGAAAAAGAGAATGTGATTCCAGATCATATAACAGAAGGTTACAGCCCATACCTCAAAGAGCCATGGTGTCATTCGTGTAGTCTTAATAATAATACACCAGCAAGTGGTAGATTGAAGATACAGCCATTTTCAAAATTAAATAACCAATGGACTCATATTCTGAAAAATTATTAAGTGCTGGCAAAAGCATTGTAGAATTGCTCATTGCTACTATTATTATGCACTATAACCAGATAGCAAAGTAAGGGGCTGGTCTCCATTATTTTGGTGTAATGCAATTGCACCAAAAAAGTGCAGGTTCAGCCCCAAGACAACTTACAATTACAGCTTTCATCATGCAAATACTCATGTCCATTAATAATTGCATATTGACATACTTTTCTCTTAATATTTCATATTCCAAATTATTGGTTTAATAACTATCCATTTAGTAATCAGAGAAGGACACTGAGAATAGGAATGTGAGTTGACAATGGTGTATTCAAATCCATATTCTGAGTGAAATACTTGATGATGGAAATGGCCTAAGAAGAAGGTAGAGGAAATATAATGCTGCTACTCACCCATTTATTATTCTGTTTATTCGACTTGTTCATCTTCTCTTATGAAGTACAATCATTAAGAGATATCCTGGATTTCTAACCATTGCCAGTTATATGTACTCGACATACAGTAGTGACTCGACACGAACATGCAAGAACCCATTGTGCGACAGAATAGGCCCCTCCTATATGTGAACTACTAATGAGGTAACAAAGTTAATTGCCAAGAGGCTGTATAGCACAATTTGCAAGCCAGGCAGTTGGCACAGAAAGCACATGGTTAAAAGTAGGCATTGAGAGGAAGAACAATTTTTCCAAGGGCAATATCAGTTTTCTGAGTAGTGAAGTGTGAAGACCCCGATCTTCTCACAGTTATGTTGTGGTCAAGACCTAGAATTGGCTCCCTGAGGATTTTCCTTTGCAGCATAAGATTGATTATCTATTCTTCTTTCACCTAGAATGACCTGGTTTTAATTTATAATTTTTAAAATAATATTCCTTATAATTTTCTTTAGGTGCACTCAAATACAGAGACAAAACAAGAAACAAACAACAAATTATTTGTATACTTTATTTCAATTATCTTGTCAAAGGAAAACAATTTCTCCTTAAGTTAGGCTAACAAAATTTAATTGGTTTGCACAACCGTGTCTCAAGCTACAAACTTTAAAATTCCAGGAATGCAAATTTCTATGAGAGTTCAGACAGCAGGTAGACACTGTTAAATGGTTCCTTATTATTTAAAGACAGTACAGGTGCAGCTGGCTTGTGGACAGCAGTCCAATAAAGTTTATTTGTTGGTTTGGGGTTTGTTTTTTTTTTTTTCCTCTTGACACATTAGAAAGATAATACTAGGCAACCACTTAAATTAACTGGATTAAATTTTGCACAGGCACCCCCATAGTTATCAGCAAAATTGCATGAGTTACTAATCGGTGCAGAAATTATTCTTGTTAATATCTGCTTCCAAACAAATTAAGGACTTATTGGTTATGTCTAAACTGAGAGGTGAAGAAAAAGTTTTAGAGCAAGCCAAAACATGCCAGCACCTGCAACGCAAAGTCTTTTATTTTGTAATGGTAGCTGTGTTCCTTTTGTTCTTGTGTTCAGACTGAAAAAGCATGCATTATTCTGAAGACAAGATGAGCTTTTTCTAGCTGCTTAGGGTCCATGCTACCGTGCATACAGACTACATGAAATGAGAAGATGAACTTGCACTAGGGTGCTGAATTGACTCTGACTTATTGACCCATTTATTAATGAAGATAAAAACCTACTTTCCAGTGAGAGGCAACAGCTCCTACTCAGAGTGGATACTGTATTCAGCATCAGAAAGCTGCTGAAGATGTTGATAACAGAAGTTAATCGCTTGTGAGCACTCTAACAGAGGTGAGAACAAAGAGGGCACTGTGTGTGTACTGCGTGTGTACTGTCTGGCTCTTACAGAATCATTTGCTGTTATCCTAGCCTGAGACAAGCATTTTTAGAAATATAAATAAATATAAATATAAATATAAATATAAATATAAATATAAATAATATAAATACAACATTTTCTGGAGGATATACTTCTTTGTTTTGTTCTGGAATGGAGCAGTTAGCCTAGGATGAAATCTGCCCAAAATCAGTGTAACCTCCAGGAAAAATTCTGCTAAACTCCAACACCCTTCTTGTGAGTATGGATTAAGCATGATTTCCCAAAGATTTAGAACACAGCCTTGTTTTTAAGAGGATGGCAAAAGTTTTACCCCTGACACAACCTCAGTTCTCTTTTCCTTACTTTCACCTGACTGTTGAAAGTTTCAAGCTTCTTTTCCAAAGCAAAGAAACTACATCTTTATAATAAAAGTTTGCAAGCATGCACTGGTAAGTAAAACATACTTTTTTCATAATTTCAATATGATGCAATTTTAATACAAATACTCCCAAAATATCTTGTGCGAGATTAGAATGTGATGAAAAATTACACTCAAGTAGTTTAAGTTTGGTAAAATTGCAGTGGAAGTTGGAAGTATGAGAATTTGGTGTTCCAAATTTTCAAAGTTTCAAACCCAGATGAAAATATCTCACAATTGCCCACAAGCAATGCAAATAAACAAGAAGTATTGCATCACAGTATTGTATTTAATAGTCTTTTAAATTCGTACAAGGTTGCAAAGCTATGAAGAGCCAATGCAGCCACTGTAGTCACTGTAGTCGTTGTTTAGTGACTGCCAAACTGAGATATGAACAATGTCAACATGTACTATATACAGTATACAAACATAAAGAATCCATTGAAAGCCAGATTTTAACCTACAACTGCTATGAGTTTACAATCAGTTACTTATATGGAAAGATACTGTGGACTAGAAGTTGCATTTTCTCCTTACAGTATTTACCTTAATCCATAAATTTTTAGGAAACAGGTACCTTTTTTGCAATGCACAAGGGGTGGTAAATATATGAAAATATATGAAAAGTACTTCTAGGATTCTTCCATAGACGTCCCTCACATTGATACACTTATGTGGCTTACCTTCTTTGCTTATAGGAGCAGAAATAATATAAAATTTAAAATATTAGACAAGATTATGTGAAAATTGATACAATATGAATGAAACTAACAAATAATTGTCATTAAATTGTATTACAGGCAATTTACCTGTGTTCTGCTATAGATTTTACATTCATGATACATACAGAGTAGAACAGATACTTGACAACTGTAGGACCAACTTACTAAGTTCTTAGCAAATCCTAAAGCCAGGCATTTTCCTGGAGAAAAATGCATAGAGAAAGCAATTGTTGAAGTAAGCAAGCATAACACAAACAGAAACAGTGTGCACATACAGAAGTGGATACCTATTACCATTGGAGGTATCAATAACATGTGATATGAAAAGTGAGAACAAGTGAAAATGACGAGAGATGGCTCAGATGTTTAAACTTGCCTTCTTATAACCAGTTGATATATGGTCAGAAAATATACATTGAAAGCTCAAATTTGGAAGAGTAACAGTAACATCCAGTGGCCATTTAAGGTAGATCAAAACATAGTACATATTACCTCTGAATCTCTGAAAAGGAACATGTATTTCACTACTCATAGCATTGAAGTCAACGCATCAACATAATTCAGGTAAACCAGTTTCTAATTATGTCTGGTCAATATCTTTTTATGTATTTTTCATGATTTTACATTACTGAAATTGTATTGTAAATTAAAGTACTACTAAAACTTAAATTTTAAAATAGCCTAGTTTTACAATTAACTTCTCAATCAGCACAAAGGTTGTCTTCAGCCGGATTTTGCCTTATTGGCCCAGATGGATGCCTGCTGGTGCATAGAGGAGCCAGACAGTATTGTAGCAGAAGCCCAGAGTAGAGTGTTGATAGAGGATCGGCTGAATCCTCTCTGGATCCCTCGCAGCACAAAATATGTGTATATATATCCCAATAAAAACTATTTTTTGGTATCTGTAAAGTACAAATGGAAGCAACATGGGCTAGAACAACCCTTGCCTTCTAGGTATCTGACTGTTATCAATGTCACAGACGTGGGTTTTCCCATATTGAATAAAAAGTGAGTGTAGAATCCTCTTCCTGTAGTCTATTGACATGGATGGTGCAATTTTTCAAGGGTGCCCCCAGAAATTTGTGCTGTGCTTTGAGAAGACAGTAAAAGCAAAACAAAACAGGAGAAAAACATGATGAAAGTCTTATTCTAAGTTGTGCAAAGTAATACTTGAGAAACATCAGCTAACAGGTTGATGAAAATGTCCATTTGCTTCAGACAGGAGACAGCTACACGGGCATGAAGCCTGGGACAGACCCACTCCTTTCACCTCCTACTCTCTATTCCCAGACAGCACAAGAGATGCTGTTGGTGAACCGCTTCAGTGGGGAACCAGGAATATGCCCCTTGCCTCAACTATTCTACTCATCTTGCCGCAAAACATTAGCCTAATTCTCAAAAACATTTTTCTTAACAAACGATAACATACTCAGCAGGTTTTCCTGCTCAGGGCACAGTTCTGCCAAACATTCACTTATAGACACAAGGCTAATCGTTTCGCCAAGGAGGTCAAGAGAAGAAAGTAATGTCTTATTAAAGCATAAGGAAGCAGAAGAAACACAGACTCAACAGCTATCTTTCTATGCCTCTCTGTGTAGAGTACCTCTACCTCCTAGCCTTTGAACTTAGACTGGAAGGAGTCTCCATGCTGGGTCAGATCACAACTCTCTGCCGTAGTGTTTCAGCACTGACAGCAGTCACTGCTTCAGATTCTTCAGAAGAAAAAAAAAAACAACCTTAGGGGTGAAGTCTTCAGATTCAGAAGAAACATCCTGGGCTGATTCTGAATAGCTATAAGATAGCTCCGATTACAATAACCCTGACATAAAAATAAATAAATATAAATAAATGCAAGACAGGTTTTTCACAGAGAATCTTGTCTTTTTACTTCATGGAAACGTGTTCGTCAATAACCTTTTATGTCACTGGAAGAATTTCCTGCATTACGTGTTAAAAGTTCATGACAACTGACATAAAAATGATGGCAGACCTGAAATTTTGATAGCAGCCATGTTCCAGAATTTAGACAATACTGGAAACATATGGACAAGAAGTTCTTCTTTGTAATAAGAAGTAAGTAGAACCAATTTCACTTGTTAAACTATTAACTTCATAAATTTAGTTCTCAGAAAGGTACAAAAACAAATTATTAAACAATTGTTCTGTAAAGACCTCAAGGATATTATATCGACACAAAAACAATGCTTATTTGTCAAGGGACACTAGGACACAGAGGAATTAACATAAAATAGAACATGGGAACATGGGAAAAAAATAGCTAGAAGAAAAAAGTATTCTACCACGGGAATAGTCAAACCCTACGCAGGGGCTCTGAAAGGCTGTGAAGTCTCCATCCTTAGGGATATGCAAAACTTGACTGGAAATGGCCCTGAGCATCCTTATCTTATTGGAGCAGGAGAGTGGATTAGATGACCTCTGGAGGTCCCTTCCGATCTATGTGATTCTATGATTCAAAGATTTAATTTTCTTCTTTGATGTGTAACCTGATTTTTTTACTGGAAGGGGAAAGCCAAAGAGGTGCAATACCTCAGCTTTAGTAAAGCTCTTGTTATGTCTCTACCCATCTAGGAAGTTACGGTTTTGATTAAATTACTGAAAGATAGAATTGGTAGAAATATTGAATTAAAAGATAGACATCCAAGGGTAGTAACCAGAGGAGGAGGACATGCCAAATCAAGGCAGTTAAGTGTCTGTCACAAATCTGGTAGTTTTCAGTACTTTCTGTAAGACTCCTAGTCAGGGAGATATTCTGAGTCTCCATTATCCATGCTACATAATAGAGCTAAACACAAGAACTTTGCAGCTCTGAAACATTCTTACTCATGGAGCAATCATGGAACAAGCCTCTGTTGGCTCTTGTCAGCATAACTGTTTTCAATATGTGAGGAATTTGTTAAAATATAGGGTATAAAAAGTGCATATCTGAGTGCCAATTGAGTAGACAATGTATGTGTCCACTGAGAAATACAAGACACCGTCTTTCTTGTGTCTACTTCCAAATGTGTTATATGAGCATTGCTCTTAAAGTAGCAATGCCCAAACTACATTCTCAAAAGTATTTTCCAAAATCTCCTTAAATAAGGTCTTACACTGCTACTGTAAGATTGCTGATATAATATTGCACAGTTGTTTTCTACATAAATATCCTGATAATTTCCTAACAGTGACATTCATCACAGAATAATAGCGTGACATCCAAAGGCTTTAGTCTTTCGAGGACTGAACACAGGGGTTCAGCTGCATCTTGCGCAAGAAGCCTTCTGTGATAGCTGCTGTTTTATCTGTAGAGTCACAGTCATGCTTAGGCGGTTTGAGGTGTGTGGCAGAGAACAACTGGTATCTCAGCAGACTTTGTGGGGAGGCTCAAAGGCTACAGGTGTGGCTGAGCAGAGTCAGGGCCAGGCTGGAGCCTGAAGCATCTCCTGAGGCTGAGGGACTGCACTGAGGGGCAGGGAGCAGGCAGGGCTCACAGCAGGCAGAGGCACTTTCCCAGGAACAGGGAGACTGAGTTTGCTGCCACTTGGAAGGTCAGGAGACAAGAACATGGTTGGAAAGGGACAGTTGTAAATAATTTTTTTTATTATTATTTCTACTCCAGATGCTATTATTTTCAAATTAAGTATACACATATGCTACTACTTTTTATTTAAACAAAATAAGGCTTTATGATTTAAAAGGCCTTTTGATATTTGGGGAGATTTGGAGGAACAAGAAGTTCCAGAAAGATGCACTTCAGAGCTCTGCCTGACTCACGGTCCTGTCACAGTCACAGAGGAATTAATCTGATGAGCTCGGAAATATTGTTGCTTCCAAGAAAGAAGTATATAATTAAAAGCACCAACATCAATTAACTTATCTGCTTTGTACTTTGAACAGGATTTAATATTATCAGGGAAAATAGAAACAGTGGAAGAACTCTTCACAGCCAGGTTGTAAAACCTTGACCTTGCTGAAATCGTTAACATGAGGTTTGAATTTTTTTAGATTATTTTGGTCCAATTTTCCAAATGACTCTAATGAATTATTTAGAGATGAGAAGCTTTGCCTCTAAGTGCTTTAGCAGGTTTCATACTTTACTACTCTTGAAGGCCAAATTGCTTCCATCATCTTTCACCAGTTCCTATATGAGATCCGCTCTTCTCCCTCTGTTTCAGGCAGTCCTTTCAACCTCCTCTCTGTCTTTTTCCTCATCAGGGATTCAGGGCACCCCTCCGGCCCTTGCCAGGGTCTCTCTGCCAGGACATCCTTTTCCATAGGGAAAGTGACTGACCCCTCTCTTTCTGTGTTCTCCTTGTTTTTTACTCATTTATTTTGCTAAGGACTCTCTGTGTAAAGGTATGGCTGTACTAAAAAGATGATAGCAACAGGAACTCCAAGTGACCTCCTTTACCTCCTTTCTTATTTTTATATTTTTACCTCTTGATTTTATATTTTTACCAAAATCTATGCTGATGCTTTAAATTTCATTCATTCTGAAATTGTCTCAGGGAAGTAGTCTGTCAGAAAAAAAAATAAAAAATAAAAACAAACAAAGTAATTATATTGATTATATTGCCAGACCTCCCTCTTCTTCAGACAAAAATATACTTTGTTGGCTTGAGCACATGTGTGAATATTTACCAGATGACATCAAAATAATATCTTTGTTTCTCTACTGAATTCAAACAAAATTAAATTTATTTCATACAATCATAGAATTGTTAGGGTTGGAAGGGACCTTAAAGATCATCTAGTTCCAACCCCCCTGCCACAGGCAGGGACACCTCCCACTAGATCAGGTTGCTCAGAGCCCCATCCGGCCTGGCCTTAAAAAATTCCAGGGATGGGGCTACACCACCTCTGTGGGCAACATGTTCCAGTGTCTCACCACGCTCATGGTGAAGAACTTCTTCCCAATGTCCAGTCTGAATCGTCCCATCTCTATTTTTAATCCATTCACTCTAGTCTTAACATTACCTGACATCCTAAAAATTCCCTCACCAGCTTTCTTGTAGGCCCCCTTAAGATACTCGTAGGCCACTATAAGGCCTCCTCGGAGCCTTCTCTTCTCCAGACTGAATAAATCCAACTCTCTCGGTCTGTCCTCATAGGAGAGGTGCTCCAGCCCTCTGATCATCCTCGTGGCCCTTCTCTGGACACATTCCAGCACGTCCATATGTTTCTTGTAGTAGGGGCTCCAGAATTGGACGCATGGGACCACCTCTCCAACCTGTCAAGGTCCCTCTGGATGGCATCCCTTCCCTCCAGCGTGTCAGCCGCCCCACACAGCTTGGTGTCATCAGCAAACTTGCTGAGGGTGCACTCTATGCCACTGTCCATGTCGCTGATGAAGATGTTAAACAAGACCAGTCCCAGTAGTGATCCTTTAGAGACTCCACTTGTCACTGGCCTCCACTTGGACATGGACCCATTGACAGCCACTCTTTGGGTGCGGCCATCAAGCCAGTTCTCTATCCACTGAATTGTCAGTCCATCAATCCCATATTTTATCAGCCTGGAGACCAGGACGTCATGCGGGACAGTGTCAAAGGCTTTGCTCAGGTCCAGGTAAATGGCATCAGTTGCTCTGCCCTTGTCAATTGATGTTGTGACCTTCTCATAGAAGGCCACCAGGTTTGTCAGGCATAATTTGCCCTTGGTGAAGCCGTGCTGATTGTACCCAGTCACCTCTTCGTTATTCTTCTGCCTCAGCAGTGCCTCCAGGAGGATCTGCTCCATAATCTTACCAGGCACAGAGGTGAGACTGACTGGCCTATAGTTCCCTGGTTCCTCCTTCTTTCCCTTTTTGAAAATGGGGATTATGTTTCCCCTTTTCCAGTCAGTGGGGACTTCACCAGACTGATATGACTTTTGGAATATAAGAGAGCAGTTTAGCAACCTCATCCACCAGTTCCTTCAGTACCCCTGGGTGTATCCCATCAGGTCCTATGGACTTGTTCACTTTCACGTTCATCAGATGATCATGAATCGGATCTTCACTTACGATGGGCAGTTCTGTCCAACCCCTGCCATTGTCTTCCGTGACTCGGGGACTGTGGGTGGAGACCTTGCCAGTGAAGACTGAGGAAAAGAAGTCATTGAGAACCTCGGCCTTCTCCATATCTCTTGTCACCAGCTCCCCCGTTTCCTTTCTGAGGGGGGCAACACCCTCCCTAGAATTCTTCTTGCCATTAATGTACCTATAGATATTTTTGCTGTTTCCCTTGATCTCCTTGGCTAGATTTAATTCTAACTGAGCTTTAGCTTTTCTCACCAGGTCTCCTGCAGTTCAGACAGCTTCCTTATGTGCCCCCCATTCCAGCTGTCCTTTCTTCCACTCCTTATAAAGTTTCTTTTTGTGTGACAGTGTGTCCAGGAGCTCCCTGTTCATCCAGGCAGGTCCCCTAGCATTCTTTCCTGCCTTCCTCTTTGTCGGTATAGTTTGCTCCTGGACACGGAGAAGGTGATCCTTGAATACTGACCAGCTGTCCTCGGCCCCCCTTCCCTCTAGAGCTTTGTCCTGCAGAACATTGGCCAGCAGATCCCTGAAGTGATGAAAGTCTACATGCCTAAAGTCCAGGGTCGTAAACTTGGAATATATCCTCCTAGTTGCCCTGAGGATCTTAAATTCTATCCCTTCATGGTCACTGCAGCCAAGGTTATCCCTGAGCCTCACGTTGGTCACCAGCCCTTTCCCGTTGGTGAGAACAAGGTCCAGCATAGCACCGTTTCTTGTTGGTTCCTCTACCATTTGGAGGAGGAAGTTGTCATCTATGCATTCCAGGAACATCCTGGATTGCTGGTGCCTTGCTGTGTTGTCCCTCCAGCAGGTGTCAGGGTGATTGAAATCCCCCACGCGGACCAGGGCCTGTGATTGCGAAGCCACTTCTGTCTGCCTATGGAGGGCCTCATCTGCTTGGCTCTGCCGGTCAGGTGGCCTGTAGCAGACCCCTGCTGTAACATCACCTTCCCCTGTCTTCCCTTTAATCTTAACTCATACGCTCTCAACCAGCTCCTTGTCCTTCCCCATGTGGAGCTGCATTGATTCTAGCTGGTCACTGATGTAGAGGGCAACACTCCTCCCCTCCTCCCCTGCCTGTCCTTCCTAAAGAGCTTCTATCCATCTATCCCTACATTCCAGTCATGGGAATCATCCCACCAAATTCATTTTACTCCAAAATTTTCTGTTAAAATCTGATTTTCCCTTTTCTCTTTCTTATGTTTCTCCTTTCCAGGGTAGGGGAAGAAACAAATTTTAGCAGTTCTTTAAGACATGTGAGAAGTTATAAAAATGTTGGAATTTTCATTTCCTCTCACCACTTCACTATTCATAATTCCCTGCCTACAAAAGATCCTTCCAAATGTGTGAAGTGTAACTCTTGGGAAGCACCACATGAATTTTAAAGGTTTGAGGGTATGAAATATTTCTTTACACCATCTTTAGGCCACCCTGATTCAGGAGAGCTGTGGGGTCCAATGATCCAACTGTCTACCACAAGCTAATATTTTTTAGGGCTACTGTTACCAGAGGAAATACAGCCCTGCAGGCTGTAGCTCCAGACTCCACTGTACCTCCTGTTGTAGGGATTGCAGAAGTTCATTCAGCATCCTTTCTCCTGTTCTTGTGTTCTCACTTCAGGTGGAGACTCTGCTTCACAATTTCGTAAAGCTCTTTTTATACCACTGCTACCACAGCCTGGAGCCCTGCAGGGCAGCTGCCACTGGCCGTGGGCATTACATGACAGATGATAAGTGGAAATGACTAGAATTCTGTGGGCCACCACGTACACGAGGAGCAGTGACTTACCAAGTATAAGATATATATAACTGAAAGCAATTGCTGTTACATTATCATGATGAAGTGCTGAAACAGAAAAGTTGCTTTTGAATATGTGAAATGCTGTTTTACACATGGAAATGTATTTAAACGGCTGTCTGAAATGTAAGATTTTTTTTTATTATTATTATCTGCTTTCCTTCATAGCACATTTTCACAGTTCTAAATTTTCTTCGTGTTAATTTTAACCTCCCTTGGTTTACACATGCTTTAACTTTCACTTTAAAAGCAGTCTGAACATCTTAACAAACTTCTTTGCTAATTTATAATGGCATTACATAATTGAGTAAATTATGAAGAATTTATTCACTTTCCTGGCAGAATTGCATCCAATCAATGTAATTAGCATCTAATATTTCTCAAGTGAAGCTGACCTCCTGTAACCTGGCCATTTGCTGATCATGCAGTACTGTTACTTTCAACTTTGTCTAATTTCTAATTTCTACATGCTGTCTTGTTATCCTGTGTTCCTTTTCTCTATACTCCTCTGAAACTATTTCCTCAGTCTGCTGCTCAGTAGCCCATTACTTGAATAATTTCTTTCAAAATAAACCATTTTTTACTGAAAGAGGCTCAGCCTTGTATCGCTAGCTGGTTCTTCCTCTGAGGTTGAACACTCATCGATGCTCTCATTTTCTTTGGGATGTGGTTTTAAAGCCGTTCTGTCAGCTTTCACTTTGCAGTGGACTGATTTGATCCAGACGTTAATTGCATTGACAGTAACCTGTTTTAACAAGCCTAAAGTATCAATAAATCATTTCTTTAGTGGCTGCACTTTTTCTGCTGCTTTGTTGATATACTGCACCTGAACTGATAAATAGGCTGAAAAACCATCTCTGTCTTCTAACACACTTTGCATTCCAAATGATATCCTCCTTAAGAAAAGAAGGTTAATCATATACAGGAATACATAAAAATACATCAACCAGATTATTTCAGCTTTGCTATTCTTATCCCTTTTAACAGATTCAGTTTTAGGAAGACATTGCACTTAGGGGATGCAGTTTTAATCTGTTATGTAGTCTGACTGACAGACAAGTCCAGCTACAGATGCGTAATAAAACTTCTCTGAATAACCTGAGAATTCCCCTGAAGATATGATTTTTTTTTTTTTTTTTTGCCTTTCTCCTCCCCCCAGCCCTAAATTTGTGTCTTTACATATATCTTATGAACACTTACCGAGGGCGCTTACACAGCCTCAGCTAGTTTTGCTGGCAGTCCAGAGCAAAAGTGCTATCTATCTACTGTCTATGTTGAGTGACACTATCAAGAATAAATTATTGCAATGCACTTCTCCATTGAACCCAAACTTCAATGCAGCATGTCAGCATTGATTTCCATCAGTAAATTGGTAGTACCTATAAGTAAAATTTACTGTGAAATTTTAATTACTTCTTTGTCACTAAAATCATGGCAAAGTGAGACAATAAGCTGATGTAAGTAACCTGTCAAGCAAAGTTTTTATGCCTGTTCATAACAATCTCTAAATTTGCTCACACATAGTTTTTCTCCAACTTAAATAAGTATAACTGAGAAGAAAACGAACCCAGCACAAAAGTAAATTAGTCTTGTTATGTTATTTTTAATGCATATACGTGTACGTGGCTTTAATCGTTGGATTAATGAAAAATCAGCTTTGCAACACATGGAGGTTCCTGCACATCTGAAGGAAACTAGACTTCTGAGGATTTAAGAAAAAATAAAATACAATTTCACAATTTTTTTGCTTAACATTAAAATATAGGCTATACACTGCAACTTAGATTTTGAAAGAGGCAAAACAATGAACTTCCACTTAGTATTTTTTCCATTGTTAGAATTAGTGTTATTTTGTAGCGACAAGGAGAAAAGAAACTGAATTTTGTGGCTGTAACCTTAATCAGTATATATGCATACGGCAAGCTCTTACTGCCTATTTTGTGAATATATGAACATGTGAGTCTGTGGGTGTGTACTTACAGAAGAAGAAGAAGAAAAAGAAAACAGCATGGACACAAATTAATGAACGCACAACTTGTATTCGTTGAGTAAACATGCTGAATTTTCAAATACAAATTAAAACTGATTCATTTCCCTGCTCCTTATTCGGCTTGTGACTGAATCATTCTTTCAAGATGGTTTGCTACTGAGGACAAAACTGTAAAGCTATGGCAATCAGAGATCATTTCTTACCTTAGGCAAGAATGGAGGAACATAATTTCCACCTCATAGATTCTAACAATCCATGTGGTTACTGGCTTTTAATATGTAGTGAATAGATTAAAGTCTGGTGGCAAAAATGGGGAATAATAACATATCTAACAAAGTACAAATTTTCCAACATGCAAGCAGAAGCATGTAATACCTTTAGTCAAAGGCCATTTTTAATGCAACTAGCATACTGATTAGAAAAGATCACCATAAACTGCTTGAATTTGGGGTATGATAACCTTTAAAGGAAAAATGAATCCATTTTCTAAGCACAGCAGACAGAAAGTTCAAGTGATAAGAATCACTTGTCAAAACTAATAAAGCAGGGCTGTATCTAATATTAGTTTTTGCACTACATTTAACATTTCAAATTTTGGTGGTGCCTTAGTGAAGCAGTAACGTTATCTGTGCTGTCTACTCAGCGTGCAAAGGAAAGCCATAAACATTCAGTCATTTCATGCCAGGCCAGGGGAAAGAGAAGCGGTGTAAGGACAAAATATTCAGCAAGGTTCAAGCATAGGCTTCTCCATTAGCTTCACTGAGATGCAATTCATTAGTACCCGTTAGACACTTAAAAGTTAGGTATCTAATTTAAGGGTCAAAAATCACTATACAGTCAATGTAAAGTGTTAGGACCTTCCTGAAAGCAACTCATCCTATCCAAGTGTCTAAAATACAAAGGATTAAATAATCATCTCTCTCCATAGATATCAAAGAGAGTGAAGATGATTAGCTTATCCCTACACGAGATACCTCACTACAACAGTATTTTTCTCAAAGTTAGCTGCACGCTCAAATTCATGAACTGAGATGAGTGTGGCATTGCTCTGTAAAAACCTTTTTGTACCATATGTGACAAAATCACTTGGATATTCATTGTATGAACGTATTATTTAAGTATAACAGTAGGAGGCTGGAAGAATAAGAAAGGGGAAAATAAACCACAAGAATCAATTTTTTGATAAAAATTTCAGGGTGATTAAAATGTGAAGATAGTGTTATTTTCAGACAAACTCCTACCTTCACACACAGCTAAATTTCCAAGCTTATTTTACTCTTGTGGGGAAACAGCACAACAGCATGGCATTTAATAGTTCAATAGAGACTGTTCCCAAGGGGTGAAAAGGCTGCTGCTGAGAAGCTGTACAGACTGATGGAAGGAAACAGAGGTGAGGATGTAAAAATGAATGTTGGGACTAGCTCAGATTATAATAGTTTACTCCAATTAAAGCACTTTTACACTCAGTTTTATTACTACCATTAAGAATAAATTATATTTTAATTTAAGAAGGTTGTCCAGTTACTATATTCATAACTGGTGATAGGCCTGGACTCGGGGAGGCAAATATTTCTAAGTCTATCCAGAAAGGCTGGATAAGCATCACCAAAGCACAGGGCATGGAGACCTGCAGCCCAGTGAAAGGGCAGGGTGTTTTCTTACCTTTCTTACCATGCCTTCAAGGCACGAGAGGTTACGTCTGGGGATACATACTCAAAGAGTGGACTGAAGAGGAATTAGTTCTTTGATAGGTGCATGAACATACGCTGGTGATTTTTGTGAGGTAACAACAAATTGGCATCGATGGAGTTCAGTTTTTACCAGAATAATAATGGTTGAAGTGGCCCTTACAGCTATTCACCTTTCAAGCAAAAGATTAAATCATCACATGTCAAGGTTTTTAAAGAAGACGACTAGCTCAGCCATGCACCTAAGTAGATGAATGGGATTGTGTCAAGTAAAAAATCATAGTCTTTTTGGTTTATAGGTATTTTTGTGGGATGGAAAGAACAAACTGATTTATTCAATGAAATCCCTTATTGAACTCATACAATACTCATATTCTTTTAGAGAAATCACTGTCGGAAGGGAAGTAAGTTGTGACTTCCCAGATTCGTTTCCTCTCTGCATTCTTCTACAGAAGTTCATCTCATCTCTTGTATTTTACAACAGTAATGGCTGACACACTCTGAGAAGGCATCGGTTTGTGTAATTTAAGCACCTAAAACTAGGCAGACAGAAACTTCCCCCAGACGCCTTTAAAGACACCTACTGCTCACCATTTGCTATATACAGAAATTAGACACTGCTTTTATACTCCTGGAAATGTAAGTGTGAAAAAAGGTATCTATGCGATAAGGATTCGATCCCACTCTTGGCTATCAGCAAAAGCATACTCCTTTCTTTTTATTTTTTTTTATTTTTTTTTTAATAATAATAGGGCTTTATTAAATACAACATTTAAAAATATTTGACCATACAGCATAGCCATCTGACTGTGGTGATTGACTTACGGTGACTGAAGACTGCAATGGACTGCCCAGAGAGGCTGTGGAGTGTCCATCCCTGGAGATATTCAAAACCCAGATAGACATGGGTAGGATTGGGCAGTTGAACTAAATGATGTCCAGAGGTGCCTTCCAATTTCAGCTGTTCTGTGATTCTTTGATTTTGTGTTCCTCCCGGATCACCTGACTGTGCTTCCTCCTCCTATAGTGTCCTTTTCATGCCTGATTTTAATCAGGAGCTGCCTGATCATCCATGCAGACCTCCTGTCACTATGGCTTGATTTCCTGATCATTGGGACAGACCATTCTTGAGGCTGGTGGAGGTGAGATTTGAAACCAATCAACTCCTCTGGATCCCTCCTCTCTCCAGGATGGTTTCCCATGGGATTCTTGCAAGCAGGTCTCTAAACAGGTCAATGTTCACTCTCCTAACTCCAAGGTTGGAATCCTGCTGTTTGCCTTGATGCTTCCTCTCAGGATCCTGAACTCCACCATCTCATGGCCACCGCAGCCAACAGCCAACATCCCCAACCATTTCTTCCTTGTTTATAAGGATCAGGTCCAGCAGAGCATGCCCTTTCATCAACAAAACTGTCAACCATGTCATGAATTTATCACACCGATGCACTCTTGAGACCTCCTGGATTGCTTATCATCTGCTCTGTTGGCCTTCCAGCAGATATTAGACATTTTATAGTAAATTTCCTACAAAACAGAGCAAATGGAATCATGTCTACGAGACTGAAATGTTGGGGGGTTTTATAAGACTGTGTACCTGGGCAATACAGTTGTATTGCTTTTTTACAGCCACCATTTCACACAGTGCCAGTTATCTTGTATACTATGGTGGTGCTGTTTTTGTAGTTGTCTTCTGGTTTTATGTCTCTGTGTCACTAATTTTAGGATTTTTTTTTTTGCAGAAAGAGAATTGAACCACTTTGGTTTAAAATTATATTCTCTCAAAAGTTACTTGGAGTAAATTATAAGATTAACAAAATAAAGTTTAATTTGAGCTCGAATGTTAACCGAACAGACGTCTTTTTGCTATATGAATAACTTAAGAGCAAGCAAAATGTAATGGAAACAATATGGTAAAAAATATGTTTAATAACCACTTTTCATAACTTCCATAATCAAATTTATGTTAAACTCAGTGGAAGATCATTCCTTTAATTTTTCTCTTATTTATCTAAAGAAGGTAAATAAAAAAACATGGACAAATGTAAATGAGCAGTTGAATGAAAATGTCCTTAAGTGTATAAGAGACTATTACCTTCTGTGCAGGTGAAGATTCACCCAATAAGCAAGTCCTCCTGACTTGAAGTTTAGAGATGCTACTCAGAATAGATAAATGGTGGTCATATATAGATATAATGACGTCCTCCCCTATAACTAGGTTTATTTAATTGTGGAAAAAAATTAAACGCCACTCAAACTAATTTGTGCATATCTGTACATTAGTCATTTTTTTTAACATGATCTACAAGACATAGTAACAGTTAACAACACTGACAATGAAGGCATCATGCTCATCATTTTATAATATCTCACTTAAATAAACATAATTCCTGGTAAATGTTGTTTCCCCAGGCTCTCTGCACATACAGGCAGGAATGTCTAGGCAGTTATACTAAGCTTACCTTTTCAAAGACTTTCTTCAACTTTAAGAGCTAAAGATGCTTGATTGTAATGAAAGTTTAAATTATGGAATAGAAAAGAGAAACCACTGTTTAAATTGGAAAGACTGAAAGCTTTTATTGGCTAATCAGGATGTTTTGATCTTTAATTAAAAGATCTTCAAAAGTGATAGGTTTCTTTGTATGCAAGCCTATTTGTAAGTGGGGAGGCATGTTGTGCTGTTATTTGTTCAGGATTTTGCTGGGCAAAAACTGTGGAAGAAATGGTGGAAAGGGCTGTGAAGAGTCATGCCTCACAGCTTTCTAATCATGCTGGACGCATGAGATGGAAACAAAGACTGGATAGATGAGCAGAGCTGTCATATTGACTACATTACATGACCACTTCTGCTTTTGACATAGCATATAGGTGTCAAATCCAAACTATATGTTGAACATCAGCTCCTCATCATGGATTGCTCTTCCATGGGAATGCTGAGTTCCAGTAGTTCGGACATTTAGGACAAATTGACAGTAAGGCTACGCTGCCAACAGAGAGGATCTGGAAAAATTCCACAAAATATTATGAAATCAGAAAGACTTTCTAATCAGAAATATGGATTTTAGATATGCCAATATCAGCTCTCTGACCTAAAAGGGAAATAAAAAGCTCCCTTGTAATCATACAAGCAAAGAGCAAAATTGAGGCTGTGTGCTGCCTTCCTTAACACCAAGAAGACGAATTCTAAATGTACCAGAGATTTACAACTCTCACACACATAAGTTATCAGACTAACTCCTGAGGAAGAGCAGTGGGTTTTAGCATACTAATAGGAAACTTGACCTTGACTATTACCTGTTGTGAATAAGGAAGAAATAAAAAGAACTGAACAAAGCTATAATCTAATGTGACTGTTGCAGTATTTAGTTAGAAGTTATTTTATTGGCAAAGTGTTGTTTCATATGAATAACAGCTAAAATTATTCTCACACCTTTAATAAGATACAACACAAACAAGTAGTGTTTGTTTTGCAATAATATGAATTGGGCCATATTTAATGTCTTGGGGTGGAATTCATCTGACATAATCTTGGATATCTGCTGTACAGACACATTTGTCTGCACTAGTCACCCTAAGATCTTTGAATGGTATAAACACGCTTTCTATTGATGATGATTTGGGGCACGTATACGTAGGTGTGTTCAATGTAGATTCCTACTTTCGGTTAGAGGTATAGTCGTAGACTGTAAGATAATTGTCAATAACTGTGATAAAGCATTCTTTTTAAAGCGGTGATAATAGCTTCCCAGCAACACTTTGCAGATAGTCAAAAATTAATCCATTCTGTAGACCCAAAAAAAATGAGTCCCCTTGAAGACAGAAGTACTCATCTTGAGCCAAGTCGTCTGCAGAAAGACAACTGTGATTACCTGGCTTCCAGTTTGGAGCTGACTTACTGTCAGAGCAAATTCACGCCACCAAAGCAAACACTCAGGTGCCTGCTGACCACCACGAGTACCGTCTCTGAGACCTTTCCCTTAGCTATTATATGTATGGTAGATCAACACAATTAGGATGACATTGTGTAGTTTAAAATTATCATTTCTACTTTATTTTTTCACACAGCAGCTTATCACTGGCATTTTCTTTCTTGAGATATATAACAGTTAAAGTACATTAGTGCATTCTGTGGTTATCCAGGAAATGTGTTTTATATGTATGCAGAAACAGAGCAGAAATCCAATAAGACATTATAACAAGGTATTAGCAAGACCAAGTGCAGTAACAACCTTCAGTACCACTGAATATACCTTTCATAGATATACATTAGAGTAAGAACATACATAGGCTTTTTAGCCAAGTTGGGATTGTAATGAGTTTGGGTTATTCAAAAAGTGTATTCTTTCATGCTCTAACCCTCAGCTTAAGTTCCGCTAAGTTACTCACATGTTTTTGCTTAAGAAAAATAATCCTGAGCAAGTGATTAAATCTCTTGTTTTATTTGAGATGTAAAGAAATAATGTATTTTTATATAAAGTTTTATTCTTGCAAAAGAAAGGCTACTTGCAAGAAAGTCAAATAGCCCTTCTTTTGCAAAGACTGACTGGAAACAATTTATCATATATTCACTCCATGACACATCCGTCTTCACAAATTATGTGGCCCATCCTGCTGTCCCTAGCTCTCTGACTAAGCTGAAACCTTTAAATGCAGGAACTGAGTAATGCTACTTGAGAGATGTCTATCTGAGTTTCCAGATTGCCTGAAACAAGATGACTGGAGGTCTTGATTTCTAGCATCCGCTAAGGTATAGGGGTAGGATTTACCTCTCCAAATCTGGGCATCTGAAAGCAAGGTGTCTAGCTTAAAAAAATCATCTTGGTCCTCCTACAGTAAATAGGGAGATCTAGACACCTCTAGAGAATGATTCATCATACTCTAAGATAACTGTTTAATCTACATAAGACGAATCAGCTTTACAAGTGGTTATGTCTCCAGTGATTATGGAGAGGGTCAATATAGGCATACGCCTGAATGGCATATGGGAAAAGAAAGGTGAAAGGAATTCCACTCTGAGGGTCCTCACCTTTGACTCTACTTCACATTAGATGGCCCGCTATCTACAAAATCTCTTGTTTCTCACTGCACAAGGTGTTACTAACTGCACTGAATAGTGAATATTCTGCCATAAGTAATATGAACAACAATCATACTCAGCAACATATCAGTCATACCTTAGCTATTTCTATGTATAGACGTCACTCTATAAGTATAAACTGTATCTTTAAAAGCAAAATTAGTAGGTTCAGGGTAACGCTTGCAAAAGAAAAAAAAAAAGCCTTAGAAAATTATTGGGAAAAAGCAAATTAGATAATAAAATCAGGTCCCTAACAAAATGCTTTTTAGCTACCAATTTTCAGGCTATTTAGAGTCTTATTTTGTGTCTGTGTATATTTGCTATGTTAGGTACCAAGTGACTACTCACACATACAAATCTTCACTGACAAAGGTTTTATATTAAGCTTGTAACAACAAATGCATGTGTTTAAAAGTTAAGTAAGATTAATGTCATCCTTTCAAATATGACAGAAATGCCATATTTTATCCCTTTTCAAGGTCTCTGCCACTTAGAATGTGCAGCATTTTCTTTAAAACATTTACACTGTATGAAGCATTGCCTTAAGTATGATCATTTGAGTATTACTGCTATGGATATTTCAGGTTCAGAAATCTGTCACATTCATTTATCCTTGCTATGATAGAAAGAAGTAATGCCGCATCAGGAATAAGTTCCTATGGAAGAGCACAAGAATATTAAGTATGAGTTGAAATTAAATTGTCTATTATGATTCAATGTGCTTATTCTCTCTGTTTTTCACAGAAGATGTAGGTTAAGAAAGTCAGGAGAATTTAAGAAAAGCAAATATAATCTTTTGCTAAAAATTTGCCTTGCAGAGCACAATTTGTAAAACTGCTAAACTGCTTTTGAGAGATTTGGAAAAGTCTGAAGAAGGCTAGTAGGCAGAAATGGTAATAATTGAATAAATCCCATTCTTACTTACATGGGTGTCAGGAATTAGACAGAAACAGTTAAAGAATTGTAAAAACTTGCTAGTTGTCCGCCAGCAACCTGTCAGACTGCAAAGCTAAAACACTGCTTCCAAGTATTGAGGAAGATTAGCTACCTGCCAACCCTGGATTTTGCCTCTAACAAAAGCAACATCACTGTTTTATTCTGGAAATCTTCTTTTATGAAGAAAAGTGTTGTCATCCTAATGAAACACAGCTGGACGATTGAAAGATATGGATAAAAGCAAAGATACTGCAGTGGTGTCAAACCAAGATTAGCGAAATATATTAAAAAACATGGTATACACTGTTCTCCCTAGGTGTTGCCTGTGAAGATGGTTTCCAGTGCTCTTGTGCTTTCTATATGTGACCAGTTATCTCACAATCCTTTCTGATATTTTTAGAACAAGCAATAATTATCAACCCAAATTGCATGGACTCAAATAGCATTTTCATATGATTTGAGATCACATGGAACCATTCCCATTGGTACAATGCATACAAGTATAGTAGCCACAGATAAACACAGAGTTAAACGAAAGGTTTTCATCCAATCTCTGCAAAAGCGCAGCGCTGGGACAGCTTTCTACCTGAAGTAGTGTGGAAAACATATAAAGAGCTTGAAGATGGAGTGCACCCATTTTAGGAACAAGTGATTATATATGTGTTATATAATACTTTATATGATGCAATTACCTGAAATAGATTCATTGACACAGCCGAGCCATTCCATCCTTTGGCCTACTCAGAGCGTGTATCATTTTGTACGCTGCTCAAATGAAAGGTTTACAGTTGCCTGTTTTCCATATGCTCGCATTTTCCTCGTTACACAGAGACTCCTAGGTTAATAGAGTAGCTATATCCATGTGTATTTGGTATTTATGGCACTATGCATATGACTAAGGATTTGCTCTGGATTTCAGCTTCCTTCCTTTAGCTTAGATTCTCACCAAATAAATGTGAACACCAGGTTGGTGACTTCCTTGGAGATACAGTGATTTACACGAGCAGAGGTGTAAATCTATGCTATTGTTGCCTCTTGCAAATGTATAAAGAGGTTTTTTAAAGGAAACAATTTGGAGCTGTACTTCATTTGCCATTACTCACTGTGCATCCACATAAATGCCCCATTATCCGCTGGAAGGGCTGCTATTGGTCATCTATTGCTTGGCAGGTAATGTCATGGGAAATTACTTCTTCCATTGTCTGCCAGTGCTTCTGGTGGTTTATTCACAGTCAATAGTTCTGATGATCATTTCCCCACTTATATTTACTTCAGCCACTGCGCTGACTTTCCTTTTTCTTAGGGGTACGCATATATCAATTTCTTGTTAATTCACGTCTGGAGGAAGCTATACCACTTTTTGTTTACTAGGCTTTTCCACTTGTACCAGCTGCTATGAGACAGAGCAGAAATCCTGCCTAAAAGTTCTCCAATTATGCTTCATTATTTTATAACATTTTCAACAGCTGGATGCTTGATTACATGCACTACAGAGCAGAAGTCTTTTCTCTCTTTTGGCAAGCGTGCAGCTGCAAATCTTGTGGCTTTAGAATGGTATCCTGGAACACATTAATCATCCTTCTGAAGATTCCTATCAGCAATAGCGATGGAAAATAGCTGAGAATGAGCTATTCAACAAGTACATGATCGATTACATATGTACTTTGCATATTATAATTTGCAGCACAAATAGCTGTTCTTCTAGAAAGCACCTAATATTATGAATCAAATAACTTAATAACTATTGATTGTTGAATGTTTATCATTGCAACTATTTTTAATAACAGAATTAGAATGATAAATTTTACAGAAACCAATCTCAAAATAGACCACTCTTTGAAGGAAAGAAAAAACCATGTTGATAGAAAAGGTATTTTCATTTGTAGGAGCTGAAAGTGATAACTGAAAAAAGGTTTACATTTGCTCTGATTAATTTTTTCAGTTCATCTCATCATGGCACATACCCATTAAAACCTTGCAATAAGTTTCAGTTCTGGTAAAAATAACTAATATCTATTTAATGTATTAAAGGATTATTTTATTCTTAAGAAATGCATGAAACCTCAAAAAAATCTGAAAGACAAAGCACTCTTTCATTTTCAAATTTATTCCATCAGCTCTGTGGAATCTACACAGCTTTTTCCTGCTACCTGAGGAGATGGGTTAAGGCAGTGTTAGAGGTGACCCATGCGGTTTATTTGACTCAGACATTTTCTTCACTGTTATAGTTGGACACAAAAATCCCTGCTTACCAGAGCACTGCAAACACAGTTGGTCAGCTGGTACCCTGGGCAGATTATCACTGTATGGGCTGCACATGCCACACTATAAACATTGCACGGCTTTTTAAAACACACAGGGAAATTGCATGTAAGAATTCTTTAGTAATTGCTGATTGCAATGCAGATTGGCGTGGAGCTGAGACCTGGCGCACCTGCAGAAATTCAAAGATCTCTTTATTCACCTGCTCTGCTGGGTGGGAATGCTCACTGATGGAACTTTGGATCTGTAACACTGTGTGGGCTGGGAACACGGTTACCCAAAGCAGAGTCCTTTAATATCATTACACTAAAATGTAAGTGATCAATCCATCCTTAAAAATGAAAATGCTAATGAGTCTAGTAACAGTAGAACTACAGAATAGTAGAACTACAGAAAAATGAAGTTTAAGTAATTTCCAGGTGTTAAGGAAGACACAAAACAGAAGACTCATACAGTGAAAAAGAATAACTGCTCCAAGGAAATGATAACAACATTTTCTGATTAAGACAAATGCTTTCTACATATTTATTATTCCAAAACTATTTCTATCAGTAGTTATTGATTACTTTTGTAAAGAAGAGAGGGTCATGAAGAGCAATAAAAATAAGCAAGCAGTGGAAATGTGTTTTTATAGGGGGAAAATATAAGTAGACCAAAAAGTGACCTTGCCTGCCCTCCAACAACTCCCTTGTGACAGCACTTCCCATCATGACAGCCATATATTCCCTGACATCTCAGCCTGCCCTACTGACTGCATCCTTCTTGTGCTTACAAATAGGCTTACTCATTTCCTAACTTACTCTTCAACGTCTTCCTTTCCTACCATTACTGTACAAATATGTCTTAATACCAATGATTCCAAAAAGTCCTTGACAATACAAGCTCTCTCCTGCAACTGTATTTCCACCCTTCCTTCTCATTGCTTACTAAATAAGCTGTTAACAACCACTGGCCAGATTTTCTCTTGTTCTAATCTGTTTGAGATGCTTTCCAACCAATCTTCTGGTCTTCACAAGTGACTCAAGTCTAGCCAAGGTCTATGTCTGTCTCTTGTTAACCTTGGGTTGTTTATTGGTGTCTGCACTGGTCTTGACTGTATATTTTCACAGTACCTTGTTTAAAGTCAGTATGATGTAAATAATACAGCACAAAATGAATTAAGTTGATGGATAAAATAAAGTGGTGCAGACAAAGTAAATTGACTCACTTCACTGGCAAAGATGCAACCAAATGCAACCTAAGTAATTTTATTTTGTGAATAGTTATCCAGCTGACAAAGAAGAAGCCGGAGTGCCTGCTGTGACCAACAAGCTGACGTTCCTGAAAGTCTATTGCAGGGAGAGAAACATTAAACACCAGTCACTCAAAAATAATTTTCAGGAGTGTGCAGAGCATTTTGACTACTAAACAGTAACCACTCAAGCTTGTTAAAAACGTGAAGATTTTGCATCATTTCTCTTCAAACTCAACTTACAGGAGACAATCTTCTTCAAGACTAAAAGTAGATCTCCAGCCAAACTGCCACATTCTATGATCTATTATGATAGTGTATGAAATGAATAATGTACCCTGTATAACGAACTTCATGTACACATTAATATATTTTCATCATGTTATGATTGACTTAATTTAACGTACTGGCACAGTATTGCTAGCAAAAGAAAAACATTAATTTTGTGATTTCCCAGTAACACTGGGTTTTAATCAAAGAAACATGATCTTTGCAAGGAATATACAGATGATGAAGGAAGATAAGCAGGTGGCAAAAGCCATGAAACATTCATTTGGCTACTCAGTTCATTTTCCGGAGGAATAAACCATATCATGATGTTTAATTCCCCTGTCTATTACAGATGATCCTTTAATACATACGAAAGTATCAGGCTTCACATACTTGCCTGCTTGTCCAGCTGCAAATTTAAATCCATTATTTTAATTATAAAGAAATTTTGTGGCACAGATAATTTTTGAGACAGTCATAGCATATTGTTACAATGCCGTAATTACATTTCAAAGGGAACCTTTTACTGTGAGTAAGAGTGTTAATCAATAATTAAGATGTGAGGATGAGTAATGCAATAAGCCAAATTAGTTTCATAGCTGGTTGCTAATATTGATGACTCAATTACAGGTGAAAAGTGAAAGCATTTTGAAAATGTTTTTGAATATGCTTTCAGCACTTAATTTTTAATATATTATGAATATAAAACATCACTTTAGAGAAGAATGTATGAAAGAGTTGTTGTAGCTGGAAGAGGATTTTAATTATGATGCTCCATTTTTGTTTGTACTTTAAAGAACTTTTCGATATACTCAAGGATCAGCATCCGCCAGACTAACAATAAGGATGAGTTTCACCAAAGGCAACTCATAATTTGAAAAATCAGACCCCACTTTTCCACCAAAGTTACATTTTATGTTCTGACAGTGATAACATAAAATTATGAATGCACATTTCCAAGTAACAATATTATTACAGCCTGTGATGCTGGAAAGTGCAGAGTATCAAAGCCTTCTGGTATCACTGTACTTCATTTAGGCCTTTTATAGGGCAGACATTGTTGAACCAGTTCCCCAGTCCCTTAAAAATATGCAGCAGTGTGAGAAAACTGCCAAGACATCAGTGTTATAGGTATCAGCCTTCAAAGAGTTTTGCAACAGGCTTTCTCAGGAAAGAGTCAGAACATACTGATGGGAAAAAAAAAAAAAAACGAACACAAAACAAAAAAATCCCCACAGAGACATACCCAGATCTTATTAAGGAATATGTGCACCGTGTAGTAAGAGATATTCTGGTTTATGTTTCTGAAAATGCCTTAATGGAATACACTGGTGAAACAGAAATACATGAAAACAAAAAATGTATTGCATTAAATTGCAGGGAAAATAGTGCACGTTGTTCATCTAAAAGCACAATGCATGAATAAAGCTTTTGCTGAGATTAAACTTCTTCAAAATTTAAAATCGGAAACTGCAGATGTGAAGTGTCATGGATAGCATAAAAAAATGAGGTATCTAAAATCAATTGCTGTCATGTTCCTGTGGGTTACCTTCTTAGCAAGATCAGACAGCTAATTCAGATGTCAGGGCATTTGCTTCAGCATCTGATGTGACCCATCTACTACCTTGGAATATAGAAACAGATAATTTTATGAATGAAAAAAAGGATTCACACTGGAAGTACAGAAATAATATGTGCTTGCTTACTTTCAAAGCACAGGGAATATTAAATCATCTAGAAGGCTGACGTTCACCATTTGAAAACTCATTTCAGTATGCCTTGCTCCGAAAATTTTCCCTTTAGCTCAGGACTACAGTCTCGTAAACTCATAACCTCAGTAACATGTTACTGCAATTTGTTTTTGAAGAAACAATGTCTTTTCATAACCTTAGGCAGGCAGCCAGCAGGTCAGGGCCTCACCACCCCCAGCCAGGCAGCAAGGCAGGGTTTTGGGGGCATCTTCCCTCACATCCCCAGGGGAAGGGGGTTGCTCTGGCCGGCAAACCTCTCAGAGGTGAAGATGCACTCAGGGCCCCTATACAAACACCCAAGAGTGGGATTTGGTCCTTTCAGGACAGCAGCACCCGGTCAGCACTGCTGGAAGAGAAGAACGGGATGGAGCTGCACTGCTCCAGGTGGAGTGGGGACCACCGCACAGAGGCCAGCTTCTTCCCAACTTACCGGTGCGTACATTTGCTGCCACTGTACATTTTCATGACGTGCATGTAAGTTTCCAAGAAACTGATCTTCGTGGCCCTGTTGTGTTTTTTTCCCCCCAGTCCTTTCAATGCTTTTTGGATTCTTTACGACTACAGGATTGATACATAGAAATTTCTGTAGGGGTAGAGGATTAATATAAAGATTTCCATTAAGGATATAAGCAACCCTGTTCATAAGTTAGTAGGCTTAATAAAGTTGCTATTCACCACTAATGGTTTCTTAATACCATGCGGTCTCCGGGGATTAAGAGAAATATCTGCTCTTCCATGGAACAGAGACAGCAGTAGAATTTGAGATACTACAAATATATGGAGCAGTTTTAAGTAGATGTAATGATGCTGAATTATGGATATATTTGCCAAGAGTATTGAATACTTAATGGTGGTTAGTGCCTTCAGTCAAACTAGCCAAATAATAGAAAAGATCAACAATTTACACGGCTGAACACTCTGTATGTAAAACTTCTACCAGACAGTCCCATGCACTGATGTTAGGACACATTCCTGATTATTACGTGCTTCAGCTGTGAGAAAAATAAGAAAATGAGAGAGAAGAAATTACAACATGCTTTAAAAATGTCAAGACCTATGCAATGCATATAGAACTATCACATAACAAAGGAGTGCTTACAGCAACAATAAATTACACCTTGCTGAGTGACTGGACCCTTCCTTTTCATATTTGGACAAAAGTGTACAGTCCCGTAAATGAGAAAATCTAGAAATGCTGGCATCTTGTGCAAGATAGCTTTTTTATCTTACAGCTGATTGATAGCTAAATTAAGTCAGACTGCTGTGGGAAAATTACTTTGACTTTTCATTGCACAACTGAATTTAGGCCTTTCCACTACTGTAAATGCTATAACACATAGTTATAGAGGTGAAATTTGTAAAGCTGAAAAAAGCATCAATAGATACTGAATTTGAATATAGCATAAGTAAGGAATAAACATAAATTTGATGGTGTGAATTGTATAAAGTAGCACTGGCTACTTCTACATCTCTACAAAAGAGCAGGCTCTGGAAAATCCAAGGCTTACTGCCCATCTATATGGTTGATCTTGGATACTCAATAGATTCTCTGCACATCATCTCTGGTGGCTGGTTTAGTTACTTTCTGACTCATTTTGTGTGTTTGGAACCCCAGACTTTGGAAAGGATGTTCTGACATGCCAGAGGATATAATTTCAAGAGTACAGTATGGAAACAAAATAAAAACTGTTCCTGGTTACTACAAATAGAAATAGTTTGTAATAATAAAAAACAACTGAGGCATCACAGTGACCCTAATCTCTCCCTGGAGCCAGTAGAAAGACACATAGATCTCTAGAAGGTGAATGAACCCATCTAACTATAATTCTAATTAGTAACCTTGGAGGGAAATAGCTTCATAAATTCCAGTAGAGTTAAAATCATCTTGTGCAGGTTCCAGTTTCCTCAACGAAAAAAATGGAGGAGAAATGCACATTCAGAATTTGTTGAAATTCTACATTTCAATGCTACTTACCAGGACCATAGGCACCTTTCTGGGCAAGTGATCAGTTGTGAGCTGTATAAACAGTAAACTAGCCTGCCCATAATCTTTCTTGGGTTACATAAATTATCACAACATTTGTTTACCAATCCCTATATTTGTTATTGGAAAATTATTAGCAAACAAAAAAAAATGTTAACAGTATTTTCTACTTTGGAAAAGATAATTTTACTGTGCTTTTGAAATGTTCTTCCGCTGCACATTGCTATTTATTTAGGTCCCATTGTAAGACCGTAAGGAACCACAACTTACGACTTTCAGAAAGTTCACATGCAAAAAGTGCATTTTGTTCTGCTTGGAAAGTAATTGTCAAAGTTGGTCCTGGATGACATTTTCACATATTTGCTCCAGGTTAAATGTACCATTGCCACATTAAAATCTGAACACATTTCACAGCAAAATACCTCTTTCTGTCTGTGAAAATCAGCCTCTCTGTTTGAAGAAGACACCAAGCCACCTGGAAAACTTCAAAAATATACTTTATCTGGTACAGGTACACTGATTTTTTGTGCATGCAGTGCAGATTTCTGTGAGCTTACAATGCTGCTTTCTACATAATTACTATTTTCATTATAGACATGAATTTAACACTTCCAAGATGAAATTCAATGTCAGTCTGTACTGACAGTCTATTGTCTTATGCTGAAACATTTGAATCTTCTTTTTCAGCAGAAAATCAAAAGACAAAAGCCAGCCTTTCACAAGGAAAAAAGAATATTAAGGGAAGATAAAAGCAGCTCCATAAGTTGTTCCTCAATTACTATTTCCCTTGCTAGGATGAGGTTTCTATACTTGCACAAAGATGAAATACAAGATTTGATGCAAGGGTCATTCAAGTATTAAACAGGATTATGTTTTGTGTGATAAACAACAGACCTGTTCACTTGTTCGTTGGAAATAGTGTAAAGCCAATGCCTTTTGTAACTATATGAATGCAAAATTTTGAGAACTGAGTTTACTGTTTCATAACCCCTGCAATTTCAAAGAATAAACAAGCCAAAGCAAATTGTCAGTGGACATTCATACTCCTACGTGAATTGACATTATCAATAAAATCATAAGCAGTGTATATTTAGTTCCTGTACAACATGGAAAAGAAAACTGCCTATTTTATCTTCCTAACCATGAAATACATCTGACTTTTAAATAGTCTCCCTGAAGAAGTTGTTAAAATTTAAATTTCATTTAAAATAAAACTAATACATTGAGGACACAGTCAAGAGAGAAGCTGAATCATCTACTACATCTATTCCACCTCAAATACCCAAAGAAAGAGCCAAAACAGGCAGAAACTTGATACAGGTAATGCTATATGTAAGGCAGACAAATACTCAGTGTTAGATCCAGTGAAAGATACTGAGCTTGATAAGAATTTTGGAAATCTGGGCCCACAAATGAAGACTCAACATACTGTCAAGTGCTCAGGAGTGTTGTACAGCTGAAGAGAATAGGGAGAGAAAATAGATTCACCGAGGAAGGTAATTTTTATGACTAGCACCTGCAGTTGTTTTGTCAAAGAGATAAGACAGCTCTCTGTTTTCTTTTTCACACAGGGAAAAAAGAAGGCAGTGCTGTGGTCCACTTCTAAAATAATTGCTTAAATTAGCAGGGCACCAGCCCAGGAACTAGGGGAGAAAAGCTCATTTTTCTCACCATTGTGCTTACTACTGGAGAGGGAGACCTGTTAGGTACTTCAGAATAATTCATCACCTCCTGAAATAATGCAGTCTGACTGCCCCAGGAACGGAGGCAGGAGTCAGGCAACTCGGTACTTACGCTAGAGCCGTTCTAGGCTTGTGCAGAAGGAAAAACAGTAATTGTCTTAGGAGGACATGACTCATGCTTTGAATGTACCTTTCTCTCTTCACTGATTATAAAGGAGCCTGGGATGACTAGAGTAGATCTACTAACTTTCAGATATCTGTGTTAGCTGGGTAGATGAGATTTGTGGGTAGATGATGACTTCAACCCATACAGTCTGCCTAAACCCTCTTGTCGGCACTGGTACTATGTCAAGCACAGCTCCTGAGTGCAACAACCAGATATATTCAGTTGAACTAAACACAGGGTCAGATCCAAAATAGAACAATGTCGGGTTTAAGAGGGTCCCTAATTCTCCAGCCCTCAGCTCACTATCCTATCACTTGCCAGCAGCCTCGGCCTGGCTGACATTTGCCAAGGGAGGACCTCTCTCCTCAAGCACGTCACCCAGCGTCACCAAGTTTTAGCTATATAGGCTACTGCGTTGAAAATCATGGTAAGTGCTAGCTGAATCTCTTTGACAGAGAGTAGAAAATCAGAAGGAGGGGTGAAGGTCCAGGGGCTATTCCAAATCAGTCCAAGCCTTTCTTTGGATCTGCTGAGGTCAGCCTGGGGTATCCGATGGAGTCAGTTTTCTCTCTCATTATATTTACGCATTAAGCTTTTTTTTTTCCCTTCACATTTTCTCTTCCTCTCCATTAATTCTTTCTTGAGAAATAGAAAAACTGAAAATACACAGGGAATTAAGACAGTCTGTGCAACAGAAAATGCAAGGATTAACAGGTAATCTTTTCCACATGCTTCCTTGCTTTAGCATTGTACAGGAGCACGTCCACAGACCACAGGCACTAAGCACATACTAAGCACATCAGGAGAGTCTCCAGGCCACCGGTCTACTGGTTTGCCCTTGCCTTAGAGGTTCCCTGTCAGCATCACTGGAAACCAAGCTACATCAAACCCACAAACACCACACTGTCTGGCCATATTCTCCAGAGTGGTTCTTCCTACCTGCAGTCGTACCAGCCACTGCATGTTTGGTACCCATCTCCTCCTCCAGATGCTCCCTAACTTCATTCTAGATTAATCCTTCCTTTGCCATATGAGACTTTGCCCTTCACTGATCAAATACTTCTATCAATTTCTTTGGCTTTCCTTCTGTCAGCGTTCAGAATAAGGAAAAAAATAGTCATTAGTTATTTCAGTCTTCATATATCAAAATTTTAAAGTACTGTTCACTGTAAGTGTCTTGGTTCTGAAGATCCCCAAAGATCTGAAGTACACCCTGTTTCTTTCCTACACACATCCCAGAAAAGTAAAGGTGACAAAGAGCAGTAGTTCCAGTCTGTGCAATTTTCTCTTCCATTTTTACATGATTACAAAACCTTGTTCACGGTCAGACGGAGTGAACGAGACTGTGCCATGGGAGTTTGGGAAGTTGGAAAAGGAAAGGTGGAGATGGGAAATTCCCTGGGAAACTTGTAGGTGGAACTCCTAGACACCATTTTCAGGTAAGATTTTAAAGGATTTAAAGTTTCACAGTTTACTGTGTTTAAGCCTGTAGATCATACGCTGTGCTTAAAGGCTGCAGCTGGGCAGTAGCGGGGAAGGCTGACTGATTCCTCCGGCTATTGCAGTCTGGGTCAGGTTAAACCACTTCAGAAAAAGAGATGGGAGAGGGGATTGTGCTTTCCCAACATATATCTATGTATGCTCAGCCTTGAGACCTGTCTGCAGTGGAGGACGAGGCATGCAGGGATGGAGCAGGGTGTCTACAGCTAGTGCACGGTGTGGGCGACTCCTGCAAGTAGCAGAGCCTGGCTCTGTGGGGAGCTGGAAAGGGTCTGTCCCAGGGAACCACAAATGTGTTTGGAACTACTTAAATTGCTGGATTGTCAATACTGGAGGAAACAAACCTTCTTGTAAAGTCCAGGCAGAGAGCTCTTTTCCAGCATTCATTTTATCTCATTCAGAAGGTCTGACTTTTTCATCATTTGAAGTATTTTTCTTTTCTAGCTCATATACTTATGTTCAAATAAAAACTAGTTTTGAAGACTGGAAGTCATTGGTATCTTCTAGTGCTAAGATAGTGAATGGTGTACAGTCAAACTAGGCTTCTTTTGCGCTCTCTAGAAAGAAGTAAGCGCTTCCTAAAGATCATTTCATCATAAGCCTCAAGGATGAGTAAAATGAAGTGCCCTACAAAGCAAATCTAGAGTGACCAGTTCACACTGGGTAGCTAACTCCTAGTGTCTAAAATTGGGTGTTATGAATCCTTCTTTTCTCATGCTTCTAGTCCTTAATAATATTTTATATAAGCATAAATGTAATACCTATATTTTTTGAAGACTGTACTTGGTTATGGCCCACAAGTTATCTCGGCAAAAATTATCAGACTAGTGATATCTTTTCAAGGAGAACCAAACCTCTGGCCTATTTAATTGCACTCATTTTTTTGAGGATGATTTTTTCATTTATGGTACAAACTGCCATCTTTTAATAGTTATCATTAATAACACTGGAATTTTGTGAAAATAGAAAATCCTGAAGTAGAAACTAAACAAATTCATACAGCAAGGGTATAACTGCGTCACTCTAGTGTAGTAGACATTAGGTTCAAATTTAATTAAAGTTAATATTGTCTAATGTTACAAGTAAGAATTTGTAATAGTGTTTATTACACTTCCACTAAAAGCAGGAAGTAAACCAAAATTGGTATCAAACAGTCTGATGAACTGTTTGAAAGAGCAGCAAGCTTTTAAAATCTCCGTCGTAATTATATGAGTCTTAACAGAACTCTGATCCCACAACCATGCAGGGATGCAATAATGTTTGTAAGTAAAGTAAAGCTAAATTTTTTGCCTTATTAAATTTACATGTCATGTAATAGGCTACACACACAAAGTGACTGCATTTACTGTGTGTATATAATCCCAACAAAATCTGACATTCATAAAAATCTATGAGCTGCAGCCATTTATTTCTTAAATGATTTCTCCTACCTAAGGCACTCATGAGGGACTTTCCCAGAGCTGTCAGTAAAATGAGTGACTGTTGCTTTAGAATCAGGCACGTGAATTCAGTCACAGGGATAAAGAGTGAAAGGAGGCCACAAAGACAAGACAAACAATTCGCTAGATGAACAAAGATAGGATTTTAGCTTGACATATGTGAATCATGGAAGTCTAAAAGACTGTGAAGTCAAAAGAAGTATCTAGGACTGAATGTAACCATGTCTCCTAAGAGTGGAAGAGATCTTCACAAAACACAAAACAGATGATCACCGGTTTAGCAACTAAAGGTACTAGAAAGTGTAAAAAGAAAAACAAAAAAACTAGGCTATCAATGGTGATCCCACTAAAGCCAGTAAATATCTTACTGCTGTTAAGGGATTCATATGGCCATGATAATTTTCATTCACTTCTTCTCCAAAGTACCAATAACCTATAAATAAATCTGATTTTCACTAAAAGTCCATGCTTACAGCGTGTTTGAATGAAATGAGATAGAAAGTACAACTGTACTTTCACAAAAATGTAGGAAGAAACATCAATATATTTCAATCAAAACACATTTGAGGCTTGCTCTCTAAAGCCAGTAACACTTCCTTCTGTTATAAAGGGCTATTCCAATAGTTCAGCAAAGTTAAACTCATTAGTTTTGTCTGCATCATTAAGATAAATATATTTTTACACATTCGGCTTACTGTCCTCGGATCTCTACCACAGATGAGACAATATTTTGTTCAGTCATAGAAATAGGAACAAGTTTCTGTGCTTCACCTCTGCAGTCTGAAAGACGGTGGAAGCCTTACCAAGTTTCCTTCGCCAAACGACTAGGGCAACATTAACCTCATGAAGTATTACGGCTTGGAAAGAACTGTGGATGGAAAGCATGATTTCTTCAGGAGCAGTGTGGTCCAGTTTGGGGCTTGGTATTATAAAAGTAGAGCTTAAGAGGAGAAATCCATCTAATGAGCGAATTCTCACCTTAGTTTTGAAAAGCGCTTGTAAACAAGCCAGCAACGTAGAAATTGCTGCTCACTTTCTGACAGACTGCAAGAAACATATATATTTATGTGCATGTGTGCTTTGAGCCCCATTTAAAACATACCCAAGACAAATTAAAGGCTTTTGTATAGAAGCACATTTTGCATTTTTTCATTTATCTAAACAAACAGCTACCCTGATAGCCTCAAAGGGGATTTGTTCTGTATTGAAAACTTGTCTTGTGAGAAAACAAGAACAGAAGATTTTCTAGCAGGAAAGAGTGAGAAAGACTTGTTAGACTTCAGCATGTTTTAAATAGATACATTTGATTTACCTGCAGTCCCTCAGCATTTGTTTCCTTAGCAGGTAAATGTGTCAGCTGGAAAGTATCACAGTAGATTACAGAGCACAACAACAAACGTTACTTGATATTAATGAAGCAGCCTCTGAAGAGGTGAGGGCTAGCTCCCCACAAAGTAGCATCAACGAAGTCGGACTATAAAACAAACATGAAAACACTACAAGAGATATCTGATGACATGAATGTTACGAAGAAAGGAAAGGTTTTCAGTGCTAGAAAAGTGACTTCAGAGGAGAAACAAAAGAATTGACTTAACGATCTGAAATCTCAAAGCATGAACCCTTATATTGCACATTATGCCTCTGTTCCCTTAAGAAATTTATCCCTTGGACTAGGGGAAGAAGAAAGTTCATTGCAGAGGTAGGAAATATGACAGTGGCAAACACTGCTTGCACATTTGAGAAAGGAATGGAAACCCCCTACAGACTAACAAGAATAACAACCTTTCATTCAGTGAAACCTCAGAAGGATTTGAAGCTGTCATTTTGCCGGCTGAAAGACTAGTGATGTATGCCTCTCAAGTAATGGGAAAAATACAGAAGTAGTCATGGAAGAAAGATTGCTATGAGCATCTTGTAAATATAAATATATACAGAGTCATCTCAATTATCCAAATCACTAGCTAGTCAAACTCTCAATTACTAAAAATAAAATATGTTCCCTGAAGCAAGAAGAGCCAACTAAAGAACAGGGAGAAAGAGGACCTCCCTGAATTTAAGAGCAGAATATTATGCAGATGCCTCAAAGGTGGTATCCTTTATTCCCCTGAGTCATGAAGAATTTTGATTTCTTGCTGGAAGAAGCAAGACATTGTGTTAAAACCCATGTCAGTCATTATAAAAACAAGATATGGACTATTCCTGGGAAGCTCTTTGTACCTGATGTTACTTGAACTTGCTGTTGTTATGATCACCAGATCTCCCCAAAGACCACATCTGCTGTTGTCAGAAGTTACCCAAGTCTGCAAAAGTGTAGTTGTGCACAACAGTTAAGGAAAACTATTTTTTCCCTAATGCTAACTGAGGTGCAAAGTTGAAATCCATGATGGGTTTTTATGTAATGAAATACATCATATGAGGTAACAATCACTAACATTGTGTGCTGCAAAACCCTGAAAATAAGTCATCAAGCACAAAGGAAAAGTAAAATACATAAAGGAAGAGTAAAATAAATGAAGGCACTGAGTAATTGTAAGAATTAAAGTTATTTATTTTGTATAGATACTTTAGTCCTGTGGAGATAAAGGGGACTATCTATATGCTCGCATACGGAGAAAGATCCTATAGAACCCAAGTATGACAGGGTCAATAAATACAAGAAAAAAACATGACAGAGGCATTAAAATTATGTAGGTTCCCTAAGCCACCTTGATCCAAGGTTGAGTAAGTTTATTTGAGTACAGCAAGGAGGATTTTGCTGACAGGCTAAACTCCATTTCAAAACTGATAGGCTGCATAATACAGTACATCAAGTAGCACTGTGTTAATGCATTTTAAATGTCAACTTACACGCAGCGGCAGTGCAGAATGAATAAATACCAGAAAGCACTCCATCATTTAAACATCTGATTCTGAGCAACAATGATCCTTACCAGAGAGGCAACCTCATTTTCTGGCCATTGGATGTAATGGAAGATCCAGATTCACCCCTGTACTTCCCAATCCCTTCTTCCTTGAATACAGCCCAGAGAGTGTGCAGGTCTACCCATACGTTGTACAAGTTTTGAAACAATTACCAGTTTTACAAAACTCTGTCCATTTCAGATGATTTACTTTCCCATTTGTCTGAGCTTTTATCTTAAAGGCTGTGCTTTCCAGCTAGGCATCCCATATGCGATAGCTTTGTATGTAGTTATTTTTGATGATCGCAAATCAGTGATCAAAACTCAGACTATGTTTTTGTTTGGGTCTGTAAGAAACTCACATCTGGTCTGCTTTAAACCCATTGCTAATCAGTATATCTCAGCAAATTAATTAATTAAATCCTTAAAGTCTGTTAGATGCCTTTTTGAATGTACCCTTCATTTTTCTTCAGAAATCAAAAAGAATTAATGGAAAGGAATATGTCACAGTTCAGATAAGAAGAGAAACAAAAGGAAAAAGACAGCAGCAGCTGTGAAAGTCATCCATCACAGTTTCTGAGGTGTCATAAGCTCTTTGAGCATTTTTTTTTCCCTGTGTCAGTTTGCAGGCAGTGGCCCAGGGACCATTAGGGCTGGCAGAAAAGTAGCTGGCTATCTGTCTTGTTTCCAACCGAAGAATAAGGATGACAGAAGGACTAAAAGTAGACACCTAGTTAAATAAAAAGTTGACGCATCAGTGACAGATGTTCTTAAATTCTCAAATGTGTTTAGATCTTTTCAAAATGAACGAATGATATTGCACTGGAAACAGCTAAAAACACGTGGATTCCTTTCTAGTCTTCCTGTTACAACTGACAGAGAGATTCTAATCTCAAAGTCAAAAACTACTGAAGGTACCTAGGACAGAAAGAAAACCTCTCACCTACTTTTTATGTTCTACATAATGAAGCAGTCCAGACACCCATTTTAAAATAGTTCTGAAATTAGAGTAAAAGCATTATTATAATAAACAGTTCCAGAATTACTGGGTGACAGGTAATTCGCATGATGGACTTGCGCTCCAAAAGAACAAAAGAATGTAGTACTCGCTAAAACTGATCTCTGATAGACAAAACTTATTCAACTGTGGTACCTTTATTGGAGCATATAATTAAAAAAACAATGCATCTTTCTACTTAGTTTAACAGTACAAGTCTAAATAGATCAGAATTAACTACAATTAAGTACCCACTGCAGTGTTCTAGGTTAAAAAGGGATAATCTTAGATTTACAGTAAAATGTCCATAACAAGGAAGCAAAGACAGAGAAAAAAAGTATTGAGAACTACAGACAGATATATGTGATAAATAAGCTTTGTAAATATAAACTGAGTGCTTTCTGGTGGATGAACAAGGGGAGGAATAATGCTCTCATCTGTTTGTAGTGTTTCAGGCAACAACTCTGACCTTGCCTTGTTCTATGTTTGGAAATGTCAAAGCAACTTCTTGGCAACATGAGGTTTAATTAATTAATTAATTAATCCTTGCTTAACAAGAAACTACAGTCAAGCAAAGCCTTCATTAAAGGATTACACAAGACCTGATACCCTTTGCTAAATTTTCTGGACTCTTCTCTGGGAGAGGTAAATAGGTTAAAATTCTTGCAAATAAAGATGGGGCAAAGTCCTTAGACTACTATATTTGAGTAGTTTGAACTTGATTATCCACATGAAACTGTATTTTATTGCTTTTTACTTTCAAAATGTCCTTTCATTTTCATTTAAACTCAGTTTTTAAATCAGGGTACATTATTAATAATCTTTCAAATTAATGCTGTAAAACAACTTATACCAATTTATTAAACTGAAAGAGTTTACTTTGCAGGATATTTTAGGAATATATCTATGATTTATGGCAGGTGTGTTTGCAGTGTCCTCTATCCTTTTTGAGCTTGAATGAGCATAAAACCAAAGCAAACATTCCCTGAGCTTCTGCATTTCATCTACTGTCCTGTAAAAGTAAGATAATTTACTCATTTCACCTCACCTTGAATTCAAACTGTAACTGAGCTCAAACCATAGTGAACTTCTTTTTAAAACTATCCTGAATTTAAATTCAAGGGTATTTTAAACGACATAGGACTGGATTTAACACTGACCTACTATTTCGTTGCTTTATCTCAGATCAAGAAACTATTTTTTATTGAGAAAATGGTGAAATGCATGAATTTATTTCTGAGTGCATTTTTTAAAAAATTAGCATGTTTTGGATTCCTGAAGACAAGACTGTCTAATGATATTGAGGGGTGGGTATTAAAACACCTACCTAAAATTACCTCAATGTGAAAGATGGTTTGAAGGCAATGGGCCTGACTTTCCATGTCCTGCAAAAATCTTGGATTACTCTTGTTTTGCAAGCCAGACGTAGTGCTGAGCTACCTATATGTCCCTACAGGTTCATTTTTTGCATTTTATACCCCCTGTCATACTTGTGTTCAAAAGATAGCCATGGAAAACATTGCTACAGCTGAGGCATTTCCAATACCACAGGGACCAGCAATTAGCAAGGATGTCTTGGCAGGTGGGAAGTATCTGGATGGATACTGAAGTGTGCACCAGCAAGAGAGCAGAAGCACATTTATGCATCAAGCAAGTCCCAGTCCTGTTTTTGCATTCTAAGCACATGCAGCAAATAATACCCATAAGTTTCACAGGAAGCTACAACAAAGGAAGAAAGACATTGATGACGCACAACAGATTGAAAAAGGAAACAACAAAAAGACTTGTTTTCACTTTTGTGCTGAAGCATAAAATGCAATGATAGAAATATTATTTTTCTCCTAAATTTGTCTCTTTCACCTGCCTCCTTCCTATCTGAATTCCTACTACAGTTTTAAGAAATAGTCTAAATGCCATTAAAACCACTCATTTTTATAAGTCTAGATTTAGCATGCATGAGAGTCCATACACCTGCTTCCCAATGTTATCAAACTATTTCATTTGACCAGTTACAAATTATGTATTTTAAAATATATCCTCTAATTAAGTCCTTATTTGGTAATCTCTGATGATTCTTACTGAGTAAATAAGGATAAATGACCTAATACAACCTGCAATTAGGGCATTTTAAATGCCTAGAATTCACTACTTCATCTAATTATGCAATTATGGGTTTAAGAAGCAGATTCTTGACATGTCTCCTATTCTGTCAAGACCTAGAGAGGAATTAGTTTACAGATATTTGACCTTAGACATTCTACATCATTATGTACAAAATTCTCTATCAAATGTAATTCCTTTTCATTTATGCTATGAAGTGCATAATAGTATGAAGTACATGATAGTAATATGAAATGCATGATAATATGAACATCGGTTATCTTTTTCTGCATTTTCTCACAAATGGATATTTTCCTGAGTTTTCACAGTGTCCACGGCCTTTTCAGAAGTTACGAAGCTGAGATTATGATGTAAGTCTTCAGTTTTGGTTGTCTGAGTATCATGTAAAGGCCTCTAGATGCAGTAGTACTGATCTAAAGAGTTCAGTCATTTCTGAAGACATTTTTCTTTATCTTCCAAAATACAGATGACAATGTTAGCAACACCAACAGAGACTCTTTTAGTCAAAAGATAAATATGGTCCCAAAAAAGCTGCATGTTGTCTTTTTCTCTAATAATTTTGCTAAAACACTGAATGAGAGCTAGGTGAGAGGACACACAGGGATGAGGAAAGCATCTGTACTCATGTTCTTCTTCCAAAAAAATGCTTCTATTACCACATGTAGACCTACAGGGTAGAGAGCTTTTTATTTTCTCTCTCACAGCCTTTAGACTTCCGTGACATTCCTGAGCACTTACAGAACATCATACAACCCATAGGTAAGTGTAAATGCAACATTATAAAATGTAGAGCAGTTTATCTGCTCTGTGATGCTACAAAACAATAGTGCAAAGATGCATACATTTCTTGGAAGATTCAGAAGGTCCTAAGTTTAACAGGAAAACGCGTAACAGAAATAAAACTGCAGTACAAAACATTTGAAATCATCAGATAATTATTAGGATTGTTATTGTTTATATGTAACAGCCACCATAATGCTTTTTTCACTTTGCAATATTATCTATCAATTCTTTGTCATCTCATAGTGTCTGCTTTGCATATTCAAAAGCTTGGCCACACTCCTACCCACTTTAGGTCAATGGGAGTTTAATGACTGCCTTGAATAACAGGATCAAGCCTATAATGGCTGTCAAACTAACAAAAAATGTTCAATGCCTTTAAGTGAAATGGATGACCTTCTAACTTGCCCTCATGAAAAATGAAGCTGGTAGTCTGATATACATACCATACATGCTCATATCTAGAATTACCCTACAATTTTGCTCTATGGGGTATCCATCATTTGTCACATTACGTTATTTTAAGTAGGCAACCTTGCAATCAATAGCATTAAACATCTTTCTTGGGAAGAAGTGCATTACACAATAAATCTCAGGCAAGCTGACAGAAGGGAAGTTTAACCCTCACTCCCTCAGATACCTCTGGCCAAAGTTTTAAAACCGAAGCCAAAAGTTAGGCAAAGCAGTACAAAATTCAGATGACCTTATTTTTAGGAGGGTTTAGCCTTTGCTGAGCTCAGTGAAGAATGTGAGCTGCATACTTAACACCTGACAGCCCTGAAAAGCAATTGCCCAAATACAGATTTAAGCCCCTCACCTTAGGCACTCAAGTTGAATCATTTAGATCTTTTTGCTTTGGTGGCATAATTCAAGTGATTAGCATATATTGACATATACTATATTAACTTACCTTTCAGCTGTCATACACTTAAGCAGATGGCTCCATATATCATTTGTTTAATAATCCATACGGTATTGTCCTTTCATTAGTAGTTAACTACATGTGTTGGACAATAAATTAGACGAGTGATAGCATATTTTATAGAAAACATGGCAGATAGATAAACTTTAAGATGTCAAGTGATGTGTCAGCAATATCTAGTTCATTATATAAGGCTATCAAATATTTTGGGGAAGTTTCTGAAGATGTAACTTTCTCTTTGGATTTTCTGACCTTCAAAACTGGTATTCCTACTATTTTATTGTCATAGAAAGTACATGCTTACATCATAATTCCAGTTTAACAGGGTTTGCTTTCTGTGTTTCTCTCTCCATTTCACCCATTTCCCAATGAGTGAGCATTCAATACCAATAAATGCTAAAAAGAATAATATGACTGCTCCCAATTCAGGATGTAAAAAAGGCTGCAGAAGGAAAACACCTGAAGTTAGTCCTAGGAAAGTAGTCATTCCTTCAACGCTACAACACTAGCTGAAGTTCCAGAAACCCCCAAAAGTCTGAGTCAAAATTTCCCTTGTTAGTCAGAAGTTTACATGACAATTCGAAAGTGTCTTTGAAGGTAGAGAAGAAAAGAGAAGTATAAAAGGGTGAGAATTACTTCTTTTGCAGTTTCCAAAGCTGCAAAAGCATGTCAGTTTATCATGAGGTCAGTTTAGGATGTTCCATAACATCCTAGAAATGGTAGGATGGTAGAAAACATGGTAGAAAACCAGTAAATGAATGGGGTTATGTGACTAAAAGACAAACATTTCTTATATATTGTTTTAAAGACAAATATGCTGAACCTTGGAGATGCAAACATAAAATTGGAGAAGTATTCTTGCTGTACTTGCCTATTGTAAAACAATCGTCAATTGAATTTTTTTTTCTGTATTGAAATCTAGCACAGTAACAATTCCATTATTTTGTTCTAGCCCCAGACACAAAGCAGCAAAATCCACCATCATTCCACACATAGGTATCATTCAAGACTGGGATTATTCAAACTGAAAATCAAAAGTGAATATAAAATTTACTCCTCTGGTGTCACACTTTGGACTAAAAAATCCTGCTGGCTTTCTGGGTTGGACTGATTTTTTTATACAACTCACAAGACTCACTTTGTATGGCTGTTGTATACTTGAGAAGTAGGCAGAGAGCCTCAGTAAAATCCAAACGCTGCCTCACGCTATTCAACACTGCAGGTTCTGGAGCCCTGACTGAATACCTGGGTCCCAAAGTCTTTCTGACCCAGTCTATGTCAGTGGATTAGGAAATACATAATAGCTCATAGTTGAAATCTGGAGAAGCTGTGCCTATAATCTCCCTATTTTAATTTTCACTGTCCAGTCACGACAAATGTCCAGTGAAAGATCAGGCAATGGTATAGTGTGTTTTTCAAATGTCAAGCAGTTTTGACATACTTAACTAGCTCAAGCTCATTCCTGGTGTACAATACTAGATCTGGGACACGCACAGCCTCCTTCTACCAAGTCCTCGCCTGCCCTGGGGCAGGCATCCTTAACAAGAACCACAGAACCACAGGAAAGCAGCTGCATTTGCTGTGCATGACATGCTGGTATCTATTGCCCAAAACCTCCCAACAGGGAAGGGCGACCTATAGTGCCCTAGACCTTCTCTCAACCACTTTTCACTGTGATTTCTGAGTACCTGAAAAAAAAACATGGACTAGCGGGAGAGCAGTGCTGCTCAGTTAAAAATCTGTAAAGAAATACCTTCTGTAATGCGGATACCAATTACCAACTTGATATTCGCATTGAGTGCAGGTTTGCAACAGTAGTATGAAAGCTGACAAATCCCAGCTAGTACAAATCCTTCTCAGCTCGGTTTGACATGGCCCTATCCAGAGACAGCACAAAACCTCTGAGACATACAGGCCCAAAACAAAGCTCATGTCCCTCCTTTATGCAAGCCACAGACAGCTTTGCAGGCAGGAACTCCCCAAGGGCTCAAGGGTGACAGATGAAATACGCTTACGTTTGCCTTTTCTTTATCCTACCCAGTCAGCACAATCCTAGAGGAAGTCATGGTCCATCAGCGAACCACCACAGAGGACTGAGTCACAGCAGTAGGGGATGGATCAAGGAAAGTTTTTGATAACTCTGAAAATAAAATCAATTTACAGGTTATTCAGAAACTTTTCATCTAGATTCCTTTCCTAAAGAAACAGGCAGGTGGATAATTCTATATATGAACAAAGAAACATATTCTTACTGATGTTAGAGATACAGAACTGTAAAGTATTTCATACACACTAATGAGGAAATCTGTGATAAGCCCATATCTGTCAGAGTAAAGATTTGTTCCTTTTTTCCTACTGAGATGGTTAACTTCTTGCAGCCTTTCTTATTTACATTTTAAATAATGAAACACCCACGAGTACCAGGCGCTTCTCCATTGCTGCTCTGTGCAGAAAGAATATTAATAATGTTATTAATAAAGTTGGGAAGACTGCAATAAAATGTCTCTGCGCTTAAAACAAAGGAGCATCTTGAAGAACTCAGCAGATTTTCTGCTTTATGCAGGTTTGATAACACAAATATGATTAAAATGTTCTCTGCTAGCAGATTAGAAATGCCAATTTATGTAACAGAAACTGCCTAAAGTGTAGGCACATTTGTTCAAAGAGATTGCATTCCCAGTCGGTTACCAAACACTTGCTTCATTGCCTGGTCCTCAAATCCCTTCTCACTTAAGCTACTGCAAATCAGGACGGAATAAATGCCACTGTGATCTTCACCAGTGGAGCTAGAAAATATAGCATCTATGGAGAATATAGGTCCCTCGTGCAGAACCAGAGATATAATCTCAGCACTATGCCAGAAGTTGCACTGCTAAGATAGTAGCTTGACTTGTCCTCTCACCAGCTGCAGTTCACGTTCATCCCACAGCATCTTTGAAAACGTGCTCACATGAGCTGGTTATAATTGATGACAGGCATAACACATATGCTGCACAGTGGATTGCACAATACATTGCAGGACTGAGAACATGTGGAAACAACTGGAACAGTGCTAATGTATTCTGACACCTTCATTTGGGGTGGGGGGGCTCACAGTTTTTTATATACTGCAGGTTGCCGTTAGGAAAATAACTAAAAGGACATATTAAATTCATGCTTCACAGTCTATACATAGCATTTTACGTCTTTCCACAATGCTAAGGGACACATTAGCTCAGGACATCAAAAGTAATTTATTTCACCTTATATCTGCTCTGTATTTCGCCTGGTCTGAAAAAAAACCAAACAAACCAAAAAAAAAACCAAAAAACATTTTAAAAGCCTGAATGGCAGCAGGAAAAGGTTCAGAAAGTGTTTCAGATTTTAGCTTCAACTATATACTTTCCCTGAACAGTAGTGTACAGTGAGGAGGGACACAGCTTCATCCAGGATAAAGATAGTTGTCCTCACCTACTATCAACTGGTTTGTAAGAAATTCTATAGAAGACGTGGGAAAACAGGAGTTAAGCCTAGAAAGAAAGGTAATAGTGGGTGCAGTCCACCAGTAAAATAACAAAGAAGAAAATGTGAAGGAGAGGAAAAAGGGAGTGATGCTGCTTTCTTTCCTCAAGAAGGAAGTCAGTTTTGTAGGACAGACATGCATCTTTCTAACTCGCCTTGATATCTACAAATTGCTTTCCAAATTGCTGAGTTTTCTTATTTGCTGCTTTTCTTTCTTTTCATCCCATTCTTTATTGTCAGGGCTTTTAAAATACAGCAACTAAGATTCGTTACTCTGAGTATGAGCCTGAATTAGACGTTCCTAAGCTTGAATGCTTGAAAATCACTGGAGTCATATTTATACTGTGTTTTCTTCTCGGTAGTAGATTTAACACTTGTGGTGCAGAGTGTATGAGTTTTAGATCAATTACTGTAAATGTATAATTTATCAAGTACTCTGTATAGACAGTCTTGTATCATATATGTATATACTTGAAGCACACAGTGGAAACACAGAAGAAAAAGGAGATGATATAGCCCGTGATCTATTACTGCAACCTGTGCATGCTCTTACAGCTGCTCTGCAGATTCTAACTTCAAAGCCACATTCAATCTTTTCTCTTTTCCTCCTCTGAACCACAGTACAGCCAGTGCACAAATCCCTCAGGTATTCAAGTCCTAGGGCTCAGAGAGCAGAGGAGAGAGATCAGGACTCAAAAAAGCAGATCAAGACTCAGAAACGCACAAGAGAGAATATACTGCTGGCCCTTCTCATTGCTCCTCTCTGCAGAGCAGTCTATGGGTTACATTTATTTGTTGAATTTCTGCGTGGATTGTTACACATATTCACAATACAGCCTGGCAGAATCCATCTAGGACTGTGGACCTCTTCAATGCTGTCATGCAAATAAGAGTAAGGACTGACCATCCAGCAGTGTACGGCCAAGGCCAACCTCCTTCGAAGGTGCCTGTAGTGAAAGAGGACGAGCCTCTGTAGGTCATGGAATCCGGTTGGTGTTGCAGACTGTCAGTTCAGGATTCCTTCAGAAGGAGAATGACAGTATGTAAAAAGGGGGGGATTTTACTCTACTATAAAAAAATGCAGTACACGGATGAATGAGTGATATTGCTAAAACCAGTACAAAGCTCTGAAGCTTTTACAGGTAAACATAACCAAAAACATGTGGGTGGGCTGAAGTTTGAAGTGGGAGCTGGGGAGAAGTGTTCCTGCAATCAGACAAATAGAAGTCTGAAAGGTGAGCTATGTACAGCTGAGAGACCTACATTTTTAGTCAAAGTTGTCAATCACTCTGGGTGAAAATACATGTGAAGACTGTAAAATGCTTCCAGAAATGCCTGAGAGTCCACTGCATGTCTTAAGAGCTCATTTGATTTAAGGACTAGAGAAATACCCTTTTTCCCTAAACCACTGCAAACAACACAATTAAATGAAATAATAATGGCGTTCAGGTCATCTGCAAATATTACGTGTTCAAACCGCTATGATGTTCAATGAATTACATCCTTAAGTGACAGCATATACATATGGAATAACAGTGACCTAAAGGAAAACCCTGAAAATACTCTGTATATAAGAATGATAAACAATTGGGCTTGCTGCTCAATGAAAACACTGGATCAGTGAATACTTGTTACAAAAGCTGTAGACTTCACCACATTGAACACAAAGATTCACAGCAACAGAGGAAGCATTAAAATCAACAACACAGAGAAATGTCTTCAAAGTGCAAGAAAGTCGCTTGGATTCTTACAGAGTGCCTAATGACTTCACATGAAGCAGAGTAAGGCACAGGAATTTCTTTCTACCCACCTCATTGAAGAAGAAACTCTTTCGTATGACTGGGTTCAACATTCAAAGACACAAATACTTTTTTTCAGAAATATTTCATGTCTGTAAATATGTAGACATGGCAACTTTATAAAATATGTAGGTGTGTATGTCTATGGACAGGAACACCAGCTGGAAGAAGAGAGCCTGTTTCCTTTCAGCATGGTGAAAATAAGAGCCTGACTGAATGTGGATTCATTCTTAAGCAGCACAAAAGCTTCTGTGCAGTGTTAGTTATATGGCTCTTACTGTGTCACCATGACCAAACTACAATGCTCTGAAAGCATAAATAGCTTTGCTAACTTGTGTTAATTGAAGATGTTCACAATGCTTCTCCAAGCACTCAAAAATGCAGCAATAGGTGCCAGAGAAAGTCCTTTAAGTAACACAAGAACCTGTAGGTACTTCGTGTTAATAATCGACTCTGTCAAAGAAGAAAATATGCCAGATCTAATACAGTGTGACAGAGAAGGAGCTTTGCAACAATTGTAAGTTTTTTAAAAAAGATTTGTACATTATAAAATCAGATGGATTGTCATGATCATCTAATCTGACTTCTTGTATACCAAATACCATCAAACCTGATCCATTCGTCAAGCCCACAACTTCCCAGTGAGCAAGACTGTAGCTTTCTGAGAGACTTCAGGCTAGATTTAAAAACGTCAGGAAGAAAATTCCTGATAATTAATGTTATTTATACTTTTTTTTTTCTGTTTCTGATTTGCTATGGCATCCTATTATGCTTTTTTTTATTTTTTAATAGATCAAAGGAACTTTTGCTTCTGAATTCTATTCCTTGTTTAAGTACTTCTTGACCCTGGCAAAGATAAAATAAAATTTCTCTAACCTCTTCTTGAGAGCAGGCTTTCTAGGACTGATACTGTTGTTACAGCTTTTTCCTAATTCTGTCCAAGAGCTCAACTTCCCTTTGAAGTATTTCAGTGTTTTGTGGGTTTTGTTAATGCCAGAGAAATAGGAATAACACCTTCTTACGTCTCTATTTGATGTGTCCCTGCTTTTTAATCAAAAGACAGTAAGCATTTTTAACAACTGCAGCATCCTGAAAACTCATTATAAGAAGATGAAGCACCGTTTTTACAGAAGGGTGTTCAGGAAGACGCAAGGCCAAGAGCAGGAGGAACTGGCAGTGTGTTACCTTTCTGATACAGTGTGCTAGTTTCTTCCTTTTCCCCTTTTCTTAGCCTCCCTTTTCAAACCCTATAATCTCTCTGAAACACTTGGAAGAGTGTCCAAAGTGCATGCAATTTGAAAAATGGCAGCAGCTTTTATAATGTAGGGCTGTAACTCAGTGTCATGATCAAGTCGGGCTTGTTTTTCTCCCTGATGCTCATATACTTTCTGCCTCTGGATTACTCTGAACATTCCCTTTTGCACACTTACATGCAACTGCATCATATTTAACACTTCCACTAGTAATTTTCTTTCCCTTCTACTCATGTGTAATTTCATCCAAAGGAATAGTCTGTTTTTCTGAAATACCTCTCACATCGAGATCTTTTTTAATGATCCCCAGAAACTTCCTGAGAAACACATTCTCTCTTTTTTACTTTTCTTTTCTTGCTATTTTCTGCAATTGCTAGTATCTCTTTTTAACTTGTTGTTTCTTTTCCTCAGTGCTACCCTCTCTTTACTTCAGCTGTTCTTTGCTTTTACTTTAAACACTTAAGTTTTCAAATTAACTTTGATCTCTGTGTGGGGGTTGTCCTGGATAGTACTGCTTTTTATCTCTGTTGTATGTCTGCACCTTTTTCTCCATTAATCTTCCAAACCTATAAATTATTGCGGAACATATTTCTATTTTCCCCTCACTGCTTCCAGCCACAGAGAACTCACACTGACTTTAGACTTACTACTTTAAATTGTCCAAGACTTTTATCATTCTCAGCTTTTTGAGAAAGGCTGTTAATATTTTAGGGCTATATTTCGACCTCAGAGAAATAGCTGTAACTCCAAGTGTCTTCGGTGGGAATCTGTAGGTATCTTTCAGGGATGAGTTTGGCCTTCAGTCCACAAACTAAGTTAAAATATGTTCCAGAGTGCTGAGTATGTTCTCTCCACTGTCATGTTATATCCAGTTATGTTGCGTCTCATTCTGGGACATGGGGAGCTGCATCTTCTTCCAAGTTAGGCCTGTGAAACAGCAGAAGAGCCATTCCATTAAAAGAGAAAAATTCAGGCAAAATCTTATTTGGAATGTCTAGAAATACAAATAAAATACAAATAACAAACACATCAAACTACACAGCGTAATTCTTTTATCACTTGGCATTTTAAGGGTGTGGATGAATTTTGGACTAGTGAGAACATAAAAAAGATGAATTCTTCAGCCCGGGCTCCATTGGGAGGCAGAATAACTGCTCACAGCCTTGATCAGTTTTGATACATGAAAACATCCCTCTCATCCACAAAGCCCTCCAGTGATTTACGGTGGGAGAAATATCTTTTGAATATGCATACAGCACTCTGTGTTACAGTATCTGAGGACAGGTCCTCTTGCTAGCAGGTAGTGAGCATTGACCAGTGCATAATTTCAGTCCCTCCCAAAAATCTTTACCCATGTTTGATTTGCTTGTTCTCAGCTGCGTGTTATGTTCTTCAAAAAAACGGGAGGTCACACGGCACTTCTTAGAAAAAGGGGAGATAGCTTTTTTTCTGAGGAGCAGTGCATGTGTTCAGATGGAGAACAGATGGAGCACTGGATCCCCTTCAAAGTTCTGGCTAGTTCAAGGTCCCTGCTGGAAAATCTTTCCCCTCACCACTCTGCATGTTTTATTAGTGCGTGACAGCATGTGAAGGAGGAGGTCCATGCCCCACAAGATGGAAAAGCCAAGTCAGAAAGAATTTAGCATCCTGATTCCTTATGCATTAAAGCACAAAGGCACAATTACTGTAGCACACAAGTTTGCAGCTCACTGACTACCCAGGCACAGGCATGGGCACATGCCCCACATTCAATCTGCCTTACTGGCCTGAGGTGTCCGCCTCTCCTGGTCTCCGTAAGAAGTGTTTCTGCTATGTGATGGCCTCCCATGCTTGCGAGTCAGGACTACCTCTGTTTATTTCTCCATCTGATGACTTCTCCAGGGAACGAACAGATTCGCCCAAAGCATTCAATTTGGGGTCTGTACTGCTCAAAAGCTCTCCAGACAGCAGCAGGACTATTTTTCACAATTATCCAGTTTCAGACATGGCCTTAATATTAAATTATGTTTTCCTTGAAGAGAAAAACATTGTTTTGTGCTAATTGCAACCATAAAACAAAGGGAAAGCATTAATGTGAGAATGGATTCACATGCAAACATACTTTGAAAATAAAAGTGCTAAATTACGCTTTACTGCATTAGCTAACTATGTACAATGCAGTTTTTATAACAATGATATATTGAATTAATACAAATATTCACAGGCTTGAATGAATTCTGTGCTGAATCAGGAAGGCACTTTTTACTATTTTCTAAAAGTAACTGAGCTGCTGATCTCTTCATCAAGAAGGCAATTAATATTGCCCTGATTGTTTCACACAATTAAGGGATATGCCATACATAAACAAATTCTTTTCATTGATCTAAGGATAATTTTACCCCATGTTATCTCTACATTCTGAGACAGTTTGAATACAGATTGCTTCAGATAATAACTACATTTAAAGAAAAACCTCTGAGCAAGTTGGTACTAGCGATTATCATTTAATCACTACAAATCCATTCAATTTTGGGGGGTGAAACAAATACTTTTTATCAAATGCCACGGTTCAAGATTATTTCTCTTCACAGTGGACTTCAGAGCTCAGGATATCAATTTCTCTCAATGACTCAGTGAACATTCCTAGAAAAGGCTCGATCTTGATGATGTCAGATAAAAGTTAGTTCGATTCAATTATGATTTGGGATTCAGGAGAGACTGTAATGAATGCTAGCCATGAGTAAATCCTTTAAATTGTCAGGTTATGCTTCTTTTGTTGACATCTTTAATAAATCAGATAGGATATTTACATTTTTCTAGTCCAGAATGGAAACTATTGAATATTTAAGAGATCTATGTTTGCACCTTACTAAAATTTTGTATTAGATAAATAAAGTATAATCACCCATTCCCTGTGCCAAACCTGACTTTATGGTTACCTCATGAAGAGATATTGTACAGGGAAAATAATAGTGTCTTAGCTATACTCCTGGTTCTATGGTAACATTTCCTAAAAGTAAAATTGATAGCATTTAATTTTAAGAACAAAAACCAGATTAATCACAGTTTGAATAGGACATGAGCTCCCTTGAAATTCTTACCACAGTTGCTCAGCCCTTGTAAATCAGCCCTTGATTTTTGAAATGTTTATTACTCCCTCCAGCCTAGCCACAGGCCCCAAAGAGTTGTTTTTAATAATAACAACAATAATTTCAACACAGTCCCCATTTTCTTCAATGTCTTGTTTACTTTTGAACTCAAAACAGAAACACAATTAATTTAAAATAATGTTTAATTTTTGGGTTTTTTGCCTTCTTGTGATAATATTTCTATTAATATAGGAGGAAATAAACTTCAAAAAATAGCATTTTGGCATTCAGTTCATCAAAAAACTGTTTTAGTCACTAGCCCACTTGTGTTCGTTCCTACAGACTTTGAAATCAATTTAAAGGAACAAATATTTATCTATGGTCAGTTGGTAGGGACCAGCTTATATTCACATTGTCCAGCCATCGTACTGTTGTGCTGACATGGTTCATGTATATCCCTGGTGTGCATCAGGTAGCACACACAGTGGCACAGACTTTGTTATCCTGTAACCTTTAGCACCTCATGACTAGAAGGCCCTCTGATGCAGACCATATGATCTCTCTCTACTCATCTATTTAACACACAACATCACCCTGCTCACATTTCCTGTGTGAGAGGATCACCTTCTCATGCAGGTCTTTGGAAAATATTTACCATCTGTTACTGGACCATATTGCCTGCTACCATTTTTACACCACCTGATATTCAGAAAGTCTTGTCATGATGTGGCTCATCCTTCAGAAAAGGGTTCAGTGAAATCAGAAAGGCCTTATCAGCATACAACAAACATCCAGGGTGCTTACTCTGACAGTGGCCACAATCAGACACGACCAGACAATGTGAGAAATTAAAAGCTAGTAGCACTTCCCAAAAATGCTTTCCTCACCTCCAACAAAGGAGACATCATTAGACAAAGGTGATTATATCTAATATCTTTTGATGGATTTTTTTTTTGGTAATATGTCCATTGCTTTTGAAAGCCACAGACATTCACAAGATGCTGTAGCAAGGCATTTCACAGACTAATTAACAGCTGTTTGAATAATGCCTGCCTTTAATTTACCTTGGGCCTACCATTTTCCAACTTTGTTTCATTCTCCCAAGCCCTTGTATCAAAAGGGACTGTGACCAGTGACTACCTACCCTTTCAATGTCACTCTTTATCATGTAAGTTCCTAAATAGTCTTCCTCACTTGTCTCTTTTCCATCTAAAAGAGTCTAGGTCCGCTTAGTTCATTCTCATACAGGAGCTGTTAATTGCTGGAGGAATCAACTCTACTTCACCAGCAGGAAATGGAGGACATCTTTGCTGGGGGTGTTTCCCAGTATCTCATGCCTTTGGTCATGGTCACAGCTCTAAGCAATTCCCCGTTTCCTTATTCCTGAGGCCTGGAGGAGTAGTTCCCACGCTGCGACATGCAAGTGGGAGGGCAATCACCAGGTGCAGGACTGTCAGGAGAGCAGGACAGTATCACTCAGCGTCACTCAGGATCCGGTGGCTGCAGTAATGATGCATTCCACTCTCAGCTGCCAGGAAGGTGACCTGGGACAGAAGGGCTTTTGCTGAGCAGAGTGTGTCAGTCCTAGCTCTGTGCCCCTTGCACATGGCTGGTGAGGTCTACAGGAATCGGGATGGGGTGACTCTGGAGCTTGTCCCAGCTTCTTGGTGCTGTGCTCTTGCAGTGCTTATCTCCTGTCCATTAAAGCCTGTTCCCCTGTTCCCTTGCATGATCTCTGTCCTTTAGGGAGGTGTCATGGGCTCCCTTTTGTGGCCTACCGAGGTATTATTGGTGGAGGACTCTCTCAGGTAGGAAGAGTGAGATACGGTGCACTGTCTGCAAGGTGCACCCTGTAGAAGGAGGAATTCTCTGTTTCACAACCACATTTTCCTGCCAGCAGATCTATTTGCGTTGTTCAAGCAGAAACTGAGATTAAACTAGCAAGTGTCTGGTGTGGACATCCAGAACTAGAGTCCTGCAGAGAAACAGAAAGAAAAACAACATGACAGTGAGGATGAACCAGCCTTGTTTCAAAATGCTACAGAAAGAGAAAATCAGATAGATAGACTAGCAGTTACATGACCTTTAAGCCAAGTATTTGCGTGTGGCAAGAAGATCTGTCTCCTAAGACCAAAAAAGGCATTGACTTCTCTGGCGACCTCACAAGCTCTCTGGCTTCTTCTGGAGAAATGACCACCCATCAGTGAGCACATCTGTGTAGTTCCATTTGCACCTTAATTTTGCCCACCTCCTATCCTGTTTTCACTCCCTCTGCCTTTTATCATCCTCGAGTTTTCAGAATCAGAATAGGAGACAGAAAACAGTGCTAAACACTCTTAACTGCACACATAGTATTAGGGCCCCACAACAAAACACAGTTCTATGAGCTGATTAAAATCCTGAAGGAGGACATTTGATAATTTTTCTAGTGCAATTACTCTCATTAAATGGGTAATGATTTATCTGTGTGTTTAGATGAGTTTTCCCTACAGATCCCAAGAATTAAATGACAAAATGGCTGCGCAGGAAAGGAACCCTCAGTTAGATGTGGCCAAACAGGAACGTTTCATCGGCTGCGTCAGAGCCAGTTACTGTCAAATACTTCTGATGAAGAGACCTATGCATGTAAAACAGAAATCAAGAGGCTGAATGGCCCCGACAGCCTTTTTGCACTGAGGTTGCTAGTTTAAAGCAAGTTCCAGTCAAGAATAATTGAACTCAGTTCAAATTAGATTGTTGCTCCTTAGCTCCGTGAAATGAGGTAGATGATCACAGTCCGTTTCCCATTAGCCTAACTGTCTGCTTTACTAAAACCACCTGCACAATTGAAACTAATTGGTGCCCTCAATAGCAGTATCAACAGAGAGGATACAATTAAACAGTAATGGATTATGAACTATATCCTCCCACTAAAGACACAATACCTTTAGACACTGTCAGTGAGCAAGCTCGCCCGTCTGGTGCTTGGAGTGGGGCTGCATTTACACCAGAGGGCTGCCAGTCAAGATCCAGTCACAAGCAGAAATGTAAGCTTATGCACAAATGAATGGTAATAAGGATGTATTTATTCAGCTAGAATTTAGGCAGGCCTAGAGCAGTGGAAGACACATACTGCTCTATTTGAATTGAAGGGATCAAAGTGATATGAGCCCGGGAGCTATGAAAAGGCCACCAGATGCAAATCTCACGAGGGACTCCTAAACTCCCTTTCCTCCAGGGACTCGTGCAAAGTCAGTGCAGCAATAAAAAGCAAATGGCATTGACTTATAGAGCAGCATATTTAGAGCTGGCTGAGAATATACTCACACAGTGCTGCTGCTGGTACAGGCAACCTCTGACCAAGAACCAGGCTGCTTTCACCAGTCAGTGGGAGCCGGACAGCAGAAGTCTGGTGCACTTCTGGCAGAAACAGTCCCTCTTATAAGCTCTCGTTGCTGTCGTTACTGAAAATTACATTACATTAGGGCTACAAAGATGATCAAGTGAATGGAGCACCACTCCCATGAGGAAAGGCTGAGAGACCTGGGTCTGTTTAGCCTGGAGAAGACTGAGAGGGGATCTCATCAATGCTTATAAGTGTCTAAAGGGTGGGTGTCAAGAGGTTGGGGCTGGACTCTTTTCAGTGATGCCCAACAACAGGACCAAGGGAAACGGTCACAAACTGGAACACAGGAAATTCCGTCTCAACATGAGGAAAAACTTCCTTACTTTGAGGGTAACAGATTGCTGGAACAGGCTGCCCAGAGAGGTTGTGGAACCTCCTTCTCTGGAGACATTCAAAACCCACTGGGATGCGTTCCTGTCCAGCCTGCTCTAGGTGAACCTGCTTTGGCAGGGGGGTTGGACTCTCCCCTTTGGTCTCCAAAGGTCCCTTCCAACGCCAACCATTCTGTGATTCTGTGATTCTGTGAAAAGGATTTACCCTGAAAGCAGATTGCACCTTGGCCTAGAGCACTGGTTCCAGCCTTCCCCAAACATGCTGTTCTCTCATTCTCCTCTTTTCACTGCTTTTCCAGACTTCTGCTGCTGCCTTCCCACATCTCAGCTCTCCCAGGCCGCACATGCAGCCCTGCCGAAACATCCTCCCTCTGTTTGCTGCCTTCCCAGAAAAGGGGTGCTCTCTGATGATTTAAGGATTCCTGCCACTGCCCTCTCGGTCCCTTTTCCCTGCCATCTCCTAAGCCAATCTCCTACTGCCAGCTCAGCTGGTGGCATACGTGCTATCAGAGCCCAGGATGCACAAACAACCTTTCAGTGACCGAGACTAGCACTCTCCATTTGATTAGCTTCTTCAGACAACTGTCACAAATATAAAGACAACGCAACATGAACAAAGTGGCTTGTAGAGATTGGAGAGGGAAGGTGGCTGGGGCCTGGGTGAAGTTTGTGCTCTGCTCTCTTTAGTTGAAAGCGCTTGACTCTTGCCAGTTGCATTCATCTTGCTCCCTGCTCCACTGCTCCCCAAAGGGCAGTGTGTGTGAATGGCACAAGCATGTCATTCAAGGGCTGGATCTTAAGGAAATGTTTTTAGACACACTAAAAAAAATGCTGTTATTGACTTTTACAGATATATGAGCACCTGTGCTTCTCTGTTACTCTTTTTATGTAGGAGTTTGTACTTTGAATTTCTACAGGGTGCTTATTTCTAAGAACTGCAAAATGATTAACAGGTACAAACAAAGAAAACTTCATACCACAGCTAGGAGGAAGATAAGTAAAACTTTTCTGCTTGAGTAACTATTTTTCCCTCACTCCAGGCTAGTTTGGAGTTCAGATCATCAATTCCAGAGCCAAGACTGAATGCCAGGCATCCTTCCCTGCACTCTAACAAATATTAAGCACTTGCTCTAGCCATACTTGGTGCCTCAAAGGGTTTGATGCTCTGACACAGCAGAGAGAATCATTTAATGTATTGCTCTGCCTAGAAATATGACAGTTCAAAGCATACTACTTTGTGCTTCTTCAGATTTTCCTGCGTTCATTCAATAGGGAATTGCTACCCACTGACAACCTCTGTTCAATAACATAAAATATCTGTAACACAGCTGGAGTGATATCTGTCGATGTATCGACATGCACAAGCCATGAAGTGGTTCAAAATAAATAGTAGAAAATGTAAAAAGAAGCTTCTGAATCCAGATAATGATTATGCAAGACAATGGTTGCTCTCAGAGCGTTGGTTTAAGATGCATCAGACATGCAGCGCTCTCTAGGATGCACTTGAAGACCAGATTTGTCAGAAGTGGTTAGAGTGCACACTTACTCCTGATGTGACTCTTAGTCAAATTTTCAGATGATTCATTTAGCAAAGTGAACTGCTTTGAAAGTCCAGCCCTGGATGTGGATGATAAATTGATTTTAAGCCCCCATTCTTCTTTATAAAAAGGAAAGATTGAGAGAAGAAGCCAAAGGTCAACTGCAAATTGCTTTTCCTTAAAAAAAAAAAAAATTCTGCACTTCTGAAGAGGTATTGTATTGAGCACCTGTAGACTTTCCCTCGCATCCACTGCCTGATTATACTAGCATAGAGAGACTGTTGTACTACTGAGTTTTCTAAAGCATAATTCTGCTCCTAATCATCATGCATTTAAAAACGTTTGAGTATTAAAAAAAAAAGCCCACACTAAAAAAATCATGAAAAAATGCTTAGGGTTGGACATGAAAAATCCTCCACGTGAATTAAAAGTGAATGACTCTACCACTGAATGCTCATCCACCTTTATTTCTTTAGACCTGAACATGATTTCCTTTTCAGCTGATAGTTTCTCTCATCTGCCCAGTAGTGAACATAGACGATATCCTCTCAGTGGATAGTTTAGGTGTACGCAAAGAGATAAACAACAGCATCAGCAGTGCAAGTATGAGTCAGCTGTGGCAGTGTTCCTGCTATTTGGAATTTTGCATGAGGAACGACTGCTGATTTGTTTCTCAAGGATCATTAAAGATAGAGTCTGCAAGCAGTAGCAACTTACAGCTCTGCATTCATTTCCTGCAGCAGAGCAGAAAGAGACAGTATTACACATCCACTGTTCACTTCTTTCTTGAGTTGTTTTATAGAGTAAAGTCTTCCCTCTAACATGGTTCCCAAACTACTTTTCCCCAATCAACAGATGTGTGACTTCAGTTTAATCAGATCAGAATAGATATGAGGATAAGTTAAGTTTACTAATATTTTCATTTTAAAAGTAAAAAATGCTGCTGGAATGACAGGTACATTTATAGTAGCAAACTAAAAATGTATTTTTACAAGACTCTCACATTCTTGTTTGCATCTCACAATAAAACATGAGCAAGAAGACAGTGTTACCTAAAACTAAGGCTTAGATGTCTGATTAAGGCAAATATTTCATTGAAATCTATCTTTATTTGGGGTCTCACTAGGAGATCTCACATCATTTTGCAACTACATTTGCAGCCTTTGTGAACTTCTTAACCAAAGAACAAAATCTACATTAAGCTTTCCCCAGCATACTGATATTCGTGTTTAGTGAATCTATATACAGCATTATTCAAGTCTATCCTTCACTTTGATTAAATTCCTTGTTTAAGAAATATGCACTGAACTCTAATTGTTCTTTTAAAGAAACCAGGAGACGGAGCAGCAAAAAAACTGATCAACTGTTTCAATTTAAAGAGCATGCAGTAAAACCATTACAAGATAGAGTTATGTGTCTTTAGAATACATGGTAATAAATAAATTAAATCACCCAGAACAAATAGCACCAGCTGCTTCACAGATAAATATAGAAACTTGGAAATATAAAGGATAAACTAGTTCAAGCTAAAATAAAAAGAAAGAAAACAGTAAGAGGCAGTGAAATGTTGTCTTAGTCTCAAAAGCCTTATGTTTCCCATTTATTTTGTACTGAGTCCATTTACTTTTCTCTCATGCTTTTCCCTCTATGCACTGAGTGCATACTAAACAGTATAACATGAACTGTATCATGATGCATTTAAACTTGATGGTGCCTAAGCTTACTTGTGGTTTTTAGAGACAGGCATTATATTCAGTTTTGGAAAATTCTTTCTCCTTTCCCTCTCCTCCCATTAGCATCTAAAATGTCATTTGTGAGTTGGCTTTCCCCACTCTTTATTGACCATTCTCATGGTAAAAGGAAGAAAGCTGAAAGATAATTAGATTTTGAGTCTGGGTGAGTAATTTTAAGAGCTTTGCAAGTCGCACTCCGGGATATATTTTATGTCAAACTCAGCTTTGTTCATTCAGTATAAAAGGCTGTATATTACAAGACAGGATGGCTCAGCTCCACAGGGTTATGGAAAGGCAAGGGGGTGACATATTCAGCGCTTTATTATATCAGCCTTAATTTGAGCTCTATCACCATAAATAAGTGCAAGCCAACATTAAAGTTTAAAGTTGACAAAACAGATCCTTCAGTAAGCAAAAGCAATGAATTGTTTAAAAAGATGCCAGTTAACTGAAAATGATAGTAATGAACCCATTTACCCCAGGAAATGTACACTTCAACCAAAAAGAAACCACAAAAAAGCCTCATCTTGTCAAAACTCATGAAAAGAATAGATTTCCAATTTTGTCACAAATAAGTAAAAATTTATACAGAAAAAAAACAGACTTCTTTTATAAAATGTCAGTTAGTAAAGGTCATAATATTTCCTTCATAAAATATTACCATGAAAGGCTATAGGTTAGCATATCTTCTTTGCGCTTGCTACACATAGAAGGTAAAAGAGCAGAAAATCAACAATTTTGCCGTAGAAAATGGTTACCCAGCAGAGCGGTGCTTTTCTGAGAAACTTGGTGCTGTGTGCAAAGAGTTACTGCTCATCTAAATTTGGCCATGACATGCAGCTGCCATATTCTTAGGTAGTGAATCAGTTTCAGGAAGGCACCTATTAACTGGCTCTCTGAGTTGGAACAACTTGGATACCCTTCCATTTTGCAGTTACACTGATGTAAATGCTTTGACAGTGCTGCAATACTAAGTCAAAAAACTGTGAGAAGTTCGAGAAAAAGAATTATCTTACAGGAGGTTCAAACTTTCTGCCTGCGGCTTATTCGTCTCCTTCACCCGAACTGGACTGTGAGTTCCCTGTACAAGCTGGAAAATACTAAATCCCCCTCAACATGATTTAATTTTCCTGGTTATATTCATCTATACGACCTCAAATATTTTTTCACATTCCTCAAAGCTTTCATTTTTCCTATACCTATTAACTGCTATGAGGTCTCCAGTCTTTTCTCAGTACTTCTTCAAAATGTCTAATCTTCTCTAGACCCTCTAGACCTTTCGTGTCATTCTCATCTTCTCGCTTCTTTCAGGTCTTCTAGTAACAAAAAACGTGATTCATTTCTCTAAACTTTAGCTATGCTAAAGTTCAACAGTTTAAATTGGTCACCCTTGAGTCACTCTGCGCTTGTAGAAACAGGCGGATCCAACAGATAATGTGTCTGTTCTTAAGACAGGGAGCTTATTTTGAAGTGTCAATTAACTTTTAGATGTGTAAAGTTAGGCAAGAAGGACACTACTGACAAGGTCTATATTTGACCGGCTCCAGCCCTTCACCCTTTTTGCGCTCCATATTGCAATTCTGGTTATAAAATGGGGCTATAAACCCAATACAGTGAAAGTTAGGTGCCAAAATATTTACTTAATTTACTTGGAGTATTTTTATAATGCACTTGTTTTGTTAATAGCTCAAATTTCATTGCCTTGTTTTGCTCCCGTATCAGGTTACAAATTCATGTCTAATTTGCCATCCCCTCTCTTCCCCAAGGTCTCTTTTAGCTTTACTGCTCTTTCCAACCCACTTAATGTATGTTTTCCAGTTTATTTTCTCCTGCATGCTTTAATTCTCGTTTCTGCCAGCTGAAACACTTTTTACTGTATTGGAGCCCTTAGGCCTTTTTTCCTTTTTTCCCTTATGTCCCTTCATAATGTAGTTCATGTCCTTGAGAACACACCAAAAGGACTACATATCTTGATTCTCTGTCTGAACTAGATTTTCTCCTGATCAAGAAATTATATAGGTTTGGCAAAATGCTCAAATGTTGTTGTTGGAAGGTAAAGTTTTTGATGGAACTTGTGATCAAAACCACTTTTACCGAAATTCGTCACATCTATCACAGGCAAGCAGGGCAGGGCAAAACATTTCTGACCAGTTCTAATTCCCATTTATTTTTCAGCAGCAGACTGGTTTATTTGCTGTAATATGCTAAAATTTCTAGTGACAGCTGGAATGTGGGTTTAGACAGCCTTTGCACTGTAAAGTTCATTTTTGCAACAGGGAATAGGAGAAATTGTTTTCCCCCACTCTGGAGCAGAAAGTTTTAAACCAGAACAGTGAAGAAAATCAGATTTGATGAAATCTAGTGGGGCGAAAAGAGGAGTTCTTTTTACAGCTTTCATCCTTCCTATCATCATAGTGAAAAGTCTGTTAATCAAGACTATACATAAGTTGATAGTCTTTGCCTGTCATTTTGGAGATCTTTGACAAATTGAAGAACAAGAGGTCAGAATTATTTCCTGTTGCATTCACAACTTCATGGTATTCTGTGGGGGAACTTTATGAAAAGCATCAGGAATACTGTGAATCGTAATTTCTCATTGTGGTATCACCACACCCTTGCAATACATGACACACAGAGATGAGATCTGGAAATAATGGTTTAATTATTAGCAATGCTGCTGGCTAGCTGTGGACCTCTGATGAACAGACAGTGGATGGTATTCAACACACCATCTGAGGTATTTCACAGAAGGTTTGTGGGTTTTTTTTCTTCTTGCCAAATACCTACTAGACTTTGTTTTTAAATGTGTTGACTGTTTCAAGTATATTTGAGTTGCAACAAATATTTCTCTAGCTCTTTCAGATCCACATCATCTCTGCCAATGCAAATCACAAGTTGTATAGTCCAATTGTTAGATCTTACTTTATGCAAGAGGGATTTTTGTTTGTTTTTTGGATTTGAGGCTCAAAGCAGTGCAAAAGGCAGGTGTCATAGACAAGTACTGTACAATTTTCTCTTCTCAGCTTTGTCAATAAATTTCATGATTAATCTGGCCTCCATGGGATCCTTGTTCAAGGCTTCCTAGGAACAAAGGCTTACCATTGAGAAATACTGATTACATTGTATTCTCTTTCTCACTTTGTGCCTCAGAAACAAAGGTAAAGCTCCCATTTCATGTGTCATCCCTTGCCTATGTAATCCTATAGTGAGGTGGGGAGTACCAATGTGACGAAAGATGAAGGTTATCACGAAGCAGAAAGTCCATAGAAAATGGTTACAGAATTATAAAATTAAGGAATGTATATGACTTGTTTGTTTCTGCTCTCAACAGTAACTTTTATTTTCTTAAATGGAATTTAAACATACTCTTTAAAATAGGCAAGATGATTACCTTATTTAAGAACAAAGAATGGGAGAAATCAGCCAACTCATAGAGTCCAGTTTCTAAAATTTCAGGCAGCTATGAAACAGCTGCCTGGTTTGAAAGGGGTCCAAAAACTTCTGTACCATGCGCTAAGGGATGAAAAATATCTTCCCAACATTGTACCAGAAAGCCAAGCCTGAACTATGACCTAGGTAAAAGGAGGAAGAACCTTGCTAATATCACAGGTCCCTACTCTTTGGTTGCTAAATAAAACTCATAGAGAGTCCTAAAAGAGTCACGTACTTATACTGCAAGACTGCTGCTAATTTAAATTCAGGAAATAATTTCCTCCTGAGCTCATACCTGGCAACTGGTTTTACACTGACTGTGTGATCAGGGCACATCAACCAGACATCTGAAGATGTAATACCATTAAAGGTACAATGTCACGCCATCTATGTCTACTTTTTCACCTCCAAGGCTTCAGAGGACAGTAAATGCAGACCCTAGAAGCCAAATTACGGACCAAGATAGGAAACTGAGAGCTGATTTCTAACCAGTGATGAATAGAAACTCAGCAACATGGACAAGATTGTATAATTTTCTGGCAATAGCATTTCTAAGGGACTCTTTGGGAATACTGACACCCCATGTGTCTGAAAACTGTCAGACTTATGCCCTGGGACAAAATGACTTCCCAGGATCCTATGACAAATCTCACTCTGTGAAATCTCCTACTTAATTACGTGATCTCTTTCCAAAGCATATCACATTATTTTTAAAACTGTTTAAATTACTCAATCCCCGCTCCCTTTATCAGACCGTTCCAGAAACCTACTTCTTAGACGGTTAAGGAGCCTTCTTCCAATTTCCCCTCTAGATTTATTCATGACCAATATATAATCATTTGATCTTATGCCAATACCATCCTTTAACTTAAATAATAATTCTTCTTCCTTGATATTTACCTCCATAGTATGTCATTCATTCATTTAATTCGTTCTGTTTAAAATAATCTTAATAAATGTGAAAATGTTGTAGCTATAAAATGAAAATGCACTATGATGACCTTTACTAGAGTCTGGCACTAACCTGATTTTATTAAGTATCAGAAATGTTATAACAGATATTAAAGTGTAGTGACATTCCCACGTTATGCAAATCTATCTGGACTCATTTAAATTCTTTTTGTTGTTCCTCCTCCACCTTTTTCTATACTGTTTAATTTCACAAATGAAGAAGTGTTAATATTAAGCTCAGACTTGTAGAAAAGCATTTACATAGTTGTGTTTCCAAATAAAAGATAGGAAAGGATATGTTCAGAAAGTTCAGTGGCTTATGTGACTGATCAGCTATTTCTGTAGTCTCTCTTTCAGGTAAGTAATTATCACAGTTGTCTGTACAAATTAGTTACTTAAAGGTACACACTTTTGGCACCTACGCAGAAGAAACATGGAAATCTGCACCATGCAATTAATAAGTCTGCACAAATCTGACAGTGTTATTAATATGTTCAGAAGACTAAATACTCAGCAGCAAACTACTTACTTTCTGCTTTTGCTTTCCTGTGGTTAGTGCACCCACACTGAAAAATTTTGCATCACCTATACAGTGAGTTCAGTGTATCACATCTCTGACCTGTGCTTTTTGAAACATCGGTATTGTCAAGTTTGCCTACAACAGTGTATGGGAATAATACCAGTAACACAGTTTAGTGAAAAGATCTGTTCCTCTGTCTCAGAAGATAAGAAAACCTGTATTTTATGAGGGTATGAACTGATGAGAAAGATTAAGATGAAGTCCTTAAGGCCATTGTTTGGCCTTGGAGTCAGAACAGAAACATGCATTGCCAAGAAATTCTGACCATATCACAGCCTTTGACTGTAATATTGCTCCTTGTACTAAGAGCAGAATGATGTGTATATTAAGACACAAAAACTCATTCATCAACATAGATGACTTCTAGGACATCTTCAGAGTCACAGAGACATGGAATGGCTGCAGTTGGAAAGGACCTCTGGAGATGGTCTGGTCCAACCTCCACCTCAAGCAGGGCCATCTAGAGCAGGTTACCCAGGGCCAAGTCCAGACGAGTTTTTAATATGTCCGAGGACGGAGACTCCACAACCTCCCTGGGAAATCTGTGCCAGTGCTTGCCCACCCTCAGAGTAAAAAAGTGTTTCCTGTGTTTCAATTTGTGCCCATTGCTTCTTGTCCTGATTTTCAACCTCTTGGGCCAAAGCATCCTCTTTGCAGCCTTGTGATCTGTAGCTGGTGTGAGGAACAGATGCTTGAAATTCTTTCGACTACTGGTAAAAGACATGCTGTTCTCCATATGCAAGTTTTCAACTTTCTCCATAGCCATGTTTCTCCAAGCTACAGGTGTGAGGCTGAATATGACACTGCACTACCCAGCAGCGCTGCTGAACACATACCCTTGGGGTTCTATTGAATTATGTTCATTGTGTCTAGCAAACATTTTATTTTCTTCCTATGTAGAATTATTGCTAGACCATAAACTGTACTCACAAATGGACCTTGCCACCTTTTAGTGTCAGAGAACATTCATGGAGTAAAAAATAAGGTGTGTTTTGAAATGGAAGAGTTTCACGTAAAGGACAAAAGATTAGCCCTCTAATCCATGTGATCCTCTAGCAAAGGAATTATTATTTATTCTAAGTGGCCAAATGGTTAGGCATGTAACATGGTAACAGTGACATAGGAAATTGCTCTGGCATCAGCTGAGTTTTCTGCTTATACATCCCATAGTTTCTCTTCAATAACAGAGAAGAAGCAAGTAACATGCATTTCAGCACAGAGATCACCCATGTAGTACTGTACTTCCAACAAATCTTTTTATAGACAGTCTAAGCCATTACTATTACTCTATTGCAACATGATATTTTCAGCTATGAAATGTCAAACTGCAACTTCACAGAAATAATTTATTTTAATTATCAGGTTTTGTTCATAAGTGAGACTATTTACAAAAAGACAAATTATTTATAAATAAATCTGTACGTATTGAGATGGAAGAGTATTATGTGACTTAATAAAAATAACTCCACTGATTTCCACAAAAGCCTTGGAAATAAAGGCTGTTACACCCTTAACTCCCACAACAGCAAGCCCTTCTGAACTTTAGGAATGCTACAGAGTAGCCTAATTACTCTTGTCTTTGTCCTCAACTGCAAACAAATAATCAGCTCACAGCCCTGAGATTTGTGCGATGTATTGTAGTTGCTGTGTGTAGACATTCATCCATCCACACTTGGTAACATTCAAAGCACTGTGCAGTATGTTAAAAATTATCTATATTGAATTCCCCTCATTACTCAAGCCATGAGGCGTTCAAGATTTCCAAGATTTCCTGTGAAACAGTGTTGTACTTGCAGCTGTACCATCCTACAGGGATTTTACCATCATTTGTCTGCATTTACAGTTTATTATTTCTGCACATAAAAATATTGTCCTCAATTGTCCTGAGAACTGATGAGATATGCAGTGTAGTTCTTTATTCTGGGTAATCCTAAAGTGTTTAATGCATTTCTGTATGTTCTCTGTAACATAATGCTTTATTTAGACATCAAATGGCATTGTGGCTTCCCGTGCTTTCCTTCAAGTGCAATAATTCACAACTTTTTCAATAATCATGACGTCCTTCCTGAAATCCCTTCTCCTCTTCTAACTTCTCAGGTTCTTATTTGCCAGGTGGGAAATGGAGGATATTTTTCAGCCCACGACACCAGCCTTGGAGGAAGCCTGGCCGCACTCTGACAGCTACTCTCTATGAATATCTCAGGACACTTTCCCAATAAGCATTTGTGTAATTGCTCCAGGAGACCATATTATTTATTATTTTCAAAAAATAAAATGTCAGTTATAATCATCCAGAATATTATCAAGCTGTCATGTTTGCAACATGTAGTGAAAATAAATATTTTCATATTACTATCCCTTGGTATTTGAGTGAAGTAATAATGCTATCATTTTCTTTGAAATCTCCACAGTATTTATTCTGTTTTGTTATGATTCAGATAAAACATATTACATATAAATTAAACACTTATGTATATTGTTTAAGGGGCTAATATTACCTTTTGGTTTATCTGGCAAACAAAATCTTTTTTGTTGTAGCTTGATAATTCCTTTCTTCAGATGATTCTCTCACATGGGAAGGATGCTTAAAACCTCACCAAGTTTTGAAAATGGACAAAGGAAATACTCTTACTGGTTTTGAGGCAGAAAGAGAAGAGGCATCATAAAACAAACTGTCTACACTCTGGAAACATTTTCAGAGCACAGTGAGGCACTCAGAACAAAAAAAAGATCCTGATTATAGACCCTTTCCTCGCCACCAAATCTTTTATGGAGGAAAACCCAACTAAATAAAAGAGGCCCCAGTCTATCCTCTACCTATGTTAATTTTCTTTTTGCTTCCTTTAGTTTTGCTAGGTCCAAGACGTTTTTGTTCAATGTAACTATTCTGTTTATTTCCACCCTTTAACACTTTGTTCCAGGTACCCAGCAGTGCACTTACTTTGGCAGGTACTGGCTCTGCCTTTATGAGAAATCCTTCAGCTTTCACATCTGTACGGAAAAATTGAAATAACATTTGAGTTGGACATTTACAGTTTGATCTTTATATGGTAGATTTCCACTAACCAAATCTCCCTCTAACATGAGCAATCAGTGCAACTGCTGCTGTACCAGTTCATAATTTCAATTTCCTTTTGGATATCCTCATTGGTATGTACCCTTTTGGCAGGGTACACAAATTAATTCAGCTTTTAAAGTCTTTTGCATTGTAATGGAATGCTTGAGCAGGGATATGCTGGATTCTCATCAGATTGCTTTTCATAACTAATGTTATCTTGCTTGAGATGCTAGACAGCCTTTTGGTTTTTGACAGCATGTCAACAAAATGTGAAATGTCTAGTGCATTGTTGTAGTGCCTTTAGCTGTCCAAGTTTTCTCATAACAAAGTTAGTGGCAAATCTGAACAAGGAAATTATGTCTTCCTCACTTCTATGTCCACAATCTTGATGATAATGGCTGCAGTTAATGCATTTCCAACTGTTGTCAACTGCAGTTTTGGCCCTCGAACAATGCCCAGGAGCAGCTCCATCTTTGCTTCCAAATATACCAGAACTAGCCCTAAGAATATAGCACTGATTCCTTTGCATTTCTTCAGCTGAACCTGAAAGACAAAGTCTAATACTGAAAACTGAGTGACATATGCTGTGCTATTAGAACAGTGCTTTAAAAAAAAAAAAAAAAAAAAACCAACAAAAAAACCCAACCCAACAAAAAAAACATAGAAATAAGAGCTAGGACTAAAATTGGCCATAGTATGCTATTGTCAATGTCTTTTTCTCATTAGAAATTCTCATTCTATATTTCTACATATTTTAACTCCAGGTTTCTTTATGGCATATGCAAGGTTAAAAATAATGCTACTTTGGCTTTCTCAGTGGTGCTTTAACATACTGCTGAATTTCAACTGTTATTCTGACCCTTCTATGGGGAAAAAAAACAAAAAGCAGAAATATTGTTTTGAAGAGAAAGCCTGAAAAGTTTTCTCTTTGCTTTATTTTAAAATTTATTTTGTCTTAAAGCATAAGAATAACCTCATGCACCAGTATGGGTCTGACTGGGTGCAAAGCAGCTTTGCATGAAGGGACCTGGGAGTCCTCATGGAAAGGAGGTTGAACATGGACCAGTGACATGCCGTTGCGGAGAAGGCGGCCAGCAGACTCCTGGGCTGCATTAAGTAGAGCATTGCCAGCAGCTAGAGGGAGGTAATCCTTCTCCTCTACTCATCACTGGTGAGAAACACCTGGATATTATATCCAATGGTGGGCTGCTCAGTACAAGATAGACACAGATGCACAGGAGTGCATTCAACACAGGGACACGAAGGTGATTAGGGGAGTGGACCATCTCTCATACAAGACAAGGCCAAGAGAGCTGGGACAGTTCATCCGGGAGAAGGCTTAGGGGGATCTTATCAGTGTATATAAACACCTGATGGGAGGGTGTAAAGAAGACAGAGACAGGCTCTTAGTGGTGCCCAGTCACAGGACCAGGGTAATGGCCACAAATGAAAATACAGAAAAGTCCATCTAAACATATAAAAGAGCTTTTTATTGTCAGGTTGATGAAACATCAGAACAGGTTGCCTAGAGATGTTTTGGAGTCTCACCACTTGGTGAGACAGGTGTCTCACCAGGTGTCTAAGGACACCTGGACGTGGCTCTGAGAAACCCTCTGTAGCTAACCCTGCTTTGAGCACAGGGGTTGGACTAGAAGATATCCAGAGGTCCCTGCTGACTTCAGCCATCCTGTGACTCTGTAGCTTACAGCATGCTGAATATAATACCCATTAACTCACTGACTCCTAATGAATACTGATTTGCTGTTTGCAATATGAGGGTGTGGTGGAGGGTGTGGGGGTAGCAAGAGGGGGAAACCAATTTGCCGTTTTCTTCTTGAAACTTATGAAACTATTAGTTTAAAGAAAATTCTTATTAAAGTATCTTTTGTACAACACTACATTTTTCTAATTGACAGAGAGTATATAGCGCCAAGTTTGAATAAATTAAAAGAGTAATAAATCTGAATTAAAAAATCTGGCTTACAACCCTACACAAAGATGTGCATTGCATATATGCGCCACCACTGAACATTGTATCTTGTTTTTCTTGTGGAACCATCTTCTGTTTTCTTATGGATATCTTCACCTGGCTATTTCTTTGAAGTGGCTCTAGAATTGCCATAGTGTACCAAATACCCAAAGTGCAAATTGAACAAGGACTTGCAAATAGGCACAGGGATAAAAGCAGGACACAATTTAGTATAATACAGAACTGTACTGTGAAATAAAGGATCTAATTTAGCAGAAAGGACAAATTCTAGTCTGGGTACACCAGTGTAACTCTGTGTTAACAACATACTTTCTTCAAATGTCTAGATATGTAAAAAAAAAAATTCTCAAATATTTAATCCTAGTTTTCCACCTTCAACTGTGTATTCTAGTCTTCACCTCAGCTTCAGCTACATAAGTTAAGGGTTTGGGTGCAAGGGTGAGAATTATTTGACATTTTTTGTGTGAAAGAGGGCTAGAGAGCAATGAAGCTGTAAGGACAACCTAAACAGGAGAGAAAACAATGTTGGGTTGCTTTGATAAACTTGCTTTATGCACTCCCACTATAGATGTAATTACAGTGCATTAGTACACATTACCTTGATTTCTATGGGAAGTTTTATGTTAGATTAAAAGAAAGGTCAAAAAATATTCTGCTGCTAATGAGCAAACTTTTTGCCCAGCTCAGTTCCGTGGTCTTCATAAACAAAAATGGCTACTGATTTTCTCCTCCCTAATAATATATCTCTTATTAATACCTTTGTAATTTGCTCTATTCGATCTAGTTTTACAAATACATTACTTTAACAGCACATTATTCATCATGGAAATATCTTTTTATGTTATGCGTTGTAGTGGAACATATCATGACATGGCTTTAGCTCAGGGGGTTTTATTCTGATTCCTTCTACGTTCCACCAGTTTTTACCCTGTGGATGCCATTGTGGTCTGAAAGTCTGTCAGTGGCAAGGGGAATGAAACATAATAGTACCAGAGGCTGGATGGGCTACAGCAAGACCGGTATCATGACTCCAATGAAATGAAGTATCTTGAAATTTTGCTGCTTCTTTTTGTAAAGTTTCAACAGCAAACAGTGTATCCTTTTCATATCTCTCTCTTCTCATGCACTAAGAGACACCATGGTGATTTCTTCATATGTCTATATTAAGACAACGTTTTTGCGCTGTAGAGGACTATTAACTACATTTCATAATAATCTTTTCCTAAGCACCATTAATGTAATTAACAGCCTGTTAACCAAGGCATTAGACCTTCAGCATCACATAATAAATTGTAAGTCCACAGCGGGTAGGAGACCCTTTCAAGGGAAACACTGCTCAGGAATACAACAGCCAGAACTGTGAAAATCTGTTTGTTCAGTGGTGGAGAACGTCTAGTGTCCATTAGAGAAGAACAAATGTCTGATTTAAATTGCTCCAAAAAGGTACTTAAATAAATATCATGCTAAGGACCTGCACTTCCACCGGCTAGAGCTCCATCAAAATTGGTTAACTATTCTTTTAAAGACTACTTCCTTAAAAGACATAATTTTGCTACAATAGCTATATATTGGGTCATTAACTAGCCTTCAGCAACAATTATTTGATATCATGGTGAAGCATTCAGAGAAACTTTAAAGCAGAGAACAAAGATCGTGTTGGGCACTAGGAAGCAGGTAAGGCAAAAGCTATCATGTGCATCCGTCTTGAGATACATTCTTTTGAGTAAATAAAATGCTAATAGCTAGTATCCTACAAGGCTTTTCAATATTGTTAGCGTGCAATAGCCAACAGCTATAATTCTCATGCCAGGTTTGCCTTACAAGTCTTAAGTTTATGAATTTTAATTTCCCTCCCCCTCTACCCCATTTTAAAACACTACCATGCTGCCATAACATAGCAGCATTAAAGGAACGTAGCTCAAGACTCTTTTTCACATACACCAGTGCCTTCTCTTATTTGTCTGGGGAACCAGCTGCTGTTAGACCGAATTAACTCACATGGTGTGACATACCTCACTCAGCCTTTGCCACAAGAGCTGCCACAACTGAAAAATTTGCGGTGCCCTACTTAGGAAATCAGCACAGAAACAAGCAGCATAATGGCACCATTATGGAAACATTAATAAACTGACGATCACTTAGACCATTTTAAAAAAGTCTAGGGGCTACGTGGCTGCCAAAATGATTCCCGCTATGTTGTTACAATGCACTAGAGCAAGACAAACAATCAATGTAGCTTTGTAAATTTGAGATGAAGAACTCCACTGTCCATCCTGAGATTTCCAGTAGACTCAGATCCTAACACTTCTCCACAAGATGTAAGTTGAAGAAATTATATGTATCAAAAAATACGTAATTTGCCTTTAACCATCCTTTACTTTCCCACTCATTAAAACAATCAATTCCTGTGTCAATCCAAAAGTGAACTGTTTTACATGAAAACTTTTTCTGTTCCTCTCCTGCGCTGTCATGTTTCCCTGTTGTATGCCTTTCACTTTTTTAGCCTGGTTAAGCAGTAAGCAAGCAAGCAAGCAAAATAACTAGATTTTCTAGGGCTTGTTTGGTGGATTTTTTTGCAGCCACTCAGTGTGTGAGGAACCAAAGGATGAATGCAGAGAAGAGCAACAAAATGAAGGTGGAAAAATATAAAATGATGCTTTGCTCTTTTAGTTGCTGATTTTTCTTAGGCAGTCACACGCTTGGTAGCTGAATGCTATCATTTTGCTAAAATGAACAAAAGGAACAAGAGCATCTTCTGCTTCTAACCTCAGCACAGGCCCCCTTACCCACATCCTGCACTCCCACTGCTGCTTCCATGGGCTATTTACACATCCACTTTGCCTCCAGAAGCTTTCACCCTTTCTTAATTGCTCAGTAAGGAACAAAGCTTTAGGTTCAAACCTGCAAGTCCCTCCTAAAGACTCCCTTCTGTAACTATTATAGGCTTTGCAGGTATGACAGCATCTGGCATAGCTGAGAAAAATCCTGATCACAGCATCCAACACCATCATGACAGCAAACCTAACACATCCGTGAACTAAGAACTACAACCCAGAAAGCACATACAGCCAAGACAATACTGTAATTTACCTCCGATTTGCTCTCCAGTATTTAAAAAAAAAAAAAAAAAAAAAAAGTCAAGAGAGGTACAGATAAACAGCCATCACATTTGAGATGGGGTCAGAGCACAACAAGGTTCCCAACAGGCTGCAGAGCAAGGAGCACTTCATATTGCTAGGATCGTGGAGTTGCTAACATCTTTAAGGAAATCATGCAGATCCTAGCTGTACAGCTCCCTGATGGCTGCAAGCTCATATAAACCTGCATCTTTCTGAGTTAAGCTTCTGCAGTCTCACGCTCTTAAAAAGCAAGGAGAGATTTTAATATTTAAAGGGAATCAAGGAAGTAAAGTTGTCATCCCCTGTTTCCAAGTTTCTTAGTCTGAAAGTCCCAAACATTTGCTACGCTTTCAGAAACCCTGCTTCAGGAAAGGAATAGAAGATGTGAAGGAATAAAATGTGTAAGAACAGACAATTTTTCTGCTCAAACAACCTGACACCAGATACTGAAACCCCAAGGGGCTGGACCTACTCTCAAGTTTGCTCACGTGAACACTACTCAGTTCAACACCAGATACCATAATGAGGTGATCCGAGGCACATCTCCTGAGAATCAAGGCTATGGAGCAGAAAAGCCTAATGAAGAAGGGAAAACTTAAGATGAAACTTACATTTTGTGGGGTTTTGTGAGAATTTCTTCTTACATCCATCTTCCTTTTATGCAATTGTAAGTGTTAGAATTAATACATGCTCCATTCTGTCTCTGTGTATAAAAGCCAAACACATTTAGCCTATATTTTTAGTACAACATAATGCACACAGAGTTCTCCAATATCTGCCTTGTAAATAACCACAAAAGCAGTCATTTTTCAGATTTTCATCACAAATATTATTGTGTCACTTCAGTCCACCCATCTTCCCTGAAGACAAATAATTTCATCTAACAGGGAAAAGAATTTGAAGATAAACCAGAGTTCATGCACACAGGGGAAATCACTACAGAAAACAAATTTATGATCACAGTATTGCAAACAAATAGCTCTTTGATACATGCTATAGAATGAAATAAATACATTGGCCAGTTTGTTAACACTTACTGCACAGGTAAATATAACATATGTTAAAAAACTCAATTACTGAGGACAAAATACGATTTGCCATTAACGCTCAGCAAATCTGTTGAAGCTACATTAAAAGATTCTTATACATCTTGACCTATAGTGATCTGTCAAAGTGGTCTATAAATCTTTATTTCTTGATCATGATACTATGGCTAGATCTTCCATTTCACTGATGTTATCAGTGGCTGAGATTGGGGTCAGCTCCAGAGCAGAAGACTCTCACTGAAAACAATTCCCAGCTGAACTGGGTAATGCACAAAGACAGTGATAGGCTTTAATGATCAAAACCAACATTCTGAGCTGCACTTTGAAGAGGCATCAGGTCATTTAGGGTCTGATATATGAAGAGTAGATGCTGACTGTGCCAAATAACATAATCTCCGGGCAGGCCCATCCATTGAGATGACAGAGGCTGTCACTCTGTTTCGCCAGGACTGGGCTAACATGGAGAAGGATGACCAACTCACTCACCCCTGGGGACCACACAGTTCCCCAGCAGCAATGTACTGTTCCCACAGCCCTGTGCTGCTCTTCTTCGGTCTCTCTTCTGAGCAGGAAAGGAGAGAATCGATGTCAACTTTGCTCTAAGGGGAAGCCACAAGTGCTTTCTCTAGGCACCTTCAAGGCCAGTTTGGATGGGGTTTTGAGTAACCTGGAGTAGTGGAAGGTGTCCCTGCCCATGGCAGGGGAGTTGCTACTAGATCTTTAAGGTCCCTTACAACTCAAACCATTCTATGATTCAATAATTCTCTGCTGAGGGAGTGGGCAGGGGTTTAACCCCCTCCTTGTCCCCCATGCAGATCCCAAAGCAAAGCCTGGCAGCAGCACTGATTTGGGACCACAGCTTGGACATGCACTGCTCTGGCATCACCATGGACCCCCTCAAACTCTCTGGAAAGTCCTGGAAGAAGGGGTTCACTATGTCCCTGGGAATTCATGCAGTAATGTGAAAATTCGTCTTTATCATGACAAGAAAAAAAAAAAAAACAACCAACCAACAGAATGTTAACTTGGTATCCTTTATGCTTGTACGGTTCAAATATCATCGGAAGGCAAAACCGTAGAATTCAATTTTCAAGTGCTTTAACATAGAGTGACTTGGGGAGCACAGCTCAGGTTTTTCAACATTTGGGTGTGCACAAGGTAGACAACAGGGCACTGTCTTGGAGTTTGCCGCAGAGAAATTTGTGCTGATATTACTGAAACAGAAAATTCATTTGTGCGGAGGCAGTGCTGGGATGCTGTTAAAAGAAGCCGGGGGCTCTGACAGACCAGTAAGTGTGGCTGAGGGCATTATCACCCCATCTGTCCACCCCCCTTTTCTCTCCGAAGTCAGCATTCCCATAGCAGAGGCATCAGAGGCAAATGTACCTGCTGCTCAGCAGAGATCGCACTCTCAGCTCATCAGCGCTTCAAGCTGCAAAGCCACCTGACAGCTGCAGCGACGGAGCGGATCACGGCGGCTTCTGTCACCCTGCTCCAGGGTAGCAGCTCCCAGCAGCACAGGGCAAAGGAGAGCTGAGGGTGGTAACACCTTGGATCGCGGCTGCTCAGTCTGACAGAGCCCATCTGTCAAAACCCAAAGTGAGAAAGAGAGATAGATTACACAGGAACTGTGGTTGTATTAAGGGGATATGTAAAGCCACGCTTTCCTGGGAAAAATTATGTAATTAAGTCAGTTACCGTGCTTGGTATTTGTGCACAGTATCTGTAGCAGCACATTCAATTAAAATTAAATAATAGAAAATAAATCTCAGCTGGAGCACTGCCTGGATAAGTGCCCAAGCAGGAAGTAGAGTTGTATTGTCTGAACTATTTATGTTTACGAGCAATTCATGAAACAGATTTTTCTGTTGATTCTGCACTTTTCACTGATAATTATGGAACATTTTGGGGGTGAGGAGCTGCCACTCTAATTGAAACAAATTTTCCACTCCAAACAAACAGGAGGTAAAAATAACCCTGTATCTTATCAAACTTTTAAGGAGAGCAGAGTGTTTAAAAATTCATTGTCTGTTTCTCATCTATTCTGAGGTTTCTTTTGGTATTATAAATATAATTTATAATACTTTAAAGTGCACATACTTTGAAGACCCTACCCATTGTCAGAACAGATGAAAGAGACCCTTGCATAAAGCACAGCTTTGACTGCCAGTGCACAGTTTTAAACAATAGTGGTCTCTGTAACACAGAGCCTGGCACGCGCTTTCCAGTCTTTCTACCAGATTTTTACATAAACCTAGGCAAGTCACATCACCTCTCAGTGCTTTTTCTGGAAGAGTAGGGAGGTGTGGAAAGTCAATATAGTCCTACTTTACTGACAGGAGAAACTATAGAGAGTGGGCACATCTTTACATACGATTATGTCTGTAGTAGTAAATTAAACAAGGCCAAGACACAGGCCAAGTGCTGGTCTGCAGCCCTCCATGCAGTTAAGCTGTTACTGGTGCCTAACACTAGTTTTGGCTTTGCTGCCTTAGACATTGCCCAGGAAGGGCTCAGGGGTAGTAAAGGGCAGGGACCTCCCTCCACTGGCAGCTTGGGCATCGCAGTCCTGTTTTATGGGAGAAGTGGAGCAGGTTCTGGTTGGACCACACAGCCTTGAGACTGGAGACCCGCCACCTGTCTGTTTTATTTACTAGTATAGACATAGCCTGTAAAAACCTCTGATAAAGGGACACAGCTTCTGCTTACAGACAATATAAAACTAGATTAATGGCAAGAGTCAAGCACATACTGTTCTTTGTCAATTTGACCTGCAATTAGATCCACACAGACAGTTTCTTGGCTGAAGTCTTCAGGACGTGAACAATGTTTCACAAGTACAGCCATAGCCTTTGCAGGGTCTGATTCTGTTGATATAGGCTTTTCAAATGATTTTCTGTAAAGACGAGTCTCAGGGTCAATGACCCAAATCTCAATAGCACGACTTCCATCTCTCTAGCAACGTATGTGCTGCTACAAGGACCTCTCCTATTTGTACATTGGTGTGAGTCAGGCAAGCCAGACTACCAAGAGGTCCTGCAGAGTTCCAATCCAAACACGTTGGACTGGGAAGCAGAGCAACTGGGAAACCACTTCTCTAGCAAACACCCAAGAAACAGGCTGTTGGAAGAACTTTTGGTGAAAAATACGGTTGTGTAACAAAGCACTCCCCAAAGAGAGGAAGAGCAAAACTAGTTTAAAAAATTCCTGATGGAAAATTCTGTCCTACTTAAATCAAAGCATTTTTGCCAGAATGTTTCCATCTGTAAATTTTACAAAAATAGTCCACTCATTCCTTTTCGATATAGCTGAAACATTTCATTTTGAGAAATCCAGAGCATTCTTCTTCAATGCTAGTGATACTGTGTTTTATTGCAGAGTCTCTCAGAACTGACAGGCTGGGAGTTGCCTGAAGACAGCAACTGACTGTCCATTCCTCTGCTTTTTAGGTACAATCAACTTAAATACAGCATCCCTGGCAGAGCTTTGTCTAATCTAGCCTCACAAGGCTTTTTTTCATGAGTCTCATCCTACTTACCAGTCAAAAAGTTATTCTTAATATCTAACAAAAACTTACATCATCATTTTTGAAATATTATAGAAAAATATCATCAGTCCCCCCCCCTCCACCTGAGCACATATAATACAGTAGGACGAATAGCATCAAATCAAAGAACCTATGTGTTATTAAAAAAAAAAAAACACAAACAAAAAAAACCAACCAAACAACATTTTGTCATTTTTCTACTCCCTAAACAATTTTTCAGAATGTTTACCGCAAGCAGGACCATAGTCATTTGTTCCATTCAGTTTGACACTCATGGATAATCAGAATTTCCTGCAGAATGGCCGCCCTCACTTCCAGCTCTGTGTTTTCTCTTTGTGATTAAATGTGCAGGACTACCTTAGTGCACATCTGCAAATGTAAGCAGAGGCCATAGGGTGTTTCTTCAGCTTTGTCTCAGCTGAAGACATCCTTAGGTGAGTTCTCAAGTACAGCACAGGCTGAGTGAAGAAGTGAGATCAGGAGGGACCACAAGAAAAGAATGTTGCAGAAAATTATTGAAGTATTCTTAAATCATGAAGATCTTATTACCATACCAAAAGCTGGGGCAGTGAGAACAGCGGGGAACTCTCTGCAAATAGACCTGAATCTTGGCATGGGGACATTTACTATTTACGTGCTTGCAATATAGGACACAGCTGCCTTTTCCTTTTTGAGTATCCACTGGGAGTGCTACATTTTACAAATTAATGAAAATCAAGAGTTAAGTTAAATGACATAATAAATTCCAGACATTGATTTTTATGTTAGGAGTCATCTTTATGCAAAGCGTAATGTATCACCCCAAATGTCGCTCATTCAGTAATACTATTATAATGCTATTCCTTGGTGATGGCCAGGAAAAAGTTGTCCAGGGCATTCATCAACACTGTCACTATTTCATTTTTCTGTCTACTGCGAAACTTGACTATAAGAGATCTCAGATATTGGTCGAGAGAAAAATTGGGAGGCAGTTGCTACCAGAGCAGGTTCAGTTGTGTGTGCTCCGTTTCTCTGCTCTTCTGTGTGCTCAGGTACAGTTCACCTCTCACAATCACATAACGGCAAACGGGGAGCTTTGGGGCCAGAATACTTTGGGGCCAGAGTACTCTGGGGCCAGTTTCGTAACTGGCACCTCTAAACAGCACTGATGGAGCACGGGGTGTACCGCCACTAGCTCCCAGAGGTGCCTTATGAAACAGAGCATCAAGGGTTTGCAAACGGGGCTTGCAAGGAGGCTGGTCGGGGCTGAGCTTCCCCGAGGAGCAATGTGTCTTTCCCAGCTCCGCCCCAGCTCAGCCCAGGCAGGGACCAAGCAGACTCTGGGGGAAGACTGCCATCTACTGAACCACAGCCCTTCTCTGGGCTGCCCTCCCAAACACGACTCTCAGCCGGGCAGTCCCGTGTGTTCCCACCTGCAGTCTGCCCTGCCCACGGGAGATGGCCTTGACCCTCTCCGGCCTTCCTTAAACACAATGCCAGCGGTCAAAAGTCTATAGAAATACCATCAAGCCACAGAAACAGAAATCAAATCCCTCTTGTAATCCCTGTTTTATAAATTCCTTATTTATATAGCAAGAAAAATAACAGCTAAGCATACCTGTAGTGGTTGGATTGTTCTGGGGGTGATTAACTCAAAGATATAGACGTCCACATCTCTCAGCCACGCTGCAAAGGAATCATCCTTCTTCATAAAGAATAAGAAATTGATCTATCCTCTTCTAAGACTAGAAAGCATTACATCTGCTGAGCAACGTCCCTATTCATCAGAACAGTAACCTGCTGCTACATTATCTGGACCGCAAGGGTGCTACAGTATTTTTTCATTTCATTACAATAAATTAGCTGCTTGGCTATTAACATGCTTCATGTTTAAAAAAGATAGTCACCAGCTCCTAAAGAATCAGAGCCAGGCTGTTACGTAAACTGTCCCAGAGTTCATTTAATTACTGCAGTGCCCAGGTGTTTAAATGAAACTTCCTCCTTCAGATATGCCCCATCAACACAGAGTGGAATCAATAAGGCTCATTTGAAGCAATTTACCCACCGTCATCTATATTCCAGGTAGCGCTTGCATTCATCTGGGTAGTATTAGTTTATCATATGTCTCTGAAGTATTTTCCTGTCGAACTTTCTCGTTCCGTGCTCATACAGATGAATGAACAGTGTCAAAACAATTTCAACTTGTTTTATCTTTGACGGAATTTCAGAGGTGGGGGTGGGAGGTGAGGGTGATTATCTTGGTCCGCGAGGGCCATGGAACAAGGACAGCATCCTTTCTGATTGCCGTGGACATACTTTAGTTGCTGCTCAGCCTTCAGCCAGATTACCCTAAATAAGAGAAAATGGCAATTTACTGTATCATTCCAACAGCCTCTGTGGTCCTTTGCTCAGCCAAGGCAGTTGCCTCCTCGGAGTCTTTGTGCCACCTGAATGATATACAAAAAAACATATTCCCTTTTGCCTCACTACTTCAAATAACAGTGAAGAATTTGGGAAATGTAGTTGTAACTTGCCTGGGTATCAGTTTGTTATTGTTCAGTTGCTTCAGCTCATTCCTTTATTCAGCAACTACAAAATATGCAGAGGATCGGGCAGCTGAAATCATGTTTATCAGGAGTTTTAATCTGAAAGAAAGGGGTATTGGGTAATAAAAGAGACAAACTGAAGTTTCTTAGCAGTCTGCTTGACTCACAGAGATCAGAGTGAAGGAGACATCTGTTCCCAAGTGACTATTTAAGAATTAACCTTTAAAGAGGGCATTTGCTAGATTGAAAAGAAATGAGAATCCATTACTTACAAAGATGTGGCCCAGACTTGTTCCTATTCTCCTGGCGAGGCACCGCTCCCTTGAAGAGGCTTCCTTTGACTTTCAGATGATTAGTTATCATTCAGTAATATCAATAAGCTCAAACACACATTTGCTAACAAGAGTTGTCTCCTGCCTCCAATCCCAGCATCACGGGCTGTCCTACAGACTTAATACAATTCCAGCTGAGCAAAAAGCTCATCTGAATTTCAGCAGCCTGTGGCCACATCAAGGAACGAGCAATTTCAGGTTTCCAGGAATTTCTGGACAAGAAGCATGATACAGCTGTATAATTATGGAATAGCAATATGTAAAATATGCAACTCACTGAGTATTTTAAATGGTGCTTGTAACTCAAACTGATGCATCTGCTTCATATACAGCTTGATTGTCAAGACTTGTATCAATAAGATGGAGTGGAGCAGACAAGAAGATAGCTGCTCCTGTCTATAATAAGAAAAAAAGTACAGAAGAATTATTTCAGTGCCACAGAGACACTGCCAAGAGGGTCTCTTTCCATTGCACTAATGTGCATAATAATTATAGAGAGGTTTTTCACTTGTTCCAGCTGTAGAATGCAATGGGATACTTCTGCTCACACCGTGGTGTTCATGTCTATTGCGGAGGGTAAAGGCTTTTTGGAAAGAACCCTCAAATTCAGCTAGGAGAAAATCCTGCCTTCATATCTCAAGTAAGCATCTGCATTGTGTGGTATAAGGTTACAGTAATCTGATTTTTTTTTTTCTTTTAAATTTCAAATGAAAAATCTACAGTGTTATTTTAGACTGCTTTTCATGCCCTGCTTTTTTTTTTTTTTTTTTACTATGAAAATAGCTTCTTGTTTCTTGAACTGCTTCGTAAACCCAAACACGGAAAGGGTTGAATATTGTTTTTGATCAGAACGCAGTCAATAGTAGACCCTGGTCTTGCAAGGAGATCAGTGCAAAAACGTCCTTGTGGTTGAGGCAAAACCAGGAACCTCATTCAGGGAGAAGATTAGCTAAATCTTCTGCTCCTTTGTTTTAGAGCACTGGCTCTTTTTGGACTAGGAAACAAAAACGAATAAATCCATTTCCAGGAGCTTGACTTCCTTGCAACTTTGTATGGAAGAGGGCAGTGCACCTAGTTTGTGAGATTGTCCTCAGTCCGTAACAATGAGATGTTTTGTAGGCAAAAATCTTCACCCCACAAAAGGCCTGCTTGATTGAGAAATTTAGGGGTAAGAAGACGACCCTTCCAGTTCCTGTGTTGGAGCTGTGAAGCCCAGAAATTCCCACAAACCAAACAGCTATGGGCAAGACAAGCAAGGAAACCTAATTACTTGTTCCGATGACAAAAAAGCTAAAAGTGAATGAAAAGGAAGCAAAGGCAAAGTTCGTCCTGTGGGATTCTGAATGCCCTTCTCTCTACTCAGTTCCCTGGGAGATAAGGACGCTCAGTTGCTCGTATGTTTCTTGGGTTTTGCTATAGTTCAGGTGTGGAATATTTTAAAAAAGAACACAACCTTTGCATGCCAGTGGTATCAGCCCAGAACCTTTCCTGAGAATGAGATTCACTGTGAACAATCACAAAACACCCACTGTTCAACAGTCCCTTTACACAGTGGGGTAGATTGAGTACAGCATGTCAGCTTTAATTTTAAATGTGTCTGATTTTCAGTTTTTGTATCATATTTTCCTGGCTATTTATGTAGGATTCTTTTTATTTTTTTTTGTGCCAATGCCCTGATTTTTAATTTCTTTAATTCTCATTAGGGTACATGAGAGTTGATACAGTCACACCATAATGTCAAGCATTTGCAAATAAATAAGTATTTATGGACTTCAAAAAATTAAATTATGCAAATTTAGTTCAATAAATTGTGAAAAGATATATTACTCTTCACACTGCATTGTGTGCACCATCTTTAAAAAAATTCTTTTCAACTGATATTATGAGCTTGATGGAGGATAACACTTCCACTGGAACTGTCACAGTTTAATTAGGTGGCACCATATGTATTCCCAGTATTTCTGAAACAGGTAGAATTTGCAATGGAAATACATATCAAAACAGCTACGTGACCTGTGAAATAGCCAGTTTTCAGACCTATATGGTAATCCCATCCAGAAAACATCAAAATATTTAAAAAAAAAACAAAACGGAGACACCATTTGTGCACGTTACTCTGAAAGAAAAGGGCCCAGCACACACAGGACCAAACGTCATCTGCCCACAGTCCCCGTTATTCTGAAAGGACTGGGTTGCCTGCAGCCTTTATTGCGTCGAGTACCATAAGAAGATCACAGTTTTTACAGGGCAAGAGGAATTTCAACCAGCAGGAATGTGGATTTTAAAAATAGGGGCATTTCAGAAAGAAGTCTGTACTGATTTCAAAACAGCTCGTCTTCAAGATACAGGTACGTAACAGCAATGTCAACTCATAACTAGATGGAATGAATTTGGGAAACATTCTGAGTAAAGCACGCTTTTTAAATTAGAGAAACCAGTAAAACCAAGACTACAAAAGGTGGGGGTTTTTTGGCTAGAAATCTATGCACCCTGACCATCCTTCAAAAGATATGGCCACCGACATCTTTTAAACCAAGGCATGTGCCTGACTTCAACCTTAAACTGGGTCTGTTTTCAGAAGAAATCTGGACACTCAGTTTTACCAATTTCATCAAAGAAGCTGAGAATAACAAAGTAACCTATTACTCTGAAAAATGCAGGCCATTAGACATCTCCTTTAAAAATTTAATTATATAGAAAAAGATCTCAGCTAATCAAAGCCATACAGGAAGTCTGAGCAGGGTGACTCATGCCTTCCTCTGCATTGTGCTGGCAGAAAAGGGAGCTGGTGGAGGCAGTGCCTTCCCTCTCTCAGTGGCAGCTGCGATGGACTCTGGCCACTCCGAATTCTGGCAGGGGAACAGGCAGGGTGTGCCAGGACGTCACTTTGTACAAGCCAGAAAGTGACAGTAGAAGTACCAAGCAGCAAGAAGCAGTTATGATTTTCTACAGGGCACGGATCCTGCTACCTACCTCTCTTCTCTTGGTACCCACTAGAGGTTTTTCCTGGCAGAAGCTGAATAACTCATATAGCCATGTCCATTCTGACACAGCTTCTAATAGGCATACATTAGACCTGTATCTATAATGGATTAAAAATAAAAAAAAAGAGACCTTCATAATCACAGTGTTCATTTATACAACCGTATATAAAATAGCTAATGCTCCAAGAAGTAACATTTTTCAACATTAAATTAAGGTTTCTAAAAATAAAGTATACTTCCTGAAACTTCATTCTATATGTCAGAAGACTAATGCTGTATTTATAGCAAAGATGATACTTCTATTAAATCTTTCAATCAAGTAGGGACTGAGAGAATTGGTAAAATTCTTTTAACTGTTATTTAGTTTTCTGGCTTTTAACCACAGTTAAATTTTATAACAGTCTTTCTCCCTCCATCCTTCTTTTATTTGATGTTATTATATCAGTTAATCTTGAACAGAAAGATGCACGGAGAATTAAAATTTAATGTTTGTCTGATCATTCTGAACCTTGACATGGTGGCAAGTATGAAAAACTGCGGAAGGCATCTAAGAAAGAAAACATTACAGTTGTGGCAGATGGAAGACAAAGTATCTGTTAAATCGCACCATGGCAGGTTACTGACCTGTAGTGGTTTGTTACCCTCACTGCACCAAAGACTTTTCCATCTACCAGTTCGTAGAAGAAAACACATCCCCATGGCACAGGCACTCAATGTAAGGTCAGCTGTCGATGGAGGAGATGCAGAACTACGCACGGACATTACCTGGAGAAGCAGCACGTTTTGTCCCTGCCAGCTGTGTCCAGGAGCAGTGGCTGATAAAGAGGTAAAGCAGAAGGTTGAAGCTTGTGGTAGGAGGCTTACCAGGATTTTTTTGGCCCTCATGCCGTATTTGCAGTGGAACTCATAGCAGTGTTACGGCCCGTTTCTTGAGAAATACCTTGCAGAATAAAGGCTTTGGATAGGCTTTTAAAAGGGTACAAAGGTACAAAAGTGGGTGCATGAATTTTCACTGATTCTTTTTCTGGGCTATTGAACCTCCTGAAATGCAGCTGTTTGATCAGCTGTTTTATTTTGTACATTCCTGGAAATAACATGGGAAAGCATTTTACATTTGCACATAGCAATGATTGTAGGAGAAAACGTTTACCTTGTTCCTCCAAAATGATATGCAGAATGGGATTCATCTCACCTGGTTTTAGCCATCTCAAATTTAGGCATTTACTTTAAGTAAGGTATAGGTTCACCCTATAACCAACAGAAAGACCAAAGAAACTCCAGACAGAGATTCTCTCATCCTAAAATAATTGGCAAAGATGACTAGTGCAGAGTGAGGTGATTTTCCCTATTAGGAGCACAAGTGGGAGGTAGGAGGATTTATATTCTATTTTAATGTTTTCATAAGGTACAAATCTTCACCATAAGAACTATTAAGAGAGGCCAGCTGGAAGCATTCCCACTTAATATTTTAATATGGATTTCCCCAAGAGGAAATGTTTCACTGCCGCTTAAGAAATTTGAAAAAAGCTTGTTTGAAAAGAAACATCATGAGGAAAAAAATTATTTTGCAATGCATTCCAATAATACAATTGTTAAGTAATTGGCTAAAAATCTTGACTGCCACACACAGAAGAGCACAGGGGCACATCGGTACGAAAGGGACCTCAAATTACACACTGCTCCACTTCATCCCAGGTGCATCCCAGCCATCAGCCCATCAAAGGCCCATCTCCACACCCATGAAGGAGCACAGGGGCTCAAGGCAGGTGGAGGAACCCCAATAACCCCGTTAGAGAAATGTCCCCTGCCTGGCTCCTCCAGGACTGCCCCAGGAGGGGCTTGGCACCATGGGCTGGGGACACCCATCACCATGAAGCAGTGGGAGCTGCTCTCCAGGTCACCTTCCCCACAGGGGAAGGCCACTGCCTAGGTGAATGGGATGCACTGTGGGATGTGGGGGAAGATCATGTCAGGATTGTACACAACTGATTATGGGATGTTTGGGGCCAGAACCAGAGGTGTGGAAAAGGAAGGATCAAGGTAATTTGGGGAAGAACACGCATAGGGAGACAGAGGAGTAAGGGGATAAAGGGATCGGTCATGTATGAACAAGTGCTGGTCAGTACGCAGGTGTGGCCATGTGCTGCGCCTGATCAGTGCACTCTGTCCTGTCTTCCTGCCAACCATCTTTCTAACTCTTTTCCTGGGTGAGGGTCTCTCTGAGTGGGTGGGTGCGTGGGTGTCCGAATGTGTGCGTGTCTCTGGGAGTGGGGTGGGAGACATGGGAGAGGGATGATCCAGGCCAGCTCCTGCATGGACTGTGTGACTAAGCTGAATTACAGGAGGGAGGCACAGCGCGTGTGTGTGTGTGCAAGAGGGTCTGCACCAGAAGCTGGAGTGATGCTCCAGCCTTGGGGGCTCGTACATGCAAGTGCCAGAAACTGGGGATAACTGGGACCCAGGGGTATCAGACCCCAGCTGCTGGGGAGATCCACATTGTACAAATGTATATATTTCTATCATCAGACCTCTGTCCTGCTCAGACAGAGGAGGGAGCAGGATGAGGAAACAGAATTAACATTTTCAATTTTGTTCAAACAAGATATTTCAACTGACTCAAACAAACTGTGGAATTTTGCTTTAAAAAATATCTTCACACTGTTTTAAATGGTTTTTTCCTCCTGTTTTGAAGCACAGTATTCCCTATGATACCAGAGATCTACTTCTATTTATTGCCTTTAGAAAAACTTACTGGTACAGATTCTAAAAGTATTCACATCAAGAGCAGAAAATGTCTGAATGCCTTTCTGAAACTACAAGTTTGGGGAGTAATTCAGAAATCACACAGGGGAAATTTTATGTCCTCAGTAACGCAGTAGGACAGGTTAAATGATCATGATGTTCCCTTCTGGCCTTAAAATTTATTAACTTCCTCCCATTTTTCCTGTTGATAGGTTCAGTGATACTTTCCAACTGCACAGCTCTCTGTGGATATTATATGGTAGCTGCATATAATTACTTCCATCTTAGAGCAGGAAAAACTGAGATTCAGAGGAGTTAAGTGACACAATCACCATGCAAGAGTGCACTAGAACCCACATTAGACCTCAGATTTACTGACTGGCCATCCTACGTGTAGTCCATCAGCCTCCTAGTCTCTGACAAGTTAGTTAAGTCCAGTGTTCCTTTTTCTCCCTTTTAATAAAATAAGGGCAATAACACCTTCTTATTTCAATTTACCTATAAACTGCTGGCAAAGGTGATTTCATCTCATGTGGAACTCCTTCAGCTCTTTCTAAGCAAGCTACCTTGGGCAACGTTAGCTGTGTAGCTGCAATAGCATGGAGCTTATTCCAAAATAATCACCTTAGCATTGAAAAAACATATTTTCAACCTCTGCTGCCATACCTGGTACAATGGCATGAAAACTATACTAAGTACCTGTACCAGGGTGGTTAATTGAAAGCTAGAAGAGACATTCAGAGTGGATTTGAGCTAAGACTACACACTGTTACAATGTACAAGTACCCCAAGGGCAGCTGTGAAGATCCACTGCATGATTATTTTTTTTTTATGTCATGTGCACCTGACATCTGTACGCAAAAGTTCATGGATTCTTCAGGAGGTGGAATCATAACTTGCATATGCACCAATCTTATCTGATTGTCATTCTGGGTAAAAGTATTTACATTTTAAATGATGCATTTAATACACATAACAAATAATTAGGACAAACACTCTTCCTAATAAATACTACAGAGCAAAAACTCCTTAGAATTTGCAGTTTGAGATATAAATTGGATTTTAATACTTAATTAAGTTGTTAAAAATTGAAGAACACTTTTTACAGCACATTTAAAAAATATATTTCCTGTGTAATCTCTCAGAAGCAACTTAAAAAAACATGGAATGGAAACACCCTGCAGTGTCCCAGGTTTCTCCTCTCCAGCTGAATTCAAGAGCTGATTACAATGAGCTGTTTTCCACATCAGCTCTGCCCTTTTCTCCATTTTACTCAGTGTCTACAGAAGTTTTAGGAAGAGATGATAGGATAATGTATGCAGAACTGACAGCACCGTGCAGGTGACAACGAGTACCGTGAGCAGTTCTTTCAATCAACTCTCCCAGCAGCAGCCTGTAAGCAATGCCTGAGCAGAGACGGGGAAATCAAAAGAACTGAGAAAATACACTAAAGAACTGGCCTCCTTCGTAGCAATACCAAATACAAAGGTATTTGGGCATCCACCCACAGAAAATGCATTCATCATACACACAGCCCCGGACTGTGTGACCAGCAGCACAGCTGTAAAAATGTCTTCCCGCCCTCCAGAGACGTGATTGCCATCACTGCTTTGTACATAAACCCGGGGTGCTTTTGGTCTGCCCCTGTCCTACCAGGCATCTTAAGTCCCGCTAAGCCCCAGACGGCAAGCCTTCCTAACAACCTTCATATTAGCTATGCGTGCTCAGCAGTGCCTTTTGAGGGGAAACGAGCGTCTGTAACCTAACTGGGAACTCATCTGTAGGTGAACAGGCCCTTGGCCTCTGTCTAAATCCCCCAGAGAACCCAAATGGTTAGAGGTGGTCAGAGATGTGACTGACTTTATATCACATCCTTGTGACCACTTCCTGACTAATAATCTACACATAACAGCAACGTTTACCATATCCTTCCTCAGGTGTCTCTTTCCCAAGGTCGAAAATGCTAGCTTGCTGATCTCTTCTTATATAGAAATCATTCTCTACCTCTAATTAGTTTTTCTGAGGGGGTTGGGGAATGTTTTTTTTTTACATACTTCAAATTATGTATTCCGCTAATGTTATCACGAGTTCTTTTTTACTATATACTTGTAGATTTTCTATGGACAGAAAAAGGTCCTCATCCTTTGCTTTTAGTTTTGTTCTCTTACTTTGATTTCTCTCTTTTTTTTTTTTTCTAATTTGTTTTTCTTTTCGGTCCACAACCATTACCTTCTACAGAAGTGTGCTGTCTGTAAGGGGGATATGTTTTGCAGTTCTCAGATACAAATCTTATGCCAGAAGAGACAGAGTACAAAATACACCTGCCTGACTTAAGTTTCTCTGGGAAAAATACTTTCATACACATCCTGTTACATTAATCTAGTTATTGGTCTTACAAAACGTGGAAAGAAAACGCATGAGATTTGCTATTATTTCCATTTTTAAGTATATCATGTGCTGAATTTATGGAGACGTGGCATGCAGATAAATGAGAGAAGAAGGAGGAAAATCCAGGCTGGCGGAAGAGGAGGAAAGAGGATTCTGGGTTGTTAATAAAGTGTTTAAAGATCATTTATATATTGAGGTTTTTTTCCTTTCAATGAAGCAAGCTTGGGCTTTGCAAATTAATGATTCTGTGAAGGACTTCACAAGGAGAGATAATTAACGTGGAAGAATTTTGCCTTTAAACGAGGGTCTTGTTACCTGTACCAACAAATGAGTTGATGGCAAATTAGACCAAAGATCTGCATAGAAGTTATTCTGAGGAAGCGGGGAGAGGAATGGCACAAAGGATTTTGGCAAGTCCTAGTTGCTTGGGAAGACATAAAGCATACCCATCTGACAGAATTAGCACGTGTATCTTAGCATAGAAACTTCAGTTGCCTTTTGTGGCCAGGATTTTTGCCAGTTGTCTCCTCCTTTACCCACAGGAGGGGAAAAAATCTTCAGTATTAACATATTTGTTGAATGAGGCACATAATTCTGTCTTTCACTGTACTCCGTCTCTCATAAGGCACATAAGCTATTCTCAGAGTTCCCAGCTGAATGCAGCTCTGAGCTTGTGGAAAGGATTACAGAATTTTATTTGAATAAAAGCTAGTAGTTGCTTTTTGTGCCTGGTACGATTACTGAAATCACAATGTGCTCCTTTTTATGTATGGAGTAGATTTATACCAGCGTGTATGGTAAAGGATTTCTCTGCCATTGGCAGCAAAGAATATCAGCTGGAGCATCTCCTAAGGCCACACAGTTGAAGTACACCTGTTATTACATGCTGTAGTCTTCCTCCACAGCCATAAAACACGAGGTCTACACTTTTGCATATGCATAAACTAATGATAGATGACTCATATTCCAAATTACTGTTGTGGAAGCCAAGCCCCAGGCACCAATCCATTTTCATGCAAGCATGCCAAAATGAAATTATATCCTTGAGCCAAAATGGGATAAAAAGACCCTTAAAAACACTAATAATTCTGACTTAATCAATGATTATTGCTGTTTTAAATGGAGTTTAAAATCTGTGCAGCAACTTTGATTTTTCAGTTTTTGTTAGATAAAGCACTGTTTTTGCCAGTATGGAAAATCTGCCACTTTGCACTAACTCTTCAGGTGCATAAGTACAGTTTAAAAACTGGGCTTAAGTGTAGCTTTAACGTGGGAATGGGAACTAATTGTTCTTTTGCTGTAATACCTAGGGAAGCTGAAGGCAATTAATATTTTTGTGTGCCATCATAATAGTTTAAATCAAACCAATCATCCTTCTAGCTTTTTTTTCAAGGCTATATGAAACCCCTGAGTGTGACATCAGCCCAGCAGAATCCAGGTGAAGATGGTACTGAAAGAAGAAATTCATGGAAGAATCATTTATTTGAGAAATTATAGTTTGCTAGGCTGGATTTAACGCAACAGGACATTCCACAAGAAGGCATTTCTGTAGAAACCTCTATCTATCTCTTGCCATGCCTTTTAATTAAGTCGAAGCCTTGGATGGCTGTAATCAATGTACGCAAAATAAGAAGCAGGCAGCTGCAAATACAGCTGAGGGAAAGAAAGGATGTCATGGGTTTCTAAACAAAGATGTGACAGATTTACTGGAGGGAGAAGAAAATAGAAAGAGCAGAAAGAAAGATTACAACCCAACAGGATTCTCTGATTTTACATTCTTCTTCTCTTCCATTTTCATTCCACTAGAACATGGGATGGATGCCAGAGATGCATCAAACTGTCCAAGTATAATTTAAGTAGTCAGGGAACAGATGTTCACAACAGTTTCTGGTCAGTGCGGGGATTTTATTACCTGCCCACAAGCTTCTACCCACTGTGAAAACTGTATTTCTTGAAGATGTGCTATATCAGATTATATCAAATTACGTGTGTTCTATAAGGTTGAATGACCCTAATCAACTAGCAATGTAATACAATATCTCCTCCCTTCCTCTTATCCTCCCTTTCTCCAAGACTGGATAAAAGTTACTTACACTGGCCAATATTATAACGCAGGCTTCAAATGCTCAAATACTTTAGGAATTTGACTTTGAACGTTAGCGACTTCCTACAGCGTGAACAGGTGGGAGAATGCTGGAAACTGAAGGTTAGCAACAGTTCTCCTTCCCTTCTCCCTTGTACATGCAGCAAAGGTCACTATTCTAATCCACCTCTTACACTCTTTCAAAGGAAGAAGACAGTGTGCCAGCTCCAGAAATCTCCAAAACTTTTTTCCTTTTTTTATTTTTTCCACAAAAAGGAAAAAAATGGTAATTTCTCTAAGTTGATCATCCATGTATATTGGATCTTTTAATTTAAGAAGAAAAGGTAACCAAACGTATTGATGGGATTTGAACATATGAGAATTTACATACAGAACCCCATATAATGACATGAGTGGAACTGGTAACAGAAAAAGAAATCACTGAAACCGAGAAAAAGGTGCCTGGAAAAATGCCAGTCAGTGAATCAAGTATATGACTTCAGCAGCATAAAACGTTTACTGTGCATTAGGGATAAGCTTACACAGCAACAATTGTAGCCACATACATACACACACTTTTGCTAGCTTTACGTAGGTCAGCACCAGCGGAATAGCTGCCGCTTAGTGGAATTTTGTATCTGAAGTTTTTCCCATCTTCCCTGGAGCCCACACCACGAATGTGCTACCATGGCAGCACTGCCAGCAAATTCCAAGAAAGGCAATTTTAAGCTAGCTGGTGTTCGTCTTAACGTGCTGCAGTGTAACTGTAGCTTCAGCCTTTATTGCAGATGGGAGAACTCAAGTCTCCATCACCATAACACAGTTGGGGTGTTTGGGGGTATATTTAACTTGTTTGTTTTCAACAGTTTCTTTAAGAAGGAAAGTGTTTCTGGACTAGGTCAGGCAGAACATATGGAAGAAGACAAAAGATTGCACACATCCTTGGAGAGATTTTGTGCATATTTGGGAAGAAAGGGCTCAAGACATCACACGCTATGATGCATGAAGGAATCACAGCACAGAGAAACCACAGAGCCATGGAAAGGAATTTCCTATGACCAAAGGGAACTCAGCAGCTTTTTATAAGCTAGCATTACAGTGTTAACTGCAGTAAAGCTTAGAAGCAAGAACTCATTGGCTCGGACACAATGGACAGGGTAAGAGCTGTACGGAAAAGTATCATTTTTCTTGGTTATGACTTCCAGTCTGTGTTCCCTATTTGCTTAGAGCTTTACTTTAAAAAGTGAAGTTCCGTTCAAATAAAACCAAACTTTACTGATTTTGAAAACTTCCTGGTTTCTTTGGAGAGCTGACTTGGAGCCAGTCTGAGTATACTGACCTCACAGCTGTGGCCTGTTTGTGGCACCATCTCAGCTATCCAAGAAAAAACAAACAAGTTAAGACTAATGGCCCACCCAGGCAAATAACACTTCTATGTAGAGTGGCCAGGAACATTTACTGTTTTCAAGCTATGAAAAAACAAAAAATGTATTAGAAAACTTTGCAATTTTTATATATCCTTCACTGTAGTAGAGGGACAGTTTGTACACTTGTTCCCTAAATGCTTATCAAGTCGTATATGAGTGGAAGATCTCTTTTGTAAGTCCGCTTTTTTTAACAGAAGGACAATATAATGCTGCTTTATGTCATGAGGATCCATGTGGTACATATGTTCACTGATGTCTAAGAGGTCTCTTAAAATAGTCCTGAAACAAGTGTTCTAGTTGTGTCTCCAAGCCAAGTCATATCATGCTACACCTCTGTGAAGAAACAAAATAAGCATGGTAAACAACATTTTCTATTTTTCTGCTGTCATAAAAGCAACAATGAGAAACTCTGTTCTTTCTTTACTTAAAACAAAGTTCCTGAAGTGTCTTGGGAATACACTAAATAGGCATTTTTTTTTTTTCCTGTTCATGTTCTTCAGTTTTGCTGGCTAGGTGTTAAGAATGAAAATATTTTAAAAGGGAAAAAAAAAAAAAGAGAGAGAAAGAAACAAAACACTAAGCAGGATCTTTCTTTCCCTGCTTAAAATGCACTAACACTCAGATGTTGTGTAAATGGTTCCACACCATCTGGCAGCTATAAAAAGAAAAACAAAACATCATTTGCAGGTACTGTACTTCTCACATTTTGAATAATGTACCACAGAGTACTAATTGTCATAACATGCAGCACAATATACAAAGAATTTAAAGTACAGTATGTTCCCTCTCATTCATATTTATGCTACACAGTTCAGGAATGCACTTACATTGTGTGCAGTTATTATTCTGTGTATTGCCTGGCTGTATAGATTACATGTGATATACGAGAGAGAGAGAGAGTAGATCATACAGAAATGTCATACTTTCCACAACGCAGCCTTGCACGGCTGGAAATTTACCATGGATGATAATCACAGAAACTCTTTCTTCTTCCATGAAGACACAGGGAGCCTGTCACCACCTCCTAGATGCTCCAGCACTCTCACAGGCTGCAGTCTATCCTGCAACCATTTCCACCGAATCCCTACAGATCTGCACAGACATCGGCAAGAGCCGGCTTCCTCAGCACTTGGTCAAAACCCAAGTTTAGTAAGAATCACCAGATCAGGTTAGGATGTGCTGTTCTCTCCCTGAGAGAGTTCTGCATCCATTCACCCGCTACAGTGATGCTGAACACAGCCCCAGTACACCTACACCTGTATTGTGCTCCATTTAGACACAGGGAGATGTGTTTCTCTAGTTGCCTTGAGTATGGTGGTGGCTGGAAGCACCGGTGTCTGTGGGAATGAGCCAGGAAGGAAGAAATGACAGTCTTTGTAGTAGCTCATGCAGGGTCTCAAGCTGCACCTCCCTGGGTTGCTGTTTTTGAAGCCAGCCAGAATGGTAGCATGGCCCTCTGTATCTTTGGAAATACATGCCTGATCTTACACAATTCCACTTACAAGAATTTAAAGCTGGAAAGTAAAGGACATTGGTCATCATCCGTAAATGGTGATGAACAGGACCTTTCCAAGACTTGGTCCTGTCAA